>NW_027362771.1:202633902-203843902 GCF_046119375.1 Phyllobates terribilis | reverse complement strand
GACTGGTCTTCGTTTTTACCTGTCGCTGATTTTGCATTTAACAGTCGAGTGAATCAGTCTACTGGAACCTCTCTGTTTTTCTGTAATTATGGGTTTCATCCCCATTTTGATGAATTTTATAGGATTAGTTCTGAATGTCCTGGGGTGGAGGTCGCCGTACAAAGACTTGTGGATTTTTGGAAGGAGGTTCAAAAGAATATTGGGACTGCTCAGACTCGCCAAAAACGGAAGGCCGATAGAAGACGTTCAGTGGGTCCTGTTTTTAAGATTGAGGATAAGGTTTGGTTGTCATCCAGGAACATTAGACTTAAAGTGCCATTGGCAAAGTTGGGTTCATAGTTTATTGGTCCATATGAGATCCTTGAGGTGGTCAATCCAGTGACATTCAGATTAAAGCTTCCTCCATCCCTTTGCATCCCTAACGTCTTTCATCAATTCTTATTAACGGAGTTTGTTCCCTCGGTATTGTCTCCCTCATCCCCACCTCCTCCAGTTTCAGTCGACGGTGGCTTAGAGTATAAGGTTCAGAGAGTGGTGGATTCTCATAGGGTCCGTAATTGCCTCCAATACCTCATCCACTGGGGGGGATACGGACAAGAGAAGAGATCATGGGTCCCTCGAGAGATGTGAAGGCCGATCGGTTAGTCAGGGCCTTCCATCTAAAGTTTCCTGGGAAGCCTGGGGGTCCGATGGCCCCCCTTAGAAGAGGGGGTGCTGTCACGGTTCCACCCCTCACTGTGTCTGGCATGCAGCTAATGACAGCTCAGCCGTCCAATCTTGTACAGGGGCGTGCTGGAGCTGTCAGTACTGTGATTGACAGCTCGACCATCCAATCAGGTACAGGGGAGTGCAATAGCTGTCAGTGTGGTGATTGACAGCTCGGCTGTTCAATCTGAGACTGGGAGGAACTGGCTATCTTCAGGTGTTCATTATCCCAGTTGAATGCCTGGCTACTTAACTGAGCTGTTTCCTCCAGATCTCTGCCAGACATACATTCAACTAGTGTGTGGTTTGTTCTCTGTGCCTTGAGTTCTGTTTATTGATCTTCTGCTGCCTGACCTTGGACTTTGTTTTGACCATCCGTCTGTTTAACCCCTTCTGCTCTGATCTGCTTTCTCCTGGTATTCTGATCTACGGAACGTTACCTGATTCCGTCTTTGCCTCTTCCCTCTGTTTATGATGTAGCCTCCTGGTTTTGACTTCAGACTCCTTGACTATCCTGTCTCACGGCCTGGCCATGAAAAGTGACTCAGCATCACAGCCATTCCTTGAACGCCAATTTGATCGCCAAAAGTCCCTATTACCCACGTCATAATTTCTGTCAGCCGAAGACAATCTTTTAGAAAAGATGCCGCATGGACGCCATTTACCAGGGGATGAACCCTGAGACAATACAGCCCCAACCCCGACATCTGACGCATCAACCTCCACAATAAAGGGCTGAGAAACATCGGGTTGACTGTTACGGATCCGGGTGATGGAACCTCTGTGCTGCGGTGCAAGGAGGGACCAGAGGGGAGTGACTAAGTACCTACTTGGCCTGACCAAGGTCACACGGCGGCTCAATTGACTCAGTGAACCAGAGAGGGACCAAGCAGGGGGACCAGGTGCCACTTTGGGACCGACCTTGTATGAGAGCATTTGACTCCCACGGGTCAGATGGCAGGAACTGACCAGTACAGCGGATGAGCACAGCAGGAAGGCTGACAGGTAGTCCGGGTAGACAAGCAGGCTGATTCGGCTGATAGCCAGATGGGTGCTCCGGGTAGGCAGGCTGGCGGGCACAACGGGTAACTGGCAGGTGCTTCCAGGTAAGCAGGCTGGCGGGCACAGCAGGTAACAGGCAGGTGCTTCCAGGTAAGCAGGCTGGCATGCACGGCAGGAAACAGGCAGGTGCTTCCAGGTAAGCAGGCGGGCAGAGCCCATAGGCAGACTGGCGGACTGGACTGTAGACAGACTGTTGGGCTGGATAGTAGTCAGACTGGTGGACTGGACTGAAGAACAGACTGGCAGACAGGACTGACTTGCAGAGGGACCTGAGGGCTGAAGCATCAGTAAGAATCACAGAGCAACAACCTTGCACGGGCACCTCCATATTAGAGGAGGTGTTTTAAATAGGGAAAGTCCTCCCGCCATTGGCCGGGGACTTTTTAGGACGGCGCATGGCCCCTTTAAGAGGGAGGGAGCATGCGCACGCCCTAAGCACAGTGCCTGGGAAGCTGCATGCACCAGCAGCAGCAGCAGGGAGGCCGAAAGACGCTGGACCAGGAGCGCGGTGGTAAGGGGGACGGCATCTCTGCTTGGCAGGGGGCAGAGACGCCGATGCTACACAGTGGAAAAATGATTCTTTAAGGAAGAAAAAGGCTGGAGGGAAACATCCAACCATTTGGAAAAATCCGACCCCTTCGTAGTCATGTCAGTAAGGGGTTTCACAATAACAGAGTAATTTTGGATGAATTTTCGATAAAAATTAGTAAAGCACAGAAAATGTTGTAGAGCCTTCAGGTTCTCGGGACCTTCCCAGTCAAGGACTGCACGGATCTTCTCCGGATCCATCCGAAAACCCAAAGATGACAACAAGTACCCCAAAAACTGCACCTCCTGAACAGCGAAAGCACATTTTTCTAGTTTGGCATAAAGTTTGTTATCCCTTAATATATGGAGCACCTGCTTAACATGCCCCCGATGAGTCTAAAAATCAAGTGAGTAAACCAAAATATCGTCCAGATAGACCACCAAAAACCTCCCCACCAAACGATGGAAAATATCATTTATGAAATGTTGGAATACCGCAGGTGCATTGGTCAAACCAAAAGGCATAACCAGACTCTAAATATGTCCTTCCGGGGTATTGAACACTGTTTTCCATTCGTCCCTTTCTCTAATTCTAACCAGGTTGTAGGCTCCCCTTAAATCCCTACTTGGAGTACACCTTAGCTCCCACAACCTGGATAAACAAATCAGGAATCAGAGGAAGAGGGTATGGATCACGGATGGTAATTTAATTTAATTCCAGAAAAACTAAACAGGGATGTAGACCACCATCTTTTTTCTTCACAAAGAAGAACCCTACTGCCTTGGGCAAAGATGAGGGTCTGATATGTCCCTTCTCCAGACATCCCACAATGAAATCCTTCATGGCTTATCTCTCAGGGCCAGAAAGATTATACAGTCTGGACTTCGGTAGTTTAGCTCCAGGGGTCAAGTTAATAGGACAGTCATAAGCACAATGAGGAGGCAAATCACGACACCCCCTCTCAGAGAAAATGTCCTCAAAACCAGACAGAAAAGCAGTTAAAAATTCCATGGAGACAGTAGAAAGGGAAATTTCTAAACAGTTCTCATGGCATTTATCTCCACATTCAATAATCTCCCCGGCTTGCCAGTCCACCTGCGGATTATGTTTAACAAGCCAAGGTATACCCAAGACAATCGGTGTGGGAAGATTGTCCATAACATAGCAAGGAATTATTTCACAATGAACAGACCCCACCCTCAATTTTACATTTTGTTCAATCTGAGAAAATGCTTTCTGTGCAAGTGGTGCCGAGTAAATGGCAAAGATGGAAATAGGTTCAGCTAAAGCACAGCAAGCAAGACCATGAGTTTTCACAAACTCAGCATCAAGCATGCGGACTCCGGCTCCACAAACACAGAAATTTTCTCGGTTTTGCTCTCTAGCACCTCCTCAGCTGTCAGGACAAAGCAGGAACTGCAGTTTGGCCATAAATGCACCCCTTGTTTATTCAACTCCAGATTACCAAGAGTTAATCTAGTCTCCTTTTGTTTAGCAATTAAAGAACAGGTCCCAACAAAATGTTCCTTTTTCCCACAAAAAAAACATGCCTTTTTCTTGCAAATCTCTGGGAATATGTATGATGTAGAGGCACCCTCTAACTGCATGGGTTCCTCCACCTCCCCCACTACTGGTTCACTCCCAGACCACTCCCCTGGCAGAGGTACACAACCCGACAAGAAGGCTCCGGAGAAGGTGGTCTCACCCGTCTATCCCGAAGGCATCTATCAAGACGTATGGCCAAAGACATGGCTGCCTCCATGGACTGAGAGGTTTCATAGACTGCTAAGGCATTTTTCAACCTTTCAGTAAGCCCTTCACAAAATTGACTTCTAAGGGCTGAGTCATTCCATTTGGAATCCGTCGCTCATCTACAGAATTCCGAACTGTACGTTTCCACTGACTGATTCCCCTGCTGAAGGCGACGCGTAGCCTACACTCAGCCAAGGCAACTCGGTCAGGTTCATCATAGATGAGGGCCAGAGCTCTGAAAAACCCCTCCACAGATTGGAGACAAACCAAGTCCTGCGGTAACGAAAACACCCATGACTGAGGATCTCCCTGCAATAGAGAGATCACAATACCAACTCGTTGCTCCTCATTACCGGAGGAGTAAGGACGAAGTTTGAAATACAATTTGCATGCCTCCTTAAATACAAAAAACTTGTCCCTACCTCATGAAAACCTGTGCAAGAGGGCAACCTTGGGTTCAGGCTGGACAGGCCTACCTGCTGAGACCCCTACATTAGCAACCTCTAACCGCTGATGCTCCTGCTGTACCTCACCGCGGAGGTCATTAACCTCCAGAAACAGCCTGTGCAGCTGCTCTGCAACTGAACCCATACCAAGGGAGAAAGGAAAAAAAGGTGCACACACAAAAACACACAGAAAAAAAATGACAATTTTTTTTTCCTTTTTCCTTTTCAAAACGTGCTCGGCCAGCTATAATGTCACGGCAGGTGTGGGAAAGACTTAGTGTAACACAGAAGGAAGAGGGAAAGGGAGCCCAGACACTAGGGAAAGAGGGAAGTGGAGCTCTCCTAGTCTGGACTAGTGTCACCCTGTCTCAACTACCGTCCCTATATTGCCTCTTCAGCAATCGCTGCACACATGCCTCGCACTGTCTTTCCCTGGCGTATGGCTAAGGCTAGGGAGGGGAGGAGATGAGCACTAGTCGATCTCCACTAAACTCTACAGACAACAAGGGTAGACAAACAGGGGGAGAATGCTTAGCTTTAGAGGACTCCAGACAAATGTGAACTCGTCCTCAAGCTCCAGAGAGGACAAAGTACTGCTCTTGCTAAGACTTCACAAGTAGAAATGAATATAGCCGGCACGTCCCTCTCAGACACACCAGGTATATAAACACCCAGGCTAGGGAGCTAATTACCAGAGGGAGGTAGCCGCTAGGTCCTAGAGATAGCCTCTCATCTAAGAAGATGTCTGTAATGCCAAACGTAGAGATCTCCTGCAACCAACTGCAGGACGAATGTCTATCACCTCTGATACACCCGTGACAGTATTGACTTGTGAGAATACAGGAGCTGACACAACCCACATTTTTTGGTCTTGTGCTTTAACCATATTGGATAGAACTTCAAATCCTTATTTCAACTGTAATAGATATATATGTATCCTATTGAATCCACTATATTTCCTTCTAAATGTCCCTCCAATAAAAAAAGGAAAAATTCAAAAAAATCTGCTAGGTTAATTCTTCACTTTTTGACATCTACAAAATGTGTAATAGCTCTGTGACAGTTATGAATATTGTGGAGTTGATTACCATCTTTTGTGATTACAGGACCCTTTTCCCATTTTTATTTTTACTTTTGTTTGTGTCTTGTCTGTTCTGACTTCTATTAGTTTTAGCTTACCATTTTACCTTTTTTTTTTTCTTTTTATAATCTTGTAATACTACAAAGCTTATTTAGTAAGAATATTGTAACAATTCAACAATGTTTTATTCTTATATTTGTGAAAAAGTTCATTAAAAGCACAATTATTAAAAAAAAACTATATCACTATTTATGAAATGGCAAATTCCACAAACAATGCAAATAAATAATGCCAGAATTGCAGTTTTTGCTAATTTCAAATCACAAAAGACATAATAGAAAGTAATGAGACAGTCACATGTATCCTAAAATAGTAAAAGAAAAAAAGAAAACTACAGCTTACTATGCTAAAAACAGGCCTTCACACATCTCTCAGACATAAAATGAAAAAATTTGAGGAGATGAACTGAACAAGTTGCGCACTGGTAGTAATAAACATGGCTTGTAAAGATGATCAATCCAGCGCTCGTCTGGTTGATGAAAAACATCAATGTGTGTTCCAAAAGTTTAAAGTCCAGCAGTACAAAATATCCTGAGAGATTTCCTATACATTTTAAACACCACTGAGTTGGCTCTTTGTTTTCCATCATGCTGTGCTATGGCTAATGAGATTTCAAACCCTCCAGTCCTTTATTCAATACAAGATAAAATTATATCCCAAATAAAAATTTCATCTGACAAATTCATATTTACTGCATTAGAATTTGTTTTGTTAATAGATGGATGGATGGATAGATAGATAGATAGATAGACAGACTATTTCTTCAATGAATGCAGAACTTACAAAAAGAAAACAAGAGTGAAAAAAACTTCACATGTATTTAAGATAGGCTTCAACAAAACAGTTCTTTCACAAAAGTCATTACTTGTGATTATTATTTTGCTGATGATTTTTACGCTTTATTTTTTTAAAAACACCACCAAACTTTTACTTTTGAAATCCAAGCGGAAGGTTTCCTACCAAGTAAGATTGTTGTGATAGTTTACCGTCCACAACATTTATTATTATCAATTCCCCCTCCATGTGCTGATATCTAGCAACTATTTTTTTCTACATCAACATACCACAGAGAATGCTGTCAACCATTCAATAGAAAATATATAAGGCCACAGAGGCAAAACTAAAGGCTCATGAGCACTAGTGCAAAAATTTAGCTTACGTCTGGGTTTCCATGTAGGTTCACCAAAATCGCGATTCAGACAAAACCCTGGACGAAACTACTCACTTATGAGGCAGATGGAGTCACTTTGGACTGGTCTGTATTCCGGAGGTATCCCAACATTTTAGGCGTCAAGTGTGGGTATTTAGTGGACAAGTGTGGGCAACCACAGATCTGTGCACTCCTAAAAAGATGGATACCACCGGAGCAGACACCAAATGGACTCCAAGGTGTCTCCATCTCCCTCATTATGGTGGGTGGTTCCATCTAGGGTTTCTTTGAATCACATTTTTGTGGGATTTACACAGAAATCCCAAGGTAAATGCTCAGCGTAGAACACAAGAAGGTGATCCAACCTTATTCTAGAAGGGTAAAAAAAATGCATGTACCCCGAAATGTTACCAATAAAAAATGTAATTTATCCCGCACAAAACCAGCACCCATTTAGGTCTGTCATCTGTCACTGGAACTATAGGGGGTTCCCATGTTACTGGCAGAACAAAGACTCTGGAAAAGCAACATGGCTCTTGCCCACTCAAATAAAATCCAGTAAATTCTGCACTCCCAAATCCATATACCCCCCTCATTCTGTGCCCCACTGTGCCTAAACCGCAGTAAAAGGCCACATGTTTGGTATTATTGTAGCAGGGAGAGAGCGCTTAAGAATTTATGGGGTGTGTGTCACCAGAACCACAAGCTGGGCACAATGTAAGGGGGCACTAAACTGTATAGGGGCACAATGCATGGGCAGTAAACGGGTATATCTGCAATTCTCCAGAAAAAAGCCTGGCGTAGATGTTACAAAATAGTTACTACAGCCATAGATTAATTCATTGAGAGGTGCAATTTTTACAGTGGGGTCTTTTTGGGGATTTTTCTGCTGTTCTGGCACCTTCGGGGCTCTGCAAATGTCGCCCGCAAACTATTCTAGCAAAATCTGTGCTCCAAAATCCAAATAATGCTCCTTCCTTCTCAGGCCTGACATGGGGCCTAAGAGTAATTTCTGACGACATATGGGGCATCACCAAATTCAGAAGAAATTGTGCAATAAATGATAGGGTCCAGTTTCACCTATTAATCCTTATGTACCTGAAAAATTTGCAGCAAATACAATAATTACATTTTTACCACTATAATTTCATATTTCTATATCTCAATTTTATAAAATTCTGTAAGGCACGTATGGGTTCAAACTCACTACACCCCTGGATGAATACCTTAAACAGTGAAGTTTCCAATACGTGGTCACCTTGGGGGGGGGGGGTACTGCTGTTCTGGCACCTCAAGTGCTTGGCTAGTGGAGCATACAATCTGTTCAAATGGAATCTGCATTCTAAAAGCAAGGTAGCGCTCCTTCCTACCCAACGCCAGCCATGTGCTCAAACAGTAGTGTACAACCACATATGGGGTACTGCCACATTTGGGAGGAATTGCATAAAAAATTGTGGGGTCCAGTTGCTCTCATTACTCCTCATGTAAATTATAAATTTGGTGCTAAACAGTATGTTAGTGTAAAAAAATAATTTTTTGTTCTCACATATAAATGTAAATCACCTGTAAATTAAAAATGCTCAGTACACCCCTAAATAAATTCGTTGAGGGGTCTAGTTTTCAGAATATAAAACTGTGAGGAGTTTCTGCTGTTTTTTCATGTCAGGGGCTCTCCAAAAGCGACATGGCATTAACAATTTATTCCAGACAAATAGCGCTGTTTCGTTTCCTAGCCCTGCCATATGCCCAAAGAGAAGTTTTTTACCACATATGGTGTATCATCATGTTCAGGACAAATTGCGTCAAAAATTAAGGGGTCCGTTTTGTCCTATTATCCATTGTGAAAATTACAAATTTGGGGCTAAAACAATATTTATGTGAAAAAAATGAACATTTTTCATATGATGAGCTAATGTTATCTGTGTAGTATGGGTTCAAAATACTTACTATACCCCTGGATAAAATCATTGAGGAGTGTAGTTTCCAAAATGAGGTCACTTAGAGGGGGTTTCCCCTGTTTAGGCACATCAGGAGCTCTCCAAACGCGACATGGCGTCCGCTCTCGATTCCAGCCAATTTTGCGTTCTAAAAGTCAAAATGGTGCTCCTTCCCTTAAGAGCCCTGCCGTTCACCCAAACAGTAGTTTTCCCCTATATATGGGCTATCGGAGTACTCAGTAGAAATTGATCAACAATTTTTAGGGTCCAATTTCTTCTGTTAACCTTCTGAAAATAAAAAATTTGGGGCTAAAAGTACATTTTTGTGAGAATAATTTGATTATTTTAACTTTCACGGCTCTACATTATAAACTTCTGTGAAGCATCTGGGTGTTCAAGGTGCTCACCCCAGATCTATAAACATTCATTGAGGGGTATAGTTACCGAAATGGGGTCACTTGTGGGGGTTTCCACTGTTTAGGCACATCTGGGGCTCTCCAAATGCGACAAGGTGTCCGCTCTCGATTCCAGTTATTTTTGCATTCAAAAAGTCAAATGGTGCTCTTTTCCTTCCGAGCCCTGCCGTGTACCCAAACAATAGTTTTTCCCCACATATGGGGTATCGGCATACTCAGGATAAATTGCATAACACATTTTGGGGTCCATTTTATCCTGTTACCATTGTAAAAATGTAAAAATTGGGGCTTAAGTAAAATTTTTGGGGAAAAAAGTAAAATGTTTGTTTATTCTTCCATATTGCTTTAGTTGCCGTGAAATTCCTGAAGGGTTAATAAACTTCTTGAATGTGTTTTTAAGGACTTTGAGGGGTGAGGTTTTTAGAATGGTGTCACTTTTGGGTATTTTCTGTCATATAGGCCCCACAAAGTCACTTCAAATGTGATGTGGTTCCTAACTTCCTAACAAAAAAATTATGCTTCAAAAATTATGTAGATGTAAAGTAGACATGTGGGAAATTTTATTTATTAACTATTTTGTGCGACATAACTCTGGTTTAAAGAAATAAGAATTAAAAGTTTAAAAATTGCGAAATTTTCAACATTTTCACCAAATTTCTGATATTTTCACAAAAAAAACTCAAGTCCCTTCAAATAAATTTTACTACAATCATGAAGTACAATATATCACAAAAAAACAAGCTCATAATCACTGGGATCCATTGAAGCATTCCAGAGTTATTATCACTAGAGATGAGCGTTGTTCTACTCGAACTGTTCGCCAATCTCAAATTCGAGCTGTTTTGGGCGGTGTTCGAGCCGTTCGGCGAACACGAAAAATTTGAGAAAAATTCGGCTGTTCGAGGTTATGTTCGATAACTGTTCGTGCACCAAAATCATAACTGGATTTTTTCTCAGTAATGATGAAAATTAATGTTAATACGCAGTTTGAGTGTACAGCGGGGTGGGGGGAGGGGCAGGGGATGGATCTCTGCAGGAACAATGAAGATCTCCATTTTTTTTTCTCTTTCCCGCATTTGCAGTGGGGAGGTGCAATCTGTCAGCCTATCAGCAGCGCACACACGGAGCGAAGTGCTTTTTTTCACACAAGCAAGGGCATGTGTCATTGGCAGTGTATGTCACATGTCCTTGCCCTATAAGACCAAGCCATTTTCCCCGTCGCCACCATTTTCTCACTGCTGCAGCTGCGTGTTAGACGGCACCGCTGTTGCTGTGTGCGCTATACCTTGTTAATTTCAAGCCAATTTTCGCACAAATCTACAGATAGCTTGGGAGTAGGGAATAGTTGTGATTGCAGTCCTTTTAAGGACTAGGTTACAGCATTTCCTACGACTTTTATCAGGCAGGTCTGTGCTCTTAAATAGATAGATTGTGGGAGTAAAGACTAATTGTAATTGGAGTCCTTTTCAGGACTAGGTTACATCAGTTCCTATCAGTTTTTGCCAGGCAGGTCTGTGCCAGTGCTGTGCAAGTTTTTTTTCACAGCATTTGGCTGAATCTAGCAAAGCTAATCCTTTTTGGCCTATTGCAGAGTGTGTTAGTCAGTGGAGTAGCCTATCTGTGTTGCAAGATATACCACCTGTGTATAGAATACCAATTTTTTTACTGCACCTAGTGAAGTAAAATCTTTTGGGCATAGCAACATTCTATTAGTCCATCTATACTGACCTCCATCAGGTTGCAAATTGAATATAATTTTTTTCTGCATCTAGCTCTGAAAAAATATTGGGCTTCTAGCTGTGTGTGGGACTTGTTCTATTAATCCATCTATACAGACCTCCATCAGGTTGCAAACTGAATATATTTTTTTCTGCATCTACCTCTGAAAAAATATTGGGCTTCTAGCTGTGTGTGGGACTTGTTCTATTAATCCATCTATACAGACCTCCATCAGGTTGCAAACTGAATATATTTTTTTCTGCATCTACCTCTGAAAAAATATTTTGCTTCTAGCTGTGTGTGGGACTTGTTGTATTAGTCCATCTATACTGACCTCCATCAGGTTGCAAACTGAATATATTTTTTTCTGCATCTACCTCTGAAAAAATATTGGGCTTCTAGCTGTGTGTGGGACTTGTTCTATTAATCCATCTATACAGACCTCCATCAGGTTGCAAACTGAATATATTTTTTTCTGCATCTACCTCTGAAAAAATATTGGGCTTCTAGCTGTGTGTGGGACTTGTTCTATTAATCCATCTATACAGACCTCCATCAGGTTGCAAACTGAGTTTTTTTTTTTTTTTGCATCTACCTCTGAAAAAATATTGGGCTTCTAGCTGTGTGTGGGACTTGTTGTATTAGTCCATCTATACTGACCTCCATCAGGTTGCAAACTGAATATATTTTTTTCTGCATCTACCTCTGAAAAAATATTGGGCTTCTAGCTGTGTGTGGGACTTGTTCTATTAATCCATCTATACAGACCTCCATCAGGTTGCAAACTGAATATATTTTTGTCTGCATCTAGCTCTAAAAAAATATTTGGCCTTCTATCTGTGTGTGGGACTTGTTCTATTAGTCCATCTCTACTGACCTCCATCAGGTTGCAAACTGAATATAATTTTTTTCTGCATCTACCTCTGAAAAAATATTTGGCCTTCTAGCTGTGTGTGGGACTTGTTCTATTAGTCCATCTATACTGACCTCCATAAGGTTGCAAACTGAATATAATTTTTTTCTGCATCTAGCACTGAAAAAATATTTGGCCTTCTAGCAGTGTGTGGGACTTGTTCTATTAGTCATCTATACTGACCTCCATCAGGTTGCAAATTCAAAATAATTTTTTGTCTGCATCTACCTCTGAAAAAATATTTGGCCTTCTAGCAGTGTGTGGGACTTGTTCTATTAGTCCATCTATACTGACCTCCATCAGGTTGCAAACTGAATATAATTTTTTTCTGCATCTAACTCTGAAAAAATATTTGGCCTTCTAGCAGTGTGTGGGTCTCATTGTATTAGGCCATCTATACCGAGCTCCACCAGCTTTTCAATTAATAATAATTTTTCGCTGCATCTAGCCCTGAAAATAATTTTTCTTCCCAATAGTGGTAGCAATAGAAATATGGGGCGCGCTCCTGGCTTACAAAAATATACGCTTCATAACAAAAAACACCAGCTTAGCGCACTGCATTAATAAGATGGCATCATCGTCTCTCCCAGTGCCAGGCCTACTACCCAGGCTAGCATTCCTGTGCCTAAAACACAATGTATGGGTCCGCACTAGCCACTATGCTGAGGGGTCTAAAGCTGCTGCTAACGCTTTATAACAATTCAATTGGCAGATTTTCACAGAGCTCTTCCACAATGTCCACCCATCGGGACAACAGTTGCCCACCTTCCCTATGGGATCTAGTGGCGAATAGTTGATGCCATTAATCAGAGCGTCAGTTGCCCCGTCGACGTGGCAAGCATACGGTAAGGCATGGGAAGAGTGGACACGACTAGTAGCAGGCAGACGGGTTGACCAATGTGAACAAGCCAGATCACAAGTCACCATAGAATTTCTCCACCAGCTAATGATGAGGGGCATATCAGGGGCGTCAGCGCAGCGGTGTCTGACCGGAGTAGCATTTCACTTCCAACTACTGAATTGGGGAGATGTGACAAAGATTCATCATCAGACAATCCATAAAAGGGTGGAAAAGGGGTCAGCCAAGTCAGGAGTATAGACGTCCCGTCCCGTGTCACTAAAACTGATTTCTCACATCATATCCCTAACACCATTAACATGACACTCATAATTTGAAGCAACACTACTGTCTACTGCATTTGTGATCGCCTTCTTCGGGGCGCTATGCATAAGCGAATTAGTCCCTCAATCCAAAATTAGCACCAGTGGAGGCTTATTACACCAGGACGTAGTCATAGGCAATAATGCAATACGTCTACGCATACACAAATCGAAAATGGTTCCAGCGGGTAGGGGCATTTGGGTACTTCTACAACCCACAAACGGTACACTGAGTCGGGTAACAATAGTAAAACCATATCTAACCATCAGATCACAAAATAATTTGTTCCTATCACACATTGATGGGACGCCATTATCAAGATATCAGTTCCAAGCTATATTTAATAAATGCATAACATCGGCAGGGAACCACCCCAAAGATTACGGGACACACTCATTCCGCATAGGCGCGGCCACAGAAGCAGCAAGAGCAGGACTGTCAGAAACGGAAGTTCAGAGGCTAGAGAGATGGTGATCCACATGTTTGGCAAGATACATAAGACCGGACTTGTTATCCTAACGTGGTTTGTTTCTTTTACAGGTGACGCTAAGCCAACAGTGTGGGTGATAGGCCACTCGTATATATATTGGGCAGATTAAAGGGCGAAAGTCCGCCCAGGCGGGAGGAAATTAGAGTTTCATAACACATATTTCAACTGGAGAGGTATTAGAGGCCTGCTATGGCCACAGGTACTAATGGAGGTAATCAAGGTAGGGAGAGAGGCAAGATGTCTGGTCATCTTAGTTATACAGGCCGAGGGAAACAACCTAGGTCATCACAAGAGCGCATAACTAATGGCAATAATGAAACTAGACACTGAGCGCTTCAGAGAATTTTTCACAAAACTAGCTATAGTATGGTCAGAGATTGTGCCGATAGCGGTATGGCAAGGTGCGCGAGACATCACGGCCATCGAACCGACAAGGCGGGTAATAAATATTCGGATGGCAAAATTTAGAAGAGACAGAGGCGGTGTAGTGGTACGACACCGACAACTGGAAGGAGATAAAGCAGGCCTCATACGGCCCGACGGTGTTCACTTAATGGATATTGGACTGGACATATTCCTGTCAGGACTCCAGGACGGAGTGGAACAAGCGTTAAGAGTGATGGGTGGGGGTCAGAGTCCTGCATACGAGTACGCAGGATCCTCCGTGGCCTGGAAATAGAAAGGACATGTTGGAGAGTTACACTTGTTGGCCAAGTTGCCAGAGTGGAGACCCAGGGCATGCTGCAACAAGCTGAATTATTTTAGAAATAAAATGTCTTTCTAATGGAATGAGTATAAAGAGTTAATAAAGCTGTGACCGATCTTCACCCATCCAGTTGTAAGAGTTACATTATTGTATCGTCAAGGAAAGGGGGGCGGTAGGGGGGCTGAGCGTCTGGGTTTGGTTGGGGGTCCCCACAGTCTGCCTAGGCTAGATGCATTTAAAAATTCTTATTAGATACACAGGCGGTGCAGCTTGCTTCGCAGCTGGGCTACTACGCCCAAAGTATTGCCTAGGCTAGATGCAGTTAAAAATTCTACGCTGACTAGCAGACACTGAAGATTTGGAGCAGACCTCTGAGTAAACAGCTCTTCAGACTCAATCATCTGTGTTACCCCAAGCCATAGTGTATGTAGTTTCTTACAGCTAAAAGGGGGGGGGGAGCGACCCAACCCACCTGGAATTGACGATGCCAACGTCACGTAAGACACAGCAAGGGGACTCCAAAAAGAGTTTCCATTTTTTCCCAAAATTGTGGCACAGACACCACTTAACCCTAGAACGCATACCTGGGGCCTCGCAGTCCCGCCCTGTTAATTGTTTTCTATTTTCTGCAAGATTACTTTAGTTAGAATTTTGAAACTCTAGGTATTCTTCATGAATATAGTTGTTTGTCATTTGAGTTTGAGTTATTCAATGTTATTTGCACACGGGCCTAAAAGGCCCCAGGTATATGAAAGTGTAGATTTTTATGGTCATGCGTTTTAGGGTTAAGTGGCATCAATTGCCCCACAGTTGCTTAAAACGGTTGGTGAGGTGATATTACCAAATCCTCAAGCTTTTAGCCTCCCAAGGATAACACAGGATTAGAAAAGTCCTTGCGAATCCATGATTTGTTCATCTTTATGAACGTGAGTCTGTCTACATTATCAGTGGACAGCCGCGTGCGCTTATCTGTCAGCACACCATCAGCAGCGCTGAACACACGTTCAGAGAGAACACTGGTTGCAGGGCATGACAAGATCTCCAAGGCGTGAGTGGCGAGCTCCGGCCATTTTTCCAGATTGGAATACCAAAATGAGCAAGGGTCCAGTGACACAGTCATGGCTTCGATGTTCACTTGGAGATACTCCTGCACCATCCTCTCTAGGCATTGACTATGTGTCAGACTTCTTGTCTCCTGTGGCCTTGCAAAGGATGGTCTAAAAAAGTGGTGAAACGATTTCACAAAATTGCTGTTACCAGCAGATACTGTGTTACTGTTACGGTTTGAGTGATGAAGACTCGACAGTCCCGCGGTTGGCAAGTTAGAACTGTGAGATTCACTTCGTGCACCACTGGTGTTTTGTGGAAAAGCACATGTAAGATTCTGCAACAGCGTCTGCAGATACTCCTGCATGCGTCAATCCCTTATTATGGCAGGAATTATTTCGGCAAATTTACTTTTGTACCGGGGATCTAAGAGTGTGGCAACCCAGTAGTCGAGATTACTTCGAATTCTGCAATCTGAGGGTCATGTTGCAGGTAGTGCAGCAAGAAGGCACTCATGTGTCTTGCGCATCCAGGAGGACCAAGTCCTTGTTGTGTTGGTAGCGAGGTAAGAATCATGCTTCTTTCCTCTGCCCTCTCCCCCCAACCTCGCACAACAGAAATGTGATCAAGGTCTCCCTCATCTGATGAGTCTTCCATGCCCATCGCCAGTTCATCCTCCACTTCTTCCTCGGCTCCTGCACCTTCCTCAACAGTTTGGCTGCTACCATGCGCCCTGTTTAATCCCTCTCCCCCACCCTCCCATGCCTGCCTCATTGGTGCTGCCAACCGTCTGGACCTTGGAGATGTTATCCCTTCCGCATACGACTCCTCCTCTACTTACTCCACCTCCTCTTGTCCGACCACCTGACTCTGAATTCTGTTTATTGTGTGCTCCAGCATGTAAATCAACGGAATAGTTATGCTGATAATGGCATCGTCGTCAGCACTAAACATCTTCGTCGCCATTTCAAAACTGTGCAGAAAGGTGTGTGGCGCCCCTGAGGGTGCAGTCAAAACAGAGTTACTGCATCTCACCCAGAGGTGTGGTATCTCACCCTCAGGTAAGGAAGGCGTATGGCTCGGGACCCTAACACCTGCATCCAACACATACCCGCAGTGGGGTTAGGGCGAGATTGCTTCTAAGGGAGAGCACAGTCCCAGGTCCCTAGCTGGTGCGAGGATCCTATGTAGTGGGTGCTTAGGGGAGCAGCTTAGGGGAGCACATGACAGGGAGAGTATAAATAGGAAGCCATCTTAGAAAGAGCAAGCCAGTCAGAGGAGGAAAAGTGACAGGAGCAGAGGCTCGGCATGAGCTCTGCTCCGGAGGCGGGCCTAGCCTGGGAGGCCCAGGACTGAAGGAGAGAAGAGAGGAGTGGGAGCAGGAAGGCTCCAGGAACCGAAGGGACCCTAGGGCTACGGGCCGTGCAGAAGGCCACCTGTACTCCCGCTGCTACCAGGAGGTAGAGGGGTCAGGCCAGATAAGGGAACTGGTCCCTCAACTAGAGGAGAAACAGCAAGGCTCAACTAGAAACCGGAGGCTGCAGCATTTCATGTACTGCAGGCAAAAGTCCACACCAGTCTCACTAAGAAGGTAGCCACATAGGACCCAGGG
The DNA here is from genome assembly GCF_046119375.1 of Phyllobates terribilis. Classification (NCBI taxonomy): domain Eukaryota; kingdom Metazoa; phylum Chordata; class Amphibia; order Anura; family Dendrobatidae; genus Phyllobates; species Phyllobates terribilis. The sequence continues at coordinate 203,827,115 of NW_027362771.1, read as the reverse complement.
GACGGAACACAAGTCGCCCGCCAAGGCCCGAGGATACCGGATAGAAGTGTCACTGGGTGTGAGGTGCAGGGAGAAGGCCAGAGAAAGGACACACAGAAGGGGGTCCTGCTAAGTACTCCAGAGCTATCTGGGGGTGGACTGAGCCCCTCACTGAGTACGCACAGCACGACGGGTGAGATAGCTCTGGTACCTGTAATCTGGACTGCAACAACTGTGAGTAAAGATCTTGGGACTGCATCACACGGACTCTGTGTTCATTACTGACTCCCTGCGCTACAACCACCATCATCCACCCACACTGCCCTGAAGCTACACTCTTCCTGTGGTGAGTAATAATACCATTGCAGCAAAACCACCAGCTTCAGAGGACTGTTCCGCAGCAGCGGCCCCTTCGGCCGCACTCCACAGGTGGCGTAGTCGGACATTATAAAATCCATATTTACAAATTACCGTTGGATTGACCGCCCTGGGTCACGGACCGGGTCACCGCCACAGTGACTACAACCCCCAGCGTCTACCGGCCCGGCTCAGGGTACCCCACGGCCCAGGGGGCGCGTCAACTTCATAGGTCCCTGATCTGAGACCACTCCTGCTGTGTGATTTGCCCCACTTCTGGATCTCGTTGGCCCAGGCTATACGTCAGAAACTATTGCACCAGGGCTTGTTGGTGCTGCCACAGTCGCTGCAACATGTGCAGAGTTGAATTCTACCGTGTCGGCACATCGCATTTCAGCCGGTGAACTGGCAGGCCCAACGACTTCTGTAGAGATGTAAGTCGTTGAGCTGTGGGATGCGAACGGCGGAAGTGAGCACACAGCGACCGTGCCCTCTGCAGAAGGCCATCTAGTCCGGGATAGTGGGCTAAAAATTTATGGACAACCAGGTTCAACACGTGAGCCATACAAGGCACGTGTGTAACATTGCCCCGGCGAAGGGCCGCACCCAGGTTTGCAGCATTGTCGCACACGGCCTTCCCTGGTTGCAGGTCCAGTGGAGACAACCATTCATGAAACTGGGTCTCCAGAGCTGACCACAAGTCCTTAGCTGTGTGACTCACATTTCCCAGACATTTCAAAGTAAACACTGATGCCGTTGAGCCCTGCTGCCAGCATAGTAAGGAGGTGCGCAGTTAGAAAGCAGGTAGCATTACCAGACAGGCTTTGGGTGCAGGTGGAGGACCGAGAGGAGGTTGAGGAGGCAGAAGCAGTGGAGGAACTTCTAGATAAAGAGGATTGACGCACAACTCGCGGGGACGGCAAGACTTGGACAGCAGCCCCTTGTCCTACTGTCACCATAGTTACCCAGTGCCCTGTCAGCGACATGTAACGCCCCTGTCCATGCCTACTCGTCCAAGTGTCTGTGGTGAAATGCACCCTGTCACACACAGAGTTTCTCAAAGAAGCGGTGATGTTGTGTGCGACATGCTGGTGGAGCGCAGGCACACCTTTCTTTGAGAAGTAGTGCCGACTGGGCATCTGGTACTGGGGCACTGCGACGGACATAAGGTCTCAAAAATCCACTGTGTCCTCCAGGCGGAAAGGCAGCATTTCTGTAGCCAACAGCTTGCAGATGGTGAAATTCAACCTCTTAGCTTTCTCATGGCTAGGAGGAAATGGTCTTTTACTTGTCCACATCTGAGGGACCGAGGGCTGGCTGTTGTGCTTTGACGGGGTTGAGTAGGGTGTCCCTGGCAAACTGCCAGTCTGTAAGGAAGATGCAGGCGGACATGTTAGGTTGCCTTGATCCAAAGGTGGTGCTCTCGATGTCAGAGAGCTCTCAACACCAGCAGGTGTTTCCACTTCCCAATGAACTGACGACCTGCCAATTACACTGGCTGTTGCTGGTAAAGAGGTGGCAGGTCTGCGTCCAAAAACATGTGTGACTGCTGTCCCCCCAGTCACAGAGGATGAAGAGGCCGCGGATGCACAAGATGGGGCAGATGGTGCATTGTAGCACAGTGAGCTTCCCACTGCAACTTATGCTTCATATCCATGTGACGGTACATGCATGAAGTACTCAAACTATGGATTTTTTGGCCTCTACTTAGCTTTTGGTGACAAATATTACAGATAACACGAGTAGTGTTGAGCCACCCCCGTAGTGTTCGAGTTCGGTTCGGTTCGTCGAACACCCTTGTGTTCGCCGAACTGTTCGTCGAACTGTTCGTCGAACACCTTTGAACACCGTTAAAACCAATGGCAGGCAAACAAAAACACATAGAAACACATAGAAAACACCTTCAAAGGTGTCCAAAAGCTGACAAACTGCTCAGAAGACACAACTAACACATGGAAAAGTGACAAGTACATATAGTCATGCGAAAAGAAAAGAGGTGGAGGAGTAAAAGGAGGGGGAGACACAGATATAGGCATGTCATGCCCTTCTAAAATCCAAAAAGTGAGAAGCCGAGACGGCGAGTCCGCTCCTGCCCGTGCCACCTCCGTGTCGCCGGGTTTGTGCCAGAGCCGCGGTGAACCCTGACGGCCAGCCCCCCTCTCTCAATACTGGTGCCTGTCCGCTGGTGGGTCGAGAGAGCCCCCCTGTGGTGGAGGCAGCTCTAAGCTTTTTAATTTAAATTGTCCCTCTAATTTGAATGAATACACTTTAAATCCATTTACAAGGATCTATTGGAGGGCAAGTCTCATGCCAGCAGCCGCGTAATTCCAGCTCCAGTAGCGTCTACTAAAGCTGCTGCAGTTAAAAAGCTTTTATAAGGATCGAGCTCGGCTGTCCACCGCAAGGCATCCTAGTGCCAGTCCCAGCCCCTATGCCTTGGGGTGCCTCCTGATGCTCTTCACTAAGTATCCCGTGGTCCCGAAGCATTTCCTTTGAAAAAATTAAGTGTCCAAACTACAGGTGGTGTAGCTTGCTTAACAGCCGGGATAATCCGCTGACTAGCAGACACTGCTACTAGGCACAAAGTATTTACTGGGCTAGATGCAGTTAAAAATTTGTAAGTAGATACTCTCGTTGGATGCTGAGAAAGCATTCCATAGAGTCTCCTGGCACGCCATATATGATTCTCTTAAAAAGCTTGGGGTAGGGGTCTAGGGGACCCTTTTATAGCCAAAATCACGGCCCTGTATCACAATACGTCACCTAGGCTGAAGATAAATGGAACTGTAGCACCGAGGGCTCGGTTGCTACAGACGTATTGCACCTCACCCAGAGGTGTGATATCTCACTCTCAGATAAGGATGGAGTGTGGATCAGGACCCGACACCTGCATGCATTACACCACATTGCCGTGGGGCAGGGCGACCAATATGCCCCTGAGATGGGCACGACAGTCCCTGTCCCTGGCTGGAGTGGGGGGAGGGAACACTGAGGAAGGGGAACCCTGCAGTGCAGAAGCAGGGAGGAAGCAGTTCCTGGGTGCATTGAGAAGGGAGTATAAAAGGTGGGCACCATCTTAGTTCAGTGCAGAGAAGTCTGAGCAGAAGTGGCAGGGAGCAGGGGCTCTGCATGAGCTCTGCTCCGGAGGCGGGCCTAGTAACAGAGGCCCAGGCCTGCAAGAGGGAGAAGGAAGGAAGAGGAGCGGAGAAGGCTCCAGGAACGAGGAATGAAGGGATCCCAGGGGTGCGGACGGGCGAGTCGCCACCGCACGCCCGAATCCACCTGCGTGGAGGGGTCAGGCCAAAGGGGGAGACCGGTCCCCGAACTAGTGGAGGCAGGAAACGACCCTCAGCTAGAAACCGGAGGCTCTGACATTTTATGTGGCGCAGCCCCTTGCTCCACCCGCTAGGAAGGCACCACATAGGGTCAGGGAAACTGGCGCCAAGTTTACCAAGAGGAGGCCCGAGGCAGCCGGACAGAACTGTTGGTAAGAAAGGCCAGACAAAGGACACACAAAGGGGGTCCTGTGAAGCGCTCCAAAGTTATCTGGGAGTTGTCTGAGCCCCTCACCTGGTGAGCACAGTACGACGTGGGCAGCCGTTACCTGCAGACGTGGTCTGGATAATAAGAACTGTGAGTAAAGGCCCTGAACTGCATCACTGACTCCGTGTCGTTACTGCTGCTGCCCTGCACCATCACCCCCATCCTCCGCATACACTGCCCTGAGGCTATACTCCTCCCGTGGGGAGTTATGCTACGCTCTGCTGCACCCACAACACCAGCCTTAGCGGTCTGCCCTGTAGCGGCGGTTCACTCTGACAGCAATCCACGGGTGGCGTAGTCGGACATTTAAACATCAAAACCACATAAATAGTTCCGCCACTGGTTTGACCGCCCTGAGCCACGGAACCGGATCGCCGCCACGAAGACTACAACCACCAGCATCCACCAAAAAGGGTCCGGCTCCGGGTGTCCCAAGGCCCAGGGGGTGCGTCAGAACATTTTCATCACCTTTCACAATCACCAATGGGACAAGGCAGGGATGTCCTCTGTCCCCTCTCTTATACATCCTAGTGACGGAGCACCTGCTCTCATCAATTCGCCATAACCCCAATATTAGGTGGATTGAGGTGGGAGGCACCGAGTACAAGTGCTCTCTATTTGCTGATGATGTCCTAGTATATATCACTCAATCACATATATCCATCCCTGCTGTTATGGCTGAAATAGATCACTTTGTTACATGGTAAAATTTTAAAATCAATGCAGCGAAGTCTGAGGCCCTCGATGTCTCCCTCCCTAAATCCATATAGGATTCCATCCAGTCCAACTTTCCCTTTGCCTGGCCCTCACAGGGTATCATATACTTAGGAATTCCTATTCATAGAGACCTCTCCCATCTATGTTATCTTAATTTTGGGCCCTTTATTGAACAATTCCATACAGACCACGGTTGGCAAGTTGGAACTGTGAGATTCACTACGTGCACCACTGGTATTTTGTGGAAAAGCACATGTAAGATTCTGCAACAGTCTCTGCTGATACTCCTGCATGCGTGCATCCCTTTCTATGGCAGGAATAATTTCTGCAAATTTACTTTTGTACCGGGGATCTAACAGTGTGGCAACCCAGTAGTCAGGATTATTTCTAATTCTCACAATTCGAGGGTCATGTTGCAGGTAGTGCAGCAAGAAGGCACTCATGTGTGTTGCGCATCCAGGAGCACCAAGTCCCTGTTGTGTTGGTGGCGAGGTAGCAATCATGCTTCCTTCCTCTGTCCTCTCCCCCCAACCTCGCACAACAGAAATGTGATCAAGGTCTCCCTCATCTGATGAGTCTTCCATCAGTTCATCCTCCACTTCTTCCTGGGCTCCTGCACCTTCCTCACTAGTTTGGCTGCTACCATGCGCCCTGGTAAAATCATCTCCCCCACCCTCACATGCCTGCCGCCTTGGTGCTGCCGACCGTCTGGACCTTGCAGATGTTAGCCCTTCCGCATACAACTCCTCCTCCTCTACTTCCTCCACCTCCTCTTGTGCCACCACCTGACTCCGAATTCTGTTTAACATGTGCTCCAGCATGTAAATCACCGGAATAGTCATGCTGATAATGGCATCGTCAGCACTAAACATCTTCGTCGCCATTTCAAAACTGTGCAGAAGGGTGCATAGGTCCCTGATCTGAGACCACTTCTCCAGCGTGATTTTCCCCACCTCTGAATCTCGTTGGCCCAGGCTATACGTCAGAACGTATTGCACCAGGGCTTGTCGGTGCTGCCACAGTCGCTGCAACATGTGCAGAGTTGAATTCCACCGGGTAGGCACATCGCATTTTAGCCGGTGAAGTGGCAGGCCCAACGACTTCTGTAGAGATGTAAGTCGCTGAGCTGCGGGATGCGAACGGCGGAAGTGAGCACACAGCGACCGTGCCCTCTGCAGAAGGCCATCTAGTCTGGGATAGTGGGCTAAAAATTGCTGGACAACCAGGTTCAACACGTGAGCCATACAAGGCACGTGTGTGACATTGCCCCGGCGAAGGGCCGCACCCAGGTTTGCAGCATTGTCGCACACGGCCTTCCCGGGTTTCAGGTCCAGTGGAGACAACCATTCATGAAATTGGTTCTCCAGAGCTGACCACAACTCCTCAGCTGTGTGACTCACATTTCCCAGACATTTCAATGTAAAAACCGCCTGATGACGTTGAGCCCTACGGCCAGCATAGTAAGGAGGTGTGCAGGATCCCTTCTGCGCAGTTAGAAAGCTTGTGTCATGACCAGACAGGCTTTGGGTGCAGGTGGAAGACCGAGAGGAGGTTGAGGAGGCAGAAGCAGTGGAGGAAAAATGACATAAAGAGGATTGACGCACAACTCGTGGGGACGGCAAGACTTGGACAGCAGCCCCTTGTCCTGCTCTCACCATAGTTACCCAGTGCCCAGTCAGCGACATGTAACGCCCCTGTCCATGCCTACTCGTCCAAGTGTCTGTGGTGAAATGCACCCTGTCACACACAGAGTTTCTCAAAGAAGCGGTGATGTTGTGTGCGACATGCTGGTGGAGCGCAGGCACACCTTTCTTTGAGAAGTAGTGCCGACTGGGCATCTGGTACTGGGGCACTGCGACGGACATAAGGTCTCGAAAATCCTCTGTGTCCACCAGGCGGAAAGGCAGCATTTCTGTAGCCAAGAGCTTGCAGATGGTGAAATTCAACCTCTTAGCTTTCTCATGGCTAGGAGGAAATGGTCTTTTACTTGTCCACATCTGAGGGACCGAGGGCTGGCTATTGTGCTTAGACGGGGTTGATAAGGGTGTCCCCGGCAAACTGCCGGTCTGTGAGGAAGATGCAGACGGACATGTTAGGTTGCCTTGATCCAAAGGTGGTGCTATCGATGTCGGACAGCGCTCAAGACCAGCTGGTGTTACCACCTCCAAAGAAAATGATGACCTGCCAATCACGCTGGCTGTTGCGGGTAAAGAGGTGGCAGGTCTGCGCCCCAAAACAGGTGTGACTGCTGTCCCCCCAGTCACAGAGGATGAAGAGGCCGCGGATGCACAAGATATGGCAGACGGTGGTTGGCCCGGCCGGCTAGACCGCATTGTAGCACACTGAGCTTCCCACTGCAACTTATGCTTCATGTCCATGTGCCGGTTCATGCATGAAGTACTCAAACTATGTATTTTTTGGCCTCTACTTAGCTTTTGCTGACAAATGTTACAGATAACACGAGTTGGGTCATCTTTATCGATCTGAAAAAATGCCCAGGCTATGCAAGGCTTAGCACCCATGCGACCTGAAGAGCCACCACGACTTGTGGTGAGAGGCAGAGTTGTGTTTGAGGATGCAGTTGTTGACGTGCTTCCAGTACTACGTCTCTGTCCAAGAAGGCGCAACCTGACCTCGTCGTCACTAGCATCTTCCTCCACCTCCTCTGCTGACCTCATCTCTTGGCTGACTGTGGGTTGACAGTAAGTGGGATCTCCGACCTCATCATCATCACCCTGTGCGTTATCACACCCGTCGTCCTCAGAGCCAACCTGTTCCTGCCCTGACAAAAAACTAAAGTTGTCGCTCCAATCAGGTATTTGAGTCTTATCATCGTCTTCCTCATTGTCTCCACCAACAGGAGTTACAGTTTGGGAATGAGGGTCTACATTATGGTCAGAACCTTCTGCGTCTGGTCCTGGATCCGACTCATAAAGATTCTGGGCATCAGTGCAGATCATTTCCTCGTCTGGATTCACAGAAGCGCTGGAGTCGACCTCTGATTCCCAGGCTATAGTATGAGTAAACAGCTCTGCAGACTCAACCATCTGTTCTACCTCATACTCAGACGGGCAGCTGGAGATTTGGGAGCTGTGAGGAAGCAAGTGCGATTTGGGTGACACCTTTGAGGACTGGAGTATTTGTGATGTTGAAGTTGATGTGGAGGAGAGCCCACTTAAAGGAGCACTTGATATCCGTTGAAGCACCTGCTGTTTTTGTGCCTCATCTGGAATTTGTAGCGATTGGCGTGGCCGTAAGAAAGGGATCTTATAACATTGTCCGCTAAAAGAAGTAGACATTTTAGTTTGGCTGGAAGATGGTCTTTCTTCTGCACCTACCCCACGGACACAACCTTTTTTCCCCTTCCCAACACACCTATTCCCCTTTCCACCAGCAGCAGGCCTTTTTCCACTCATTTTGGTGGTTAACTAATTCACAACTCTGGAGTTGTTTGCACAAAAAAACAATGGATGGTAACCGAGCAGAGCTGAGTGGCCAAACTGTGGTATTAGGCCAAAACTATTGGCTGGGTTAGATGCAGAAAAAAATTATTTTTAATTTGCAACCTGATGGAGGTCAGTATAGATGGACTAATAGACCAAGTCCCACACACCGCTAGAAGCCCAAATATTTTTTCAGAGCTAGATGCAGAAAATTTTTTTATTCAATTTGCAACCTGATGGAGGTCAGTATAGATGGACTAATAGACCAAGTCCCACACACTGCTAGAAGCCCAAATATTTTTTCAGAGCTAGATGCAGAAAAAAATTATTTTTAATTTGCAACCTGATGGAGGTCAGTATAGATGGACTAATAGACCAAGTCCCACACACTGCTAGAAGCCCAAATATTTTTTCAGAGCTAGATGCAGAAAAAAATTATTTTTAATTTGCAACCTGATGGAGGTCAGTATAGATGGACTAATAGAACAAGTCCCACACGCTGCTAGAAGCCCAAATATTTTTTCAGAGATAAATGAAGAAAAAAATTATTTTTAATTTGCAACCTGATGGAGGTCAGTATAGATGGACTAATAGACCAAGTCCCACACACTGCTAGAAGCCCAAATATTTTTTCAGAGCTAGATGCAGAAAAAAATTATTTTTAATTTGCAACCTGATGGAGGTCAGTATAGATGGACTAATAGACCAAGTCCCACACACCGCTAGAAGCCCAAATATTTTTTCAGAGCTAGATGCAGAAAAAAATTATATTCAATTTGCAACCTGCTGGTGGTCAGTATAGAAGGACTAATAGAACAAGTCCCACACACTGCTAGAAGCCCAAATATTTTTTCAGAGCTAAATGAAGAAAAAAATTATTTTTAATTTGCAACCTGATGGAGGTCAGTATAGATGGACTAATAGACCAAGTCCCACACACTGCTAGAAGCCCAAATATTTTTTCAGAGCTAGATGCAGAAAAAAATTATATTCAGTTTGCAACCTGATGGAGGTCAGTATAGATGGACTAATAGAATGATGCTATGCCCAAAAGATTTTACTTCACTAGGTGCAGTAAAAAAATTGGTATTCTATACACAGGTGGTATATCTTGCAACACAGATAGGCTACTCCACTGACTAACACACTCTGCAATAGGCCAAAAAGGATTAGCTTTGCTAGATTCAGCCAAATGCTGTGAAAAAAACTTGCACAGCACTGGCACAGACCTGCCTGGCAAAAACTGATAGGAACTCATGTAACCTAGTCCTGAAAAGGACTCCAATTACAATTAGTCTTTACTCCCACAATCTATCTATTTAAGAGCACAGACCTGCCTGATAAAAGTCGTAGGAAATGCTGTAACCTAGTCCTTAAAAGGACTGCAATCACAACTATTCCCTACTCCCAAGCTATCTGTATATTTGTGCGAAAATTGGCTTGAAATTAACAAGGTATAGCGCACACAGCAACAGCGGTGCCGTCTAACACGCAGCTGCAGCAGTGAGAAAATGGTGGCGACGGGGAAAATGGCTTGGTCTTATAGGGCAAGGACATGTGACATACACTGCCAATCACACATGCCCTTGCTTGTGTGAAAAAAAGCACTTCGCTCCGTGTGTGCGCTGCTGATAGGCTGACAGATTGCACCTCCCCACTGCAAATGCGGGAAAGAGAAAAAAAATGGAGATCTTCATTGTTCCTGCAGAGATCCATCCCCTGCCCCTCCCCCCGCCCCGCTGTACACTCAAACTGCGTATTAACATTAATTTTCATCATTACTGAGAAAAAATCCAGTTATGATTTTGGTGCACGAACAGTTATCGAACATAACCTCGAACAGCCGAATTTTTCTCAAATTGTTCGTGTTCGCCGAACGGCTCGAACACCGCCCAAAACAGCTCGAATTTGAGATTGGCGAACAGTTCGAGTAGAACAACGCTCATCTCTAAACACGAGTTGGGTCATCCTTATCGATCTGAATAAATGCCCAGGCTATGCAAGGCTTAGAGCCCATGCGACCTGAAGAGCCACTACGACTTGTGGTCAGAGGCGGAGTTGTGGTTGAGGATGCAGTTGTTGACGTGCATCCAGTACTCCGTCTCTGTCCAGGAAGGCGCAACCTAACCTCGTCGTCAATAGCATCTGTGACGCCCCGCTGCGCTTGGTATCACAGATCCTAGAAGAGTGTATTGATGGAATCCTCCACAAGAGGCCCCCATAAACATTCACACATCTCCACCTTCCACCTCAGACCAGCAGAGGGAGCCCGTTAGGGATATAAATAGGGAAGGTGGAGCTAGGCAGTTCAGTTCCTCTGAAGAGTTCCTGCAGTAGAGAAGCCTAAGAGAGGTCAGTCTGCAGTGGAGCTCAGTCTAGTCTAGAGAACTCAGTTAATAGTTCAGCAGTGGAGCACGAGGCTCCTGCTAGCTAGATTCAGGGAGCCCAGATAGAGCTTAAGGTGTGCCGGCGTTATAAGATTGGTGAAGCGCGGCAAGCTGCCGTTAGTGTGTATAGCCTATTGAGGGCCCGAGTAGGCCGAAGGCGAGTGGCGAGTTAGTACATAAGGGGCAGAGGAGCTTAACCAGCTCACCCCGAAGCATTTACCGGACACCGGATCCGAGCTTATCGGGATCTCTATGACCCAGTAAGGCATAACCGGAATCCCTGGAGAACTACAAGTCCCAGGATCGCTAAGGTGCTGATACGTAACAGAGCCAGGAGACGCTTGGACTGCTGCAGCGCTGGTGCTTCTCACCAGATACCACAGGTGGTGTCACAAACTCTTATAAAATTAACAATTATCCACCCTTTTAAAGAGTGACCCCAGGGTACGGGCCAGGGAGCCGACCACCGCGACATCCCAAAGGCCAGGCAAAGGCCCGGGTGACCTCATCGACTGGCTGACTGTGGGTTGACAGTAAGTGGGATCTCCAACCTTGTCATCATCACCCTGTGTGTTATCACACCCGTCGTCCTCAAAGCCAACCTCTTCCTGCCCTGACCGAAAAGTCAAGTTGTCGCTCCAATCAGGTATTTGAGTCTCATCATCGTCTTCATCATTGTCTCCACCAACAGGAGTTACAGTTTGGGAACGAGGGTCTACATTATGCTCAGAACCTTCTTCATCTGGTCCTGGATCCAACTTATAAAGATTCTGGGCATCAGTGCAGATCATTTCCTCGTCTGGATTAACAGAAGCTCTGGAGCAGACCTCCGTTTCCCAGGCTATAGTAAGAGTAAACAGCTGTGCAGACTCAACCATCTGTGTTACCCCATACTCAGACGGGCAGCTGGAGACTTGGGAGCTGTGAGGAAGCAAGTGCGATTGGGGTGACACCTCTGAGGACTGGAGTATTTGTGATGTTGAAGTTGAGGTGGAGGAGAGCCCACTTGAAGGAGCACTTGATATCCGCTGAAGCACCTGCTGTTTTTGTGCCTCATCTGGAATTTGTAGCGATGGACGTGTCCGTAACAAAGGGATCGTATCACATTGTCCACGAAAAGAAGTCGACATGTTAGTTTGGCTGGAACATGGTCTTTCTTCTGCAGATGTTACTCCCCCCCCCACCGCGGGGGGCTCGACCCACCAGCGAACAGGCACTAGTATTAGGAGAGGGGGGCTGGCCGTCAGGGTCCACCGCGGCTCTGGCACAAACCCGGCGACACGGAGGTGGCACGGGCAGGAACGGACTGGCCGTGTCGGCTTCTCACTTTTTGGATTTTAGAAGGGCATGACATGCCTATATCTGTGTCTCCCCCTCCTTTTACTCCTCCACCTCTTTTATTTTCGCATGACTATATGTACTTGTCACTTTTCCATGTGTTAGTTATGTCTTCTGAGCAGTTTGTCAGCTTTTGGACACCTTTGAAGGTGTTTTCTATGTGTTTCTATGTGTTTTTGTTTGCCTGCCATTGGTTTTAATGGTGTTCAAAGGTGTTCGACGAACAGTTCGACGAACAGTTCGGCGAACACACGGGTGTTCGACGAACCGAACCGAACTCGAACACTACGGGGGTGGCTCAACACTAATTATCACATAAAATGACAATGGTCAGATTTAAAAAATTTGGCCAGGTTATTAAGGTCAAAATTGAAGAACAGGAAGAAGAAATACTATCTTGTCCTCTAGCAAGAATTTTGGAGTGTAAATTTTCACCTGGAAAAATATCCAATGTGCACATGAGAGCTAAGATCACATTTTGCACACACTTGCATTTTTAGTATTATGAATGTAAATATTTTAATTAACGCATAATGGTCAATTAGCAATTCTACACAGTCAAAAGTAAATAAAGGACAACGCTATTTTTTCAGGAGTCAAGGACCAGATAAAATTTCTTCTCAGGTTTAGGATTTTTTTTGTTTTTAATATGCCAGCATTCTGGATCATAAAACTATTTTTTACTATTGCTTCAATTCAGCTGAATGAAGCCTTGTGTAGCGTCGGCGTCCCTGCCTCCTGCTAGGCAGGGACGCCGTTCCCCTCACCTCTCCGCTCCGTGCCCGGTGTTTTCCTCCCGCTCTGCTGGCAGCGTGCGCTGCTTCCCGACCTCTGTGCTTAGGGTGCGCGCGCGCGCTCCCCCTCTCTTAAAGGGGCCGCGCGCGCCGTCCTAAGGAGTCCCCGGCCAATGGCTGGAGGACCTCACCATATATAAGGCACCTCCTCCAAAATGGAGGAGCCTGAGCAATGTTGTTGCAAAGCCTTTCAACTCTGCTTCAGCCCTCAGGTCCCGTTACCAGTTACCTGCCAGTCACCTGCCAGATTCCTGCTTGATACCTGCCTGATACCTGCCTGATATCTGCTTACCTGCTTGCTATCCTGTGGTCCGACAGTCTGCCTACCAGCTCCTGCCAGTCTGCCTATGGATCAGTCCGCCTGCGGACCAGGAAGTACCTGCCAGATACCTGCCCGCTAGCCTACCTGGAGGCTCTGCCGTCACTTGCTGTGACCACCTGCTTGTCCAGAGACTCTTGCCCGCTCACCAGGGAGCGCTGACCTGCTACCTGCCCGCTAGCCTACCTGGAGGCTCTGCCGTCACTTGCTGTGACCACCTGCTTGTCCAGAGACTCTTGCCCGCTCACCTGGGAGCGCTCACCTGCTACCTGCCTGCTAGCCTACCTGGAGGCTTATCCGTCACTTGCTGTGACCACCTGCCTGTCCAGAGACTCTTGCCCGCTCACCTGGGAGTGCTCACCTGCTACCTGCCTGCTAGCCTACCTGGAGGCTCTGCCGTCACTTGCTGTGACCACCTGCCTGTCCAGAGACTCTTGCCCGCTCACCTGGGAGCACTCACCTGCTACCGGCCTGCTAGCCTACCTGAGGCTCTGCCGTCACTTGCCGTGACCACCTGCCTGTCCAGAGACTCTTGCCCGCTCACCTGGGAGCGCTCACCTGCTACCTGCCTGCTAGCCCCGTCTAGAGACTCTTACCCTTTTGTCACTTGCCGTGACCACCTGCCCGTCTAGAGACTCTTACCCTGCTGTCTTGCCGTGACCACCTGCCCGTCTAGATACTCTTACCCTGCTGTCACTTGCCGTGACCACCCTCTTGTCAAGAGACTGTCCCCGTCACTTGCCGTGACTTCCTGTCCTACTACCCAGAGAATGTCCCTGTCACTTGCCGTGACTACCTGCCCACCTTCCCTGGGAGCCACCCGCTTCCTCACAAGGACAGCCCCTTTGTATAGTTGCTCAGAGGTTCCACCTCCCAGACCCGTTACACCTTGTATGTTGCTAATTACAAGTTATATTTTCTATTTTAATCCTAATTTAACTAGCACAATATATTATAGGGGTAAATATTTTTTATTACTTTATTTTATATCCTTTCATACCCTAATGAAGATGTTGTGGAATTTCAGAAAACTACTTTAACCCCTTTACCCCCCCCAAGGTGGTTTGCACGTTAATGACCAGGCCAATTTTTACAATTCTGACCACGGTCACTTTATGAGGTAATTACTCTGGAATGCTTCAACTGATCCCCCTGAATCTAAGAAGGTTTTTTCGCGACATGTTGTACTTCATGATCGTGGTAAAATTTCTTTGATATCGCTTGCGTTTATTTGTGAAAAACACAGAAATTTGGCAATAATGTTGAAAAGTTTGCAATTTTCAAAATTTTAATTTTTATGCCCTTAAATCAGAGAAATATGTCACACAAAATAAAAACATTACCCACATGTCTACTTTACATCAGCAGAATTTTGGAACTATATTTTTTTTTATTAGGGAGCTATAAGGGTTAAAAGTTGACCAGCCATTTCTCATTTTTCCAACAAAATTTACAAAGCCATTTTTTTAAGGACCACATCACATTTGAAGTCACTTTGAGGGGTCTTTATGACAGAAAATACCCAAAAGTGACACAATTCTAAAAACTGCAACCCTCAAGATACTCAAAACCACATTCAAAAACTTTATTAACCCTTCAGGTGCTTCACAGGAATTTTTGGAATGTGGACAAAAAAAATGTACATTTAACTTTTTTCACAAAAATGTTACTTTAGACCCAATTTTTTAATTTTTGCAGGGTTAACAGGAAAAAATGGACCACAAAATTTATTGTGCAATTTCTCTTGAGCACGCAGATACCCCATATGTGGGGAAAAACACTGTTTGGGTGCACGGCAGGGTATGGAAGGGAAGGAGTGCCATTTGACATTTTGATTGTAAAATTTGCTTCAATAATTAGTGGACGCCATGTTACCGTTTGGAAAGCCCCTGATGTACCTAAACAGTGGAAACCCCCCCACAAGTGACACCATTTTGGAAACTAGACCCATCAGGGAACTTATTTAGATGTGTCGTGAGCACCTTGAACCCCAAGGTTCTTCACAGAAGTTTATAACATTGAGCCGTAAAAATAAAATGTTTACATTTTTCCCACAAAAATGTTTTTCAGCCCCAAATTTTGCATTTTCATAAGGGTAACGGAAGAAATTGCACCATGTAGTTTGTTGTGCAATTTCTCCTGAGTAAGCAGATACCCCATATGTGGAGGAAAACCACTGTTTGGGCGCACGGCAGAGTTCGGAAGGGAAGGAGCGCCATTTGAAATTTTGATTGTAAAATTTGCTTGAATAATTAGCGGATGCCATGTTGCATTTGGAGAGCCACTGATGTGCCTAAACAGTGGAAACCCCCAACAAATGACACCATTTTGTAAACTAGACCCCTCAGGGGGTATAGTGAACATTTTGAACCCAGAGGTACGACACAGAATTTGATAACATTAGGTCATCATATTGAATAAGTTGTCTTTAGTCTTGAGTGCAAGTGCTCTCTACTTGAGTTTGCATCGGGTACTCAGGTGTGCACCATGATCGAGTCCCCGACTGCATGTTTCAAAGTAATTAGACACCCCAAAAAAAACATGCGGGGATTGCTCGTGCATGGCAGGCATTCCCCGTGAGATTTTTTTGGCTGCCGATCATATGGGGCGGAGACTCGAGCATGTCACTTGAGCACCCGCGATAATCAGTGCATACCCGAGCACCCGATGCAAACTCAAGTAGCGAGCACTTGCGCTCAACACTAGTCGCCATATCATCATCATTTTTTTTTTACTTTTGAAAAAAATCCCAACCCTAACCTAAACCCTAACCTTAGCACAACCCTAATCCCAACCCTAACTCTAACCCCAACCCTAACCCCAATCCCAACCCCAACCCTGCCCCAACCCAACCCCTAGCCCAACCCTAACCCTAGCACAACCCTAACCCTAGAGTTTATTTTTTACGCCGTTCCTTGTGTAGTATAAGTGATTAGACGACTTTATTCTTTGATTCAGTGCGATTACAGTGATACCAGATTCATATCAGGTTTTTATGATTGACAGCTGTCACACACTAAAAGACACTTTTTTTTGCAAAATCTAGTTTTTGCATCGCCATATTTGGAGAGCTATAATTTTTCCATATTTTGGCCGACAGAGTCATGTGATGGCTTGTTTTTTGCAGGATGAGTTGATGTTTTTATTTGTGCCATTTTCAGGCACTTGACATTTTTTGATCGCTTTCTATTCCGATTTTTGTGAGGCAGAATAAACAAAAACCAACTATTCAGAAATTTTTATTTTTTATTTTTTTCTTCTGTTTTGCGTGTGTTAAAATTTATAAGGTAGCTTTATTCTTCGGGTCAGTACGTTTACAGCGGTACCACACTTATATAGTTTTTCTATGTTTTGGCGCTTTTACACAATAAAAGCTATTTTGTAGAAAAAAATATTTTTTTGCATCGCTTTATTCTGAGAGCTATAACTTTTTTATTTTTCAGCTTATGAAGCTGTATGGCAGCCTGTTTTTTGCGGGACAAGATGACATTTTCAGCGGTATCATTTTTATTTATATTCGTCCTTTTGATCGCGTTATTCCATTTTTTGTTTGCCGGTATGATGATAAAGCATTGTTTTTTGCTTCGTTTTTTTTTTTTTACCATGTTTACTAAAGGGGTTAACTAGCGGGACATTTTTATTGATCAGGTCGTTCCAGACGTGGCGATACCAAATATGTGTACTTTTATTGTTTTTTTTTTTTTTCAGAATAATATTTATTGATGGGTACATTATATTTTTATTTTTGGTGGATTATTTTTTTATTTATTTTATTATATTTTTACACTTTTTTTTTTTTCATTTTTAACACTTTTTTTACTTTTATTCTTTGTCCCACTATGGGACTTTCACTTTTTTTATTTTGATCGCCCGTATAGCATAGGGATGGAGCACTGCTGATGTAGTAGATACTTTGGTCATGCACTGCCCATGACCAAAGTATCTTCCTGCTGTCTGGTGACTCGGATGTTGTCATGATGACATCGGGTCATCATGGCAACATCTAGGAAGCCGCGACAGACATTGTTGGATGCCGGCAGGAGAGGTGCGGGACCGCTCCCAGCACATAGCCCCGGGTGCAAGCTGTGAAAATCAGCTGACACCCGGCGGTGATCGCGCCAGGACAGCCTTTGTGTGGGTGCGATCGCCATGATGCACTATTCTGTACCTGGCTCTTAAGTCCTAGGGCCCAGGTACGTATTAGTACATAATGGACTTTTAAGGGGTTAAATGATGAAAACTAAGGTGACATACAGATGTTCTATCTGTATTTTTCAAGCATAGAACATATAGCCAACATAGTCTATGCGTCTGTTAACTTGTCTGTGTTTTTTTGCAAATCGAATGGTCTGCAAAAGATCACAGAGACATGTCCATTTTTGATACTAGTTACAGATCAACATTACCCATACTAGTTCATGGGTCTGTGAAAATCACGTATAGTATACAATGATGTGTACTGTTCGTGATTACAAAGCTTTGCAGTTTTTATTTTATATTTTTTTAAAAATCACTAATGAAACACTGATGGTAAAAACTGACATACTGGCCAAATACTGATGACACCCAAACCCAAAACACTGATGAGCAATGGTCTGTGTTTTTAATTAGCAGACAAATCATGGATGTCTGAATGAAACCTAAGGGTGTTGTTAGGCAGACCGAAATGTGGCCATGAACCCGTTCACACATCAGCCAATTTTAGTTTTTGCATTTTCATTTTAAGGTTTTACGGCGTTCATTGTACAGTAAAAATGACTTTGAAACATGATTTTCCTAGTCAGTATGATTACTGTGATAAATCAAACATGTATAGTTTTTTTTACTATTTTATTGCCTTAAAAAAATTCAGAATTTTGTAAAACTTTTGTGTTGCCATTTATTTTCAATGGAGCTGTGTGAGGTCTGGAGTTTGCATGGTGAGAAGGTGTTTCTATTCATATGTTTTTGGGGTACATACTATGCTTTGATCCCTTCTTACTGCATTTTTTAGCATTATTGCGGCTACCGAAATAACGAAATTGTGATGTTTTGATTTTTTTTTTCGTTTAACTATTGGCTTACTTAATTTTAAATTTGGCCCGATTGGACTTTTCAGGACACCAAATATGTATACTATTACATTTCTTTTTTGCTAACTGTAGAAAAGTGGGGTAATTTAAATTTTTATATTTTTTTTTATTTTTTAGTCCCCATAGGGGACTTAAACCTGCAATTGTCTGATTGCTTGTACTATATACAGCAATACCACAGTGTCTCTGTATATAGTAAAAATGTCAGTCTCATATGATGCCCAGGCTGGATATCACAGGGGAATCACATGACAGGCACCAGGGCGTACAGGCAGCATCACAGGAAGGCCGATGGGCACTTGAATTAACATCCAGGCTGGATCACTGCACTTAAATGCCCCTATACGTAATTGACAGTGACATTTTAGAAGTTATTTAGATAATATATTAGAGTTGGCATTTTCCCTGTGTGAAGTGGGTTCTGTTTCTGAGCCTGTTCCAAAGTCCCTGATATGTTCCATAATGTAATAGTTATGGAGTGTTAAGAGCTAAAAAAACTGATTGGCTACAAAAAAGCCAATCGGCAGTAATTTAATAACCTGTTTAAACAGATCAATCACCTGAAATTAAGGCCAAAGGGACCGGAAAACACCAATACAAGGGATCGCCCCCTTTGTATGGTGCTGTGATCATGGATCATTGCACTGAGGGTCTTGATAACAAGGCCATGTTCACATATCAGTATTTTGGTCAGTATTTTTCAGCCAAAACCAGAAGTAGAACCTATGAAAAGAGCAAATATTGAAACATTTGCCATTATTCTGTTACCCACTCCTGGTTTTCGCTTACAAATTCTGCTGAAACATACTGACGAAAATACTGCGAATATGGCTTTAGAATAAGAAACTTCAGGTACAAGGTAGTATATTACACAGGCATGCCTGGGAGATCAGTATCACAAAAACGTTTGTCATCGTAGAGAAACGTACATCTACATATAACCAATATTTTGGCCATGAGTCACAAAAGTATGACAAACCCAAAGTGTCTTATGAAATTTGACTTTTTGAAATAGATGATATTAAAGTTTGTAGGAAAAATTTTTAAGAATACCAAGGGGACAACGACTCTTTAAGGTTAAAAGCAATAGTGTTGGTTTTACTTACAGTATTTATCCCAATTTGTAATACATTTTTCACAAAATATGGGACCATTTGAAGGTAACATTAATATTAGGTTATAATGTAGAATTGTAAAGTTTATAAACAGTTCCATGGCTACAGTAAGTAACATGCTACTTAGAAATTACTTTTAACAAAAAATATTTTTTAAGCCTTAAGATGCAAGTCAAATAAATCATCAGAGTATGTTACTGTTGCATTTTTGCAGAGGCTATACTGTCACAGGAATGGTGATTAATCCCCATCCAAGAAGAAATAATAGCGTTACAGATTTATATGTTCTACTTGTAGCAGAGAAAGCTTAGAGGTAGTTATATTTTGTCAAGTCATCTTTTTGTTGCTAACCTGCTTTTATGTTTTTTTTAAAAGCAATATGTTAGTAAATAAATTCAGTATATGATCAGTATCAGAAATGTCATTTTCATAGATCTACTTAATAACAGAACAGTGAGATCTTATAAAGATTGAACATGAAGTTCATTTTTTTCTTACTACTTAAACATAATAACAAATACTTTTATTATCACAGCATTTTGCTAGAGTATATTGCCTTTTTTTATTACATTCTGCCTTATATTGCAAATATTGTTTTCATCCCTTTAATGCTAGATATATTTTTACAAAGAATGGTCACCAATTTTTCCCAATGTGCTTCTGAATGTCTATAGCTTTCTCTATTGTATATAGAATATTTACTAAGTGCTGTTTGCATAATGACTAAGAAGGTTAAAATGGTGAAAGCAAAAGTTTCTGCCTTTTCTCCCAAGAGTCAAGCTGCTTTTATCAACCAGGCATCCAGCCTGAGAATGAACAACTTTCCATAACGACTCTTTTCTAGAGCACTGTATTTTTACAGATATGCATAATATAGCTTCTGACAATAAATGTTTCATCAGAAAATGACATATATTGAAACCTGAAAAGTAAAATAACTAAAAAGTATAAAAAAATTTCAGTTTTCACACTTGACACAGGAGGAGAAACAGGCTGAAAATCTATATTTTGTGTCAACACTGTGGTATAGATGGAGAGTGAATGAGTATTTGAAATGATACTTCCACTTATCTGGGAATTATTAGGTAGATTTGTGATTAGAAACACTCTTTTGTTGTATTTTTAAAACTTGCCAAAGCAAAGATGGCAAACGAGAGGCCATAACTAATCTAATATAAGAAACTAATTGTTATTTGGAAGTTTGTTAACAATTGACAGAAATCCATGCACATGCAGCAGAAACCAACCCATCGCATACTGTATATGAAAACAACTCTGCAAACATAGTCTTAATTTAATAATATCTCAGTTCCAACATCCTATTTGTTATATATACTAAACAATTTTTCTACATGAACCCTGGGTGTAGCATGTCATTAGATGTGGTGGTAGGTGAAGCTGCACAGTCCTGTTGTTGCCCCAAACTGTGAGTAACTCTTTGTAAAATTCTTCAAAGCTCCTCTGGCCAAAAACAGTAGGGTGAAAAATAAGGAGCCCCTACTGTCATCTATATAGATTAATGGGTCACATGGTCAAAAGTTGACTAGATGCGTCCACCATTTTAAATCCAATCTCTAAATAGACTGAACTATTCTGTGAAGTGCTTACATGGACAATAATTAAAATGTGACTTTTGTGTTTTAACACCATATCCCAAACTACCCCCAAAAATGGGAAGGGCTTAGCGAGGGCCGATTCTAGCTTCCTTGCTGCCTGAGGCGAAAATTAAAATGTTGTCCTTTTACTAACTTAACCCCTATGGGCTGTACTGTCATACTGTCTCAAATTTATTATCACAATGACAATGGTTTTCAATTCACAGCCATCATATGCCATTTGCCTCCAGGCTAACCAGCCCCTTATAATATCACAGCAAGCATGATTTCCAGTAAATAGCCATGACATGCCATTCTCTTGCTGACCCCCTCCCATCACCCACTTTTAATATTACAGCAACCATGATTTTCAGATATTTATCATTCATCATTTGCCATTGCCCTGTTATTATAATAACTACTCCAATCATCCCACACACAGTTGCTAATGGTGGTGATGTGTAAATAGGCTCCTCCTCAGCGGACAGCAATGAGTACAGATTTTGCTCAGGTAAAAATGTCATATTGGCACCTACGTCTATTAGGCAGTGTTAGGTCGCAGTCAGACGGCAATATAAATCAGATCAAGATCGGAACACAGTGCTCGGACTGGCTAACAGCTCAGCAAAGTTATGGAAACCAGGTGTAAAAACATGATGTGTGGCTCAGGCACTGTTCACCCATCGGGGGTGTAGAAAGGGCTGTAAAACACATAAGGCCCAGTGTGCTCAGTCAGCACCACTCACCTTACAACATAATGATATATTCAGTGACCCAAAGAGTATGTTCATATGCAGAGATTTTGCAGCGTTTTTTGCAGTGTATTTTTTCTGCTGTAGCTGCATTTAACAGTTCTAGCAAAAGCCTTGAGATTATGGTGGTCTTAAGTACACGCTTGTTTTTCTTTTCCTGACTGAACTTGAGAACTGCAGCGTCTTTTAAATCTGTAGCATGTCAGTTCTTTCAGTGTTTTTGCAACATTTTTTCAACTATAGAAAGCAGTGAAAAAGTGTAAAAGAGCTGCAAAAAAAACACAACAAAAATAGCAAAACTTGCATTTTGAACAGAGTATTTTTAGTGCCAGAGAGCAGGTTTTGGCTGCACAAAAAACACACAGCAAAAACTATGTGTATGAACATAGCCTGTCATGTGTGAGCAGAATTCTTGCTGTTCTGCTGCTTAGGAAAGGAATTGAAAATATGCCCAACAATAAATAAGCCAATGTAAATTAATATTACCACCACACAGTTATGTAAAAACAGCTACCTTCATATAGTGACTGAATAGAACCACCATAAATTGAATAAATATGAATAATACCATATGGTAGCTGAATAACTCTACCAATTACTGAAAAACATCACCACATAGTGGCTGAATAACGTTCTACCATTATACACCACCATCATGCTGGAACTAAATACTAACACCAGACTTTAAGGCAGTGAGTAACTGGTGAACTGCGTATTTCACTGTTTCTAAAACACAGCGTCTTATAGACCCAGCAAAGTGGATGAGATTTATAGAAATCTCATGCTCACGGTGCCCTCTTTTTTTTTTACTTAGTGTAAACTCACCTGCGATGCATGTCACTTTTTCTTGCAGGTACGCTGAGTTTTACGTGTACATTTTCCCCATAAACTTGCATCAAATGTGGAAAATCCGCAGGTAAACAAAAGCGGTTTAGTGTGTGAATAATACGCATCAAAAATGCATGTAACACATACATAATTAAAGCAAAATACCAGAAAAACAAAAATAATGCAGCTTTCTTTAAAACATGACATGCCAACAAAAGACAAAAAAAGCAGAGTGAAAAAACCCTGTAAAAAATATGTTTGATCAGTCCAGGAAGAAAAAGAGGCAGATTTCTCTGATAAGACAAATTACAAAGTTTCTTATTTTGATGTATACTATTGATTTATCAAATGAAAATTAAAACAACAGTTACTCTTTGAAGCCTCATTCACATAAACAGTAACACAAAAGCTATACACTTGCAGTATATATACTGTGCCAGAGTCACTGGTGATAAATGTGAGGGGAGATATGTTTCACTGTGGCTACTAGCTTCAGTGAACTAAACCTACAAGTTTTCTCCAGCATGTTATGGGTCGGGGCGTTAAACCACCATTTTAAAAGGGAGTGTTTTTTTGTGAATGACATTGTGAAAGGTGGGAGGTCATTCACCATATCTCCACCTCAAGGGTGTGGCTGGGGAAGTTAAATGCTCAGTCACTGTTTTTTTTTTTTGGTGTGGTCTGGAGAAGGAAGTCTCCAGATTGTGTGTGTGGAAGCCAGGGAACTCCACAGAAGGACTTTGTCATGAAACCTTAATCCTCCGTCACATACAATAGGCCTGACAGACACATCTCTTTTACTTTCATTTCTCCTTCAATCCCCTCCCTCCAGGTAGTCTCCTGTCTCTAGCAGCTTTGTGAAACCTCATACCACAGTTGGATTGCAGAGCTTCAGGAGGACAGATATAACTGTGCTAATCTCTCAGGCTCATTGTATGTGAACACGTCACACTCAATAAGGTTGGTATTTTATGTTTTTATTCATCACAATTGTTTATTTAGCTTGTTTTATGAATGTATAGCACAAAGTGTGAGGATATTTCATAGAAATAAGGCAGATTAAAAAAGAAAGTGTGCTGCTCAGGCATATACAGTAGTTCCCTAACACATATTCCTTCTCTTGCTTCAGATTATCTGCTGAAATGGAGAGGAAAATGTACAATTTATCAAAAAACCTTGATGTTGAGGAAGTAACAAACATGCTGTTAGATGATGCAGACCCCACACTAAATGAGGATTTAGGAGAGGAAAGTGAGATTGATTCTCATGATGAGGTGGAAGTATGTGAAGTGGATTCTGAAACAGAGCAAGATGGTGACAGTGATGAGGATGAAGATGTAGAATCTTATTATATGAGAAAAGATAAAAAAAACAATGGAACAAGAAGCCACTCCAGAAAAAACGTAGGGAACCTCAAAACATTATTACTCACCTTCCTGCAGTTATAGGAACTGCAAGTAATGCAAAAACTGCAGTTGAATGCTGGAATAGTTTATTCACAGATGACATTCTGGACTCTATTGTCACATATACCAACCTATATATAGACATTATAAAGATCAAGTTCATCTGCAACAGAACCATCAAGGCCACAGATGAAATAGAACTGCGTGCTTTTGTTGGATTATTATACCTTGCAGGAGCTTATAGGGCAAATAGACAAAGTTTGGAGGAACTTTGGAGTAAAGATGGGGATGGAGTTGAAAAATTTGGCCTTGTTATGTCCATAAACAGATTCAAGCTTCTAATTCGTTGTCTTCGGTTTGACGACAGAACTACCCGAACCGAACGTAAAACACATGACCGACTTGCTCCAATTCGTGATATATTCCAAAAATTTGTTAAAAACTGTAAAAAAAGCTATTGCCCTGGGGAGAATCTCACTATTGACTAAATGCTCCCTGGTTTTCCTGGTAAATGTGCCTTTCGTCAATATATTCCTTCAAAGCCTAACAAATATGGAATAAAAATGTATGCCCTTGTTGATGCCAGTAAGACCTACACTTACAACCTGGAAGTTTATGCAGGAAAACAACCAGAAGGTCCTTAATGTGTCAGCAACAAACCCAGTGATGTTGTAAAAAGACTGGCTGAGCCCTTATTTGGATCAGGTCGCAATATAACAGCTGACAATTGGTTTTCAAATTGTGATCTGATTGATTATCTGAA
This sequence comes from Phyllobates terribilis, assembly GCF_046119375.1. Taxonomy (NCBI): domain Eukaryota; kingdom Metazoa; phylum Chordata; class Amphibia; order Anura; family Dendrobatidae; genus Phyllobates; species Phyllobates terribilis. Next base: position 203,802,707 of record NW_027362771.1, on the reverse strand, counting down.
AATGCAGAAGCTTTCGTATGTCGGAACTGTAAGAAAAAATAAAAAAGAATTGCCTACACAATTTGTAAGTGTGAAAGGGAGACAACAGTACAGCAGTATGTTTGCATTCCATAATGGAAAGGTTTTGGTTTCCTATGTACCACAAGCAAAAAAAATTGTACTTCTTCTATCAACACTTCATGATGATGATGCCATCGATCCTGGGACTGAGGCACAAAAAAAACTGGAGATAATTACATTTTATAATGCAACCAAAGGGGGTGTTGATACAGCTGATCAGATGTGCTCAACTTTCAACGTCAGCAGAAACACCAAACACTGGCCAATGGTCATATTTTTTGCTATAGTGAATTTGGGTGGTATAAATTCACAAGTCATTTACCTTGAAAACAAGCTTGAACCACTCCGTAGATGATTCTATCAGAAAAAATTGGCCCATGAACTAGTGCTTGGAGAGCTACGCAGGAAAAGTATGAAAACAATTGGTATCCCCTTTCGCCTTCAAGTTCAGCTCAAAAGATTCCGCCCAGAAGATGATAGTGAAAATTCACCACCTGCACCACCTCCCAAAAGAAGAAGATGAACCACCTGCACCACGGAAAGCGGAATCAGAAGGCTTTCTAATTATGAATGTCACAAATGTCATAATTAGTGTTGAGCCACCCCCGTAGTGTTCGAGTTCGGCTCGGTTCGTCGAACACCCGTGTGTTCTCCGAACTGTTCGTCGAACTGTTCGTCGAACACCTTCGAACACCGTTAAAACCAATGGCAGGCAAACAAAAACACATAGAAACACATAGAAAACACCTTCAAAGGTGTCCAAAAGCTGACAAACTGCTCAGAAGACACAACTAACACATGGAAAAGTGACAAGTACATATAGTCATGCGAAAATAAAAGAGGTGGAGGAGTAAAAGGAGAAGGAGACACAGATATAGGCATGTCATGCCCTTCTAAAATCCAAAAAGTGAGAAGCAGACACGTTCAGTCCGCTCCTGCCCGTGTCACCTCCGCGTCGCCGGGTTTGTGTCAGAGCCGCGGTGAACCCTGACGGCCAGTCCCCCTCTCCCAATACTGGTGCCTGTCCGCTGGTGGGTCGAGCGAGCCCCCCTGTGGTGGAGGCAGCTCTAAGCTTTTTAATTTAAATTGTCTCTCTAATTTGAATGAATACACTTTAAATCCATTTACAAGGATCTATTGGAGGGCAAGTCTCATGCCAGCAGCCGCGTAATTCCAGCTCCAGTAGCGTCCACTAAAGCTGCTGCAGTTAAAAAGCTTTTATAAGGATCGAGCTCAGATGTCCACCGCAAGGCATCCTACTGCCAGTCCGAGCCCCTATGCCTTGGGGTGCCTCCTGATGCTCTTCACTGAGTATCCCGTGGTCCCGAAGCATTTCCTTTGAAAAAATGAAGTGTCCAAACTACAGGTGGTGTAGCTTGCTTAACAGCCGGGATAATCCGCTGACTAGCAGACCCTGCTACTAGGCACAAAGTATTTCCTGGGCTAGATGCAGTTAAAAATTTGTAATTAGATACTCTCGTTGGATGCTGAGAAAGCATTCCATAGAGTCTCCTGGCACGCCATATATGATTCTCTTAAAAAGCTTGGGGTAGGGGTCTAGGGGACCCTTTTATAGCCAAAATCACGGCCCTGTATCGCAATACGTCACCTAGGCTGAAGATAAATGGAACTGTAGCACCCTGAGTGCTCGGTTGCTACAGAGGTATTGCACCTCACCCAGAGGTGTGATATCTCACTCTCAGGTAAGGATGTAGTGTGGATCAGGACCCGACACCTGCATGCATTACACCACATTGCCGTGGGGCAGGGCGACCAATATGCCCCTGAGATGGGCACGACAGTCCCTGTCCCTGGCTGGAGTGGGGGGAGGGAACACTGAGGAAGGGGAACCCTGTAGTGCAGGAGCAGGGAGGAAGCAGTTCCTGGGTGCATTGAGAAGGGAGTATAAAAGGTGGGCACCATCTTAGTTCAGTGCAGAGAAGTCTGAGCAGAAGTGGCAGGGAGCAGGGGCTCTGCATGAGCTCTGCTCCGGAGGCGGGCCTAGTAACAGAGGCCCAGGCCTGGAAGAGGGAGAAGGAAGGAAGAGGAGCGGAGAAGGCTCCAGGAACGAGGAATGAAGGGATCTCAGGGGTGCGGACGGGCGAGTCGCCACCGCACGCCCGAATCCACCTGCGTGGAGGGGTCAGGCCAAAGGGGGAGACCGGTCTCCGAAACTAGTGGAGGCAGGAAACGACCCTCAGCTAGAAACAGGAGGCTGTGACATTTTATGTGGCGCAGCCCCTCGCTACACCCGCTAGGAAGGCACCACATAGGGTCAGGGAAACTGGCGCCAAGTTTACCAAGAGGAGGCCCGAGGCAGCCGGACAGAAGGGTTGGTAAGAAAGGCCAGACAAAGGACACACAAAGGGGGTCCTGTGAAGCACTCCAAAGTTATCTGGGAGTTGTCTGAGCCCCTCACCTGGTGAGCACAGTACGACATGGGCAGCCGTTACCTGCAGACGTGGTCTGGATAATAAGAACTGTGAGTAAAGGCCCTGGACTGCATCACTGACTCCGTGTCATTACTGCTGCTGCCCTGCACCATCACCCCCATCCTCCGCATACACTGCCCTGAGGCTATACTCCTCCCGTGGGGAGTTATGCTACGCTCTGCTGCACCCACAACACCAGCCTCAGCGGTCTGCCCTGGAGCGGCGGTTCACTCTGACCGCAATCCACGGGTGGCGTAGTCGGACATTTAAACATCAAAACCACATAAATAGTTCCGCCACTGGTTTGACCGCCCTGAGCCACGGAACCGGGTTGCCGCCACGGAGACTACAACCACCAGCATCCACCAAAAAGGGTCCGGCTCCGGGTGTTCCAAGGCCCAGGGAGCGCGTCAGAACATTTTCATCACCTTTCACAATCACCAATGGGACAAGGCAGGGATGTTCTCTGTCCCCTCTCTTATACATCCTAGTGACGGAGCACCTGCTCTCATCAATTCGCCATAACCCCAATATTAGGTGGATTGAGGTGGGAGGCACCGAGTACAAGTGCTCTCTATTTGCTGATGATGTCCTAGTATATATCACTCAATCACATATATCCATCCATGCTGTTATGGCTGAAATAGATCACTTTGTTACATGGTCAAATTTTAAAATCAATGCAGCGAAGTCTGAGGCCCTCGATGTCTCCCTCCCCAAATCCATATAGGATTCCATCCAGTCCAACTTTCCCTTTGCCTGGCCCTCACAGGGTATCAAATACTTAGGAATTCCTATTCATAGAGACCTCTCCCATCTATGTTATCTTAATTTTGGGCCCTTTATTGAACAACTCCATACAGACCACGGTTGGCAATTTAGAACTGTAATATTCACTACGTGAACCACTGGTTTTTTGTGGAAAAGCACATGTACACTGTGTTCCAAATTATTATGCAAAAAGTGTTTAGGAGTGATAAGGGAAGAATTTGTTTGTTTGTCAGTTAAACTCATTGATGGTGATGTGTGTCAGGGCTCTTTATATCACTGTAAGCAATTGCAGACACCTGTGCTAATTAGTTTGGCAGGTGTGTCCAATGAAAGGCAAGACTACTTAAGAAGGCTGTCTCACATTATTAAGCAGCCTACATTTTCTGCCAAAATGGGAAAGAAAAAGGATGTGTCGGCTGCTGAGAAGCAACAAATTGTGGAGTGTTTAGGTCAAGGCATGACTACAATCAACATTGTGCGATGATCAGGATGAAGTGTCTTGGCAATCAAGAAGTATGTAGCTGATTCACAGTACACATGTGTGCGTGCTGATAAGGGCAAATTGAGGACTCTTTCCTACAGGCAATTACGTCAGGTTGAAAGAGCAGCAGCAAAAAAGCCTTGTCATAGCAGCAGACAAGTTTTTGAAGCTGCTTGTGCCTCCAACGTCCCCCGAACAACAAGATGCAGGGTCCTTCAGAGATTTTCAGCTGTGCATACGCCATCCTATCGACCTCCTCTATCCACTTCACACAAGCAGAAACGGCTCCAGTGGGCCAAACATTACATGAAGACTGATTTCAAAATTGTTTTGTTCACGGATGAGTGTCGTGCAGCGCTCGATGGTCCAGATGGATGGAGTGGAGGATGGCTGGTTGATGTAAACCCCACGCAAATACGGCTACAGCGCCAACAAGGAGGAGGTGGAGTAATGTTTTGGGCTGGAATCATGGGGAGAGAGATTGTCGGCCCCTTTAGGATCCCTGAAGGTGCTAAAGATGAACTCCATAATGTATGTGGATTTTCTCAAACAGCACTTCCTGCCATGGTTCAAGAAGAAGAACCGTGTATTTCACAGCAAGATCATTTTTCTGCATGATAATGCACCATCTCATGCTGCACATAAAACATCTGCATCTCTGGCTGATATGGGCATAAAAGGGGACAAACTTATGGTGTGACCCCCATGCTCCCCTGACCTCTACCCCATTCAGAACCTTTGGAGCATCATTAAAAGTAGTGTCTATGATGGCGGGAGGCAGTTCACATCTAAGCAACAGCTCTGGGAGGGTATTCTGTCCTCATGCAAAACAATTGAAGCAGAAACCATCCAAAACCTGACAAATTCAATGGACGAGAGAGTTCAGAAGCTCCTTTCGAACAAGGGGTCCTATGTGAAAATGTAACATCACCTAGAATAAAGTTTTGAGTTGAAAACTGTTTGATTTCAGTTTCTATCAACCTGCTAATGCTTATAATTTCAAAAATGACCATTTTTTTGGTCTTTATTAAAATGAAAAGGTTGATCGAAAAGTTTGGGGGATCTAAGAGTGTGGCAACCCAGTAGTCATGATTACTTCGAATTCTGACAATATGAGGGTCATGCTGCAGGTAGTGCAGCAAGAAGGCACTTATGTGTCTTGCGCATCTCGGAGCCCCAAAATTATTTTCCGGGCTAGATGCAGCTAAAAATTATTATTAATTTTAAATCTGGTGAAGCTTTAGTATAGATGGCCTAATAGGATCAGTGCTGCACACTGCTACAAAGCCCAAATTATTTTCCAGTCAAGATACAGATAAACATGATTAGTAATTTTAAATCTGGTGGAGCTTATTATAGATGGCCTAATAGAATCAGTGCTGCACACTGCTACAAAGCCCAAATTATTTTCCAGCCAAGATACAGATAAACATGATTAGTAATTTGAAAGCTTAAAATGGTTGGTAGGGTGATTTTAACCAATCATCAAGCTTTTACTCTCCCCAGGATGACACAGGGGTAGAAAAGTCGTTTCGGATCCATGATTTGTTCATCTTTATGAACGTGAGTCTGTCTACATTATCAGTGGAGAGCCGCGTGCGCTTATCTGTCAGCACACCACCAGCAGCGCTGAACACACGTTCAGACAGAACGCTGGCTGCGGGGCATGACAAGATCTCCAAGGCGTAAGTGGCTAGCTCCGGCCATTTATCCAGATTGGAAGCCCAAAAAGAGCAAGGGTCCAGTGACACAGTCGTGGCTTCAATGTTTACTTGGAGATACTCCTGTACCATCGTCTCTAGGCGTTGACTATGTGTCAGACTTCTTGTCTCCTGTGGCCTTGCAAAGGATGGGCTAAAAAAGTGGTGAAATGATTCCGCAAAATTGATGTTACCAGAAGATACTGTGGTTCTGTTACGGTTTGAGTGCTGAACACTTGACGGTCCCACGGTTGGCAAGTTGGAACTGTGAGATTCACTACGTGCACCACTGGTATTTTGTGGAAAAGCACATGTAAGATTCTGCAACAGTCTCTGCTGATACTCCTGCATGCGTGCATCCCTTTCTATGGCAGGAATAATTTCTGCAAATTTACTTTTGTACCGGGGATCTAACAGTGTGGCAACCCAGTAGTCAGGATTATTTCTAATTCTCACAATTCGAGGGTCATGTTGCAGGTAGTGCAGCAAGAAGGCACTCATGTGTGTTGCGCATCCAGGAGCACCAAGTCCCTGTTGTGTTGGTGGCGAGGTAACAATCATGCTTCCTTCCTCTGTCCTCTCCCCCAACCTCGTACAACAGAAATGTGATCAAGGTCTCCCTCATCTGATGAGTCTTCCATCAGTTCGTCCTCCACTTCTTCCTGGGCTCCTGCACCTTCCTCACTAGTTTGGCTGCTACCATGCGCCCTGGTAAAACCATCTCCCCCACCCTCACATGCCTGCCGCCTTGGTGCTGCCGACCGTCTGGACCTTGCAGATGTTAGCCCTTCCGCATACAACTCCTCCTCCTCTACTTCCTCCACCTCCTCTTGTGCCACCACCTGACTCCGAATTCTGTTTAACATGTGCTCCAGCATGTAAATCACCGGAATAGTCATGCTGATAATGGCATCGTCAGCACTAAACATCTTCGTCGCCATTTCAAAACTGTGCAGAAGGGTGCATAGGTCCCTGATCTGAGACCACTCCTCCAGCGTGATTTGCCCCACCTCTGGATCTCGTTGGCCCAGGCTATACGTCAGAACGTATTGCACCAGGGCTTGTCGGTGCTGCCACAGTCGCTGCAACATGTGCAGAGTTGAATTCCACAGGGTAGGCACATCGCATTTTAGCCGGTGAAGTGGCAGGCCCAACGACTTCTGTAGAGATGTAAGTCGCTGAGCTGCGGGATGCGAACGGCGAAAGTGAGCACACAGCGACCGTGCCCTCTGCAGAAGGCCATCTAGTCTGGGATAGTGGGCTAAAAATTGCTGGACAACCAGGTTCAACACGTGAGCCATACAAGGCACGTGTGTGACATTGCCCCGGCGAAGGGCCGCACCCAGGTTTGCAGCATTGTCGCACACGGCCTTCCCTGGTTTCAGGTCCAGTGGAGACAACCATTCATGAAATTGGTTCTCCAGAGCTGACCACAACTCCTCAGCTGTGTGACTCACATTTCCCAGACATTTCAATGTAAAATCCGCCTGATGACGTTGAGCCCTACTGCCAGCATAGTAAGGAGGTGTGCAGGATCCCTTCTGCGCAGTTAGAAAGCTTGTGGCATGACCAGACAGGCTTTGGGTGCAGGTGGAAGACCGAGAGGAGGTTGAGGAGGCAGAAGCAGTGGAGGAACTTTGACATAAAGAGGATTGACGCACAACTCGTGGGGACGGCAAGACTTGGACAGCAGCCCCTTGTCCTGCTGTCACCATAGTTACCCAGTGCCCAGTCAGCGACATGTAACGCCCCTGTCCATGCCTACTCGTCCAAGTGTCTGTGGTGAAATGCACCCTGTCACACACAGAGTTTCTCAAAGAAGCGGTGATGTTGTGTGCGACATGCTGGTGGAGCGCAGGCACACCTTTCTTTGAGAAGTAGTGCCGACTGGGCATCTGGTACTGGGGCACTGCGACGGACATAAGGTCTCGAAAATCCTCTGTGTCCACCAGGCGGAAAGGCAGCATTTCTGTAGCCAAGATCTTGCAGATGGTGAAATTCAACCTCTTAGCTTTCTCATGGCTAGGAGGAAATGGTGTTTTACTTGTCCACATCTGAGGGACCGAGGGCTGGCTATTGTGCTTAGACGGGGTTGATAAGGGTGTCCCCGGCAAACTGCCGGTCTGTGAGGAAGATGCAGACGGACATGTTAGGTTGCCTTGATCCAAAGGTGGTGCTATCGATGTCGGACAGCGCTCAACACCAGCTGGTGTTACCACCTCCAAAGAAAATGATGACCTGCCAATCACGCTGGCTGTTGCGGGTAAAGAGGTGGCAGGTCTGCGCCCCAAAACAGGTGTGACTGCTGTCCCCCCAGTCACAGAGGATGAAGAGGCCGCGGATGCACAAGATATGGCAGACGGTGGTTGGCCCGGCCGGCTAGGCCGCATTGTAGCACACTGAGCTTCCCACTGCAACTTATGCTTCATGTCCATGTGCCGGTTCATGCATGAAGTACTCAAACTATGTATTTTTTGGCCTCTACTTAGCTTTTGCTGACAAATGTTACAGATAACACGAGTTGGGTCATCTTTATCGATCTGAAAAAATGCCCAGGCTATGCAAGGCTTAGCACCCATGCGACCTGAAGAGCCACCACGACTTGTGGTGAGAGGCAGAGTTGTGTTTGAGGATGCAGTTGTTGACGTGCTTCCAGTACTACGTCTCTGTCCAGGAAGGCGCAACCTGACCTCGTCGTCACTAGCATCTTCCTCCACCTCCTCTGCTGACCTCATCTCTTGGCTGACTGTGGGTTGACAGTAAGTGGGATCTCCAACCTCATCATCATCACCCTGTGCGTTATCACACCCGTCGTCCTCAGAGCCAACCTGTTCCTGCCCTGACAAAAAACTAAAGTTGTCGTCCAATCAGGTATTTGAGTCTTATCATCGTCTTCCTCATTGTCTCCACCAACAGGAGTTACAGTTTGGGAATGAGGGTCTACATTATGGTCAGAACCTTCTGCGTCTGGTCCTGGATCCGACTCATAAAGATTCTGGGCATCAGTGCAGATCATTTCCTCGTCTGGATTCACAGAAGCGCTGGAGTCGACCTCTGATTCCCAGGCTATAGTATGAGTAAACAGCTCTGCAGACTCAACCATCTGTTCTACCTCATACTCAGACGGGCAGCTGGAGATTTGGGAGCTGTGAGGAAGCAAGTGCGATTGGGGTGACACCTTTGAGGACTGGAGTATTTGTGATGTTGAAGTTGATGTGGAGGAGAGCCCACTTAAAGGAGCACTTGATATCCATTGAAGCACCTGCTGTTTTTGTGCCTCATCTGGAATTTGTAGCGATTGGCGTGGCCGTAAGAAAGGGATCTTATCACATTGTCCGCTAAAAGAAGTAGACATTTTAGTTTGGCTGGAAGATGGTCTTTCTTCTGCAGATGTTACTGTTGCTTTAACACCTACCCCACGGACACAACCTTTTTTCCCCTTCCCAACACGCCTATTCCCCTTTCCACCAGCAGCAGGCCTTTTTCCACTCATTTTGGTGGTTAACTAATTAACAACTCTGGAGTTGTTTGCACAAAAAAACAATGGATGGGAACCGAGCAGAGTTGAGTGGCCAAACTGTGGTATTAGGCCAAAACTATTGGCTGGGTTAGATGCAGAAAAAAATTATATTCAATTTGCAACCTGATGGAGGTCAGTATAGATGGACTAATAGAGAAAGTCCCACACACTGCTAGAAGGCCAAATATTTTTTCAGAGCTAGATGCAGAAAAAAATATATTCAGTTTGCAACCTGATGGAGGTCTGTATAGATGGATTAATAGAACAAGTCCCACACACAGCTAGAAGCCCAATATTTTTTCAGAGGTAGATGCAGAAAAAAATATATTCAGTTTGCAACCTGATGGAGGTCAGTATAGATGGACTAATACAACAAGTCCCACACACAGCTAGAAGCCCAATATTTTTTCAGAGGTAGATGCAGAAAAAAATATATTCAGTTTGCAACCTGATGGAGGTCTGTATAGATGGATTAATAGAACAAGTCCCACACACAGCTAGAAGCCCAATATTTTTTCAGAGGTAGATGCAGAAAAAAATATATTCAGTTTGCAACCTGATGGAGGTCAGTATAGATGTACTAATACAACAAGTCCCACACACAGCTAGAAGCCCAATATTTTTTCAGAGGTAGATGCAGAAAAAAATATATTCAGTTTGCAACCTGATGGAGGTCTGTATAGATGGATTAATAGAACAAGTCCCACACACAGCTAGAAGCCCAATATTTTTTTCAGAGGTAGATGCAGAAAAAAATATATTCAGTTTGCAACCTAATGGAGGTCAGTATAGATGGACTAATACAACAAGTCCCACACACAGCTAGAAGCCCAATATTTTTTCAGAGGTAGATGCAGAAAAAAATATATTCAGTTTGCAACCTGATGGAGGTCTGTATAGATGGATTAATAGAACAAGTCCCACACACAGCTAGAAGCCCTATATTTTTTCAGAGGTAGATGCAGAAAAAAATATATTCAGTTTGCAACCTGATGGAGGTCAGTATAGATGGACTAATACAACAAGTCCCACACACAGCTAGAAGCACAATATTTTTTCAGAGGTAGATGCAGAAAAAAATATATTCAGTTTGCAACCTGATGGAGGTCTGTATAGATGGACTAATACAACAAGTCCCACACACAGCTAGAAGACCAATATTTTTTCAGAGGTAGATGCAGAAAAAAATATATTCAGTTTGCAACCTGATGGAGGTCAGTATAGATGGACTAATACAACAAGTCCCACACACAGCTAGAAGCCCAATATTTTTTCAGAGGTAGATGCAGAAAAAAATATATTCAGTTTGCAACCTGATGGAGGTCTGTATAGATGGATTAATAGAACAAGTCCCACACACAGCTAGAAGCCCAATATTTTTTCAGAGGTAGATGAAGAAAAAAATATATGCAGTTTGCAACCTGATGGAGGTCAGTATAGATGGACTAATACAACAAGTCCCACACACAGCTAGAAGCCCAATATTTTTTCAGAGGTAGATGCAGAAAAAAATATATTCAGTTTGCAACCTGATGGAGGTCTGTATAGATGGATTAATAGAACAAGTCCCACACACAGCTAGAAGCCCAATATTTTTTCAGAGGTAGATGCAGAAAAAAATATATTCAGTTTGCAACCTGATGGAGGTCAGTATAGATGGACTAATACAACAAGTCCCACACACAGCTAGAAGCCCAATATTTTTTCAGAGGTAGATGCAGAAAAAAATATATTCAGTTTGCAACCTGATGGAGGTCTGTATAGATGGACTAATACAACAAGTCCCACACACAGCTAGAAGCCCAATATTTTTTCAGAGGTAGATGCAGAAAAAAATATATTCAGTTTGCAACCTGATGGAGGTCAGTATAGATGGACTAATACAACAAGTCCCACACACAGCTAGAAGCCCAATATTTTTTCAGAGGTAGATGCAGAAAAAAATATATTCAGTTTGCAACCTGATGGAGGTCTGTATAGATGGATTAATAGAACAAGTCCCACACACAGCTAGAAGCCCAATATTTTTTCAGAGCTAGATGCAGAAAATTTTTTATTCAATTTGCAACCTGATGGAGGTCAGTATAGATGGACTAATAGAATGATGCTATGCCCAAAAGATTTTACTTCACTAGGTGCAGTAAAAAAATTGGTACTCTATACACAGGTGGTATATCTTGCAACACAGATAGGCTACTCCACTGACTAACACACTCTGCAATAGGCCAAAAAGGATTAGCTTTGCTAGATTCAGCCAAATGCTGTGAAAAAAACTTGCACAGCACTGGCACAGACCTGCCTGGCAAAAACTGATAGGAACTGATGTAACCTAGTCCTGAAAAGGACTCCAATTACAATTTGTCTTTACTCCCACAATCTATCTATTTAAGAGCACAGACCTGCCTGATAAAAGTCGTAGGAAATGCTGTAACCTAGTCCTTAAAAGGACTGCAATCACAACTATTCCCTACTCCCAAGCTATCTGTAGATTTGTGCGAAAATTGGCTTGAAATTAACAAGGTATAGCGCACACAGCAACAGCGGTGCCGTCTAACACGCAGCTGCAGCAGTGAGAAAATGGTGGCGACGGGGAAAATGGCTTGGTCTTATAGGGCAAGGACATGTGACATACACTGCCAATGACACATGCCCTTGCTTGTGTGAAAAAAAGCACTTCGCTCCGTGTGTGCGCTGCTGATAGGCTGACAGATTGCACCTCCCCACTGTAAATGTGGGAAAGAGAAAAAAAAAATGGAGATCTTCATTGTTCCTGCAGAGATCCATCCCCTGCCCCTCCCCCCACCCCGCTGTACACTCAAACTGCGTATTAACATTAATTTTCATCATTACTGAGAAAAAATCCAGTTATGATTTTGGTGCACGAACAGTTATCGAACATAACCTCGAACAGCCGAATTTTTCTCAAATTGTTCGTGTTCGCCGAACGGCTCGAACACCGCCCAAAACAGCTCGAATTTGAGATTGGCGAACAGTTCGAGTAGAACAACGCTCATCTCTAGTCATAATGCAATCTGCCTGACACATGCAAAAATGATGTGTAATTCTTGCTCTTTGCTGTGCAAGCGTAATTTTTCTGGGGAAACTTCAGGATCTAATTCTGATTGAATATGTGTTTAATAGTACTTAAGGTACCTTAAAATTAAGTTTGTTTCCATAAATTTTCTTTGTAGAGTTTTTTGACAGTGTCGAACTGGGGACTATTTGGCGGGAGTTTTGAAATGTTTGTATTTCAGAGTTATTAGTTTTACTAGCTTTTACCCGCGGCTTCGCTCGCGTGGAATTTAGTCTGCCACATTAAGTTTCGTGACAGATCATTTTAATAGTAAAAAAATAATAATCTTAATAGTAAAAAAAAAAAATCTTATTTAGTTACTCGTACATCCAAAATTTCAGATGTCTAACTTCAAAACTGACAGATTCCATACAATCTTTGAACCCCTATAATATGAAGAGGGAAATTCTTGAGGGTGGAATTATCAAACTTCCTTTCTTAGTGCTCATTTAAGCTATAATAGAACCTATCTGCAAATTTCAAGATGCTAATTTCAGTGGTTTCGGCTGTGCGTTGACCGCTAGGTGTGTCAGTTAATCAGGTTTACAGTTTTATATAATCTTCGCCTGTATGGTGTGTTTATAAAAAGTAGCCCTATGTCCTTCCCCAGGCTTGAAATTATCCATATCAAATTTCATCACAAACGGATTACTAAACACTGATTAATAAACAGGACGGACTGAAGTTACTTGCGTTTAATATTGTTCGTGTTAGTAAAGAATTAGTATGTAATTGGAATAATGGACATCTGCAGGTAATTTATCTGTGTTTTTACTGCAATATACTCCTGTAAACTGTTATTTGATTTCTTTCGTTCAGCGAAAATATGTAGATTTTGCGATTTAGAAACACGTGAGCAAGCAACATATAGCTGACCGTGGGAAAAACAGGGCGTGCCTAAATGTATCCCCGCTACCTTCAAAGTTTGCCCTTGTGATTTATTGATGCTCATTGAAAATGCAACTTTAAGTGGGAACTGCAAACGTTTCAAATTAAAGGGTAAGTTATTGGGTATTATTGGGATGCGTGGTATAAGAATATTTTCACCCTTAGCTTCTCCAGTTAAAATTGTGGCCTTTACAATGTGGCTGTCTAGTTCAGTGACTCGCAATCTAGTGCCATAACATAATCTCGGGGCGTCCAAGTTGCGCATTAACAAAACGGGTATACCGACCTTTAATTCGAGCTTATGAGATGGGACCCCGGATAGCTCCAAAGAGTTAAGAAACTCCAAGGGGTAGCTCGTACAGTCTTCAGATGACATGACTGCGTCGATGGAGTTGTAGGTTGTTGCATCGCTGGTTACTTGGTCCAAGATAATTTTATTGATTTTCGCAACTGTTTCATTTCTTGGTGCTAGTATAGTTCTTTCACATAGCCAATTTTCATCATGGATGTTTTGTTGCAAATTTGGAAAAACTTGAGCAATAAGTGCGTCTTCCGAATCCACAACATGACAAAATTGGTTAGTGAATAGAACCATACCTTCTTCGTTAGTTTCGATTCGACCTTCACCGATCTCGAGCACTGAATAACTGGACACGCATATTGGTGGTGAGGTGCAGCTTTTCAACTTTGGTCCATAAATATGAGGATTTCAGACATGCGTTAATTTCGTCTGCTGCAGTGCCTCGCTCGATGACAGGCAAAGTTTGCCTAAAGTCCCCAGCCAATAAAAACAACCACACCACCCATTATTGTTTGTTTACTGTGTAAGTCTTGTAGACAAGGATCAAGAGCTTCGATGGGGCGTTTGTGTGACATTGTGCACTCGTCCCACACGATTAGTTTGCACTGTTGCAACAGGAGGCCACGGGCGCTGTTCTTGCTGATATTACACAATGGGGTTTCTGCGTTCACCAGATTAAGAGGTAATTTAAAGACTGAATGTGCCGTCCATCCACCGCTTAACAATGTTGCAGCAATTCCAGAGGAAGCCACAGCTAATGCGACATTATGACCGCTACGAATTTTTGCTAAAAGTAAATTAAGCAAGAAAGTTTTTCCTGTACCACCCGGGGCATCAAGGAAAAAAAGTCCACCTTCACCATTCTCAACTCGTCCTACTATTTAGTGATAAATCTCTCTTTGATCAGGTAGCAAACGTGGCTCAGTTTCGCAAACGTGAGCGTCTAACTGGTTGGTATCATAGCTTAGCTCTTTTATCAACTCGTTCGACAGCTCTCCTCTACGCCGCGGTGAGGGTAGACCAAAATCGGACAATTTCTTTCCAGAAATTATTAATATTTTGTCCTCGATAAGCCCCAACACCTCATTGAAACAGAGATCATCGTTAACGTGATCCATTCTTTCAAATCTGTGCATGATATCCTCTGATAACGCTGTTTTATACTTGTGCCAGAGTTGTAGAGGATTGGATAAACAGCAAGTGCATATCAATATGGCAAACAGCTCTATTATTTGCGCCGGGTAGCGACATAGCACGGCCTCTTCTAAGGTGGTATCCCAGTGGTTATCATCTTCCAACAACCCCATCTTCTCACACACCTGCAGAAAAGTTGCAAGTTCTTGACCTTCAAATGTTTTTAAATCCGAGAAGTTGGTTGGACCCCTTATTACATTCAGCAGCATACGCAAGCAATAACATTCAAAATTGCTAACGTGCACCGTATAAATGCGACCTAGAGCGTCTCCTGCCTTCACACCTGGCCAGCCATCGTCAGGTGTTCCTTGTAAACGACGTTTCCATTGCTTCCATGCCACATTCAAAGTATAGTAGCGAGGCACGTCAATGTATAGTAATGTTTTTGCAAACGTATCACTTTGGCACAACAGGAAAAATGCAGTTAGTGTAGTTTTAGGTGGTGCTTCTAATCTCTCTCTAAAATTATTTTCCGTAAAGTAAACCCTCTCGCCATTGGGTAAATGAATCGCGAGATGAGTGACGGTTGGGTGTCTCTCATGCAGAGGCAGACCTAAGATCCGCCACGCTGCTTCATTACTACTAACATATCGGCCGGTTCTAAAGGTCTGCACCTCATCTCTTGGGTCAATGTTAACATTCCCTTGCTGGCGGATGTTAAAAATAGCCTGGTCGCTACCCTTATTAATATATTTCCAAATATATTTTATCGCCTGTACCGTATTACAGAACTCTACATTTAAATGAGAATTAAAAATTTTTGATAAGAGTGGAGAATATGGGACCATCCAGCTATTGTCCACCAATATTTCCTGTGTTCCTCTACGGGTTTTTATAATCGTCGTGCGTCCACCATTCTCTGGTGCTCTGCACCTGTACAAAGGATAACCTTTGTCATTGGTTTGAGTATCTTTTAAAAGCTTCCTCGGATATTTTTTGGTACATTTTCCTTCCTTCATGCATGGCGATGATGAATTGAATGTACCACATGGCCCGTGAATCATATTCTTTGTCACGGTTTTATAGAGCTTTTGATCGGTTTCTGGGTTTGGTATCTCAGCACATATGATTTCGTCAATTTGGTTGGGATGCAATTTTTCCTTTAACCACAGCAGTAAGTGCACATGAGGCAAACCTCGCTTTTGCCACTCGATCGAGTACATGAAGCATTACATATCACCAAATATGTTACCTTTTGTAAGTAGAGCTACTAACTTCTGTACTTTTATTCTAAATACTCGAGCTGTTAAGTCATGTCTATCCGTTGAATTTTGACCAGCCATAAGCTCTTTGGTGATTTCTGGCCAAGCGGGGTTGCAAGTCATTGTAATAAATAAATCAGGCCTCCCATAATTACGTACGTATGTGAACGCATCTTGTGTGTATTCGTGTAGGTATCTCGGGCTATTTACAAATGATGATGGGAGAATCACCATCTGACCTAAGTTATTTGGATCCAAATCTGCATCATTTCTTATTGCATCTTGCAAGTGAATATAATTTTCTGCGCGCAGTTTTTTTTTATTTAAAGAAATGAACCTTAAGCGCTCACTTTCCATCTTTACATACATGTCAACCAGAAACTGATGAAGTAGGAGCCTACACTTAAGCATCAAATTAAAATCGCTGCGACGGACCATCAAGTGAAAGGCATAAAAATCTTTGCAGGACACCTTTTTGCTTGGCATTGCTTGTTTGGTAATTGGATTTATCTGAGGAATATCAATGCTGTACCCCTCTTGTCCTTTCCAAAAAAATATTGGGTACTCGAGAGCGTCATAGAATCTATGTGTATCGGGAACCCTAGTGAGCATGCCATCGCGCGGCTGCACAACGATGTCCCGAGACATAGTTTGTTCGCTACTAACTATTACAGCAGCTATTTCATTTGTAGTAGGGGCATTGAATCGTCTCTCATGTTGACCACGTGGTACATGGTCTGGGTGAATCACTACTTTGAAATGATCGTCATTGATCATTCTGTCTCTAGCCGTTTTAAATTCATGCACCAAAATGTTGTGGTCGTGAAGTACTCGTTGTAATTTTTTAACTATGTTTCTATCTACGCTTTGCACGCACTCAGTACGCCTGTTGATTTGTTCTTCTTCGTCACCTATGAAATAAACTTGTAAAAATTGTGGTTGCGAAAAGGACGTAGGAATTAAAGAACCGATACGGTGGTATACTTGTCCTTGTATTGTAAAGGTCGGGCAAAACCCTGGCATTGAGACAATTTGATCTGCTCCAAAAGACGTCATATGAAAGCACATGTTGTATTTTCTTATATTATTTAGAAAAAGGCGAGATTCATCAGTTTCATTAGAGAAAAGCTCTTTTAAAGGTGAACTGGCTCGTCTATATAAGGAAGAGCTACTTTCCCGCCCAAACAACACATACCTGCTGCTTCCTCTTTCCACTTAAGAACTCCGCAATATTTGCAATTTATGGTAATTGCTTCTATTTTTATAAGCTTGTGAGTTTCATAATCAAGAGTCTCGTCATACTCAAATGCAGCTTTATTAAACAATATCCATGTATTTCTTGTAAATGTTTGACGTCGCTGTGCTGCCCTTTCAGCAACAGTGCGTCTGCGAGATTCGGCCATTTCATAAGTTTCAGTGGCTCTTTGGGACGCCATGTAAGTCGCTTGCTGCTGACGTCGAGCTTGGGACTGTTCTGGAGTTTCAGCAGCCCGTTGAGACGCCAGATACTCTGCATGCTGTTCACGTCGGGCTTGGGACTGTTCTTGAGTTTCAGCAGCCCGTTGAGATGCCAAAAACTCCGCATTCCGTTCACGTTGGGCTTGGGATTGTTCTGGAGTCTCTGCAGCTCTATGTGCCGCACAACGCACCGCCTGCTCAAGCCTTTGTTGCTCGGCTTGTTGACACGTCTCAACACACTAATTATTTTCATAGCTCGGGCTTTATTAGAGCTTTGCGAAATGTTAGACTTACGCTTTCGCGGCATTTTTATAAGTACTAATTACAAAATAGGTACTTAGTAAAGTTCAAACAAAATACTAAAACAATCTAATTAGTTATATTACGATCGCTGTACAGACGATATCAGTTGTATATGACTGGTCTATGAGGAGCAGCTGTGGCACGGTTACCCATAGCAACCATTCCCAGTGCTCTGTGGGAGCTGAGAGCAGCCTGCTGGTGCTGTGGGTGACATGCTGCACTGCACACATACAGGGCTGTGCTGCACACAGGAGGGGAGACGCCATTTGTGTAGCACTGCTGCCGGTGCTGTCAGGCTGCAGTGTGTGCATCCTCCATGGAGCCGCGCTCAGGTTACTGCCCCTCCCCGTGTGTGAGTCACTTCCCCTCCGCCCAGGTGAGGTGCTCAGAACCTTCCCGGCTGCAGCAGCTGGCGCAGGTGAGTGCATGTTTTATTATACGGTGTTATGTGGAGGGACAATGGCGGCGGGGACCCACTGTGTGAGGACAATGACGGCCCGGTGCCCCCGGGCAACCTGCAGGAGGAAGCCTCACACTCCCCCCGGGCTGTGGGCGCGCGCAGGCCGTGCTGGGACGTGTAGTTCCCTAGTAACCTGTTCCTGACATATGGGCTGTTTTCTGTTTTTTTTTTTTTTTTTTTTTTTTTAAGTCTGAGAAAATGTCATAAATTATCCTTCTCCCTTCTGCTGTTTCCAGAGAGTAATGTATCAGGGTGAGCTCATGACTGACAGCTGCCAAAGTTTCTAGGAAATGTCAGTCCCTGGGGGTCGTGTGTGAACCCACTGTGCCACACTTGTACCTGGCCACGGTATATGATCACCCCCGTATTCTGACTGTGGACAGGCAGCAACTGTGACCTCACTATACAATGATCCACTATGGGCAAATTATTGTATTATCAATCTCTTCTGACTGCTGTAAATCAGCCATTTAAATATCACCTGTGTATGTGTGTATATAAGAGAGCTCTCAGAGGCCAGATTTTTTTCCGACTTAATTGACATGTATCGTTATATTACGACCAAAATTACATAAAATTATTACAAATTGTAGCCTATATGTTATTCCGATGTATAATCTATATTACTGTAAAGTTTCATGCAAATCCGTCCAGTAGTTTTTTCGTGAAAGAGTAACAAACATACATACTCACATGCTTTCGCATTTATAATATTAGTAGGATGTTAAGTAAATGTTTTTTTTTTTGCACCTGACTATGTGTAGTCTCTTTTATTACATCCCTATGAAGGTCACTGATCACTTTTAGAGCACTGAAATTGCAAACATTAGATATTATAGGTATTTTTCTAGCCAGCACCTGACAGTCACATTGTATGTGAACTCGTTAGAACCGATATTGTATGTGACGGAGGGTTAATGTGTTACCCAGAGCGGGCAAAACCCCACTCGCATATGGACTATACTATACTTTATCTTTTTGATTTTAATTATCCCGGAGAGGCCAGGTTTATTTTGTGTAACCCTGCTGTTGTTTATGCCATATATCAATAAACCAGCAGGACGTGTTTCCAGTTTCTGCCTCTCTGAGATCCGAGCAAGTCGCTTTACCACAATACACACACATACAGCGTATATACAGTCATGGGCAAAAGTTTTGAGACTGAAACATGCAGTGTTTTTCACAAAGTTTGCATTTTCACTTTTATGATTTGCATTAACCCTAGATTGCTATGAAGAACAATCAGATGAATTTCAAAACAAAGCAAAGTCAATCCTTGCCATGGAAATTAACTTAATCACAATAAAATGCCACTGCTTTTAAACCCTGACACAAAATGACCTGCAAACATAATTTATGTAATCTTCTCATTAGACCAGGAGAAAGCGTTAATGTGGACATGACAGCTGACATCACTTTGTTAATCTGATTGAATTGTAAGAGCAGACTGCTTGCTTTAAAAGGAGGCTGGTGCTTGAAAAAAGATTTTTTTCTGCTAACCATGATTACCTCCAAGAAAAAATGTCCAGCTACCATAGCTTTGGGTCACAGGGGTTTACAAGTCTCTAAGTTACTAATTTATCAAAACTTCTTGAACTTCAAAGTTAGAGGTTAATTTGTTGAGAAGAAGGCTTCAGGATGTCCAAGAAAGTCCAGCAAATGCCAGGACTGTCTTCTGGAATTCAGCTACGAGATTGATTCAACAACTGTGCAGAACTTGCTCATGGTTGTCAGAAGGCAGGTGTCAGTGCCTTTGCATGCACTCTGGGGCAAAAGCTTTTGGAGGCTGGCCTACTGTTAAGAACAGCAGCCAAGAAGAAATAGCATTCATCCACCCTGGAAAACACTTCGAAGTGCCACCTGAGGCGAGATGCTCATCTCGCCTAATGACAAAAGCAGCCCTGTGCTTAGCCGAAGGGGGCATGGTGATTCATGGTCCAACAATTTCACTATAATCTATGAATGTCATATAAATTTTAGCAGAAATCTGCTCTAGTTGATAGGTGAAGTAGATTTCTGACTGTAGAGCACAGAAGCTTCAAAAGATGCATCACAATCATTAAATCGGTTGTCCACATTTTTATCATTGATGGCCTATCCTAAGGAAAAGTCCTAAATGTCTGATCGACTGTGGTCCGACACCCGGCACCCCTGCTAATCAGCTGCCATCGGTGTCGGTGGCAGCAGCCCCCTGCCGGGAGTACTTACTAGCAGGGCTGGCCGTCTACTTGTAGTGGCTGCCGCATAGTACTGCACATCTGCATCCTATTCAAATCAATAGGAGGAGGATGTGTAGTACCCTGTGCCAGCCACTACAAGTAGATGGCCAGCTCATCAAGTAAGTACTTCTTGCCAGCGGCCAGCGACACCGATAACAGCTGATAAGCGGGGCTGTCGGTTGTCGGACCATGGTCGATCAGACATTGAGGACTTATTCTAAGGATAGGCCATCAATGTAAAAGTAGTGGACAACCTCTTTAATGGGCACGCACCTCTTAATGAATTTTTTGCAACTTACTCCAGTCAACTTTTGATCAAGACTCGTGTATAAAACATCAGATTTTATGAATATGAACAATAGTAGATACACGCCAATTAATGAATTCTGCCCATTTTATCTGTGGCATCCGCCTCTGTGCACCAGGCAGGGCCTGGAGCTACATTTCTGATGTAAGAAACACTGCCACTTTTCATTGATTTGACGGATGGAAGTAGCCATGTCCCATCCCGGGTCCTCCCCAGCTCCATGTATTTCATCAGAGCTGCTAGTAACTGGTGTGAAAAGCCAAAAGTTGAAACATTTTGTGGTGTAAAACTTTCATGAATTAGCTGCTATATTCCTAATTTATAGAGCAACCTAGCACCATTTTATGATACATTACATAATGGCCCAATATATAGCATAGAATATCAATGATCAGAACTACATTTTAATGCAATTATAATTTAGAAGTAATAAAATCAATAGGCCTAAAATATCCAAAAATCTATTTCTTGATAATAGATAAAATTTAGTAAGCAGGCTGAATTACAGAACAGGATAAAACAGAGTTAAGATTTATTTTTTTTTTTTTTAAAGATGAGAACACAGATACAAGGTCCTATGTGTATGCAGTTATGATCAACATTGTCAATACATAAGCTAGAAATACATAGATTAAATAAACAATGAGTCTTATTGGCACATCGAGTTTTAAGTCTCAGTGTAAACACTTGTTTTCTTGTTTCCACAAAAGCTCAAAGTCAAATACAAATGTCTAAATGACATTTAACTTTAATTGCTGCTTGCTGAAATGAGTTAAATGAAGGGCATTCCAGAATTAAACTAACAGCAGGATTTCCTCCTGAATACTCAGCACCATTCAGCTAAGTACCCTCAGCTGGGATGTCTATGCATTTAGCAAATGAATAAAATATAAAAATCTTTAAATGAACCTTAAAACAAGTGTCAGTATATTCCATTGGATGGGCTTAACTAGCCAACAAATCACCTTATTTTGTTGTGTGGTTAAACCACACATTCTTGTGCATGATTTTCAAAGAATTTGTACATGTCCCGATATGCATATTCTATTTTGAATCTACATGGAAGTGTATTAGTTAATATTAATTTAACATCTTACTTTTATTATTGCCATGGTAATCATGTTTATATTAGGTGAAAGATAACAGAGCGCGAACTAAAACTCCAGTTTACAACAAAGTTTACATAAATTATCTTATACATAAATTCCAATATATCTACAGTACATCTAAAATAAAAAAAACAGCAAACACAGATGGCTGATCTACAATAAATGCTTGACATTACAGGGCGAATAGCCATATTTGCAGGGGCACATCTTTACGCCTCAGTCACAAGTCAATGTTGCACATATGAGTTCTATTCATTTTTTCACGGATAGAACACGTACCCATGATAATCTATGGTGCTATTCACATGTCCATGTCTTTTCACGGACCGTGTGTCCGTACAACACTCACAGAGAGATGTCCATTTTTTCCCAATATGACGGATCACAAAGTATAGGAGAAGCTTTGTCATTTATATATCCATCTGTGAAAAACACTGGTGATTGATGGTAAAAACAGACACAAAGACCATACACTGATGGTAAAAATGGACACGTGGACCATACTAACACTAATAACACTGATGATGCTGGTAACATTTTTTCACGTAGGTGTTTATACGAGAATGTGTCAATGAGACCTTATAAGGATACAAAACGACATCTGATTTGACTTTTGGAAGTCTAGGAGGACTTGCTGGCAACCCTTATTAAAGCTGCATATCAGATGTTTTTTACATTTTAATTTTTCCATTGGCTTACCATATGAGAGATTCTAACTTCCAGAACAAGTTGTATTTTTAATGACTTCACTCTGGCATTTATGCAGATCTGGAGTCACCACAGCCAGCGTATCTAGCGCCCTGCTACAAGATTCACATTATGCGTGATGCCCTATGCCATGCCATCATTACCAGGCTGCCTATTGGGCCCAGGTTTACCACCCCTTTACTGCATGTTTATTCTTCCATGGCCCAAGGCCCTATTAGGGATATCAATCCGACAGCTATAGTGGATGACAACTTAACTCAGTATTGCAATTTTGAAAAGACCAGACTTGGGTCAAAACATTTGAAAACAGTCGCTTTACTTACCTTCTTTGTTTGACCAGCCACTGTGGTGAATTGTTTTCCTTTGCAACTTATTAAAAGATTAAATTTCATGATCACCTGCGAGAACGGCTGTATATTTTCTAGTAGAGTGACTTGATGGCAACCCTTATTAAAGCTGTATATCAGATGTTTTTTACATTTTAATTTTTCCATTGGCGTACTATATGAGAGATTCTAATTTTCAGAACAAGTTGTATTTTTAATGACACCACCTTGACATTTATGCAGGTCACCACCTGGCACACCCGGCCAAGTGCTGGGGCCCTGAGCAAGCAGGTGGCTCACTCGCTGACAGGGGGACACCGGCACACTATGGGGCCTGTGAGGAGGAGGGTTCTCCCTGTGCTTTAAATTTTTCGCAATGCTTATGTCTCCCTGTTCCTCCCCAGCTCCGGTGTCTTCCGCGTCTTCTGACTCTGATGTCTCAGGGAAGAGGGCGCGATGACGTCACTACAGCATGCCTTCTGTATTGAGCAGTTACGGTGCAGAGAGCCTGAAGACGCTGAAAAGACAGGATCTGCGGCCAGCGAGGAGTGGAGAGTATTGATTTTTTTTTTTTAATGTGTGGAGCAATGTATGGGGCCCATTATGTATGAAGCATTATATGGGGCCCATTATTTATGGATCATTATATGGGGCCCATTATGTATGGTGCAACATATGGGGCCCATTATGTATGGAGCATCATGTGGGGCCCACTTTTTGGAGGGGAGGGGGTATTTCATAATATCAGCAATTCATGGCACTTTTTTTCCATGCAGCAACATGATTATTTTATAGTTTGGTTGTTTTGAATACCAATCATGTACATGTTTTTATTAATTATTATTTTTTATGAATTTATGAATTATTTATTAATTTCTTGCTCAGTATTCTTAGGGATTTTATTGATTCTATTGTACTTTCTTCTATTCCAATTCTCTTAATGCTCTATTGCAAGAAAGGCAGTATTTATCAGTGTTTAGCAGATGATCAGATATAATGTATGGACAAAAGAATTGGGACGGCAGCACATTACACCTGCAGGACATTTTATGACGTCTCATTCTGAATCCAAATTCATTAGTAAGGAGTTGGCTTCTCCGCTACCACTTCCATTCTTCTGTGAAGGCTTTCTACAATATTTTGCAAAGTGTCTGTGGGAAGTTTTGACCAATCATACAAAAAAAAGCATTTGTGAGGTCAAACACAGTTGTTGGATGAAAGGCCCTAGCTTGTAATCTCAATTCTAGTCCATACAAAAGGTGATCAATGGGATTGGGATCAGAACATTTTGCAGGCCATTTAAGATATCCTACCAAACTCAACCAACCACTCCTTTACAGACATTTCATTTTGCAAAGGAACACAGTCACGCTGGAACATAAATAGGCCTTCCCCAAACTGTTTCAGCAAAGTTGAAAACATTCAGATGTTCCAAATGTCTTGTTATACTTAAGCATTAAGATTTTCCTTTCCTGCAAGTAAGGTGCCTACGTCACCCTTGAAAAATCATGTTATAGCATTATCACTCCTTGATCAAAGTTTACAGTTGGCACAATGCAGTCAGGCAGGAAACGTTGCCCTAGCATTTGACAAAATCCATATGACTGCTAGATAGAGAAGCATGATTCCCTCACTCCACAGGACATATTTCCACTGCCCCAGAGGGAAGTGGTGGACATTTACACCATTCCATCTGATACATGGAATTGAGCTTGGTGATGTAATGCTTGCATGCAGTTGTGCGGCCATAAAAAAACAAGCCATGAAGCCAGAGGTGTACATAGAAATCATGGGCCCCACAGCAAAAGTCCTAATTGCACCCATCTCAAAAAAATAATATTTGGCGGGGTCTAAGAAGAGCATATCTCACAACTTTGCAGCCCCTAGAAAGTAATTTTGCTCTTATTGAAGCCCCTTAGTGTTCATACACATTAGGATACTCCTCCATAAAATTTGATGCCAGCAAAATTGCAGTATGATAGCCCCACAGTGAATTCCTTCACAGTACCTTCACATGCACAGCATGATGACCTTACAGTTGTCCCCCCCACAAAGTATGATACCCACACAGTGACCCAACACAGTATTATGCTCCTACAGTGACCTCAACACCGTATTATGGCCCCCACAAAGCCCTCCATACAGTATGATTGCCCTCCATACAGTATATGTATGTCCCTGCATATCATATCATGGCATCCACACAAACCTCCATAAAGTATGATGGCCCCCACACAACAATATACACAGTATAATGGCCTACACATAGTATAATGGCCCACACTAGCCCTCCTAGCAGTATGACAACCCCAACACAGCCCTCCATACAGTATAATGACCCCCACACATCCCACTGTGACATGCAGAAGTAATGCTGTTGCTTCCAAAGCATCCAGCAACTGTTACAAATAACACAAGCACAGGAAACAGGAAGTGTTGTGCTTCAGAAGCATCCAGCAACTAGAAGAGTTAACACAGTCACAGGAGACATGAAGTGTTTTAGCAGAGCCCCAGGGGGATTTTGGGGAACTTGCTATTGTAGTCTGTCTGAAGCCAAAAAAAAGGTGGTGTGTTATCTGGATCTGAAAAAAGGCAACTGAACAGGATTCAGATCAGGAGAGAAACTAAACACAGGTCAGATAAACTCCCTGAACTAACAGTGCAGACTATTATAGAATCATAGAATGGTAGAGTTGGAAGGGACCTCCTGGGTCATCTGGTCCAACCCCCTGCTCAAAGCAGGATTCACTAGATCATCTCAGACAGATGTCTGTCCAGCCTCTGTTTGAAGACGTCCATTGAAGGGGAACTCACCACCTCTCGTGGCAGCCTGTTCCACTCATTAATCACCCTAACTGTCAAAAAGTTTTTTCTAATATCTAATCTGTGTCTCCTCCCATTTAGTTTCATCCCATTGCTTCTAGTCTTTCCTTGTGCAAATGAGAATAAAGATGATCCTTCTACAATGTGACAGCCCTTGACATATTTGTAGACAGCTATTAAGTCTCCTCTCAGTCTTCTTTTTTGCAAGCTAAACATTCCCAAATCCTGCAACCGTTCCTCATAGGACATGGTTTGCAGACCAGTCACCATTCTGGTCGCTCTTCTCTGAACTTGCTCCAGTTTGTCTATGTCTTTTTTAAAATGTGGTGCCCAAAACTGTACACAGTATTCCAGAGGAGGTCTGACCAAAGAGGAGTAAAGACCGATAATGACTTCACGTGATCTAGACTGTATGCTTCTGTTAATACATCCCAGAATTGTATTTGCCTTTTTTGCTGCTGCATCACACTGTTGACTCATGTTCAGTCTATGATCTATTAGTATACCTAAGTCTTTTTCACATGTACTGTTGCTTAGCTTTATTCCTCCCATTCTGTATATGCTTTTTTCATTTTTATTGCCCAGATGTAGTACTTTGCATTTTTCCCTGTTAAAAACCATTCTGTTGGTTGCTGCCCACTGCTCCAGTTTATTTAGGTCTTTTTGAATCCTCTCTCTCTCTTCTCTAGTATTAGCTATCCCTCCTAGCTTTGTGTCATCAGCAAATTTAATCAGTTTACCCTCAATTCCTTCATCTAAATCATTGATAAAGATGTTGAACAATACAGGTCCCAGGACGGAGCCCTGTGGTACCCCACTTGAGACATTCATCCAGCTGGATGTGAAGCCATTTACAACCACCCTTTGAGTCCGATCACTAAGCCAGTTATGAATCCACCTAACAGTTGCCTGGTCCATTGCATACTTGGTCATTTTTTCAATAAGGATGGTGTGAGATACTTTGTCAAATGCTTTGCTGAAGTCAAGATATACTATATCTACAGCATTTCCCTGATCCACCCAGTCAGTGATTCTGTCATAGAAGGAAATTAAGTTAGTCTGACATGACTTGTTAGTTACAAACCCATGCTGACTCTGGTTAATCACTTCATTCTTATCCAGGTACTTACATACATGTTGTTTAATAATTTGTTCAAAGATCTTTCCTGGAATAGAAGTCAGACTCACCGGCCTATAGTTCCCTGGGTCCACCTTCTTCCCCTTTTTGAAGATAGGAACAACATTTGCTCTTCTCCAGTCTTCTGGGACTTCTCCTGTTCTCCAAGAATTTTCAAAGATTATGGAGAGTGGTTCTAAAATTTCTTCTACGATCTCCTTCAGTACTCTGGGGTGTAATTCATCTGGACCTGGAGACTTGAACTCATTTATGTTAGCTAAATATTCTCTCACAATCTTTCTGTTTACAGATAACTTGGATTCCTCTATTCCTTTAAAAGGACAGTGAAGATCAGTTGATGTTACATTTTCTTTCTGAGAGAAAACAGATGCAAAATAGGAATTAAAAAGTTCGGCCTTCTCAACATCCTCTCTTACCATTTCTCCATTTTCATCCTGTAAAAATCCTATAGCATCTTTGACTTTTCTTTTACTTTTGACATACCCCCAAAATCCTTTTTTATTGCTTTTGACATCTCTTGCAAGCCTTAATTCATTGTCAGCTTTAGCTAACCTGATACGTGCCCTGCAGGATCTGCAGACTGCATTATAATCTTCTTTAGATATGCCTCCCTCTTTCCATTTAATAAACATTTCTTTCTTTCATTTTAGCATGTGTTTAAGTTCTGTGTTCATCCATCCTGGTTTCCTTAAATGCTTCCCATTCTTCCTACTTTTCGGGATTGTTAACGATTGTGCTTTGAGAATCTCATTTTTAAAAATTTCCCATCCTTCCTGGACATTTTTGTCCTTAATGACATCCAGCCATTGGATCCCTCCTATTCTCTTTCTGAGTCTCTTAAAATCTGCCTTTCTAAAATCTAACCTTGAATTTTGAGTCTTCACATGTCTTCCTCCTCTAGTTATCCAAAATTCTATAATAGCATGATCGCTGCCTCCTAGGGTCCCAGCCACCTTTACCTCCTCAACCATTTCCTCCCTGTTTATAAGGATTAGATCCAAAGTAGCAGATCCCCTTGTTTTCTCCCCTACCTTTTGGAAGATAAAGTTGTCAGCAAGAGAGGATAAGAATTTGCTTGACCTGTTAGTTTTACTTGAGAGAGATTCCCAACAAATGTCTGGATAGTTGAAATCTCCCATGACCACTACATCATATTTTTTGGAGAACTTGGTCATTTGATACATAAAGATTTCATCCATATCTTCAGCTTGCCCAGGTGGCCTGTAGTAAATGCCTACAATGGTGTCCTTTCCGTTGTTCTCTCCTTGTATTCTTACCCAAACAGTTTCCACAGAACTCCCAGTCTCTGAAGCTTCAATCTCTGTGCAGATATACGCTTTTCTAACATACAATGCAACACCTCCTCCTCGTTTATCAAGTCTGTTTCTTGCAAATAAGGCAGGAAGATAAGGACTGGAAGTAATTGTGTCACAAGGATCATCTCCCTCATCAAACCCTCTCCCCTCCGTCTCTATGCAGGATAAAGAATGCTGTGTACTATTGTGTCCTTGTGAAGGAAAGGCCTGTGGTTGTGTATTCATAGAAGTGTGCTGCTAAGAGATCTAATCTATGCTGAAATATGCTACTGAAGAGACTGTAATACTGTGCCTTGTGAAGAAACTACTGTATTGTTACTGGATCTGGTTGCTCAAGAAACACCAAGGTTACTTACCAGTAGCCGGTTTTTCCTGAACCCATGACAGTACACCTTGAGAGAGGGATCTGCCCCATCAAGGACAGGAAACCATCTGAAATAAAAGGGCGGTACCTCTCCCTCGCTTCAGTTGTTTACAGAGAATTGAGAGGACCTCCCAAAAAAGGTTAGACATATAACCAACACCTACAATATATATCACACCCAAAACAGTGGACCCAGGGTTTGAGAAAGAGAAAAATAGGGGGGGGACTACGGGTGCTGTCATGGGTTCAGGAAAAACCGGCTACCGGTAAGTAACTTTGGTATTTTCCCCTCACCCATGACAGCACACCTTGAGAGAATTTTGGAGAATTATTAGCACCCTAGGGAGGGATCGCCGCCTGAAGTACCCTTCTTGCAAAGGTGAGGTCAGAGGAGGACAGATCCAACCGATAGTGTTTATAGAAGGTGGATGGTGTAGACCAAGTAGCAGCTCTACATATCTGATCGATTGAGACGTCTGCCCTCTCCGCCCAGGAGGTTGCGACAGCTCTAGTGGAATGAGCCTTGACATTGTCCGGAGCTGGAACTCCTGAGGACGTATATGCTAAACAAATGGCCTCCCTAAGCCACCTAGAAATGGTACCCTTGGACACCCCGTGACCTTTCCTATTCCCCTGAAAGGCCAGGTACAAGGAATGGTCCTTCCTTCATACACTAGTCATGTTAATGTGCTGTAGTAGGGATCTTCTAACATCTAGGTTATGGAACCTAACTTCCCCTTGGTTTTTTGGATTGCTGCAAAATGAGGGTAGTACAATCTCCTGATTACAGTGAAATCTAGATACCCCCCTGTCAAGGTATGCTGGATCTGGTCGCAAGGTGACCCTATCATCATAAATTTGTGTGTAGGGAGGATCAACCGAAAGGGCCTGCAGGTCACCAACATTAAGGCCACTAAGAGGATGGTCTTAAGCGTGAGGATCTTTGGAGAAACATCCTGTAGGGGCTCCAACGGGTCACTGGTAAGTGCGTTCAAGACCAAATTCAGGTGCCAGGAAGGAACTCTAAGGGACCGAACCGGTTTGGCTCTGGCACAGGACTTGATAAATCTAGCGACCCACCTGTTCCCAGCCAAGTTACAATTATAGAGTGCCCCCAAGGCCGACACCTGAACTTTAAGAGTCCCCATGGCTAGACCCAGGTCACGCCCCTTTTGCAGAAACTCTGGGATTCCCTTGATTGGAGGCTTGTCTGATAGCGGGGCATCAATAAACTCTAGAAATTCCCTCCAGACTCGGTTATAAATTTTAGTTGTTATTGGTTTCCTACTGCTCAGCAAGGTAGAGACTAACCCTGGTGAAAACCCCTTATTACTTCGTAGTGTCCTCTCAAATTCCACGCCGCAAGATGGAAACCTCTGGCTTGGGCGTGGAATACTGGTCCCTGAATGAGAAGGTCCGGCCTCTCTGGTAGAACCCAGGGATCTGAAATCGACATTAGTCGAAGCAGGGAGAACCAAGGCCTCTTGGGCCAAAAAGGGGCTATAAAAATTATCCTTGCGCCATCCTCCCAAATCTTCCTCACCACTGCTGGACCCAATACTAGCAGGGGAAAGGCATAGGCCTTCCTGAACTTCTAAGGAATCTGGAGGGCATCTACAGCATGGGGATTTTCTGCTGGGTTTAAGGAACAAAATCTGTCTACTTTCCTGTTTGCTCTTGTGGCGAACAGATCTATGTCTGGCTGTCCCCATAACTGGACAATCTGTTGGAAGACCCCCGGGTTTAAGCTCCATTCCCCCTGTCTTAGGGTGTGGCGGCTGAGAAAATCTGCCCTTACATTTTCCACCCCCCTTATGTGAAGGGCACTGAGGGATAGGAGGTGTTCCTCTGCCAGATGAAGGATTCTGTTTGCCACAGCCATCAGGGAGCGTGACCTTGTTCCCCCCTGGTGATTTACATAGGCTACTGATGTTCCATTGTCGGACCTGACCTGGACGTGGTGACCCTGAATGTGAGGAAGCAACAAGCCTATCAGGGATTTCTCCACTGCCCAAAGTTCTTTTAAGTTTGAGGATGCCCCCATCTCGTGGCATGTCCAGTGACCCTGTACTGAGAGCTCTGCTAGATGACCCCCCCATCCAGAGTAGCTCGCATTGGTCATAATCACCCGATCTACTGGTCTGGACCACTGCACGCCTGAGGTCAGATTTCCCCTGTCTGTCCACCATGAAAGGGAATCTACAGCTTCTGGAGAGAGAAAACTTGCTTTCTAAACGCCCATTGAAGGACCCCTGCGCTGACAGGACCTCCCACTGAACTAGTCTTATATGCTCCTGAGCCCATTTGACTGCTGGGAGACAGGCCGTCATAGAGCCCAGGAGGGACATTGCCTCTCTTAGGGATATCACTGGAGACTGCATGGCTTTCAAGACTAAATTGATAATTTTGCGGACCTTGTCTTCTGGGAGGAAGCAGGCTTGGAGATGAGAATCCAGGATTAGACCTAGGAAGATCTTAGTCCTTGAGGGGGTTAGTTTTGACTTTTGGAAATTTACCAGCCACCCTAGCTGTTGTAACACCGCCGTGACTTCTGGAAGATGACTGGAGCATTGGACTTCTGACTTCCCTATTACCAAAAAGTCATCTAAATAGGGAACAATCACTATGCTCTTGATTCGTAGAAAGGCTGTTACTTCCGCTATTAATTTCGTGAATATTCTCGGGGCTATGGAGAGGCCAAAGGGTAGGGCAATAAACTGAAAATGTCTCAGCTCTTTCTGAATGAACAGGGCTACTCTCAGATACTTCTGGTAGTCTGGATGAATTGGGACGTGATAATATGCGTCCTTCAAGTCTATTATTGCCATAAAGCAATTGTGGTGCAAGCGCTTCACTGTCGAGCTCACTGACTCCATCTTGAAGGTCGGACTTTCTATCAACTGGTTTAGACCCGTAAACATAACGTCTTCCCGGGATTTGGATGCTTTCTCCTCCCCCAGACCCATGGTTGATCTGACTGCTCTAACCAGTCTATCTGTACTCTCAATGGGCAAGCAGGGTCTACCGTTATCCAATGAGGAAGAGGATGATGAATCACTCAGCCATAGATCCTCGGACTGGGAGGAATTAGAGTTGGAGGAGGTATCTCTATGGGATTTTTTCTTCCCTCTAAACAACCCTTTCAGGGATCCCTGAATCTCTGCATGGACTATGGATTTCAAATTAGATGAGAAATCCAGAGAATTTTCTGCTATAGTTTTAGGAATGCAGTTCGGGCAAAGCGGCTTTTGCCAGTCTATGGGAAGGGAAGTTTGGCATAGGGCACAAATCCTGTGCTTTAGCTTGGCGCTATTCTTCCTAGGCTCCTACAAAAGGAAGCACATAAGAGACTTCCCATTAATAAAAGGTGACATTCACGAAGATCACTCACCCCTGAAGTCACAAACGGGTACCGGATTTGGAGGCTGTAGCGGAACCGATGATTCCTTTCTGGATGGTCCAGAGGTGTTTGACACCTTGCTCCTGCAGCTGCCACTGCAATTGCTCGAGCGGCTGTCCGTGTAAGAGGCGTCCATCCGTTGCTGAGGGGGGGGGGGGGCTGCTGCTCTTGGCTATCTTGGTCAGCCATGTTTCAGAAGCGTTCCACACTCCCAGGATAACCCCCCCTAATATAGGGCCATCCAGAACCTCCTCCGATTCAAGGGCCCTTTCCCCTTCCCAGGCCAGGGCTCCAAACAGAAAAAAACGGCCTGGAGCGCTTCACAGGGCGTGCCCGCGCCGTGACGTCAGGTGCGTCATACCCGGAAGTAGCCGCTCCGAAGCGCGGCCGACAGGAGCCGTAGGGGGAGGGCGGCGCAGCGGTCTACGGGAGGCCGGAGCCTGCCTCACCACGTGCGCCCGCTCGGACGGAGGACACCAGGGGAGCTGCGGACGGCGCTTCTGGAGGCTGGAACCCAGTGCACAGGCCAGTGCCCGCTCTTCCACACTGGAACAGACCCAGGTAAGTCTTCTTTTTCCAGACAGGTTCCCATCAAGGACAGGAAACCAACTGAAGCGAGGGAGAGGTACCGCCCTTTTATTTCAGACAGTTTCCTGTCCTTGATTGGGCGGATCCCTCTCTCAAGGTGTGCTGTCATGGGTGAGGGTAAAACTCAGACTGTTCTGTAATGAAGATTGTTGCTGTAATATCCCTGAATTACACTGGCCATGCTTCAGATTAAATTCCACTGTTAAACTGTTGAAAAAGACTCTTGTCAGATAAGTCTGTCAGCAATTGAATCTATCGTGTGCCTGAGAGAAGCTGCAGCCTATGGTAGCCGTGAGTAACTGTTCTCCCAGGATTCCAAAGAATTCATGAAACCCGTCTCACCCTATCCAAACCTAGTGGCGTGCATGTAGCACCAATTACCAAAAGTGTGAATCTCTGTTCGCAGACAGAACTACAGGAATTGAAAGAACAATTCTAAGCCCTAACAACAGCCCTGCAGGAATCGACCAAAACCTCTGAACGGGTGACAGACTCAGACAGAACCTTTACCCTGCTCGGGTTAGATAAATCAGAAAGACAGTCTTCTCTAACACCACAAATCACCATAAGGAAAGAAATTCAAGATGCAGGGACAGATTGGAGAGTATGAACAGAAAGAGAAACTGTCTTATATGAACTTGTTGCACCAAATCGATGCAGGATTACAGAAAGGCTAACAGCCAGATGAGATCATCGAGGGGGTGGTGAAAGCGATCAGCCCAGGACTGAACCTCCGCAGTATGACAGAAATTAAGAGTCAACTGACCTTGAAACAGCTGAAGATGATTTTAAAAGGGCACTATAAAGAAGAGAGTACTTCAGAATTGTTCCACTGACTCATGAACTCATAAGAATCTAAATGATTTATTTGATGGGGGGGAGGGGTTTTTGAATCCTTGGTCAATATAAAACCCTGACTCACTGGTATAACACTAGGTTATGCCTAAGGGGCATATTTGGCCCTGAAATGTGTAAACTGGTGTCTGGGACCTCTGCTATCTCTGCCATTTTTTTCTACTGTTGGTTGCCTATGCTTTTAATGAAGATTTTGGAATAAAGTTGGAGTGTAACCTTTTGGTGCTGGATTCTTTACTACTTATAAATTCGTTCTCTCGTTAAATCAAAAGTTAGAGAAATAATCAAAGTGTGATCATTATGTTTTCTATACTAAGAGAAATATGGATATTTTCCAGATTTGTAGCAGTAGGAATTGGAGCCAAATTGGTTGTCACTTTTGAATTAGCTTCTGAGCATCAGAAGTCTGATATGTCAGTTACTACAACTGAACATAATATGGCTGCTACTTTGCAAAAAGTGACCTATATAACAAAACTAAAAATGACAAAGTATCTGTAAAACTGCTCCAACAATTGATTTAATAACTTATGGTCAATTGCATGCTTTGGGTTGAAATTGTCTTTTAACTTTTAAGGACCTGGGTATTTTTTGTTTTTGTACTCTCCTTTATACTGCCCCTTTTTCAAAGAGCCACATCTTATTTTAATTCTTTTATAGGCATAGCCAAATCAGGGCTTTTATTTTAAGGTGGGCGACTTTTAGTTTTGAACGAAGCCATTAATTTTACAACTCAATACACTGGAAAAGAAAAATTCTTTGGGCTGGGGTGAAAAAAAACACAATTCTGACGTTGCTTTTTCTGAATTTTGTTTTTATGGCATTTATTCTTCAGTAAATGACCTTGCAATATGATTCTACAGGTCAGTACAATTACAGCGATACCAAACTTATGACATATTTTTTTCTTTTCATTTTATTGCTAAAAAAAAATCAGAACCCCTGTAAAAACAAAAAAATTATTTGTTTGTGCAGCCATTTTCTAATACCTTTAACTTTTTATTATTGCATCCATAGAGCTGGATGAAGGTTTTTTTCGTGCACCATGCTGTCATTTTTATTTATATCATTTTGGAGTACTTATGACAATAAGAATATTTTTTAAACATTTTTGTTTAAGTGCCATTGTCAGATATTGACAGTGTCACCTAAAATTTGACAATAACGATTAGTGACAGATGTCGACGATGAAACACAGCCGACATCTACCATGTGACAGATGTCGACGATGAAACACAGCCGACATCTACCATGCACAAAGTAGGATCACCTTCTGAGCCAACTCCCTCAGCAACCTGTGACAAAAGTGTATGTCAAAAGTCGTCACGGTCTTGTCTCATTCCCAACATGGACATTTTCAGGTTTTGCGTTTTTTTTCCTCCCCTTCTTCCAAGAGCCATAACTTTTTTATTTTTCTGCCCACATGGACATATAAGGGCTTGTTTTTTGCAGAACTTGTACTTTTACACAATTAATTTAACTAAATATTGTACTTGAAAACAGAAAAACATTCTACTGCTATGTGCCCATGATCAGTAATTGCAGCATTTTGGATGCAGCTAACCTGCACTGCGTCCAAAATGCTGCATTATACATTAGAAGAACAGTGGATGTGATATATAGAAATCCCATACTCACTGTGCTTCTATTTGACACCGCGTAAAATCACCCGCCAAGCGGGTTTGCAAGCCGCAGCATGTTAATTTCTGTTGCGGAGACACTAGTCTCCAAAAGGCTGTGTGCCTACGATGCGTTTTTTAAGCATTTCCGCAGCGGCAAAAACGCTGCAGAAACGCTTAAAAAACGCATGGTAGAAGGCCTGTCATGTTCCCCAATGATAATCCGCATGTGCTATGCACATGCTGCGGAAATTTCCGCTGCGGGTTATCATTGCGGAAAAAAACGCAGCACTACCAATTATTTTGCGGAAGTGCTGCGTTTTCGCTGCCATTGACTTGCATTGGAACGCATGGATTACGCATCACTGGATCTGTACATGCAGAATCCAAGCGTTTCAATGTGCGGATGGTACCCGGGTCTGGAGGAGAGAAGACTCTCCACCGGACCCGGGTACCATAGAACCAGTAAAAAAAAAAAAGTAAGATAAAAAATAAATATGATATTTACCTTCTGATGGTCCCCGGTCTCCTTGTCTTCGCTAGTGTTGAGCCACCCCCGTAGTGTTCGAGTTCGGTTCGGTTCGTCGAACACCCGTGTGTTCGCCGAACTGTTCGTCGAACTGTTCGTCGAACACCTTCGAACACCGTTAAAACTAATGGCAGGCAAACAAAAACACATAGAAACACATAGAAAACACCTTCAAAGGTGTCCAAAAGCTGACAAACTGCTCAGAAGACATAACTAACACATGGAAAAGTGACAAGTGCATATAGTCATGCGAAAAGAAAAGAGGTGGAGGAGTAAAAGGAGGGGGAGACACAGATATAGGCATGTCATGCCCTTCTAAAATCCAAAAAGTGAGAAGCCGACACGGCCAGTTCGTTCCTGCCCGTGCCACCTCCGTGTCGCCGGGTTTGTGCCAGAGCCGCGGTGGACCCTGATGGCCAGCCCCCCTCTCCCAATACTGGTGCCTGTCCGCTGGTGGGTCGAGCGAGCCCCCCTGTGGTGGAGGCAGCTCTAAGCTTTTTAATTTAAATTGTCTCTCTAATTTGAATGAATACACTTTAAATCCATTTACAAGGATCTATTGGAGGGCAAGTCTCATGCCAGCAGCCGCGGTAATTCCAGCTCCAGTAGCGTCCACTAAAGCTGCTGCAGTTAAAAAGCTTTTAGAAGGATCGAGCTCAGCTGTCCACCGCAAGGCGTCCTACCGCCAGTCCCAGCCCCTATGCCTTGGGGTGCCTCCTGATGCTCTTCACTGAGTATCCCGTGGTCCCGAAGCATTTCCTTTGAAAAAATTAAGTGTCCAAACTACAGGTGGTGTAGCTTGCTTAACAGCCGGGATAATCCGCTGACTAGCAGACACTGCTACTAGGCACAAAGTATTTCCTGGGATAGATGCAGTTAAAAATTTGTAATTAGATACTCTCGATGGATGCTGAGAAAGCATTCCATAGAGTCTCCTGGCACCCATATATTATTCTCTTAAAAAGCTTGGGGTAGGGGTCTAGGGGACCCTTTTATAGCCAAAATCACGGCCCTGTATCGCAATACGTCACCTAGGCTGAAGATAAAAGGAACTGTAGCACCCTGAGGGCTCGGTTGCTACGGAGGTATTGCACCTCACCCAGAGGTGTGATATCTCACTCTCAGGTAAGGATGGAGTGTGGATCAGGACCCGACACCTGCATGCATTACACCACATTGCCATGGGGCAGGGCGACCAATATGCCCCTGAGATGGGCACGACAGTCCTTTTCCCTGGCTGGAGTGGGGGGAGGGAAAACTGAGGAAGAGGAACCCTGTAGTGCAGGAGCAGGGAGGAAGCAGTTCCTGGGTGCATTGAGAAGGGAGTATAAAAGGTGGGCACCATCTTAGTTCAGTGCAGAGGAGTCTGAGCAGAAGTGACAGGGAGCAGGGGCTCTGCATGAGCTCTGCTCCGGAGGCGGGCCTAGTAACAGAGGCCCAGGCCTGGAAGAGGGAGAAGGAAGGAAGAGGAGCGGAGAAGACTCCAGGAACGAGGAACGAAGGGATCCCAGGGGTGCGGACGGGCGAGTCACCACCGCACGCCCGAATCCACCTGCGTGGAGGGGTCAGGCCAAAGGGGGAGACCGGTCCCCGAAACTAGTGGAGGCGGGAAACGACCCTCAGCTAAAAACCAGAGGCTGTGACATTTTATGTGGCGCAGCCCCTCGCTACACCCGCTAGGAAGGCACCACATAGGGTCAGGGAAACTGGCACAAAATTTACCAAGAGGAGGCCCGAGGCAGCCGGACAGAAGGGTTGGTAAGAAAGCCAGACAAAGGACACACAAAGGGGGTCCTGTGAAGCGCTCCAAAGTTATCTGGGAGTTGTCTGAGCCCCTCACCTGGTGAGCACAGTACGACGTGGGCAGCCGTTACCTGCAGAAGTGGTCTGGATAATAAGAACTGTGAGTAAAGGCCCTGGACTGCATCACTGACTCCGTGTCGTTACTGCTGCTGCCCTGCACCATCACCCCTATCCTCCGCATACACTGCCCTGAGGCTATACTCCTCCCGTGGGGAGTTATACTACGCTCTGCTGTACCCACAACACCAGCCTCAGCGGTCTGCCCTGCAGCGGCGGTTCACTCTGACCGCAATCCACGGGTGGCGTAGTCGGACATTTAATCATCAAAACCACATAAATAGTTCCTCCACTGGTTTGACCACCCTGAGCCACGGAACCGGGTCGCCGCCACGGAGACTACAACCACCAGCATCCACCAAAAAGGGTACAGCTCCGGGTGTCTCAAGGCCCAGGGGGCGTGTCAGAACATTTTCATCACCTTTCATAATCACCAATGGGACAAGGCAGGAATGTCCTCTGTCCCCTCTCTTATACATCCTAGTGACGGAGCACCTGCTCTCATAAATTCGCCATAACCCCAATAATAGGTGGATTGAGGTGGGAGGCACCGAGTACAAGTGCTCTCTATTTGCTGATGATGTCCTAGTATATATCACTCAATCACATATATCCATCCCTGCTGTTATGGCTGAAATAGATCACTTTGTTACATGGTCAAATTTTAAAATCAATGCAGCGAAGTCTGAGGCCCTCGATGTCTCCCTCCCCAAATCCATACAGGATTCCATCCAGTCCAACTTTCCCTTTGCCTGGCCCTCACAGGGTATCAAATACTTAGGAATTACTATTCATAGAGACCTCTCCCGTCTATGTTATCTTAATTTTGGGCCCTTTATTGAACAACTCCATACAGACCACGGTTGGCAAGTTAGAACTGTAAGATTCACTACGTGAACCACTGGTGTTTTGTGGAAAAGCACATGTACACTGTGTTCCAAATTATTATGCAAAAAGTGTTTAGGAGTGATAAGGGAAGAATTTGTTTGTTTGTCAGTTAAACTCATTGATGGTGATGTGTGTCAGGGCTCTTTATATAACTGTAAGCAATTGCAGACACCTGTGCTAATTAGTTTGGCAGGTGTGTCCAATGAAAGTCAAGACTACTTAAGAAGGCTGTCCCACATTATTAAGCAGCCTACATTTTCTGCCAAAATGGGAAAGAAAAAGGATGTGTCGGCTGCTGAGAAGCAACAAATTGTGGAGTGTTTAGGTCAAGGCATGACTACAGTCAACTTTGTGCGATGATCAGGATGAAGTGTCTTGGCAATCAAGA
The DNA here is from genome assembly GCF_046119375.1 of Phyllobates terribilis. NCBI lineage: Eukaryota > Metazoa > Chordata > Amphibia > Anura > Dendrobatidae > Phyllobates > Phyllobates terribilis. The sequence goes on along the minus strand of NW_027362771.1, from coordinate 203,764,427 downwards.
AGTATGTAGCTGATTCACAGTACACACGTGTGCGTGCTGATGAGGGCAAATTGAGGACTCTTTCCTACAGGCAATTATGTCAGGTTAAAAGAGCAGCGGCAAAAAAGCCTTGTCATAGCAGCTGACAAGTTTTTGAAGCTGCTGGTGCCTCCAACGTCCCCCGAACAACAAGATGCAGGGTCCTTCAGAGGTTTGCAGCTGTGCATGCGCCATTCTGTCGACCTCCTCTATCCACTGCACATAAGCAGAAACGGCTCCAGTGGGCCAAACAATACATGAAGACTGACTTCAAAACTGTTTTGTTCACGGATGAGTGCCATGCAACGCTCGATGGTCCAGATGGATGGAGTGGAGGATGGCTGGTTGATGGACACTCCACGCAAACACGGCTACAGCGCCAACAAGGAGGAGGTGGAGTAATGTTTTGGGCTGGAATCATGGGGAGAGAGATTGTCGGCCCCTTTAGGATCCTTGAAGGGGTAAAGATGAACTCCATAATGTATGTGGAGTTTCTTAAACAGCACTTCCTGCCATGGTTCAAGAAGAAGAACCGTGTATTCCACAGCAACATCATTTTCATGCATGATAATGCACCGTCTCATGCTGCACATAACACATCTGCATCTCTGGCTGATATGGGCATAAAAGGGGACAAACTTATGGTGTGACCCCCATGCTCCCCTGTCCTCTACCCCATTCAGAACCTCTGGAGCATCATCAAAAGGAGTGTCTATGATGGCGGGAGGCAGTTCACATCTAAGCAACAGCTCTGGGAGGGTATTCTGTCCTCATGCAAAACAATTGAAGCAGAAACCATCCAAAACCTGACAAATTCAATGGACGAGAGAGTTCAGAAGCTCCTTTCGAACAAGGGGTCCTATGTGCAAATGTAACATAACCTAGAATAAAGTTTTAAGTTGAAAACTGTTTGATTTCAGTTTCTAATAACCTGCTAATGCTTATAATTTCAAAAATGACCATTTTTTTGGTCTTTATTAAAATGAAAAGGTTGATCGAAGAGTGTGAGGGATCTAAGAGTGTGGCAACCCAGTAGTCAGGATTACTTCGAATTCTGACAATCTGAGGGTCATGTTGCAGGTAGTGCAGCAAGAAGGCACTTATGTGTCTTGCGCATCTCGGAGCCCCAAAATTATTTTCCGGGCTAGATGCAGCTAAAAATTATTATTAATTTAAAATGTGGTGGAGCTTAGTATAGATGGCCTAATAGAATCAGTATTGCACACTGTTACAAAGCCCAAATTATTTTCCAGCCAAGATACAGATAAACATGATTAGTAATTCTAAATGTGGTGGAGTTTAGTATAGATGGCCTAATAGAATCAGTACTGCACACTGCTACAAAGCCCAAATTATTTTCCAGCCATGATACAGATAAACATGATTAGTAATTTGAAAGCTTAAAACCGTTGGTGAGGTGATTTTAACCAATCATCAAGCTTTTACTCTCCCCAGGATGACACAGGGGTAGAAAAGTCGTTTCGGATCCATGATTTGTTCATCTTTATGAACGTGAGTGTCTACATTATCAGTGGAGAGCAACGTGCGCTTATCTGTCAGCACACCACCAGCAGAGCTGAACACACATTCAGACAGAACGCTGGCTGCGGGGCATGACAAGATCTCCAAGGTGTAAGTGGCGAGCTCCGGCCATTTATCCAGATTGGAAGCCCAAAAAGAGCAAGGGTCCAGTGACACAGTCATGGCTTCAATGTTTACTTGGAGATACTCCTGTACCATCGTCTCTAGGCGTTGACTATGTGTCAGACTTCTTGTCTCCTGTGGCCTTGCAAAGGATGGGCTAAAAAAGTGGTGAAATGATTCCGCAAAATTGATGCTACCAGCAGATACTGTGGTTCTGTTACGGTTTGAGTGCTGAACACTTGACGGTCCCACGGTTGGCAAGTTGGAACTTTGAGATTCACTACGTGCACCACTGGTGTTTTGTGGAAAAGCACATTTAAGATTCTGCAACAGTCTCTGCTGATACTCCTGCATGCGTGCATCCCTTTCTATGGCAGGAATAATTTCTGCAAATTTACTTTTGTACCGGGCATCTAACAGTGTGGCAACCCAGTAGTCAGGATTATTTCTAATTCTCACAATTCGAGGGTCATGTTGCAGGTAGTGCAGCAAGAAGGCACTCATGTGTGTTGCGCATCCAGGAGTACCAAGTCCCTGTTGTGTTGGTGGCGAGGTAACAATCATGCTTCCTTCCTCTGTCCTCTCCCCTCAACCTCGCACAACAGAAATGTGATCAAGGTCTCCTTCATCTGATGAGACTTCCATCAGTTCGTCCTCCACTTCTTCATGGGCTCCTGCACCTTCCTCACTGGTTTGGCTGCTACCATGCGCCCTGGTAAAACCATCTCCCCCACCCTCACATGCCTGCTGTCTTGGTGCTGCCGATCATCTGGACCTTGCAGATGTTAGCCCTTCCGCATACAACTCCTCCTCCTCTACTTCCTCTACCTCTTCTTGTGCCACCACCTGACTCCGAATTCTGTTTAACATGTGCTCCAGCATGTAAATCACCAGAATAGTCATGCTGATAATGGCATCGTCAGCACTAAACATCTTCGTCACCATTTCAAAACTGTGCAGAAGGGTGCATAGGTCCCTGATCTGAGACCACTCCTCCAGCGTGATTTGCACCACCTCTGGATCTCGTTGGCCCAGGCTATACGTCAGAACGTATTGCACCAGGGCTTGTTGGTGCTGCCACAGTCGCTGCAACATGTGCAGAGTGGAATTCCAGCGGGTAGGCACATCACATTTTAGCCGGTGAAGTGGCAGGCCCAACGACTTCTGTAGAGATGTAAGTCGCTGAGCTGCGGGATGCGAATGGCGGAAGTGAGCACACAGCGACCGTGCCCTCTGCAGAAGGCCATCTAGTCTGGGATAGTGGGCTAAAAATTGCTGGACAACCAGGTTCAACACGTGAGCCATACAAGGCACGTGTGTGACATTGCCCCGGCGAAGGGCCGCACCCAGGTTTGCAGCATTGTCGCACATGGCCTTCCCTGGTTTCAGGTCCAGTGGAGACAACCATTCATGAAACTGGTTCTCCAGAGCTGACCACAACTCCTCAGCTGTGTGACTCACATTTCCCAGACATTTCAAAGTAAAAACCACCTGATGACGTTGAGCCCTACTGCCAGCATACTAAGGAGATGTGCAGGATCCCTTCTGCACAGTTAGAAAGCTTGTGGCATGACCAGACAGCCTTTGGGTGCAGGTGGAGGACCGAGAGGTGGTTGAGGAGGCAGAAGCAGTGGAGGAACTTTGACATAAAGAGGATTGACGCACAACTCGTGAGAACGGCAAGACTTGTACAGCAGCCCCTTGTCCTGCTGTCACCATAGTTACCCAGTGCCCAGTCAGCGACATGTAACGCCCCTGTCCATGCCTACTCGTCCAAGTGTCTGTGGTAAAATGCACCCTGTCACACACAGAGTTTCTCAAAGAAGTGGTGATGTTGTGTGCGACATGCTGGTGGAGCGCAAGCACACCTTTCTTTGAGAAGTAGTGCCGACTGGGCATCTGGTACTGGGGCACTGCGACGGAAATAAGGTCTCAAAAATCCTCTGTGTCCACCAGGCGGAAAGGCAGCATTTCAGTAGCCAAGAGCTTGCAGATGGTGAAATTCAACCTCTTAGCTTTCTCATGGCTAGGAGGAAATGGTCTTTTTCTTGTCCACATCTGAGGGACCGAGGGCTGGCTGTTGTGCTTAGACGGGGTTGATAAGGGTGTCCCCAGCAAACTGCCGGTCTGTGAGGAAGATGCAGGCGGACATGTTAGGTTGCCTTGATCCAAAGGTGGTGCTATCGATGTCGGACAGCGCTCAACACCAGCTGGTGTTAACACCTCCAAAGAAAATGATGACCTGCCAATCACGCTGGCTGTTGCGGGTAAAGAGGTGGCAGGTCTGCGTCCCAAAACAGGTGTGACTGCTGTCCCCCCAGTCACAGAGGATGAAGAGGCCGCAGATGCACAAGATGGGGCAGACGGTCGTTGGCCCGGCCGGCTAGGCCACATTGTAGCACAGTGAGCTTCCCACTGCAACTTATGCTTCATGTCCATTTGCCGGTTCATGCATGAAGTACTCAAACTATGTATTTTTTGGCCTCTACTTAGCTTTTGTTGACAAATGTTACAGATAACACGAGTTGGGTCATCTTTATCGATCTGAAAAAAATGCCCAGGCTATGCAAGGCTTAGCACCCATGCAACCTGAAGAGCCACCAAGACTTGTGGTCAGAGGCAGAGTTGTGTTTGAGGATGCAGTTGTTGACGTGCTTCCAGTACTACGTCTCTGTCCAGGAAGGCGCAACCTGACCTCATCGTCACTAGCATCCTCCTCCACCTCCTCTGCTGACCTCATCTCTTGGCTGACTGTGGGTTGACAGTGAGTGGGATCTCCAACCTCATCATCATCACCCTGTGCGTTATCACACCCGTCGTCCTCAGAGCCAACCTGTTCCTGCCCTGACAAAAACTAAAGTTGTCGCTCCAATCAGGTATTTGAGTCTCATCACCGTCTTCCTCATTGTCTCCACCAACAGGAGTTACAGTTTGGAAATGAGGGTCTACATTATGGTCAGAACCTTCAGCTGGAGATTTGGGAGCTGTGAGGAAGCAAGTGCGATTGGGGTGACACCTCTGAGGACTGGAGTATTTGTGATGTTGAAGTTGATGTGGAGGAGAGCCCACTTAAAGGAGCACTTGATATCCGTTGAAGCACCTGCTGTTTTTGTGCCTCATCTGGAATTTGTAGCGATTGGCGTGGCCGTAAGAAAGGGATCTTATCACATTGTCCGCTGAAAGAAGTAGACATTTTAGTTTGGCTGGAAGATGGTCTTTCTTCTGCAGATGTTACTGTTGCTTTAACACCTACCCCACGGACACAACCTTTTATCCCCTTACCAACATGCCTATTCCCCTTTCCACCAGCAGCAGGCCTTTTTCCACTCATTTTGGTGGTTAACTAAATCACAACTCTGGAATTGTTTGCACAAAAAAACAATGGATGGGAACCAAGCAGAGCAGAGTGGCCAAACTGTGGTATTAGGCCAAAACTATTGTCTGGGTTAGATGCAGAAAAAAATTATATTCAATTTGCAACCTGATGGAGGTCAGTATAGATGGTCTAATAGAACAAGTCCCACACACTGCTAGAAGGCCAAATATTTTTTCAGAGCTAGATGCAGATAAAAAATATTTTTAATTTGCAACCTGATGGAGGTCAGTATAGATCGACTAATAGAACAAGTCCCACACACTGCTAGAAGACCAAATATTTTTTCAGAGCTAGATGCAGATAAAAATTATTTTTAATTTGCAACCTGATGGAGGTCAGTACAGATGGACTAATAGAAGAAGTCCCACACACTGCTAGAAGGCCAAATATTTTTTCAGAGCTAGATGCAGATAAAAATAATTTTTAATTTGCAACCTGATGGAGGTCAGTATAGATGGACTAATAGAATGATGCTATGCCCAAAAGGTTTTACTTCACTAGGTGCAGTAAAAAAATTGGTATTCTATACACAGGTGGTGTAGCTTGCAACACAGATAGGCTACTCCACTGACTAACAAACTCTGCAATAGGCCAAAAAGGATTAGCTTTTCTAGATTTAGCCAAATGCTGTGAAAAAAACTTGCACAGCACTGGCACAGACCTGCCTGGCAAAAACTGATAGGAACTGATCTAACTTAGTCCTGAAATGGACTGCAATTACAATTAGTCTTTACTAGAGATGAGCGTTGTTCTACTCGAACTGTTCGCCAATCTCAAATTCGAGCTGTTTTGGGCGGTGCTCGAGCCGGTCGGCGAACACGAACAATTTGAGAAAAATTCGGCTGTTCGAGGTTATGTTCGATAACTGTTCGTGCACCAAAATCATAACTGGATTTTTTCTCAGTAATGATGAAAATTAATGTTAATACGCAGTTTGAGTGTACAGCGGGGCGGGGGGAGGGGCAGGGGATGGATCTCTGCAGGAACAATGAAGATCTCCATTTTTTTTTCTCTTTCCCGCATTTGCAGTGGGGAGGTGCAATCTGTCAGCCTATCAGCAGCGCACACACGGAGCGAAGTGCTTTTTTTCACACAAGCAAGGGCATGTGTGATTGTCAGTGTATGTCACATGTCCTTGCCCTATAAGACCAAGCCATTTTCCCCGTCGCCACCATTTTCTCACTGCTGCAGCTGCGTGTTAGACGGCACCGCTGTTGCTGTGTGCGCTATACCTTGTTAATTTCAAGCCAATTTTCGCACAAATATACAGATAGCTTGGGAGTAGGGAATAGTTGTGATTGCAGTCCTTTTAAGGACTAGGTTACAGCATTTCCTACGACTTTTATCAAGCAGGTCTGTGCTCTTAAATAGATAGATTGTGGGAGTAAAGACTAATTGTAATTGGAGTCCTTTTCAGGACTAGGTTACATCAGTTCGTATCAGTTTTTGCCAGGCAGGTCTGTGCCAGTGCTGTGCAAGTTTTTTTCACAGCATTTGGCTGAATCTAGCAAAGCTAATCCTTTTTGGCCTATTGCAGAGTGTGTTAGTCAGTGGAGTAGCCTATCTGTGTTGCAAGATATACCACCTGTGTATAGAATACCAATTTTTTTACTGCACCTAGTGAAGTAAAATCTTTTGGGCATAACATCATTCTATTAGTCCATCTATACTGACCTCCATCAGGTTGCAAATTAAAAATAATTTTTTTCTGCATCTAGCTCTGAAAAAATATTTGGGCTTCTAGCAGTGTGTGGGACTTGGTCTATTAGTCCATCTATACTGACCTCCATCAGGTTGCAAATTGAATAAAAAAATTTTCTGCATCTAGCTCTGAAAAAATATTTGGGCTTCTAGCGGTGTGTGGGACTTGGTCTATTAGTCCATCTATACTGACCTCCATCAGGTTGCAAATTAAAAATAATTTTTTTCTGCATCTAGCTCTGAAAAAATATTTGGGCTTCTAGCAGTGTGTGGGACTTGGTCTATTAGTCCATCTATACTGACCTCCATCAGGTTGCAAATTAAAAATAATTTTTTTCTTCATTTATCTCTGAAAAAATATTTGGGCTTCTAGCAGCGTGTGGGACTTGTTCTATTAGTCCATCTGTGATGAACCTGTAGCCGCCATCTTGGTAATGATAAATCATATCCAGGGATGGCCACACTTCAGCAGCCCCCACCCTTGGGACCTTCTGTTAAAACGTCAACTAGATAGTTTCCCCCCATCCAGGCTCCTGTAAGATAAGAAGCCTACTTAACACTTGAATGCTAGGAGCTTCAAAGACTTCGAGAGGAAACACAGCCAGCAGGGGGGGGTGCTTCGTCTATCTGTACCTGACCATTTGTCCCATAGGACTAGTTTCTTTGTCTGTCACAAGCATGGAGGCATAAGATATAGAAACATGAATAGTACACGCATGTTGCGTGGGATGGGCCAATAAAAAAATATCACGGCGTCCCGGAGCCATTGCGCACACAAGCCTCCGCGGTAGACGTTTGTACGTGCTCTGGAAGCCAAGATATAGCGCGGAGCCATTCCTGAGGACCGTATGGTATCATAATTGATATCAAAAGGTCGGTTACGGCGGCCCGAATCCATGGGAACCCCTGGGGGTATCATGAGACCATCCCAGAAGAAGTTATTGGGTTCCATAGAATTTGGGCTTCTGATCGAAGTTAGACCTGAGGGTGGAGACTGAGCCAGCTGACCTCACCAGCAGTGGGCGGGACGGGGCAGGTAAGATAGCAGGACAGACAAGAGACAAGTCAGTCTTGACCCAAGAGTGGTGTGCTGAACATCTGAGCACCAGCTGAGGCCACCAAGGGGAGGAGCAGTTTGACCATGCGGTGGTAGGCCTCAGCCTGTAACAAAGAACCGTGCCTGCGACCGCAGAATCCTCTCCCTGCGTCACAAGAAAATCAAGAAACCGGTAACTGATATGCTGTGGTGATTCTGTGTGTTGTATTCCATTGTTGTATAGTTTAGCCTGACCTTATACCTGTGTATATTTAGTTGTATATCGTGTATCTAGTGTATTATTATAATCAATTACCTCAAGTAATTGTGGGCCTGCCTTTTATTCTGCATAACGAACGCACGTCCGTGTGAGCTCGGCTCAAGCCAAAAACGCTACCCAGGGTTGGTTCCTGACCCGATATAGGCCCATTCACGGACTGGGCGTATATCTAAAATAGGGACTGGTGGCAGCATACCAACTGGGGATTGGGGAAGGCTGGTAGTGACGGTCGGAGGTTCAGATATATATATTCCTGGCGCGGCCAAGGAAGATATATATACCACCCTCACTACAGAGGGCCCCGATACCCAGTAGGTTACAGGACAGTCTCTCTGGCGACCGCTTATCCTAGGTGCAGTTCCTTGACTGACCTGAGGCTAAGAGGGCGCTAGCGAGTTGTGCTGTGTAGTGACGTTACGGTTTAGTGACGTTGAAGGGGAACACTCTACCGTGTTCCCTGCGCTGGTTGCAGCTTCCTGGCACTACTTTCTCTAGGTGCAGTACCTTGACTGACCTGAGAGGTAAGGGGGCGCCAGAGAGCTGCACCCACCGGCCGGCTTTCATCACATTGGTGGCAGAGCGGTGGGATTGCAGAATAATAGTGTTGTGGGACCCCTACTCCCAGGCACTAAAGACTGCCAGTGGTAACTTCCACTGCTGGAGTCTTAAGGTCAGCCCAACGTTAGACGGTCAGGCTAAAAGTATAACAAGGTGTGTGCAAACTCAGGGTTGCAGCGGTGTCGGTTACCAAGATGGCAGACGGCACCAGGAGCAAGACCCTGCAAGAGGCTAATGCTACGGTCCGTGTGGCAGGAGGGGAGGACATTGTTACTCATGGCGAGGAGGAGTCCAGCCCGGGCACCTCAGGGAGCCAGTCCCCAGTATACGGTCCCGCAGTGGGCTGCCCACCACCTACCCAGCCCAGCCTGTCCAGATCACAAGCCCTTTTACAAGCGGCTATGGCAAGTCTCCAGTCTCATGGCGATGCCGTCTACAAAACCCTCCTGGCAGCATCAGAGAAGGCAGCGGAGGAGGAGCGTGCAGAGCGGGCTGCGGAGCGGGCTGCGGAGCGGGCTGCGGAGCGTGAAGCTGCAGAGCGCCGGGAGGCTGCGGAGCGTGCAGAGCGAGCTGCGGAGCGCCAGCACCAACTGGACCTGGCCCAGCGGGGGCTTCCGCTAGAGCAACCAACCCATCAGGAGACCAAGTCGTCCAAAGTCCGAGCTGAGGACTTCCCTCTACTGGAGAAGGATGGGGACCTGGACTCCTTTCTGGTGGCATTTGAACGGACCTGTCTTCAGCACCATCTGGCCCGGGATCAGTGGGCCAGATACCTGACCCCCCGTTTGAGGGGTAAGTCCCTGGATGCCTTGGGGGACTTACCTGCCGGGGAGGTACAGAACTACGACTGCATCAAGCGGGCCCTGATCCGGCAGTACAACCTCACTCCCGAGTCGTACCGCCAGAAGTTCCGGAGCCTGCTGCGTGGCCCCAAGGACACCTGGACCGATCATATGCGGGCGCTGTTGAGAGCCGCAGAGCACTGGACCTCGGGTCTAGCGCTTACTACCCGCCAGGAGGTCCAGGAACTGTTCGTCACGGAGCAGTTCTTGTGGAACTGCCCAGAGGACCTCCGACAGTTCCTCCGTGACCGAAAACCAACAGGGGCTTCTGCTACAGCCGCCCTGGCAGACGAGTATGCCAATAACAGGGCGCCTGAGCTGAAGAAGTCTGCCAGCAGCACCTGGAGAGGGGGTAAGCCCAGTCATGCCCCTGTTTCCCCGGCCCCTAGAACACAAGGGGTGTATCCCCCTGTTGCCCTCTCCAGGCAAGGACCAGACGTAAGACGTTGTCATCTATGCAACAAACCAGGACACTTTAGGGCTGAGTGTCCCCAGCGCCAAAAGACCCCATCCCAGTCCCAGAGAGCGCCCAATGTTTTGTGTGTGGGAGGGGGTGGTGGTAGGTCCCTGGACAACATCCAACCCGTCACCATAGGCCGTTCTGCGGTCATGGGACTGCGGGACACGGGCGCTGAACGAACACTGGTACGGCCTGAGGTGGTGTCCCCCCAGGACTTGGTACCAGGAAAGACTCTTTCCGTCTCCGGGGTTGGAGGCGTGGAGCCGGCACTTCCCGTTGCCATGGTGTATTTGGACTGGGGTGCCGGAAGGGGGATGCGGGAGGTGGGAGTAACGCCAAATATTCCCGCAAATGTTTTATTAGGGACCGACTTGGGGCGTCTAGTATCGCAGTATGTACCCTCTGAACCCCCAAGTTCGGCCCCCCAAGAGTGTATTGATTTGTCTGCTGCTAATGCCAACCATGTTGTATGTAGTGTGTGTCCTGCTGAGGAGGAGGGAGTGAAACCTGAGGGTAACACCTGCACAGACACAACACAAACAGGGTTAGTGAAAGCAGGTGGGGAGTGTGGGGATGCCCGCAGAGGTGCTCAGCCGGCGTGCCGTGACCTCTTGTCCTCCGGTGAGGGAGGGGGCGGGCAGGATTCTGTAGAGGGAAGCTCAGGGATGGAGAGGGGGGCAGCTACCGGCAGTGTAGGGCTCCCAGGGGTATCCAGGCTGCTGAGTATAGGCCCACTGCAGGGGGAGGAACAGGCCATGGGAGGTGGGGGTGTCCCAAGAGAGGAGCCGCCAGGTAAGACCCCAGGGCAGGAGTTCCCCACATCCGAGATGTCCAAAGGCCTAGGAAGCCTGCCTGATCGGGCGGCTTGGTCAGAAACAGAGGGGAAGCGGGCACTACCCACGGTCACAGCGGTCATAGCCGCTGTCACCAGGAGTGGGAGCGCCGGAGCCCAAGGAGCCTTGCAGAGGTCCGACGGCTTCCCCACTTCTGACCAAGTGTCTGCCGGGTCAGACAGCGGCCAGGTGACATGCCCGGAGGGGCTGACGGAGGATATGGCAGTTTCGTCGATTCTGGCCACATCAAGTCAGGAATTTCAGGCTGCGTTGGAAGCAGACGACAGCCTGAAAGCTCTCAAGGAACAGGCGGCACAGCCTCCCATGGAGTCAGACTGCGAGCGTGTGGTCTGGGACCAGGGACGGCTGTACCGGGTAACGGTACAGCAGGGTTCACCGGAGGCGTGGCCCAGGGACCGACAGTTAGTGGTACCCTATCCGTTCAGGGCGGAATTGTTGCGGATCGCACACGAGATTCCGATGGCCGGACACCTAGGGATCGCTAAAACCAAGGCCAGGATAGCTCAGCATTTCTACTGGCCTGGGATGGGAGCCGCGGTGGGTGCCTACTGCCGTTCGTGTGACACCTGTCAGAGGGTGGGGAAGGCGGGGCCGCTCCCCAAAGCCCCACTGGTAACTCTGCCAATCATCGAAGAGCCTTTCTCGAGGGTCGCTGTGGATCTTATTGGACCTCTGTCCACTCCCAGCCACTCCGGGAAATGCTTCATACTCACGGTAGTGGACTATGCCACCCGGTACCCGGAAGCGGTAGCTTTGTCGTCCATTCGGGCCGACAAGGTGGCTACCGCCTTACTGGAGATCTTCTCCAGAGTGGGTTTCCCCCAAGAAATGCTCACCGACCGAGGGACCCAGTTCATGTCGCGGCTGATGGAGTCCCTCTGTAAGCAAATGCAGGTGCAATATCTGGTGGCCAGCCCGTATCACCCACAGACTAATGGCCTGTGTGAGCGGTTCAATGGCACCTTAAAGCAGATGCTTAAGATGTTGGTCGACTCCCACGGGAGAGACTGGGAGCGTTACCTCCCACACCTCCTATTTGCTTACCGGGAGGTTCCGCAGGCCTCAACGGGGTTCTCCCCCTTTGAGCTCCTGTACGGGCGACGGGTACGGGGCCCCCTGGCTCTGGTGAAGGAAGCATGGGAAGGGGATTTGGCCACCCCCGAGGTGTCGGTCATCGAGTATGTCGTGCGCCACCGGGACAGGATGATGGCCTTGGCAAAGCTGGTGCAGGACAATATGGCCCAGGCCCAGGCCGACCAGAAGCGGTGGTACGACCAGAATGCTTGTGAGAGGACCTACCAGGTGGGTCAAAAGGTGTGGGTACTGGTCCCCGTACCACAGAACAAGCTTCAGGCAGCCTGGGAAGGTCCCTACTTCGTGCACCAGAAACTCAACGCCGTCACCTATCTGGTCACCCTGGATCACGCCCGTGGAAGGAGGAAGACCTTCCACGTGAACATGATGAAGGCTCATCATGAGTGGGAAGCGACTGCCCACCCAGTGTGCAACTTTCCCGAGGAAGGAGAGGTAGAAACCCTCCTGGATCTGCTCACCCAAGCCAAGGCGGGTGGGTCCATCGAGGATGTGGGGGTTGGCCACCAGCTCACGGAGGACCAACGGTCCCAGCTGGGGACCACCCTGCACCCCTTCCGGGGGCTGTTCAGCAGCCTGCCCGGAAGGACTGAGATGGCTGTCCACGACGTGGACACTGGCGATCACCCGCCGATCCGGCGTTCAGCATATCGGGTCTCTTTCGAGGTGCAGGGAAACATGCGCCAAGAGATAGACGAGATGATGAAGCTGGGGGTGATCCAGGCATCCAGCAGCGCGTGGGCCTCGCCTGTAGTCCTCGTACCAAAGAAGGACCGAACTACACGGTTCTGCGTGGACTACCGGGGGCTCAACGCTGTAACGGCCACCGATGCGTTCCCCATACCACGCATCGATGACCTGCTCGATCGGATGGCCGGGGCTAAGTACCTGACCATCATGGATCTGAGCCGGGGGTACTGGCAGATTCCTCTGACCCCCGCGGCAAGGGAACGCTCTGCCTTTATCACCCCTTTTGGACTGTACGAGTCCACAGTGATGCCATTCGGCATGAAGAATGCCCCTGCCACTTTTCAACGGATGGTCAATACGCTGCTTGAGGGACTTGAAGGGTACGCGGCTGCGTACTTGGACGATATTGCAGTCTTCAGTCCCACTTGGGAGGATCACCTAGAGCACCTGCGGCAGGTGCTCGGTCGGATCCACCGGGCAGGCTTGACCATCAAGCCGGAAAAGTGCCAGCTGGGCATGAGTGAGCTCCTCTACCTGGGTCACCGGGTAGGCGGGGGGGTTCTGAAGCCAGAACCTGGGAAAGTGGATGTCATCGCATCCTGGCCCACTCCTAGGACCAAAAAGCAGGTGATGTCCTTCTTGGGGACCGCTGGGTACTATAGGAGGTTCGTCCCACACTATAGCACCCTGGCCAAGCCCCTGACGGACCTCACCAAGAAGAAGCTGCCCGTCGCAGTCGACTGGACAGTCGCCTGCGAGACAGCTTTCGGGGCACTCAAGGCCGCCCTAAGTAGCTCCCCTGTACTGCAAGCTGCCGACTTCGACCGGCCGTTTGTGGTACAGACCGACGCCAGTGACTTTGGCCTCGGGGCTGTGCTAAGTCAGGTCAACACGACAGGCCAGGAACATCCTGTCTTGTACCTGAGCAGGAAGCTACTGCCCCGGGAGGTGGCTTACTCCACGGTGGAAAAAGAATGCCTGGCAATTGTATGGGCCCTGCAGCGTCTGCAGCCCTACTTGTACGGGAGCCATTTCACCGTGGAGACGGACCACAACCCCCTCAGCTGGTTACACACGGTCTCTGGGTCGAATGGCAGGTTGCTACGCTGGAGCCTCGCTCTCCAGCAGTACCACTTCTCCATTCGCCACAGAAGAGGCCGTGACCACGGTAACGCTGACGGGTTATCCCGGCAAGGGGAGGGTGCAGAAGGACGCACGGGGGAACACAGGAATGTGCTACCCCCTCGCACCCTCGTATAGGGGGAGGTGTGATGAACCTGTAGCCGCCATCTTGGTAATGATAAATCATATCCAGGGATGGCCACACTTCAGCAGCCCCCACCCTTGGGACCTTCTGTTAAAACGTCAACTAGATAGTTTCCCCCCATCCAGGCTCCTGTAAGATAAGAAGCCTACTTAACACTTGAATGCTAGGAGCTTCAAAGACTTCGAGAGGAAACACAGCCAGCAGGGGGGGGTGCTTCGTCTATCTGTACCTGACCATTTGTCCCATAGGACTAGTTTCTTTGTCTGTCACAAGCATGGAGGCATAAGATATAGAAACATGAATAGTACACGCATGTTGCGTGGGATGGGCCAATAAAAAAATATCACGGCGTCCCGGAGCCATTGCGCACACAAGCCTCCGCGGTAGACGTTTGTACGTGCTCTGGAAGCCAAGATATAGCGCGGAGCCATTCCTGAGGACCGTATGGTATCATAATTGATATCAAAAGGTCGGTTACGGCGGCCCGAATCCATGGGAACCCCTGGGGGTATCATGAGACCATCCCAGAAGAAGTTATTGGGTTCCATAGAATTTGGGCTTCTGATCGAAGTTAGACCTGAGGGTGGAGACTGAGCCAGCTGACCTCACCAGCAGTGGGCGGGACGGGGCAGGTAAGATAGCAGGACAGACAAGAGACAAGTCAGTCTTGACCCAAGAGTGGTGTGCTGAACATCTGAGCACCAGCTGAGGCCACCAAGGGGAGGAGCAGTTTGACCATGCGGTGGTAGGCCTCAGCCTGTAACAAAGAACCGTGCCTGCGACCGCAGAATCCTCTCCCTGCGTCACAAGAAAATCAAGAAACCGGTAACTGATATGCTGTGGTGATTCTGTGTGTTGTATTCCATTGTTGTATAGTTTAGCCTGACCTTATACCTGTGTATATTTAGTTGTATATCGTGTATCTAGTGTATTATTATAATCAATTACCTCAAGTAATTGTGGGCCTGCCTTTTATTCTGCATAACGAACGCACGTCCGTGTGAGCTCGGCTCAAGCCAAAAACGCTACCCAGGGTTGGTTCCTGACCCGATATAGGCCCATTCACGGACTGGGCGTATATCTAAAATAGGGACTGGTGGCAGCATACCAACTGGGGATTGGGGAAGGCTGGTAGTGACGGTCGGAGGTTCAGATATATATATTCCTGGCGCGGCCAAGGAAGATATATATACCACCCTCACTACAGAGGGCCCCGATACCCAGTAGGTTACAGGACAGTCTCTCTGGCGACCGCTTATCCTAGGTGCAGTTCCTTGACTGACCTGAGGCTAAGAGGGCGCTAGCGAGTTGTGCTGTGTAGTGACGTTACGGTTTAGTGACGTTGAAGGGGAACACTCTACCGTCTTCCCTGCGCTGGTTGCAGCTTCCTGGCACTACTTTCTCTAGGTGCAGTACCTTGACTGACCTGAGAGGTAAGGGGGCGCCAGAGAGCTGCACCCACCGGCCGGCTTTCATCACACCATCTATACTGACCTCCATCAGGTTGCAAATTAAAAATAATTTTTTTCTGCATCTAGCTCTGAAAAAATATTTGGGCTTCTAGCAGTGTGTGGGACTTGGTCTATTAGTCCATCTATACTGACCTCCATCAGGTTGCAAATTAAAAATAATTTTTTTCTTCATTTAGCTCTGAAAAAATATTTGGGCTTCTAGCAGTGTGTGGGACTTGTTCTATTAGTCCTTCTATACTGACCTCCAGCAGGTTGCAAATTGAATATAATTTTTTTCTGCATCTAGCTCTGAAAAAATATTTGGGCTTCTAGCGGTGTGTGGGACTTGGTCTATTAGTCCATCTATACTGACCTCCATCAGGTTGCAAATTAAAAATAATTTTTTTCTGCATCTAGCTCTGAAAAAATATTTGGGCTTCTAGCAGTGTGTGGGACTTGGTCTATTAGTCCATCTATACTGACCTCCATCAGGTTGCAAATTGAATAAAAAAATTTTCTTCATCTAGCTCTGAAAAAATATTTGGGCTTCTAGCGGTGTGTGGGACTTGGTCTATTAGTCCATCTATACTGACCTCCATCAGGTTGCAAATTAAAAATAATTTTTTTCTGCATCTAACCCAGCCAATAGTTTTGGCCTAATACCACAGTTTGGCCACTCAGCTCTGCTCGGTTACCATCCATTGTTTTTTTGTGCAAACAACTCCAGAGTTGTGAATTAGTTAACCACCAAAATGAGTGGAAAAAGGCCTGCTGCTGGTGGAAAGGGGAATAGGCGTGTTGGGAAGGGGAAAAAAGGTTGTGTCCGTGGGGTAGGTGCAGAAGAAAGACCATCTTCCAGCCAAACTAAAATGTCTACTTCTTTTAGCGGACAATGTGATAAGATCCCTTTCTTACGGCCACGCCAATCGCTACAAATTCCAGATGAGGCACAAAAACAGCAGGTGCTTCAACGGATATCAAGTGCTCCTTTAAGTGGGCTCTCCTCCACATCAACTTCAACATCACAAATACTCCAGTCCTCAAAGGTGTCACCCAAATCGCACTTGCTTCCTCACAGCTCCCAAATCTCCAGCTGCCCGTCTGAGTATGAGGTAGAACAGATGGTTGAGTGTGCAGAGCTGTTTACTCATACTATAGCCTGGGAATCAGAGGTCGACTCCAGCGCTTCTGTGAATCCAGACGAGGAAATGATCTGCACTGATGCCCAGAATCTTTATGAGTCGGATCCAGGACCAGACGCAGAAGGTTCTGACCATAATGTAGACCCTCATTCCCAAACTGTAACTCCTGTTGGTGGAGACAATGAGGAAGACGATGATAAGACTCAAATACCTGATTGGAGCGACAACTTTAGTTTTTTGTCAGGGCAGGAACAGGTTGGCTCTGAGGACGACGGGTGTGATAACGCACAGGGTGATGATGATGAGGTCGGAGATCCCACTTACTGTCAACCCACAGTCAGCCAAGAGATGAGGTCAGCAGAGGAGGTGGAGGAAGATGCTAGTGACGACGAGGTCAGGTTGCGCCTTCCTGGACAGAGACGTAGTACTGGAAGCACGTCAACAACTGCATCCTCAAACACAACTCTGCCTCTCACCACAAGTCGTGGTGGCTCTTCAGGTCGCATGGGTGCTAAGCCTTGCATAGCCTGGGCATTTTTTCAGATCGATAAAGATGACCCAACTCGTGTTATCTGTAACATTTGTCAGCAAAAGCTAAGTAGAGGCCAAAAAATACATAGTTTGAGTACTTCATGCATGAACCGGCACATGGACATGAAGCATAAGTTGCAGTGGGAAGCTCAGTGTGCTACAATGCGGCCTAGTCGGCCGGGCCAACCACCGTCTGCCATATCTTGTGCTTCCGCGGCCTCTTCATCCTCTGTGACTGGGGGGACAGCAGTCACACCTGTTCTGGGGCGCAGACCTGCCACCTCTTTACCCGCAACAGCCAGCGTGATTGGCAGGTCATCATTTTCTTTGGAGGTGGTAACACCAGCTGGTCTTGAGCGCTGTCCGACATCGATAGCACCACCTTTGGATCAAGGCAACCTAACATGTCCGCCTGTATCTTCCTCACAGACCGGCAGTTTGCCGGGGACACCCTTATCAACCCCGTCTAAGCACAATAGCCAGCCCTCGGTCCCTCAGATGTGGACAAGTAAAAGACCATTTCCTCCTAGCCATGAGAAAGCTAAGAGGTTGAATTTCACCATATGCAAGCTCTTGGCTACAGAAATGCTGCCTTTCCGCCTGGTGGACACAGAGGATTTTCGAGACCTTATGTCCGTCGCAGTGCCCCAGTACCAGATGCCCAGTCGGCACTACTTCTCAAAGAAAGGTGTGCCTGCGCTCCACCAGGATGTCGCACACAACATCACTGCTTCTTTCAGAAACTCTGTGTGTGACAGGGTGCATTTCACCACAGACACTTGGACGAGTAGGCATGGACAGGGGCGTTACATGTCGCTGACTGGGCACTGGGTAACTATGGTGACAGCAGGACAAGGGGCTGCTATCCAAGTCTTGCCGTCCCCACGAGTTGTGCGTCAATCCTCTTTATGTCAAAGTTCCTCCACTGCTTCTGCCTCCTCAACCTCCTCTCGGTCTTCCACCTGCACCCAAAGCCTGTCTGGTCATGCCACAAGCTTTCTAACTGCGCAGAAGGGATCCTGCACACCTCCTTACTATGCTGGCAGTAGGGCTCAACGTCATCAGGCGGTTTTTACATTGAAATGTCTGGGAAATGTGAGTCACACAGCTGAGGAGTTGTGGTCAGCTCTGGAGAACCAATTTCATGAATGGTTGTCTCCAGTGGACCTGAAACCAGGGAAGGCCGTGTGCGACAATGCTGCAAACCTGGGTGCGGCCCTTCGCCGGGGCAATGTCACACACGTGCCTTGTATGGCTCACGTGTTGAACCTGGTTGTCCAGCAATTTTTAGCCCACTATCCCAGACTAGATGGCCTTCTGCAGAGGGCACGGTCGCTGTGTGCTCACTTCCGCCGTTCGCATCCCGCAGCTCAGCGACTTACATCTCTACAGAAGTCGTTGGGCCTGCCACTTCACCGGCTAAAATGCGATGTGCCTACCCGGTGGAATTCAACTCTGCACATGTTGCAGCGACTGTGGCAGCACCGACAAGCCCTGGTGCAATACGTTCTGACGTATAGCCTGGGCCAACGAGATTCAGAGGTGGGGCAAATCACGCTGGAGGAGTGGTCTCAGATCAGGTACCTATGCACCCTTCTGCACAGTTTTGAAATGGCGACGAAGATGTTTAGTGCTGACGATGCCATTATCAGCATGACTATTCCGGTGATTTACATGCTGGAGCACATGTTAAACAGAATTCGGAGTCAGGTGGTGACACAAGAGGAGGTGGAGGAAGTAGAGGAGGAGGAGTTGTATGCGGAAGGGCTAACATCTGCAAGGTCCAGACGGTCGGCAGCACCAAGGCGGCAGGCATGTGAGGGTGGGGGAGATGATTTTACCAGGGCGCATGGTAGCAGCCAAACTAGTGAGGAAGGTGCAGGAGCCCAGGAAGAAGTGGAGGACGAACTGATGGAAGACTCATCAGATGAGGGAGACCTTGATCACATTTCTGTTGTGCGAGGTTGGGGGGAGAGGACAGAGGAAGGAAGCATGATTGTTACCTCGCCACCAACACAACAGGGACTTGGTGCTCCTGGATGCGCAACACACATGAGTGCCTTCTTGCTGCACTACCTGCAACATGACCCTCGAATTGTGAGAATTAGAAATAATCCTGACTACTGGGTTGCCACACTGTTAGATCCCCGGTACAAAAGTAAATTTGCAGAAATTATTCCTGCCATAGAAAGGGATGCACGCATGCAGGAGTATCAGCAGAGACTGTTGCAGAATCTTACATGTGCTTTTCCACAAAATACCAGTGGTGCACGTAGTGAATCTCACAGTTCCAACTTGCCAACCGTGGGACCGTCAAGTGTTCAGCACTCAAACCGTAACAGAACCACAGTATCTGCTGGTAACATCAATTTTGCGGAATCATTTCACCACTTTTTTAGCCCATCCTTTGCAAGGCCACAGGAGACAAGAAGTCTGACACATAGTCAACGCCTAGAGACGATGGTACAGGAGTATCTCCAAGTAAACATTGAAGCCACGACTGTGTCACTGGACCCTTGCTCTTTTTGGGCTTCCAATCTGGATAAATGGCCGGAGCTAGCCACTTACGCCTTGGAGATCTTGTCATGCCCCGCAGCCAGCGTTCTGTCTGAACGTGTGTTCAGCGCTGCTGGTGGTGTGCTGACAGATAAGCGCACGCGGCTCTCCACTGATAATGTAGACAGACTCACGTTCATAAAGATGAACAAATCATGGATCCGAAACGACTTTTCTACCCCTGTGTCATCCTGGGGAGAGTAAAAGCTTGATGATTGGTTAAAATCACCCTACCAACCGTTTTAAGCTTTCAAATTACTAATCATGTTTATCTGTATCTTGACTGGAAAATAATTTGGGCTTTGTAGCAGTGTGCAGCACTGATCCTATTAGGCCATCTATAATAAGCTTCACCAGATTTAAAATTAAAAATAATTTTTAGCTGCATCTAGCCCGGAAAATAATTTTGGGGCTCCGAGATGCGCAAGACACATAAGTGCCTTCTTGCTGCACTACCTGCAGCATGACCCTCATATTGTCAGAATTCGAAGTAATCATGACTACTGGGTTGCCACACTCTTAGATCCCCCAAACTTTTCGATCAACCTTTTCATTTTAATAAAGACCAAAAAAATGGTCATTTTTGAAATTATAAGCATTAGCAGGTTGTTAGAAACTGAAATCAAACAGTTTTCAACTCAAAACTTTATTCTAGGTGATGTTACATTTTCACATAGGACCCCTTGTTCGAAAGGAGCTTCTGAACTCTCTCGTCCATTGAATTTGTCAGGTTTTGGATGGTTTCTGCTTCAATTGTTTTGCATGAGGACAGAATACCCTCCCAGAGCTGTTGCTTAGATGTGAACTGCCTCCCGCCATCATACACACTCCTTTTAATGATGCTCCAAAGGTTCTGAATGGGGTAGAGGTCAGGGGAGCATGGGGGTCACACCATAAGTTTGTCCCCTTTTATGCCCATATCAGCCAGAGATGCAGATGTTTTATGTGCAGCATGAGATGGTGCATTATCATGCAGAAAAATGATCTTGCTGTGAAATACACGGTTCTTCTTCTTGAACCATGGCAGGAAGTGCTGTTTGAGAAAATCCACATACATTATGGAGTTCATCTTTAGCGCCTTCAGGGATCCTAAAGGGGCCGACAATCTCTCTCCCCATGATTCCAGCCCAAAACATTACTCCACCTCCTCCTTGTTGGCGCTGTAGCCGTGTTTGCGTGGGGTGTCCATCAACCAGCCATCCTCCACTCCATTCATCTGGACCATCGAGCGCTGCACGGCACTCATCCGTGAACAAAACAGTTTTGAAATCAGTCTTCATGTAATGTTTGGCCCACTGGAGCCGTTTCTGCTTGTGTGAAGTGGATAGAGGAGGTAGACAGGATGGCGTATGCACAGCTGCAAACCTCTGAAGGACCCTGCATCTTGTTGTTCGGGGGACGTTGGAGGCACAAGCAGCTTCAAAAACTTGTCTGCTGCTATGACAAGGCTTTTTTGCCGCTGCTCTTTCAACCTGACGTAATTGCCTGTAGGAAAGAGTCCTCAATTTGCCCTTATCAGCACGCACACGTGTGTACTGTGAATCAGCTACATACTTCTTGATTGCCAAGACACTTCATCCTGATCATCGCACAATGTTGATTGTAGTCATGCCTTGACCTAAACACTCCACAATTTGTTGCTTCTCAGCAGCCGACACATCCTTTTTCTTTCCCATTTTGGCAGAAAATGTAGGCTGCTTAATAATGTGAGAGAGCCTTCTTAAGTAGTCTTGCCTTTCATTGGACACACCTGCCAAACTAATTAGCACAGGTGTCTGCAATTGCTTACAGTGATATAAAGAGCCCTGACACACATCACCATCAATGAGTTTAACTGACAAACAAACAAATTCTTCCCTTATCACTCCTAAACACTTTTTGCATAATAATTTGGAACGCGGTGTACATGTGCTTTTCCACAAAACACCAGTGGTTCACGTACTGAATCTTACAGTTCTAACTTGCCAACCGTGGTCTGTATGGAATTGTTCAATAAAGGGCCCAAAATTAAGATAACATAGATGGGAGAGGTCTCTATGAATAGGAATTCCTAAGTATTTGATACCCTGTGAGGGCCAGGCAAAGGGAAAGTTGGACTGGATGGAATCCTATATGGATTTAGGGAGGGAGACATCGAGGGCCTCAGACTTCGCTGCATTGATTTTAAAATTTGACCATGTAACAAAGTGATCTATTTCAGCCATAACAGCAGGGATGGATATATGTGATTGAGTGATATATACTAGGACATCATCAGCAAATAGAGAGCACTTGTACTCGGTGCCTCCCACCTCAATCCACCTAATATTGGGGTTATGGCGAATTTATGAGAGCAGGTGCTCCGTCACTAGGATGTATAAGAGAGGGGACAGAGGACATCCCTGCCTTGTCCCATTGGTGATTGTGAAAGGTGATGAAAATGTTCTGACGCACCCCCTGGGCCTTGGGACACCCGGAGCCGGACCCTTTTTGGTGGATGCTGGTGGTTGTAGTCTTCGTGGCGGCGATCCGGTTCCGTGGCTCAGGGCGGTCAAAACAGTGGCGGAACTATTTATGTGGTTTTGATGTTTAAGTGTCCGACTACGCCACCCGTGGATTGCGGTCAGAGTGAACCGCCGCTACAGGGCAGACCGCTAAGGCTGGTGTTGTGGGTGCAGCAGAGCGTAGCATAACTCCCCACGGGAGGAGTATAGCCTCAGGGCAGTGTATGCGGAGGATGGGGGTGATGGTGCAGGGCAGCAGCAGTAACGACACGGAGTCAGTGATGCAGTTCAGGGCCTTTACTCACAGTTCTTATTATCCAGACCACGTCTGCAGGTAACGGCTGCCCACGTCGTACTGTGCTCACCAGTTGAGGGGCTCAGACAACTCCCAGATAACTTTGGAGCGCTTCACAGGACCCCCTTTGTGTGTCCTTTGTCTGGCCTTCCTTACCAACACTTCTGTCCGGCTGCCTCGGGCCTCCTCTTGGTAAACTTGGCGCCAGTTTCCCTGACCCTATGTGGTGCCTTCCTAGCGGGTGGAGCAAGGGGCTGCGCCACATAAAATGTCAGAGCCTCCGGTTTCTAGCTGAGGGTCGTTTCCTGCCTCCACTAGTTCGGGGACCGGTCTCCCCCTTTGGCCTGACCCCTCCACGCAGGTGGATTCGGGCGTGCGGTGGCGACTCGCCCGTCCGCACCCCTGGGATCCCTTCATTCCTCGTTCCTGGAGCCTTCTCCGCTCCTCTTCCTTCCTTCTCCCTCTTGCAGGCCTGGGCCTCTGTTACTAGGCCCGCCTCCGGAGCAGAGCTCATGCAGAGCCCCTGCTCCCTGCCACTTCTGCTCAGACTTCTCTGTACTGAACTAAGATGGTGCCCACCTTTTATACTCCCTTCTCAATGCACCCAGGAACTGCTTCCTCCCTGCTCCTGCACTGCAGGGTTCCCCTTCCTCAGTGTTCCCTCCCCCCACTCCAGCCAGGGACAGGGACTGTCGTGCCCATCTCAGGGGCATATTGGTCGCCCTGCCCCATGGCAATGTGGTGTAATGCATGCAGGTGTCGGGTCCTGATCCACACTCCATCCTTATCTGAGAGTGAGATATCACACCTCTGGGTGAGGTGCAATACGTCTGTAGCAACCGAGCCCTCGGTGCTACAGTTCCATTTATCTTCAGCCTATGTGACGTATTGTGATACAGGGCCGTGATTTTGGCTATAAAAGGGTCCCCTAGACCCCTACCCCAAGCTTTTTAAGAGAATCATATATGGCGTGCCAGGAGACTCTATGGAATGCTTTCTAAGCATCCAACGAGAGTATCTACTTACAAATTTTTAACTGCATCTAGCCCAGGAAATACTTTGTGCCTAGTAGCAGTGTCTGCTAGTCAGCGGATTATCCCGGCTGTTAAGCAAGCTACACCACCTGTAGTTTGGACACTTAATTTTTTCAAAGGAAATGCTTCGGGACCACGGGATACTCAGTGAAGAGCATCAGGAGGCACCCCAAGGCATAGGGGCTGGGACTGGCACTCGGATGCCTTGCGGTGGACAGCCGAGCTCGATCCTTATAAAATCTTTTTAACTGCAGCAGCTTTAGTGGACGCTACTGGAGCTGGAATTACGCGGCTGCTGGCATGAGACTTGCCCTCCAATAGATCCTTGTAAATGGATTTAAAGTGTATTCATTCAAATTAGAGGGACAATTTAAATTAAAAAGCTTAGAGCTGCCTCCACCACAGGGGGGCTCTCTCGACCCACCAGCGGACAGGCACCAGTATTGGGAGAGGGGGGCTGGCCGTCAGGGTTCACCGCGGCTCTGGCACAAACCCGGCGACACGGAGGTGGCACGGGCAGGAGCGGACTGGCCGTCTCGGCTTCTCACTTTTTGGATTTTAGAAGGGCATGACATGCTTATATCTGTGTCTCCCCCTCCTTTTGCTCCTCCACCTCTTTTCTTTTCGCATGACTATATGTACTTGTCACTTTTCCATGTGTTAGTTGTGTCTTCTGAGCAGTTTGTCAGCTTTTGGACACCTTTGAAGGTGTTTTCTATGTGTTTCTATGTGTTTTTGTTTGCCTGCCATTGGTTTTAACGGTGTTCGAAGGTGTTCGACGAACAGTTCGACGAACAGTTCGGCGAACACACGGGTGTTCGACGAACCGAACTCGAACACTACGGGGGTGGCTCAACACTAGTCTTTACTCCCAACCTATCTATTTAAGAGCACAGACCTGAATGATAAAAGTCGTAGGAAATGCTGTAACCTAGTCCTTAAACGGACTGCAATCACAACTATTTCCTGCTCCCAAGCTATCTGTAGATTTGTGCGAAAATTGGCTTTAAATTAACAAGGTATAGCGCACACAGCAACAGCGGTGCCGTCTAACACGCAGCTGCAGCAGTGAGAAAATGGTGGCGACGGGGAAAATGGCTTGGTCTTATAGGGCAAGGACATGTGAAATACATTGCCAATGACCCATGCCCTTGCTTGTGTGAAAAAAAGCACTTCGCTCCGTGTGTGCCCTGCTGAAAGGCTGACAGACTGCACCTCCCCACTGTAAATGCGGGAAAGAGAAAAAAAAATGGAGATCTTTATTATTCCTGCAGAGATCCATCCCCTGCCCCTCCCCCCGCCCCACTGTACACCCAAACTGCGTATTAACATTAATTTTCAGCATTACTGAGAAAAAATCCAGTTATGATTTTGGTGCACGAACATTTATCAAACATAACCTCAAACAGCCAAATTTTTTTCAAATCGTTCGTGTTCACCGAACGGCTCGAACACCGCCCAAAACAGCTCGAATTTGAGATTGGCGAACAGTTCGAGTCGAACAACGCTCATCTCTAATCTTCGCTTGCCGTCAGATCGCGGTGGACTGAAGGACCTGCGCTGACGTCATAGTCATGTGACCGCAGGTCCTTCAGTGTAGTGCACCACGAGCTGCCGGCAAGCCAGGACGGAGCGAATAAAGACTGCAGGGGCCATCGGAAGGTAAGTATAGATTTATTTTTTTATTTTTTACCATTCTTTAAGGTCACTGTACATAAATCCATGCCATTTGCATGGATTTATATAGTGTGACCAAGTTGACAAGCACTTTCAAAGTGATGATAAAATCGCTTGGAAAGCGCTTGTCAACCCGCATGCGGAAATGCATGTGAAGAACGCTTCACATCCGCTTGTCCCTGGCAGAAAAAACGCATGTACAATCCGCATGCATTTTTTTCTGCCAGGGAGATGCAGAAACGCTCTGGAAAAAATCCTGAGCATTTCTGCATCGTGGGCACATAGCCAAACAGAAATTTCCACAATAGAATGTGTTGGATGCAGTAACTTTGCATTGTTCAATGAACACATGCGGATTTACCTGCATGATTGGATGCAGCGCATTGGAAGCAGCGAAAACACTTCTATTTCCTGATAGTGGGAACATAGCCTAAGTCCGGTAAAATTGTAAACAAAAATTAATTCTGACAATGTTTTTTGAGAATTGTTTTTATAGCATACATTGTGTGATAAAAATGACCTAGCAATATGGCTCTCCTCATCAGTACAATTATGACAATACCAAATTTGTCCAGTATTTACATTATCTTAGTGGTGAAAAAA
The DNA here is from genome assembly GCF_046119375.1 of Phyllobates terribilis. NCBI lineage: Eukaryota > Metazoa > Chordata > Amphibia > Anura > Dendrobatidae > Phyllobates > Phyllobates terribilis. The sequence goes on along the minus strand of NW_027362771.1, from coordinate 203,738,837 downwards.
AATCTGAAATTTGTAACAAAAATAGTTTTTGATTGCATCGCCATTTTCCGAGACACTTAACGTTTTCATTTTTCAGTCGATAGAGCTGTGTGAGGGCTTAAGTTTTACTGGGCGAGATAATGTTCTATTGATCCCATTTTGGGATCAATACAACATTTTGATTGCTTCTTACATCATATTTTGTGGTACTGTGACGACCAAAAAAAACGCAATTTTGGCATTTTTATTTTTTTCTGTTGATGTTGTTTAATAGATTGGACTTTTATTTACTCGGCAATACCACATACTATATGTGTATTTTTTTATTATTTTTATTTTTCATGGGGGAAAAGGGTGGTAATTCAAGCTTTTATGTTTTTTTTTTATATTTTTCATGTTTTTAAACTTATTTTTACTCTTTACTGTATTTATTAGTTCCTTGAACCTGCAACTATCTGATCACTTGTACTACATTTAGCAATAAGACAGTACTGCTGCATATATTAAGCCCAGCCACAGGCTGGTTTTCAAAGGAGCTCCATGATGACAGACACACAGGTCTTCATCAAACCATAGCAACCCATCAGCACCCCATGATCGCGTGATGGCGGCGCATAGTATGATGAACCCCCATGCTGACGTGCTGTTACTGCTGCTGTCAGAGTTTTACAACAGAAGTTAGCAGTATAAATAGTTGCAGTCGGAGCTCCGCTCCACCCACAGATGTTAGAGGCAGGTCCTGGTTGTTTGTCACAGCCATTACCTATCGGTTATGGTGAGCCACTTCCATACACTCTCTACCGACTTGTGCCGTACATGTACGTCGGATGTCGTTAAGAGGTGTTGTCTGGCCAATACACAAATTTACATGCAGCTGGGATGGTTTCAAAATAATATAAATCAGGCATATTCACAACTGCTTTAAGCATTGTACAGTAAATTCCTAACAATATGTTTTACATGTGATCAGAAATCTAAGTCATAAAAGTGTATTAGAAAGTCCTGGAACTGAAATGTAAAATAGTGAATGATCTATAAAATAATAAAAAAAATTGGAAAAAATGTTCATGACAGTGAAAGGGTGGTAGAAGTATCAGGTAGTTGGGGTCAAGTTGGGTCACATACTTTTGAAAAGGCAACCATACAGATTTAGCAGAGATTTCTTTGACTCAGATAACACAGTACTGGAATATCATGGCACCAAAAAGAGTAATGCAACACTTGTCTTGACATCAGTTAATGACCTCTTAAGCAATTTTAAAGAAGCACTCTCAAAAAATGTTTTATTAGCAAAACCTTTCAAAATTAGCATGTCCTATAATTGCAATAAAATTTCCATCTTTCCCAGATTCCAGCAACAATCTTGTCTCCTTATCACTCTTGTGACTGAAATTCCAACTCACCAGTTCACATTGGACACACATGTGTAAGCCAGAAGACGTTTTTCCAGTGTAAGTCTATGGAGTGTCAGAAGGAGGTTCCATAGGCTTAGATTGTAAAAGAGACTTTCAGCTTACACATAAATTCCAATGCAATCCCATGAGTCAGCATTTCAGTCACGTGAGCAAGAAAAGGACCAGAGCGACACTGGAAAAAAGGGAAGATAGCGATTGGTAGGTATTTTATTGCCATTACATTACACAACACTCATATTTAGACAGGTTAAGTTAATAAGACATTTCTTAGGACTGATTTTTAAGTTAACTTAATCCCCTTAAAAAGGTGGTCGGAAACTAATATTGATTTTAATCCTAAATGTCTATTTAATGTGGTAATCCAATCACTTTTCTAACATACTACTGTTTTATTTATTTATCTATTTTTACTCCCAGTTTTATGACATTTTGTGTAAGAATCCAAAGTTCATTGTGGGATACTCAAATGGAAAAGACGGATTTTGGTAAGAACTTACCTGTAAAATCCTTTTCAGTGAAGGAAGGAAGGGAGACACAGATTCTCTACTTCGTGGGTAGGCGGAGCCCCATAGGATAGTCACCTCAGATTGGAAAATGACGATCGGCCCCTCCAGTATATAGGCTCCTCCTACTCCCATGTTCATCAGTCCGTACACAAGCTAAGGAAGAGCAGACCAACCAGCAGAACAACATATCCCCTTCTGAAATTTCAGAAATGAGAGAAAACAGGTTATGTAATAGAAACACACAGTCTTAGGCATACCCCATTGGACCTGACAACTGTGTAGAGCTGGCGAAACTGGAAGGAGAGCCGTAGAGCGCTAAACCCAGTCCAGAAGATCGACATCAGGAAGGAGACGCGCTGCATCTAGAAACACAACAACACACTTCTGCCCTGGGAGGGTGCTGTGTCTCCCTTCCTTCCTTCGCTGAAAAGGATTTTACAGGTAAGTTCTTACCAAAATCCGTCTTTCAGCAGCAGAAGGGAAGGAAGGGAGACACAGATTCTCTACTTCATGGGACGTCCTAAAGCAGTACCTACTTAAGGGTGGGAAATAGAGGCAGAAGCTTCCATACCCCAAAACTTAGGCAAGAGCGCAAACCGCGCTAAATAATGGAAAACTAAATAAAGGGATAACTTAAATTACCCCCGCCTGCAGGACCCTGCGTCCCAGGGCCGCATCGGCTGAAGCACTTACGTCCACCTTATAAAACTTAGTAAAGGTGTGAACGGAGCGCCAGGTGGCCGCCCGGCAGAGCTGCGCTGCCGAGGCCCCCTGACGAAAAGCCCACGATGAGCCAATGGCTCTCGTGGAATGAGCTTTAACTTTAACCGGACAAAGCTCGCCCTTGAGCCGGTACGCTTCCAGGATAGCTGAACGGATCCACCGAGCTATCGTGTCTTTGGAAGCACGTTGACCACGCCGACGACCTGCTGGAATTACAAAAAGAGAGTCCGACTTCCGAAAACCTTGAGTGATTGTAAGATAGAACTTCAATGCCCGCACTAAGTCCAACGAGTGCAAGGCCCGCTCCCTTGGATTCTTAGGTCCTGGACAAAGCGAAGGCAACACAATGTCCTGATTAATGTGGAATTGTGACACTACCTTAGGCAAAAAATCTTCACGAGTACGAAGCACCACGCGATCCGGAAAAAATTCCAGAAAAGGAGGTAAGCAAGAAAGTGCTGCCAATTCCGATACCCTTCTCAAAGAGGTGACTGCCACCAAGAAGGCCACCTTCCAAGAAAGTAGTAAAAGTTTAGCAGAATCCATAGGCTCAAAAGGCCTATGCTGAAGGACTTCCAGGACTAGATTAAGCCGCCATGGAGCCACAACTGCCCTCCGTGGCAGAAACTTACGTGCGACTCCGCGAAAAAAAGAACGAACATCCCTGCGAGAGGCAATAGCCTTCCTAAAAAGTGCGGAAAGAGCAGAAGCCTGTCCCCGCACCGTACTTACTGCCAAACCCCTGGCCAGACTAGATTGCAGAAAGGCCAAGAAGTTGGGGATGGAAAAAACCCTCGGGTTTCTTGAGGATCCAGAACACCATGAATAGAAAGACTCCCAAGTTCTGTGATAAATCCTGGACGTAGCTGGACTCCGGGCCGCCCGCAAGGTAGCAATGACCTCGGGCGAAAAACCGCGACGGGTCAAGATCTCAGTCTCAAGAGCCACGCCGTCAAACGAAGGGACCTCAGGTCCGGATGACGAATGGGCCCCTGAGTGAGCAAGTCCGGGCGAAGGGGCAGCGGAAACGGAGGTGCCGCCTGAAGAGACACCAGCGTCGAATACCATGTCCTCCGCGGCTAGTCTGGTGCTATCAGAATTATTGATACCCCTTCGAGTTTGATCCGTCGGATCACCAGAGGCAGTAAGGATATCGGCGGAAACGCATAGATCAGCTTGAACTGACCCCACGGGGCCACTAAAGCATCCACCGCCACCGCCTCCGGGTCCCTGTACCTGGACATGAACGTCGGAACCCTGGCGTTCAGCCTGGATGCCATCAAGTCCACCTGAGGAGTCCCCCAACGGGAACACAGCAGAGAAAACACTTCTGGATGGAGACTCCATTCCCCAGGGTCCACTTGCTCGCGACTGAGGAAGTCCGCCAAGATATTCAACACCCCTGGAATGTGAATTGCAGAAATTGCTGGAACTTTGGACTCGGCCCAGACCAGGATCCGAGAGACCTCCGACATGAGACTGGAACTCCTCGTCCCGCCTTGGTGGTTGATGTACGCGACAGCCGTAGCGTTGTCCGACTGGATCCGGACCGGTAGACCGCTTAATAAGACCGTCCAATGTTGGAGGCAGAGAAATATTGCTCTCAACTCCAAAATGTTGATCGGGAGAGACGACTCCTTTGGCGACCAGACCCCCTGAATCCAGAGGTCGTTCCAAACTCCCCCCCAGCCTGTCCGGCTGGCATCGGTTGTCACCACCGACCATCTCGGGGGAAGGAAGGATTTCCCCACGGATAGAGTCTCCGGACGTAACCACCATCCAAGAGACTCTCACACCCTGCGGGAGATAATGACCGAGCGATCCAGAGAAGTTAGCGATCGATCCCAATGGGTCAGAATAAGGTTTTGGAGATCCCGGGAATGAAATTGTGCAAACGGTACTGCTTCCATAGTTGCCACCATTTGACCCAGAAGGCGCATGCATTCCCGAAGGGACATTGACAGCGCCGACCTCATAGCCTGGACCAGAAGACGAAGGTTCGTCTGTTTGACAGGAGGCAGGGACACAACTGCCCGAACTGTATCGAACTGCATCCCCAGGAAAAGAATGGACTGTGCTGGCTCCAATGACGATTTCTTCCAATTGATCAGCCACCCGAAGTCCATCAGGTACTGAAGGGAGAGATCGCGAGCCGTTATTGCCTCCTCTGCTGTGGGTGACACTATGAACAGGTCGTCCAGGTAGGGGAGGATCGTAACCCCCTGTCTTCGAAGAAGCGCCATGAGAGGAGCCAGAATTTTTGTAAAAACCCTGGGAGCTGAGGCCAACCTGAAGGGTAGGGCCACAAACTGGTAATGGGCTTGACCTATAGCGAAACGCAAGAAACGCTGGTGAGCCCTGCCGATAGGGATATGCAAATAGGCGTCGCGGATGTCTATCTACACCAAGAAATCATACTGCGACAGGGTCGCTATCACCGATCGGAGAGACTCCATGCGGAACTTCCGTGTCTGGACGTAAATATTCAAATCCCTGAGATCCAGCACTGGACGAAACTTGTCCTCCTTTTTGGGGACCACAAAAAGGTTGGAATAAAAACTCTTTCCCTGGTCTTCCGGAGGAACCTGAACCACCACACTCTGCTGTAGGAGAGAGTCGACCTCCTGAAACAGTGCGGCAGCCAGTCTTGGCACGGACGGAATGCCCGTCAGACGAAACCTGTCTGGAGGTAGAGAATGAAACTCTATGAAATAGCCTGCCGACATAACCCGTGTCACCCAGGCATCTGCTATGTGGGATGCCCAGATCGACCCGAATTGTAGCAGACGACCTCCCACCCGAGAGCCCTCGGGGGGATCCCTGGCGTCAGTCAGCCTTAGCGGACTTTTTATCAACCTCCCGTCTGTCCTGACGGGACCGTTGCTTCCAGGGAGTACGAGATTTCTGGGCGGATCTGCCGGAGGATGAGGGACGACCCAATCTCCAAGAAGGCTGACTGAATCGTCCCCTGGCCCGAAAGGATCGAAGACCTCTGCCGGGCCCTGTCCTGCTGGCTGTGGATGCCACTGCCTTTTTCCCAGGCAGAGTAACATCCTTAGCTTTAGCTTTGGCAATTAGTTCCGAAAGATCTGAACCAAAGAGCTGACCGCCCTTATATGCCAGACTAAGCAATCCCTGATTAGATACCGCATCTCCGGTCCACTGTTTAAGCCACAGAGCTCTTCTAATCGTGACTGCCGAAGCCTGAGCCCTGGATAGAATTGAAGCAGTGTCCAGTACTGCATCTCTGCCATAACACATAGCTTCTTCCATTCGCTGAAAAAGCTTTTCCACTTCTGAACGCGAAGTCCCATCCTGCCACGCCGCACGCAGCTGATCCAACCACCGCAGAGAAGCCTCACCGGCCCACAGGGCCCCCAAGGCCGCTTGGAAACCATGACCTGCGGCTTCATAGATGGATTTCGCCGCTGACTCCGATCTTCTGTCCAAAGGATCCTGAAGATTGGCTCTCCCTTTAACAGGAAGCAGGGAAGACTTGGTCAGCTGAGACAGAGATATATCTACCTCAGGAGAGGGAACCCAATTAATAACCATCTCCTTGGCACAGGGATATAGGGCATCAAAAAAACGCGTTCCTCGGAAGCGTTTATCCGGACACTGAAGCTCCTTCTACACCGCTTCGTTAAGTTCCTCATGCGCAGGTAATGTAGAACGAACACGGCGCGTCTTCTGATACAGACGGGCCGACCTAGACGGTCTTGTCGGCTCTTCAGACAGCTCTAATACTTCGCGCATGTCCTTAATAATCCCATCTACACGACCTGAAAGAGAAACAGAGCGATCCTGTTGATCCTCCTCTTCGGACTCAGAAATTTCATCAACCGAATCTGTTGGTGAATCCGAAGCCTCTGATGCGCTCTGCGAGGGAGACAACGCCGCCATAGTCTTGTGGCGCTTTTTACCTCGTGGCATTGGGTGTGATCTAGCTGACACCCACTGTCCCAGGAGACTAGAGAGACTATCAATGGAGCGAGTGAGCGCCTCCACTTTAACATCACTGAGCGTTGAACTTGATGTAGTAGAAGGCCTGAGTGTATCAGAGGCGTGCGACTGAACCTGAAACGGATCAGGAGACCGATCCGCACTCCCAGGCCCCTGATCCGACATGCCACCCACACCAGATGCCAGGATGTACAACAAGGATGGCAAAAAAAGTGTAAAAGCTGCACAGCCTGTTTTCAAAACTCACTCTTTTTTTTTTTTTTTTATATATGCGTCAGGCTCTGAGGGGTTAACGCTCACCCTTAGAAAAGAGCTACCCCAGAAAGCCGAGCAAAAATCAATAGGGGGAAACTCCCTTAAACACCATGTGTTTCCCCTAAAGTTCCACTTTTTCAGAAGGGGTTAACATCACAGCAACTATAATACTATGCTGCCAAAAAGGTCAGTGAAGTAAATAGCTTTAGGAGAGAAAGCGGCAGTGCTCACGAGGACTCCTAATAGGTAGCCGAAGTGACAGCACTGACAAAGAACCCCTGCCAGAGGCAGAGGGGGTACTGCGGCGACTGCTCCTCCTGAGTGTGTCGCTTCACTTTTTTTTTTTTTATATATATGCGTCAGGCTCTGAAGGGTTAAAGCTCACTCTTAGAAAAGAGCTACCTCAGAAATGCCGAGCAAAAAATCAAAGGGAGAAATTCCCTTAAACACCATGTGTTTCCCCTAAAGCTCCACTTGTTCAGAAGGGGTTAACATCACAGCAACTATAATACTACGCTGCCTAAAAAGGTCAGTGGAGTAAATAGCTTTAGGAGGGAAAGCGGCAGTGCTCATGAGGACTCCTAATAGGTAGCCGAAGTGACAGCACTGACAACGAACCTCTGCCAGAGGCAGAGGGGATTCACCGGTACTGCGGCGACCGCTCCTCCTGAGTGTGTGGACGGACGGACGGGGAGCAGAGAGCAGGAGATGCCGCTGGACGCCGGAGGGAGAAGCAGGGACTGCCAGCACGTGCTCAACCAAGCACTTCCTGTCTAAGTAATGACGGCAGGAAGCCAGGAGATGCTAAGCCACGCCCCCACTAGGCCACGCCCGCTAGGCCACGCCCCCGCTAGGCCACGCCCCCCGCCAAAGCCCGCACTTATTCAAAAAACGAGGGCAGAAAACTTCCTACCTCTATGAAGGCAGGAAGCAAGTCAATAAAAGCAAGGAAACGCGCGCAAATACAGGGAGCTTCCTGCCTCAATGAAGGCAGGAAGCAAAAACGAAAAAGCATGCGCAAATAAAAAATAAAAATTGCTGGCCTCCGTCTCTGCTCCCCAGTCAAGGCAGCGTCTGAAATAGACAAGAAACACACAGGCAGTACACTTGCCGTAGCCGTCAAAGATACTCTTTAGACCAAAGAGCACTTACCCGGCTGAACGCCACAGGGATCCTCAGGGATGTGTGGCGCCATGGCCCTTTGCTCCCCCCTATGGCGGAGCACGCAGGGACCCTCTCAGATGTGTGGTGTGCGCCTCCGCCAGGGAGCGCCCTGTATCCCCCGGGGCCGGCAGGCATAAGTGGGAACCTCCTCAAGGGGTACACAGAGCTGCCAGGGGAGGGTCAGGGGTCTCAGCAGCGCCGAGACCCCTAGAGACCTCTAGACCACGGGGGGTCCAGGACTCGCTGGATATAAAATAACAAACTCTTCTGAGGAGCTGCCGAAGCAGCGACTATCCTCTGAGACCTCAGATAAAAAGACTGATGAACATGGGAGTAGGAGGAGCCTATATACTGGAGGGGCCGGTCGTCATTTTCCAATCTGAGGTGACTATCCTATGGGGCTCCGCCTACCCACGAAGTAGAGAATCTGTGTCTCCCTTCCTTCCCTTCTGCTGCTGAAAGCAGAGGTTTCGGTCACTGCCGCAGCTGCTGACGCCTCCCTATAATGGGGCTGGACTAGTCACTACTCTTCTGAGCATGTGTCGGTTGTCAATTCCGAAATTTGTTCAGTATAAGCTCCCTGCGCTATACTCCTTTTCTATGCACAGTGACTGTGCCATCCATCTCGGGCTTGTATGAGAAGTGATGAGCCTGCAAGAGAGCGCACTGTCAGTGTGCATTGTAAAAGAGAGAATGTGGTGAGCAGAGGAGGAAAAGCAGAGACCAGCCCTGACCCAAAAACAGACATCATAATGACATCTGTTTTGAGAGTAGATCTGGTCTCCGTTCCCCTGTTCGATGCGTTCTCTCCTTTTCAATGCTCTTGCTTGTTTGTCACTTCTTATTAGAGATGGTTAGAAAGAGCACTGTCACTGTGGACTTTTTTGGAAGTGCATTGAGGTGAAGGGTACATTGCTGGAAAAGGAAGAAAAAAAAAAAAAAACCTCTTTAAATCTCTTAGTTTGCGAGAGTGAACGAGCTGCTTGTGTCCGGAGCGTAAGTGCGAACGAAAGTAAGTGTGTGACTTGTTTTTCAGTGAAGAGGTATTTGGGAATCCTGCAGAAAATATCTGTGTGAATTGCGGTGAGTGCTGCATTGTGACCTGCTGAGTGTTTTTCTACCTGTTTAGATTTATTGGGCTTTTTAAAACCTATTTTCTCACTACAGTTTTAGTTTCTTAGATTACTACCTGTGTATTTAAGGGTTAATAACATTGCACTAAAATCCTGAGGTGTAGATTTACTCACAAGGGGTTAATTAAGGGGAAGGGGTCATAATTAAGGGTTTATAAGGGGCAGCTGGTTGGACATCAAGTCCTTTGGAAGTGCATTGAGGTGAAGGGTACATTGCTGGAAAAGGAAGAAAAAAAAAAAAAAAAAACCTCTTTAAATCTCTTAGTTTGCGAGTGTGAACGAGCTGCGTGTGTCCGGAGCGTAAGTGCGAACAAAAGTAAGTGTGTGACTTGTTTTTCAGTGACTTTGGATTCAGGGAGTTTGGAAGGGAGGACTTAGGACTGAATTGCTGACTGTATTTCATTCTTTCTTTACTTTACTTTATACTTAATTAATCCACCTGACCTACTTATCTGATTCCCCCGTCCATACTTGATACTTAACTGATCCCCCGCCAATATCTAATTGATACACTTGCACATCCCTAATTGATCCCCGTCCATACACCTATATATAAATAATTGTGTTTTGTACTTGTATATATATACTGACTGTATCCCCATATTTAGAATGACGTCCATGTTGGCCGGAGCCGTGCAGTGTACATCTTGCGCAATGTATGCATTCCGTGAGCAACCGCTCGAGGATCCATACTGCTGCGAGAGATGTGAGCATATCGTGCACTTGGAAGCCCAAATTCTGGATCTAAGTGCTCAGATAGCGATACTGAGGAGCATCGACAACATGGAACGGAGTTTGCTGCTCACCGAGCAGACACTCAATGGGTCAATACTGGGGGTGGAGCATAGAGGGGAAGTGCAGGCTGAACAGGCAGGGAGCTGGATAACAGTTAGGTGGGATAGAGGGAAGAAGTATAGGAAGGCTGGTTCAGAACCGGCATTATTGGAGCACGACAGATCCTCTGACCGCCGGGGGAGTGTATGCTCCAGTAATGAGGGGGAGGGGGGAAGTGTAGGGCAGGCAAGACAGGTTCTGGTAGTGGGTGACTCTATTATTAGGGGGACAGACAGGGCAATCTGTCACAAAGACCGGGATCGCCGAACGGTGTGCTGCCTCCCTGGCGCTCGAGTCCGGCACATCGCGGATCGGGTTGACAGGTTACTGGGTGGGGCTGGCGAAGACCCAGCGGTCATGGTCCACATCGGCACCAATGACAAAGTGAGTGGTAGATGGAGGGTCCTTAAAAATGATTTCAGGGACCTAGGTAGGAAGTTTAGGGCAAGGACCTCCAAGGTAGTTTTCTCAGAAATACTACCAATCCCGCGAGCCACACAGGAGCGCCAACGGGAAGTTAGGGAGGTGAATAAGTGGCTAAAGAGTTGGTGCAAGGCAGAAGGGTTTGGGTTCATGGAGAACTGGGCCGACTTCGCGGTCGGCTACAGGCTCTACCGTAGGGACGTGCTGCACCTCAATGGGGAGGGTGCAGCGGTGCTGGGGAAGAAGATGGCTAACAGGTTGGAGGAGTTTTTAAACTAGAGACGGGGGGGGAACCAAGGAAATAGGTGGGATGTGAGGCAAGCAAGGGGGAAGGGGAGAAGTGAATATAATGAGGGTGGAGAGGGGGGTGGGGATAGTACAGTTAGATCGTTAGAGAAGAATAGGATGCTAAACAACCCCAAAGTTTTATCTTGCATGCTGACCAACGCAAGAAGCCTGACCAATAAGGCGGATGAGCTGCAGGCGCTTATATCGGAGGAGAGGTATGACATCGTAGGTATAACAGAGACTTAGCTAGACGATAGCTACGACTGGGCGGTAAATTTATTAGATTATAGTTTATTTAGAAGGGACCGGAAACAGGGGAAAGGCGGAGGAGTCTGCTTATATGTAAAGTCATGTCTAAAACCCAGACTAAGGGAAGATATAGGAGAGGGAGAAGAGGGGGTCGAGTCCATGTGGGTAGAGATAGAGGGAACTAAAAATAATAATAAAATATTACTGGGGGTCTGCTATAAGCCACCAAATATAACAGAGGAGAATGAGAATCTGCTATTAGGACAAATAGACAAAGTAGCAAAACATAATGAAGTGATTGTAATGGGGGATTTCAACTACCCGGATATTGACTGGGAAACAGAAACCTGTAGATCTCAGAAAGGAAAAAGGTTCTTGACAAATATTAAGGATAATTATCTCTCCCAACTAGTGCAGGAACCAACGAGAGGGAAGGCCGTGTTGGACTTAATATTGACTAATAGGCCTGATAGAATAACTGAGGTACAGATAGGGGGGCACCTAGGTAATAGCGACCATAATATTATCGACTTCAAAATGCCCTTCAGTAGGGTTATCAATAAGGGAACAACAAAAACATTAAACTTTAGGAGGGCGAAGTTTGATCAGCTGAAAGAAAGCCTTCAACTTATTGACTGGGACAAAGTTCTTAATCAAAGGAATACGAATAGTAAATGGGAAACCTTCAAAAGAATTCTGAATACTCAGTGCGAGAGATATATACCGTATGGGAATAAAAGGGCCAGAAATAAGAGGAAACCAATATGGTTGAACAGGAACGTAAAAGGGGCGTTAAATAGCAAAAAAGAGGCATTCAAGAGATTAAAACAGGAAAACAGTAAGGAGGCACTAATGTGTTACAAGGAAAAAACGAGAACCTGTAAAAAACAAATAAAAATAGCGAAGGAGGAAACAGAGAGACGTATTGCTAGGGAAAGTAGATCAAATCCCAAACTGTTCTTTACGTATATAAATAGTAAAAGGATTAAATCGGATAATATTGGACCGATAAAAAGTGAGGAAGGCAAAATCATAGAGAAAGATGAGGATAAAGCTAATCTATTAAATAATTTTTTTTCGACAACTTTCACAAAGGAAATCGAAATAACAGGAGAAATGAGAAGTGACAAACTTAATCCTCCACTAAGTATGACTAATGTAACCCAAGCTGGGGTACAGAAACGCCTCAGTAACATTAAAATAAACAAATCACCAGGACCTGATGGCATACACCCACGGGTACTAAGGGAACTAAGTAATGTGATAGACAGACTGTTATATCTTATATTTAAGGACTCTGTTGAGACTGGGTCTGTGCCACTTGATTGGCGACAGGCGAATGTAGTGCCAATATTCAAAAAGGGAGCGAAAAGTGACGCCGGAAACTATCGGCCGGTGAGTCTGACGTCCGTTGTGGGCAAAATTTTTGAAAGCTTCATTAAAGAGGCAATTACGGAGCATCTTGATGCTAATAATCTTTTAATCCCGAACCAACATGGATTCATGAGGAATCGCTCCTGCCAAACAAACCTGATTGACTTCTACGAGGAGGTTAGCTCTCGAGTAGATCAGGGGGAACCAGTGGATGTCGTGTATCTCGACTTCTCAAAAGCGTTCGATAGCGTGCCACATAATAGGTTGGTATACAAAATGAGAATGATGGGGCTGGGGGAAAATGTCTGCAAGTGGGTAGCTAACTGGCTAAAGGATAGAAGGCAGAGGGTGGTTATAAATGGAATATACTCAGATTGGGTAAGCGTCACTAGTGGGGTACCACAGGGGTCTGTACTAGGCCCAATGTTATTTAATATCTTTATTAACGACATAGTCAACGGGATAAATAGTAAAATATCAATATTTGCAGATGACACAAAGTTATGTAAAACAATTAATACAAAAGAGGACAGTGCAGACCTACAGAGGGATTTGGATAAGCTGGGTAGGTGGAGCATTAAATGGCAAATGAGGTTTAACAAGGAGAAATGTAAGGTCATACATATGGGAAGGAAAAATGGAAGTCACCAGTACTCACTGAATGGGAAATCATTGGGGAATTCAGAGATGGAGAAGGACTTGGGCATCTTGATTGATAGCAAACTAAATTGGAGTGCCCAAAGTCAGGCCGCTGCTGTAAGGGCAAACAGGGTAATGGGATGTATCAGAAGAGGTATAGCTGCAAAGGATGAGAACATTGTTCTTCCACTGTACAAAGCACTGGTCAGACCACACTTGGAATACTGTGCTCTGTTATGGGCCCCAATATATAGAAAGGATATAAATGAGCTTGAAAAGGTACAAAGGAGGGCAACAAAATTAATAAAGGGAATGGAGGGACTGCAATACCCAGAGAGGTTGGCAAAACTAGGACTATTCAGCCTGGAAAAGAGAAGGTTGAGGGGGGACATAATAAATGTGTACAAATATGTTAGGGGACAGTATAGAGATCTTGCCCGGGATTTGTTCAAAAGGAGGGATATTACGGTAACAAGAGGGCACTCACTAAGACTGGAAGAGAAAAGGTTTCAGCACCAGCATAGGAAGGGGTTCTTTACGGTAAGAGCAGTGAGAATATGGAATTCACTGAGTGAGGAGACGGTAATGTTGGATTCACTACACCAGTTCAAGCGGGGACTGGATGCATTTCTAGATACCAGGCAGATTTCAGTGTATACTTAAAAATAAAATAAAATAGTAGGTTGATACAGGGATTTATTCTGACTGCTGGTTTCAGAGTCGGGAGGGAATTTTTCCTCAGGTGAAGATTGGCCAAATCATTTGGGGTTTTTGCCCTCCTCTGTATCAACTTTAGCAATTACAGAACTAACAGGTCGAACTTGATGGACGCAAGTCTTTATTCGGCTTTACAAACTATGTTACTATGTTAAATATTGAGCAGGAAGCTCATACTGAGCATACGTCAGAATTGACAATTGATGCATGCTCAATAAAAGAGGAAAAAGCCCAACCCCTAAAATGGACATCACTGATGATGCTTCATTTCAGGGTGGGGCCAGCAGCTTTCAAACAAAACGTCACCAAAATGGAAATAGAACAAAAGAAATAAAGCATTTAGATAGAATAGAGAGGGAAGCGTAGGGACTTTTTAATTAGATAGAATAGAGAGGGAAGCGTAGGGACTTTTTAATTAAAGAATATTAGAAAAGCAATTAGAATATTACCTTAAAAAGACAGACATTTAATATTAAAATCACTGTTAGTTTTGCACCACATCTTTAAGTGAGAATACCTTAAGTTGAGAGTCATGATAATCCTTACTACATCTGTACATAAATAAAACTAAATTCTTTAACTGATAAAATACAGAATTACAGAACATCTAAGAGTCAGATGAAAAATCACTTTTGTTTTAACAATAAGACATATGCTTTTTATTAGCAATACTGAATTATTTCAGTATATGTTCTTCAGACAACATAGAGTAGGTAAGGTTAGTGTTTCTATAATAAGATGAGACTTTGTGATTAGTATTCTAGCTGTGTAGAGGCAGAGTTAGGAATAGTGTAACGATAGTTGAACGGGTGGAGAATAAATTGAATAATGCCTTAGTTAAAGAGTAGACCATGTAGTATAATAAGCATCATTTATTGTGTCTGTATTTCACAGATGTTAAAGTTGTGCTGCCAAGTTTATCTCATATTCTGCTATATTCTAAGATTGTGCTATTAACTGTAGTGTAAGTGGTTTTAAACCAAAAGGGGTTTCTTGGTTTTGGATATGAATCTAACAATGTATGTTGTATTGTTGTTATGTTTTATACTGGTTATGAATTCAGGGCAGTACCCAGGCCATAATGCATAATTCATTCTACAAAACTGTATGAACTTTGCTTTTTATCAACAGTGTATTACAAATACATTGTTATCTAAAATAACCATCACAGTAGGGATTATATAAAGGTATTACAAATTGTTCTGAAAATAATCAACCAGATAAAAAATGCAATTTAAGAGGCTTTAGCCAGGCTTAATGTGAGTCATATACAAATATTGCTTAGACAGTGATAATTAATAGTTACACTGCAATAAAGCAAAGAAAATCTGTGGAATGAGTGTAAATATAATGCAAAATGTGTATACACCACACATTTCTCTAGAGGGGTCTAAGGAACAAAACAGAACAAGAGGGTATTGTGTTAATGTATTTTTACCATCTGACAATAGTCTCATGGCGCTGTCTGGCAAGGAGGTAAATAGGATGCCATAAATCATTTGAAATGTCCTGTAACAAAATTTTGGCTATAGTTGTTTTGGCTCTCAAGGAACAGTTCATAAATAATAAAAATCAGAAAATGATTTTCTGAGCAAAACATGATTCTAGAAGCTAGACAAATAAACTTTTCAGGTGTCAATAATTAAACAGATCAAGAATACAACAGTATTTGAAATTTTATTGACTGATTTACTTATCTGAGTAAGATTTATTTACCAGATGTATTATATTTTAAAAATTTAGGTTATACTTGTCAATTGCATGTTCAGAGAAAGGACTTATACTCTAATGCTACTTATTGGAAGTAGTAATCTCAACCCCTTTCTGACGCGAGGCATAATAATACGTCCCCTCAGCTATCGCGCCTGCACAGAGGCTGTGCAGGCAGGATCGCCACAGGGTGTCAGCTGATTCTGACAGCTGACACCCGGCACTCGGTGCCAGGAGTGGTCCCGCATTGCTCCCGGCTAGTGATGAGCGAGTATGTTCTGTTAACCCTTTCGGCTAACATGCTCGAGCGAACACAGAGTATCTTCAGCGTGCTCGGGTGTTATGTTTCACTCAGTCCATGTGCATGATTTGCGACTGTTTGACTGATTTAATACATGTGAGGAATGCCTGAGAAACAGACATTCCTCACATTTATTAAAGCTGTCAAACAGTCGCAAATCATGCACACGGAGTGAGTGAAACATAACATCCGAGCACGCTGAAGATACTCGGTGTTCGCCCGAGAATGCTCGCCGAAAGGGTTAACAGAACATGCTCACTCATCACTACTCCCGGCACATTAACCTCCGAACTGCTGTGATCAAAGTTGATCAAAGCATTTCAGGAGCAGGCAGAGGAAAGACAGGTGCTCTTACCTTGGATCAGAGACCCTGCGACTTCATAATGGGGTCCCGATCATTGCCATGGTTACCAGATGTCATCATGACAACATCTGGGTCACCAGGCACCAGGCACCAGCAAGTTAGTTAGATCATGCGCAGTGCATGATCTATCTAACGTGTCAGTGCAGCGCTGACAGCCCGCATTGTATAAGGATGCTGCTGCATCCCTATGCTATATAAGCGATCAGCCTGTAAAAAATAAAAGTCCCATAGTGGGACAAAGTAAATTAGTGAAAGAAAGTGAAAAAAATTGTAAAAGTATAAAAAAATCTGAAAAAATAATCCAAAAAAATAAAAATATATTGTACCAATAAATAAATATTATTATGAAAAAAAAAAAAACAATAAAAGTACACATATTTGGAATCGCCGCATCTGGAATGACCTGACTTATAAAACTGTCACACTAGTTAACCCCTTTAGTGAACACGGTAAAAAACTAAAAAACGAAGCAAAAAAAGGTGCTAAATCATCATACCGCTGAACAAAAAAATGGAATAAAACACGATCAAAAAGACGAATGTAAATAAAAATGGTATCCCTGAAAACATCTTGTCCAGCAAAAAACAAGCTGACATACAGCTCCATCAGCTGAAAAATAAAAAAAGTTATAGCTCTCATTATAAAGTGATGCAAAAAAAATTATTTTTTCTATAAAAATAGTTTTTATTATGTAAAAGCGCCAAAACATAAAAAACTATATAAATGTAGTATCACTGTAAACATACTAACCCGAAGAATAAAGCTGCCTTATCAATTTTACCACACACGGAATGGCATAAAAAAATAATAATATTTTCTGAATTTTTGTTTTTTGTTTATTCTGCCTCCCAAAAATCTCAATAGAAAGCGATCAAAAAATATTACGTGCCTGAAAATGGTATCAATAAAAACGTCAACTTTTCCAGCAAAAAAAAAGCAACTAGTAATGAGCAAGCATTAAAATGCTTGGGTGTTCATTGCTCAGATCGAGTAAATCGTAATGCTCGGGTGGTCGACCCGAGCAACGAGCCCAATATAAGTGATTGGGAAACTCGAGCATTTTTCCGGCAACCCCCTGCAAGGGGCCTAAAAATTGCCCAAATCAATGGGAACAGTGCTGAAATGACATAAGAACAGCATCTCTGACTCCCAGGTTACTGCTGTGAACAATGGATTTTCCTGGAAAAAATGTTAAGGAACATTCTTTCCAGGGTAATGACTTGCATATAAGGCAAAACGAAAACACACAAAATAATGCTCCTCCCCACCTTGGGCTATGTTCACACATAGCGTTTTTTGATGCGTTTTTGCACTTTTGTATTGCTTTCTACGGTGAAAAATACATTCACTAGTAAATGTCATTTTAACATATTACTACCTTATCTGCCCATGTGGTGTGTGAGACATGATCAGACACATCCTGTTTCATTTATGAAGTAGGGAAAATGAAAGTCACAAAGCCTATTTTTAACAAGGCAAGGAGGCGGCCCTCACTATTGTTAGAGGGTAGTGATGAGTGAGTACCGAAATATTCACAATCGCTATACTCGTAACGAGTACTCTGTAATAATTGCGTATTCATTCCGAATAGCGAGTGCAATGTAGGTCAATGGGAAATGCGAGTAATTTTCTGCTGGACCCTACAATGGGGTCTGGGGGCCTGAGGAAACGGCAGAAATTGATGGGAAAGTGATGAAACAGAATGGTAAAAGCCTGGAGAATATGCCTGCATGCATTTCTGACTCATATATGGTTTCTGGGAATAAGTTTGTTGCAGTATTACATCACTTTTACAGACACACATGAACAACTACCAAAGCTAATCTAAACAGGCCAAAAAGGTTAATAAACAGTTTTTCCTGCATAACCACTTGTATATAAGACTAAATAAACCATAGAAATCCAAAAAATATCCCTTTTAGCGTTTGTTCACACATACTGTTGTGGCTTTTTTTTGCCTTTTACAATTGGGAGGGCCCTGACTTATACATTTTGAGGGTCCCTCTGTCATACATAATTTTTAGTTCGCTATTCCCCAGCACTTTACAAGCACAACTAGAACGCACCAGTAGGTATGTTGATCTTTGACCTCAGAGGCCTCAGGTGGCTCTGTAACATGAGTTTTGGAGGGACAACTGTTATTTAGACATTTGGGTGGTCCCTCCATCATTGACACTCAGAAAGTGGAATACATATTCCATAGCAGTTTACAATGTGCCCATTGTTACATTGGGCTTGACCCTCCTCCTCCTTCTCTACCACCATGTGATACTGCGGCCCTAAATTCAAATGTTCAGAGGCAGGAAAGCTGAGTTTTGTGAGAGCCTTCGTGTGGCCCTGTAACATACATTTTGAAGTGCCCTCCTCTAGAAATTTTGGAGGTCCCTCTTGTGTACATTTGAGAGTGCCCTCACTTATTCATATTGTAGGGCCCTCACTATTATTTAACTCATTTAAGGGCAGAGACAACAGAGAAAAAGGCCAAGAGACATGGAGTACTGGAAGGTAGCAGTGAGTGTGGCCTGCATACCTCAGGTAAGGCAGAACTCTGTGAACTAGAAATATAAAGCTGCACTAGTCAACTGGATGACAAGCTCAAATATATCACTTGTGCAAGTCAATGAACAAAGGATACATGGTGTCCCCCCTCCAGGATGGGTTGGGGAAGCTTCTCAAAATGGCTCATAGATTTTGATTGCCAATTTTCCCCAGATTATATAGGAAGAAAAGACTTCTTCTGTACTACTTGGTCCAGTGCAGAATGTGCATCATATTTCCAAAAATTACTCCTGGAGGCTGTGTCATAGGTGCAGGAAGATACCATGACAAGAGCCTCCCGTGACAAACATTATCTATGATGGAGTACTGTAGTAGTTGTGGCCCTCAATTCAAGTTTTCAGAGGACCATCAGTCAGTAATCAACAGTCAGTGTAAATTTCTATTGAATATGTATCCCCTATCTCAGTCACAATGTGGCACAAGCCAGGCATGTTTTTTTTCCAAACAGGGTGACTTACAGTACATTTCTATTGAATATGCATCCCCTATCTCAGTCACAATGTGGCACAACCTGTGACAAGGACCTCCAATGACAAATATTAGTTTGGTAGGACCACTGTACATTCCAGATTTGTCCACTGCACAATGTGCATAGGGTTTGTAAAAATCAGCCCTATGGGCTGAATCATGGCTGGCGCAGGAAGCCTCCATCCCAAGGGCCTCCAATCACAAATAGTAGTTAGGCTGTAATAGGAATACTGTCCTGGTTTGTCCACTGCACAATGTGCATAGGGTTTGTAAAAAATTAGCCCTATGGGCTGAGTCATGGTTGACAAAGGAAGGAAACAGGTTTTTATGGGGGTGACGTTAACAGCAGTAGCATGAATCTGCATTTTTGGTGAATTTAGGTTGGCTTGCTGTCATCTGGAGGGATTACAAACTGTGGAGATATCCAGTCCTTGTTGAATTTAATCAGAGTAAGTCTGTCTGCATTTTCCATGGAGAGGCATGTGTGCCTATCAGTGATGATTGACCCAGCGGAACTCCAAACAAGCTCTGACACCAGACTAGCAGCCGGGAAGGCCAGCACCTCCAAGACATATAAGGAGAGGTCAGGCCAAGTGTTCAGCTTAGACACCAAATAATTAAAGGGAACTGAAGTGTCAGAAAGGACGCACGTATGGTCACTTAAGTACCCCTTGACCATGTTCTGAAACTTATCACTCCTTGGCATTGTTACATGCACAGATATCCGTTGCTGTTGTGCTGGTTTATTGAAAATTGCCCAATTTGTGCACATTTTCCCCCCACCTCTGTTGGAGCTGGTGTTCGTGCCTCTCCCCATTATTCATTGGTGTTGAAAAGAGTCGGTAACTCTGCCACCAGCATTGTCTGAGGGTGATATTTTCAGCAACTGATCTACAACGGCCCTCTTGAAAGATTCCATTGTAAAACTCTTTGGTGACTCCAAAAGGAGAGAAGGAAATGTCTCCTTGTACCGTGGATCGAGAAAAGTGGCCAACCAGTATAGGTTGTTGGATAAAATGTGTATCACGCGAGGGTCTTGCCACAGACACTTACACATGAACTGTGCCATGTGGGCCAAGCTGCAAAAAGGAAAATGTTCTGTGTCCCCAACAGTAGAAACAGTACCCAACCTCTCCTCACACTGACTCGCCGCCTCCTCCCCTCCAGCCCATCCACGCTGGACAGACATGAAGCTTGGGTAGGATGTCCCCTCTGTAGCATTATGAGTCCCCTCGGTAGTACAGAAAAACTAGTCCTCTCCCTCCTCATCTTCCTCCTCATCACCCAATGTTGCCTCATAATATTGGTTGGGCTGGGTAGTATCACCCATTGGGAAATCTGGCTCTATACCAACATGCTGAGCACTCAAAGATTCCTCTTTGAGATTATGCAGTGATTGTTTCCAGAGAAAAGCAGCGGGATGGTTACGCTGATATGACCCTGATCACCGCTCACAAGGTGGGTACAGTACTCAAAGTTCTCAAGAACCTCACAAATGTCAGCGATCCACACCCACTCGACAGTTGTTATGTGTGGTGGGTGACTCTCAGTCTGACGGGCATGTTGTAGCTGGTATTCAGCTACTGCCCTCTGCTGTTCACTAATCCTCACCAACATATGATAGGTTGAGTTCTACCGCATGGGCAGGTCGCAAATGAGTCAGTGACTTGGCAAATTCAAGTGCTTTTGAAGCGCTGTAAGAGCAGCAAAAGCGGTAGAGGAATGGCAGAAATGGGTGCTAATACGGCTCACCTTCTCAAGTAGGTACGGCAAGTCACGGTAAGTTTTCAGAAATTTCTGAACAACTAGGTTCAGCACATGAGCTATGCATGGCACGTGTACCAGCTTACCGACCTTTAAAGCCGCCACTAGGTTACGCCCATTATTGCAGACAACCAAACCAGGTTGGAGGTGCAGCGGGGAGAGCCACTGATCGGTCTGTTGTTTTAAAGCATGTTTACGTTCCAGACCAGGAAATTTTTCCAGGAACATAGTGGATGCATCAAGCTTCTTCTGACCTGACCCAGACTCAGTGCCTTCTCGCGCACCACTGACAACACCACATCCACGTCCACGTCCCTTGACAACAGGCTTTTTGGGCATTTTGGGTTTTGTTGACAGATTTTCAGATGTTGATGGCTAAAGCCAAGCTAGCTGTCACCACCAAAATAGTGGGTAAAATGGCCTGGTGTGTGCTTGGTAGCAGGCAGTAGGAATTATTTGGACTACTGCTTTGTGTAGCGCACTAAACGCTATTTTAAGTGGACTAATGTGGACAGAAGGCAGGCTGTCACCCCCAAAAAAGCTGTGAAAATGGCCTGGTGCATGCTTGGTAGCAGGCAGTAGGAAATGTTTGGACTACTGCTTTGCATTAGGCACTAACCGCCTTTTTATGTGGACTAATGTGGACAGCAGAAGCCAGGCTCTGACCCCTAAAACAGCGGGAAAAATAGACCAGTGCTTTTAAAAAAAAAGGCAGCACAAAATGCTACTACTCTGTGTGCTGAAAAAATATTGCTTTGCCTCTGACAAGAGCTGTTTTAAGATGCACACTGGAAGAACACTTTAACCTCTCTCTATCTAATACACAATATCTCCCTCCCTGTACTCTCACTTTGTTGTATGTCTTCAGCTCTGAAAAGAGCTATTTTTTGGTGGTATTATGGAGCTAGTGAGCAGCTCCTTTAAACACTGAACTAGTATACACTGCAGGTAGCCCTTAAAAGGGCTTTCGCTTTATCAAGAGGCCTAAACAGTCTCCCTAGCAGCTCAGCGATCTCTCCCTATTCTTATAGAACGCAGGCTCCGGACACAATGTGCACAAAATGGTGGCGGCAGGGCTTAAATAGACCCTATGATGCTGGAGGGCCAGACAATCACAGTAATGCCACAACCAAGATGTCTGCGACATTACTGTGATTGGTTAAGAAGCCCAGCATGTTTAGTGGCTGCAAAGGAGGTGCCAAAACTGCAAGGCGGGACATCCGAATATAGCGAGGCGAGTACACAATACTCGCAATAAAGCAAGTAACTCGAATACCGTACTATCCGTGTGAATATCGAATAGTAACGAATATACTCGCTCATCACTATTAGAGGGCTATCAGCCGGCTATTCTCTGTTGTTACTATTATTAAAGAGTGTGTCTCTTATACTGTTATTGTGTATGCAGTGACTGCAAGGGCTGCCAAAAATTTAGACCCACCCCAATACGCCTTTGAATAGACATAGAGGAGGGCCTCAGTAAAAAATAATGTTCCCATTATAAAGCAGTGGATCTCCTATACTGTTAATGCGCATGCAGTAACTGCAAGGGCTGCCAAAAATGTGGATGCACCCCAATACCGCTTTGAAGAGACATAGAGGAGGGCTTCATTAAAAAAATTGTTCCCATTATTAAGAAGTGGGTCTCCTATAGTGGTAATGCCCATTCAGTGACTGCAACGGCTGCCAAAAAATTGGACACACTCCAATACCCCTTCGAAGAGACATAGAGGAAGGCTTCATTAAAAAAAATGTTCCCATTATTAAGAAGTGGGTCTCTTACAATGGTAATGCCCATTCAGTGACTGCAAGGGCTGCCAAACAATTGGACGCACTCCATACCCCTTTGAAGAGAAGAAAAGGAGGTCCTCATTAAAAAAATTGTTCCCATTATTAAGGAGTGGGTCTCCTATATTGGTAATGCCCATTCACTAAGTGCACACGCTGAAAAACATTTAACCCTTGGGGGTATACATGAACATACTGTGTAACATACAGAATGTTAGCGGTAGGCCTCTAAAAAAAATTTCCTACGGGCATCATAAACACCTTTAAAAAAATTATTTGGGCACTGCATCACGGTCACCCTGGTGATATGGTGATAGAGGATGAGGTGAAGGAGGAGGACAACAGAAAATAGACAAAATCAAGAAGCATATACCCATGTCTGGGTATGAATGGGTGCATGGGAATAGACCCCTCCCCCAAAAAACACACTGGATTTGACTTTAAGAGTCAGCATGTCAACATTTTGTTGATGCTGATGCGCCTATCAGTTATAATGCCACCGATGGCACTAAAAACCTGCCCTGACAAAAAGCTAGGGGCAGGGCAGGCCAGGCCAGGACCTCTAGGGCATAGAGAGACAGTTCTTGCCACATGTCCAGCTTGGATACCCAATAGTTATAAGGCACAGAGGAATCATGGAGGATGTTGGTATGGTCGGCAAGGTACTCCTTCAGCATCTTCCAAAACTTTTCCCCCCTTGTTAGAGTACCCCATGCATCAGGGCCTGGGTGCTGGGAGGTGCTGAGAAAACTGTCACAGAACTTTGACAGTGTTCCCCTGTCTCTTCTGCATCGTATTTGTTTCTCCCTCGCCTGTACTCCTTGGTAGAGATGAGCGGTGTTCGACTAGAACTGTTCGCCAATCTCAAATTCGAGCTGTTTTGGGCGGTGTTCGAGTTGTTCGACGAACCCGAACGATTTGCAAAAAATTCGGCTGTTCGAGGTTATGTTCGATAACTGTTCGTGCACCAAAAGCGTGTCCTGCATGTCTGGCGCTATTTAGAGCACCAATCATGCAGGGATTGTCTGCCACTCACTGTAATGCCACAGCCATGGTGGTTGTGGCATTACAGTGATTGCCCAAATCGATGGGAACAGTGCCAACAGTGAAACATGAAAAGCCGGCAATTCAGCAGCGGCATACACCTGTACCCGACAATTTAGAACCGAAAGAATAGAGCTTCACACATAGATTAGATAGATATAAACATGTCAGCCACATATATACGAAGTACAGTGAAAGTGCTGCTTACTGTACTTGTCATTTAGCGTAAAGGATTTATCAAAAAAAATAATAGTGTTTTCATGCACCGTCTCTTTAAAAAAGCCGGCCGGCAATTCTGCAGTGGTACCCGACAATTTATAACAGACAGAATAGAGAATCACACATAGATTAGATAGATAGAAACATGTCAGTCACATATATATGAAGTACAGTGATAGTGTTGGTTACTGTACTTGTCATTTAGTATTAAAATAAAGGATTTATTATTAAAAAAATTGGCGTGGGGTTCCCCTTAATTTTAGGCTCTAGCGGAGGTTAAGCAGACGGCTGGGGCAGATGTTTGAAGCCTGGGAAGGGGGTAATACCCACGGAGCTTCCCAGGCTACTAATATCAGCCCCCAGCTGAATACATAGCCTTTACTAGCTATTAAAATGGGGGACCCCCCAAAAAAATGACGTGGGGTCCCCCCTAATTTAATAGCTAGCAAAGGCTAGGCAGACAGCTGGGGGCTGATATTAATAGCCCAGGAAGGGAGCCATGAATATTGGCCCCCTCCCAGGCTAGAAACACCAGCCGTCAGCCGCCCCAGAAATGGCGCATTTATAGGATGCGCCAATTCTGGCACTTAGCCTCGCTCTTCCACGCTGCCCTGGTGCGGTGGCAGGGGGTAATAGGGTTGGGGTTGATGTCAGCTTATAATGCCAGCTGACATCAAGCCCAGGTTAGTAATGGAGAGGCGTCTATAAGACACCCCCATTACTAACCCCATAGTCAAAGTTAAAAAAAACACAAACACCC
This sequence comes from Phyllobates terribilis, assembly GCF_046119375.1. NCBI lineage: Eukaryota > Metazoa > Chordata > Amphibia > Anura > Dendrobatidae > Phyllobates > Phyllobates terribilis. Next base: position 203,714,198 of record NW_027362771.1, on the reverse strand, counting down.
AGAATAAAGTCCTTTAATTGAAATAAAGACACAATCCTTTATTGTTCTAAATTAAACCATACTTACCGTCACGCCCATTCCAGCTGAAGCCAACGATCTCCTGCAATAAAAGAAAAATAATAAAGCAACCTCATCCTTACCTTTCCATGGTTCCCACGACAGCTTCAGCTCTGCTACATCGAGATGACAGGCTGGACCGCAGCAGAACGCTGCCATCCAGCCTCTCATCCCGCAGACACAGAGAAGCGCAGGCTTGCTTGCGCTGCTCAGCGTCTCTCTGTGACGACATCCAGATGAGCCGAGTTCATGTCCAATGAACTCGGCTCACCTCATGCACGTCACTGACAGCGTGGGAAAATTCTCACGCTGAAGCGGTGAGTGCAGGAGAATTCTCCCACGCTGTCAGTGACGTGCATAAGGTGAGCTCATGTCCAATGAACTCAGCTCACCTCCTGCACGTCACTGACAGCGTGGGAGAATTCTCCTGCACTCAGCGCTTCAGTGTGAGAATTCTCCCACGCTGAAGCGCTGAGTGCAGGAGAATTTTCCCACGCTGTCAGTGACGTGCATAAGGTGAGCTCATGTCCAATGAACTCAGCTCACCTCCTGCACGTCACTGACAGCGTGGGAGAATTCTCCTGCACTCAGCGCTTCAGTGTGAGAATTCTCCCACGCTGAAGCGCTGAGTGCAGGAGAATTTTCCCACGCTGTCAGTGACGTGCATGAGGTGAGCCGAGTTCATTGGACATGAACTCGGCTCATCTGGATGCCCTCACAGAGAGACACTGTGGAGCGCAAGCAAGCCTGCGCTTCTCAGTGTCTGCGGGATGACAGGCTGGATGGCAGCGTTCTGCTGCGGTCCAGCCTGTCATCTCGATGTAGCAGAGCTGAAGCTGTCATAGGAACCATGGAAAGGTAAGGATGATGTTGCTTTATTATTTTTCTTTTATTTCAGGAGATCGTTGGCTTCAGCTGGAATGGGCGTGATGGTAAGTATGGTTTAATTTAGAACAATAAAGAATTGTGTGTTTATTTCAATTAAAGGACTTTTTTCTGGGTGTTGTGTTTTTTTTAAATACTTTACTAGAAATTCATGGTGGTCATGTCTAATATTGGCGTGACCCCATGAATTTCGGGCTTAGGGCCAGCTGATAATGCCAAGCTGGCCCTAACCCCTTTATTACCCAGTGAGCCACCGCATCAGGGCCCTGGATGAGTTGGGTACAGCGCCAGAAGATGGCGCTTCTATGAACGCGCCATTTTCCGGGGTGGCTGCGGACTGCAATTTGCAGCGGGGGTGGCCCAGAAAGCTTGGGCCTCCCTGCGCTGCGGATTCCAGCCCCCAGCTGCCTAGTTGTACCTGGCTGGACACAAAAACAGGGCGAAGCCCCACGTCAATTTTCTTTAAATTATTTCATGAAATAATTAAGAAAAAAAGGGCTTCCCTATATTGTTGTGTCCGGCCAGGTACAAATAGGCAGCTGGTGGTTGGGGGCAGCCCGTTCCTGCCTGCTGTACCTGGCTGGACACAAATATAGTGCGAAGCCCCAGGTAAATTTTTTTTAAATTATTTCATGAATTTCCTGAAATAATTTAAAAAAATTGAAGTGGGGCTTCGCACTATATTTGTGTCCAGCCAGGTACAGCAGGCAGGAACGGGCTGCCCCCATCCACCAGCTACCTATTTGTACCTGGCCGGACACAACAATATAGGGAAGCCCTTTTTTTCTTAATTATTTCATGAATTTCATGAAATAATTAAAAAAAATTGAAGTGGGGCTTCGCACTATATTTGTGTCCAGCCAGGTACAGCAGGCAGGAACGGGCTGCCCCCAACCACCAGCTGCCTATTTGTACCTGGCCGGACACAACAATATAGGGAAGCCCTTTTTTTCTTAATTATTTCATGAATTTCATGAAATAATTAAAAAAAAAATACGTGGAGCTTCGCCCTATTTTTGTGTCCAGCCAGGTACAACTAGGCAGCTGGGGGCTGGAATCTGCAGCGCAGGGAGGCCCAAGCTTTCTGGGCCCCACCCGCTGCAAATTGCAGTCCGCAGCCGCCCCGAAAAATGGCGCGTTCATAGAAGCGCCATCTTCTGGCGCTGTACCCAACTCATCCAGGGCCCTGGTGCGGTGGCTCACTGGGTAATAAAGGGGTTAGGGCCAGCTTGGTATTATCAGCTGGCCCCAAGCCCAAAATTCATGGGGTCACGCCAGTATTAGACATGACCGCCATGAATTTCTAGTAAAGTATTTAAAAAAAACACAACACCCAGAATAAAGTCCTTTAATTGAAATAAAGACACAATTCTTTATTGTTCTAAATTAAACCATACTTACCATCACACCCATTCCAGCTGAAGCCAACGATCTGCAATAAAAGAAAAATAATAAACCAACCTCATCCTTACCTTTCCATGGTTCCCACGACAGCTTCAGCTCTGCTACATCGAGATGACTGGCTGGACCGCAGCAGAACGCTGCCATCCAGTCTGTCATGCCGCAGACACAGAGAAGCGCAGGCATGCTTGCGCTCCTCACTGTCTCGCTGTGACGGCATCCAGATGAGCCGAGGTCATGTCCAATGAACTCGGCTCACCTCATGCACGTCACTGACAGCGTGGGAAAATTCTCACGCTGAAGTGCTGAGTGCAGGAGAATTCTCCCACGCTGTCAGTGATGTGCATGAGGTGAGCTCATGTCCAATGAACTCAGCTCACCTCCTGCACGTCACTGACAGCGTGGGAAAATTCTCCTGCAATCAGCGCTTCAGCGTGAGAATTTTCCCACGCTGTCAGTGACGTGCATGAGGTGAGCCGAGTTCATTGGACATGAACTCGGCTCATCTGGATGTCGTCACAGAGAGACGCTGAGCAGCGCAAGCAAGCCTGCGCTTCTCAGTGTCTGCGGGATGACAGGCTGGATGGCAGCGTTCTGCTGCGGTCCAGCCTGTCATCTCGATGTAGCAGAGCTGAAGCTGTCGTGGGAACCATGGAAAGGTAAGGATGAGGTTGCTTTATTATTTTTCTTTTATTGCAGGAGATCGTTGGCTTCAGCTGGAATGGGCGTGATGGTAAGTATGGTTTAATTTAGAACAATAAAGGATTGTGTCTTTATTTCAATTAAAGGACTTTATTCTGGGTGTTTGTGTTTTTTTTAACTTTGACTATGGGGTTAGTAATGGGGGTGTCTTATAGACGCCTCTCTATTACTAACCTGGGCTTGATGTCAGCTGGCATTATAAGCTGACATCAACTCCAACCCTATTACCCCCTGCCACCGCACCAGGGCAGCGTGGAAGAGCGAGGCTAAGTGCCAGAATTGGCGCATCCTATGAATGCGCCATTTCTGGGGCGGCTGACGGCTGGTGTTTCTAGCCTGGGAGGGGGCCAATATTCATGGCTCCCTTCCTGGGCTATTAATATCAGCCCCCAGCTGTCTGCCTAGCCTTTGCTAGCTATTAAATTAGGGGGGACCCCACGTCATTTTTTTTGGGGGGTCCCCCATTTTAATAGCTAGTAAAGGCTATGTATTCAGCTGGGGGCTGATATTAGTAGCCTGGGAAGCTCCGTGGGTATTACCCCCTTCCCAGGCTTCAAACATCTGCCCCAGCCGTCTGCTTAACCTCCGCTAGAGCCTAAAATTAAGGGGAACCCCACGCCAATTTTTTTAATAATAAATCCTTTATTTTAATACTAAATGACAAGTACAGTAACCAACACTATCACTGTACTTCATATATATGTGACTGACATGTTTCTATCTATCTAATCTATGTGTGATGCTCTATCTTTCTGTTCTAAATTGTCGGGTACCGCTGCTGAATTGCCGGCCGGCTTTTTTAAAGAGACAGTGCATGAAAACACTATTATTTTTTTAAATAAATCCTTTACACTAAATGACAAGTACAGTAAGCAACACTGTCACTGTACTTCATATATATGTGACTGACATGTTTCTATCTATCTAATCTATGTGTGAAGCTCTATTCTTTCTGTTCTAAATTGTCGGGTACAGATGCTGAATTGCCGGCCGGCTTTTTTAAAGAGACGGTGCATGAAAACACTAATATTTTTTTTAATAAATCCTTTACACTAAATGACAAGTGCAGTAACCAACACTGTCACTGTGCTTCTTATATGTGTGACTGACATGTTTCTATCTATCTAATCTATGTGTGATGCTCTATTCCTTCTTGTCTAAATTGTCCGGTACCGGTGTATGCCGCTGCTGAATTTGCCGGCCGGCTTTTTTAAAGAGAGTGTCTTCTGAGCAGTTTGTCAGCTTTTGGACACCTTTGCAGGTGTTTTCTATGTGTTTCTATGTGTTTTTGTTTGCCTGCCATTGGTTTTAACGGTGTTCGACGGTGTTCTAAGGTGTTCGACGAACAGTTCGACGAACAGTTCCTCGAACATCCCGGTGTTCGACGAACCGAACCGAACCCGAACACTACGGGGGTGGCTCAACACTACTCCTTGGTAGTCCAATGAACTGTGACCTCTGCAGCCAGCATTTTCAAATGGGAATTTTTTAATAATTCCACAAGGGCCTTCTGGTAATGCAACATTTTATTAGACCTCTCCGCCATGGGAAGGAGAGGTAGAAATTTCTCCTTGTAGCGTGGGTCTAGAAGTGTGACCAACCAGTAATTACTGTCGGCCAAAATGTGTACAACGCGAGGGTCATGAGAAAGGCAGCGGAACATAAAGCCAGACTGCCAACAGGCAAGACATCTCTATCCTGACCAAGAGGACGACTGTCCATGCTCTCCTCCTCCTCATTCTCCCTCTTCTCCGGCCATCCTCGCTGAACAGACGGTATGACAATTGTGTGGGTAGTACAGTCTGTAGCGCAGGAACCAAGCTCCTGTTCCTCCTCCTCCTCATTATCACCTAATCCACGTTGAGATGAGGCTGGGCTGTGTAGCATCACCTTGTATGGTTCTTTGCTCCATATCATCGTGCTCCAACTGTAATGCATCCTCTTTAATTGTGAGCAGCAAGCATTTCACTAGAGAGAGAAATGGGATGGTGATGCTAATTATGGCGTCATCGCAGCTCACCATCTTGGTGGAGTCCTCAAAGTTTTGGAGGACGGCAACAGATGTCTGACATCCCTGCCCACTCATTAGCTCTTATGTGCGGAGGCTGACCTGAATAACGACCAGCATGTTGAAGCTGGTACTCAACAACTGCCCTCTGCTGTTCAAAAATCATTCCCAACATCTACAACGTTGATTTCCAATGTGTGGTGACATCACACACCAGTCAGTGAGCTGGAAGCTGAAAACGCTGCTGAAGCACGGCGAGGGCGGAGGAAGCTGTAGGGGACTTTCAAAAATGGGCACACACACGGCGTACTTTGACAAGCAGCTCAGGCAGATCCAGGTAGGTTTTGAGAAACCGCTGAACTACTAGGTTGAGTACATGGGCCAGGCCTGGTACATGTGCGAGCTTGCCTAGCTTCAGAGCCTCCACCAGGTTCCTGCCATTGTCACACACATCCAATGCCTGGCTGTAGGTTCAGTGGTGACAGCCACAGATCTGCCTGCTGTGTTACATCGGTCAACAACTCTGCAGCGGTGTGCGGTTTGTCACCTAAGCATATTAGCTTCAGCACAGCCTGTTGCCGCTTGGCCCAGGCAGTGCAGCAGTGCTTCCAGCTTCCGACTGATGTGGTCAATTTGGAGATGGAGGCTGAGGAGGAGGAGGAAGAGGTACAGGAGCTGTAGAATGTGGGGGCAACCTTGATTGCCCCAGGGCCCGCAATCCTCGGCGTCGGGAGGACGTGTTCCGTCCCAGGGTCCAACTGGGTCCCGACTTCCACTATATTAACCCAGTGTGCCGTCAGTGAAATGTATCGTCCCTGGCCACAAGCACTTGTACATGTGTCCATGGTTAGGTGGACTTTCCCAGTAACTGCGTTGTTGAGGGCACGAGTAATGTTCTGGGACATGTGCTTGTGTAAGGTGGGCATGGCACACTGGGAGAAATAGTGGCGGTTGGGGACCGATTACCGAGGGATGGCCGCTGCCATCAGGTTGCGGAAAGATTCCATCTCCACGAGCCTAAAAGGCAACATTTCAAGTGCAAGCATTCAAGAAATGTGGGAGTTTAGTATTGTGGCCTGTGGGGCGTTGGCTGCGTATTTGCACTTGCGTTCAAAGAACTGGGGTAGGGACAACTGAACGTTGCGCAGTTGGACTGGCAACTTCCCTCGTGTTGGTCTACCGGGGAACCATTGCTCGCCTTGCGTCTGTGGCCACCCCACTGCTTTTTGATGCCTGTTGTGGTGCTACGCCTCCCTCCCCCTTTCTGCTGCTGTCCATGCTATCCATGTCACCTTGCCAGGTTGGGTCAGTGACTTCATCGTCCACCTCCTCGTCTTCCATGTACGCACCCTGGGCCTCCTCCTGACTTGCTGGCAAATGTGTCTCATCACCATCTACCTCTTGTGACAGTAATTGCACTTTCCCACCGTCGCCTTTGTGTGACCGTGGCTGCTCAAATATTTGGGCATCGCTACTTGCGATCTCCCCTTGCCCCGCTTGAAGCTGGCCGGGCGAGAGGCCCGAATCTATAAATGGAAAAGTGAACAGCTCTTCGGAGTGTCCAATTGTGGGATCACTTGTCTCCAGGCACTCAGCATGAAAGGAGGATAAGGGTGAGGAATATGTGGTCCAGACTCACTTTAGTAATGTGTCCTGTGGGGCGTTGGCCGTGTATTTGCGTTCCAAGGACTAGGGTATGGAGAACTGAACCTGTGCTGGGACAAGGACGTGGATGTTCTTCCTGATGCTGCTACTTGAGAGTGTGCAATGACAGATGCAGGGCAGGAGGCATCTTCGCATGCACCATGGACAGGGGATTGGTTTGCATGCACCATGGACAGGGGATTGGCTTGCAGACATTGTTGCTTTGCTGTCATGTGTCTGATCATGCTGGTGGTGGTCAGGCTGGTCATTTTGCCACCCCTGCTGATGCTGGCCTGGCAGTTGGTGCAAATGGCCTTTTTGAGGTTATCGGCAGAGTCTTTAAAAAACAACCAGACGCGGGAAGACCTAACAGTTGTACTGGCAACTTCCTTCGTGTTGGTATTACGGGGAACAGTTGCCTGCTTTCTGTCTGTGGTGATCACACTGCTTCTTCCTGCCTGTTGGGGTGCTCTGCCTCCCTCCTCTGTGTGCTGCTCTCCTTGCTCTGCATGTCCTCCTGCCAGGTTGGGTCAGTTACTATACATCCACCACCTCTTCTTCCACTTACGCACCCTGGTCCTTCTCCTGACTTTCTGGCAATTGTGTCTCATCATCGTCCACCTCTTGTGACACTTTCCCATCATCGCCTTTGTGTGACCGTGGCTGCTCAAATATTTGGGCATCGCTGCATGCAATCTCCTCTTGCCCCACTACAAGTGGAAAGGGTGAGAGGCCAGAATCTATTAATGGAAAAGTGAACAGCTCTTTGGAGTGTCCAAGTGTGGGATCAGTTGTCTCTGGGCACTCGGCATGGTGGGAGGAAGGTGGTTCAGGGTGGAGAATATGCGGTCCAGACTCACAGCTACTGAGACTGGTGGTTAAGTGACTAAAAGCATTATCTGCTGTCCAACCAATAACCTTTTCACACTGCTCTGTGTTCAATAGTGGTGTTCTGGGGCCCCCTATTAATTGGGACAGGAAGGTCGAGCGAGAAGATGTGGGTGTTTGTTGTGGCACAATTTCAGCTTGCCCACGGCCTCGGCCTCTGCATGCACCATCACCATCACGTCCAGTCCCCCGTCCCTTGCCAAGTGCCTTGCCCATTTTAAATGGAGGACAATATCTTCCACGCTCACTACAAATGGCTGAATTTGGAGCAAATTTATATGTGATCCGTGTGACGGACAAACCACAGTTTTAAATACCTGGCCTATAGGTAAATATTTAGAACAGCAAACTAATGTTAATAGCTTCACTGACACACTGAAACTAATTTTTAATGGAGGCCAGGAATGGCAGTATTTTCTGAAAACGTATATGTGATCCGTGTGTTGGAGAAAACACAGTATTAAATACCTGGCCTGTAGGTAACTATTTTGAACAGCAAACTGGTGTCAATTGCTTCACTGACTCACTGAAACTAATTTTTAATGGAGGCCAGAAATGGCAGTATTTTCTGCAAACGCATATGTGATCTGTGTGATGGAGAAAACACAGTTTTAAATACATGTTCTGTCGCTAACTATTTTGAACAGCAAACTGGTGTCAATAGCTGCACTGACACACTAAAAAATTTTTTAATGGAGGCCAGAAATGGCAGCATTTTCAGCGCAATAATATGTGATCTGTCTGACGGACAAACCACAGTTTTAAATAGATGGATTTTTAGAGCTGTAATATGGAAAGGACCAGGCTGTATTCTGCAGTGTCAACAAGCAAATGGCGCAGAAAAACTGTGTTCTCGGGATTGCTTTTTAAGCAAATACTGAGTATTAGGATCCAAAAAAAAATTATTCCTGGCCCCTGAGACCTGGGCCTGTTTCTAGAAATATTTAACAGCAGCAGCAGACAAAACTGGAATGGAGCCTCTTGTGCTATATGCACTGCAGTCTGCTATATACCCTGTATAGATACACTGCCTGCCTGATATCTCTGCACATGGATTAGTCCTCAGAAGGACTGTTTGTTGAGATGGATATGTGTCTCTAATATAGTTTGGTGTACCTACACTAACTAGAAACAAGTAAATCTCTCCCTAGCTCAGCAGCACCTCTCCCTACACTGTCTGATTCCAGAGTGACTGTGACGAGCATGGCGGCACCAGGTCTGATATAGACCTGATGACGCTGTGCGGCCAACCAATCACTGTAATGCCACTACCAACATGGCTGCGGCATTACAGTGAGTGGCAGACAATCCCTGCATGTTCATTGGCTCTGTAAAGAGTGCCAAACATGCAGGGAGGGGACCCGAGCTCCCGCCGAGCAACCCCGGAAATACTCGGCGAGCGCCGAGCATCTGGATCAGTGAGATGCTCGGGCAAGCACCGAGCAGTAGTGAGCATGCTTGTTCATCACTAATAGTTATATAGATAAATTAATGGAATAGATAGATGTCATATAGAAATTTAATGTCACAAGGCCCTTACGTATAATAAACTAGCAGCTTTTAGTGCCTTTCCTGTGGCAATACAGTGTGTTTAGCCTTATTAAACCTATTTAAATAAATAACTAATTGTGTGTGTTGTGTGTTTTTATTTTTCATTACTGGGTTAGTAATGGTGGTGTCCGATAGACCCCTCTCCATTACTAACCCCTGGACTTGATGCCAGCGGACATTACAAAGCTGACATCAACCCCATAAACAATTATCTCGACCTGATGTGACTAATGAGATAGCAGAGTTAGGCCTCGTTCACATGTTCAGTATTTAGTCAGCATTTTCCATTAGTATTTGTAAGCCAAAATCAGGAGTGGGTTATAAATGCAGAAGTGGTGACATTTTTCTATTATAGTTTTCCTCTGATTGTTCCACTCCTGATTTTGGCTTACAAATACTGATGCAAAAAACAGACCAAATACTGACCGTGTGAACATGGCCTTACTCTGTACTGTGCCTGGCCTTTTTTTTAGCAATATACTTCTTTTCAGAGGTGCACAAAACTGTGGCCGACCGTGCTTGTGTGCATGCTTAAAAAGATGAACAAAGCCGGATCATAGGCCAGACAGCTCCCACAGTGTCTTCATCTGCCTCATTATAGGGAATCCTCTGTCGGAGGTTCCATCTGAATCATATATTTCAGAGATTTACACGGAAACCCGGTGTAAGCGCTCAGCGTAGAGTGCAGGATAAATGTGAGACGAGCCATACTGCGATCTTTGGGAGGCAAAATGAATAAATGAACAGTAGGTCAAGAATTAGTTTTATTTATTTTTAACGCTGTTTCTCGTGCGGTAAAACTAATTAAACAAAGTTATTCTTCGGGTCGATGCGAAAAAAGTGATACCAGATTTATATCTCTTTTTTATGTTTGACCGCTGTCACACACTAAAAGATGCTTTCTTTTGTAAAAACAAAAAACAAAGTTTTTGCATAATTATATTTTGAGAGCTATAATCTTTCTATATTTGTGTCAGGGCTAGTGTTTTTCAAGATGATTTGATGTTTTTATTGGTGCCATTTTTGGTCATATACGGAGACAGAGTGAACAAAAACCTGCAATTCAGGAATTTGTTTTATTTTCTTATTTTGTTCACTGTGTGGTAAAAGTGATAAGATCTCTTTATTCTTTGGGTCAGTACGATTAGAGCGATACCTAATTTATATCTTTTTCATGTGTTGGTGCTTTTACACAATAAAAACAATTTTATGGAAAAAAGAAATTTTTTTTCCATCGCTTTATTCTGGGAGCTGTAGCTTTTCTATTTTTGCACTGATGGAGCTGTATGGTGGCTTGTTTTTTGCGGGAGAAGATGTAGTTTTCAGCTATCACATGTTTATTTACATCAGACTTTTTGATGACGTTTTATTCCACTTTTTGTTCAGTGGTATGATGAAAACGCATAGTTTTTTGCAATTTTTTTTACAGGGTTCCCTGGAGGGGTTAGCTAGTGGGACAGTTTTATAGGTCAGTTCATTCTGGATTCAGCTATAGCACATATGTGTACTTTATTTGTTTACTTTTGTTTTTACATATATATATGTATCTATCAGTATGGGACATCAGCTTTCCCTGCCCTGATCGCTGATCTAATACTCTGCAATGCTTTTGCATTGCAGGGCATTAGATCAGTAAATCAGATACAGAGAGGAGGAGGGTCATCTCCTGCTCTGTGCAGAAGCTTACAGACCTCTGTACCTGGGTGACTATGTGGCCATCTTTCGGCCCAGGGTTACCATGGAGGCCATCACCATAACGTAATTGCGTTGTGCTGATTGGAGCAGAGAGGAAGCTCTCTCCCTCTGCTATGCTGATTGATGTCGCTATCACTATTGACAGCAACATTGCAGGGGTTTAATGCATGCAATCATAGCTGGCACCAATCGTGGAAGTTACGGCTTGGTGTCAGCTCTCATATAGTGCTGACACCCGCTTTCGATCGCGCCGACACTCGGAGTGAGCCTGTACAATCGTCATGCTGATCATGTATGCATGGTTTGCGGGAACGCACCTCCCGCATCACTGTACATGTACAGTGGAGGTTGTGAAGGAGTTAATGTAAAGATAATGTGGCCAACCCCATCGACTCCTTCTGCCACCAGCAATACACAGTGTACCGCAGAAGCTATAGGAGGCAAGCAGTGCAACATTTTTAATGAAATCCAAATACAAAAAATGACTTTTAGCCCCAATTGCATGCATTTAAATAAGAAAGAAAATGGTCCATAAAGGTGGACAACCCCTCAAATATGTGTATCAGGTTTCTTTCCTTTACCTCTTACTTCCAAATTAATGGAGAGAAATTTCTCATCTTTCCAAATCTTACAAGGGAACTCTCCTGGAAGGTAAATAAATAGTAATCATTTCATAATCGTACATACCCTGTAGGAAACTGTAACCAACAAAATATCAGAAATGTATATTTATATTCCATACAGTTATGACTGCTACACTACCAAAAGAGTAACTGACTATTCCAGTTGCTTGTAATTAGTGCCGCCCTCTCTAGCGCCCTCTTTGCACTCCTTTTGAAGACAGCCTATTGTAGCCAAATTTATAGCTCTATTATAGTCTTTCCATTTGAGTGACCAACTTTACTATACCTTGAGCGACATTCAATGACTTTTCCTGTATTCCTCTCCTAACAAGTCCTTTTCAATAACCTTCAAAAATCACAAGCTTGATTGGTATGTTCTCTTGTCTTTGTGGTGTCCTTTATACCAGGAAATACAAAGATGCAGTTTTATTTTTGCTACAATCACTTGAAACGCCTTGACTGGTCATGGGTGCTCACCAATTGATTAAATCTAAGACCAATTGACTGTGTGAGTGTGCTAGAATTATATGGGAAGTAGTAATTCATGTACTTATTCTGCTGTTTCATAACTCTTATCAATATAGAGCTCTTTGATTTATTTTCACTTTGAAATAAAACAATATTTATCAATCTACACAATTAAATCCACTGAGATTAAATCTTGTAATGGAAGAAAACTTGAACTTGTTACAAGGGGTGAATACTTTTATGAGTTACTTTTTATACTTCCCTAAATTATTAAAATAAAAATGAAGCTTAACAATGCTTTCATAACCCTCTGCACCAGAAAAAAAAGTTATGTATTCATATCATATGCACACAATGAACTGTTTAATTTAATGTCATTAAAATGGTTAAGGAAAAGTATTTTCTGTAGATTTGGTTAGTTTTTGTGTGATATTTTGTTATGCAAATAATAAGTACACTGCAATTCGAACTAATTGAATTAATGAAAAAATGCTTATAATCAAAATAATCTAAATAAAGATTACTTATACAGATGCATTATCTCACTATTAGACACCTGTTTTTACTCAAGAGTTGAGCTTCGCTCCCTTATCCTAATGCTGCCTCCCTTTCTTGTGCTCCACATTGGGCCTCACTGACGACTACGACAAACCAAAATAGTTAATGAGCAGAGGAGGAGTCAAAATCAGCTAACATTATATTATATATATATATATATATATATATATATATATATATATATATATATATACTAAAATGTTACTTTTATTAGATTAATTAGAACAAAAAGACGCCAACAAAATAATTTACAATGTATAAAAATGGACACTCCCAGGCAGTTGGTGTGCAAGATAATTTTGAAGATAGGTTTCAGCAGTGATAGATATACATCCTCCAAGTACCTTATCTCAGATCCTCCTGACCATGGAGTTGGTACCCTAAATAACAAACGAAAATGACACCCTCACTCAACATGGTCTGTCCTTTAAGTGCCCTAGCCCAGTGCTGGCGAACCTATGGCACGCGTGCCAGTGGGGGCACGCAGGGCCCTCACGGTGGGCACGAGCGCCATCGCCGCAGCGCTAGCGCTACTGGATCGGGCCCGGCGGGTGAGGTCTCTGAGCCCGCCGAGTGCTGACGCCAGCCCCGCTACTTCAGCTAGATGTGCGTTCTCAGACAGACATCTAGCTGATGCGTAATGCAGCGCACGAACTTGCCAGGCCCGTGCACCGCAATACACGCTGCTGGCCAATCAGAGGCCACCAGCTAGCAGCTGATGTCAGCGTACAAGCGACTGGGTGCATGGCAGTGACGTCATGAGCCCCAGTCGCTAGGACGCTGGAGTCAGCTGCCGGCTACAGGAGAGGACGCTGCATGGGAGAAGAAGGAAGGTGAGTAGGAGTGCTTATTATTTATTTATTTATTTTAATATGCGGCGCAAGCAGGCTGGGGGGAGCATATATACATGGACTGGGGGGAGTATATATACATGGACTGGGGGGAGGGAGCATATATACATGGACTGGGTTCATATATACATGGACTGGGGGGGAGCATATATACATGGACTGGGGGAGGGAGAATATATACATGGACTGGGGGAGGGAGCATATATACATGGACTGGGGGAGGGAGCATATATACATGGACTGGGGGAGGAAGTATATATACATGGACAAGGGGGGGAGCATATATACATGGACTGGGGGAGGGAGCATATACACATGGACTAGGGGAGGGAGCAAACATACATGGACTGGGGGGAGTATATATACATGAACTGGGGGGTAGTATATATACATGCACTGGGGGGCAGTATATATACATGGACTAGGGGGGAGCATATATACATGGACTGGGGGGAGCACATATACATGAACTGGGGGGAGCACATAAACATGGATGGGGGGAGCACATATACCTGGACTGGGGGGAGGGAGCACATATACATGGACTGGGGGGAGGGAGCGCATATACATGGACTGGGGGGATGGAGCGCATATACATGGACTGGGGGGGCATATATACATGGACTGGGGGGAGCATATATACATGGACTGGGGGAGGGAGAATATATACATGGACTGGGGGAGGGAGCATATATACATGGACTGGGGGAGGGAGCATATATACATGGACTGGGGGGGAGTATATATACATGGACTGGGGGGAGCATATATGCATGGACTGGGGGGAGGGAGCATATATACATGGACTGGGGGAAGGGAGCATATATACATGGACTGGGGGAAGTATACAGTACAGACCAAAATTTTGGACACACCTTCTCATTTAAAGATTTTTCTGTATTTTCATGACTATGAAAATTGTACATTCACATTGAAGGCATCAAAACTATGATTTAACACATGTGGAATTACATACTTAACAAAAAAGTGTGAAACAACAGAAAATATGTCTTATATTCTAGGCTCTTCAAAGTAGCCACCTTTTGCTTTGATGACTGCTTTGCACACTCTTGGCATTCTTTTGATGAGCTTCAAGAGGTAGTCACCGGAAATGGTTTTCACTTCACAGGTGTGCCCTGTCCGGTTTAATAAATGGGATTTCTTGCCTTATAAATGGGGTTGGGACCATCAGTTGTGTTGTGCAGAAGTCTGGTGGATACACAGCTGATAGTCCTACTGAATAGACTGTTAGAATTTGTATTATGGCAAGAAAAAAGCAGCTAAGTAAAGAAAAACGAGTGGCCATCATTACTTTAAGAAATGAAGGTCAGTCAGTGCGAAAAATTGGGAAAACTTTGAAAGTGTCCCCAAGTGCAGTTGCAAAAACCATCAAGTGCTACAAAGAAACTGGCTCACATGAGGACCGCCCCAGGAAAGGAAGACCAATAGTCACCTCTGCTTCTGACGATAAGTTTATCTGAGTCACCAGCCTCAGAAATCGCAGGTTAACAGCAGCTCAGGTTAGAGACCAGGTCAATGCCACACAGAGTTCTAGCAGCAGACACATCTCTACAACAACTGTTAAGAGGAGACTTTGTGCAGCAGGCCTTCATGGTAAAATAGCTGGTAGGAAACCACTGCTAAGGACAGGCAACAAGCAGAAGAGACTTGTTTGGGCTAAAGAACACAAGGAATGGACATTAAACCAGTGGAAATCTGTGCTTTGGTCTGATGAGTCCAAATTTGAGATCTTTGGTTCCAACCAGAGTGTCTTTGTGCAACGCAGAAAAGGTGAACGGATGGACTCTACATGTCTGGTTCCCACCGTGAAGCATGGAGGACGAGGTGTGATGGTGTGGGGGTGCTTTGCTGGTGACACTGTTGGGGATTTATTCAAAATTGAAGGCATACTGAACAAACATGGCTACCACAGCATCTTGCAGCGGCACGCTATTCCATCCTGTTTGCGTTTAGTTGGACCATCATTTATTTTTCAACAGCACAATGACCCCATACACACCTCCAGGCTGTGTAAGGGCTATTTGACCAAGAGGGAGAGTGATGGGGTGCTACGTCAGATGACCTGGCCTCCACAGTCACCAGACCTGAACCCAATCGAGATGGTTTGGGGTGAGCTGGACCGCAGAGTGAAGGCAAAAGGGCCAACAAGTGCTAAGCATCTCTGGGAACTCCTTCAAGATTGTTGGAAGACCATTTCTGGTGACTACCTCTTGAAGCTCATCAAGAGAATGCCAAGAGTGTGCAAAGCAGTCATCAAAGCAAAAGGTGGCTACTTTGAAGAACCTAGAATATAAGACATATTTTCATTTGTTTCACACTTTTTTGTTAAGCATATAATTCCACGTGTTAATTCATAGTTGTGATGCCTTCAGTGTGAATGTACAATTTTCATAGTCCTGAAAATACAGAAACATCTTTAAATGAGAAGGTGTGTCCAAATTTTTGGTCTGTAGTGTATATACATGGACTGGGGTAGTATATATACATGGACTCGGGGGAGCACATATACATGGAATGGAGGGAGGGAGCACATATACATGGACTGGGGGGACTGAGCACATATACATGGACTGGGGAGAGGGAGCACATATACATGGACTGGGGGTAGGGAGCACATATACATGGACTGGGGGGAGGGAGCACATATACATGGACTGGGGGAGGGAGCTTATATACATGGACTGGGGAGGGAACTTATATACATGGACTGGGGAGGGAGCTTATATACATGGACTGGGGGAGGGAGCTTATATACATGGACTGGGGGAGGGAGCACATATACATGGACTGGGGGGAGGGAGCACATATACATGGACTGGGGGGAGGAAGCACATATACATGGACTGGGGGGAGGGAGCACATATACATGGACTGGGGGGCATATAAACATGGACTGGGGGGGAGCATATATACATGGACTGGGGAGGGAGCATATACACATGGACTGGGGGAGGGAGAATAAATACATGGACTGGGGGGAGGGAGCATATATACATGGACTGGGGGAGGGAGTATATATACATGAACTGGGGGGTAGTATATATACATGGACTGGGGGGCAGTATATAAACATGGACTAGGGGGGAGCATATATACGTGGACAGTGGGGAGCACATATAGCTGAACTGGGGGCAGCACATATACATGGATGGGGGGAGCACATATACATGGACTGGGGGGAGGGAGCACATATACATGGACTGGGGGGAGGGAGCACATATACATGGACTGGGGGGAGGGAGCATATATGCATGGACTGGGGGAGCATATATACATGGACTGGGGGAGGGACCATATATACATGGACTGGGGGAGGGAGCATATATTCATGGACTGGGGGAGGGAGCATATATACATGGACTGGGGAGGGTGCATATATACATGGACTGAGGGAGGGAGCATATATACATGGACTGGGGGAGAGGGAGCATATATACATGGACCGGGGGAGGGAGCATATATACATGGACTGGGGGAGGGAGTTTATATACATGGACTGGGGGAGGGAGCTTATATACATGGATTGGAGGAGGGAGCATATATACATGGACTGTGGGGGAGCATATATACATGGATTTGGGGGACAGCAGCATATATACATGGATTGGGGGTTTATATACATGGATTGGGGAGGGCAGCATATATACTAGGATGAGGGCAGGGCAGCATATATACAAGGATGAGGGCAGGGCAGCATATATACAAGGATGAGGGCAGCATATATACAAGGATGTGGGCAGCATATATACAAGGATGAGGGCAGCATATAAACAAGGATGAGGGGAGGGCAGCATATATACAAGGATGAGGGGAGGGCAGCATATATACAAGGTTGGGGGGGCAGCATATATACAAGGATGGGGGCAGGGCAGCATATATACAAGGATGAGGGCAGCATATATACAAGGATGTGGGCAGCATATATACAAGGATGAGGGCAGCATATAAACAAGGATGAGGGGAGGGCAGCATATATACAAGGATGAGGGGAGGGCAGCATATATACAAGGATGGGGGGCAGCATATATACAAAAATGAGGGGAGCATATATACAAGGATGAGGGTGGGCAGCATATATACAAGGATGGGGGGCAGCATATATACAAGGATGAGGGGAGGGCAGCATATATACAAGGATGAGGGGAGGGCAGCAAATATCCAAGGATGGGGCAGGGCAGCATATATACAAGGATGAGGGCAGGGCAGCATATATACACGGATGAGGGGAGGGCAGCATATATACAAGGATGTGGGTAGGGCAGCATATATACAAGGATGGGGGGCAGCATATATACAAGGATGAGGGGAGGGCAGCATATATACAAGGATGGGGGGGCAGCATATATACAAGGATGGGGGGGCAGCATATATACAAGGATGGGGGGGCAGCATATATATAAGGATGAGGGGAGGCCAGTATATATACAAGGATGGGGGGAGGCCAGCATATGTACAAGGATGAGGGAAGGCCAGCATATATACAAGGATGGGTGGAGGCCAGCATATATACAAGGATGGGGGGAGGCCAGCATATATACAAGGATGGGGGAGGGCAGCATATATACAAGGATGGGGGTGGGCCAGAATATATACAAGGATGAGGGGAGGCCAGCATATATACAAGGATGGGGGGAGGCCAGCATATATACAAGGATGGGGGCATATACCAAGATGGGGGTGAGCACATTCTTTATTTCTGCAGTCTCATACCCCTGCTCCTCTCTGTGGCTGCTCTATGCTGCCCTCTTTGTATCAGTTGTTTGTATCAGTAAAACCTCAATATTTAGGTTAATTTGCCGTGTTGGCACTTGGCGATAAATAAGTGGGTTTTGGATTGCAGTTTGGGCACTCGGTCTTTAAACGGTTCGCCATCACTGCCCTAGCCTAATACAGCAGTCGTGCAAATTATAACTAGAGGGTTCTAAAAATCAAGCACTACAGACCCATAAAATGGCAGTCAAATGATAGACCAAAAAAGCATTTACTGTACCTAGAATATACTGTTTAACCCTGTATAGCCTCCAAGATAATTCATTGGGTACAAAGGTTCAATACAGTGGACCATCAGACATCGGGACAGCAACTGGTCCTGTCCTAGGTAGCAACAAGGTATTAACATACTTGACTGAGTGCTGTGCTTGTATGTAGCATAGAGAGAAAAGAAAGCATTAAAATTCATCTAGCCAACAGAAAAAAGAACCAAAAATATTTCAGGAAAATAGTTTAGCAGATCATGTGTGCTAATGATGACAGATGCTGTGCTTTAAAAGAAAAATTTCTCCTTCAATTTTGAGGTCCACTCAGACACATATGAGGTCTCTGAGTATTCAGTCAATGTTGTCATCATTCTATTCTTTCAGCTGCAATCATCTATTCTTGTGATTTTTACAACTTGCATCTACTGCTTCTCAGACCTCCTGTAAGCATTATGAACTGTTATTTAGAGACTATTCACACTATGCTGTAATCATTTCTGCAATCATCTGTTACTTGATATGTGTCCTCCTTTGCTTGTTTGCCATTCAGCATAGCACATTGTCCTGGTCTTCCCTGCTGTGCCATCACCCTCAGTCTAAGTCTAAGTGTTAACCACGATATGCAGTTTAGCAGACCGATGTCACTAGATTATTTCTGTATTTTTTTGTAATGATAGATAAACAAGTATCATTGCTGAAAATTAGTAAAAATCAGATATAAAATAAGCTAAAAAAATTCTATTCTACATTGATTCTTTTCAAGCCACATCACTCTTCATTTTATGTTGGCATTGAACATGATCAATGAATTCTACCATCTCAAAGTATCATATATGGTACATACAAACTAAAAGAATAAGATGTAACAGGTTAGTAAGATTACTATTAGTGATGAGCGAGCATACTTGAGGTTTACGAGCATGCTCGGGTTTCCCGAATATATCTTCAGCGTGCTCTGGTGTTATGTTTTAGTTGCGCTGTGTGCATGATTTGCGACTGTTTGACTGCTTTAATACATGTGAGGAATGTCTGTTTCTTAGGCATTCCTCACATGTATTAAAGCTGTCAAACAGTCGCAAATCATGCACACAGCGCGACTAAAACATAACACCCAAGCACGCTGAAGATACTCGGCGAGCACCCGAGTATGCTCGCCGAAAGGGTTAACAAAGCATACTCGCTCATCACTAATTACTTTATCAAACAATAATACATCTTGCTGTATTCTAAGAGCTCCCAAAAAGTTAAGAAAAACTATAAACTCTTAAACTCAGCTCTGCTCAGCCCTTTCTTCTTTCAATTGGTTCTTCTTATCCTTCTGGTCTTCTTACAGGTGTTGCCACTGAACAATCCTCGCACAATTATTTGGGGTGCAATGTGGCAGCATAGGTATCAGGAGGGTTGAGGGGATTATAAGAGTTTATTATTTTTAACACCAAATTTATTCAATGCAAATAAAATCTCCCTCTTGAATTGAGTGAATCAGCTTGAATCAAATTTCAGGAGATCCTCTCAACTCTAATAATGCATATAATTAAATACTAATGATGCATTTAGCACATAAGAAATACATTATTTTTAACTGTCTTCTTTTAATGTAAATAATGAATATATTAATTGAGTCTTTATCACTTCTCAACTACTTCATTCTTAAATACTTAAATGCATTTTTCACACTGCATAATCAAATGTTATATTCAGTAATACAGCATTGTTTGTGAAAAAAAAGCATATCCGTTAAGTGCAAGGGAAAATGGTGCTGCACAATAACTTCAAAATTTGCATTGGCCCACAAGTTTCAATATTCTTTAAGAAAACCTGTCACATGAAAAAACGCTGTCAACCCGCAGGTTAATAGTGCTCTGAACCTGCCCAGCGTATGCAGTTAGAGCCCCACTGCCGGGGGAAATTAACTTTATTTCTCCTGGCAAATTTCGGTATTTAGTCACGGAGGTGGTGCCGGCGTGGATTCAGCCACCGCTCTGTTTATAGAGAGTGGTGGCTGTAACCGCACAACTGGCACTGAAAGATTGCTTTCTCAACTCCACCCTATAATCATGAAATTCCCTATGTTGATATTATTCGCCCTAAGGTTATGGAAACTTTTCCTGCCAAGATGACCATATTAGTGTTGAAAATCCATCATTCTGTATTGTGTTGCACACTCGTATAAGATAACCGCCATATTCCAATCACTACATGGCACCCAACCGCTGAAGGTGCGTACTGCATGTGCATAATAGCAAAGGTTATTATGCACATGCGGGACTCACCTTCAGCGACCGGCATGCTTTCCCTATGTGAGCCTAATAATATGAGAATGATATAGCAGGATATCAATAGTTGAGTGCCATGTAGTGATTGGTTACCTTATATAAGTGTGCAATACAATACAGAATGATGGATTTTTCAAACTAATATTGTCATCTTGGCAGGAAAGCCATACCCTTAGGGCAAATAATATCAATATAGGTAACATCATGATTATAGGGTGGAGTTGAACCTAGCAGACTAGTGAATACAACCCTGTGATGAATTTTCAATGAACAGGGATTGTTATATGAATAGGGTTTAGTATTATTGTAAGGGAGGTGTCACAACTCTGTTTTCGGGTATCCCTGGACCAGGGGCTTCTTTCCAGTCACTAACGCTAAGGGCGCCCTAGCTGGCCCTATTCTCCGGATTACTTTTGAAGGTGAAGACGCCAGGGCCACGTACCTAGTCTGAGCTCCTCAATATACCCTCAGTCTGTTTCTTCCCAGGGAAGAGAGGAGTAATAGTGTATCGCAATACACCAACCAGGCTAAAAAGGTGATACAGAGATAAAGGAAAATACCAATCATACAAATATATGCACACAAACAACAGAGGATAACATTGAGGAGTGGAGGATGGGGAAAAACCAAAGTAGGAGAAGGAGAGGATTAACACACAACAGAAAACACGCAACAGTTTTCGCTAAATCCACCAAATGCCTTCTCAAACAACAACAAATCATCCAAACTCTTAACCATGCAGCATGAGGCTAGCTCTAGCAATGACTGTATGCTAGAGCTCAAAATATGTAGGAGAGGGGAGTGGTTAACAGTGAACATCTGAGAGCATCACCCTGTGAAGCTTCCAAAAGCATTCAGCAGCAGATTAACCCCTGCACTGCTAAAAAAAAAAAACGGCACCATTTAATATGAAGGTGAAGTGCTTCTAGACACTGCGGTCTTCTGGCTCTTCTCGGTCACGGTAAACCCGTGACAGGAGGATGTTGTGTCTATGCACTGTAAGGTTAGTGATATTAGTGCTAATAGATACTCCTCTGTGTGGGATTAATTAATGGATGTGTGCTCACACAAATAATCCTGCCTGCTGCCTGGCAGGATTACTGTATGTACTATATACATAAAATAGCAGATATTATCATACCGGCGATGGTGAACAGACCATGTTGCACAAGGGGGACATGATGGGATAATAAAGTAGCTTATATGGGTTGTGTATCTCTATAGGATTAAAGTGCAATATTTCAATATTTGGTTTGGACCCCTTTTGTAATTTCAATTGTATAAGAAAGTACACACATTGGATGTTTTAGGAGTTTACATTTGTCTCTTAATATTAATAATTACAAATTGATTTATGACAGTCTCCTGATGAGTTGTCTTTTGAGGGTGACGAAACGGTAGTGACTTTTCGTTAGGATTTACTAATAAATATGACGTCTATATGACATGAGCCATATTATTTTTAAAGACTGTAGGGTTTGTTTAAATGTATGTTTGGGTTTATTAGTCAATTCCTGAGGACCAATACTATCAGGAATTGTAGTATTTTAGTGCACCTTATATAGTAGTGTGTTTTTTTGCACATTTGGTCATTTTTCATTGTTATTAAAGGTTATGTTTTATGGTATATCTCTTTTTCAGTGAGAGGTGAAAAAATAATATAACCTAAATTTGCTAATTGGTACAGAAATTATGCTGAGAATCTAGCATAAAAATATACCAAATTCGCACCATGGGAACATAGCCTTAGTTTACTTTTAGTGTTTACTACAGTTAAATACAATTTTTGAATTTAAAGCTATGAATTAAAAAAGTGGAGTTCTAACAACAACCATTCCTTAAACCAATACTCTCTCTCTCTCTCTTTATATATATATAAAAAATAAAGGGAACACTTAAACAACAGAATATAACTCCAAGTAAATCAAACTTCTGTGAAATCCAACTGTCCACTTAGGAAGCAACTCTGATTGACACTCAATTTCACATACTGTTGTGCAAATGGAATAGACCATAGATGGAAATTATTGGCAATTTTCAAGGCACACTCAAAAAAGGAGTGGTTCTGCTGGTGGGGACCACAGACCACATCTCAGTACCAATGCTTTTTGGCTGATGTTTTGGTTACTTTTGAATGCTGGTTGTGTTTTCACACTCGTGGTAGCATGAGACGAACTCTACAATCCACAGAAGTTGCTCAGGTAGTGCAGCTCATCCAGGATGGCACATCAATGCGAGCTGTGGCAAGAAGGTTTGCTGTGTCTGCCAGCGTAGTGTCCAGAGGCTGGAGGCGCTACCAGGAGATAGGCCAGTACACCAGGAGATGTGGAGGGGGCCGTAGGAGGGCAACAACCCAGCAGCAGAACCGATACCTCCGCCTTTGTGCAAGGAGGAACAGGAGGAGCAAAGCCAGAGCCCTGCAAAATGACCTCCAGCAGGCCACAAATGTGCATGTGTCTGCACAAACGGTTAGAAACCGGCTCTAGGAGGGCCCAACGTCCACAGATGGGGGTTGTGCTCACAGCCCAACACCGTACAGGACGCTTGGCATTTGCCACAGAACACCAGGATTGGCAAAGTCGCCACTGGCGCCCTGTGCTCTTCACAGATGAAAGCAGGTTCACACTGACCTCATGTGGCTGGAGTGTGTCAGCAGTTCCTGCAAGATGAAGGCATTGAAGCTATGGACTGGCCCGCCCATTCCCCAGACCTGAATCCGAATGAGCACATCTGGGTCATCATGTCTCGCTCCATTCACCAACGTCACGTTGCACCACAGACTGTCCAGGAGTTGGTGGATGCTTTAGTCCAGGTCTGGGAGGAGATCCCACAGGAGACAATCCACAACCTCATCAGGAGCATGCCCAGGCATTGTAGGGAGGTCACACACAATACTGAACCTCATTTTGACTTGTTTTAAGGACATTACATCAAAGTTGGATCAACATGTAGTGTGTTTTTCCACTTTAATTTTGGGGGGGACTCCGAATCTAGGCCTCCATTGGTTAATAAATTTGATTTCCATTGATGATTTTTGTGTGATTTTGTTGTCAGCACATTCAACTTTGTACAGAACAAAGTAGTCAATGACAAAATATTTCATTCATTCAGATCTAGGATGTGTGATTTGAGTGTTTCTTTTACTTTTTTGAGCAGTGTATATATATATATATATATATATATATATATATATTTACTTAATACGGTAAAATATAATACATTTTGTTGTATATCTTATCAGAAAATATTTTGCTAGCTATATTTATAAGATACTTCTTCCTTTCCCACCTGCCTCCGGAACTTGTCATCCACTAAAAAAGAAAACACAGTACTAATTTGTCTTGCTGAAGATAGGATGGACTTCTGGTTCAGTGAGGTGTTAGGTTTTCACAGCCTAGTATACTCAATAGGTCAGAGGAGATCAGAAGTAAGGAGCAGAGTGAGAAAACAGGCAGAGGGTGACACAGAAAGATTCCGCTGAGCTTTCTAACAAGTATTTTACCTCAACCCAACACAGCTCAGTACGGCTGTATAATTTCTTCCATGCCTCTGCTGTTTTTTCTGTGTGCTAATTATGGAATGGAGAGCAAGGAATCCCTCATGCCCGTTTGCTTTGCTGTATATGAAAATCATCACAGCAGCTAGTCTCGCCCCTCCAGCTCTGAAATAAATTGCAAATTAAAGATAGGAAAACTTCTGAACATGCAGGATACAAGCAATATAATGGCCAGAATTGATGTTATTCCTTGTGTACACACACAGGACAGGAGTTTTTGAAAAGTTAGTAGAAAGTACAGATACCCTTTACAAATTCATCAGTACAGAATGTTGGACCCAAAATGACTGTGTTAAAATTGTATCTCTTTACATCAAGCTTCAACTGACACAAGAAGGGTAAAAGCAGCAAACAGACCTTTCCATTTCAACCTCAATATGTTATAATTTTATCAGATTATCTAACAAAAACATAAGACCGCATTTTCTAAAAATAATGAGTGAAATTTTTTTGCATTTCAATCTAAACTGATTTCAAAAGGTCTATATAAAAATCTGAAAGGGTATGCTAAAAAGAACTCAATAGTCATCATTTCCAAGCTGTCTGCTTAGAGTCATTGGTTACTGATTTATCAAAGTGCATTCCTTTAATGAGCAGAACATGTCAGTATATATAAATGTTGTAGTGACTTACTGTGCTGCTGACTTGATGAGCTGTCAACAGATTATTGATCTGACAATATAACTCCATAATGCCATTTTGCTGATGCTGTTACTTTATTTAGGTATCATAAAGTCAGAGGTATCATTTGTCATCTGAAATTCACCTAATAAGATTTGATCTTGCTTCTCAGATTGATGTCTGGTCTCATTTTTAAAAACTGATACTTTGTTTTTATTAGCTGTCCACTCGTTAAAATATTGCAGGAAAGGTGTAATAGTACTACAGATTCAGGCTCACAACCATGTACTTCTTATTTATAAGATAGATAACAACACAATGATTATCGTACTATGAAAAGCTTTAAAGTACCAGTAAATACCATTCATTATCTACGAGAGATGAATGAGTCGATTCGATTCAAATTTGCTTGTCCCAGCAAATTCTAGCAGTTCGATTTGTGACAAATCACCCAAAAAATGCCCACTTCCATTTTTCATGTTACAAAAGATTAAATCATGAAATCGCATAACACCAACATCATGGGTATAGAAAGAGACCATCGTCCCTCAAATAATAGGGAACTCCCAAATAGATAAATCCTACAAAATGAAGGAGTAATAACTGCCGAAATCGAACAACAATTAAACACCATTAATTGTAAAGATGTGAGGATAAAAATGATCAATTTTATTACAAATATTAAAAAGATAAAAAAATATACATAACAATGGATGGACAGTATGTACAATTGAATGATAAAACTAGTGGGTCAGTAGTGAGGACACAAAAAAAGGCATAACCAAGGACAATCATGTATATAATCGATAGGTATAAGGTTAGATAAAGATATATCCATATACATAGTAATAAATGAAAGTGCAAAACAATTCCCTGATCCATAAACAATGATAGGCAATAATGTAGTACAGACACAAGATGGGAGACCGTGTGGAAGCCCATGTGAGACACGCATCGGGGCTGCTGAAGTATACCAGGACACTTGATTATATGGGTAAACGCTGCTATACTTATGTGCTTATCTGTGTGACAGCGTAGCAAATCAGGGATGTTCATGGGCGGAGCCAATTTTTTGTCGCAAACAAGCCGGTACCCCGAACACGAACACAAATTTGAAATGCCAAACAAATTCGCTCAACACTAGTTATTTCCATCATTGTGGTCAGCATACTTGGACTATTGAACCCTGATTCAAAACTGTGATAGGACTATTACATGAACACTGTTCTTTACTTCTTGTAGCTATACTACAGGGTGGGCCATTTATATGGATACACCTAAATTAAATGGGAATGGTTGGTGATATCAACTTCCTGTTCTATCAATGCTAGAAGTCTGTGTTAGCATTTCTTCTGTGGTGTTGCTATCAGTGTGTCAAGAGTGGGAGAAGAGGGTTGCAATGACAATCCAACACAATGGGCAGCACTTTGAACACATTTTAAAAGTGGTCATAAACTTAAAAAAAACTCATGAAAGAATAAAGTTACGCTAAAATCAAACACACCATTGTTTTTCTTATGAAATTCTCAATAAGTTTGATGTGTCACATGACCCTCTTCCCATTGAAAAAAATAAAGTTGGATCCAAAATGGCCAACTTCAAAATGGCCGCCATAGTCACCACCCATCTGGAAAAGTTTTCCCCCTCCCATATACTAATGTGCCACAAACAGGAATATGATATCACCAACCATTCCCATTTAATATAGGTGTATCTATATAAATGGCCCACCCAGTACATTATTATCTATCATTGTTTTTTTTGTAGGATTCAAAAGATTAAATCAGGCACAGAAGGCTCACATGACAACATGCACTTCTCAATAAAGGCTACTACATCACATGGTATAGTGCAGTTAATCAGGAGGGACTATTACAGCCTGTATAAAAGATGAATTAGGGAATGCTGCAGCCATGTAGTGTTAATTTGGATAGTGCGTAGATTTGAGAGATGTCAGCTCAGCAGTAGATAGGTAGATAAAGCCCTAAACACAGGACAAATAATCCAGAGAGAAAAAAGTTGTACAACTGCAGGACTGAAGAAGATGAATGTAGTAGTCACTGAATAATACAAAGATTCAAGTGATAATGAGGAGAGATAGGAGAGTTGCCAGCAGCAATGACAGACAGAGTGACTTATTATTGACATGGTGTAGTTGACAATTGACCTGATGCATACGAATTACAATTACTTATGTTTTTTTTTTTCATTTTTAATGCACTAAAAATCAGCACAATTATTTTTTGCAGAAAAAAAATTAGAAATCAGTTTGAGTCAGGGACAGTGCCTGCTTTTCACAAGCAATTGTAATGAGTTTTTGCATTTCTTGTGCAATCCTTGTGTAAAGGGAGAATTAATTGTTTTAAAAACAAAATAAAAAATATAATTCTCAAAAATCCAGATATTTAACTGCAACTGTTTACCCCACAAAGTGTGCATGTGGTGAACAATTTTTCTTTTGCACATATGTTTTACTTAAATTAAATAATTAAATTGTACATCTTTATACGCCACAACTATACAGTGACCTGTTGCATGTGCTAGCTTTTTGGACTTCTACCTACTTTCCTAAAATTTCTTATTACATCATATTTCAGAAGGAGGTTAAATATTGTTATACAGAAAAAATAAATAAAAATTTGTAGACATTTAATTATGCATCTCTGTTTTGCACACCTGTTTTACTATTGGAATTTGACAATCGTATATGCAAAATTATTCTACGGCCAGCTGTCATATTTTCTTTTCCGTATGTGTACCTACTTACCAAGCATTTCTTGTTATGTGATTTTTGGCAAGTGTTGAAAAATTGTATGCTGTCATTTTGATAAAATCACGGTTTTCTTTGCTGCACATGTAGCACTTCACTGAATGTTGAGCTCTGTATAACTCTGCACATTGATTGGCAACTTTCTGTGTATACTGTGTAAGAGTGGTGGACTGTACAATTGTGTTCCTACCCCTGAAGACACCAATTGCACTGTGTGGAATATTATAATGTGAATAGTGTCATGCGGTTTTAGATTTATTCTATAATCCATAATGCATAGAGTGAGGAAAGCATTGTTAGTATAATAGGCATAGTGTACAGTGTGGCTATTGGGAATGTAAAGTATAAGATAAGTGATATAATGCATAGGTTAGGTTTTAGGACATTAGGTAGTGACTAGTGATGATCGAGCATGCTCGTTGCTCGGGATTTGTGAGCATGCTCGGGCGAGCACCTATTATCTTCAGCGTGCTCGGGCGTTAAGTTTTCTTTGCTCCGTGAACATGATTTGCGACTGTTTGACAGCTTTAATACATGTGAGGAATGCCTGTTTTTCCAGCATTCCTCACATGTATTAAAGCTGTCAAACAGTCTTAAATCATGTTCACGGAGCAAAGAAAACTTAACGCCAGAGCACGCTGAAGATAATAGGTGCTCACCCGAGCATGCCCGTAAATCTCGAGCAATGAGCATACTCGCTCATCACTAGTAGTGACCATGTGACCATAGGATGAGATAACTTTGTTAAGCAAAATAAATGTAACATGTTTAACCCCTTCACCCCAAGCCTGTTTCCACCTTCATGATCAGGCCAAATTTTACAATTCTGACCAGTGTCATTTTATGTAGTAATAACTTTGGAATGCTTCAACGGATCCCATTAATTCTGAGAATGTTTTTTCATGACATATTGTAATTCATGATAGTAGTAAAATTTGTTCGATATGACTTGCTTTTATTTGTGAAAAAAATTGGAAATTTGGCGAAAATTTCGCAATTTTCAAACTTTTAATTTTTATGCCCTTTTAAACAAGAGGGTTATGTCACATAAAATAGTTACTAAATAACATTTCCATTATGTCTACTTTACTTCAACACAATTTTTGAAAGGGCTAAAAGATGACCAGCGATTTCTCATTTTTCCAACAAAATTTACAAAACCATTATTTTTAGGTCATTAGTCATTAGTCATTTGAAGTGACTTTAAGGGGCCTATATGATAGAACATACCCACAATTAATACCATTCTAAAAACTGCACCCTTCAAAGTGCTCAAAACCACATTCAAGAAGTATATTAACCCTTCAGGTGCTTCACAGGAATAAATGGAAAGTTGAAGGAAAAAATGAACTTTTAACTTTTTTCACAATAGTTTTATTTTAGACCCCAATTTTTCTATTTTTACAAGGGTAACAGGAGAAAAAGGACCCATAAATTTGTTGTGAAATTTCTCCTGAGCATGCTGATACTCCATATGTGGGAGAAAACTACTGTTTGGGCGCACGGCAGGGCTCAGACGGGAAGGGGCACCGCTTGACTTTTTCAACACAAAATTGTCTGGGATCAAGAACGGACACTATGTCGCGTTTGGAGAGACTCTGATGTGCCTAAACACTGGAGACCCCCCACAAGTGACCCCATTTTGGAAACTAGATCCCTTAAGGAACTTATCTAGATG
This sequence comes from Phyllobates terribilis, assembly GCF_046119375.1. Classification (NCBI taxonomy): domain Eukaryota; kingdom Metazoa; phylum Chordata; class Amphibia; order Anura; family Dendrobatidae; genus Phyllobates; species Phyllobates terribilis. The sequence continues at coordinate 203,684,969 of NW_027362771.1, read as the reverse complement.
TGTGGTGAGCACCTTGAACTCCCAGGTGCTTCACAGATATTTATAACGTGAAAATAAAAAATCAAATTTTTTCCACAAAAATTTTCTTTTAGCCCCAAAGTTTGCATTTTCACAAGGGGTAACAGGAGAAACTGGACGCAAAATTGTTATCCAATTTCTCCTAAGTATGCCAATACCCCAAACGTGGGGAAAAACTACTGTTTGGGGTGCACAGCATGGCTTGGAAGGGAAGGAGCACTGTTTGACTTTTTGAACACAAAATTGTTTGGAATCATTAGTGGACGCCATGTTGCCTTTGGAGAGCCCCTGATGAGCCTAAACAGGGAAAATCTCCACAAGTAAAACCATTTTGGAAACTAGACCCCTCAAGGAACTTATCTAGATATGTGGTGAGCACCTTGAACTCTCAGGTGCTTCACAGAAATTTATAATGTTGATTCGTGAAAATAAAAAATCACATTTTTCCCACAAAAATGTTCTTTCACAAGGGTAACTGTCACGCTAGGTATAGAGAGAACCCAGTGCATAACAAAGGGGAAAGGGGAGATAGCCCTACCACTAGGAAAAGGGAGAGTGGAGACCCCTAAACAGATCTAAACAAACCCTAACTTCCCAATAGACCCTAAATAGGTTCTGCAACTATAGCCGAGCAGTAAACCTGGCCATAGCTGACCCTAAGGCTAGGCCCTAGGTAGGGAGCAGGAGGGGTGAGCACTGAATCAGCCCCACTACCAACTAAAGTACACACAGAGGAAACAAACAGGGGAATACACTTAGCTTTAATTTGACACCAGAGAAAGCATGGCAACAATCCACAAAGGAACTCCAAGGTAATTCTAGCCAAGTATGAGAATCCCAAGCCTGAATAGGTATAACATGCTATCAGCAGCAACTCTCTGAGCAATCTGAGTGTATTTAAGTACACAGCAAGGAAGTGCTGATTACCAGCAGAAGGGTGAGGATAACTCAGGGTCCTAAAGGGAAAAGTATAATCTCCAAGCAAGATGAGGATCACCGTTGGGTCGTAAAGAGAGGAATCATAAAAGGATCAAGGAGATGTTTGTAAGGCCAAACGGAGCGACCTTCTACAGCCAGACACCGTATGACTGTCTGTCAACCATGACACACCCGTGATAATAACAGGAGAAAATGTAACATACAATTTGTTCTGCAATTTTTCTTGAGTACACAGATACTCCATTTGTGGTCAAAACTACTTTTGAGGCACAGTGCAAAGTTCAAAAGGGAAGAAGCGCCATATTGGAGTTCAGATTTTGCTGGAATGGTTTGACATTTCACATTGGCAAAGCCCCTGAGATGCCAGAACAGCACAAACCTCCCATAAGTTAAGTAATTTTACAAACTACACCTCTCAATAAATTCATCTAGAAGTGCAGTGATCCTATTGACACGACATGTGCCTCACAGAAATTTATACCATTAGGCGATGAAGAAAGAATAATTCAATTCTTACCACTAAAATATTGTTTTAGCCAGAAATTTTTAATTTTTATAGCGTTAATAGGAAAATCCATAGTGCTTTTCCAGAGCCTTTGTACTACCAGTAGTGTGCAAGCTCCGTATATTTCCTTTAACAGATGACGGACCTGAGTGGGGACTCTCTTTTTTCACGGATTGAGTTGAAGGTTTTATTGGGAACATAACATTTGGAATCGCATTTATCAAGCGCTCTGCACTAGAGATGAGCGTTGTTCTACTCGAACTGTTCGCCAATCTCAAATTCGAGCTGTTTTGGGCGGTGTTCGAGCCGTTCGGCGAACACGAACGATTTGAGAAAAATTCGGCTGTTCGAGGTTATGTTCGATAACTGTTCGTGCACCAAAATCATAACTGGATTTTTTCTCAGTAATGATGAAAATTAATGTTAATACGTCGTTTGAGTGTACAGCGGGGTGGGGGGAGGGGCAGGGGATGGATCTCTGCATGAATAATGAAGATCTCCATTTTTTTTCTCTTTCCCGCATTTACAGTGGGGAGGTGCAATCTGTCAGCCTATCAGCAGCGCACACACGGAGCGAAGTGCTTTTTTCACACAAGCAAGGGCATGTGTCATTGGCAGTGTATGTCACATGTCCTTGCCCTATAAGACCAAACCATTTTCCCCGTCGCCACCATTTTCTCACTGCTGCAGCTGCGTGTTAGACGGCACCGCTGTTGCTGTGTGCGCTATACCTTGTTAATTTCAAGCCAATTTTCGCTCAAATCTACAGATAGCTTGGGAGTAGGGAATAGTTGTGATTGCAGTCCTTTTAAGGACTAGGCTGCAGCATTTCCTATGACTTTTATCAGGCAGGTCTGTGCTCTTAAATAGATAGATTGTGGGAGTAAAGACTAATTGTAATTGCAGTCCTTTTCAGGACTAGGTTACATCAGTTCCTATCAGTTTTTGCCAGGCAGGTCTGTGCCAGTGCTGTGCAAGTTTTTTTCACAGCATTTGGCTGAATCTAGCAAAGCTAATCCTTTTTGGCCTATTGCAGAGTGTGTTAGTCAGTGGAGTAGCCTATCTGTGTTGCAAGATATACCACCTGTGTATAGAATACCAATTTTTTTACTGCACCTAGTGAAGTAAAATCTTTTGGGCATAGCATCATTCTATTAGTCCATCTATACTGACCTCCATCAGGTTGCAAACTGAATATATTTTTTTTCTGCATCTAGCTCTGAAAAAATATTTGGGCTTCTAGCAGTGTGTGGGACTTGTTCTATTAGTCCATCTATACTGACCTCCATCAGGTTGCAAACTGAATATAATTTTTTTCTGCATCTAGCTCTGAAAATATATTTGGCCTTCTAGCAGTGTGTGGGACTTTCTCTATTAGTCCATCTATACTGACCTCCATCAGGTTGCAAACTGAATATATTTTTTTCTGCATCTACCTCTGAAAAAATATTGGGCTTCTAGCTGTGTGTGGGACTTGTTCTATTAATCCATCTATACAGACCTCCATCAGGTTGCAAACTGAATATAATTTTTTTCTGCATCTACCTCTGAAAAAATATTTGGGCTTCTAGCAGTGTGTGGGACTTGTTCTATTAGTCCATCTATACTGACCTCCATCAGGTTGCAAACTGAATATATTTTTTTTCTGCATCTACCTCTGAAAAAATATTTGGGCTTCTAGCTGTGTGTGGGACTTGTTCTATTAGTCCATCTATACTGACCTCCATCAGGTTGCAAACTGAATATAATTTTTTTCTGCATCTAGCTCTGAAAAAATATTTGGCCTTCTAGCAGTGTGTGGGACTTTCTCTATTAGTCCATCTATACTGACCTCCATCAGGTTGCAAATTAAAAATAATTTTTTGTCTGCATCTAGCTCTGAAAAAATATTTGGCCTTCTAGCAGTGTGTGGGACTTTCTCTATTAGTCCATCTATACTGACCTCCATCAGGTTTGCAAACTGAATATATTTTTTTTCTGCATCTACCTCTGAAAAAATATTGGGCTTCTAGCTGTGTGTGGGACTTGTTCTATTACTCCATCTATACAGACCTCCATCAGGTTGCAAACTGAATATAATTTTTTTCTGCATCTACATCTGAAAAAATATTTGGGCTTCTAGCTGTGTGTGGGACTTGTTCTATTAGTCCATCTATACTGACCTCCATCAGGTTGCAAACTGAAAATAATTTTTTGCCTGCATCTAGCTCTGAAAAAATATTTGGCCTTCTAGCAGTGTGTGGGACTTTCTCTATTAGTCCATCTATACTGACCTCCATCAGGTTGCAAATTAAAAATAACTTTTATCTGCATCTACCTCTGAAAACATATTTGGGCTTCTAGCTGTGTGTGGGACTTGTTCTATTAGTCCATCTATACTGACCTCCATCAGGTTGCAAACTGAAAATAATTTTTTGTCTGCATCTAGCTCTGAAAAAAATATTTGGCCTTCTAGCAGTGTGTGGGACTTTCTCTATTAGTCCATCTATACTGACCTCCATCAGGTTGCATATTAAAAATAATTTTTATCTGAATCTACCTCTGAAAAAATATTTGGGCTTCTAGCTGTGTGTGGGACTTGTTCTATTAGTCCATCTATACTGACCTCCATCAGGTTGCAAACTGAATATAATTTTTTTCTGCATCTAGCTCTGAAAAAATATTTGGCCTTCTAGCAGTGTGTGTGACTTTCTCTATTAGTCCATCTATACTGACCTCCATCAGGTTGCAAATTAAAAATATTTTTTATCTGCATCCAGCTCTGAAAAAATATTTGGCCTTCTAGCAGTGTGTGGGACTTTCTCTATTAGTCCATCTGTACTGACCTCCATCAGGTTGCAAATTAAAAATAATTTTTGTCTGCATCTAGCTCTGAAAAAATATTTGGCCTTCTAGCAGTGTGTGGGACTTTCTCTATTAGTCCATCTATACTGACCTCCATCAGGTTGCAAACTGAATATATTTTTTTTCTGCATCTACCTCTGAAAAAATATTGGGCTTCTAGCTGTGTGTGGGACTTGCTCTATTAATCCATCTATACAGACCTCCATCAGGTTGCAAACTGAATATAATTTTTTTCTGCATCTACCTCTGAAAAAATATTTGGTCTTCTAGCTGTGTGTGGGACTTGTTCTATTAGTCCATCTATACTGACCTCCATCAGGTTGCAAACTGAAAATAATTTTTTGTCTGCATCTAGCTCTGAAAAAATATTTGGCCTTCTAGCAGTGTGTGGGAATTTCTCTATTAGTCCATCTATACTGACCTCCATCAGGTTGCAAATTAAAAATAATTTTTATCTGCATCTACCTCTGAAAAAATATTTGGGCTTCTAGCTGTGTGTGGGACTTGTTCTATTAGTCCATCTATACTGACCTCCATCAGGTTGCAAACTGAATATATTTTTTTTCTGCATCTACCTCTGAAAAAATATTGGGCTTCTAGCTGTCTGTGGGACTTGTTCTATTAATCCATCTATACAGACCTCCATCAGGTTGCAAACTGAATATAATATTTTTCTGCATCTACCTCTGAAAAAATATTTGGGCTTCTAGCTGTGTGTGGGACTTGTTCTATTAGTCCATCTATACTGACCTCCATCAGGTTGCAAACTGAAAATAATTTTTTGTCTGCATCTAGCTCTGAAAAAATATTTGGCCTTCTAGCAGTGTGTGGGACTTTCTCTATTAGTCCATCTATACTGACCTCCATCAGGTTGCAAATAAAAAATAATTTTTATCTGCATCTACCTCTGAAAAAATGTTTGGGCTTCTAGCTGTGTGTGGGACTTGTTCTATTAGTCCATCTATACTGACCTCCATCAGGTTGCAAACTGAATATAATTTTTTTCTGCATCTAGCTCTGAAAAAATATTTGGCCTTCTAGCAGTGTGTGGGACTTTCTCTATTAGTCCATCTATACTGACCTCCATCAGGTTGCAAATTAAAAATAATTTTTATCTGCATCCAGCTCTGAAAAAAATATTTGGCCTTCTAGCAGTGTGTGGGACTTTCTCTATTAGTCCATCTATACTGACCTCCATCAGGTTGCAAATTAAAAATAATTTTTTGTCTGCATCTAGCTCTGAAAAAAATATTTGACCTTCTAGCAGTGTGTGGGACTTTCTCTATTAGTCCATCTATACTGACCTCCATCAGGTTGCAAACTGAATATATTTTTTTTCTGCATCTACCTTTGAAAAAATATTGGGCTTCTAGCTGTATGTGGGACTTGTTCTATTAAACCATCTATACAGACCTCCATCAGGTTGCAAACTGAATATAATTTTTTTCTGCATCTACCTCTGAAAAAATATTTGGGCTTCTAGCTGTGTGTGGGACTAGTTCTATTAGTCCATCTATACTGACCTCCATCAGGTTGCAAACTGAAAATAATTTTTTGTCTGCATCTAGCTCTGACAAATTATTTGGCCTTCTAGCAGTGTGTGGGACTTTCTCTATTAGTCCATCTATACTGACCTCCATCAGGTTGCAAATTAAAAATAATTTTTATCTGCATCTACCTCTGAAAAAATATTTGGGCTTCTGGCTGTGTGTGGGACTTGTTCTATTAGTCCATCTATACTGACCTCCATCAGGTTGCAAACTGAATATATTTTTTTTCTGCATCTACCTCTGAAAAAATATTGGGCTTCTAGCTGTGTGTGGGACTTGTTCTATTAATCCATCTATACAGACCTCCATCAGGTTGCAAACTGAATATAATTCTTTTCTGCATCTACCTCTGAAAAAATATTTGGGCTTCTAGCTGTGTGTGGGACTTGTTCTATTAGTCCATCTATACTGACCTCCATCAGGTTGCAAACTGAAAATAATTTTTTGTCTGCATCTAGCTCTGAAAAAATATTTGGCCTTCTAGCTGTGTGTGGGACTTTCTCTATTAGTCCATCTATACTGACCTCCATCAGGTTGCAAATTAAAAATAATTTTTTTCTGCATCTACCTCTGAAAACATATTTGGGCTTCTAGCTGTGTGTGGGACTTGTTCTATTAGTTCATCTATACTGACCTCCATCAGGTTGCAAACTGAATATAATTTTTTTCTGCATCTAGCTCTGAAAAAATATTTGGCCTTCTAGCAGTGTGTGGGACTTTCTCTATTAGTCCATCTATACTGACCTCCATCAGGTTGCAAACTGAATACATTTTTTTTCTGCATCTACCTCTGAAAAAATATTGGGCTTCTAGCTGTGTGTGGGACTTGTTCTATTAATCCATCTATACAGACCTCCATCAGGTTGCAAACTGAATATAATTTTTTTCTGCATCTACCTCTGAAAAAATATTTGGGCTTCTAGCTGTGTGTGGGACTTGTTCTATTAATCCATCTATACAGACCTCCATCAGGTTGCAAACTGAATATATTTTTTTTCTGCATCTTCCTCTGAAAAAATATTTGGGCTTCTAGCTGTGTGTGGGACTTTCTCTATTAGTCCATCTATACTGACCTCCATCAGGTTGCAAATTGAATATAATTTTTTTCTGCATCTAACCCAGCCAATAGTTTTGGCCTAATACCACAGTTTGGCCACTCAGCTCTGCTCGGTTCCCATCCATTGTTTTTTTGTGCAAACAACTCCAGAGTTGTGAATTAGTTAACCACCAAAATGAGTGTAAAAAGGCCTGCTGCTGGTGGAAAGGGGAATAGGCGTGTTGGGAAGGGGAAAAAAGGTTGTGTCCGTGGGGTAGTTGTTAAAGCAACAGTAACATCTGCAGAAGAAAGACCATCTTCCAGCCAAACTAAAATGTCTACTTCTTTTAGCGGACAATGTGATAAGATCCCTTTCTTATGGCCATGCCAATCGCTACAAATTCCAGATGAGGCACAAAAACAGCAGGTGCTTCAATGGATATCAAGTGCTCCTTTAAGTGGGCTCTCCTCCACATCAACTTCAACATCACAAATACTCCAGTCCTCAAAGGTGTCACCCCAATCGCACTTGCTTCCTCACAGCTCCCAAATCTCCAGCTGCCCGTCTGAGTATGAGGTAGAACAGATGGTTGAGTCTGCAGAGCTGTTTACTCATACTATAGCCTGGGAATCAGAGGTCGACTCCAGCGCTTCTGTGAATCCAGACGAGGAAATGATCTGCACTGATGCCCAGAATCTTTATGAATCGGATCCAGGACCAGACGCAGAAGGTTCTGACCATAATGTAGACCCTCATTCCCAAACTGTAACTCCTGTTGGTGGAGACAATGAGGAAGACGATGATGAGACACAAATACCTGATTGGAGCGACAACTTTAGTTTTTTCTCAGGGCAGGAACAGGTTGGCTCTGAGGACGATGGGTGTGATAACGCACAGGGTGATGATGATGAGGTTGGAGATCCCACTTACTGTCAACCCACAGTCAGCCAAGAGATGAGGTCAGCAGAGGAGGTGGAGGAAGATGCTAGTGACGACGAGGTCAGGTTGCACCTTCTTGGACAGAGACGTAGTACTGGAAGCACGTCAACAACTGCATCCTCAAACACAACTCTGCCTCTCACCACAAGTCGTGGTGGCTCTTCAGGTCGCATGGGTGCTAAGCCTTGCAAAGCCTGGGCATTTTTTCAGATCGATAAAGATGACCCAACTCGTGTTATCTGTAACATTTGTCAGCAAAAGCTAAGTAGAGGCCAAAAAATACATAGTTTGAGTACTTCATGCACATGGACATGAAGCATAAGTTGCAGTGGGAAGCTCAGTGTGCTACAATGCGGCCTAGCCGGCCGGGCCAACCACCGTCTGCCATATCTTGTGCATCCGCGGCCTCTTCATCCTCTGTGACTGGGGGGACAGCAGTCACACCTGTTTTGGGGCGCAGACCTGCCACCTCTTTACCCGCAACAGCCAGCGTGATTGGCAGGTCATCATTTTCTTTGGAGGTGGTAACACCAGCTGGTGTTGAGCGCTGTCCGACATCGATAGCACCACCTTTAGATCAAGGCTACCTAACATGTCCGCCTGCATCTTCCTCACAGACCGGCAGTTTGCCGGGGACACCCTTATCAACCCCGTCTAAGCACAATAGCCAGCACTCGGTCCCTCAGATGTGGACAAGTGAAAGACCATTTCCTCCTAGCCATGAGAAAGCTAAGAGGTTGAATTTCACCATCTGCAAGCTCTTGGCTACAGAAATGCTGCCTTTCCGCCTGGTGGACACAGAGGATTTTCGAGACCTTATGTCCGTCGCAGTGCCCCAGTACCAGATGCCCAATCGGCACTACTTCTCAAAGAAAGGTGTGCCTGTGCTCCACCAGCATGTCGCACACAACATCACCGCTTCTTTGAGAAACTCTGTGTGTGACAGGGTGCATTTCACCACAGACACTTGGACGAGTAGGCATGAACAGGGGCGTTACATGTCGCTGACTGGGCACTGGGTAACTATGGTGACAGCAGGACAAGGGGCTGCTGTCCAAGTCTTGCCGTCCCCACGAGTTGTGCGTCAATCCTCTTTATGTCAAAGTTCCTCCACTGCTTCTGCCTCCTCAACCTCCTCTCGGTCTTCCACCTGCACCCAAAGCCTGTCTGGTCATGCCACAAGCTTTCTAACTGCGCAGAAGGGATCCTGCACACCTCCTTACTATGCTGGCAGTAGGGCTCAACGTCATCAGGCGGTTTTTACTTTGAAATGTCTGGGAAATGTGAGTCACACAGCTGAGGAGTTGTGGTCAGCTCTGGAGAACCAATTTCATGAATGGTTGTCTCCACTGGACCTGAAACCAGGGAAGGCCGTGTGCGACAATGCTGCAAACCTGGGTGCGGCCCTTCGCCGGGGCAATGTCACACACGTGCCTTGTATGGCTCACGTGTTGAACCTGGTTGTCCAGCAATTTTTAGCCCACTATCCCAGACTAGATGGCCTTCTGCAGAGGGCACGGTCGCTATGTGCTCACTTCCGCCGTTCGCATCCCGCAGCTCAGCGACTTACATCTCTACAGAAGTCGTTGGGCCTGCCACTTCACCGGCTAAAATGCGATGTGCCTACCTGGTGGAATTCAACTCTGCACATGTTGCAGCGACTGTGGCAGCACCGACAAGCCCTGGTGCAATACGTTCTGACGTATAGCCTGGGCCAACGAGATCCGGAGGAGGGGCAAATCACGCTGGAGGAGTGGTCTCAGATCAGGGACCTATGCACCCTTCTGCACAGTTTTGAAATGGCGACGAAGATGTTTAGTGCTGACGATGCCATTATCAGCATGACTATTCCGGTGATTTACATGCTGGAGCACATGTTAAACAGAATTCAGAGTCAGGTGGTGGCACAAGAGGAGGTGGAGGAAGTAGAGGAGGAGGAGTTGTATGCGGAAGGGCTAACATCTGCAAGGTCCAGACGGTCGGCAGCACCAAGGCGGCAGGCATGTGAGGGTGGGGGAGATGATTTTACCAGGGCGCATGGTAGCAGCCAAACTAGTGAGGAAGGTGCAGGAGCCCAGGAAGAAGTGGAGGACGAACTGATGGAAGACTCATCAGATGAGGGAGACCTTGATCACATTTCTGTTGTGCGAGGTTGGGGGGAGAGGACAGAGGAAGGAAGCATGGTTGTTACCTCGCCACCAATACAACAGGGACTTGGTGCTCCTGGATGCGCAACACACATGAGTGCCTTCTTGCTGCACTACCTGCAACATGACCCTCGAATTGGGAGAATTAGAAATAATCCTGACTACTGGGTTGCCACACTGTTAGATCCTCGGTACAAAAGTAAATTTGCAGAAATTATTCCTGCCATAGAAAGGGATGCACGCATGCAGGAGTATCAGCAGAAACTGTTGCAGAATCTTACATGTGTTTTTCCACAAAACACCAGTGGTGCACGTAGTGAATCTCACAGTTCCAACTTGCCAACCGTGGGACCGTCAAGTGTTCAGCACTCAAACCGTAACAGAACCACAGTATCTGCTGGTAACATCAATTTTGCGGAATCATTTCACCACTTTTTTAGCCCATCCTTTGCAAGGCCACAGGAGACAAGATGTCTGACACATAGTCAACGCCTAGAGACGATGGTACAGGAGTATCTCCAAGTAAACGTTGAAGCCATGACTGTGTCACTGGACCCTTGCTCTTTTTGGGCTTCCAATCTGGATAAATGGCTGGAGCTAACCACTTACGCCTTGGAGATCTTGTCATGCCCCGCAGCCAGCGTTCTGTCTGAACGTGTGTTCAGCGCTGCTGGTGGTGTGCTGACAGATAAGCGCACGCGACTCTCCACTGATAATGTAGACAGACTCACGTTCATAATGATGAACAAATCATGGATCCGAAACGACTTTTCTACCCCTGTGTCATCCTGGGGAGAGTAAAAGCTTGATGATTGGTTAAAATCACCCTACCAACCGTTTTAAGCTTTAAAATTACTAATCATGTTTATCTGTATCTTGACTGGAAAATAATTTGGGCTTTGTAGCAGTGTGCAGCACTGATCCTATTAGCCCATCTATACTAAGCTCCACTAGATTTAAAATTAATAATAATTTTTAGCTGCATCTAGCCCGGAAAATAATTTTGGGGCTTCGAGATGCGCAAGACACATAAGTGGCTTCTTGCTGCACTACCTGCAACATGACCCTCATATTGTCAGAATTCGAAGTAATCATGACTACTGGGTTGCCATACTCTTAGATCCCCCAAACTTTTCGATCAACCTTTTCATTTTAATAAAGACCAAAAAAATGGTCATTTTTGAAATTATAAGCATTAGCAGGTTATTAGAAACTGAAATCAAACAGTTTTCAACTCAAAACTTTATTCTAGGTGATGTTACATTTTCACATAGGACCCCTTGTTCGAAAGGAGCTTCTGAACTCTCTCGTCCATTGAATTTGTCAGGTTTTGGATGGTTTCTGCTTCAATTGTTTTGCATGAGGACAGAATACCCTCCCAGAGCTGTTGCTTAGATGTGAACTGCCTCCCGCCATCATAGACACTCCTTTTGATGATGCTCCAGAGGTTCTGAATGGGGTAGAGGTCAGGGGAGCATGGGGGTCACACCATAAGTTGGTCCCCTTTTATGCCCATATCAGCCAGAGATGCAGATGTTTTATGTGCAGCATGAGATGGTGCATTATCATGCAAAAAAATGATCTTGCTGTGAAATACATGGTTCTTCTTCTTGAACCATGGCAGGAAGTGCTGTTTGAGAAAATCCACATACATTATGGAATTCATCTTTAGCGCCTTCAGGGATCCTAAAGGGGCCGACAATCTCTCTCCCCATGATTCCAGCCCAAAACATTACTCCCCCTCCTCCTTGTTGGCACTGTAGCCGTGTTTGCGTGGGGTGTCCATCAACCAGCCATCCTCCACTCCATCCATCTGGACCATCGAGCGCTGCACGGCACTCATCCGTGAACAAAACAGTTTTGAAATCAGTCTTCATGTAATGTTTGGCCTACTGGAGCCGTTTCTGCTTGTGTGAAGTGGATAGAGGAGGTCGACAGGATGGCATATGCACAGCTGCAAACCTCTGAAGGACCCTGCATCGTGTTGTTTGGGGGACGTTGGAGGCACCAGCAGCTTCAAAAACTTGTCTGCTGCTATGACAAGGCTTTTTTGCCGCTGCTCTTTTAACCTGACGTAATTGCCTGTAGGAAAGAGTCCTCAATTTGCCCTTATCAGCACGCACACGTGTGTACTGTGAATCAGCTACATAGTTCTTGATTGCCAAGACATTTCATCCTGATCATCGCACAATGTTGATTGTAGTCATGCCTTGACCTAAACACTCCACAATTTGTTGCTTCTCAGCAGCCGACACATCCTTTTTCTTTCCCATTTTGGCAGAAAATGTAGGCTGCTTAATAATGTGAGACAGCCTTCTTAAGTAGTCTTGCCTTTCATTGGACACACCTGCCAAACTAATTAGCACAGGTGTCTGCAATTGCTTACAGTGATATAAAGAGCCCTGACACACATCACCATCAATGAGTTTTACTGACAAACAAACAAATTCTTCCCTTATCACTCCTAAACACTTTTTGCATAATAATTTGGAACACAGTGTACATGTGCTTTTCCACAAAACACCAGTGGTTCACGTAGTGAATCTTACAGTTCTAACTTGCCAACCGTGGTCTGTATGGAGTTGTTCAATAAAGGGCCCAAAATTAAGATAACATAGACGGGAGAGGTCTCTATGAATAGGAATTCCTAATTATTTGATACCCTGTGAGGGCCAGGCAAAGGGAAAGTTGGACTGGATGGAATCCTATATGTATTTGGGGAGGGAGACATCGAGGGCCTCAGACTTCGCTGCATTGATTTTAAAATTTGACCATGTAACAAAGTGATCTATTTCAGCCATAACAGCATGGATGGATATATGTGATTGAGTGATATATACTAGTACATCATCAGCAAATAGAGAGCACTTGTACTCGGTGCCTCCCACCTCAATCCACCTAATATTGGGGTTATGGCGAATTGATGAGAGCAGGTGCTCCGTCACTAGGATGTATAAGAAAGGGGACAGAGGACATCCCTGCCTTGTCCCATTGATGATTGTGAAAGGTGTTGAAAATGTTCTGATGCACCCCCTGGGCCTTGGGACACCCGGAGCCGGACCCTTTTTGGTGGATGCTGGTGGTTGTAGTCTTCGTGGCGGCGACCAGGTTCCGTCGCTCAGGGTGGTCAAACCAGTGGCGGAACTATTTATGTGGTTTTGATGTTTAAATGTCCGACTACGCCACCCGTGGATTGCGGTCAGAGTGAACCGCCGCTGCAGGGCAGACCGCTGAGGCTGGTGTTGTGGGTGCAGCAGAGCGTAGCATAACTCCCCACGGGAGGAGTATAGCCTCAGGGCAGTGTATGCGGAGGATGGGGGTGATGGTGCAGGGCAGCAGCAGTAACGACACGGAGTCAGTGATGCAGTCCAGGGCCTTTACTCACAGTTCTTATTATCCAGACCACGTCTGCAGGTAACGGCTGCCCACGTCGTACTGTGCTCACCAGGTGAGGGGCTCAGACAACTCCCAGATAACTTTGGAGCGCTTCATAGGACCACCTTTGTGTGTCCTTTGTCTGGCCTTTCTTACCAACCCTTCTGTCCGGCTGCCTCGGGCCTCCTCTTGGTAAACTTGGCGCCAGTTTCCCTGACCCTATGTGCTGCCCTCCTAGCGGGTGTAGCGAGGGGCTGCGCCACATAAAATGTCACAGCCTCCGGTTTCTAGCTGAGGGTCGTTTCCTGCCTCCACTAGTTTCGGGGACCGGTCTCCCCCTTTGGCCTGACCCCTCCATGCAGGTGGATTCGGGGTGCGGTGGCGACTCGACCGTCCGCACCCCTGGGATCCCTTCGTTCCTCGTTCCTGGAGCCTTCTCCGCTCCTCTTCCTTCCTTCTCCCTCTTCCAGGCCTGGGCCTCTGTTGCTAGGCCCGCCTCCGGAGGAGAGCTCATGCAGAGCCCCTGCTCCCTGCCACTTCTGCTCAGACTTCTCTGCACTGAACTAAGATGGTGCCCACCTTTTATACTCCCTTCTCAATGCACCCAGGAACTGCTTCCTCCCTGCTCCTTCACTACAGGGTTCCCCTTCCTCAGTGTTCCCTCCCCCCACTCCAGCCAGGGACAGGGACTGTCGTGCCCATCTCAGGGGCATATTGGTCGCCCTGCCCCATGGCAATGTGGTGTAATGCATGCAGGTGTCGGGTCCTGATCCACACTCCATCCTTACCTGAGAGTGAGATATCACACCTCTGGGTGAGGTGCAATACCTCTGTAGCAACCGAGCCCTCAGGGTGCTACAGTTCCATTTATCTTCAGCCTAGGTGACGTATTGCGATACAGGGCCGTGATTTTGGCTATAAAAGGGTCCCCTAGACCCCTACCCCAAGCTTTTTAAGAGAATCATATATGGCTTGCCAGGAGACTCTATGGAATGCTTTCTCAGCATCCAACGAGAGTATCTAATTACAAATTTTTAACTGCATCTAGCCCAGGAAATACTTTGTGCCTAGTAGCAGTGTCTGCTAGTCAGCGGATTATCCCGGCTGTTAAGCAAGCTACACCAAGCTGGACACTTAATTTTTTCAAAGGAAATGCTTCGGGACCACGGGATACTCAGTGAAGAGCATCAGGAGGCACCCCAAGGCATAGGGGCTGGGACTGGCAGTAGGATGCCTTGCGGTGGACAGCCGAGCTCAATCCTTATAAAAGCTTTTTAACTGCAGCAGCTTTAGTGGACGCTACTGGAGCTGGAATTATGCGGCTGCTGGCATGAGACTTGCCCTCCAATAGATCCTTGTAAATGGATTTAAAGTGTATTCATTCAAATTAGAGAGACAATTTAAATTAAAAAGCTTAGAGCTGCCTCCACCACAGGGGGGCTCGCTCGACCCACCCGCGGACAGGCACCAGTATTGGGAGAGGGGGGCTGGCCGTCAGGGTTCACCGCGGCTCTGGCACAAACCCGGCGACACGGAGGTGGCACGGGCAGGAGCGGACTGAACGTGTCGGCTTCTCACTTTTTGGATTTTAGAAGGGCATGACATGCCTATATCTGTGTCTCCCCCTCCTTTTACTCCTCCACCTCTTTTCTTTTCTCATGACTATATGTACTTGTCACTTTTCCATGTGTTAGTTGTGTCTTCTGAGCAGTTTGTCAGCTTTTGGACACCTTTGAAGGTGTTTTCTATGTGTTTCTATGTGTTTTTGTTTGCCTGCCATTGGTTTTAACGGTGTTCGAAGGTGTTCGACGAACAGTTCAACGAACAGTTCGGCGAACACATGAGTGTTCGACGAACCGAACCGAACTCGAACACTACGGGGGTGGCTCAACACTACTCTGCACTGAGCACTTATATTGGGGTTTCCATCTAAATCTCCAAGTGACATGATTCAGATGAAACCCCCGAGGGATCCATTCACTATAATGAGGCAGCAGAGTTTCTTTGGACTCCGCCTGGCCTTTGTTCAGCATTATTCTTCTTTCAGAATTGCACAAAACTGTGGACGATGGCACTTTTATGCACGAATAAAAAGACTGACACTGCCGGGTCATAGGTCATACGGCATCCACAGTGCCTCCATCTGCCTCATTATAGGGGGTTCCATTTGAATAATGTATTTCAGAGAATTACAAGGAAACCCCGGTGTAAGCGCTCAGCGCAGAGCACATGAAAAATAATAATTTTTGCATCGCTTTATTCTGAGAGTCATAACTTTTTTATTTTTCCACCGAAGGAGCTGTATGGTGGCTTGTTTTTTGAGGGTCAAGATGTAGTTTTCAGCGATAATATTTCTATTCACATTCATCTTTTTTATCGCGTTTTATTCTACTTTTTGTTCGGCAGTAAGATGAAAAAGCATAGTTTTTTAGTCTTTAGTCTCGTGGTGTTTTTTTGTTTTTTTTAACGGTGTTCACTGAAGGGATTAACTAGTGCAACAGTTTTATCGGGCGGGTCGTTTTGGATGCGGCAATGCCAAATATGGGTACTTTTTTTTCTGTTTTGTCTTTTCATAAAAATATTTATTTATGGGTACAATATACAGCGGGGGAAATAAGTATTTGATGCACTGCCGATTTTGCAAGTTGTCCCACCTACAAAGAATGGAGAGGTCTGTAATCTTTATCATAGGTCCACTTCAACTGTGAGAGACAGAATCTAAAAAAACAAAGCCAGAAAATCACATTGTATGATTTTTACATAATTAATTTGCATTTTATTGCATGAAATAAGTATTTGAAACAATAGAAAAACAAAACTTAATGTTTGGTACAGAAATCTTTGTTTGCAATTATAGAGGTCAGACGTTTCCTATAGTTCTTGACCAAGTTTTCACACACTGCAGCAGAGATTTTGGAGCACTCCTCCATACAGATCTTATCGAGATCTTTCAGGTTTCGGGGCTGTTGCTGGGCAACAGTATCAGCTCCCTCCAAAAATTTTCTGTTGGGTTCAGGTCTAGAGACTGGCAGGCCACTCCAGGACCTTGAAATGCTTCTTATGGAGCCACTTATTAGTTTCCCTGGCTGTGTGTTTTGTGTCATTGTCATGCTGGAAGACCCAGCCATGACCCATCTTCAATGCTCTGAATGAGTGAAGGAGGTTGTTGGCCAAAATTCTTGTGATACATGACCCCATCCATCCTCCCTTCAATAAGGTGCATTCATCCTGTCCCCTTTGCAGAAAATCACCCCCAAAGTATGATGGTTCCCCCACCATGCTTCACGGTTGAGACAGTATTCTTGAGGTTGTATTCATCCTTCTTCTTCCTCCAAACACAGCGAATGGAGTGGATACCAAAAAATTCTACTTTGGTCTCATCTGACCACTTGACTTTCTCCAATGCCTCCTCTGGATCATCCAGATGGTCATTGGCGAACTTCAAACAGGCCTGGACATGTGCTGGCCTGAGCAGGGAGACCTTGTCTGCCCTGCAGGATTTTAATCCATAATGACATAGTGTGTTACTAACGGTAATGTTTGAGACTATTTTCCCAGATTTCTTCAGGTCATTGACCAGGTCCTCCTGTGTAGTTCTGGGCTGATTCCTGACCTTTCTCAGAATCATCCTTACCCCACGAGGCAAGATCTTGCATGGAGCCCCAGACCAAGGAAGATTGACAGTCACCTTGTGTTTCTTCCATTTTCTAATAATTGCGCCAACAGTTGTTGCCTTCTCACCAAGTTGCTTGCCTATTGTCCTGTAGCCCATCCCAGTCTTGTGTAGGTCTACAATTTTGTCCCTGGTGTCCTTAGACAGCTTTTTGGTCTTGACCATGGTGGAGAGGTTGGAGTGTGATTGATTGTGTGGACAGGTGTCTTTTATACAGTTAATGAGTTCAAACAGGTGCAATTAATACAGGTAATGAGTGCAGAGTAGGAGGGATTATTAAAGAAACATTAACAGGTGTGTGAGAGCCAGAATTCTTGCTGTTTGGCTAGTGATCAAATACTTATTTCATGTAATAAAATGCAATTTAATTATTTAAAAATCATACAATGTGATTTTCTGTTTTTTTATTTTTAGATTCTGTCTCTCTCAGTTGAAGTGTACTTACAATAAAAATTGCAGACCTCTCCATTTTTTGTAGGTGGGAAAACTTGTAAAATCGGCAGTGTATTAAATACTTATTTTCCCCACTGGAGGTGATAAAAATCATTAGACAGATCTCTGTCCCCTGTTCATTCTTATGCTTGAACATTGTAATTGGTCTCTAATCTCAAACAACTCTTAATTTGTAGCTGTGGGAGACTTATTTCACTTTCTAATATATGAATGGTATTAAAAGTCAAACTAAAAACTAAGATTTACAAACGGAGTCTGCTGCATCTATACATGGCAAACTTACCATAATGCACAATCAAGGAGAAGATAAAAAAAAAGTGATGTCGTGAAAACCTACATTTCAAAAATGAAAATGAGATTGTGATAAATATGCCATCATAACTGATTCATCAACAAGGAAAAAAATTAACTGACCAACTGGAATATTTTGTACTCAAACTTTATTACTACTTAAAAGCAGTGTGCAGAGGTGAAAATGAATGATTGGGACAGTTGATTCCCTCAGGGAGAAATGCCTTGTTTTGCAACATAAGCTCAGTTTAAAAAAAACACCTCCAAAGCGTTGTGCTGAAATCTTTATCAAAGTTATGACAAAGAAGTGCAAAGTAAGATGAGCACACGTGAGGGAGGAAATTATTGTAAAATGATAATGAGCCGAATAAAAGCAGCATCTTAATTTTAAAGCAGAGTGGTAGCAATTTGCCGCCTGGAAGTATACTGGTGGTAATTATAGCTATCCAATGGAAGCACCTGCTCGACTGTATTCTTTTCACAGCTACATTTTATTACTACTCACAGAAATGTAATGGCCTTCAACAAATTAGCATATGGTGCGCAAATAAAGATACAAAGTGAACTTATAAAAATTGAGAGAAAAATTGCATGCATTTAAATCGCTTTAATTATAAAATCTTAAGAGTAAGTAAAGACAGGAAATATTATATACATCATGCATGTGCAATATAATTACTGTATATATTTCCTTGATGGAAACGAACACACCTCCAATAAGAACAAATCAATATAACTATCATAATGATAATGACATAACAAACTGAAACATTTTATGAAAATGCCAAGAATGGCTGAGATTTATCAGCTAATACAACACCAGCAAAAAAATACAAGACTGTTGAAAAGAGGAAAGATTTTAGACAAAAAGATTAGCGAGACTATAGGCCAACAATGAGATCAGTAATGAGTGGCTACCAGACCAAAGCACTGCAAACCTCCTACTATCTCTTCTGATTAGTAGGTACCGCAATGTCAAGTATGATGTCTCAGGGGTCCACTAATCAAAAGAGACATTGAAAATGATGCAGGCAATAGAAAGTTTGCAGTGCCATGGTATGATAGCCAAGGACTACCAATGATGCCACTGGACCAGGGTCCTGAAAATCTTTTTGCTCAACTCTAGGTTTTAGTAAAACAAAATCAAACTCCATATACACTAATGCTAATATTTAATTAAGATGCCAAAACAGATTAGATATCCTGGAATTTTCAACAGGATTCATTGTCAACCTGAATTTGGATTTGAAGTTGTCTTATCCTTTTTGTCTGCTAGAGAGAAAAAGAGTCAAAGTTTTCTTGCAGCTGCTTATCACTACCATAATAATGAAATATTAAGATTTGAGAGAGTCCTCAGTGGTTGATACCTTTTAATGGCTAACAGAAAAGATGGTAAATTGCAAGCTTTTGAGACTACTCAGGCCTCTTCATCAGGTATAGGATAACACAATATCTGAAGAGTCACATATTTATGCACAACAGGGCACAAGAATAATGCAATAGATGAGACAAATGACATGAAGCAGAACTATTAGTATGGGAGGGGGAGAAAGAGTTGTGGATGTAAATGTTGGAACAGTTCATAGATTAGGAGTGTGAAAGTTTTATTGCATTGTGATTGAGCTCTGGTCCATGGTTGTGATGCCCCCGCAGATCTGAGGAGCACATTCCTTAGTTGATGAATCACAAATCCATATGACACATTCATTCCTCCACTGAGTGTGTCAAAGATTGTCATACAGTAAGTTTGTATTTTCAAATCTCAGAGAGACAGAAAAATTTGGGGTTACCTTTTAATACCTGAAACTTCATGTCCATGATGCTGAGTGATCAGGGATACAAAAATGTTTGGCCACAGATAAATCTATTTTTTTTTCTTTTATTGTGTGGCAATGAGAATTCATCCTTCTTCTATGTTTTTGCCCTGTCTCCCCAACATACAGACCCCAACCTGGACATTTGGTTCACATACTTAAGTACACTACATTAGATGTGATGCAGCTGAAAGTACCTGGCATCTTGTAGTCCTGATGTGAGTTGGGGATCTTTAACTTGTCCATGGTCATTAAAAAATGGACAGGTTTTACACTTTTTCTGATTGCAGGTAAAGGTTCCTGCAGCTGGTAGAGAGGACAGGGAGCTGCTGACAATGATGCTTCTTAGATGGAAATATGGATTGTAATTGGACATCTTTTTGTAGTAAAGGTTATAGTTTCCGTGCAGCTCTCCTTAGCACCTTCAGATTTGGTTTGTAGGTGACTACTAGAGGCACCTGGTTGCTTTCTTGTTTAGTTTTGTTATATAGGAGATGATTTCTTGATATTCTGGTGGCTCTTGCAATCTGGTTTTCAATTGTTCTTGAATGTTAGCCCTGATTCAAAAACATCTTTCTGAGGCCACCAAGTTGTTTGTCTCTATCCATAGGGTTGGAACATATCCGATTGTATCTGATGGCTTGGCTGTAGACAATAGAGTTTTTTGTGTTTTTGATGAAAACTGTCCCATTTAAGGTACGTTGTTTTGTAGCTTAATGGTGGTGTTCAAAAAGTTAATTTCAGTACAGGTGTAGTTGAGTATTAGGTTGAGGGTGGGATGAACTTAACTAAAGTGTTGATGAAACATCTTCAGCTGTTGCTCAAACTCCATCCAGATGATTAAAATATCCTCAATGTAATGGTAGTAGGCAAGAGGCCTGATGAGACATAAGGACAAAAAGTCACTTTCAAGCTTGGCCATGAAAAGATTTGCGCAGTGTGGAGCCATTTTACTTCCCATCGCTGAACCAGTCACCGGTAGATACTGTATATGTTGTTATTAAATTCAAAGTAATTGTGGGTGAGGATGAATTTTGTAAGTTTCAAAACAAAATCAGCATCAATTTCTAAATTTTCCATGAAGACTTTGCAGGCATTGTACATACCTACAATATTCATTATGCACAAAACCCTTGTGCCAGGATGTCTGAGAGACTAAGGAACCACCTCTTGCATGTCTTCTACAGCATCAAGAGTAAAGTCCAAAGGCAATTTGAAACTCGAAGGAAAACGCTTACAGAAAACACAGAGCAAAAATTACAACAATACTACAGCAAACTCTGGACCCTTCTGATTCATGACAAGGAAAATAAACTACATAGATTGTGCCTCAATTCAGGACTCTATACAAACAATTACAAAACAAAGCCAAAACCTGACAACTTGGTCGACTACTCCATTCCAGACACAAAAGCATCTGTGTCATCAATCTCTCAGATTATAAATCCATCAAATTGGAGCTGGCCGTGCTTTCTAGAGGACTCTCCTTTTGTCCTACTAAGGCCCTAGATAAAACTGAACTCGGCAGTGATATGGAAAATTACTTCAGGACACTGTGCCTGAGGGAATATTTCAATGATACAGAAGATTCAGAACCCACTCGGACTGAAGGAAGAAGGATCTTGACAACCAAGAAGAGGCCAGACTGGACACCTCCACCTGGACGCAACCCTCATTTGGATAAATATATAGACTCCTTCAGACATTTCATAAAATCCACCATCATAAACACAAACAGGAGACAAGCATCCAACATCAGTACCCAGGAGAGAAAAGCTATACAATCTTCATTAAATCATCATTAAACCTGCTGACAAGGATGGTGCAATAGTAATGATGAACACATCAGACTACATGAATGAAGCAAACAGACAACTGATCGACACACGCTACTACAAAAAATTGGAGTCTGACCATACACAGGACTACTACAAGGAACTAAATAAGTTGGTATCTTGTCTGCCTGACAAATCCATAAGAGCCGATGACCTGTTATCAGAGAGTCCAAGAATAGGGACATTTTATATGCTTGCCAACATCTACAAATCTGGAAATGCAGGAAGACCAATTATTTCATGTATGGGCACCCTTACTGAGCAAGTTTCTTGATGGGTAGAGGGTATGCTTAACCCCTTAGTGATGGAGCCAATTATGTCCTTAACCCCTTAATAACATCTGACGTACTAATACGCGTCTGTGCCCTGGGACTTAAGAGCCAGACCCGTATTAGTACGTCATCGCGATCGCGCGCGCACACAGGCTGTGCGTGCGTGATCGCCACCGGGTGTCAACTGATTGTCACAGCTGACACCCGGTACTATGTGCAGGGAGCGGTCCTGCACCGCTCCCAGCACATTAACCCCTGCGATGCTGCGATCAAAGTAGATCGCAGCCGATCGCAGCATTGCGGGGGCAAGGGGAGGTGATCGCAGATACTCACCTCCTCTTCCGGCTTCCATCGCTGTCTGCAAAGGCTTCCCGGGTGTTGCCATGACGACCCGATGTCGTCATGACAACATCCGGGTCACCAGACAGCAGGAAGATTGTTTGGACATGCGCAGTGCATCTCCAAACAATCTTCTCACTGTGCAGCGCTGATAGCCTGTATGACACAGGGATGGTGCTGCATTCCTGTGCCATGCAGGCGATCAGAGAAAAAAAAGTGAAAGTCCCATAGTGGGACAAAGTAATAAAGTATAAAAACTGTCAGTAAGTGAAAAAAAAAAAAAAAAAATTGCAAAAATATAAAAAAAAATAAATAAAATAATCCACCAAAAATAAAAATATAATGTACCCATCAATAAATATTATTATAAAAAAAAACAAAAAAAACAATAAAAGTACACATATTTGGTATCGCCGCGTCCGGAACAACCTGACCTATAAAACTGTCCCACTAGTTAACCCCTTCAGTGAACACGGTAAAAAAAAAAAAAAAACGAAGCAAAAAACAATGCTTTATCACCATACCGCCAAATAAAAAATGGAATAACACACGATCAAAAAGACGAATATAAATAAAAATGGTACCGCTGAAAACATCATCTCGTCTCGCAAAAAACAGGCTGACATACAGCTCCATAAGCCGGAAAATAAAAAAGTTATAGCTCTCAGAATAAAGCTATGCTAAAAAATATTTTTTTCTATAAAATTACTTTTATTATGTAAAAGTGCAAAACATAGAAAAACGATATAAATGTGGTACCGCTGTAAACGTACTGACCAGAAGAATAAAGCTGCCTTATCACTTTTACCACACGCGGAAAAGAATAAAAAAAAAAAAAAACTATTCCTGAATTGTTGGTTTTTGTTTATTCTGCCTCCCAAAAATCGGAATAGAAAGCGATCAAAAAATGTCACGTGCCTGAAAATGGCACCAATAACAATGTCAACTCATCCCACAAAAAACGAGCCATCACATGACTGTCTGACAAAATCTGGAAAAATTATAGCTCTCAAAATATGGCGATGCAAAAACTAGATTTTACAAAAAATGCGTCTTTTTGTGTGTGACAGCTGTCAGTCATAAAAACCCCATATGATTCTGGTATTGCTGTAATCACACCGACCCGAAGAATAAAGTCGTCTAATCACTTATACCGCACGAGGAACGGCGTCAAAAATAAACTCTTGGGTTAGGATTGAGCTAGGGTTAGGGCTGGGTTTGGGGTTAGGGTTGTGCTAGGGTTAGGGTTGTGCTAGGGTTAGGGTTGTGCTAGGGTTAGGGTTGTGCTATGGTTAGGGCTGGGGTTGAGGTTAGGGTTGGGGTTAGGGTTGTGATGGGGTTGGGATTTTTTTCAAAAGTAAGAAAAAAGATGACGATATGGCGACTAGTGTTGAGCGCAAGTGCTCGCTACTTGAGTTTGCATCGGGTGCTCTGGTATGCATTGAGTATCGTGGGTATTTGAGTGACATGCTCGAGTCTCTGCCCCATATGCTTCGCGGCCAAAAAACTTTACGGGGATTGCCTGCCATGCACGAGCGATCCCCGCATGTTTTTTTTTGGGTGTCTAATAACCGTGAAACATGCGGAGCAGGGACTCGAGCATGTCACTCGAGCAAACGCTGTACATGGTGCATACCTGAGTACCCGATGCAAACTCAAGTAGCGAGCACTTGCGCTCAAGACTAATGACAACTTATTCAATATGATGACCTAATGTAAACAAATTCTGTGTCGTACCTCTGGGTTCAAAATGTTCACTATACACCTTAATAAAATCCTTGAGGGGTATAGTTTCCAAAATGGGGTCACTTGTGGGGGAGCTCCACTGTTTAGGCACATCACGGGCTCTCCAAACGCGACATGGTGTCCGCTAACAAATTGAATGGAAAATCGGCTCAAATGGTTAGCGGACGCCATGTTGCGTTTGGAGAGCTACTGCGTGCACAAACATTGGAGCTCCCCCACAAGTGACCCCATTTTGGAAACTAGACCCCCCAAGGCACCTATCTAGATGCATAGTGAGCACTTGGAACCCCCAGGTGTTTCACAAATTGATTCGTAAAAATGAAAAAGTGAAAAAAAAACACTTTTTCATATTTATGAATCAATTTGTGAAACACCTGGGGGTTCCAAGTGCTCACTATGCATCTAGATAGGTGCCTTGGGGGGTCTAGTTTCCAAAATAGGGTCACTTGTGGGGGAGCTCCAATGTTTGGGCACACAGGGGCTCTCCAAACGCAACATGATGTCCGCTAACAATTTGAGCCGACAATTTGCTAGCGGATACCATGTTGCATTTGGAGAGTCCCTGTGTGCCCAAACATTGGAGCTCCCCCAAAAGTGACCCCATTTTGGAAACTAGACCCCCCCAAGGCACCTATCTAGATTCATAGTGAGCACTTGGAACCCCCAGGTGTTTCAAAAATTGATTCATAAATATGAAAAAGTGTTTTTTTTTTCACTTTTTCATTTTTACGAATCAATTTGTGAAGCACCTGGGGGTTCCAAGTGCTCACTATGCATCTAGATAGGTGCCTTTGGGGGTCTAGTTTCCAAAATGGGGTCACTTGTGGGGGAGCTCCAAAGTTTGGGCACACAGGGGCTCTCCAAACGCAACTTGGTGTCCGCTAACAATTTGAGCCGATTTTCCATTCAATTTGTTAGCGGATACCATGTTGCATTTGGAGAGTCCCTGTGTGCCCAAACATTGGAGCTCTCCCATAAGTAACCCCATTTTGGAAACTAGACCCCCCAAGGCACCTATCTAGATGCATAGTGAGCACTTGGAACCCCCAGGTGCTTCACAAATAGATTCATAAAAATGAAAAAGTGTTTTTTTTTTCACTTTTTCATTTTTACGAATCAATTTGTGAAGCACCTGGGGGTTCCAAGTGCTTACTATGCATCTAGATAGGTGCCATGGGGGGTCTAGTTTCCAAAATGGGGTCACTTGTGGGGGAGCTCCAATGTTTGGGCACACAGGGGCTCTCCAAACGCAACATGGCGTCCGCTAATTATTCAAGCAAATTTTACAATCAAAAAGTCAAATGGCGCTCCTTCCCTTCCGAGCCCTGCCGTGCGCCCAAACAGTGTTTTTTCCCCACATATTGGGTATCTGCGTGCCCAGGGGAAATTGCACAACAAATTTTGGGGTCCATTTTTTCTTGTTACCTCTGTAAAAATAAAAAAAATTGGATCTAAAGTAACATTTTTGTGAAAAAAGTTAAATGTTCATTTTTTTCTTCCACATTCAAAAAATTTCTGTGAAGCACCTGAAGGGTTAATAAAGTTCTTGAATGTGGTTTTGAGCACCTTGAGGGGTGCAGATTTTAGAATGGTGTCACTTTTGGGTATTTTCTGCCTCCCAAAAATCGGAATAGAAAGCGATCAAAAAATGTCACGTGCCTGAAAATGGCACCAATGACAACGTCAACTCATCCCGCAAAAAACGAGCCATCACATGACTGTCTGCCAAAATCTGGAAAAATTATAGCACTCAAAATATGGCGATGCAAAAACTAGATTTTACAAAAAATGCGTCTTTTTGTGTGTGACAGCTGTCAGTCATAAAAACCCCATATGATTCTGGTATTGCTGTAATCACTAGAGATGAGCGTTGTTCTACTCGAACTGTTCGCCAATCTCAAATTCGAGCTGTTTTGGGCGGAGTTCGAGCCGTTCGGCGAACACGAACAATTTGATAAAAATTCGGCTGTTCGAGGTTATGTTCGATAACTGTTCGTGCACCAAAATCATAACTGGATTTTTTCTCAGTAATGATGAAAATTAATGTTAATACGCAGTTTGAGTGTACAGCGGGGTGGGGGGAGGGGTAGGGGATGGATCTCTGCAGGAACAATGAAGATCTCCATTTTTTTTTCTCTTTCCCGCATTTGCAGTGGGGAGGTGCAATCTGTCAGCCTATCAGCAGCGCACACACGGAGCGAAGTGCTTTTTTTCACACAAGCAAGGGCATGTGTCATTGGCAGTCTATGTCACATGTCCTTGCCCTATAAGACCAAGCCATTTTCTCCGTCGCCACCATTTTCTCACTGCTGCAGCTGCGTGTTAGACGGCACCGCTGTTGCTGTGTGCGCTATACCTTGTTAATTTCAAGCCAATTTTCGCAGAAATATACAGATAGCTTGGGAGTAGGGAATAATTGTGATTGCAGTCCTTTTAAGGACTAGGTTACAGCATTTCCTACGACTTTTATCAGGGAGGTCTGTGCTCTTAAATAGATAGGTTGTGGGAGTAAAGACTAATTGTAATTGGAGTCCTTTTCAGGACTAGGTTACATCAGTTCCTATCAGTTTTTGCCAGGCAGGTCTGTGCCAGTGCTGTGCAAGTTTTTTTCACAGCATTTGGCTGAATCTAGCAAAGCTAATCCTTTTTGGCCTATTGCAGAGTGTGTTAGTCAGTGGAGTAGCCTATCTGTGTTGCAAGATATACCACCTTTGTATAGAATACCAATTTTTTTACTGCACCTAGTGAAGTAAAATCTTTTGGGCATAGCATCATTCTATTAGTCCATCTATACTGACCTCCATCAGGTTGCAAATTAATACTAATTTTTATCTGCATCTACAGTGCCTCTGAAAAAATATTTGGGCTTCTAGCTGTGTGTGGGACTTGTTGTATTAGTCCATCTATACTGACCTCCATCAGGTTGCAAACTGAATATATTTTTTTCTGCATCTACCTCTGAAAAAATATTGGGCTTCTAGCTGTGTGTGGGACTTGTTGTATTAGTCCATCTATACTGACCTCCATCAGGTTGCAAACTGAATATATTTTTTTCTGCATCTACCTCTGAAAAAATATTTGGCTTCTAGCTGTGTGTTGGACTTGTTGTATTAGTCCATCTATACTGACCTCCATCAGGTTGCAAACTGAATATATATTTTTCTGCATCTACCTCTGAAAAAATATTGGGCTTCTAGCTGTGTGTGGGTCTTGTTCTATTAATCCATCTATACTGACCTCCATCAGGTTGCAAACTGAATATAATTTTTTTCTGCATCTAGCTCTGAAAAAATATTTGGCCTTCTAGCAGTGTGTCGGACTTTCTCTATTAGTCCATCTATACTGACCTCCATCAGGTTGCAAATTAAAACAAATTTTTATCTGCATCTACAGTACCTCTGAAAAAATATTTGGGCTTCTAGCTGTGTGTGGGACTTGTTGTATTAGTCCATCTATACTGACCTCCATCAGGTTGCAAACTGAATATATTTTTTTCTGCATCTACCTCTGAAAAAATATTGGGCTTCTAGCTGTGTGTGGGACTTGTTGTATTAGTCCATCAATACTGACCTCCATCAGGTTGCAAACTGAATATATTTTTTTCTGCATCTACCTCTGAAAAAATATTGGGCTTCTAGCTGTGTGTGGGACTTGTTGTATTAGTCCATCTATACTGACCTCCATCAGGTTGCAAACTGAATATATTTTTTTCTGCATCTAACCCAGCCAATAGTTTTGGCCTAATACCACAGTTTGGCCACTCAGCTCTGCTCGGTTACCATCCATTGTTTTTTTGTGCAAACAACTCCAGAGTTGTGAATTAGTTAACCACCAAAATGAGTGGAAAAAGGCCTGCTGCTGGTGGAAAGGGGAATAGGCGTGTTGGGAAGGGGAAAAAAGGTTGTGTCCGTGGGGTAGGTGTTAAAGCAACAGTAACATCTGCAGAAGAAAGACCATCTTCCAGCCAAACTAAAATGTCTACTTCTTTTAGCGGACAATGTGATAAGATCCCTTTCTTACGGCCACGCCAATCGCTACAAATTCCAGATGAGGCACAAAAACAGCAGGTGCTTCAACGGATATCAAGTGCTCCTTTAAGTGGGCTCTCCTCCACATCAACTTCAACATCATAAATACTCCAGTCCTCAAAGGTGTCACCCAAATCGCACTTGCTTCCTCACAGCTCCCAAATCTCCAGCTGCCCGTCTGAGTATGAGGTAGAACAGATGGTTGAGTCTGCAGAGCTGTTTACTCATACTATAGCCTGGGATTCAGAGGTCGACTCCAGCGCTTCTGTGAATCCAGACGAGGAAATGATCTGCACGGATGCCCAGAATCTTTATGAGTCGGATCCAGGACCAGACGCAGAAGGTTCTGACCATAATGTAGACCCTCATTCCCAAACTGTAACTCCTGTTTGTGGAGACAATGAGGAAGACGATGATAAGACTCAAATACCTGATTGGAGCGACAACTTTAGTTTTTTGTCAGGGCAGGAACAGGTTGGCTCTGAGGACGACGGGTGTGATAACACACAGGGTGATGATGATGAGGTTGGAGATCCCACTTACTGTCAACCCACAGTCAGCCAAGAGATGAGGTCAGCAGAGGAGGTGGAGGAAGATGCTAGTGACGACGAGGTCAGGTTACGCCTTCCTGGACAGAGACGTAGTACTGGAAGCACGTCAACAACTGCATCCTCAAACACAACTCTGCCTCTCACCACAAGTCGTGGTGGCTCTTCAGGTCGCATGGGTGCTAAGCCTTGCATAGCCTGGGCATTTTTTCAGATCGATAAAGATGACCCAACTCGTGTTATCTGTAACATTTGTCAGCAAAAGCTAAGCAGAGGCCAAAAAATACATAGTTTGAGTACTTCATGCATGAACCGGCACATGGACATGAAGCATAAGTTGCAGTGGGAAGCTCAGTGTGCTACAATGCGGCCTAGCCGGCCGGGCCAACCACCGTCTGCCATATCTTGTGCATCCGCGGCCTCTTCATCCTCTGTGACTGGGGGGACAGCAGTCACACCTGTTTTGGGGCGCAGACCTGCCACCTCTTTACCCGCAACAGCCAGCGTGATTGGCAGGTCATCATTTTCTTTGGAGGTGGTAACAGCAGCTGGTGTTGAGCGCTGTCCGACATCGATAGCACCACCTTTGGATCAAGGCAACCTAACATGTCCGCCTGCATCTTCCTCACAGACCGGCAGTTTGCCGGGGACACCCTTATCAACCCCGTCTAAGCACAATAGACAGCCCTCGGTCCCTCAGATGTGGACAAGTAAAAGACCATTTCCTCCTAGCCATGAGAAAGCTAAGAGGTTGAATTTCAACATCTGCAAGCTCTTGGCTACAGAAATGCTGCCTTTCCGCCTGGTGGACACAGAGGATTTTCGAGACCTTATGTCCGTCGCAGTGCCCCAGTACCAGATGCCCAGTCGGCACTACTTCTCAAAGAAAGGTGTGCCTGCGCTCCACCAGCATGTCGCACACAACATCACCGCTTCTTTGAGAAACTCTGTGTGTGACAGGGTGCATTTCACCACAGACACTTGGACGAGTAGGCATGGACAGGGGCGTTACATGTCGCTGACTGGGCACTGGGTAACTATGGTGACAGCAGGACAAGGGGCTGCTGTCCAAGTCTTGCCGTCCCCACGAGTTGTGCGTCAATCCTCTTTATGTCAAAGTTCCTCCACTGCTTCTGCCTCCTCAACCTCCTCTCGGTCTTCCACCTGCACCCAAAGCCTGTCTGGTCATGCCACAAGCTTTCTAACTGCGCAGAAGGGATCCTGCACACCTCCTTACTATGCTGGCAGTAGGGCTCAACGTCATCAGGCGGTTTTTACATTGAAATGTCTGGGAAATGTGAGTCACACAGCTGAGGAGTTGTGGTCAGCTCTGGAGAACCAATTTCATGAATGGTTGTCTCCACTGGACCTGAAACCAGGGAAGGCCGTGTGCGACAATGCTGCAAACCTGGGTACGGCCCTTCGCCGGGGCAATGTCACACACGTGCCTTGTATGGCTCACGTGTTGAACCTGGTTGTCCAGCAATTTTTAGCCCACTATCCCAGACTAGATGGCCTTCTGCAGAGGGCACGGTCGCTGTGTGCTCACTTCCGCCATTCGCATCCCGCAGCTCAGCGACTTACATCTCTACAGAAGTCGTTGGGCCTGCCACTTCACCGGCTAAAATGCGATGTGCCTACCCGGTGGAATTCAACTCTGCACAAGTTGCAGCGACTGTGGCAGCACCGACAAGCCCTGGTGCAATACGTTCTGACGTATAGCCTGGGCCAACAAGATTCAGAGGTGGGGCAAATCACGCTGGAGGAGTGGTCTCAGATCAGGGACCTATGCACCCTTCTGCACAGTTTTGAAATGGCGACGAAGATGTTTAGTGCTGACGATGCCATTATCAGCATGACTATTCCGGTGATTTACATGCTGGAGCACATGTTAAACAGAATTCGGAGTCAGGTGGTGGCACAAGAGGAGGTGGAGGAAGTAGAGGAGGAGGAGTTGTATGCGGAAGGGCTAACATCTGCAAGGTCCAGACGGTCGGCAGCACCAAGGCGGCAGGCATGTAAGGGTGGGGGAGATGGTTTTACCAGGGCGCATGGTAGCAGCCAAACTAGTGAGGAAGGTGCAGGAGCCCAGGAAGAAGTGGAGGACGAACTGATGGAAGACTCATCAGATGAGGGAGACCTTGATCACATTTCTGTTGTGCGAGGTTGGGGGGAGAGGACAGAGGAAGGAAGCATGATTGTTACCTCGCCACCAACACAACAGGGACTTGGTGCTCCTGGATGCGCAACACACATGAGTGCCTTCTTGCTGCACTACCTGCAACATGACCCTCGAATTGTGAGAATTAGAAATAATCCTGACTACTGGGTTGCCACACTGTTAGATCCCCGGTACAAAAGTAAATTTGCAGAAATTATTCCTGCCATAGAAAGGGATGCACGCATGCAGGAGTATCAGCAGAGACTGTTGCAGAATCTTACATGTGCTTTTCCACAAAATACCAGTGGTGCACGTAGTGAATCTCACAGCTCCAACTTGCCAACCGTGGGACCGTCAAGTGTTCAGCACTCAAACCGTAACAGAACCACAGTATCTGCTGGTAACATCAATTTTGCGGAATCATTTCACCACTTTTTTAGCCCATCCTTTGCAAGGCCACAGGAGACAAGAAGTCTGACACATAGTCAACGCCTAGAGACGATGGTACAGGAGTATCTCCAAGTAAACATTGAAGCCACGACTGTGTCACTGGACCCTTGCTCTTTTTTGGCTTCCAATCTGGATAAATGGCCGGAGCTAGCCACTTACGCCTTGGAGATCTTGTCATGCCCCGCAGCCAGCGTTCTGTCTGAACGTGTGTTCAGCGCTGCTGGTGGTGTGCTGACAGATAAGTGCACGCGGCTCTCCACTGATAATGTAGACAGACTCACGTTCATAAAGATGAACAAATCATGGATCCGAAACGACTTTTCTACCCCTGTGTCATCCTGGGAAGAGTAAAAGCTTGATGATTGGTTAAAATCACCCTACCAACCGTTTTAAGCTTTCAAATTACTAATCATGTTTATCTGTATCTTGACTGGAAAATAATTTGGGCTTTGTAGCAGTGTGCAGCACTGATCCTATTAGGCCATCTATACTAAAGCTTCACCAGATTTAAAATTAAAAATAATTTTTAGCTGCATCTAGCCCGGAAAATAATTTTGGGGCTCCGAGATGCGCAAGACACATAAGTGCCTTCTTGCTGCACTACCTGCAGCATGACCCTCATATTGTCAGAATTCGAAGTAATCATGACTACTGGGTTGCCACACTCTTAGATCCCCCAAACTTTTCGATCAACCTTTTCATTTTAATAAAGACCAAAAAAATGGTCATTTTTGAAATTATAAGCATTAGCAGGTTGTTAGAAACTAAAATCAAACAGTTTTCAACTCAAAACTTTATTCTAGGTGAAGTTACATTTTCACATAGGACCCCTTGTTCGAAAGGAGCTTCTGAACTCTCTCGTCCATTGAATTTGTCAGGTTTTGGATGGTTTCTGCTTCAATTGTTTTGCATGAGGACAGAATACTCCAATGCTCCAAAGGTTCTGAATGGGGTAGAGGTCAGGGGAGCATGGGGGTCACACCATAAGTTTGTCCCCTTTTATGCCCATATCAGCCAGAGATGCAGATGTTTTATGTGCAGCATGAGATGGTGCATTATCATGCAGAAAAATGATCTTGCTGTGAAATACACGGTTCTTCTTCTTGAACCATGGCAGGAAGTGCTGTTTGAGAAAATCCACATACATTATGGAGTTCATCTTTAGCGCCTTCAGGGATCCTAAAGGGGCCGACAATCTCTCTCCCCATGATTCCAGCCCAAAACATTACTTCACCTCCTCCTTGTTGGCGCTGTAGCCGTGTTTGCGTGGGGTGTCCATCAACCAGCCATCCTCCACTCCATCCATCTGGACCATCGAGCGCTGCACGGCACTCATCCGTGAACAAAACAGTTTTGAAATCAGTCTTCATGTAATGTTTGGCCCACTGGAGCCGTTTCTGCTTGTGTGAAGTGGATAGAGGAGGTCGACAGGATGGCGTATGCACAGCTGCAAACCTCTGAAGGACCCTGCATCTTGTTGTTCGGGGGACGTTGGAGGCACAAGCAGCTTCAAAAACTTGTCTGCTGCTATGACATCACCATCAATGAGTTTAACTGACAAACAAACAAATTCTTCCCTTATCACTCCTAAACACTTTTTGCATAATAATTTGGAACACAGTGTACATGTGCTTTTCCACAAAACACCAGTGGTTCACGTAGTGAATCTTACAGTTCTAACTTGCCAACCGTGGTCTGTATGGAGTTGTTCAATAAAGGGCCCAAAATTAAGATAACATAGATGGGAGAGGTCTCTATGAATAGGAATTCCTAAGTATTTGATACCCTGTGAGGGCCAGGCAAAGGGAAAGTTGGACTGGATGGAATCCTATATGGATTTGGGGAGGGAGACATCGAGGGCCTCAGACTTCGCTGCATTGATTTTAAAATTTGACCATGTAACAAAGTGATCTATTTCAGCCATAACAGCATGGATGGATATATGTGATTGAGTGATATATACTAGCACATCATCAGCAAATAGAGAGCACTTGTACTCGGTGCCTCCCACCTCAATCCACCTAATATTGGGGTTATGGCGAATTGATGAGAGCAGGTGCTCCGTCACTAGGATGTATAAGAGAGGGGGCAGAGAACATCCCTGCCTTGTCCCATTGGTGATTGTGAAAGGTGATGAAAATGTTCTGACGCGCCCCCTGGGCCTTGGGACACCCGGAGCCGGACCCTTTTTGGTGGATGCTGGTGGTTGTAGTCTCCGTGGCGGCAACCCGGTTCCGTGGCTCAGGGCGGTCAAACCAGTGGCGGAACTATTTATGTGGTTTTGATGTTTAAATGTCCGACTACGCCACCCGTGGATTGCGGTCAGAGTGAACCGCCGCTCCAGGGCAGACCGCTGAGGCTGGTGTTGTGGGTGCAGCAGAGCGTAGCATAACTCCCCACGGGAGGAGTATAGCCTCAGGGCAGTGTATGCGGAGGATGGGGGTGATGGTGCAGGGCAGCAGCAGTAATGACACGGAGTAAGTGATGCAGTCCAGGGCCTTTACTCACAGTTCTTATTATCCAGACCACGTCTGCAGGTAACGGCTGCCCACGTCGTACTGTGCTCACCAGGTGAGGGGCTCAGACAACTCCCAGATAACTTTGGAGTGCTTCACAGGACCCCCTTTGTGTGTCCTTTGTCTGGCCTTTCTTACCAACCCTTCTGTCCGGCTGCCTCGGGCCTCCTCTTGGTAAACTTGGCGCCAGTTTCCCTGACCCTATGTGGTGCCTTCCTAGCGGGTGTAGCGAGGGGCTGCGCCACATAAAATGTCACAGCCTCCTGTTTCTAGCTGAGGGTCGTTTCCTGCCTCCACTAGTTTCGGGGACCGGTCTCCCCCTTTGGCCTGACCCCTCCACGCAGGTGGATTCTGGCGTGCGGTGGCGACTCGCCCGTCCGCACCCCTGAGATCCCTTCGTTCCTCATTCCTGGAGCCTTCTCCGCTCCTCTTCCTTCCTTCTCCCTCTTCCAGGCCTGGGCCTCTGTTACTAGGCCCGCCTCCGGAGCAG
Source organism: Phyllobates terribilis (assembly GCF_046119375.1). Lineage (NCBI taxonomy): Eukaryota > Metazoa > Chordata > Amphibia > Anura > Dendrobatidae > Phyllobates > Phyllobates terribilis. The sequence goes on along the minus strand of NW_027362771.1, from coordinate 203,650,999 downwards.
AGCTCATGCAGAGCCCCTGCTCCCTGCCACTTCTGCTCAGACTTCTCTGCACTGAACTAAGATGGTGCCCACCTTTTATACTCCCTTCTCAATGCACCCAGGAACTGCTTCCTCCCTGCTCCTGCACTACAGGGTTCCCCTTCCTCAGTGTTCCCTCCCCCCACTCCAGCCAGGGACAGGGACTGTCGTGCCCATCTCAGGGGCATATTGGTCGCCCTGCCCCACGGCAATGTGGTGTAATGCATGCAGGTGTCGGGTCCTGATCCACACTACATCCTTACCTGAGAGTGAGATATCACACCTCTGGGTGAGGTGCAATACCTCTGTAGCAACCGAGCCCTCAGGGTGCTACAGTTCCATTCATCTTCAGCCTAGGTGACGTATTGCGATACAGGGCCGTGATTTTGGCTATAAAAGGGTCCCCTAGACCCCTACCCCAAGCTTTTTAAGAGAATCATATATGGCGTGCCAGGAGACTCTATGGAATGCTTTCTCAGCATCCAACGAGAGTATCTAATTACAAATTTTTAACTGCATCTAGCCCAGGAAATACTTTGTGCCTAGTAGCAGGGTCTGCTAGTCAGCGGATTATCCCGGCTGTTAAGCAAGCTACACCACCTGTAGTTTGGACACTTCATTTTTTCAAAGGAAATGCTTAGGGACCACGGGATACTCAGTGAAGAGCATCAGGAGGCACCCCAAGGCATAGGGGCTGGGACTGGCAGTAGGATGCCTTGCGGTGGACAGCCGAGCTCGATCCTTATAAAAGCTTTTTAACTGCAGCAGCTTTAGTGGACGCTACTGGAGCTGGAATTACGCGGCTGCTGGCATGAGACTTGCCCTCCAAAAGATCCTTGTAAATGGATTTAAAGTGTATTCATTCAAATTAGAGAGACAATTTAAATTAAAAAGCTTAGAGCTGCCTCCACCACAGGGGGGCTCGCTCGACCCACCAGCGGACAGGCACCAGTATTGGGAGAGGGGGGCTGGCTGTCAGGGTTCACCGCGGCTCTGGCACAAACCCGGCGACACGGAGGTGGCACGGGCAGGAGCGGACTGGCCGTGTCGGCTTCTCACTTTTTGGATTTTAGAAGGGCATGACATGCCTATATCTGTGTCTCCCCCTCCTTTTACTCCTCCACCTCTTTTATTTTCGCATGACTATATGTACTTGTCACTTTTCCATGTGTTAGTTGTGTCTTCTGAGCAGTTTGTCAGCTTTTGGACACCTTTGAAGGTGTTTTCTATGTGTTTCTATGTGTTTTTGTTTGCCTGCCATTGGTTTTAACGGTGTTCAAAAGTGTTCGACGAACAGTTCGACGAACAGTTCGGCGAACACACGGGTGTTCGACGAACCGAACCAAACTCGAACACTACGGGGGTGGCTCAACACTAGTAATCACACCGACCCGAAGAATAAAGTCGTCTAATCACTTATACCGCACGAGGAACGGCGTCAAAAATAAACTCTTGGGTTAAGATTGGGCTAGGGTTAGGGCTGGGTTTGGGGTTAGGGTTGTGCTAGGGTTAGGGTTGTGCTAGGGTTAGGGTTGTGCTACGGTTAGGGCTGGGGTTGGGGTTAGGGTTGGGGTTAGGGTTGTGATGGGGTTGGGATTTTTTTCAAAAGTAAGAAAAAAGATGACGATATGGTGACTAGTGTTGAGCGCAAGTGCTCGCTACTTGAGTTTGCATCGGGTGCTCTGGTATGCATTGAGTATCGTGGGTATTTGAGTGACATGCTCGAGTCTCTGCCCCATATGCTTCGCGGCCAAAAAAACTTTACGGGGATTGCCTGCCATGCACGAGCGATCCCCGCATGTTTTTTTTTGGGTGTCTAATAACCGTGAAACATGCGGAGCAGGGACTCGAGCATGTCACTCGAGCACACGCTGTACATGGTGCATACCTGAGTACCCGATGCAAACTCAAGTAGCGAGCACTTGCGCTCAAGACTAATGACAACTTATTCAATATGATGACCTAATGTAAACAAATTCTGTGTCGTACCTCTGGGTTCAAAATGTTCACTATACACCTTAATAAAATCCTTGAGGGGTATAGTTTCCAAAATTGGGTCACTTGTGGGGGAGCTCCACTGTTTAGGCACATCACGGGCTCTCCAAACTCGACATGGTGTCCGCTAACAAATTGAATGGAAAATCGGCTCAAATGGTTAGCGGACGCCATGTTGCGTTTGGAGAGAGCTACTGCGTGCACAAACATTGGAGCTCCCCCACAAGTGACCCCATTTTGGAAACTAGACCCCCCAAGGCACCTATCTAGATGCATAGTGAGCACTTGGAACCCCCAGGTGTTTCACAAATTGATTCGTAAAAATGAAAAAGTGAAAAAAAAACACTTTTTCATATTTATGAATCAATTTGTGAAACACCTGGGGGTTCCAAGTGCTCACTATGCATCTAGATAGGTGCCTTGGGGGGTCTAGTTTCCAAAATGGGGTCACTTGTGGGGGAGCTCCAATGTTTGGGCACACAGGGGCTCTCCAAACGCAACATGATGTCAGCTAACAATTTGAGCCGACAATTTGCTAGCGGATACCATGTTGCATTTGGAGAGTCCCTGTGTGCCCAAAGATTGGAGCTCCCCCACAAGTGACCCCATTTTGGAAACTAGCCCCCCCAAGGCACCTATCTAGATTCATAGTGAGCACTTGGAACCCCCAGGTGTTTCACAAATTGATTCATAAATATGAAAAAGTGTTTTTTTTTTCACTTTTTCATTTTTACGAATCAATTTGTGAAGCACCTGGGGGTTCCAAGTGCTCACTATGCATCTAGATAGGTGCCTTTGGGGGTCTAGTTTCCAAAATGGGGTCACTTGTGGGGGAGCTCCAAAGTTTGGGCACACAGGGGCTCTCCAAACGCAACTTGGTGTCCGCTAACAATTTGATCCGATTTTCCATTCAATTTGTTAGCGGATACCATGTTGCATTTGGAGAGTCCCTGTGTGCCCAAACATTGGAGCTCTCCCACAAGTAACCCCATTTTGGAAACTAGACCCCCCCAAGGCACCTATCTAGATGCATAGTGAGCACTTGGAACCCCCAGGTGCTTCACAAATTGATTAATAAAAATGAAAAAGTGTTTTTTTTTTCACTTTTTCATTTTTACGAATCAATTTGTGAAGCACCTGGGGGTTCCAAGTGCTTACTATGCATCTAGATAGGTGCCATGGGGGGTCTAGTTTCCAAAATGGGGTCACTTGTGGGGGAGCTCCAATGTTTGGGCACACAGGGGCTCTCCAAACGCAACATGGCGTCCGCTAATTATTCAAGCAAATTTTACAATCAAAAAGTCAAATGGCGCTCCTTCCCTTCCGAGCCCTGCTGTGCGCCCAAACAGTGTTTTTTCCCCACATATTGGGTATCTGCGTGCCCAGGGAAAATTGCACAACAAATTTTGGGGTCCATTTTTTCTTGTTACCTCTGTGAAAATAAAAAAATTTGGTTCTAATGTAACATTTTTGTGAAAAAAGTTAAATGTTCATTTTTTTCTTCCACATTCAAAAAATTCCTGTGAAGCACCTGAAGGGTTAATAAAGTTCTTGAATGTGGTTTTGAGCACCTTGAGGGGTGCAGATTTTAGAATGGTGTCACTTTTGGGTATTTTCTGTCATAAAGACCTCTCAAAGTGACTTCAAATGTGATGTGGTCCCTAAAAAAATGGTTTTGTAAATTTTGTTGGAAAAATGAGAAATCGCTGGTCAACTTTTAACCCATATAGCTCCCTAACAAAAAAAAATTTTGATTCCAAAATTGTGCTGATGTAAAGTAGACATGTGGGAAATGTTATTTATAAACTCTTTTGTGTGACATATCTCTCTGATTTAAGGGCATAAAAATTCAAATTTTGAAAATTGCAAAATTTTCAAAATTTTTGCCAAATTTCCATTTTTTTCACAAATAAACGCAAGTGATATCGAAGAAATTTTACCACAATCATGAAGTGCAATATGTCACGAAAAAACAGTCTCAGAATCAGGGGGATCCGTTGAAGTGTTCCAGAGTAATTACCTCATAAAGTGACAGTGGTCAGAATTGTAAAAATTGGCCTGGTCATTAACGTGCAAACCACCCTCGGGGCTTAAGGGGTTAATGACCAAGCCAAATTTTACAATTCTGACCACTGTCAATTTATGAGGAAATAACTCTTCAATGGATCCCACTGATTCGGAGACTGTTTTTTCGTGACATATTGTACTTCATGATAGTGGTAAAATTTCTTCGATATGACTTGTGTTTATTTGTGAAAAAAATGGAAATTTGGTGAAAATTTTTAATATTTTGCAATTTTCAAACTCTGAATTTTTATGCCTTTAAATCAGAGAGATATTGTCACGGATGTTTCGGGTGTGACAGACAGTAATTCGGGATCTGGCTGTAGAAAGTCGCTGCGCTTGGCTTTGCAGACACCTTTTAGATCCTTTCATCATCTTTCCCTCTCTAGGACCCAGTGGTGAGCTCCACTTTCTGCTGCTAATTAACACACCGTTGCTGGACCTTTAAATAACACACAGTCTCTCCAGAGAATTGCTGGTGATTGAAGTATATGCCTCTGTTCAGGCCTGAAGCTCTAGCAGTCAGCTAGCTTCTTCTTGGAGTTCCTTTGCGATCGTTGTCGTGATCGCTCTGGTGTCTTCTCAAAGCTAAGTGTATCCTCTTGTCTGTTTACCTTGTTTGTCTTTAGTTGCAGTGGGACTGACTAGTGCTCACCCCTCCCTATCTAAGGCCTAGCTTCTGGGTCAGCCAGGTCTAAGGTATCCTGCTCGGCGAAAGGTGAGGAACTTATTTAGGGACGATAGGGGAGCCAGGGTGTTGTAAGATCTACCTAGGGGTCTCCACTTTCCCTTTCCCTTGTTGCTAGGCTTCCCCTCCTTTTCCCCTCGCCGTATGTTGGGTCCTTCTCATACTTAGCATGACAGATATGTCACACAAAATAGTTAATAAATAACATTTCCCACATGTCTACTTTACATCAGCATAATTTTTGCAACAAAATGTTTTTTTGTTAGGAAGTTATAAGTGTTTAAAGTTGACCAGTGATTTCTTATTTTTACAATAAAATTTACAAAAACATTTTTTTTAGGGCCACATCATATTTGAAGTGACTTTGCGGGGCCTTTATGACAGAAAATCCTCAAAACTGACATCATTCTAAAACGTAACCCCTCAAGGTGCTTAAAAGAACATTCAATAAGTTTATTAACCCTTCACGAGCTTCTTAGGAAGAAGTTAAGCAACGTGGAAGGAAAAAATGAACATTTAACTTTGACAAAAAATTTACATCAGACCCCAATTATTTTTTATTTTCACAAGGGTAACAAGAGAAAATGGACCACAAAATTTGTTGTGCAATTTATCCCGATTATGCCGATATCCCATATGTGGGGGAAAACCACTGTTTGGGCGCAAGGCAGGGCAAGGAAGGGAAGGAGCACCATTTGACTTTTTGAACTCAAAATTGGCTGGAATCTAGAGCGGACGCCATGTTGCATTTGGAGAGCCCCTGATGTGCCTAAACAGTGGACACCATTATGGTGACACAAGTGACACGATTTTGGAAACTAGACCCCTCAAGGAACTTATCTAGATGTTTATAATGAAGAGCTGTGAAAATAAAAAATCTAACCTTTTCCACAAAAATTATATTTTAGCCCCAAATTTTTTATTTTCACAAGGGTAAGAGGAGAAAATGGACTCCGATAATTATTTTTCAATTTCTCCTGAGTACGCTGATACCCCATATATGGGGAAAAATGACTGCTTGGGCGCACGGCAGGGCTAGGAAGGGAAATAGCACATTTTGACTTTTTGAATGTAAACTTTGCTGGCCTAGTTAGCAGACGCCATGTTGCATTTGGAGAGCCTCTGATGTGCCTAAACAGTGGAAACCCCCCACAAGTGACCCCATTTTGGAAACTATACCCCTCAAGGATTTTCAAGGGGTATAGTGAGCATTTTGAACCCATAGGTACTACACAGAATTTGATAGCATTAGGTCGTAATATTGAATATCTTATCATTAGTGTTGAGCGCAAGTGCTCGCTACTAGGGTTTGCATCGAGTACTCGGGTATGCAGCAAGTATCGCGGGTGCTCGAGTGACATGCTGGAGTCTCCACCCCACATGTTTTCCGGCAGTTAGACACCCGGAAAAAAAAACATGCTTGGATTTCCTGTGTAACGTAGGCAATCCCTGCGTGTTTCTTTTGCTGCATAACAGTCGCGAAACATGTGGGGAGGGGATTCGAGCTTGTCACTCGAGCATCCACGATACTTTGTGCATACCCGAGCACCAGATGCAAACTCAAGTAGCGAGCACTTGTGCTCAACACTAGTCATTATATCGCCATCATTTTTTTTTCTTTACTTTAGAAAAAATCCCAACCCCAACACAACCCTAACCCTAGCACTACACTAACTGTAACCCTAACCCTAGCACCACCCTAACCCCAACACAACCCTAACTTTAACACAACCCTAATCCTAACCCTAATCTTAAGCCTAACCCTAACCCCAACACAACCCTAACCCTAGCACAACCCAAACACTAACACAACCCTAATCCTACCCCTAATTCTAACCCTAATCCTAACTGTAATCATAACCTTACCCCTAATCCTAAACCATATCCTAACCCTAACTGCAAAGAATGGAAAAAATATTTATTTTTTATTTTATAATTTTTATCTATCCAAGGGGGGGTGACAAAGGGGGATTTGATTTATTATTTTTTTTCTTTTGATCATTGTGATAGGGTTTATCACAGTGATCAAAAGGAACCAATAGGGAAAATTCTCTATTGTCGTTGGGTACAGGCCGGCACATCTCAGCAGGCGCACTGCGCATGCCATTCTTTTTTTACAGGAAGATAATGTGGGGCTGGGGTCGAATTAGTAGATGCAGAGGATGGTAGAGGTACCGAGAGGCCTCGGGGGGTTTCAGTTCTCTCTCCTCTGACTTGTATAGGGGGTATGGAAAGTATTCAGACCCCTTTAAATTTTCACTCTTTGTTTCATTGCAGCCATTTGGTACATTCTAAAAAGTTAATTTTTTTCTCATTAAAGTACACTCTGCACCCCATCTTGACTGAAAAAACAAATGTAGAAATTTTTGCAAATTTATTAAAAAAGAAAAACTGAAATATCACATTATTTCCTCTGGCCTACTACCGTTATATTGACAATATGTTAATCATCTGGACAGAGTCTGAATAACAGCTGAAGACGTTCCATCAACACTTTAATCAATTTCATCCCACCATCAACCTAATACTCAACTACTCCTGTACTGAAATTAACTTTTTGGACCCCACCATTAAGCTACAAAACAATGAAATAGAGATGTCCCGGTACCAGTAACCAATTGATCATCCAACATATCTTAAATGGGAAGGTTTTCATCCAAAACACATAAAAAACTATTGTCAGCAGCCAAGCCATCAGATACAATCGGATATGTTCCAATTCTATGGATAGAGACAAACAACTTGGTGGGCTCAGAATGACCTTTTTGAATCAGGGCTAACATCTAAGAACAATTGAAAACCAGATTGCAAGAGCCACCAGAAAATCAAGGAATCATCTCCTACATTACAAAACTAAACAAGAAAACAACCAGGTGCCTCTTGTCACCTACAATCCAAATCTGGAGGTGCTACACGGAAACTACAACCCTTACTACAAAAAAATTACAATCCATATTTCCAGACCCCCCACTTCTGTGCTTTAGGTAGCCCCCAAATCGAAGAAGCATCATTGTCAGAAGCTCCCTGTCCTCTTCACGAGCTACAGGAACCTTTCCCTGCAACCAAAAAAAGTGTAAGACCTGTCCATTTATAATGACCACAGACAAGATAAAGATCCCCAACTCACATCAGGACTACAAGATGCCAGGTACTTTCAGCTGCATCACATCTAATGTAGTGTACTTAACTATATGTACCAAATGTCCAGGTTGAGGTCTGTATGTTGGGGAGACAGGGCAAAAATGTAGAACAAGGATGAATTCTCATTGCCACACAATAAAAGAAAAAAGAATAGATATACTTGTGGCCAAACATTTCTGTATCCCTGATCACAGCATCATGGACATGAAGTTACTGGTATTAAAGGGTAACTTCAAATCTCAGAGAGACAGAAAAATTTGGGAATACAAACAATTACAACCTTCGACACACTCAGTGCAGGAATGAATGTGTAGCATAGATTTATGTCATTCTACATAAACTAAGAAATGTGCTTCTCAGACCTGTGGGGGCATTACAACCATGGACCAGACCTCAATCACAGGACAATAAAACTTTCACACTCCTCATCTATGAACTGCTCCAATATTTATGTCCACAACTATTTCTCCCCCCTCCCATACTAATAGTTCTGCTTCACGTCACTTGTCTCATCTATTGCATTACTTTTGTGCCCCGTATAAATATGTGACTCTTCAGATTTGGTGTTATTCTATGCCTGATGAAGAGGCCTGAGTAGTCTTGAAAGCTTGCAATTTGTTACCATCTTTTCAGTTTGCCATTAAAAGGTATCAACCACTGAAGACTCTCTTAAATCTTAATATTGTTTTTATCTACTAGCTAACACAGTACAAAGATATATATTTTTCCTTTACCATAATAATGTGTATTCTGCCGATCCATCTTTGCATGTTTATGGTAGCGTTATTGGTTTTAGCTATCAAATGACCTATTTTCATGATATTGCCACCAGTAATATGCACACTCAAAAGCTGCTCTAAGGAAGCAGTAAACAGGCATTTGCCTTCCAGTTAATTATTTTAGAACTAGGGATTTGTAAACCACCACATTCAAGCATTTTCAGCCCCATTCCATCCCACCATAGACAAATATAACAAAATTAACATTTCTCACATGACATACACCAGTTATATCTGACTGACCCTAAGGATTATAATGAGGTCCAGGAGGTTTCCATTTTTTTGTCCCTTTACTGGACAAAATAAAGCATCATTTTGTGCTATTTAGTCCCTAATTTTGTTATGTTCTGCAATGAAGGTTTCAATGAAGATGCATACATGGACTATCATTATCCCCTTCTACTTCCTGTAGTTCATGTGGATGATACACTCCCAAAGGTGACATGCACACTACAACCAGCAATGCAAAATGTTTTATTAATTTTAATCCAAGGCCTCATTCAGACATCAGTGTTTTTCACGTATGCATAAAAATGATAAGAGTGTCATCAGTGTTTGATTCTTGTTTCATCAGTGTTTTTCATATAAGGATAAATAAATAAATTGAAAAAACATAGACATGTGAACATCCCCATAGACTATAATGGGTGCGTGTTGTATCCATAAATACATGTATAAAACAACAGCTACAACAATGTGGTATAACATACATTTTAAAATATGCAAACAGCTGGAAATATGCTCTAATAATATTAAAATTGCTAAAATATTACAAGCGTTCACACTTGATAATCACAATCACTCACCATGCCTGCTATAAGAGGGTTGAGACCCACAAGCAAATATGGTCACAAGGAAAACAACACAAGGAGGGGAGTAACAAACAATTTAATACCTACTGGTTAATTTTCCTACACGTACAGAAACAGCTTTAATTATAGAAAACAGAATGTAACAAATCAAAACATCAAGTTTGATTGTTTATGTACTGTAATGCAAGAAGCATCATTAATTTAATTAATTTAACACTTAGGGAAGAAATTGGAATCTAAATATGAATCCAACTAAAATGTTTTATGGAAGGCACTTTGTATTTGTAGCCTGCACTGGTGTGGAACATAATAAATAATATTAGCACTTAATGATAAAAGTGATGACAACAACCACATTTTAATAACCAGCTTGTTAGTAGTAGAGTTGCTAAAAGTATATACTTTGGCAGGAAACCAAATTGGAATCTGAATGTCCTAATTAGTCACAATAGAAATACAGTAACAAATATGCTGTGAATAGAGTCGAAAATGAACATTTAATTGCAGTGAGAAATAATGAGCTTTCAATTAATCAGAAAGCAGTCCTGTGTTATAATTGTCACATTGATTTTTGTGAAAGGTCTATATGTTTTTTGCATGGGAGAGGTGGTTAATTTTAGAGCTCTGTAATTGTTCTCAATTATTTTTCAATGTCACGGTTGATATATTTATCACGTATGTAAATTTTACATTAGTTAATAATAACAAAAAAAAAATTATGGATAAAATGTCCATGATTTACAATATTTCTTTTCAACTGATATTGCTAATATTGCAACATTTCAGCTATATTTTACTTCAAAACTTACACTCCGTTATAAGGGAGGTTTCAGCAAACTACATATGAAATATATCAGTCAAGGTCTCAGAGTATTCAGAGATTTATGTATCATACATTTATCACAATAAAGTAAACAGTGGGATTCATGCTTTCCCTAGCCTACCACTAAGAACACTTTGATGATAATAAATTAAGGAGTTTATACCAAAAACCTAAAGGCACAAATTTTATGCGCAACTCAGAAGTTGTGCTAAAATATTTAGATTTTTGGTATTTTAATACCAGCCCCAGTACGCTACGCCGTTATGGTCATAACAAGGGCAGAGCATTGGTAGGATGGGGCATGGTTGTGCCCACCCATGAAATTCAAAAAGTCTTTGAGTAGAGTATATTTCTGCTGGAGGTGCACGCTAGTTAAGAGATGCGCAATGCCAGTGTTAATGAATTGGTCTCATTGTTCTTAAATTAGATTAATCACCAAATTTCACATTATAATCTTCATAGACTGATAAGTAAGCCTCTTAGACCTGATGAGCCTGAGGACCTGATATACTTTGTTTCAGAAGTTGTCCTAACCCTATCCAGAACAGCTAGAACACAGTTTTCATGAATTAATAATTTTAATATCTCCTGTAGAAATGGATGGATAAATGACCATTTCTTCATTCCTGACTGTGCATTTAGCAACATTCTCAAGATAGCTGTGGGTCCCTGCCATAGGGCACACATTTTTTAGGCATTTATGGCATATTCTATCAATATAAATATTAACTTCTCCGCGACAAATATATACTTATAATTTCCACTGTATATACTATACTATATAATGTGCTGAGCAATTTTTGGACCTCCCATAGAAATGAATGGAGAGTATGACCCTCTCTCCATTGCTAATAGTAGGCTGGGACACAGTCCTCAAGATATGCGAGTCCATGCAATGGGGCACATATTTATCAGACATTTATGGCATATTCTATCAATTTGCCAGAAATATTTACCTTTTTGCTACAGATAAATAATTATAATTTCCGCTGCTACATAATGTGCTGAGGAATTTTTGGACGTCCCATAGAATTGATTGAAGACAGTTTGACCCTCTCTCCATTCCTGATAGAACGCTGGTGCACAGTTCTCGAAATAGAGGTGGGTCCCAGCAGGGAAAAATATGTCATACTTTATCGATTTGTTGTAATTGGGAGTCTTTTATATGGATCAAATATTTAGTTTTCTTCCACAGATACATATATACATTCTATTCTGCCTCATAATAACTTTAACCCTGGTAATTTAAATACAAAAGGTAGCATGGGCAGATAAAATAAATTGGGCAGAGACCTCACTTTTCTGAAGCATAAAATTTCTCCATTTATTACATTTTTTTATGTATAACTAAAAGTAGAGAACAAATACAGTTTGTTGATACAGATACAATGAAGCCAACATACCTAGCCACCATTCCTTCTGAGTGTGGCAGTATCAGATTGTAAGATCCATTGAGTCTAATATTTCTGAATAAACAGAACAGGAAAACTTTTCACCCCAGGAGCAAGTTATGTGCTTCACTCTCAATTTACAGATGGGGATCAAGTGAACTGCTGGATTTCATAAGAATTGTTGCAGTTCGCTATCTGGTAACAACTATGGTTCTCATTAACCAGAAAATTCTAATTTCAATCTTTTAGTTAATCTTTTTCTGAATTTGACATACAGTACAGACCAAAAGTTTGGACACACCTTGTACATTCACACTAAAGGCATCAAAACTATGAATTAACACATGTGGAATTATATACTTAACAAAAAGTGTGAAACAACTGAAAATATGTCTTATATTCTAGGTTCTTCAAAGTAGCCACCTTTTACTTTGATGACTGCTTTGCACACTCTTGGCATTCTCTTGATGAGCTTCAAGAGGTAGTCACCGGAAATGGTTTTCACTTCTCAGGTGTGCCCTGTCAGGTTTAATAAGTGGGATTTCTTGCCTTATAAATGGGGTTGGGACCATCAGTTGTGTTGTGCTTAAGTCAGGTGGATACACAGCTGATAGTCCTACTGAATAGATTGTTAGCTGCTTTTTTCTTGCCATAATACAGATTCTAAGTAAAGAAAAACAAGTGGCCATCATTACTTTAAGAAATTAAGGTCAGTCAGACCGAAAAATTGGGAAAACTTTGAAAGTGTCCCCAAGGGCAGTTGCAAAAACCATCAAGCGCTACAAAGAAACTGGCTCACATGAGGACCGCCCCAGGAAAGGAAGACCAAGAGTCACCTCTGCTTCTGAGGATAAGTTTATCCGAGTCACCAGCCACAGAAATTGCAGGTTAACAGCAGCTCAGATTAGAGACCAGGTCAACGCCACACAGAGTTCTAGCAGCAGACACACCTCTACAACAACTGTTAAGAGGAGCCTTCATGGTAAAATAGCTGCTAGGAAACCACTGCTAAGGACAGGCAACAAGCAGAAGAGACTTGTTTGGGCTAAAGAACACAAGGAATGGACATTAGACCAGTGGAAATTTGTGCTTTGGTCTGATGAGTCCAAATTTGAGATCTTTGGTTCCAACCACCGTGTCTTTGTGCGATGCAGAAAAGGTGAACCGATGGACTCTACATGCCTGGTTCCCACTGTGAAGCATGGAGGAGGAGGTGTGATGTGTGGGGGTGCATTGCTGGTGACACTGTTGGGGATTTATTCAAAATTGAAGGCATACTGAACCAGCATGGCTACCACAGCATCTTGCAGCGGCATGCTATTCCATCCGGTTTGTGTTTAGTTGGACCATCATTTATTTTTCAACAGGACAATGACCCCAAACACACCTCAAGGCTGTGTAAGGACTATTTGACCAAGAAGGAGAGTGATGGGGTGCTACGCCAGATGACCTGGCCTCCACAGTCACCAGACCTGAACCCAATCGAGATGGTTTGGGGTGAGCTGGACCGCAGAGTGAAGGCAAAAGGGCCAACAAGTGCTGAGCATCTCTGGGAACTCCTTCAAGATTGTTGGAAGACCATTTCCAGTGACTACCTCTTGAAGCTCATCAAGAGAATGTCAAGAGTGTGCAAAGCAGTCATCAAAGCAAAAGGTGGCTACTTTGAAGAACCTAGAATATAAGACATGTTTTCAGTTGTTTCACACTTTTTTGTTAAGTATATAATTCCACATGTGTTAATTCATAGTTTTGATGCCTTCAGTGTAAATGTACTATTTTCATAGTCATGAAAATACAGAAAAATTTTTAAATGAGAAGGTGTGTCCAAACTTTTCGTCTGTACTGTAAGTGCTAGCGTTAATTTTCATATTTTAATTTAGCATATTTTTACAACGATTTATGAAACAACTAGATATCCTGTAAATTATTCTTTTGTTGAGAAAGTTTCACATCCATTTCCTGCTCAGCATTGTAAATGATGTACGACGCGTCACACTCCTTACATTTTCACTTTCCACAATGCTTGCTCATCCTAACCTAACACGTCCTATTCTTAAAATTGCTAATTTATGGTAATCTATTCTCCAGCTACCACAATGTTGATTTCTCACTTCTAAAAATTGTCTTCAACCATTAACTGTATAGCGTATGTATTGAATCATATAACTACTAGGACAGTACTACTACAGGTAGATTTGCTAACTGTCCACAAATTCCTGGACAGTCTGTAAAATTGGGTACTTTTTTTCCCTGTTCATAAAAAAAATTTGAAGTGTGTGATTTTTTTGAAGCTGGAGAGACTTTTTATGACTGTAATTATCTCCATTTTACAGTTCACAGTGAATGCATCTAATGTATGTATATAGGATTTATGGTCTGTAGTCATGTATCACTTGTAATCTTAATGATTTATTATGGTTTTCTAATGTGTTCAGAAAAAATGTTGGCTGACCGTGATTTTTTGAGAAGCTGTCCATTAAAAAAAATAAGTGTATTCTAATAAAGTTTTTCATATTACTCTTCCTAGGTTCATTGGTATATAAATAAGTATGTGCAGAATTACATTTTTGCATAATACAACTATTCAAAAATATTTTATGAGGAATTGGGTTGAAGTTGACATTTCCCTGCATAGCATTTGTCATACATTTCCATTATCCTCTATTCATAAATTATACCAATATTATGAAATAGGAAAGAATATGGTTCAGTTTTTCTAACTAACCATAAATCTTTTATGGATATAGAGTTGCATCAATCCTACTCTCTCTTCATGTAATTGTAGTGAGCTGGCAGGCTCTGGCTGTTCTGTGATAATTGAGATAGAGCCTGTTACAGAAATGATTACGCAGGATGGTGTTGCCACCTTGTGGCCAGAGGTTGCACCTGCGCAGGGTGTGATGACAGAGAAAAAGACAGAGTCTCCTGTGTCCCGCCCTAGAGAGTCACGTGACCAGAGTGAGAAGCAGGAAAAAGAGCGCGGAGAGTCTGAGAGAGTCTGTGAAAAGAACCAGGATGGTGTGCAGGTCCTCGTGTGTGCCTTAGAGGATACTCTCAACGTGGCTGCTGTTATCTGACATCTTTTCCTCAGAGCTTTCCCCAGCTTCCGCACTGCTGAAGGATTCAGCTGTTACACTCCCCACTACTGGAGTGTGGACTACACAAGGGAATCCACAAGAGCTGCTATCCGGATCAGAGAGACTGTAAGCGGGACCTCTGGCGAGAGGCCGAAGTATTCCTTGCTTTCAGCGAAATTTGTTGTTCCTGTTTTTTTTCTTCGGCTGGGACGCCTTCCTGCAAAGACAGACAGGCCTGCGACGGGGGACACATCCTTCTGGAGTAAAGGACTGGTAACGTGTGAGTAGGGACAGTGAGGGTCAGCTTATAAGTACACGTTATTGCTGTGAACATTTACGGTTGTCATTTATTGTGTTCTGCTATGTTAAAAATGTATACAAGTAAAGATACGGTTATCAAGATAGAGTCTGTGTGTGGGGATCTTGCTGGGCCAGATCATAGATACCAACGCGCGGCCTTGCCCGCGGTCACTTCATCTGGGTTGTCGGCAGGATCTGTGACCAACAGGATTCCCACCCAGGCCACGTGTAGAGTCAGAAAGCCCCGTCGGTGTCTATTGTGAATCAGGTCAGGAAATTTGGCGGACGAAACTACCCTGTACCAGAGTGGGCGGAACAAGTCCGGATACTGGGGGAAATGTATAATATTGACCCTAAGACCTTGGCAGAAATGAAGGTACTGACGCTAGAGGGGGAGGCATGGACGACAGTCAGACTGGAGACGGTCAGGGGCCAGCGTACAGTGGATGATTTGGTGCGGGTGCTGGAGAACACCTATGGGCCGACCACATACCAGGGAACACTGCGACACATGTTCTTTAGACGGACGCAGCTTGAATGGGAGGATATTCCCCAATATGCGAACGCCCTTCAGGTACTCCTTGAACAAGCCTGTGGAAAAGGGGAACAACTAGCTGGTATGGCTCCTCGTGACCTGGTACTGAGAGACCAATTTGTAATAAGACTGAGAGACCAGTATCTTAACCGCACGTAACAGGACTTGATCCGGATGATGCCGACTCTTACTTTTGCTGAAGTCAAACAGGAAGCCATAGAACGTTCAAGGGGACCCGTCATGGATGTGGGGATTCCAGGTGCTGCGTGCAGATCCATATCTGACATTAAAAATCCGAACAGTGACACGGAAGACCTGAAACAGATGGTAGCAGATGTAACATACCTGGCGGCGTCCTTGCATGGTGGTCCATCTCCCACTGTGCAAGAGCGCGCACTTGATCTCCAGTCCAGAATGTCTCTCTGGCTTCCCTCCTTGCTGTCTGTTTGTCTGTTTTGGCTGCATAGGGCGACGCCCGCTGAACTTCCTGTTTCTTGTACCTGCTGCGGACACGCCCCTGTTGCACCTTCAGCCTATTGCTGTCCATCTTTGGGTATTTATACCACCTTCTTCCTCAAGATGGCGCCTGAGCATTGTGTCCTGTCAGTCGGCTTTTTGTCTTTGACATGCCAGGTCCTATCCTGTTTTCCTGCCTGTTTTCCAGTTCTGTGTCTGAACTGTGGTCTGTTCTTGTGAACACGCTTCTTGCCTGTTCTTTCGCCTTCTAGGGGCCGTATTCCTAGATCTGCCTGTCTGTGCCTTGCGGTATCTGTTCCCGTCTGAACAGAGTCCTGTTTGTGTCTCTGCCTTGCGGTTTCTGTTCCCGTCTGAACAGAGTCCTGTTTGTGTCCCTGCCTTGCGGTATCTGTTCCTGTCTGAACTGAGTCCTGTCTATCTCTCCTGTCTTGCAGTATCAGTTCCCGTGTCTGAACTGAGTCCTGTCTATGTCTCCTGCCTTGCGGTATCAGTTCCCGTGTCTGAACTGAGTCCTGTCTGTGTACTCTTGCCTGCTGCCTTTCCTGGAGGCTGTATTTCCAGGCCTGTCTGAACACGCTCCTAGCCTGTTCCTCCTGCCTTCTAGGGGCCGATTACCTAGATCCGTTCTTGTATCTTGTCTGTCCTGTCTGAACACGCTCCTTGCCTGTTCGTCCCGCCTCTCTGGGGGCCGTATTCCCAGACCCGCTCCTGTATCCCACTGCAGTGTCGGTCTCTTCCGTACACTCAGTTCCAGTCTGAACTCTCTCCTATCCTTTACCTGTTTTGCCTCTATGTCCGTTCCTTTCCTTTTTCTGCAGAGTCTGAACTCGTACCTAACTCCTGCTTGTTGTCTCTGTACTCCCGTTTGTGAGTTTGTGGTCCACTTGCTACTTCACTGCAAATACCCTGTGGGTATCTGGCTCTGCCTTTCCCTTCCTGTCTGTTCCGTGTGAACAGAGCCCTGTCCGTCCTGCTCTGACTCCTTGCTCACTGCTCCGGCAGCCTTGCTCCGCTCTGACCCTTTTGCTCACTGCTCTGGCAGCCTTGCTCCGCTCTGACCCTTTTGCTCACTGCTCCGGCAGTCCTGTCCTGCCCTGCTTCTGCCCGCTGCTCCGGCAGTCCTGTCCTGCCCTGCTTCTGCTCGCTGCTCCTGCAGCCCCGTCCTGCTCTGTTCTTGCCCACCGCTTCGGGCGTTCCCTCTCTGCTGTGGTTGTCTACCGCATCTGCGGTTCTGTGACCCAGTCTGTACTGAGTCTTAACCTTTCTGTGCTCCAGCCCGTCCTTTCGGTCAGTACCTCCCTGCCTGCATACTCGCCTGTATCCACCCATCTGCATACCTGCCGTGTTTGCTTACATCCACCAGTCTGTGCCAGCCTAACCTGCCTATTCCAGTAATCCCAGTGTGGGTCAACCCCCGTGTCCGGAGTTTGACCTGGAGTAGCACCTGGTCCCTCTGCCCGGTTTCTCCCTGGTGCACTGGCGTCGTATGCCGTCGTGCCACCTTGGTCGGATCGGCCAGATACTTAGTCACGCCCCTCCAGGCACTCTCTGGTCCATGGTCCAGTGGAACCACAACACCCGCACACGCCAGTCAGTCCGGGCGTGTGCATAACAGCAGACTTACAGAAACAGGTATTACAGTTAACATTAGACAGACAGGGAGACCAGCAAAGACAGCCTAGTCGTCCCGTGGGACAGTGTTGGTCATGCGGTGATCCTCGCCATAGGGCAAATCGTCCTCAACACTTCCCTCCGCAAAAACCTCCGTCGCACCAACGAACAAACCCTCAGTCACCCCAGCGAAGGGAATTTCGATCAGACCAGCGAATGGAACCCCAGCCATATCCACAAGCAGAGCTACCATGTCGGGCCTCACCACAATGGCCGCCGTTAAACTAGACACCCCTGCAGCTGAGGCTCACGCAGCAGGGGAGGCCAAAGAGAGTGGGGTAACTAACCGGAGAGAGGGGATCCAACCCGTTAGGCGGACAACGAGGACCACTGCAGGGGTACCTCCAGGACAGTCCTACAGAGACCAATATGTGTGGCCCTCTTCCCAGCCACCCCCTGTCACATCCACAGCCATCGCCGCCCTGGAGCCGGTCGTTGACAGGGACTGCCAACCTTTGAGTGGGGGGGCGTGTAGTGAGCTGGCAGGCTCTGGCTGTTCTGTGATAATTGAGATAGAGCCTGTGACAGAAATGATTACGCAGGATGGTGTTGCCACCTTGTGGCCAGAGGTTGCACCTGCGCAGGGTGTGATGACAGAGAAAAAGACTGAGTCTCCTGTGTCCCGCCCTAGAGAGTCACGTGACCAGAGTGAGAAGCAGGAAAAAGCGCGCGGAGAGTCTGAGAGAGTCTGTGAAAAGAACCAGGACGGTGTGCAGGTCCTCGTGTGTGCCTTAGAGGATACTCTCAACGTGGCTGCTGTTATCTGACATCTTTTCCTCAGAGCTTTCCCCAGCTTCCGCACTGCTGAAGGATTCAGCTGTTACACTCCCCACTACTGGAGTGTGGACTACACAAGGGAATCCACAAGAGCTGCTATCTGGATCAGAGAGACTGCAAGCGGGACCTCTGGCGAGAGGCCAAAGTATTCCTTCCTTTCAGCGAAATTTGTTGTTCCTGTTTTTTTTCTTCGGCTGGGACGCCTTCCTGCAAAGACAGACAGGCCTGCGACGGGGGACACATCCTTCTGGAGTAAGGACTGGTAACGTGTGAGTAGGGACAGTGAGGGTCAGCTTATAAGTACTCGTTATTGCTGTGAACATTTACGGTTGTCATTTACTGTGTTCTGCTATGTTAAAAATGTATACAAGTAAAGATACGGTTATCAAGATAGAGTCTGTGTGTAGGGATCTTGCTGGGCCAGATCATAGATACCAACGCGCGGCCTTGCCCGCGGTCACTTCATAATCACAAACAGAATTAATAATGTTGAGATTGGGGCTGACTCCTCGATTTTTCCTTACTTTGAATTTGGAACCAATCATATGTCTCTGTGATGGTATTGCGATGGGAGACATCTGTAATGAAGAAAAATGAGTCTAGGAAGTGAAGACAGGGCCCACATTGAACCCTGATCTCAACATCATCGAGTCTGTGGGGGATACACGAAGAGACAGAAGGATTTGTGCAAGCCTACATCCAGAGATGATTTGCGGTTAGTTCTCCAAGATGTTTGCAGCAACTTTCCTGCCAAGTTCCTTCAAAAACTGTATACAAGTGTACCTAGAAGAATTGATGCTTTCATTTTATTTTGAGGGTAATGGATGATCACGACAAATATTGATTTTATTTAAATTTATATTGTGTTCATTCACTTTACATTTTGTTAACTGAGAAAAATATACTATTGATAATTCTATTTTTGAAAACATTCTTACTTTGCAGCATTTTTTCCTCACCAGCCTAAACCTTTTGCACAGTACTAGAGATAAGCAGATATATTTGATTGGAATTTAATTCTACTCAAATATCACAAAAATGTGTATTCGCCAAAATGTGGGATTTTGTAATGCGCTTCTGTGTGCATTCAGCCTAATGGCGGCAGGCTGGCCAGTAAGGCAAATATTGGCATTTGTTTTTATTTTTTAACCTGTTGATGGCCTTCTAAGGTTCTCCTTTTCCTGAAGTCACATAGCATAGAGGCTGTCTATCAAGCAAGAGGATGCAGCGATGGGTGGGAAGTAGAGCTGGAGTGACAAAGGCTTCAATTCTACAATAGCTTTTTGCCTCATTTGCATACCAATTCAAACACTGATTTCTCAGTACTCGAGAAGCGAACAGACCATGTAAAGATATTGCTGGACTTGTCTTTGAAAAAGTTACGTGCACATATAGAAGGTTTGGGGGAAATCTCCGCTGACAGATTCCAGTTAAGAATATTAAGTGTCCTCTAGTGTTACCTTTTATACTTGGATTCTGTTTTGTTGCACACTAAGATTACCTTTTGATTATATTCTGACTTACATTGCAGCTGACAATGTCTAATCTTTCTAACTTGTTTTGATCTTATTGCTTCTTCTGTGTTTTAATATAACATATTAAAACAAAATATGAAGAAGATAACTTGCATGCTTAAATAATGACATTAGAGACACTATTTTCTGTTTCATGTGGCATGTAATTTAGTAAATACATAATAATTATTATATTTCTGTATTCCTTCATCATAGTAATTTCTCTTATTTTATTTTCTTGCATCTATTTTTTTTTTTTCGATTAAGGAATCCAAGCAATAAAACGTTGTGGTATAAAAACATACTGTATCTGATATCACAGCAGAAGTGCAAAGTCAGATGTTAATACATCCTTTTCAGCCATATGGAAGTTCACAAAGTTGTAATGAATAAGAGCAGAAGTATCAAAATTAAATACTGAAAACTAAAGTTTTAACAGTTAGAGGGAAGGTGTTGGAAATGCTATGCAATCTATGGGCTGCATGCTATAGAGTACAAGAAGCTGCACAGCTTGATACATAGGTTTGTATATGTAATTTATTATTTTAAAATCCCTTCCGACTCAAAGCTTAGCAGTCATGTGGGTGGTCTTAGTTTGTGTTTGATAGCCTTTCCTGTATAAGTGTGCATTATAGAGATAGTTGTCAGGACGCCTCTTAAAAACCAACACTATATAGAGAAATAATCTGAATAAATAAATAAGTTATAATGAATCTGAATGCTTAGTCTCCCCTGCTCTATAACATTCTGCTGGCAGATGAATGAAACCATAGGTATGCTTTACCATTTACCATTCCTTCATAACTATCTAAGGCTCAGTTCACACTATGTGTATATGCACTGGGATTACTCCTAGCATATACAGTGGTGGCCAAAAGTATTGGCACCCCTGCAATTCTGTCAGATAATACTCAGTTTCTTCCTGAAAATGATTGCAATCACAAATTCTTTGGTATTATTATCTTCATTTAATTTGTCTTCAATGAAAAAACACAAAAAGAATTGTCCTAAAGCCAAATTGGATATAATTCCACACCAAACCTAAAAAAGGGGGTGGACAAAAGTATTGGCACTGTTTGAAAAATCATGTGATGCTTCTCTAATTCGTGTAATTAACAGCACCTGTAACTTACCTGTGGCACCTAACAGGTGTTGGCAATAACTAAATCACACTTGCAGCCAGTTAACATGGAGTAAAGTTGACTCAACCTCTGTCCTGTGTCCTTGTGTGTACCACATTGAGCATGGAGAAAAGAAAGAAGACCAAAGAACTGTCTGAGGACTTGAGAAACCAAATTGTGAGGAAGCATGAGCAATCTCAAGGCTACAAGTCCATCTCCAAAGACCTGAATGTTCCTGTGTCTTCTGTGCGCAGTGTCATCAAGAAGTTTAAAGCCCATGGCACTGTGGCTAACCTCCCTAGATGTGGACGGAAAAGAAAAATTGATGAGAGATTTCAACGCAAGATTGTGCGGATGGTGGATAAAGAACCTCGACTAACATCTAAACAAGTTCAAGCTGCCCTGCAGTCCGAGGGTACAACAATGTCAACCCGTACTATCCGTCGGCATCTTAATGAAAAGGGACTGTATGGTAGGATACCCAGGAAGACCCCACTTCTTACCCCGAGACATAAAAAAGCCAGGCTGGAGTTTGCCAAAACTTACCTGCCAAAGCCTAAAACGTTTTGGAAGAATGTTCTCTGGTCAGATGAGACAAAAGTAGAGCTTTTTGGGAAAAAGCATCAACATAGAGTGTACAGGAAAAAAAAAGAGGCATTCAAAGAAAAGAACACGGTCCCTACAGTCAAACATGGCGGAGGTTACCTGATGTTTTGGGGTTGCTTTGCTGCCTCTGGCACTGGACTGCTTGACCGTGTGCATGGCATTATGAAGTCTGAAGACTACCAACAAATTTTGCAGCATAATGTAGGGCCCAGTGTGAGAAAGCTGGGTCTCCCTCAGAGGTCATGGGTCTTCCAGCAGGACAATGACCCAAAACACACTTCCAAAAGCACTATAAAATGGTTTGAGAGAAAGCACTGGAGAATTCTAAGGTGGCCAGCAATGAGTCCAGACCTGAATCCTATAGAACACCTGTGGACAGTTTGGAGAAGGCACCCTTCAAATATCAGGGACCTGGAGCAGTTTGCCAAAGAAGAATGGTCTACAATTCCAGCAGAGCATTGTAAGAAACTCATTGATGGTTACCGGAAGCGGTTGTTCGCTGTTATTTTGGCTAAAGGTTGTGCAACCAAGTATTAGGCTGAGGGTGCCAATACTTTTGTCTGGCCCATTTTTGGAGTTTTGTGTGAAATGATCAATGATTTGAATTTTGCTTCATTCTCTTTTGTGTTTATTCCTTGCAAGCAAATTAAATGAAGATAATAATACCAAAGAATTTGTGATTGCAATCATTTTCAGGAAGAAACTGAGTATTATCTGACAGAATTGCAGGGGTGCCAATACTTTTGGCCACCACTGTATGTTGAGCCACATTGATCTGACCTTTGCCAAATAAAAAGAGTTATTTTTGTACATTTTGGGCAGATATAAGCCTTTGGTTTTATGTAATAACAAAGTGTGAAAAGAGGCAAACATTAATTGCTAATATCGCTAAGATTAATTTTGTGCGTGTTACAACCTTGCATTTATCATCATATTATGTCATGTCTCTGTGGCATTTTAACTGTCCAACGAAACAAAATTAGGCGTAAATTAGTGTGATGTATGTACTGAATGTTGTCAGCCAAATTATTATCCGTTTGGAGAACAGCTGACTTGCTGTAATGTGCAGATGGTAAAAGCGAGTACCAAGGGTAAAGCTTTCACGCAGTAAAGCCGTGTACTGCAGACAGAAGATCTTTTACCTGAGATGCCGTACACCTATAATGAAGCAGCGCACTGTCTTGGGCAGCAGATATTTGCAGAATGCTAAATCTGTTGACAGTTTTTTGGACCTTAATGCTGGTGTTCATAAAGAGTGTCTGCTCCTAAATGAGCAATAATTGTCCTGTGCAAATTTTAATGTTTATTGGCTGGCTGCCTAAAGTACACTAATACAAGGAGCAGAATACCTTCTAGGGAATTATAGCTGCTTACAAAACACATTTAAGAGCAATCCTTGAATAAATGAACAGAATCCAGAGAAGAAGATAACCATGTAAGAACATTTCTTTTGTCCTGATTCTATAACCCTGTACATTGGCAATGTTTTAATCTAGATATTGACAACATACCTCTCTATGTCCTCAGTGTTCATCTAATAACTTCCCTCTGCCAGATTAACTCTGATTTATGTCTCTCCCAAATTATGTATAGGAAGGGACATGTCAATAAAACTGAGTTGGGTAATAAAGATGGCTTCCCCTAATGATTTAACTAAAGCGACTTTTATAGTTTGGGACTTGCTTTGCCTTGATCAAATTGGTAGACATTTACGAATGTTATATCAATAAATTTGCATGTATACTTCCTAAGGATCTTATTAGGTGGAACGTAGCACAAATGCCGGTATGCCCCCATCCTTCACCTGCACAATTGTTTTTCTGCCCACCAATCGCACTCTTGTGCGAAGACAGCAATAATGGAGACAAGGGCTTGGTCAGCTAATAGAGTAAATCAGAGTGCCATCCCCTTCAGAAACACTTCCAGTGAGAAACCAATATACACAGATGCAGGAGGCATCTCCCCACCATGTGTATCTATGGCACGGCATCACAGATTACACGTGCACCAAGGCACTTCTGAAGCCAAGTGACCACGGCTAAATTTTATATGCATTTGAAAATTAAAAGTGTATTAGTAAATTATTTCATTTTACATTAGAACAGCCGTCCTTAGGCAATTTAATGCTCCGAGTTACCTTTTTCTTGCTTATAGTAAATACTTTATAGCTGAGTCACTGAAGGGGTTGCATCACTTTTGCAGTTCAGGAGCACAGAGCTCCTGAACCTTTTACTTCCTTTTCATCGCTCATTATTATTTCCACTTCTACTAATTAGAACAGCTCCTTATAGAGCTGCCAATAGCAAGCATACCCTCTAGCGGTATAGCAATCTAAAGCGACCTTTCACCTATCAGTACAGCCGTAACATGGGATCGCACTCAGTTTTTAATATTTCAATAATTTATACCTTAAGAGATACTTGCACACTCAGACATTATTTTTTTTCTTTAACTTATCATTATTCCTTTGCATTATCAACATGCAACTACAACTACATTGTCTTATTATTTTCACCGGCCCTTTTCTTTAACATTATACTTTTTCATGCCTGTAGGGGTGGTACTTCATACATTGGTGCTCTTTTTTAATCTTTTCAGTCTTTCCATTATTTAAGCACCCAAGTCTCCTTGTTTGTATTTATATTTGAAGAAGGGCTCAGTTCGAGCCTGAAAGGCATGATAATACTACCTGCATAAACCTTGAAGCGTGGAACCTTTTCATCTCAGGCAGCAGCATGGTCATCCAGATGCCTATCCTCTATTTTACTATCTATTGTGTGCAGAAGAAGGGGATCTTCTAACAGCTGGGGGACTGCGGCGCTCACTTAACGTAACATTTTTATTGGAGTTGGGACATTCACAACTCCACTAGATGAGTAACTTCTCACTCTTTACCTCCACCTACCATATCATATTACCCTATGGGCGCTTGTCTCCTTTTTTCTTTCCCTTAGCTAAAGGGGTTGAATCACTATTGCAGTTCAGGAGCGCACATCTATCCTGCTTCATTTTCACTGATGACTGACAGCTTCCTGCTTGCTAATGACTTAAGACTGTGCAAGCTCTAGTGCTGCAAGCAGAGGAACTGGAGAAGAGCAATGTCCGAATCCAGCAATTCAGCCAGCATCAGAGCAGTGCGTACAAGTTTTAGAGCAAAGAGCTTGCCAGCAATGTGCTCTTGCCTTGGTGGTCAGCCACTGCTGATAGACTGCAGAGGTGGGTGGTAACCTAGGCAACGAGCATTAAACAGAAAAAGTAAAATTCAATCCATTCTTGAAAACAAGAAAAAGTAAGAAGAGTAGGGCGCTGATAAGTTTATGCACCCAACTTGCAACTGGCAATAGCAGCAACCACAACTGCTGGAAAAATATGCGGAATTAACAGTAGTATAACCTGCGCTGGTTGTGTGGGTCTCAACGTTTAAAGGGTATTGCCCTAAAGTCTCATGGATTCATTGTGGTATTGAACCTGATCTAATATTACAATCACCCCACCTTTGTTGGCTGGGCTTATGACTATTTATTGGTTTTGATACTGGTAGGTTTTAACTTGATCCCCACCAATATACGCTTTTAACCTTCCCCTCTCTCCACAGGAAATCCTCTCACCCGTGCACCACCCTCTCAACACCCCAAAAGGAATTCCTCTCAATACCCTAAATGAGACTCTTCTCAAGCAACAGGATCCCTCTAGACACATTGGAACCAACTCTTGACCCTAAAGAACTTGCACCATAGTGTCTGTTTTGGAGATTTTTAGCATTTTAAATATATTCTTAAATAAAATGAAATAATTATTTTTACAAACTACCTCTTGGTTCTTGGTTGAACATCGAGCCCCACACAACCAGCGCAGGTTATACTACTGCTAATTCCACATTCTTGAAAACAGAGGTTTTAAATAACAAATAAATTGCAAAGTTACTCGTTTTTACAAGCATTTTGTAATTTTACCCATTTAAGATTATTAGAAATCTCTTTAATATTAAATAGAAGACTAGTCATTTATCTCTTCTCACTCACTACTTAAGACTTATTACTTATCTGTTGTTTTAAAGCCAAAAACTACTGAAACAAAACTGCAGGAATGAAGAGGTTAAAAAAAGCACATAAATCAGCAGAGAAAAGACACAATATTGCCTATAAGACACACTGATACTATTTTCAGCACCACACAATACCTGTCTCTGCTAAGTCATATTGATGTGGGTACAGAGATCATTACTGGCTCTGTGCGGTTCAGCATGTGCAGGTGTATTGGAAGAAATGCAGAACACAATCGACAATTGCCAGCTTTTATCTCCAGTCGACAAAATGTTTGGTCAACCTGCTGAAAATCTGCAGACTTCATGCTGCATTCAATATTATCACAAAGCATTCCCATTTAAAGATATAAGGATGAACAACTCCCAAGCAATCTTGTTGTATTACTTCTTAGCAAACAATGGACTCTTTTATGAGAAACCCATATGTTTCCATTGTCTAGTCACAATGAGGAGTGCATAAAGTAATGTTATTTTGGGCATTCTGGATACAGAAGAACAGCATCATTTGACTTGGTAAAGAGGATGTACAACCATCTGGATCCAATTACTTTAGAGTTGTTTTATTTAGCCATTGCCAAAACACTATGATTATCAGCTGTGTCTTTGGCTTTATGTCATGCATATATCGTTGCATAATTGACAGCACAATTAAAACATTTTACATGACAAAGAAGGCCATGTTTTCGCGGATCCGAGACAGCGTAAGTCCAGGTTAAAATTGTAACTCTTGCTTTAGTAAACTTTTAATTAAAATTTTAATTAATCTAAAATTTGTTTATTTAAAGAGAACCTCTCACCTCCATAAATGTTATTTACCTGCAAATATAGTGTTTTATTGAAGCAGCAGCTACAGGGAGAAAATTAAATGGGAGCGCAGGTGGTCTTCTCATCCATCCTCCCAGTGGATGGCCATGGAACAATGAGGTGGAATAAGATTCTACAGGTGAACAACTGGCTACGTCGATGGTGTCGTCAACAAGGATTTGGATTTCTGGATCACGGAATGAATTACCCATACGATGGACTACTTGCCAGAGATGGGGTGCACCTTGCGAAGACTGGAAAACATGTATTTGGAAGTCGCCTTGCTACACTCATCAGAAGAGCTTTAAACTAGAACAATGTGGGAAGGGAAGCAAAAGGCCAGAAAAAGCCATACAGCTGACAAATACTATTGAGATCTCTGCTACTGGAAGTGGAAAAGAAGAACAAAGACAAAAAAATCTAAATAATAAAAATATGGGAGGAAGAGAAACCAATCACAAACTAAAATGTTTTTATACAAATGCACAAAGCATGGGCAACAAACAAGGAGAATTGGAACTACTAATGCAGGAAAAAGAATATGATGTCATTGGAATCACTGAAACTTGGTGGGACGATACACATGATTGGAATAAAAGGCTAAAAGGATACAACTTATTTGCAAGAAACAGACTTGATAAACGAGGAGGAGGTGTTGCATTGTATGTTAGAAAAGCGTATATCTGCACAGAGATTGAAGCTTCAGAGACTGGGAGTTCTGTGGAAACTGTTTGGGTAAGAATACAAGGAGAGAACAACGGAAAGGACACCATTGTAGGCATTTACTACAGGCCACCTGGGCAAGCTGAAGATATGGATGAACTCTTTATGTATCAAATGACCAAGTTCTCCAAAAAATATGACGTAGTGGTCATGGGAGATTTCAACTATCCAGACATTTGTTGGGAATCTCTCTCAAGTAAAACTAACAGGTCAAGCAAATTCTTATCCTCTCTTGCTGACAACTTTATCTTCCAAAAGATAGGGGAGAAAACAAGGGGATCTGCTACTTTGGATCTAATCCTTATAAACAGGGAGGAAATGGTTGAGGATGTAAAGGTGGCTGGGACCCTAGGAGGCAGCGATCATGCTATTATAGAATTTTGGATAACAAGAGGAGGAAGACATGTGAAGACTCAAACTTCAAGGTTAGATTTTAGAAAGGCAGATTTTAAGAGACTCAGAAAGAGAATAGGAGGGATCCAATGGCTGGATGTCCTTAAGGACAAAAATGTCCAGGAAGGATGGGAAATTTTTAAAAATGAGATTCTCAAAGCACAATCGTTAACAATCCCGAAAAGTAGGAAGAATGGGAAGCATTTAAGGAAACCAGGATGGATGAACACAGAATTTAAACACATGCTAAAAAGAAAGAAAGAAATGTTTATTAAATGGAAAGAGGGAGGCATATCTAAAGAAGATTATAATGCAGTCTGCAGATCCTGCAGGGCACGTATCAGGTTAGCTAAAGCTGACAATGAATTAAGGCTTGCAAGAGATGTCAAAAGCAATAAAAAAGGATTTTGGGGGTATGTCAAAAGTAAAAGAAAAGTCAAAGATGCTATAGGATTTTTACAGGATGAAAATGGAGAAATGGTAAGAGAGGATGTTGAGAAGGCCGAACTTTTTAATTCCTATTTTGCATCTGTTTTCTCTCAGAAAGAAAATGTAACATCAACTGATCTTCACTGTCCTTTTAAAGGAATAGAGGAATCCAAGTTATCTGTAAACAGAAAGATTGTGAGGGAATATTTAGCTAACATAAATGAGTTCAAGTCTCCAGGTCCAGATGAATTACACCCCAGAGTACTGAAGGAGATCGTAGAAGAAATTTTAGAACCACTCTCCATAATCTTTGAAAATTCTTGGAGAACAGGAGAAGTCCCAGAAGACTGGAGAAGAGCAAATGTTGTTCCTATCTTCAAAAAGGGGAAGAAGGTGGACCCAGGGAACTATAGGCCGGTGAGTCTGACTTCTACACCAGGAAAGATCTTTGAACAAATTATTAAACAACATGTATGTAAGTACATGGATAAGAATGAAGTGATTAACCAGAGTCAGCATGGGTTTGTAACTAACAAGTCATGTCAGACTAACTTAATTTCCTTCTATGACAGAATCACTGACTGGGTGGATCAGGGAAATGCTGTAGATATAGTATATCTTGACTTCAGCAAAGCATTTGACAAAGTATCTCACACCATCCTTATTGAAAAAATGACCAAGTATGCAATGGGCCAGGCAACTGTTAGGTGGATTCATAACTGGCTTAGTGATCGGACTCAAAGGGTGGTTGTAAATGGCTTCACATCCAGCTGGATTAATGTCTCAAGTGGGGTACCACAGGGCTCCGTCCTGGGACCTGTATTGTTCAACATCTTTATCAATGATTTAGATGAAGGAATTGAGGGTAAACTGATTAAATTTGCTGATGATACAAAGCTAAGAGGGATAGCTAATACTAGAGAAGAGAGAGAGAGGATTCAAAAAGACCTAAATAAACTGGAGCAGTGGGCAGCAACCAACAGAATGGTTTTTAACAGGGAAAAATGCAAAGTACTACATCTGGGCAATAAAAATGAAAAAAGCATATACAGAATGGGAGGAATAGAGCTAAGCAACAGTACATGTGAAAAAGACTTAGGTATACTAATAGATCATAGACTGAACATGAGTCAACAGTGTGATGCAGCAGCAAAAAAGGCAAATACAATTCTGGGATGTATTAACAGAAGCATACAGTCTAGATCACGTGAAGTCATTATCGGTCTTTACTCCTCTTTGGTCAGACCTCATCTGGAATACTGTGTACAGTTTTGGGCACCACATTTTAAAAAAGACATAGACAAACTGGAGCAAGTTCAGAGAAGAGCGACCAGAATGGTGACTGGTCTGCAAACCATGTCCTATGAGGAACGGTTGCAGGATTTGGGAATGTTTAGCTTGCAAAAAAGAAGACTGAGAGGAGACTTAATAGCTGTCTACAAATATGTCAAGGGCTGTCACATTGTAGAAGGATCATCTTTATTCTCATTTGCACAAGGAAAGACTAGAAGAAATGGGATGAAACTAAATGGGAGGAGACACAGATTAGATATTAGAAAAAACTTTTTGACAGTTAGGGTGATTAATGAGTGGAACAGGCTGCCACGAGAGGTGGTGAGTTCCCCTTCAATGGACGTCTTCAAACAGAGGCTGGACAGACATCTGTCTGAGATGATCTATTGAATCCTGCTTTGAGCAGGGGGTTGGACCAGATGACCCAGGATGTCCCTTCCAACTATACCATTCTATGATTCTATGATTAAATGATATTCTCCCTACAGCCGATCGTTTACAGGGAGCTTTATCAGCCACCTCTCACTACACATTGATTCCCAGCCTGCTCTACACATATACTGAGAAGCAGGCTGTCAGTCAATGCGTCAGAGAGTTATTACAGCCGTGCTCACTGTGTAGTGAGAGGTGACTGTAACAGCTCCCCGCAATGCCCCAATAAATGCAAGTGAGGGCTGCTGGAAGAAAAAAAACTTGGAGTAAATGTCGATTAAATGTTTTTTTCAGAATGCAATAAATAGTAAGTGTCGAAATAAGAAACGTTGTAATATATCTTATTAGAGAAATACGCTTCTTCCACTTCCGGAACTAATCTAGCATTCTCAAAATTCTCAATTTATGGATAAAATCTGTCTTCAGTGAGTACAGTCTGTAACATTACTGAGATAGGAGCTGACAGTTGGTGCTCATAAACTTCTATAGAGAGCTGTAACTATTTTTTCACGAAAACTTGCTACAGAATGTTTCTGTTTACCCATAGCTTCTCCTTCCCAAACATTTAAAGCATTAACTGGCATCTCTTATCCCAGTAATGAAAAAATCGGTCTTCACTGAAGAGTGCTGTGATTTTGAATTTTTTTTTATAGTGCAGTGATATCTTATCTGTCCACCCTCTTTTCTTAAGTAGAGCGACATGTTCTGTGTGGCTCTAAATGTTGAAACACGAACCTTAACTTCTAAAAATAACTTTTGGCAAATCATAAGTGTTAAACCTCTTACATTACTTCAATAAAATCACTCATTAACATATCCATATTTACTAACATGAAAATCCACACGAGGGCATATCAACCTAAAATTAGCTGAAAAAATTGCAATAAATATCGGTTCTCCTTTTCAGCCACTGGTCCATTACAATAGTACCAGGTGCAAAATGATAACTACTTGTGGTGAAAGCCATAATAAGGTCCTTAGGAATAGTCACCAAGCTTTTCAAGAATCTTATAAGGTATACACATCTTTGTTGTTAAAGAATGTAACATACAATAGTAATAATGGTAATTTAATTATTATTCAATGGGTGTGGAAAGTTTGGATTTTTTCAAACTCCCATCGATATTAATAGAGAACTGCACATGAGTATCCATCAATTGTAACATAAGGGAAAGCCCCATTGCCAAAATAGGTGTACCAGCATGTATGAGGCATTTATAGACTATATTGTGAATATGTGATAAAAGTTTGAAATGGGATTACCTATGTAATATATGTTTCATATTATATATTTTATGTAATACTGTTTATCTACAGTGCTGGCCAAAAGTATTGGCACCCCTGCAATTCTGTCAGATAATACTCAGTTTCTTCCTGAAAATGATTGCAATCACAAATTCTTTGGTATTATTATCTTCATTTAATTTGTTTGCAAGGAAAAAACACAAAAGAGAATGAAGCAAAAATCAAATCATTGATCATTTCACACAAAACTCCAAAAAAGGGCCAGACAAAAGTAGTGGCACCCTCAGCCTAATAGTTGGTTGCACAACCTTTAGCCAAAATAACTGCGAACAACCGCTTTCGGTAACCATCAATGAGTTTCTTACAATGCTCTGCTGGAATTGTAGACCATTCTTCTTTGGCAAACTGATCCAGGTCCCTGATATTTGAAGGGTGCCTTCTCCAAACTGCCATTTTGAGATCTCTCCACAGGTGTTCTATGGGATTTAGGTCTGGACTCATTGCTGGCCACCTTAGAAGTCTCCAGTGCTTTCTCTAAAACCATTTTATAGTGCTTTGGAAGTGTGTTTTGCGTCATTGTCCTGCTGGAAGACCCATGACCTCTGAGGGAGACCCAGCTTTCTCACACTGGGCCCTACATTTTGCTGCAAAATTTGTTGGTAGTCTTCAGACTTCATAATGCCATGCACACGGTCAAGCAGTCCAGTGCCAGAGGCAGCAAAGCAACCCCAAAACATCAGGGAACCTCCGCCATGTTTGACTGTAGGGACCGTGTTCTTGTCTTTGAATGCCTCTTTTTTTACCTGTACACTCTATGTTGATGCTTTTTCCCAAAAAGCTCTACTTTTGTCTCATCTGACCAGAGAACATTCTTCCAAAACGTTTTAGGCTTTCTCATGTAAGTTTTGGCAAACTCCAGCCTGGCTTTTTTATGTCTCGGGGTAAGAAGTGGGGTCTTCCTGGGTATCCTACCATACAGTCCCTTTTCATTCAGACGTCGACTGATAGTACGGGTTGACACTGTCGTACCCTCGGACTGCAGGGCAGCTTGAACTTGTTTGGATGTTAGTCGAGGTTCTTTATCCACCATCCGCACAATCTTGCGTTGAAATCTCTCATCAATTTTTCTTTTCCGTCCACATCTAGGGAGGTTAGCCACAGTGCCATGGGCTTTAAACTTCTTGATGACACTGCACACGGAAGACACAGGAACATTCAGGTCTTTGGAGATGGACTTGTAGCCTTGAGATTGCTCATGCTTCCTCACAATTTGGTTTCTCAAGTCCTCAGACAGTTCTTTGGTCTTCTTTCTTTTCTCCATGCTCAATGTGGTACACACAAGGACACAGGACAGAGGTTGAGTCAACTTTAATCCATGTTAACTGGCTGCAAGTGTGATTTAGTTATTGCCAACACCTGTTAGGTACCACAGGTAAGTTACAGGTGCTGTTAATTACACGAATTAGAGAAGCATCACATGATTTTTTCAAAGGGTGCCAATACTTTTGTCCACCCCCTTTTTTAGGTTTGGTGTGGAATTATATCCAATTTGGCTTTAGGACAATTCTTTTTGTGTTTTTTTTCATTGAAGACAAATTAAATGAAGAGAATAATACCAAAGAATTTGTGATTGCAATCATTTTCAGGAAGAAACTGAGTATTATCTGACAGAATTGCAGGGGTGCCAATACTTTTGGCCAGCACTGTATAAATAATTAGATATTTCATGCTAATGCAATAGAAGAAATATTTTATGTATAAATAATTAGATATTTCATGCTAATGCAAAAGAAGAAATATTTTATGTATAAATAATTAGATATTTCATGCTAATGCAAAAGAAGAAATATTAAGAGGTGCTAAGAGCAGGCAGTAATCAAGATCTTTATCAATTTTGCAAAATACATGCTAGTTAACATTACATTTCTTACCATTCTCCTCCAGTAGACTTTCACAAAAACTGAAAGTAATTTTATGAAAGACGTATAAAGAGAAGTGGTGCCCCTAAGTCACAGCTGTCAAGGGAAGCAGGAAAATGATCCAGAAATTTTCTCTCTCAAAGCCAGGAGTTGTGTACTTGAGAAAAATAGCTGCATTTTCCTCTTGTTAAAGCTTATTGAATATATCTCAAATTGGCTATTTATGGGGAGATTGCCAGATCTATAAAATGCAACAGATTACAGCACTGCACAATGTATATCTGCAATGTCAGAGACAGTACTCGACTTTTAGACATTTTTGTAAAACGAAATAATTCTGAATAAGTAGAGAAGATGAGCAAGTTCTATTCCCTTGACAAGAGAATATATACAAAAAGAACATATACATGTTACAAAGCAATAAAGTCTATGCAGTCCTCCACTGAATCACAGTGCCATGGCCTAGTGACCTTAAAAACATCCCTTTGCCTACTGTAAGGTATTCCAAAGTCTTAGCCATAAAGTAGATATAAAAAAATAGATTTATTCGCCTTACTTATAACTTTCACATAAAAACAAAATACAAACATTTAGTGCTTGAGAACATTGGTGATTTGCATATTAACCATACACAGTAGTCCACTCTTTAGACTACAAAGACTTAAACTTCATATAAGTACAAATACCAATAACCAAGTAATGAAACTGGTGGTAAGTGAACAATTGAGAAGGTAAAATCTAATGATAGTGCAGTTAAATGAAACAAAATCATAGAAGAAGAATACATATAGGAGATAAAATATTTCACTTCTACACCTCAGAAAACCACAAACCTAAAGCACCATTCTAGCGCTGTTGTTTTTTCAGTATTGGAATGATGCTTTAAACCTAAGGTCCCAGCCCCTTGTTTCATAATCACCCTCAGATGTCTTCACCTTTTTTCGGTGCTGCTCTGGTCCCGTAGCTTCTGAGTGGCTGGAAGTCAGAGGTAATGGTCACAGGCTCTCAATGGAAGTCTATAAGAGCCAGTATGAGGCTCTCATAGACTTATACTGAGTTTTGGCCTTCGGCTCGCTTCACTGCAGCAGCTGGAAGGTCACTAACTGCCTTGAGACTGACGGGAGCGGCAGTGATTCCAGACGTAGACGCCGGAAGGTGAGTATAAGACCGGGGGCAGGGGACTTAGATTTGTCACTTTAATTTTATGTTTGCTATGATCACAAATCAATAAAACACAATTTACACTAAAAGTTTACATAATGTATGCAGGTAAAAAACTATCCATGAACCCTTTGAACTAACTTTGTCTATATAGTATTGACATATAGCCACAAATGTGAGAATTCATGGCTCCATAAAGATTGGAAACAAATGTTGAGCAAAAAAGATTGTTGGATGTCTGTGGCCTCCGAACCAGAGCACTGAAGACCTCTTCTTACTTGTCAGCATCCCCAGTGTCACTTTTGATTAGTAATCATCATTGCAGCATGATACATGCATGACCATGCCAGGGATGCTAGAAGGTAGGAGAAATTCACAGGGCAATTGTTCTACAGCCACAAGCTACAGATATGGCTACTAGAACATGGCCCTACAAATAATTTTGTTGTAATCTACTGAAAACACAATAGGACATTGAAGCCTATGGCTCCGATTCATTAGGACCATTGGTTTTTACACCAGTCTTGATGAGGGAAAGTTATGGAGTTAGACAGTACTGATTTATTGAAAGGCACATGCCTTTTAATGAATCCAGCATGTTTGAAAAGTGGTGTGCGCCTCACCACAAATCTTATTCCTGTCACAGACGGGAGTAAGATATGTGGCATAGCAAAAGCCACTGCTCGTCATGAATTTGACAACCTGGGGTTGCCACTCTTCCATCCCACAATGGAAATGACATGATAATGTCAAGAGTAGCAACCCAGCCTCGTGTTGTGCCAAAACGTTGCAACTTTTCAAAGCTTCTTACTCGAGAATTCTGGGTAAATAATTTGATAAATCAGGCCCTGTGTTTTTCATCACTCTAGTTAAAGAAGATTTTAGTATGAATAAGTAGTTTCAATAGAGAGTGACTACTTATGTCTGCCTAGCTTGAAACTGCCATCAGGAAATAGAATCGTTTTATAAACATTATCTTTGGGGGTACATGAAGTCAGAACCCCAC
The DNA here is from genome assembly GCF_046119375.1 of Phyllobates terribilis. NCBI lineage: Eukaryota > Metazoa > Chordata > Amphibia > Anura > Dendrobatidae > Phyllobates > Phyllobates terribilis. Next base: position 203,615,760 of record NW_027362771.1, on the reverse strand, counting down.
TACTCTGGCTGCATGCCTTAGAACTAGTGATGAGCGAGTATGTTCTGTTAACCCTTTCGGCGAGTATGCTCGGGTGAGCTCCGAGTATTTATAGCTGCTCGGTGATATGGTTGAATCGCTCCCGTGTGCATGATTTGCGACTGTTTGACAGCTTTATTACATGGGAGGAATGTCTATTTCTTACACATTCCTCACATGTAATAAAACTGTCAAACAGTCGTAAATCATGCACATGGGAGCGATTTAAACATAACACTGAGCAGCTGTAAATACTCGGTGCTCGGCCCGAGCATACTCGCCGAAAGGGTTAACAGAACATACTCGCTCTACACTACTTAGAACCCCTTAAAAGGTTGCATTACTTTTGACGTTCTATGGCCAAAAAAAGAGGAATATTTAAGCCAACAATGCACAACACACTGTGGATAAATTATCTTTATTCCTCTTTGGTCACAGGGTACAGTGTAGTATTAATGTACAATAATAAGGTAAAAGCACTGATATGAAAGGAAAATGTGTAACCATCTGGTTACATAAGTACCAAGGTACAGTATATGTATATTGATTTACACATTCTATTATACTCCCTAGAGCTTTACTATTACAGCTATACACATGTGTACATTGTAGAACTAGATATGTAATTGCTAAGTCAGAGGAATAAGTCTTCATTCAGCAACTTTCATTCTTCTCCACAAGTGATAACTAAAGGTTTGAGCTTTATCGACACTGCCATTAAATTGTTTCCCAAAGTACTCTATATCAGTGCCACTGATAGTGAGACACATTGGCCTAGAATCATTTTTAATACAATGTTCAAAGCCCTTACACTCAAACATACTGTACTAAACGGTTTCTTTTACAATGTATTGAGAGCTCTAAAATGATTCAGCAGCGCAGTTATAAATTTAGAAGTGGAACATATCAAACGCTGTTACAATGTCACGAGCAGAAGAAATCATATACTAACATGAACACAATATATACTTGCAGCATTTGCCATTTTAAGGCAATAAATCCCATCTGATGGATGTCGGTATAAAATGAGCACACAAAGTTCTACAATATGACTAAGTAATCACCCTTAACAGCTGAAGAATAAAAATAAACCGAGCATTATACCTCGAGGTCTTGCTTGCAAGCAAAGAAAGAAGCATTATGATACTTCAAAGAAATTAAAATAAGTTGCGATGAAGAATGAAACCTTAAGGAAAACGCTATATGAAACATCAACAAAACAAAGAAATTAAAATTGGAACATCGCCCGCAGAAATAGCACAATGATAGCATAGCCTCGGAAGAGATGGAAGTTCCAAACTATTGTTTTTATCTTTTTGACTGATTGGCTGCACAGATGCATGATGTAGATAGCCAAATGCTATGTCTACACAAAGCATGTAAAGAGCTTTTATAAACAGCACATGAATATACATGAATTCTGTAAAAAAAAAAGGATTATTTTACATTAAAAAGACAAATGCAAGATATTAAAGGGAATATATTGCTTATAATTTTGCTAATCAACACCCGATACTAATTCATTTTTTATACGCTGTTTTAATTTTCTGATTGAATATTTTTTTTATTCTATTTTCTGTTCATTATTATGGAACATGGCTACTAAAAGATATGCTTTAATGCGGCTACATGGACCATAGGACACAATATTCTGGACATGATTTATTTACTTCTATAGGAAAGTGTTAAAGGCATGCTTTGTCATCTGTGCAGTGGTCATTATGCAGAGTGGAGGAGGAGATGGGCTTCTTCCATAAAATGCTGTCAATGGTGGATTCTGTGTTATCTATACATAGGTGTTAAAAGGAGTCTGTCAGCTGAAACTGCAGGTATAAACTTAGCACATAGCTTTTTAGTGGATATAGCCCCTAGAAAAATTGCTCTTTAAGGCCACGGCCCCACTATCAGTATTTGGTCGGTATTTTTTCTTAGGAGTGGGAGCCAAAACCAGTGTAACATACCTGGCGGCATCTTTGCATAGTGGTCCATCTTCCACTGTGCAAGAGCGCGCACTTGAGAATGTCTCTCTGGCTTCCCTCCATGCTGTCTGTTTGTGTCTGTTTCTGCTACTTAAGGGCGGTGCCCGATCACTTCCTGCTTTTTGTACCTGCTGTGGGTCACACCCCTTGTGCGTCCTCAGCCTATTGCTGTCTGTCACCTGGTATTTAACCCAGCTGCTCCAATCAATCCCTGCCTGAGCATCTTGCCCTGTCAGTTGGCTTTTGTCTCTGACATGCCAGGTCCTGTCTATGTTACCTGTCTTGCAGTATCTGTTCCCATGTCTGTACTGTGTCCTATCTGTGTACCCTAACCTGCAGTCTGTACACGTTCCTTGTCTGCCTATCCTGGAGGCTGTATTTCCAGGCCTGTCTGAACACGCTCCTAGCCTGTTCCTCCTGCCTTCTAGGGGCTGATTACCTAGACCTGCTCCTGTATCTTGTCTGTCCTGTCTGAACACGCTCCTTGCCTGTTCGTCCCGCCTCTCTGGGGGCTGTATTCCCAGACCCGCTCCTGTATTCCGCTGCAGTGTCGGTCTCCTCCGTACACTCAGTTCCAGTCTGAACTCTCTCCTATCTTTTACCTGTTTTTTCTCTATGTCCGTTCCTTTCCTTTTTCTGCAGAGTCTGAACTCGTAACTAACTCCTGCTTGTTGTCTCTGTACTCTCGCTTGAGAGTTTGTGGTCCACTCGCTACTTCTCTGGAAGTACCCTGTGGGTATCTGGCTCTTCCTTTCCCTTCCTGTCTGTTCCGTGTGATCAGAGCCCTGTCCCCCCTGCTCTGCCTTGCTCTCCGCTCCAGGCGGCCTCGTCCTGCTCTGCTCTTGCTCACCGCTCCAGGCGGTCTCGTCCTGCTCTGCTCTTGCTCACTGCTCCAGGCGGTCTCGTCCTGTTCTGCTCTTGCTCACCGCTCCAGGCGGTCTCGTCCTGCTCTGCTCTTGCTCATCGCTCCAGGCGGTCTCGTCCTGCTCTGCTCTTGCTCACCGCTCCAGGCGGTCTCGTCCTGCTCTGCTCTTGCTCACCGCTCCAGGCGGTCTCGTCCTGCTCTGCTCTTGCTCACTGCTCCAGGCGGTCTCGTCCTGCTCTGCTCTTGCTCACCGCTCCAGGCGGTCTCGTCCTGCTCTCTCACTTTACCTCACTGCTCTGGCAGTCTCGCTCAGCTCCCTCTTTCTCACTGCTCCGGCAGTCTCGTTCTGCTCTCTCCTTCTTTCTCACTACTCCAGCAGTCTCGCTCTGCTCCTTCTTTCTCACTGCTCCGGCAGTCTCGTTCTGCTCTCTCCCCTTTGCTCGCTGCCCTGGCAGTCTCGCTCTGCTCAGACCCTTTGCTCGCTGCTCCGGCAGCCTCACTCTGCTCTGACTCTTTGCTCCGCTCCTGGTGGCCTCGTCTTGCTCTCAACCTGCTGTGTTTGTATACCGCTTTTGCGGTTCTGTTCCAGAAGTCCCAGTCTGTACTGGGTTCTATCCTCTCTGTGCTCCAACCTGTTGTACCTGCCAGTACCTCCCCGTCTGCATACCAGTGTGCCAGCCTAAACCTTCCAGTTCCTGTATTCCCCGGTGTGGGCCAACAGCCGTGTCCAGAGTCTGACCTGGAGTAGACCCTGGTACCTCTGCTCGGTTCCTCCCTGGTGCACTGGCGTCGTATGCCGTCGTGCGATCTTGGTCGGATCGGGCAGACACTTAGTTACGCCCCTCCAGGCACTCTCCGGTACAGTGAAATCACTACAATCACACGCACATGCCGCTCAGCCCGGGCGTGTGCATTACAGCATGCTCAGGCCATGGTTCCCGTTGAGCCCCACGGCCTTCGCTCTCTGAGACGTTTTCCAGCGAATACGTGCATTAAAAATAAATAAATTATTTTTTTTTCCTTAGCTGAGTTCCAGGCGAATTACACACCCGTCCAGATGGATCTATCAGCTCTCGTTCCTGCAGATCCACCACGTTACTATGGGGATCCAAGACAGAGTCGTGCATTTATGGAGCAATGCATGCTACAGTTCAAGTTCTACCCTCTATGTTTTCCCACAGATCGGGTTAAGGTGGGATTCATGATGTCTTACCTAGCGGGTGATGCCTTGAATTGGATCATCCCCCTATGGGACGCACAGGATCCTATCGTCCTGGACATAATGGCCTTCCTGGTGGCCTTTCTAATGGTCTTCGATGATCCTAACCCGGAGGCTCCTGCTGAAGCTTCACTTCCTAGTATCCCGGAGCAGCCCCGATGGGTAATGTGTGTGGGTAGCGCAATAGTCCTCCAGCCCAATGAGACTACTGCCCATCCAGAATCCTCACAAGGTGACTACACTCTCCGGAATACTTCTCCCAACCTCAAGAGGCAGTCCAGACGTGCTAGACGTAGAGGCAAGCCGTCACGCCATGGTCTGTCCTCCCTGAGACCTCCTGACCCCAACCTTGAAGTCCCTACTGAAGCTTCATCTCCCTGTATCCCGGAGAGGCCCCAACGGGTAATGTGCGTGGGTAGTGCACCAGTTCTCCTGCCCAAAGAGACTGCTGCCCACCCAGAATCCACACCGGAGGACCCCCTGTTGCCTCCTGAATCCCCCGAGATACCACTTGATGACAATTGGAGAGAGACTTCCCTATACTCGGTACCTGATACCTTGGCTGCTTCATCCAGTGAGTCCGACCTAGTGTACTCCGAAGCAGAGGTTACCCATGAGTCTCTTCACCCCTCCGACCTGGCGGAGGACCTCCAGTTGTCTCCTGAGCCCTTCGGGGTGCTACCTGGTAGCGAAAGGACAGAGACTCTCCTATATCCTGGATCTGATACCTCGCTCGCTTCGCCTAGTGAGTCTAACCTAGTGTACTCCGAAGCAGAGGTTACTCCCGAGTCTCTACACCCCTCCGATCAGGCGGAGGACCTCCAGTTGTCTCCAGAACCCTTCTGGGTGCCACCTAGTGGTGAATGGACAGAGACTTTCCTATATCCTGGATCTGATACCTCGCTCGCTTCGCCTAGTGAGTCTAACCTAGTGTACTCCGAAGCAGAGGTTATTATTGAGTCTCTACACCCCTCTGACCAGGCGGAGGACCTCCAGTTGTCTCCAGAACCCTTCGGGGTGCCACCTGGTGGTGAATGGACAGAGACTTTCCTATACTCGGCACCCGATACCTCGCCTGCTTCGTCCAGTGTGTCCGACCTAGTGTACTCTGAAGCAGATATTTTCCCCGAGCCTCTGCACTCTTCTGACCCGGCGGAGGTCCTTCAGTTGTTTCCTGAATTCTCCGGGGTACCACCAGATAACAAAGAGACAGTGACTTTTTCTCACCCTGTACCTGATAACCCGTCTATTTCTTCCTGTGAGTTTGACAAGATGTACCTCGAAGCAGAGATTACCCCCAAGTCTCTACTCCCCTCCAACCCGGTGGAGGACTTCCAGTTGTCTCCTGTACCCTCTGGGGTGCCACCTGAAAATATGTGGAGAGAGACTTCCTTGTGTGCTGTTCCTGGTACTCCACCCGTTTCGTCTGTTGCTGAGGAAGGCTGGATAGGAGGAAACATCCTAGCTAACCAGATGAGACCAGTTTTTCCTGTGGACAGTGGAAGTGATCTCCTTGAAGTGAAGGATTGGCCCTCGAATTCCCTGCGGAAGATTCTGGCAGGCCTGAAGAAGAGGGGGCGTAAGGGGGGGGGTACTGTAACATACCTGGCGGCATCTTTGCATAGTGGTCCATCTTCCACTGTGCAAGAGCGCGCACTTGAGAATGTCTCTCTGGCTTCCCCCCCATGCTGTCTGTTTGTGTCTGTTTCTGCTGCTTAAGGGCGGCGCCCGATCGCTTCCTGCTTTTTGTACCTGCTGTGGGTCACACCCCTTGTGCGTCCTCAGCCTATTGCTGTCTGTCACCTGGTATTTAACCCAGCTGCTCCAATCAATCCCTGTCTGAGCATCTTGCCCTGTCAGTTGGCTTTTGTCTCTGACATGCCAGGTCCTGTCTATGTTACCTGTCTTGCAGTATCTGTTCCCATGTCTGTACTGTGTCCTATCTGTGTACCCTAACCTGCAGTCTGTACACGTTCCTTGCCTCTTGTCTGCCTATCCTGGAGGCTGTATTTCCAGGCCTGTCTGAACATGCTCCTAGCCTGTTCCTCCCGCCTTCTAGGGGCCGATTACCTAGACCTGCTCCTGTATCTTGTCTGTCCTGTCTGAACACGCTCCTTGCCTGTTCGTCCCGCCTCTCTGGGGGCTGTATTCCCAGACCCGCTCCTGTATTCCGCTGCAGTGTCGGTCTCCTCCGTACACTCAGTTCCAGTCTGAACTCTCTCCTATCTTTTACCTGTTTTTTCTCTATGTCTGTTCCTTTCCTTTTTCTGCAGAGTCTGAACTCGTACCTAACTCCTGCTTGTTGTCTCTGTACTCCCGTTTGTGAATTTGTGGTCCACTCGCTACTTCTCTGCAAGTACCCTGTGGGTATCTGGCTCTGCCTTTCCCTTCCTGTCTGTTCCGTGTGAACAGAGCCCTGTCCCCCCTGCTCTGCCTTGCTCTCCGCTCCAGGCGGCCTCGTCCTGCTCTGCTCTTGCTCACCGCTCCAGGCGGTCTCGTCCTGCTCTGCTCTTGCTCACCGCTCCAGGCGGTCTCGTCCTGCTCTGCTCTTGCTCACCGCTCCAGGCGGTCTCGTCCTGCTCTGCTCTTGCTCACCGCTCCAGGCGTTCTCGTCCTGCTCTGCTCTTGCTCACCGCTCCAGGCGGTCTCGTCCTGCTCTGCTCTTGCTCACCGCTCCAGGCGGTCTCGTCCTGCTCTGCTCTTGCTCACCACTCCAGGCGGTCTCGTCCTGCTCTCTCCCTTTACCTCACTGCTCTGGCAGTCTCGCTCAGCTCCCTCTTTCTCACTGCTCCGGCAGTCTCGTTCTGCTCTCTCCTTCTTTCTCACTGCTCCAGCAGTCTCGCTCTGCTCCTTCTTTCTCACTGCTCCGGCAGTCTCGTTCTGCTCTCTCCCCTTTGCTCGCTGCCCTGGCAGTCTCGCTCTGCTCAGACCCTTTGCTCGCTGCTCCGGCAGCCTCGCTCTGCTCTGACTCTTTGCTCCGCTCCTGGCGGCCTAGTCTTGCTCTCAACGTGCTGTGTTTGTATACCGCTTCTGCGGTTCTGTTCCAGAAGTCCCAGTCTGTACTGGGTTCTATCCTCTCTGTGCTCCAACCTGTTGTACCTGCCAGTACCTCCCCATCTGCATACCAGTGTGCCAGCCTAAACCTTCCAGTTCCTGTATTCCCCGGTGTGGGACAACAGCCGTGTCCAGAGTCTGACCTGGTGTAGACCCTGGTACCTCTGCTCGGTTCCTCCCTGGTGCACTGGCGTCGTATGCCGTCGTGCGATCTTGGTCGGATCGGGCAGACACTTAGTTATGCCCTTCCAGGCACTCTCTGGTACGGTACAGTGGAATCACTACAATCACACGCACACGCCGCTCAGCCCGGGCGTGTGCATTACAACCAGGTGAGGAACAATCAGAGAAAAGGTATAATAGAAACAAGTCACCAATTCTGCATTTATCACCCAGTCCTGGTTTTGGCTCCCACTCCTGAGAAAAAATACTGGCCGAATACTGACCAAATATGGATAGTGGGACAGTGGCCTTAATATTTCAGCAGCTGACTCTGCACTGCAGAAACTTAAATTTAACCAAATATGCTAATTAGGGGGCTCAGTGCACCCTTGGTGTGGCTAAAGGGTCCAGTTCACTGTTCTTCCCACTGGTTTTTACTCCTTCACTTGGAGTGAGCACTGTGTTCAGAGAAAACTCAAGCGAGCCAGTGCTGTCCCTCACCAGTGCCCTCAATGGTGGAGGCATGCAAAACTAGTGGGTAAATTTACTTGGGGGTTATATCCCCTACAAGGCTATGTGCTTAGCTTATACCGTCAGTTGGGCTGAATGACTCCTTTTAACTAGTTCACTGTAGCCCTGCCTGTGATGATAATGAAATAACTTTGATAATAAAATCACTAATAAGAAATCTCTTCGAGAGAAAATGTGTCAGTATAGTATTAGGCTGAGTGAACCAGAGTGAAAATTGCTAAATGTTATGATTATTTTAATATACTTGTTGACATGAAAAAAATGTAAAATAAATACCAACATTTTTTAAAAACCATTTAACTTAAAACTGCATTTAAACAATAAGTCAGTTTCTGATGAAACATTTCCTTTAGCTGACTACCAAGTTCCAGCTCCATCTACTTTAGTGCTTGCTGATAGTATCTGTTTAGGGTCAGCATATTTTTACTGCAAGCCCTTGTACTACTAAAAGATTCATCTTTTAGTAGTACAAATTTGTCAATGCCTTTGTGCGATCAAATGATTGTAAAGAAGTTGACAATTCTGTATTATTCTGATCCTGGTCATGATTAATATAAATTATCCTCTAGGCTATTTATCTGGATGTGCCTATTTCATGCACTTGGCTATTTATTACATGTCATCAAGTTGGTATAAAAAGCAGATCACATTTTCAATAGTTCATTAAAAGAAGCAAAAAGTGCAAGATGACAATGAAGAACAATTTATTCTGAAAGAGAGAAAAGTAATGCAACACTTACAGGTCCAAAGGCATTACTGTCAAAGCTGTGTCCATGATGGTCACCTTCTACCCATATTTGTCCTTTGGGAATCTTAACATATTGATTCTTAAATCCTATTGATCTGTTAGGGAAGAATAAAAGAAAACAAAAAACATTGTAATTTAAGACTTTTTTTTAGAGCAATTTCTGAAATTATAAGTAAAATTCTGATAGGACAAGACATTTTTCCATATTTTTTTGTTCTGTTTATATTCGTTATGTATTTTTCGCATTTTCTGAGATCCTTTGCATTAGTTCATATACTACACTGTGTGCAGAATTATTAGGCAAGTTGTATTTTAGAGTATTATTTTTATTATTTATCAACAACTATGTTCTCAATCAACCCAAAAGACTCATAAATATCCAAGCTTAATATTTTTGGAAGTTGGAGTGGGTTTTTTTTAGATATGGCTATCTTAGGAGAATATCTGTTTGTGCAGGTAACTATTACTGTGCAGAATTATTAGGCAACTTAATAAAAACCAAATATAATCCCATCTCACTTGTTTATTTTCACCAGGTAAACCAATATCAGTGCACAAAATGTAGAAATAAACATTTCTGACATGCAAAAACAAAATCCCAAAAAATTAGTGATCAATATAGCCACCTTTCTTTATGATGACACTCAACAGCCTTCCATCCATAGATTCTGTCAGTTGCTTGATCTGTTTTCGATCAACATTGCGTGCAGCAGCAACCACAACCTCCCAGACACTGTTCCGGGAGGTGTACTGTTTTCCCTTCCTGTAGATCTCACATTTTAAGATGGACCACAGGTTCTCTATGGGGATCAGATCAGGTGAACAAGGGAGCCATGTCATTATTTTTTCTTCTTTTAGACCTTTACAGGCCAGCCATGCTGTGGATTAGTTGGATGCATGTGATGGAGCATTGTCCTGCATGAAAATCATGTTTTTCTAGAACGATACCAACTTCTTCCTGTACCACTGCTTGAAGAAGTTGTCTTTCAGAAACTGGCAGTAGGTCAGGGACTTGAGCTTCACTCCATCCTCAACCCGAAAAGGTCCCACAAATTCATCTTTGATGATACCAGCCCATACCAGTACCTCACCTCCACCTTGCTGGCATCTGAGTCGGAGTGGAGCTCTCTGCCCTTTACTGATCCAGCCTCTGGCCCATCCATCTGGCCCATCAAGAGTCACTCTCATTTCATCAGTCCATAAAACCTTTGAAAAATCAGTCTTAAGATATTTCTTGGCCCATTCTTGAAGTTTTATTTTATGTTTCTTGTTCAAAGGTGGTCATTTTTCAGCCTTCCTTACCTTGGCCATGTCCATGAGTATTGCACACCTTGTGCTTTTTGATACTCCAGTAACATTGCAGCTCTGAAATATGGCAAAACTGGTGGCGAATTGCATCTTGGCAGCTTCACGCTTGATTTTCCTCAATTCATGGGCAGTTATTTAGCGCCTTTTTTGGCCAACACGCTTCTTGCAACCCTGTTGGCTATTTGCCATGAAACGCTTGATTGTTCAGTGATCACGCTTCAAAAGTTTGGAAATTTCAAGACTGCTGCATCCCTCTGCAAGACATCTCACAATTTTGGACTTTTCAGAGCCAGTCAGATATCTCTTCTGACCCATTTTGCCAAAGGAAAAGAAGTTGCCTAATAATTAAGCACACCTTATATAGGGTTTTGATTTCATTAGTCAACACCCAATTGGTAGTTGGCTCTCAAGCCTATGCAGCTTGGAGTAGGACAACATGTATAAAAAGTATTATGTGATCAAAATACTCATTTGCCTAATAATTCTGCACACGGTGTAGATAGAATAAAAACAGTGAGCTGCACATAACTTGGTGACCCGGTTTGCCTGAATAAAGTTTTTATCGCTCCTTCAAATGTTAATATTTTACTGGAAATTAAATGATTGTATAAAGAAGGAAAGAAAGATACTAAGTAAAGTCATTCTACCAATAGATCTCTGGATTTGCAGTGTATTCAGTCAGTCTAAAGTGGACAAAATTGAAAGGAAACAAACCTACATGTACATTTAACCCATTAAAGCAAACTATATGTCAGCGCTGGGGCCAGCATGCGTGAAGGTGGCTCTGAAGTTGAGATGCTACCACCTGTGGTAGATATAATGCAGCCAGGATCTGCCTCTAACAGCGAAAATGGCGACAAACCAAAATGTGTTTGTTTGTTTTTTTGTTTTACAAACTCAACACTTAAATAATAAAAAAAATATGCAGGTGTGATATCATTATAATCATAATTACCCAGAGAATCAAATTTCCAGGAAATTTTTACCATACAAAAAATATCATACAAACAAAACAAAAATGTTGGAATTGTACTTTTTGTACCATTTCATCCCACTTGGAATTTTTGGCTCGTTTTTCATTACGTAGTATGGTAAAAAAAAAAAATGGAGTCATTCAAAAGTTCAACTCGTCCCGCAAACAAAATATCTCTAGAGGAAAACTAAAAAGAAATGATGGCTCTTGGAAGAAAAGGAGGGAAAAATGCAGATATAAAAACAAACATGGGCTGCGGAGGAAAATGTGTAAATAAGGTGGGGGTAACACTAGAGGACAATCTTCATTGGTTTGCAAAAGTAGAATAAATAAATTTACTAATACACAGTGACGAGCAAAAGGGTAACAATGTTTTGAACTTTTGACTTTCAGGCTCCATATCCCACCATCCACTACTGCTCGAACGTGAGACTACAATCATTTTATAGACAATAATCTTGGGTATATGATACATAAATTTGACTTGTAACTATTTAGCATATAATTAGTTATGCAGATTCATGTCATGTCACTGCATTGTTACGGCATTATAAAACAAACAAGAGGTTTAATCGACATATGAAAACCCCAATTAAAGTGTTACTTTAAAAGTTTAAGATAGCAAACAAAATGTCAAAGAAATACAAAGTTCAAATGGGTTTTCCTTAGGAAGCACGTTGTATATTAGTTTCCACAATGGCAAAATTAGAGAATCCCTTTAACGAATATATTAAGTGAAACTTTTCAGGCTGCTGGTTTGTAGGCAACAGTCACGGGTTGGAGACCAGCAATACACTATGTAAAGCGCAGAGCACTGTGGAGAAATGTATTCTCTGGAAAAATGTCTTACTATCCCAATGGCAAAAGCTTTAATTGGGCACACAACCTGACACAGCATGTGCTCATTAAAATTTAAATGAGCTCTCTTGATGATATGTGTGCTATATCATGATTGCCGTTGTAGAGGCCTCACAGGACACAGGCTAACAGAAGGTAGCATCACAGAAGAAGCAAATTAAAGTAATAACATTGGTGTACTTTGCCTAGAAAACACATAAAGCAGCATTACATGCAAAAATATTACGTGTCAAAGATCAAAAGTCTTCTAGTGCATACAGAAAATATCTTATCTTGGAATTATTTTTATTGCATATACATTATATACATAGTCATTGAAACTGTAGATAAAAAAAATAAAATATATGCTATACATAAAGTCTGCATACCTCTTATACAGTATATTATTGAACTGTTACTAAGCCTCCTTTATGGTTGGCTTAAACCATGCTTACTCTATGCATTTCAGTATTTCCCCGTTCACTCAAAAAAGATAGAAATACCTGCCAAACATTGGTATATTCTCTCAATACTAAGCAAGTGACTTTAATAACTGTACTCTAAAGTGCTGAGCCAAGAGCCAAAAGATGTATGACCAATATGTGAAAAAATAGGTAAAGCATCAGAGAGCCTTCCAGCTCACTTCAGAATGGTTTAGCAGTCCCACTAGCGGATGGAGCAACGGCTAATATCGATTGGCTCCTTTAGAACTTTTTGGGGTCATCCAGTAATTCAGGTAGCAAAAAGAAAATCCAAAGTTTAGCTTAAAATTTCTGTTAAGCTGGATAATTCACTTGCATACCATTAGCTTAAATGGAATTTGTTACCAGGTTTTTGCCGCCAGATCTAAGAGTAGCATAATGTCGAGACAGAGAACCTAATACTAGCAATGTATCACTTCCTGGGTCCCATATTATGTTTTAATTTTATCAAAATTACACAAAACAGAGTAAGTGACACATCGCTGGAATAAGGGTCTCTGTCCCTACATCATTCTGCTATAAGAATAGGTAGAAAAAAAAACTGGCAACAAATTCCTTTAAGTGTATCAGGAGATTGGACTTAGAAGAGGTCTGTTACATTTATTCTGCTTTATTCTTTGGAAGAATTAAAAAGCAATACACTCTTTACCTATCAATGAGCAGCACATTGCAGTGCCTGAAAACCAACCATTTGAACAGCAGGAATACAGGTGTTGACAGCACAGAATGAGCATATGGACAGCATAGCCCCATATGTGAATGTGCAGTATACTGTATCTACGAGATAGATCCTGCGTATTCTTCTTATTAGTATCTACTAGTCTAGAAGATGAACTGTCACGATAGCTTTAGTAAGCCCTACTGACCGTGTAACAATTTGTTTGATTAATCAAGACTTGAAATTCTAATTGTAATTCGCACCCACACCGGCACCTCGGCACCTGCCTTAATAAACATCTGTCATGTTTCCATTTAAGTTTCACAGTGATTTATCCAGGCAGGCAGTTTCTTATATACTTTTTAATAGCTGCTCTACACAACACGTCAGGTGAATTTCTGCTTCATTGAAGAAAAAGAAGACAATTCCATTATAAAACAGATTAAATTTATTAGCAATAATAAGCAGTGATCGGGAGAGATATACGCTCGCTAATGTTCTGCATTTATCAGAATGCTTGCAAAGCGTGCATATTATGAGATGACTATTACTACAGTTAAGTGCTTAAAAAGGGCAGGTGTTTTAGAAATGCTGTCCTTCACCGCTGAATTGAAACAGTGGCAGATAAAGAACATGAAAGCATTTTAATAGAAGAGAATTAAAAAGAGAATTCTTGGACAATGCAGTAAATTTAACCTGACCACAAGCACAAAAAAGTGTGTTACCTTAAAGGGGTTGTCCGGTCCAAATCGATAAGTCTGCAGTTACACTGTGTGACTAAAGACTTATGAATTCCCCAGCGCACACAATGTGCCGGGATCAGAGGGTATGTATGCTTTATACATAGTCCCGGCCAGAGCCTGTCCAGTGGGCGCGGCCCTGCTCAATACAAGTGTATGGAGCAAGGACGTGCCCACTAATCAGGCTCTGGCCGGGAGTATGTTTAACACATACATTCCCACCTGTCCCGACTCAGAAATCGAAGAATCCCCCCAGCACACAATGGGTGCACTGGAGGGATTCATAAGTCTGCAGTCACACAAAGAAACTACAGACTTATCAATTTGGACAATACAAAACACCTTTAATATTTTACATCAACAAAAGTCTAATCACTAGAGATGAGCGGATTGATCCGGAGTTGAATTTCCTGAAATTCACGGTTTCACACGAATTTGAACATTTTGAGATTAACCCCTTTACAACCCAAGGTGGTTTGCACGTTAATGACCAGGCCAATTTTTACAATTCTGACCACTGTCACTTTATGAGGTAATTACTCTGGAACGCTTCAACGGATCCCCCTGATTCTGAGATTGTTTTTTCATGACATATTGTACTTCATGATGGTGGTAAAATTTCTTCGATATCACTTGTGTTTATTTGCGAAAAATACAGAAATTTGGCGAAAATTTTTAAGCTTAAATCAGAGAGATATGTCACACAAAATAAATAACATTTCCCACATGTCTGCTTTACATCAGCACAATTTTGGAACCAAATTTTTTTTTTGTTAGGGAGCTATAAGGGTAAGAAGTTGACCAGCGATTTCTCATTTTTCCAACAAAATTTACAAAACCATTTTTTTATGGACCACATCACATTTGAAGTCACTTTGAGGGGTCTTTATGACAGAAAATACCCAAAAGTGACAGCACTCTAAAAACTGCACCCCTCAAGGTGCTCAAAACCACATTCAAGAACTTTATTAACCCTTCAGGTGCTTCACAGGAATTTTTGGAATGTGGAAGAAAAAAATTAACATTTAACTTTTTTCACAAAAATGTTACTTTAGACCCAATTTTTTTATTTTTGCTGGGGTAACAGGAAAAAATGGACCCCAAGGTTCTTCACAGAAGTTTAGAACTTTGAGCCATAAAAATAAAATTTTCACATTTTTCCCACAAAAATGTTTTTTAGCCCCCAATTTTGCATTTTCATAAGGGTAACAGGAGAAATTGCACCAAGAAGTTTGTTGTGCAATTTCTCCTGAGTAAGCCGATACCCCATATGTTGGGGAAAACCACTGCTTGGGCATATGGCAGGGTTCGGAAGGGAAGGAGCGCCATTTGACTTTTTGAATGTAAAATTTGCTTGAATAATTAGCGGATGTGCCCCTGATGTGCCTAAACAGTGAAAAACACCCACAAGTGACACCATTTTGGAAACTAGACCCTTCAGGGAACTTATCTAGATGTGTGGTGAGCACCCTGAACCCCCAAGTGCTTTACAGAATTTTATAACATGGAGCCGTGAAAATAAAAAAATCAAACTTTTTCCACAAAAATTATGTTTTAGCCCCAATTTTTTTTATTTTCACAAGGGTAAGAGGATATAATGGATCCCAAAAACTTTTGTGCAATTTATCCCGAGTATGCCAATACTCCATATGAGTGTTTGGGCGTATGGCAGAGTTCAGAAGGGAAGGAGCAGTGTGTGACTTTTTGAACGCAAAATTGGCTGGAATGGAGAGCAGACGATGTGTCGCATTTGGAGAGCCCCTGATGTGCCTAAATAGTGGAAACCCACACAAGTGACCCCATTTTGGAAACTACAACCCTCAAGCATTTTATCAAAGGGTATAGTGAACAATTTGAACCCAGACGTACGACACAGAATTTGATAACATTAGGTCATCATATTGAATAAGTTGTCATTAGTCTTGAGCACAAGTACTCGTACTTGAGTTTGCATCGGGTACTCAGGTACGCACCATGTATAGCACGTGCTCAAGTGACATGCTCGAGTCCCCGCCCGCATGTTTCACGGTTGTTATACACCCAAGAAAAACCATGTGGGGATCGCTCGTGCATGGCAGGCAATCCCTGCGAGTTTTTTTTGGCCGCTCAGCATAAGGGGCGGAGACTTTAGCATGTCACTCGAGCACCCACGATACTCAATGCATACTCGAGCACCCTATGCAAACTCATGTAGCGAGCACTTGCGCTCAACACTAGTCGCCATATCATCATCATTTTTTTTTTACTTTTGAAAAAAAATCCGAACCCTAACCCAAACCCCAACCCTAGCCTAACCTCAACCCCAACCCTCACCCTAGCCCAACCCTAACTCCAACCCTAGCCGTACCCTAACCCCAACCCTAGCCCAATCCTAACCCCAACCCTAACTCTAATCTTTGAGTTTATTTTTTACGCCGTTCCTCATGCGATGTAAGTGATTGGAAGACTTTATTCTTTGGGTCGGTGAAATTACAGCGATACCAGAATCATATCGGGTTTTTATGATTGACAGCTGTCACATTCTAAAAGACGCATTTTTTTGTAAAATCTAGTTTTTGCATCTCCATATTTTGAGAGCTATAATTTTTCCATATTTTGGCAGACAGAGCCATGTGATGGCTTGCTTTTGCGGGATGAGTTGACGTTTTTATTGGTACCATTTTCAGGCACGTGACATTTTGGGAGGCAGAATAAACAAAAACCAACAATTCAGGAAATTTTTAAAAAAATTTTTTTTATTCTGTTCTGTGTGTGGTAAAATTGATAAGGTAGCTTTATTCTTCAGGTCAGTATGTTTACAGCAGTACCACATTTATATAGTTTTTCTATGGTTTGGCGCTTTTACACAATAAAAGCTATTTCATAGAAAAAAATATTTTTTTGCATCGCTTTATTCTGAGAGCTATAACTTTTTTATTTTTTGGCTGATGGAGCTGTATGGTGGCTTGTTTTTTGCAGGACAAGATGACGTTTACAGCAGTACGATTTTTATTTATATTCGTCTTTTTGATCGTGTGTTATTGCATTTTTGCGGTATGATCATAAACCATTGCTTTTGCTTAGTTTCTTATTTATTTTTTTACCGTGCTTAATTGTAAAACACTGGGCAAAACTGTAACTGAAAAAGACCTGGGTGTATTGGTGGACGACAAGCTCACGTTTAGTGGCCAGTGTCAGGCTGCTGCTGCAAAGGCAAATAAAATAATGGGATGCATTAAAAGAGGCATAGATGCTCATGAGGAGAACATAATTTTACTCCTATACAAGTCATTAGTGCGACCACACTTTGAATACTGTGTACAGTTCTGGTCTCAGGTGTATAAGAAAGACATAGCTGAACTAGAGCGGGTGCTGAGAAGAGCGACCAAGGTTATTAGGGGACTGGAGGGTCTGCAATACCAAGACAGGTTATTAAACTTGGGGTTATTTACTGTGGAAAAAAGAAGGCTTAGGGGTGATCTTATTACTATGTACAAGTATATGAGGGGACAGTACAAAGACCTTTCTACTGATCTTTTTACTCTGAGGCCTGAGACGGGGACAAGGGGGCATCTTCTACGTCTGGAGGAATGAAGGTTTAATCATAATCACAGACGGGGATTCTTTACTGTAAGAGCAGAGAGACTATGGAACTCTCTGCCTCATGATGTTGTAATGAGTGATTCACTGTTAAAATTTAAGAAGGGCATGGATGCCTTTCTTGAAAAGTATAATATTGCAGGTTATAAATACTAGATTTCTTGATAGGGTGTTGATCCAGGGAACTAGTCTGATTGTCGTATGGAGTCGGGAAGGAATTTTTTTCCCCAATGTGGAGCTTAGTGTTTACCACATGTTTTTTTTTTGCCTTCCTCTAGATCAACAAGTTAGGCTATGGGTTGAACTAGATAGACTTAGTCTTCCTTCAACCTTAAAACTATGTTACTAAAGGGGTTAACTAGTTAGGTCGTTCCGGATGTGGCAATACCAAATATGTGTACTTATATTGTTTTGTTTTGTTTCATAATAATAATTATTGATGGGTACATTATATTTTTATTTTGGTGAATTCTTTTTTTTATTTATTTTTTAATATTTTTACAATTCTTTTTATTTTCATTTTTTAACATTTTTGGGACTTTTATACTTCGTCCCAATATGCGACTTTCACTTTTTACATTCTGATCACCTGTATAGCATAGGGATGGAGCACCATTCCTGTGTTATACAGGCTGTCAGCGCTGCAGATGCAGAAGATACTTTGGTTATGCACTGCGCATGACGAAAGTATCTTCCTGCTGTCTGGTGACCCCGATGTTGTCATGATGTTGGGACCGCTCCCAGCACATAGCACCGGGTGTCAGCTGTGACAATCAGCTGACACCCGGCGGTGATCGCGCCCGCACAGCCTGTGTGCGGGCGAAATCAACAGGGCGTACTAATACGTACCTGGCTGTAAAGGGGTTAAATTCGCAGTTCACAAAAAAAAACTTGCTGAGCAACATTTCCCACAGTGCTGAAGTATCAGAGAGCAGGCTAATGTCATTTTGACTGCCGCTATGACATCTGATGGATTATATTGTACCTTATGCAATGGTGGTCACTACCTGGGCTATCACAGATGGGCAGTTTCTATTGGAGCACAGTTTGTATGGCAGAGGCATTTTTCATCTTCAGAGTCACTGGGTAAGTCTCTCTCTACTGTAGAGTGTAAGCTCTTAGGGTCAGCAGGGTCCTCTCTCTCCCACAGAGTGCCAGCTCTTACCATCAGTGGAGTACTCTCTCCTGTACAGTGTAAGCTTTTATGGTCAGTGGGGTCCTCTCTCCCCTGTATAGTGTAAGCTATCAAGGCCAGCGGGGTCCTCTGTCTTTCTTTTTCTCTCTCCTGTACAGTGTAAGCTCTTATGGTCAGCGGGGTCCTCTCTTTCACCTGTAGAGTGTAATCTCTTATGATCAGTACGATCTTCTCTCTCTCTTTCTTTCTTCATTAGAGTGTAAGCTCTTATAGTCAGCGGGGTACTCTCTCTCCTGTAGAGTGTAAGCTTTTACTGTCAGCGGAACCCTCTCTCTCTTGCCTGTAAAGTGTAAGCTCTTATGGATAGTGGGGTTCTCTCACTCGTGTGTATTTTCTGAACAAGTACTAGCTTTCCATTATTGAGATTCATTCAAATGTATTTGCCACAAATTGAATTTTTGGGGAAGTTTGCAAATTTGCATTTCAAAAGATTCATTCATCTCTACTAATCATGTCTGAGCAAAGGTTAAAGTAATTTTCCAATACTCTTTAACCCCCTTTCATTGGTTTTATCACCGCAAAACAAGAATTAGTGCATCAGTATTAATACACTTCTGCTGTAGTATTAGCTTTCTAGTTCTTTTAACTCTGGGATCTGGCCTTGGTAACCCATGCAAAGAAAAAGAAGAAATGTATATTCCTAGTGCTGTATGACAATGCCATCCATTGCAGTACACTTCAGAATATACCCATGGCACTTTAGCATTCATTTTTAAGAATAAAAAATACCAAAATCTCAGAATAGGACAATAAATTGCACTAGGCAAAAGACAGTGTAGAGGTTTTTCCTGTCATACTAATGATGATTATCCTGATATTATATGTTCTATATACAGTGGCGACCAAAAGTTTAGCTTTTTTTTTAAAAAGTGTGATTACATCTGTCTGGTTGTTTGATGCCATTTTCCTGGTGATGAATTGAAAGTGCATGAAGTTGCCATCCTGCAAGACCTTTATTTTAACCAAAATGCTTTTGAATATAGATATGGTCATTAAATTAAGGAAAACTGACTGCCAAAAGTTTTGCTTATACTATTTATTGATCACAACATAGAGAGTAATTCATTGTTTACAATGCATTAACTAGTATTTTGTAGCATAACCTCTTGCTTTAATTACTGTACCACACCGATGGGGCATTGAAGCCACTAGGGTATTCAAGACACCTTGGGGGATCTTGCTTCATTTAATTTGCAAATCATCTACAAACAATTCATCTTTATTAGTGTTGAGCGAACATGCTCGACACTGTCCGGTACTCGCCCGAGCATCACGCTACTCGGGATGTTCGGCGAGCACCGAGCATTTCCGGGTTACTCGGGCGGGAGCTCGGGTCTCCGCCCTGCATGTTTGGCGCTCTTTACAGAGCCAATGAACATGCAGGGATTGCCAGCCAGTCACTGTAATGCCGCAGCCATGTTGTTTGTGGGCATTGCAGTGATTGGCTGGCCGCACAGCGTCACCTCGAGTATTTAAAACCGGGCGCCGCCATCTTGGACACAGTCGCTCCGGATCAGACAGTGTAGGGACAGCGCTGCTGATTTAGGGAGAGATATATCCTGCAAAATAGTTAGTGTAGGGTCTGTAAAGGCTGCCAGAACAAACAAACAGTCCTTCTCAGGACTAATATCCATCCCAGGTATATCAGGCAGGCAGGCAGGCTGTATAGGAGACGCAGTGGTTATACCAGCAAACGCTGCATTACAGTCCTGTGTGCTGCTTCTGTTGCTGAAATTGCTGGACTTAGCTCCAGGTCCCGGGGGCCAGGAAAAATCCTTTTTTTTTATCTAAATCCTCTTTTTTTTTTCCTCCTTCACAATGTACAAATACCCATCTTATTAACCTTTTGGTGCCCCCCCCCCACCAAAAAAAAAAGTGTGCCTCTGATTTTTCAGACACAAATATATCTGTTGAAAATAGTCTGGTGTAGGCCAGAGAAATACAAGTGTGGTTTTACAGTTCCACGGTACAAATCTCTGTATTATCCACTTTAGGGCCATTTGTATCTAAAAAAAACAGTTTGAGTGCGTCGCTCACTGTTCAGCCGCAAATATATATATATTTTAAAAAGCCTGGTATACACCAGTAAATTATTACTGTGGCTTTGATGTTCCACGGTAAAACATCTCTATTATCCTGTTTTTGGCATTTTTTGCTGTATAAAAATAATAATAGTGTCTCCCTGATTTTTCAGACACAAATATATCTGTTGAAAATAGTCTGGTGTAGGCCAGAGAGACAGAAGTGTGCTTTTGCTGTTCCATGGTAAAAAAATCTCTATTATTCTGCTTTTTGCATTTTTTGCTGTAAAAAAAAAAAAAATTGTGTCTCCCTGATTTTTCAGACACAAATATATCTCTTGAAAATAGTTTGGTGTAGGCCCGAGAAATACAAGTGTGGTTTTGCAGTTCCACGGTACAAACCTCTGTATTATCCACTTTTGGGCCATTTGTATCTAAAAAAAACAGTTTGAGTGTGTCGCTCACTGTTCAGCCGCAAATATATATATATTTTAAAAAGCCTGGTATACACCAGTAAATTATTACTGTGGTTTTGATGTTCCACGGTAAAACATCTCTATTATCCTGTTTTTGGCATTTTTTGCTGTATAAAAATAATAAGTGTCTCCCTGATTTTTGAGACACAAATATATCTGTTGAAAATAGTCTGGTGTAGGCCAGAGAGGCAGAAGTGTGCTTTTGCTGTTCCATGGTAAAAAATCTCTATTATCCTGCTTTTTGCATTTTTTGCTGTAAAAAAAAAAAAAATAGTGTCTCCCTGATTTTTCAGACACAAATGTATCTGTTGAAAATAGTCTGGTGTAGGCCCGAGAAATACAAGTGTGGTTTTGCAGTTCCACGGTACAAACCTCTGTATTATCTACTTTTGGGCAATTTGTATCTAAAAAAAACAGTTTGAGTGTGTCGCTCACTGTTCAGCCGCAAATATATATATATTTTAAAAAGCCTGGTATACACCAGTAAATTATTACTGTGGTTTTGATGTTCCATGGTAAAACATCTCTACTATCCTGTTTTTGGCATTTTTTGCTGTATGAAAATAATAATAGTGTCTCCCTGATTTTTCAGACACAAATATATCTGTTGAAAATAGTCTGGTGTAGGCCAGAGAGACAGAAGTGTGCTTTTGCTGATCCACGGTAAAAAATCTCTATTATCCTGCTATTTGCATTTTTTGCTGTAAAAAAAAAAAAATAGTGTCTCCCTGATTTTTCAGACACAAATATATCTGTTGAAAATAGTCTGGTGTAGGCCCGAGAAATACAAGTGTGGTTTTGCAGTTCCACGGTACAAACCTCTGTATTATCCACTTTTGGGCCATTTGTATCTAAAAAAAACAGTTTGAGTGTGTCGCTCACTGTTCAGCCACAAATATATATATATTTTAAAAAGCCTGGTATACCCCAGTAAATTATTACTGTGGTTTTGATGTTCCACGGTAAAACATCTCTACTATCCTGTTTTTGGCATTTTTTGCTGTATAAAAATAATAATAGTGTCTCCCTGATTTTTCAGACACAAATATATCTGTTGAAAATAGTCTGGTGTAGACAAGAGAGACAGAAGCGTGCTTTTGCTTTTCCACGGTAAAAAATCTCTATTATCCTGCTTTTTGCATTTTTTGCTGTAAAAAAAAAAAAAATAGTGTCTCCCTGATTTTTCAGACACAAATGTATCTGTTGAAAATAGTCTGGTGTAGGCCCGAGAAATACAAGTGTGGTTTTGCAGTTCCACGCTACAAACCTCTGTATTATCCACTTTTGGGCAATTTGTATCTAAAAAAAACAGTTTGAGTGTGTCGCTCACTGTTCAGCCGCAAATATATATATATTTTAAAAAGCCTGGTATACACCAGTAAATTATTACTGTGGTTTTGATGTTCCACGGTAAAACATCTCTACTATCCTGTTTTTGGCATTTTTTGCTGTATGAAAATAATAATAGTGTCTCCCTGATTTTTCAGACACAAATATATCTGTTGAAAATAGTCTGGTGTAGGCCAGAGAGACAGAAGTGTGCTTTTGCTGATCCACGGTAAAAAATCTCTATTATTCTGCTATTTGCATTTTTTGCTGTAAAAAAAAAAAAAATAGTGTCTCCCTGATTTTTCAGACACAAATATATCTGTTGAAAATAGTCTGGTGTAGGCCCGAGAAATACAAGTGTGGTTTTGCAGTTCTACGGTACAAACCTCTGTATTGTCCACTTTTGGGCCATTTGTATCTAAAAAAAAACAGTTTGAGTGTGTCGCTCACTGTTCAGCCACAAATATATATATATTTTAAAAAGCCTGGTATACCCCAGTAAATTATTACTGTGGTTTTGATGTTCCACGGTAAAACTTCTCTACTATCCTGTTTTTGGCATTTTTTGCTGTATAAAAGTAATAATAGTGTCTCCCTGATTTTTCAGACACAAATATATCTGTTGAAAATAGTCTGGTGTAGGCCAGAGAGACAGAAGCGTGCTTTTGCTGTTCCACGGTAAAAAATCTCTATTATCCTGCTTTTTACATTTTTTGCTGTAAAAAAAAAAAATAGTGTCTCCCTGATTTTTCAGACACAAATATATCTGTTGAAAATAGTCTGGTGTAGGCCCGAGAAATACAAGTGTGGTTTTGCAGTTCTACGGTACAAACCTCCGTATTGTCCACTTTTGGGCCATTTGTATCTAAAAAAAAACAGTTTGAGTGTGTCGCTCACTGTTCAGCCGCAAATATATATATATTTTAAAAAGCCTGGTATACACCAGTAAATTATAACTGTTCCACGGTAAAAAATCTCTATTTTTCAGGTTTTGGTAGTTTTTTCCGTAAAGAAAAACAGTAGCGTCTCCTGACTGTTGTGACACAAAAATATATCTGTTGAAAATAAAATTTTACTCCATTTACAATTGGCAAGGCGCGTGGCAAGGGACGTGGAAGTGGACGTTCTGGTGATGGTTCGTGCAGAGGACGGGGCCGTGGCCAAGGTGAAAATGTACCACAACCAACAGCCACATCTTCTCGCTCCCACTTCTTGACCGAATTACTAGGTAAGCACAGAACAACACCAGTATTGAGAACTGATCAGTGTGAACAGGTTATTAATTGAATAGCAGACAATACTTCCAGTTACCTGGGCACCACCACCTCCGGTCTGTCTTCCACACGGTCAACTCTTAGTAGCCGTGAGTCTTGACCGCATACTCCTCCTCACCCTGATGCTCCTTCCTCCCACCATGCCGAGTGTCGTCAGACAGCAAGTGATCCCACACTTGGACACTCTGAAGAGCTGTTCACTGGTCCATTTCCATATTTGGGCCCCTCGCCTGATACGCTTGAAGTGGTGGAAGAGGAGATACCATGTTGCGATGCCCAAATATTTGAACAGCCACGGCCACAGGAAGTTGACGTTGGCAATCTGTCACAAGAGTTGGACGATGACGAGACACAATTGCCAGGAAGTGAGGAGGAGGATCGTGGTGCGCAAGTGGAAGAGGAGGAGGTGGTGGATGATCTAGTAACTGACCCAACGTGGAAGGAGGACATGCAGAGTGAGGCCAGCAGCACACAGGGGGAGGGAGGCAGAGTACCCCAACAGGCAGGAAGAAGCAGTGTGGTGGCCACAGACAGAAGGCAGGCAACCGTTCCCCGTAACACCAACACGAGGGACGTTGCCAGTACAAGCGGTAGGTCTTCCAGAGTCTGGAATTTTTTTAAAGACTCTGCTGATAACCCCAAAAAGGCCATATGTTCCACCTGCCAAGCCAGCATCAGCAGGGGTGACAAAACTACCAGCCTGACCACCACCAGCATGATCAGGCACATGGCAGCAAAGCACCCGACTTTGTAGGATGAACCCCAGGGTCCATGACCAGTGTCAGCGGGTGTCACCACTGCTTCTTCCACTGTTGTGCGTGCAATAGAACCCCCTGTTGTGTGTGCAAGGCAATCCCCTGTCCATACTGCATGTAAAGATGCCCCCTCCTCTCAGTCTTCACTTGTTATGGCAGTTTCTCAATAAGCAGCATCAACGTCCACGTCCCACCGCAGCGTTCAATTGTCCATATCCCAGACCTTTGAACGAAAGCGGAAATTCGCAGCTAACGCCCCACAGGCCACAGTCCTAAATTCGCACATTTCACGACTGCTTGCATTGGAAATGCTGCCTTTTAGGCTGGTGGAGATGGAATCCTTCCGCAATCTTATGGCGGTGGCCGTCCCTCGGTACTCGGTCCCCAGCCGACACTATTTTGCCCGGTGTGCCATCCCTGCACTACACAAGCACGTGTCCCAAAGCATCTGCCGTGCCCTCAACAACGCAGTTACTGGGAGAGTCCACCTGACAACGGACACGTGGACAAGTGCTTGTGGCCAGGGACGGTACATCTCTCAGACGGCACACTGGGTAAACATAGTGGAAGCCGGGACCCAGTCGGACCTTGGGACGGAACACATCCTCCCCACACCGAGGATTGCGGGCCCTATGTCAGTCAGAGTTGCCTCCACAGTGTACAGCTCCTGCGCATCCTCCTCCTCCTCATGTTCAGCCTCCATCTCAGATATCACCACATCAGTTACAAGCTGGAAGCATTGCAGTACTGCCTCCGCCAAGCGGCAACAGGCTGTGCTGAAACTCATAAGCTTAGGTGATAAACCTCACACTGCTTGTGAGTTGCGGACAGCTGTGAAAGAGCAGGCAGATCTGTGGCTGAGACCGCTGAACCTACATCCCGGCATGGTCGTGTGTGACAATGGCCGTAACCTGGTGGCGGCTCTGAGGCGAGGTGAGATCACACACGTACCATGCCTGGCTCATGTGCTTAACCTCGTGGTTCAGCGGTTTCTTAAATCGTACCCCGAGTTGCCAGATCTGCTCGTGAAAGTACGCCGCCTGTCAGCTCATTTTCGCAAGTCGGCTACAGCTTCCGCCGCCCTTGCTGTGTTGCAGCAGCGTTTGCAGCTTCCGGCACACCGACTGGTGTGTGATATCCCCACACGTTAGAACTCTACCCTCCACATGTTGCAAAGAATTTGTGAGCAGAAGAGAGCAGTTGTGGAGTACCAGCTGCAACAAGGCCGTCGATATTCAGGTCAGACTCCACACATAAGACCTCAGGAGTGGACCTGGATGTCTGACATATGTACCATCCTGACAAACTTTGAGGAGGCCACCAATATGGTGAGTGGCGATAACGCCATCATTAGTGTCAGCATCCCACTTGTCTGTCTTTTGCAGCGCTCTCTGCAGAGAATTAAAGAGGAGGCATTGCAGCCAGAGTATGATGAGATGGATCAAGAAGCCGTAGCGGGCGATTACACACATCCCAGCCTCATCTCATCCCAACGTGCATTGGGGGACAATGAGGGAGAGGAGGAGGAGGAGGAAGAACAGGAGCTGCTATCATGCGTTGTAGACGGTAGTACCTGTACAAGTGTCATACCGTCGGTTCAGCGTGGGTGGTCTGAGGACAGGGGGGAGGAGGAAGAGGAGGAGGAGGAGAGCATGGTCAGTCGTCATCTTGGTGAGGACACAGAAATCTTGCCCGTTACCAGTCTGGCACGCATGGCTGACTTTATGTTACGCTGCCTTAACCGTGACCCTCGCGTTGTCAAAATGTTGGGTGACAGTCATTACTGGTTGGTGACACTTGTAGACCCCCGCTACAAGGAGAACTTTCACTCTCTTATTCCTGAGGTGAAGAGGTCTACAAAAATGGGGCAATACCAGAAGGCCCTTGCTGCAGAACTCTTAAAAAAATTCCCATCTGAACACGCTAGCGGCAGAGGTCACAGTTCGTTGCCCAACCAAGGCGTACAGGCGAGAGAGATGCAACTCCAATCCAGCAGAGGCAGGGGAACACTGTCAACGTTCTGGGACAGTTTTCTGACACCCGCCCAGCTTACAGACCCTGAGGCGCGGGGTACTCTCACAAGGAGTGGAAAGTTTCAAAAGATGGTGAGGGAGTACCTTGCCGATCGTACCAGCGTCCTCCGTGATTCCTCTGTGCCTTTTAATTATTGGGTATCCAAGCTGGACACTTGGAATGAACTCGCTCTGTACGCCTTGGAGGTCCTGGCCTGCCCTGCCGCTAGCGTGTTATCGGAGCGTGTTTTTAGTGCCGCTGGGGGAATTATAACTGATAAGCGCACTCGCCTATCAACTGACAATGCTGACAAGCTGACCCTTATCAAAATGAACAAGGGCTGGATTGGGCCAGACTTCTCATCACCACCAAATGACAGCAGAGTAACAAAGTCAAATCCACTGTGTTATTTCGGGAGGTGTATTCACATGCACCGCTTCACACCCACACAAGGGTATACGCTTCCTTGTTTCGGCTGTTTAATCTTCTTCTCCTTATCCTCAGCCTCCACCACCACTATACCACCAGGGTGCCAGCATTGCAAGTTCCTCTGTCCTTATTTTTGGCTGCTTTGCTTGCAAGGCATAAGCAAATACTATGGGACACCCACTCCCCAATAATGGGACTTATGTTTGTAATATGCTGTACTGCATGGCTCTTGTAAGGGGCATTGCAAGTTGCTCCGTCCTAATTTTTGGCAGCTTTTGCTTGGAAAGCATAAGCAAATACTATGGGACACCCACTCCCCAATAATGGGACTTATGTTTGTAATATGCTGTACTGCATGGCTCTTGTAAGGGGCATTGCAAGTTGCTCCGTCCTAATTTTTGGCAGCTTTTGCTGGGAAAGCATAAGCAAATACTATGGGATACCCACTCCCCAATAATGGGACTTATGTTTATAATATGCTGTACTGCATGGCTCTTGTAAGGAGCATTGCAAGTTGCTCCGTCCTAATTTTTGGCAACTTTTTCTTGGAAAGCATAAGCAAATACCATGGGACACCCACTCCCCAATAATGGGACTTATGTTTGTAATATGCTGTACTGCATGTGACGCGCCCCCTGGGCCGTGTGTACACGTGTGTGGGATACCCGGTGCCGGGTCTCTGGGGTCTGTAGTCTCCGTCGGTGACCCGGTCCCGTGGCTCAGGCTGTTCAAACCAGTGGCAGTCTTTCTTAGGTTTTGAGGTTAATTGTCCGACTGCGCCACCCGTGGATTGTGGTCAGGGAGTACCACCGCTGCGAGGCAGACCACTGAGGCTGGTGTTGTGTGCGCAGCATAGAATGGGATTACTCCCCTCGGGAGGAGTATAGCCTCAGGGCAGTGAGTGTGGATGATGGGGGTGATGGTGCACGAGCGCAGCAGGAATGACTCAGAGTCTTTGCAGCGCAGTTCAGGGTCTTTACTGATGATTATAAGGTAGACCCTCCCGGGAGTACTGGCTAGCATAAGAGGCCTGGTCAGTCTGTGAGCAAGCAGGAGTTCCCCTGGCCAGGAGGAGTTGTAGGCCTCCCCGTCTGTCTGCACTCTTCCTGGCTACCTTGCTGTAAGAGGGTAGAAGTAGCCCACGTCCCTGAGTGTACCGTGTAGTGCTCACCCGTATGAATGGTGACTTAGGGCCCTCTGTTAGCCTCTGCTCCACGACGGCGGTGCTGGTCCCTTGCTTGTGACTGAGTCTCCGGGCTTCTATGGCCAGAGGACCAGAAATCCCCTGCCGGCTGGTTTCTGCTGCTGGATATATAAGTCCTCACAGCTTCGGACTCCTGTGTCCGGTTCCTATTGTCTTCTGCCAGGGCGAGCTCTGCTCAGCTTCCAGCCCCTGGTCTTTAGCTCCTAGCTCCTACAGAGCTCCTTGCTGTTACTTTCCCTTGCTCTCACTCTGACTGTTCTCTGACTCACTCAACCCCACCCCACATCCAGCCTGTCATCCCGCAGACACTGAGGAGCGCAGGCATGCTTGTGCTCCTCAGTGTCTCTCTGTGACGGCATAAAGATGAGCCGAGGTCATGTCCAATGAACTCGGCTCACCTCATGCACGTCACTGACAGCGTGGGAAAATTCTCCTGCACTCAGCGCTTCAGCGTGAGAATTTTCCCACGCTGTCAGTGACGTGAATGAGGTGAGGTCATGTCCAATGTACTCAGGTCACCTCATGCACGTCACTGACAGCGTGGGAAATTCTCACGCTGAAGCGCTGAGTGCAGGATAATTCTCCATTGCTGTCAGTGACGTGCATGAGGTGAGCTGAGTTCATTGGACATGAACTCGGCTCATCTGGATGCCGTCACAGAGAGACACTGAGGAGCGCAAGCATGCCTGCGCTTCTCAGTGTCTGCGGGATGACAGGCTGGATGGCAGCGTTCTGCTGCGGTCCAGCCTGTCATCTCGATGTAGCAGAGCTGAAGCTGTCCTGGGAACCATGGAAAGGTGAGGATGAGGTTGCTTTATTATTTTTCTTTTATTGCAGGAGATCGCTGGCTTCAGCTGGAATGGGCGTGATGGTAAGTAGAGTTTAATTTAGAACAATAAAGAATTGTGTGTTTATTTCAATTAAAGGACTTTATTCTGGGTGTTTGTGTTTTTTCTTTTAACTTTGACTATGGGGTTAGTAATGGGGGTGTCTTATAGACGCCTCTCCATTACTAACCTGGGCTTGATGTCAGCTGGCATTATAAGCTGACATCAACCCCAGCCCTATTACCCCACTGCCACCGCTACAGGGCAGTGGGAAGAGCGAGGCTAAGTGCCAGAATTGGCGCATCCTATGGATGTGCCATTTCTGGGGCGGCTGACGGCTGGTGTTTCTAGCCTGAGAGGGGGCCAATATTCATGGCACCCTTCCTGGGCTATTAATATCAGCCCCCAGCTGTCTGCCTAGCCTTTGCTAGCTATTAAATTAGGGGGGACCCCACGTCATTTTTTTGAAGGGGTCCCCCATTTTAATAGCTAGTAAAGGCTAGGTATTCAGCTGGGGGCTCATATTAGTAGCCTGGGAAGCTCCGTGGGTATTACCCCCTTCCCAGGCTTCAAACATCTGCCCCAGCCATCTGCTTAACCTCCGCTAGAGACAAAAATTAAGGGGAACCCCACGCCAATTTTTTTTTAAATAAATCCTTTATTTTAACACTAAATGACAAGTACAGTAATCAACACTGTCACTGTACTTCATATATATGTGACTGACATGTTTCTATCTATCTAATCTATGTGTGAAGCTCTATTCTTTCTGTTGTAAATTGTCGGGTACCGGTGTATGCCGCTGATGAATTGCTGGCTTTTCGCGTAATACATTCTACATTATTCTTAGTTGTTTTACTTCATGTACAATTAACCTACAAGGAAAGAAAGGGTTTATTTTCATTTCGATATTTGTGCCCCATTGACTTGCATTGGTTTCCGGTATCGGAATAGGCGATATCCGATACTTTTTGGGTATCGGTCCGATCCAATCTGATACGATATTTCAACACTATCCTTAACATATTTCACAGGAAAAAAGTTTCACTTTCGTTTTTGAACGTTTTATTGTGAGCCCGTAAAAGTGGCTTAATACCTCTGACCACGTTGTTGACAGCAGTGACCTGGGGGTCAGAAATGCTTCCTGGGGCGATCCCCATGCTGTCCCCATGTCATTTGATCACTGTCACTATCGTTTTGGGCACTTGATAGGCTTTTAAAAGACTGCCGTGGGTGCCACCGCAAAAATGCTCGAGTCTCCCATAGACTAACATTGGGCTCGTTGCTCGGGTCGAGCACCCGAGTATCACGGCGAGCTCGGCCCGAGCTTCGAGCACCCGAGCATTTTAGTGCTCGCTCAACACTAATCTTTATAGATATGGTACCGGCCCCGACTCGTTGCCCTAACTCATCTCAAAGGTGCACTATAAAGTTTAACTCATTTAAATCAGGTTTTGGCATTGCAATAGGCAAAAAAAAATTTTGCTAACCAATTTTTGACTAAATTGGATGTGTGCTTAGGATCATTGTCTTGCTGGAATTGTCATCCCCTGCCTATTTTGGTTTTACCATGTGGCAGCATTACATTCTCCAGTATATCTTTGTACATGGTAACATTCATATTTCCACCAATTCTATGCAGAAGGCCAATGGAAGATGCAGAAAAGCAGCCCCAAACCATGACATTACCACCACCATGTTTCACTGTAGGTGTTTGGTACCTTACATCATTACGTTTTCCAATTGGGTGGTATACATAGTGCATGCCATCACTACCTAACAGATTGAACTTGGATTAATCCGACCACAACACCTTAGACCAATCTGTCTCTTTTCATTGGCTGTGTTCTTTGGCAAACTCAAGTTGGACCTTCCGCTTCTTGCAGACATGATAGGCTTCTTGACTGGAACTCGTGAATTCAACCCTACTGCTCTTAGCCGTCACACCACAGTGTTGCAACTCACTTTGACCCCATATTCTTCGTTCATTTCGTGCGAAATCTGTACAGCACCTTTAATGGACATCAGATACTGACTTTGTCTTAATAATGTTATCAACTCTGGAGGAAGTTTTCCTTGATCGTCCACTTCTAGGTTTGTCCGCTGCTCCATAACCTTCTTTTTCTTTCTTTAATATGCGTGACTAGTGTTGAGCCACCCCCGTAGTGTTCGAGTTCGGTTCGGTTCGTCGAACACCCGTGTGTTCACCGAACTGTTCGTCGAACACCTTCGAACACCGTTAAAACCAATGGCAGGCAAACAAAAACACATAGAAACACATAGAAAACACCTTCAAAGGTGTCCAAAAGCTGACAAACTGCTCTGAAGACACAACTAACACATGGAAAAGTGACAAGTACATATAGTCATGCGAAAAGAAAAGAGGTGGAGGAGTAAAAGGAGGGGGAGACACAGATATAGGCGTGTCATGCCCTTCTAAAATCCAAAAAGTGAGAAGCAGACACGTTCAGTCCGCTCCTGCCCGTGCCACCTCCGTGTCGCCGGGTTTGTGCCAGAGCCGCGGTGAACCCTGATGGCCAGCCCCCCTCTCCCAATACTGGTGCCTGTCCGCTGGTGGGTCGAGCGAGCCCCCCTGTGGTGGAGGCAGCTCTAAGCTTTTTAATTTAAATTGTCTCTCTAATTTGAATGAATACACTTTAAATCCATTTACAAGGATCTATTGGAGGGCAAGTCTCATGCCAGCAGCCGCGTAATTCCAGCTCCAGTAGCGTCCACTAAAGCTGCTGCAGTTAAAAAGCTTTTATAAGGATCGAGCTCGGCTGTCCACCGCAAGGCATCCTACTGCCAGTCCCAGCCCCTATGCCTTGGGGTGCCTCCTGATGCTCTTCACTGAGTATCCCGTGGTCCCTAAGCATTTCCTTTGAAAAAATTAAGTGTCAAAACTACAGGTGGTGTAGCTTGCTTAACAGCCGGGATAATCCGCTGACTAGCAGACACTGCTACTAGGCACAAAGTATTTCCTGGGCTAGATGCAGTTAAAAATTTGTAATTAGATACTCTCGTTGGATGCTGAGAAAGCATTCCATAGAGTCTCCTGGCACGCCATATATGATTCTTTTAAAAAGCTTGGGGTAGGGGTCTAGGGGACCCTTTTATAGCCAAAATCACGGCCCTGTATTGCAATACGTCACCTAGGCTGAAGATAAATGGAACTGTATTACCCTGAGGGCTCGGTTGCTACAGAGGTATTGCACCTCACCCAGAGGTGTGATATCTCACTCTCAGGTAAGGATGGAGTGTGGATCAGGACCCGACACCTGCATGCATTACACCACATTGCCGTGGGGCAGGGCGACCAATATGCCCCTGAGATGGGCACGACAGTCCCTGTCCCTGGCTGGAGTGGGGGGAGGGAACACTGAGGAAGGGGAACCCTGTAGTGCAGGAGCAGGGAGGAAGCAGTTCCTGGGTGCATTGAGAAGGGAGCATAAAAGGTGGGCACCATCTTAGTTCAGTGCAGAGAAGTCTGAGCAGAAGTGGCAGGGAGCAGGGGCTCTGCATGAGCTCTGCTCCGGAGGCGGGCCTAGTAACAGAGGCCCAGGCCTGGAAGAGGGAGAAGGAAGGAAGAGGAGCGGAGAAGGCTCCAGGAACGAGGAATGAAGGGATCCCAGGGGTGCGGACGGGCGTGTCGCCACCGCACGCCCGAATCCACCTGCGTGGAGGGGTCAGGCCAAAGGGGGAGACCGGTCCCCGAAACTAGTGGAGGCAGGAACCGACCCTCAGCTAGAAACCGGAGGCTGTGACATTTTATGTGGCGCAGCCCCTCGCTACACCCGCTAGGAAGGCACCACATAGGGTCAGGGAAACTGGCGCCAAGTTTACCAAGAGGAGGCCCGAGGCAGCCGGACAGAAGGGTTGGTAAGAAAGGCCAGACAAAGGACACACAAAGGGGGTCCTGTGAAGCGCTCCAAAGTTATCTGGGAGTTGTCTGAGCCCCTCACCTGGTGAGCACAGTACGACGTGGGCAGCCGTTACCTGCAGACGTGGTCTGGATAATAAGAACTGTGAGTAAAGGCCCTGGACTGCATCACTGACTCTGTGTCGTTACTGCTGCTGCCCTGCACCATCACCCCCATCCTCCGCATACACTGCCCTGAGGCTATACTCCTCCCGTGGGGAGTTATGCTACGCTCTGCTGCACCCACAACACCAGCCTCAGCGGTCTGCCCTGGAGCGGCGGTTCACTCTGACCGCAATCCACGGGTGGCGTAGTTGGACATTTAAACATCAAAACCACATAAATAGTTCCGCCACTGGTTTGACCGCCCTGAGCCACGGAACCGGGTCGCCGCCACGGAGACTACAACCACCAGCATCCACCAAAAAGGGTCTGGCTCCGGGTGTCCCAAGGCCCAGGGGGCGCGTCAGAACATTTTCATCACCTTTCACAATCACCAATGGGACAAGGCAGGGATGTTCTCTGTCCCCTCTCTTATACATCCTAGTGACGGAGCACCTGCTCTCATCAATTCGCCATAACCCCAATATTAGGTGGATTGAGGTGGGAGGCACCGAGTACAAGTGCTCTCTATTTGCTGATGATGTCCTAGTATATATCACTCAATCACATATATCCATCCATGCTGTTATGGCTGAAATAGATCACTTTGTTACATGGTCAAATTTTAAAATCAATAAAGCGAAGTCTGAGGCCCTCGATGTCTCCCTCCCCAAATCCATATAGGATTCCATCCAGTCCAACTTTCCCTTTGCCTGGCCCTCACAGGGTATCAAATACTTAGGAATTCCTATTCATAGAGACCTCTCCCATCTATGTTATCTTAATTTTGGGCCCTTTATTGAACAACTCCATACAGACCACGGTTGGCAAGTTAGAACTGTAAGATTCACTACGTGAACCACTGGTGTTTTGTGGAAAAGCACATGTACACTGTGTTCCAAATTATTATGAAAAAAGTGTTTAGGAGTGATAAGGGAAGAATTTGTTTGTTTGTCAGTTAAACTCATTGATGGTGATGTGTGTCAGGGCTCTTTATATCACTGTAAGCAATTGCAGACACCTGTGCTAATTAGTTTGGCAGGTGTGTCCAATGAAAGGCAAGACTACTTAAGAAGGCTGTCTCACATTATTAAGCAGCCTACATTTTCTGCCAAAATGGGAAAGAGAAAGGATGTGTCGGCTGCTGAGAAGCAACAAATTGTGGAGTGTTTAGGTCAAGGCATGACTACAATCAACATTGTGCGATGATCAGGATTCACAGTACACATGTGTGCGTGCTGATAAGGGCAAATTGAGGACTCTTTCCTACAAGCAATTACGTCAGGTTAAAAGAGCAGCGGCAAAAAAGCCTTGTCATAGCAGCAGACAAGTTTTTGAAGCTGCTGGTGCCTCCAACGTCCCCCGAACAACAAGATGCAGGGTCCTTCAGAGGTTTGCAGCTGTGCATACGCCATCCTGTCGACCTCCTCTATCCACTTCACACAAGCAGAAACGGCTCCAGTGGGCCAAACATTACATGAAGACTGATTTCAAAACTGTTTTGTTCACGGATGAGTGCCGTGCAGCGCTCGATGGTCCAGATGGATGGAGTGGAGGATGGCTGGTTGGTGGACACCCCACGCAAACACGGCTACAGCGCCAACAAGGAGGAGGTGGAGTAATGTTTTGGGCTGGAATCATGGGGAGAGAGATTGTCGGCCCCTTTAGGATCCCTGAAGGCGCTAAAGATGAACTCCATAATGTATGTGGATTTTCTCAAACAGCACTTCCTGCCATGGTTCAAGAAGAAGAACCGTGTATTTCACAGCAAGATCATTTTTTTGCATGATAATGCACCATCTCATGCTGCACATAAAATATCTGCATCTCTGGCTGATATGGGCATAAAAGGGGACAAACTTATGGTGTGACCCCCATGCTCCCCTGACCTCTACCCCATTCAGAACCTCTGGAGCATCATCAAAAGGAGTGTCTATGATGGCGGGAGGCAGTTCACATCTAAGCAACAGCTCTGGGAGGGTATTCTGTCCTCATGCAAAACAATTGAAGCAGAAACCATCCAAAACCTGACAAATTCAATGGACGAGAGAGTTCAGAAGCTCCTTTCGAACAAGGGGTCCTATG
This sequence comes from Phyllobates terribilis, assembly GCF_046119375.1. NCBI lineage: Eukaryota > Metazoa > Chordata > Amphibia > Anura > Dendrobatidae > Phyllobates > Phyllobates terribilis. Next base: position 203,580,978 of record NW_027362771.1, on the reverse strand, counting down.
TGAAAATGTAACATCACCTAGAATAAAGTTTTGAGTTGAAAACTGTTTGATTTCAGTTTCTAATAACCTGCTAATGCTTATAATTTCAAAAATGACCATTTTTTTGGTCTTTATTAAAATGAAAAGGTTGATCGAAAAGTTTGGCGGATCTAAGAGTGTGGCAACCCAGTAGTCATGATTACTTCGAATTCTGACAATATGAGGGTCATGTTGCAGGTAGTGCAGCAAGAAGGCACTTATGTGTCTTGCGCATCTCGGAGCCCCAAAATTATTTTCCGGGCTAGATGCAGCTAAAAATTATTATTAATTTTATATCTGGTGGAGCTTAGTATAGATGGCCTAATAGGATCAGTGCTGCACACTGCTACAAAGCCCAAATTATTTTCCAGCCAAGATACAGATAAACATGATTAGTAATTTGAAAGCTTAAAATGGTTGGTAGGGTGATTTTAACCAATCATCCATCTTCTACTCTCCCCAGGATGACACAGGGGTAGAAAAGTCGTTTCGGATCCATGATTTGTTCATCTTTATGAACGTGAGTCTGTCTACATTATCAGTGGAGAGCCGCGTGCGCTTATCTGTCAGCACACCACCAGCAGCGCTGAACACACGTTCAGACAGAACGCTGGCTGCGGGGCATGACAAGATCTCCAAGGCGTAAGTGGCTAGCTCCGGCCATTTATCCAGATTGGAAGCCCAAAAAGAGCAAGGGTCCAGTGACACAGTCATGGTTTCAATGTTTACTTGGAGATACTCCTGTACCATCGTCTCTAGGCGTTGACTATGTGTCAGACTTCTTGTCTCCTGTGGCCTTGCAAAGGATGGGCTAAAAACGTGGTAAAATGATTGCGCAAAATTGATGTTACCAGCAGATACTGTGGTTCTGTTATGGTTTGAGTGCTGAACACTTGACGGTCCCACGGTTGGCAAGTTGGAACTGTGAGATTCACTACGTGCACCACTGGTGTTTTGTGGAAAAGCACATGTAAGATTCTGCAACAGTCTCTGCTGATACTCCTGCATGCGTGCATCCCTTTCTATGGCAGGAATAATTTCTGCAAATTTACTTTTGTACCGGGGATCTAACAGTGTGGCAACCCAGTAGTCAGGATTATTTCTAATTCTCCCAATTCGAGGGTCATGTTGCAGGTAGTGCAGCAAGAAGGCACTCATGTGTGTTGCGCATCCAGGAGCACCAAGTCCCTGTTGTGTTGGTGGCGAGGTAACAATCATGCTTCCTTCCTCTGTCCTCTCCCCCCAACCTCGCACAACAGAAATGTGATCAAGGTCTCCCTCATCTGATGAGTCTTCCATCAGTTCGTCCTCCACTTCTTCCTGGGCTCCTGAACCTTCCTCACTAGTTTGGCTGCTACCATGCGCCCTGGTAAAACCATCTCCCCCACCCTCACATGCCTGCCGCCTTGGTGCTGCCGACCGTCTGAACCTTGCAGATGTTAGCCCTTCCGCATACAACTCCTCCTCCTCTACTTCCTCCACCTCCTCTTGTGCCACCACCTGACTCCGAATTCTGTTTAACATGTGCTCCAGCATGTAAATCACCGGAATAGTCATGCTGATAATGGCATCGTCAGCACTAAACATCTTCGTCGCCATTTCAAAACTGTGCAGAAGGGTGCATAGGTCCCTGATCTGAGACCACTCCTCCAGCGTGATTTGCCCCACGTCTGGATCTCGTTGGCCCAGGCTATAAGTCAGAACGTATTGCACCAGGGCTTGTCGGTGCTGCCACAGTCGCTGCAACATGTGCAGAGTTGAATTCCACCGGGTAGGCACATCGCATTTTAGCCGGTGAAGTGGCAGGCCCAACGACTTCTGTAGAGATGTAAGTCGCTGAGCTGCGGGATGTGAACGGCGGAAGTGAGCACACAGCGACCGTGCCCTTTGCAGAAGGCCATCTAGTCGGGGATAGTGGGCTAAAAATTGCTGGACAACCAGGTTCAACACGTGAGCCATACAAGGCACGTGTGTGACATTGCCCCGGCGAAGGGCCGCACCCAGGTTTGCAGCATTGTCGCACACGGCCTTCCCTGGTTTCAGGTCCAGTTGAGACAACCATTCATGAAATTGGTTCTCCAGAGCTGACCACAACTCCTCAGCTGTGTGACTCACATTTCCCAGACATTTCAAAGTAAAAATCGCCTGATGATGTTGAGCCCTACTGCCAGCATAGTAAGGAGCTGTGCAGGATCCCTTCTGCGCAGTTAGAAAGCTTGTGGCATGACCAGACAGGCTTTGGGTGCAGGTGGAAGACCGAGAGGAGGTTGAGGAGGCAGAAGCAGTGGAGGAACTTTGACATAAAGAGGATTGACGCACAACTCGTGGGGACGGCAAGACTTGGACAGCAGCCCCTTGTCCTGCTGTCACCATAGTTACCCAGTGCCCAGTCAGCGACATGTAACGCCCCTGTCCATGCCTACTCGTCCAAGTGTCTGTGGTGAAATGCACCCTGTCACACACAGAGTTTCTCAAAGAAGCGGTGATGTTGTGTGCGACATGCTGGTGGAGCGCAGGCACACCTTTCTTTGAGAAGTAGTGCCGACTGGGCATCTGGTACTGGGGCACTGCGACGGACATAAGGTCTCGAAAATCCTCTGTGTCCACCAGGTGGAAAGGCAGCATTTCTGTAGCCAAGAGCTTGCAGATGGAGAAATTCAACCTCTTAGCTTTCTCATGGCTAGGAGGAAATGGTCTTTTACTTGTCCACATCTGAGGGACCGAGGGCTGGCTATTGTGCTTAGACGGGGTTGATAAGGGTGTCCCCGGCAAACTGCCAGTCTGTGAGGAAGATGCAGGCGGACATGTTAGGTTGCCTTGATCCAAAGGTGGTGCTATCGATGTCGGACAGCGCTCAACACCAGCTGGTGTTACCACCTCCAAAGAAAATGATGACCTGCCAATCACGCTGGCTGATGCGGGTAAAGAGGTGGCAGGTCTGCGCCCCAAAACAGGTGTGACTGCTGTCCCCTCAGTCACAGAGGATGAAGAGGCCGCGGATGCACAAGATATGGCAGACTGTGGTTGGCCCGGCCGGCTAGGCTGCATTGTAGCACACTGAGCTTCCCACTGCAACTTATGCTTCATGTCCATGTGCCGGTTCATGCATGTAGTACTCAAACTATGTATTTTTTGGCCTCTACTTAGCTTTTGCTGACAAATGTTACAGATAACACGAGTTGGGTCATCTTTATCGATCTGAAAAAATGCCCAGGCTATGCAAGGCTTAGCACCCATGCGACCTGAAGAGCCACCATGACTTGTGGTGAGAGGCAGAGTTGTGTTTGAGGATGCAGTTGTTGACGTGCTTCCAGTACTACGTCTCTGTCCAGGAAGGCGCAACCTGACCTCGTCGTCACTAGCATCTTCCTCCACCTCCTCTGCTGACCTCATCTCTTGGCTGACTGTGGGTTGACAGTAAGTGGGATCTCAAACCTCATCATCATCACCCTGTGCGTTATCACACCCGTCGTCCTCAGAGCCAACCTGTTCCTGCCCTGACAAAAAACTAAAGTTGTCGCTCCAATCAGGTATTTGAATCTCATCATCGTCTTCCTCATTGTCTCCACCAACAGGAGTTACAGTTTGGGAATGAGGGTCTACATTATGGTAAGAACCTTCTGCGTCTGGTCCTGGATCCGACTCATAAAGATTCTGGGCATCAGTGCAGATCATTTCCTCGTCTGGATTCACAGAAGCGCTGGAGTCGACCTCTGATTCCCAGGCTATAGTATGAGTAAACAGCTCTGCAGACTCAACCATCTGTTCTACCTCATACTCAGACGGGCAGCTGGAGATTTGGGAGCTGTGAGGAAGCAAGTGCGATTGGGGTGACACCTTTGAGGACTGGAGTATTTGTGATGTTGAAGTTGATGTGGAGGAGAGCCCACTTAAAGGAGCACTTGATATCCGTTGAAGCACCTGCTGTTTTTGTGCCTCATCTGGAATTTGTAGCGATTGGCGTGGCCGTAAGAAAGGGATCTTATCACATTGTCCGCTAAAAGAAGTAGACATTTTAGTTTGGCTGGAAGATGGTCTTTCTTCTGCAGATGTTACTGTTGCTTTAACACCTACCCCATGGACACAACCTTTTTTCCCCTTCCCAACACGCCTATTCCCCTTTCCACCAGCAGCAGGCCTTTTTCCACTCATTTTGGTGGTTAACTAATTCACAACTCTGGAGTTGTTTGCACAAAAAAACAATGGATGGGAACCGAGCAGAGCTGAGTGGCCAAACTGTGGTATTAGGCCAAAACTATTGGCTGGGTTAGATGCAGAAAAAAATTATATTCAATTTGCAACCTGATGGAGGTCTGTATAGATGGATTAATAGAACAAGTCCCACACACAGCTAGAAGCCCAATATTTTTTCAGAGGTAGATGCAGAAAAAAAAATATTCAGTTTGCAACCTGATGGAGGTCAGTATAGATGGACTAAAAGAGAAAGTCCCACACACTGCTAGAAGGCCAAATATTTTTTCAGAGCTAGATGCAGACAAAAAATTATTTTGAATTTGCAATCTGATGGAGGTCAGTATAGGTGGACTAATAGAACAAGTCCCACACACTGCTAGAAGGCCAAATATTTTTTCTGAGCTAGATGCAGAAAAAAATTATATTCAGTTTGCAACCTGATGGAGGTCAGTATAGATGGACTAATAGAGAAAGTCGCACACACTGCTAGAAGGCCAAATATTTTTTTCAGAGCTAGATGCAGAAAAAAATTATATTCAGTTTGCAACCTGATGGAGGTCAGTATAGATGGAGTAATAGAACAAGTCCCACACACAGCTAGAAGCCCAAATATTTTTTCAGAGCTAGATGCAGATAAAAATTATTTTTAATTTGCAACCTGATGGAGGTCAGTATAGATGGACTAATAGAGAAAGTCCCACACACTGCTAGAAGGCCAAATATTTTTTCAGAGCTAGATGCAGAAAAAAATTATATTCAGTTTGCAACCTGATGGAGGTCTGTATAGATGGATTAATAGAACAAGTCCCACACACAGCTAGAAGCCCAATATTTTTTCAGAGGTAGATGCAGAAAAAAATATATTCAGTTTGCAACCTGATGGAGGTCAGTATAGATGGACTAATACAACAAGTCCCACACACAGCTAGAAGCCCAATATTTTTTCAGAGCTAGATGCAGAAAAAAATTATATTCAATTTGCAACCTGATGGAGGTCAGTATAGATGGAGTAATAGAACAAGTCCCACACACAGCTAGAAGCCCAAATATTTTTTCAGAGGTAGATGCAGATAAAAATTATTTTTAATTTGCAACCTGATGGAGGTCAGTATAGATGGACTAATAGAGAAAGTCCCACACACTGCTAGAAGGCCAAATATTTTTTCAGAGCTAGATGCAGAAAAAAATTATATTCAGTTTGCAACCTGATGAAGGTCAGTATAGATGGACTAATAGAGAAAGTCCCACACACTGCTAGAAGGCCAAATATTTTTTCAGAGCTAGATGCAGAAAAAAATTATATTCAGTTTGCAACCTGATGGAGGTCTGTATAGATGGATTAATAGAACAAGTCCCAACACACAGCTAGAAGCCCAATATTTTTTCAGAGGTAGATGCAAAAAAAAATATATTCAGTTTGCAACCTGATGGAGGTCAGTATAGATGGACTAATACAACAAGTCCCACACACAGCTAGAAGCCCAATATTTTTTCAGAGCTAGATGCAGAAAAAAATTATATTCAATTTGCAACCTGATGGAGGTCAGCATAGATGGAGTAATAGAACAAGTCCCACACACAGCTAGAAGCTCAAATATTTTTTCAGAGCTAGATGCAGATAAAAATTATTTTTAATTTGCAACCTGATGGAGGTCAGTATAGATGGACTAATAGAGAAAGTCCCACACACTGCTAGAAGGCCAAATATTTTTTCAGAGCTAGATGCAGAAAAAAATTATATTCAGTTTGCAACCTGATGAAGGTCAGTATAGATGGACTAATAGAGAAAGTCCCACACACTGCTAGAAGGCCAAATATTTTTTCAGAGCTAGATGCAGAAAAAAATTATATTCAGTTTGCAACCTGATGGAGGTCAGTATAGATGGACTAATAGAGAAAGTCCCACACACTGCTAGAAGGCCAAATATTTTTTCAGAGCTAGATGCAGAAAAAAATTATATTCAGTTTGCAACCTGATGGAGGTCTGTATAGATGGATTAATAGAACAAGTCCCACACACAGCTAGAAGCCCAATATTTTTTCAGAGGTAGATGCAGAAAAAAATATATTCAGTTTGCAACCTGATGGAGGTCAGTATAGATGGACTAATACAAAAAGTCCCACACAGAGCTAGAAGCCCAATATTTTTTCAGAGCTAGATGCAGAAAAAAATTATATTCAATTTGCAACCTGATGGAGGTCAGTATAGATGGAGTAATAGAACAAGTCCCACACACAGCTAGAAGCCCAAATATTTTTTCAGAGCTAGATGCAGATAAAAATTATTTTTAATTTGCAACCTGATGGAGGTCAGTATAGATGGACTAATAGAGAAAGTCCCACACACTGCTAGAAGGCCAAATATTTTTTCAGAGCTAGATGCAGAAAAAAATTATATTCAATTTGCAACCTGATGGAGGTCAGTATAGATGGACTAATACATCAAGTCCCACACACAGCTAGAAGGCCAAATATTTTTTCAGAGCTAGATGCAGAAAAAAATTATATTCAGTTTGCAACCTGATGGAGGTCAGTATAGATGGACTAATAGAGAAAGTCCCACACACTGTTAGAAGGCCAAATATTTTTTCAGAGCTAGATGCAGAAAAAAATTATATTCAATTTGCAACCTGATGGAGGTCAGTATAGATGGACTAATAGAATGATGCTATGCCCAAAAGATTTTACTTCACTAGGTGCAGTAAAAAAATTGGTATTCTATACACAGGTGGTATATCTTGCAACACAGATAGGCTACTCCACTGACTAACACACTCTGCAATAGGCCAAAAAGGATTAGCTTTGCTAGATTCAGCCAAATGCTGTGAAAAAAACTTGCACAGCACTGGCACAGACCTGCCTGGCAAAAACTGATAGGAACTGATGTAACCTAGTCCTGAAAAGGACTCCAAATACAATTAGTCTTTACTCTCACAACCTATCTATTTAAGAGCACAGACCTGCCTGATAAAAGTCGTAGGAAATGCTGTAACCTAGTCCTTAAAAGGACTGCAATCACAACTATTCCCTACTCCCAAGCTATCTGTAGATTTGTGCGAAAATTGGCTTGAAATTAACAAGGTATAGCGCACACAGCAACAGCGGTGCCGTCTAACACGCAGCTGCAGCAGTGAGAAAATGGTGGCGACGGGGAAAATGGCTTGGTCTTATAGGGCAAGGACATGTGACATACACTGCCAATGACACATGCCCTTGCTTGTGTGAAAAAAAGCACTTCGCTCCGTGTGTGTGCTGCTGATAGGCTGACAGATTACAGTGGGGAGGTGCAAATGCGGGAAAGAGAAAAAAAAATGGAGATCTTCATTATTCCTGCAGAGATCCATCCCCTGCCCCTCCCCCCACCCCGCTGTACACTCAAACTGCGTATTAACATTAATTTTCATCATTACTGAGAAAAAATCCAGTTATGATTTTGGTGCACGAACAGTTATCGAACATAACCTCGAACAGCCGAATTTTTCTCAAATCGTTCGTGTTCGCCGAACGGCTCGAACACCGCCCAAAACAGCTCGAATTTGAGATTGGCGAAAAGTTCGAGTAGAACAACGCTCATCTCTATACGTGACACTTGATTCTGAGAACAGTTGAATTCCATAGCTACACCTTTTTGGCCTTTGCCTGATTTCACTCTCAGAATAATAAGCTTCATGACATCTTGTGATAAATTTGGCTTTGTCTTTGCCATGTTTTAAGCTAAAAACACACACCTGAGCAAAAAAATAAAATTTTAGGCAAAATTCGACTGCCCATGACAAAATAAACAAAACGTTTGGCCCAGCAAATGTTGAAAACTAACACATAAAGGCATAAAACAATGTCAAACACAATTTTCGTTGTTATAGCTGACAACCATTTGCTTCCACTTACTAAGATCACCAGGAAAATGGCATCACAACTAGTGTTGAGAGAATTTGTTCGGCATTTCAAATTAGATGTTCAAAATCAGGGATGTTCGTGGGCAGAGCCGATTTTTTGACGCGAACAAGCCGGTACCCTGAACACGAACCCGAATTTGAAATGCTGTACAAATTCGCTCAACACTAATCACAACAACCAACAGAAGTAATCATACTTTTAATACAAATGCAAAACTTTTGGCTGAAACTGTACATATATGTCTCTACATGAAGGTACTTAGTGTGGTTCATTTATGACCCTTTTTATTATTCTGCTTAGTTTCCCTCTAGTCTAATGTAAGTTACCTTCACATGGAAATAAGATGAAGGAGACATTTTTCTGATTTTTACACACAGTCACTTAGACAGTTTTGCTTGATGTTTTAAAGCTAACAGTACAGTGTTATGTAGAGATGGCAGGTTGACTTGCAATATTAACATTCATACTCGATCTTCACGTCAAAAAGATCTAAAATAAGAAGCATTACGCATTGCAAAATGCAGTCAAGCTTTGGATTAAAGGGACTATAAAATTCATAAAGATACATTGGGAAACTGAAAATGATGTGTACAAGTAATACTTGTTCAACAGAAAATATCAACATTAGCAGTAAAAATTATTCATATGTATCATAAGTAAAGTCAGAAATTTGACAATGTCAACATTAAAGTATTAAAATGTCGAGGGAAATATCCTGCTGTCTTTGAATTATTATTAAGGATTTGTCACTGTAGTAGGTAATCCTCCCAAATACCAAGCATTCATGCAGTCAAATACAAAAATTGTACAACATAATCAGAAGAATTTTCATTATTCGGTGAGACTTATACAGAGACATTTATATAAAGCTTATGCTGACCTGGGCACAAACACCAAACACTACAGAGTCAAATTTATGTAATGCATATAGTTTATTGATGCATTTACAATTTCTCTATAGCTGCATTTAAAGAATATATCATCATGACTGGTACTGAAAATCCTAATACTTTTCTGTAGTTTTGGAATGTGTGCTTTGCTTTCTCCAACAGTCCATTAGAACATGAATGGAGCAGAAGTAGAACATGTGCATCACTGCTTCATTATTCAAGTTGGGTATTTGCAGATCCTGGCTCTTGGTTTCAACCCCCCCATTCTTAGGATCACTTTGGGTCATAGCAATCAGTAAGTTATTCTATAATTTAGGGTATAACTTACTATCTTGTGAATAACCCTATAAGCTAATAGTGTTTCAAGTCAGAAATATTATTGCTAAATATTATGTTGCTTTAAAATTGGAAACTAATCTTGATCCAACTCCTTTTTAACCCAGGCAAGATGTGGATACCATTGTATTAAGTCTACGCCATTGTAAAAAGCCTGACACCAGATTTTACTTACACTGATATATTGCAACAAATGATCAAGAGTGTCTACAGTGGATACAATTGTATCTCTAGTGTTAAATAGAGATGAGTGAACCAACTGAATTTCAAACTGGTCAGCTTCGTTGAGTTTTCCCAAAAATTTGACTCATACTGAATAAATTTACTGCAAATCTCAATGCTGTGAAGCCACTAATTGCTCGGAAAAGATGTATACTAAACTTTAAGGTGTCTTAGGACGGTTTTGAAAACCAAACACAGCCTTATTAATGTTCAAGTGATCTCAATCTATCTGGCTAGGGAAAAAAAGTTAGTAAATAGGGGGTAATCAACAGTGGTATTCCGGTCCACTATTACAACAAGGAAGTGTGCAATAAAAATCATTTTTGAAAAACACACACTTTTAGAAGTAGACAGTTGTGTGTACATTTCTTGGTTGTGGAGATTTTTATTTTATCTATAAAAAAAATAGGGCTTCTTGTCTCACGAGCCAGAAAACACTCTGTGGCCTCCAAGCCACAGGTTTCAAGATTTTTCTTTTGACTGAGTTTAAAAAAAAGAGAGGAAGAGAACTAAAACATTAGTGCCACCTTTTGGCAGTAACAATCCTAAAAGTCAATATCGACTCTTTAATGAGCCTTACCACGTGACTTAGGGCACAAAACCAAACCAGATACTCCAGTTGTTGACGTGTTTTAAAATGTTTCCCTATCAGTGCAAAGCAAGAGGTATGATTTGGCTAAGTGAGATGCCTCTAACATGAGAGACCAGCTTGCAAAAGCTTGGCACTGTCCACAAGGAGAAACGCTCTCCTTAGTCTTCCATTCAGAGGCTTCATACTTAGCCAAATCAGACCTCTTGCTTTCCACTGATGAGGGGCAAACACCTCAAAAATGTAACTGCAAATTAAATGTCCGGTTAGGCTTTTTATCCTAAGTCATGTGGCAAGTGTCATTAAATGGTCAATATTTAATTTTAGATTTGCTACCCCCAATAGGTGGCATTAGGGTTCTTGTCCTCTTTCTCTCTAAAGAGAATATTTACAATCTTATTTAGATACACACGGGAAGGCATAATTTATACATATCTGTCATACTTGATGGAACATTCATTTGGCAGCTTTGCATGTTACTTTTGCCCTTTATTGCAATGTTGTATGTCTTATATATCAAAGTCAGCATGACATTTTAAAGAATATGGAAGAATATGCTGCATTTGATACAATTTGTGCCACTTTAATTTAAATTAACACAAAACCAACATCTTTTTAAAATAATGAGCCCCAATATATCAATATATAGATCGGAATAGTACAGCTCTGCAAAAAATAAATTTTAATAGATATGAAATGTAATTCAGCTGTTAAAGCATACACAACTAAAGTTAATATTACACATATGCATATGCCAAGCTGTCTTGTTTTGTGTATATATAGACAATTCAGTGACAATTCAACAAAAAACATTATCAGTAAAAATAATATCAGTATTACAGGTTCTCCTTCTCTGTGAAATTTAACCTGCCTTTTAGTGCAGCCATCCTCATAGACTGCAAAGCATTTCTGGACTCAAAACGGCCACTGATGACTTGGCAAGTGACCAGAACTGTCCATCAGTCTCCTCCAATTGAAAAATTCTGTGCATGACAAAGTGGATTTTCAACAGCCAAAAGATTTCTTCTGGTTAATATGGAATCCCATAGAATAAAATTGTTGTAAGTTTCATTGTTGGCTCTAGTACATTATTGTGTTCTTTCCTAGAAGCAGTGGAGAGTACAGCACATCAAGAAAGCACCGATGGTGTCTGAGTGCCTACTACTCTGTAAAATAAAACTGTAGGCACTATAGACACAAAACTTTGTGTGAGTGTTCTGACTCTGTACTCATGGCTTTGCTGTAAGTGTCAACCTTTGACACATGGTAAGGTTTTAATATTAGACAGTGTAGGTCTATCCCAAACGGGTTCACCTTGTCGCTGGTGGGATAGCTTTAATGCTATTTTTGATCAAAATGAGTGTTACTAAGAACCCTATTTTATTTAATTGCACTTGCTTTTTATTTATTTACAGCAGGGTTTTTGTTCATTTTGTTTTTAGTAGTTTTTTCTTATTCATGGTCATTGTGAACATGCACTTATGTGCTGCATGTATACCATCTTAAACCAAGCTCAAATTGCGTTTTTTTATATATAGTATTGTGTAGTTTTTTGGCTACAACAAAGATTTCTCTCGTTCATCTCACTTTTATGCCTTTTCATGCACGTTTTGTGCAAAATCCATACGTTCTATTTTTAACTATAAGTGTTTTTTTTTTTAATCAGGGCATAAGAAAACATAAGTCAGTCATTGGATTTGAAACAATTGTCATCAACCCAAATTTTGCATACCTGTGATATTATCAGACCATGCCAGTTGTAGCTTTCATCTCTGTGCTCTGTGTTGTTCTGTGCTCTTATTCTGGTAATCAGACCTTTGTTGCCAGACCTTGGATTTGCCTTTTAACTATCCATTTGAACTATCCCTTTTGCCTTGACGCACTATGACCTTGGTTTTCTGACCCCAGACTTTGCCTTTGACTAGCAATTTGTATTATTCCTTTGTCTATGACATACACTTCTGGAATTTGACTTCGAACTCCTTGACTTCCCAACCTCATGGCTTGTCTGTGATTATTGACTCATTACACTAGACCCATCAAGAACTTAATTAAGGGCTATGTTGAGCATGTTGAACCCATAGGTGCTTCACAGAACTTTTTAAAATGTTAGATGTGAAAACGAAAATTATTTTTTTTCTGCTAAAATGTTGTTTTAGTCACAATTTTTTAATTTTCACAACAGATAATAGGAAACAATGGACCCCATAATTTGCTACGCAATTTCTTATAAATGTGATATTACCCCAACTACCCCATATGTGGTCAAAAACTGTTGTTCAAGCACATGGCAAGGCTCAGAAAGGCAAGAGCGCTATTTGCTTTTTGGAGCGTAAATTTGTCTAAAATAGATTGTGAATGCCATGTCGCATTTGCTGATGGCCTGACATGCCAAACAGCAGAAACCCAACAAAATTGACTTCATTTTGGAAACTAGACCCCTTAAGTAGTTCATCTAGTGGTGTACTGAGCATTTTTGCCTACTGGTGATTCACAAAACTTTATAACATTTAGATGTGAAAACAAAAAATTACATTTTTTCCACAAAAATACTATTTTAGCATCGAATTTATAATTTTCACGAGGAGTAATAGGAGAAAATTGACCCCTTAGTTTGTTATGCAATTTTTACTGAACATGGCAGTTTCCCATATGTGGTTGTACACTACTGTTTAAGCACATGGCAGGGATCGGATGGTAAGGAGCATTAATTGGCTTTTAGAACAAGGATGATACCGCAGGGTGTCAGCTGTCATGTACAGCTGTCACCCGCAAGAATTTTGGCAATGGTGCGGCATTATTTACTTTTTCCTGATTGCCATTTTAAAATGACAAGGAGGGAGTAAGGCCCCTTAACAACTGCCATTTTAATGCAAATTGGTGGTCTTTAAGGTGTTAAATGGTCATTAATAGTGGTGAGTGCATCGATATGCTGCAGATCAACTTTGATTTGAATTTCCTGAAATTTTCAGGTCACAGGGAATTTGAACAATCTGCTATTTGATTCATGAGGATAAAAAAATGTCCTACGCAATTTCACACATTGCTGAAGATTGCAGCAACAAGAAAGTGGGCTTATGATGTCAAGCACTTCCTCCCCTATAATGACTTGCAGCTTTCACATCAAATGGTTTAGCCCAGCCAATTAGGGGAGACTATCACAGCCACAATATAAGATGAAGGTTTCCCAAGCAGTGTCATTTTAGGATTGTGTAGCCTATCTCATTACACATAGGGCTAGAAAAATGCCTACTCTGATTGTAGTGTTCTAATGCAGCACTGAAGTACATTGAAAATTGAAATGGTAATCTCAGTCGTCTGTGAATAATATTCCAAAAGATTGAAGATATAGGGAGGTGCTGTACCTGTATAGTCAGTGTGACTGTGAATTGCTTCTGAGATATATGGCAATACCAGCACCTTAATAAGGTAGGCACAGGTTCACACAGTGATGCAGTTCGCGGGTTCAGACAAACTGGTGGTTTATTTAGTGTCCATACACCAGCGAGGAAACAAAAGTAACAGCCTTTTCCTGGCACAAAAAAGGAATAACAGAACAAAGCTCAAAATAACAAGTCCATGCAGCACGGCCTCAGCCATTTAAACAAAGTGCCTTCCTCTGCCTCCTGCAGAGTCTAAGCAGCACATGCAGGGTCTGCTCACCTTGCCCAACACACACAGACAGACTGAGACAGGCGCAGCTGTCTTAAATCAGCCTTCCAAGACCTGGACTGGAGGTAAGTGAGCAGCTGTTCCCCCCAGCTCTTTCAGCTGCTCGTAAAACCCGGCCCTGTAATCTGGGCCCATTAAATTCCTCTCAGCACTATGTGTGCTGGAGCCAGCTTCTTCGGGTCCTACATCACCGAAGCTTGATACTTCAGGGACACATACCTCCCCGTCCACGACCTGTCCGGCAGTCACCTTACACTTTATATACTTTTCATTTAATGTATATTTTTTTAATTCTTAACTCAACTAGCTGTTCGTACAGACAGTAAAACATATACGTTTTAGACATATTGAAGGGTGGTGCTATAAGTTTCAATATGTCTCCCATTGAGAATAACAGAGTAAAAAACATATACGTCTTTCATTAGTTTGTTTGAGGACCAAAAAAAATGACCAACTATGTTTTTTTGCACATCCAAAAAGATGCAATACGGAGTAAACCTGTCAAAATGCAGTCAAAACTATTGTTTATACTAAGTTTGGCACATTTTTGCTATATATGTCTGAATACATGTTTTTTTTCGCAATTCAGACGTAAACATTCAGTGCACCATACAAATGTGAACCTTGCCTAAAGCCTCTTTCACACGTCCGGATATTTCCGGTACTGGAAAAATCAGTACCAGAAATAGGCGTGTTCGTTTGTGTGATACGTGTGGCACACATGTGGCAACCATGTGCCGCATCAGGATCACACATACAGGCACTTGGGAATCAGCAGTATGGTTAGCGTTGTTCCCAAGCACCGGGTGCTGAACGCTGCCCTCATCATTGTACCCTGCTTGCGCTGCGATCAGCGCGAGCAAGGGACAATGTTGAGAGTAGTAGTCTGCTCCCGCTGTGTCCTGGTGTAAAAATAAGAATAAAATAAAAAATACTTATACTCACTTGTCTGAAGATGTCCCCCACTGTAACCCATCTGACCGCTCATGCCAAGGAGCCGAGGAGAATAACCCACTCTAGCGAGTGGGCCCCGGAGCTCCACTAAACTCAGTGAGAGGTGTCCTGTCACTCACTGAGAAGAACACAGTGCAGGGGCCCACTCACTGCAGCAGGTTATTCTCCCTGGCTCCTCGGCATGAGCAGTCAGATGGGTTACAGCAGGGGACATCTTTGGACAGGTGATCATAAGGATTTTTTTATTTTAGTCTTATTTTTACACCAGGAAACAGTGGGAGCAGAATACCACTCTTAACATTGTCCCTTGCTAGCGCTGATCGCAGCGCAAGCATTGGACAATGATGAGGGCAGCATTCAGCATCCGGAATCGGGGAACAGCGCTAACTGTACTGCTGATTCCCAAGCGCCAGTATGTGTCACACTGATGACACACGGATGTTATCCGTGTGTCATCACTGTGTATGTGCGCGGAATGATTTGCAGCTCGTGCTGAGAGAAAAAAATGGACATGTCAGCGTGTCTTGCTCACAGACACATGGTCTGTGTAAACACACTGACATGAGCACAGACCCATTCATTTGAATGGGTCTACGTGTATCAGTGTCCCCAGTATGCATGGAAACGGACACCACACGTACTGGAAACACTGACGTCTGAAAGGTGCCTAAGGCTATAGTCATGAATGGCATTCTTGGTGTGGTTTTAACATGGCTCTAGCTCTAACTTTCTACTGTAATCGGTCTAACTTTCTACTAGAATCTTAACAAAAATACATAAAAAAATAGAAAAATCTCCACAAAACTGCCATGTATTTTTGAATCACTGTATAGCCTCCAGATGGCACAACTTAATTAATATTATGCAATACATTCATTCAAAAAATATAAATGAAATAGAATAAATTGGAAAGTGATTAAGTCATCTGGAAGTATTCAGAATTAGAAAAAGAATCAAATCCAGCTCTATTTCAAAGAGAGAGGAAATAACTTCAGCTGTATATTCCCGTTCTTAACACAATATCGGAATACTGTACTTCTCATTTAACAAAATTGCTATACAACTTTAACAAAAGAAGCCGTGATAATACAAAAGCAAGCCATTATCATCTTCTTGATGCTTTAATGATTATACAAAACACAGTAGAATTAGAAGGTTGTTATATGAGTTTCTTACTCATAAATCATTTTATTCTTGACATTTTGGAATGAGAAATACTTGGAACCTCTGCCAACCGTGTATAATGTGAGAGGCCTGCTATTATGGAGCAGACATTGATTGCCCAGCAGATGAACAATCACCTCTGATATGATCTGACATTGAAATCCAGACTCACTGTGAAGGATAGATGGACAGAAAACCCACTGTACACAAAAACATCTATGCATATTGGCATGTTATTACAGCTTCAAGTGAAATATGTTAATAACAGGGGCTGAAATTCCCAAAAATTATCATTATCAAAATTCCAATTACCATTAATCTAAGCACTGAAATTGCCTGTTTCTAGTGCAATTTCCTAAATCAATCAGGCAAAGGATTCACACATTCAGTATTTGATCAGTATTTTATATTAGTGATTTTAAGCCAAAATCAGGAGTGGAACAATCAGAGGTAAAGTATAATAGAAACACGTCACCTCTTCTGTATTTTTCACCTACTTCTGGTTT
Organism: Phyllobates terribilis; assembly: GCF_046119375.1. Taxonomy (NCBI): domain Eukaryota; kingdom Metazoa; phylum Chordata; class Amphibia; order Anura; family Dendrobatidae; genus Phyllobates; species Phyllobates terribilis. Next base: position 203,564,536 of record NW_027362771.1, on the reverse strand, counting down.
TGGCTTACAAATACTTATGTAAAATACTGACCAAATACTGAAGAGAGGTTCAGAAATCAAATGTAAAAAACTAGTGCTGCTGCAATGGTCACAGTACACACCTGACCTGCTTAAAGACAAAGGGCAGATGCACAAGCTACGTTGTGTGCATCTATTTGACGTCGCTCCTTGACAGCATTCTGGCAAAGCAGCGCACTTATTAATCTCCCTGCCGCTTGCCTGAGAAGGCTGTTGTGCTGTCTGAGGAGCACATACTATCTAGGTCCATATTAAGCAACCATGTATACAAGTTGATGCCTCAATGAATGGCTTGTATCTTTTTTTCACTTGGCCCTTAGTGTGCTAATGGAATTCAATGAGGGTCATCCTCATCCCCATCCAGAAGCACACCTTGGGCCAGGTAAAAAGATATTTCGATCACATGCACACTATTTGGAAACTAAGCATGGAAGGCTAAGCTCACATGAATGTTTTTTCCGTCTGAGTACTATGAATAAAAATAACTGACAGCACTCAAACCAATGTTATTCAATAAGGCTGTTTAGTGGACCTTTGACCAAATGTTCGTATGAAAAAAATTGCAGCATATACTAATCTCTTCCACATTGCGGATGAGGTTCACCTATTCAGGCATATGGATGAGCAAAATAAAATCGGATCCCTTGCAACTCATCTGTGTAGAATTTAATTTTTACAAATACATTGCCATTATTAACATAGGAACCTGTATTAGGTCTTGTACATTTTAACAAGGACAATACAAATGAAAAATAGTCATTTTTTTCTGAATGAAAATGGGATGATATTTTTTTTATTAACGTAGCCTTCCTGGGGTGGACAATTAATTTTTTCCATGATTGATTAAAGTCATAAAATATTGATGTCCTATCTGTTCGAGCTGTTTTCAGCTGATAAATGGGGGGAAAGGAGGGCTGGGTGTCACGCCCCAGCCAGACCTAAGGAGAGTTTTTTTTTTCTCAAGTTTGGTAGACCTAAGGGTAGGTCATCATCATCAATAATTTCTACCCAGGCAACACCTTTAATTGCTAATACATGTTATGATAAAGCTTATTGTAGCCTGTATAACAATAGCAGCTAATTAAACCATATCATTTACTGATATTTTAAAAGTGATAAAACAAATTTTAAGCATAATTAATTTCTGCCTATTGGTTTGTCCACAATAAAAGTTTTAACTTCTCATGTGGCTCCTAAATAAAATCAATCGTCCACCCCTGCCTTAGTTGATCCTTGTCTAACAAATACTTTATTACAAAGCCTTTTCACATATTTTTATTTTATTTTATTGAATAACTTTTTTGTTCTTAAATGAACTGGATGTTCTAAGTCATATTACTTTAGTTCTAGAATGTACATAATATTACTATGGAAATAAAGTCATTATTAATATTTGTTGGTATGAAAGGACATGTCTCTTTTTTTATTAAAAAGTGAAATATAACAAATCTAAAAAAAAGAAAAATATTGGCAAGGCCAATAAGTAAGTAAGGGCAGGGGCACATGAAAACATCAGAGAACATTTAATGGTAATTAGTACCTAGCCATCAGTAGCGTACTAAATCATTTCAAAGGTTAAAACATCTCTGCAAAATTGCACATTGCATGATTTAGAGATCATGAACACAGCAAAAAGACTCCAGCCTACATTTATTTAGCGTGTTAAGCCAGTTTTGGCTTAAACTGCACCAATAAAATGTTCTAGGTGGTGATATGCATCATTTAAACTGTCAACTTGGCTTTTCAAACTTGAAAAGAAGCAAGAATGATCTAATGCACCAGAAATAGAGATAAAAAAATACAACAATCCAGCTACAAGATGCCCTTTTCAAACAATGTAAAAAAATAGAAAGTTTGTGGTCAATATCTGATGAAAAAGTGTCAAATGCCAGCGATCATGTAAAATAAGTTTTTTTTTTTATTTTTCTACACATTTTGAAGTGTAGCACACTTCTTCTTCAGGAAACAAAACCCATCTTTCTGAAGAAGATGTGGGCTACACTTTGAAACGTGTTGAAAAATTAAAAAAAAAAACATTATTTTACATTATCTCTGGCATCTGACGTTTCTTCATCAGAGAGCAGTGCGGATACAGATCACAAACTTTTAACTTCTTTTATATTTTTCTTGTGAAATCACCCGTGGATCTGCAGCCGCCACACAACCTGGGATCAGGTCAGCATATATTGATACCATCCTTGATAATTATTACCGGATAAGACCCTATTTTTTGCGCTAACTTTTTCAAACAGTGGCAAGAATATAAATATGACATTTCTAGTATTGTCATTTCTTGAAAGAAGTATCTTTGGGCTAAAATGTTGTACTTTTTTTATGGAATGAAAAGAGTGGACTTTTTTATCTGGTATTTTGCATCATTCTTAATTCTATTCTGATTGCTATAGGTGAAAGGTAACAAGTTAATTAGAACTAAAGGCAATGGCACAAACACTGCCTTGCTTCTTTTAATAAATTTGTTGCAAATCAATGCAACTGCCATTTTTACGCAAGCTGGTGTAAAAAATGCCAGTTTTAGTAAATGTGGGCCACTGTGTGCTGTAACCCTGATTCCCCTCTAAACATACAAATGTTACGCTAACAATAATGATTCAATAAAATATCTGATACGGTTTGAAAATTCATTCAGTTCCATAATTTAAAAAAACATACCCTAGTTGTATGCATTGGTCACAGACAGGCGTATTTCACAGTATGCAGACTGGAATTCCAGGACTGACAGTTTCCAGACCCTAAAGTACTGCCTTATAGGCACTTAGAAGGCTGTAAGTTCGGGTCTGGAGACCAGTCATCAATCCGGGCATTGTAGTCCATATACGGACAATGAAATGCACCCATCTGAACCTGGTGTACCTCTATATAAAATCAAAGGCATATGGAGTTACAATATGAGCCCAATTATTGCTGATTCTGTATTCCTTTTTGCAAGTTACACAGCAGTCAAGTATTATGCAGTGAACAGAAGTATGGGCATAGCCAATGCTTACTCTAAAGTAGACCTTGCAGTCCCATGATTAGTGTTGAGCCACCCCCGTAGTGTTCGAGTTCGGTTCGTCGAACACCCGTATGTTCGCCGAACTGTTCGTCGAACTGTTCGTCGAACACCGTTAAAACCAATGGCAGGCAAACAAAAACACATAGAAACACATAGAAAACACACAGAAAACACTTCAAAGGTGTCCAAAAGCTGACAAATTGCTCAGAAGACACAACTAACACATGGAAAAGTGACAAGTACATATAGTCATGCGAAAAGAAAAGAGGTGGAGGAGTAAAATGAGGGGGAGACACAGATATAGGCATGTCATGCCCTTCTAAAATCAAGAAAGGCTGGAGTAAAAATCTAAAATCGGCCTACAAACACCCAGACGTCGTGACAAGAAAATTAAAAAAAGAAATATCTTTAGGTAGAATGGCGGTTCCATTCAGAACACTTTCCTTACAAGACGTAGTGGTACCCCTTTGAGAGTTGTGCCAAAAACGGAACCCAATACATTCGGACTAATCCACCATTTGTCATATCCAAGGGGCAGGTCAGTAAACGACAACATCGACGCGGAACCAAGTACAGTAGTATATACAGTACATCCTTTGACAAGGCAATCAGGCGGATCAAGAAGTTGGGAAGGGTCACCCTAATGGCCAAAACAGACATTGATGCGGCGTTCCGGTTACTTACTACCTGTGCCTCCGAATAGTGTCCACCTATTGGGCTGCTTCTGGGAAGGAGCATACTATATAGATCGCTGTTTGCCCATGATCACAGCTGTTTACTCATACTATAGCCTGTGAAACGGAGGTCTGCTCCAGAGCTTCTGTTAATCCAGACGAGGAAATTATCTGCACTGATGCCCAGAATCTTTATGAGTCGGATCCAGGACCAGATGAAGAAGGTTCTGAGCATAATGTAGACCCTCGTTCCCAAACTGTAACTCCTGTTGGTGGAGACAATGATGAAGACGATGATGAGACTCAAATACCTGATTGGAGCGACAACTTGACTTTTCGGTCAGGGCAGGAAGAGGTTGGCTCTGAGGACAACGGGTGTGAGAACACACAGGGTGATGATGACGAGGTTGGAGATCCGACCCACTTACTGTCAACACACAGTCAGGGAGTCGATGAGGTCAGCAGAGGAGGTGGAGGAGGATGTGACTAGCCCAGGGGATGGGGGTGACTTGGTACCCAGGCCTTTGCCTGGCCTTGGGGATGTCACAGTGGTCGGCTCCCGGGCCCGTACCCTGGGATCACTCTTTAAAAGGGTGGATAATTGTTAATTTTATAAGAGTTCGTGACGCCACCTGTGGTATCTGGTGAGAAGCACCAGCGCTGCAGCAGTCCACTAAGGCCGGTGATAAGGCAGCTCGATGGTATAGCTCCCCACAGGTGGAGCTAGGCCTCAGAAAAGCGTATGCAGGGGGAATGCAAGACAGGCGAGACCCAGCTGGGTCAGAGCAAGAATGGGAACGGACATGGTAGTCACTTCTGTACCTTTTACTGGTGGAAAATCAGGCACATCCCGGAGCACTGTATGGTGAATGGTGCATATCAGGATCCTCCCCAACCAGCGGGTGTAAGGCCTCCTGTTTATTGCCTCTACGTAGTAAGTTTCTGACCTGCCTGGAGCTAGGCCTAACTTTGTCTGTGTCCTGCACTAGCTGACCTTGTGGTAGGGCCTTGTCTTGGAGTTCACGCTCCCAGTATGCGGGGCCAAAGTGTCTCCTGGTTCTGTTACGTATCAGCACCTTAGCGATCCTGTGACTTGTAGTTCTCCAGGGATTCCAGTTATGCCTTACTGGGTCATAGAGATCCCGGTAAGCACGGATCCGGTGTCCAGTAAATGCTTCGGGGTGAGCTGGTTAAGCTTCTCTGCCCCTATGTATTAACTCTCCACTCGCCTTCGGCCTACTCGGGCCCTCACTAGGCTATACACACTAACGGCAGCTTCCCGCGCTTCACCGTTCTTATGGCGCCGGCACACCTTAAGCTCTAACTGGGCTCCCTGAATCTAGCTAGCAGGAGCCTCGTGCTCCACTGCTGAACTATTAACTGAGTTCTCTAGACTAGACTGAGCTCCACTGCAGACTGACCTCTCTTAGGCTTCTCTACTGCAGGAACTCTTCAGAGGAACTGAACTGCCTAGCTCCACCTTCCCTATTTATATCTCTAACGGGCTCCCTCTGCTGGTCTGAGGTGGAAGGTGGAGATGTGTGAATGTTTATGGGGGCCTCTTGTGGAGGATTCCATCAATGCACTCTTCTAGGATCTGTGATACCAAGCGCAACTGGGCGTCACAGATGCTATTGACGACGAGGTTAGGTTGCGCCTTCCTGGACAGAAACGGAGTACTGGAAGCACATCAACAACTGCATCCTCAACCACAACTCTGCCTCTGACCACAAGTCGTAGTGGCTCTTCAGGTCGCATGGGCTCTAAGCATTGCATAGCCTGGGCATTTTTTCAGATCCATAAGGATGACCCAACTCGTGTTATCTGTAATATTTGTCACAAAAAGCTAAGTAGAGGCCAAAAAGTCCATAGTTTGAGTACTTCATGCATGAACCGTCACATGGATATGAAGCATAAGTTTCAGTGGGAAGCTCACTGTGCTACAATGCGGCCTAGTGGGCCGGGCCAACCACCGTGTGCCCCATCTTGTGCATCCGCGGCCTCTTCATCCTCTGTGACTGGGGGGGACAGCAGTCACACATGTTTTTGGACGCAGACCTGCCACCTCTTTACCCGCAACAGCCAGTGTGATTGGCAGGTCATCATTTAATTTGGAAGTGGAAACACCAGCTGGTGATGAGCGCTCTCCAACATCGAGAGCACCAACTTTAGATCAAGGCAACCTAACTTTTCCACCTGCATCTTCCTCACATCACAGACTGGCAAGTTTGCCGGGGACACCCTACTCAACCCCGTCTAAGCACAACAGCCAGCCCTTGGTCCCTCAGATGTGGACAAGTAAAAGACCATTTCCTCCCAGCCATGACAAAGCTGAGGTTGAGTTTCACCATCTGCAAGCTGTTGGCTACAGAAATGCTGCCTTTCCGCCTGGTGGACACAGAGAATTTTCGAGACCTTATGTCCGTCGCAGTGCCCCAGTACCAGATGCCCAGTTGGCACTACTTCTCAAAGAAAGGTGTGCCTGCGCTACACCAGCATGTCGCACACAACATCATCGCTTCTTTGAGAAACTCTGTGTGTGACAGGGTGCATTTCACCACAGACACTTGGATGAGTAGGCATGGACAGGGGCGTTACATGTAGCTGACTGGGCACTGGATAACTATTTTGACAGCAGGACAAGGGGCTGCTGTCCAAGTCTTGCCGTCCCCACGAGTTGTACGTCAATCCTCTTTATCTAGAAGTTCCTCCACTGCTTCTGCCTCCTCAACCTCCTCTCGGTCCTCCACCTGCACCCAAAGCCTGTCTGGTAATGCCACACGCTTTCTAACTGTGCACAAGGAATCTTGCACGCCTCCTTAATATGATGGAAGCAGGGCTCAACGGCATCAGGCGGTGTTTACTTTGAAATGTCTGGGAAACGTGAGTCACACAGCTGAGGAGTTGTGGTCAGCTCTGGAGACGCAGTTTCATGAATGGTTGTCTCCACTGGACCTGCAACCAGGGAAGGCCGTGTGCAACAATGCTGCAAACCTGGGTGCGGCCCTTCGCCGGGGCAATGACACACACGTGCCTTGTATGGCTCACGTGTTCAACCTGGTTGTCCAGCAATTTTTAGCCCACTATCCCGGACTAGATGGCCTTCTGCAGAAGGCACGGTCGCTGTGTGCTCACTTCTGCCATTCGCATCCCGCAGTTCAACGACTTACAGCTCTACAGAAGCCGTTGGGCCTGCCAGTTCAACGGCTGAAATGTGATGTGCCGACACAGTGGAATTCAACTCTGCACATGTTGCAGCGACTGTGGCAGCACCGACAAGCCCTGGTGCAATACGTTCTGACGTATAGCCTGGGCAAACGAGATCCAGAGGTAGCGCAAATCAAGCTCCAAGAGTGGTCTCCGATCAGGGACCTATGAAGTTGAAGCGCCTCCTGGGCCGTGGGGTACCCGGAGCAAAGCTGGTAGACGCTGGGGGTTGTAGTCACTGTGGCGGTGACCCGGTCTGTGACCCTGGGCGGTCAATCCAAGGGTAATTTGTATATATGGGTTTTATAATGTCCGACTATGCCACCTATGGAGTGCGGCCAAAGGGGCCACCGCTGCGGAACAGTCCTCTGAAGCTGGTGGTTTTGCAGCTATGGTATTATTACTCCCCACAGGAAGAGTGTAGCTTCAGGGCAGTGTGGGTGGATGATGGTGGTTGTAGTACAGGGAGTCAGTAATGAACACAGAGTCCGTGTGATGCAGTCCCAAGATCTTTACTCACAGTTGTTGCAGTACAGATTACAGGTACCAGAGCAATCTCCCCCGTCGTGCTGTGCGTACTCAGTGAGGGGCTCAGTCCAGCCCCAGATAGCTCCGGAGTACTTAGCAGGACCCCCTTCTATGTGTCCTTTCTCTGGCCTTCTCCCTGCACCTCACACCCAGTGACACTTCAATCCGGTATCCTCGGGCCTTGGCGGGAGACGTGTGTTCCGTCCCCTGGGTCCTATGTGGCTACCTTCTTAGTGAGACTGGTGTGGACTTTGGCCTGCAGTACATGAAGTGCTGCAGCCTCCGGTTTCTAGTTGAGCCTTGCTGTTTCTCCGCTAATTGAGGGACCGGTTCCCATTATCTGGCCTGACCCCTCTACCTCCTGGTAGCAGCGGGCGTACGGGTGGCCTTCTGCACGGCCCGTACCCCTAGGGTCCCTTCAGTTCCTGGGGCCTTCCTGCTCCCACTCCTCTCTTCTCTCCTTCAGTCCTGGGCCTCCCTGGTTAGCCCCGCCTCCGGAGCAGAGCTCATGCAGAGCCTCTGCTCCTGTCACTTCTCCTCCTCTGACTGGCTTGCTCTTTCTACGATGGCTTCCTATTTATACTCTTCCTGTCATGTGCTCCCCTAAGCTGCTTTCTCCCCCCACACCCACTACATAGGACCCTCCCGCCAGCCAATGGACCTGGTACTGTGCTCTCCCTTAGGAGCAATCTCGCCCTACCCCCACTGCGGGTAGGTGTTGGATGCAGGTGTTAGGGTCCCGAGCCATACTCCTTCCTTACCTGAGGGTGAGATACCACACCTCTGGGTGAGATGCAGTACCTCTGTGGCGACTGAACCCTCAGGGGCGCCACACACCCTTCTGCACAGTTTTGAAATGGCAACGAAGATGTTTAGTGCTGAAGATGCCATTATCAGCATGACTAATCCGGTGATTTACATGCTGGAGCACACGTTAAACATAATTCAGAGTCAGGTGGTGGGACAAGAGGAGGTGGAGGAAGTAGAGGAGGAGTCGTAAGCGGAAGGGATAACATCTCCAAGGTCAAGACGGTCGGCAGCACCAAGGCGGCAGGCATGGGAGGGTGGGGGAGAGGGATTAACCAGGGCGCATGGTAGCAGCCAAACTGTTGAGGAAGGTGCAGGAGCCAAGGAAGAAGTGGAGGACGAACTGGAGATGGGCATGTAAGACTCATCAGATGAGGGAGACCTTGATCACATTTCTGTTTTTGTGAGGTTGGAGGGAGAGGGCAGAGGAAGGAAGCATGATTCTTACCTCGCTACCAACACAACAAGGACTTGGTCCTCCTGGACCTGGAGTGCCTTCTTGCTGCACTACCTGCAACATAACCCTTGGATTGTCAGAATTCGAAGTAATCCCGACTACTGGGTTGCCACACTCTTAGATCCTCGGCACAAAAGTAAATTTGTGGAAATAATTCCTGCCATAGAAAGGGATTCACGCATGCAGTAGTATCAGCAGAGGCTGTTGCAGAATCTTACATGTGCTTTTCCACAAAGCACCAGTGGTGCATGTAGTGAATCTCACAGTTCTAACTTGCAAACCGTGGGACTGTCGAGTGTTCAGCACTCAAACCGTAACAGTAACAAAGTATCTGCTAGTAACAGCAATTTTGTGGAATCGTTTCACCACTTTTTTAGACCTTCCTTGGCAAGGCCACAGGAGACAAGAAGTCTGACACATAGTCAACGCCTAGAGAGGATGGTACAGGAGTATCTCCAAGTGAACATCGAAGCCATGACTGTGTCACTGGACCCTTGCTCATTTTGGGATTCCAATTTGGAAAAATGTCCGGAGCTCACCACTCACGCCTTGGAGATCTTGTCATGCCCTGAAGCCAGCGTTCTCTCTGAAAGTGTGTTCAGCGCTGCTGGTGGTGTGCTGACAGATAAACGCACGCGGCTGTCCACTGAGAATGTAGACAGACTCACGTTCATAAAGATGAACAAATCATGGATCTGCAAGGACTTTTCTACCACTGTGTCATCCTGGGGAGACTAAAAGCTTGAGGATTTGGTAAAATCACCTCACCAACCGTTTTAAGCAACTCTGGGGCAATTGATGCCACTTACGTGGTGTCTGTGCCACAATTTTTGGAAAAAATGGACACTCTTTTTGGAGTCCCATTGCTGTGTTTTACGTGACGTTGGCATCATCAATTCCAGGTGGGTTGGGTCGCCCCCCCCCCCCTTTAACTGTAAGAAACTACATACACTATGGCTTGGGGTAACACAGATGGTTGAGTCTGAAGAGCTGTTTACTCAGAGGTCTGCTCCAAAGCTTCCGTGTCTGCTAGTCAGCGTAGAATTTTTAACTGCATCTAGCCTAGGCAATACTTTGGGCGTAGTAGCCCAGCTGCGAAGCAAGCTGCACCGCCTTTGTATCTAATAAGAATTTTTAAAGGCATCTAGCCTAGGCAGACTGTGGGGACCTGCAACCAAAACCAGACGCTCAGCCCCCCTACCGCCCCCCTTTCCTTGACAATACAATAATGTAACTCTTACAACTGGATGGGTGAGGATCGGTCACAGCTTTATTAACTCTTTATACTCATTCCATTAGAAAGGCATTTTATTTCTAAAATAATTCAGCTTGCTGCAGCATGCCCTGGGTCTCCACACCGGCAAGTTGGCCAACAAGTGTAACTCTCCAACATGTCCTTTCCATTTCCAGGCGACGGAGGATCCTGAGTACTCGTATGCAGGACTCTGACCCCCATCCATCACTCTTAACGCTTGTTCCACTCCATCCTGGAGTCCTGACAGGAATATGTCCAGTCCAATATCCATTAAGTGAACACCGTCGGGCCATATGAAGCCTGCTTTATCTCCTTCCAGTTGTTGCCTCTGTCTCTTCTAAATTTTGCCATCCGAATATTTATTACCCGCCTATTCCGTTCGATGACCGTGATGTCTCGCGCACCTTGCCATACCGCTTTCACCTGCCGGCACCCTCTGTGATCCCTCTGGCAGTCTGCGGGCTTTCCGTCACCCGGTGTCATTTATCTGGGTGAGTGATTCTCTCCATCTCTTTGGGCATTTCCCTGTGTTCCCATGCATCCTATGGGCGCCTAGCAGTCAGCACTTCTGTTCTTGACATTATACTATTTCCATATATAGCCATTACCTCTTGAGACCTGTGTATGTTATATGGTCCTTCTTTTGACTTGTGCCCTATTGAGGGTTATTTATTGTAATCATGTATTGCTATTATGTACTGTTATTTGTACTGTTATTTGGTGTGTCCTGATGCTTGTACACTTGATGATGCCCTTTTATCTGGGACTGCCTCGCAGTTTTACTGCCATGGGTCACTGTGTCTGGCACTGCCTTTTAAGATCCTCTTGCCTTACCACTATCTTTTTTGTGTAACCCTTTATTATCATGTTGATTAATTATAAATAAATATATTTTGTTTTTTGCTATACTACTCGTGTTTTCTCCGGTTTTCTTATATTGTTTGAGAGTAGGCAATTTGAACTTGGTGCCGGACAACATGTCTTAGCACCATGTTCTACACCATAGTATTTATCTGGCCAGCTTTGTTTTCACGTCCTGGTGTAATAAGCCTCCACTGGTGGTAATTTTGTATTGAGGGACTAATTCGCTTATGCATAGTGCCCCGAAGAAGGCGATCGCAAATGCAGTAGACAGTAGTGTTGCTTCAAATTGTGTCATGTTAATGGTGTTAGGGATATGATGTGAGAAATCAGTTTTAGTGACACGGGACGGGACGTCTACACTCCTGGCTTGGCTGACCCCTTTTCCACCCTTTTATGGACTGTCTGATGATGAATCTCTTTGTCACATCTCCCCAATTGAGTAGTTGGAAGTGAAATGCTACTCCGGTCAGACACCGCTGCGCTGACGCCCCTGATATGCCCCTCATCATTAGCTGGTGGAGAAATTCTATGGTGACTTGTAATCTGGCTTGTTCACATTGGTCAACCCGTCTGCCTGCTACTAGTCGTGTCCACTCTTCCCATGCCTTACCGTATGCTTGCCACGTCGACGGGGCAACTGACACTCTGATTAATGGCATCAACTATTTGCCACTAGATCCCATAGGGAGGGTGGGCAACTGTTACCCGATGGGTGGGCGTTGGGGAGGAGCACTGTGAAAATCTGCAAATTGAATTGTGAAGGGCTAGCAGCAGCTTTAGACCCCTCAGCATCGTTGCTAGCGCGGACCCATACATTGTGTTTTAGGCACAGGAATGCTAGCCGGCATAGTAGGCCTAGCACTGGGAGAGACGATGATGCCATCTTATTAATGCAGAGCGCTAGGCTGGTGTTTTTTGTTATGAAGCGTATATTTTTGTTAGCCAGGCACGCGCCCCATATTTCTATTGCTACCACTATTGGGAAGAAAAATTATTTTCCGGGCTAGATGCAGCTAAAAATTATTATTAATTTCAAAGCTGGTGGAGCTTGGTATAGATGGCCTAATACAATGAGTATCACACACTACTACTATGCCCAAAATTATTTTCCAGGCAAGATGCAGCTAAAAATTATTATTAATTTCAAAACTGGTGGAGCTTGGTATAGATGGCCAAATAGAATGAGTACCACACACTGCTAATATGCCCAAAATAATTTTACAGGCAAGATGCAGCTAAAAATTATTAGTAATTTGAAAGCTGGTGGAGCTTAGTATAGATGGCCTAACAGAATGAGTACCACACACGGCTAATATGCCCAAAATTATTTTACCGGCAAGATGCAGCTAAAAATTATTATTAATTTCAAAGCTGGTGGAGCTTTGTATAGATGGCCTAATACAATGAGTACCACACACTACTACTATGCCCAAAATTATTTTCCAGGCAAGATGCAGCTAAAAATTATTAGTAATTTGAAAGCTGGTGGAGCTTAGTATAGATGGCCTAATAGAATGAGTACCACACACTGCTAATATGCCCAAAATTATTTTACAGGCAAGATGCAGCTAAAAATTATTATTAATTTCAAAGCTGGTGGAGCTTGGTATAGATGGCCTAATATAATGAGCACCACACACTACTGCGATGCCCAAAATTATTTTCCAAGCTAGATGCAGATAAAAATTATTTGTAATTTGCTAGCTGGAGGAGCTTAGTATAGATGGACTAAGAATAAGTCCCACACACTGCTACAAGCCCAAAATTATTTTCCGAGCTAGATGCAGATAAAAATTATTACTAATTTGCAAGCTGGTGGAGCTTAGTATAGATGGCCTAATAGAATGATGCTATGCCCAAAAGGTTTTACTTGGCTTGGTGTAGTAAAAAAAATTGTATTCTATACACAGGTGGTGTAGCTTGCAACACAGATACGCTACTCCACTGACTAACACACACTGCAAGAGGCCAAAAAGGGTTTGCTTAGCTAGATTTAGCCAAATGCTGTGAAAAACACTTGCACAGCAGTGGCACAGACCTGCCTGGCAAACAGTCCTAGGAAATGTTGTAAAATAGTCCTCAAAAGGACTGCAATTACAATTAGTCCCTACTCCCAACCTATCTATTTCAGAGCACAGACCTGCCTGCTAAAAGTCATAGGAAATGCTGTAACCTAGTCCTCAAAAGGACTGCAATCACAACTATTCCGTACTCCCAAGCTATCTGTATATTTCAGAGAAAATTGGCTTGAAATTAACACTGAAAGTATAGCGCACACAGCAACAGCGGTGCCGTCTAACATGCAGCTGCAGCAGTGAGAAAATGGTGGCGACGGGGAAAATGGCTGGGTCTTATAGGGCAAGGACATGTGACATACACAGCCAATGACACATGCCCTTGCTTGTGTGAAAAAAAGCAGTTCGCTCCGTGTGTGCGCTGCTGATAGGCTGACAGATTGCACCTCCCCACTGTAAATGCGGGAAAGGGAAAAAAAATGGAGATCTTCATTATTTCTGCAGAGATCCATTCCCTCCCCCCCCCTGCCCCGCTGTACACTCAAACTGCGTATTAACATTGATTATCAGCATTACTGTGAAACAATCCAGTTATGATTTTGGTGCACGAACAGTTATCGAACATAACCTCGAACAGTCGGATTTTTTTCAAATCGTTCGTGTTCGCCGAACGGCTCGAACACCGCTCAAAACAGCTTGAATTTGAGATTGGCGAACAGTTCGAGTCGAACAACTCTCATCTCTACCCATGATCTCCGGATATCTCCATTTGCGTGTCTCCATCCAAGAGAAACAAGATTGATATTTTTTTCAGGTGTCATTCTAATTGCATAGTTTTTTTTTCCTCATCTGTTTTTTTTTTCACTGAAGCTGGTAGACTGTCTGAACTATATTTATCTATTGACTCTTAAAAATGATTAAGTTAAAAACGGATGAAATTTATATGGACCTCTGAAGGAAAAAGTCTGTCTTCCATGTTTAATTTGTTTTATAAGTGTACGGAGATGGGCAGCTTTCCTGCACTGCTTTCAATATCCCCAAAGGATAACTGAGAATCAGTAAGATAAAAAGATCCTAGTTACTTACCGGTAACGGGATTTTACAGAGCCCATGACAGCGCCACCTGAAAGAGGGTATCCGCCCACCAAGGACAGGAACCTACTGAATAAAAAGGCGGTACCTCTCTTCCGCATCAGTTTTTGTTTCAGAGCATGAGAGGGCCTCCAAAAACAGGTTAATACATAACTGCCACCTCAACATTTGTAATAAACACATTAAAAAGTGCACACCATAGTGATAAAGGGGAGGGAATTAATAGGGTGCTGTCATGGGCTCTGTAAAATCCCGTTACCGGTAAGTAACTAGGATCTTTTCCCCTTCTCCCATGACAGCACCACCTGAGAGATTTATAGAGATCAAACACAAGAGGGAGGGATCACCGCTTGCAACACCTTCCTACCAAAGGACAGATCAGTAGAAGAGGAAAGGTCAAGACGGTAATGTTTGTAAAGTGTAGCGGGGGATGACCAAGTTGCCTCCTTACATATGATGTCGATGGGCACATCCGCCTTCTCAGCCCAGGAAGCAGCTACCGCTCTGGTGGAGTGGGCCTTCAGGTTCTCTGGAACCGGCAGATTGCTAGGAGAGTAGGCTAAGGTAATAGTATCCCTGACCCATCTAGCTATGGCCCCTCTTGTAACCTTAAGTCCTTTCCTAGCCCTCTGAAAGGATATAAATAAGGCGTCACTCTTCCTCCAGGCTTTTGTCACCTCCAAATACTGGACTAACACCCTCCTAACATCTAAGGTGTGAAGCTTATGTTCCTCAGAATCCCTAGGATTAGGATAGAAGGAAGGGAGAGTGATTACTTGTGTCCTATGGAATTTGGAGGCTACCTTCGGAAGATAGGCTGGGTCTGGTCTTAAGATTACTCTATCCGTACATACTTGAGTGAATGGATGGTTAACAGATAGTGCGTGTAAGTCACTGACTCTACGAGCTGATTTCAGGGCTACCAGTAGGGCAGTCTTTAAAGTTAGGATTTTTTCTGAAACTTCCTCTAAGGGCTCGAAGGGAGGTTTGGTTAGTGCCTCCAGAACCAAATTAAGGTCCCAAGGAGGCATCCTTGGAGTAGGAATAGGCCTGGACCTATCACAAGCTTTAATAAATCAAATGATCCACCTATTCGCCGCCAAGTCATAATTATATAATGCCTCCACAGCTGATACTTGTACCTTAAGAGTACTGGTGGCTAGTCCCATGCTTAACCCCTTCTGGAGGAATTCTAGTATGGCCCCAATAGGAACCCTCCCTTTGGCGGACTGACCCGAGGTAGACAGGAACTTAGCCCAGGTTCTACCATAGATCCTAGTTGTTACTGGCTTTCTACTTGTCAGTAGGGTAGTAACCAGATCTGGAGAAAACCCCCTTTGTGTCAATAGCGACCTTTCAAAATCCAGGCTGTCAAATGCAGGCCCGATCTTTGGGGATGACAGACTGGGCCCTGCCTGAGGAGATCTGGGATGTCCGGAAGAACCCATGGATCTGCTTGGGACATTCTCTTCATCCAAGTGAACCATGGTCTCTTGGGCCAGAACGGGGCGATCAATATAACCCTCGCCCTTTCCTCTCGGATCTTCCTCAGGATAGTAGGGATCAGTATTAAAGGGGGAAAGGCATAGGCTAGAGTAAAATTCCAAGGAATCTGCAGCGCGTCCACCGCAAATGCCCCCTCTTTTGGATTCAGGGAGCAAAAGATTTCGGTCTTTCGATTGTGTCTGTTTGCAAACAGATCTATTTGGGGCTGTCCCTATCTGCCCACAATCTGCTGAAATATGGCTGGATTCAATTCCCACTCTCCTTGTTTTAAGATGTGACGACTCAGGAAATCGGCCTTTACGTTCTCTTCCCCTTTTATATGAAGCGCCGAGAGCGTGAGCAGCTGACTCTCGGCAAACCTGAAGATCTGATCCGCTACTAACATCAGAGGGAGAGACCTGGTACCCCCCTGATGATTGATGTAGGCGACTGTCGATCTGTTGTCTGACATTATCCGGATGTGATGACCCCGAAGAACAGGACTGAACTTCATTAGAGCATTTTTGGCTGCCAACAGCTCCCTCATGTTGGAAAAGAGACTTGAGTCGCTGTCCGACCAGGGGCCTTGTGCAGAATGATCTCTTAGGTGAGCTCCCCAGCCTTCTGCATGTTAGAACTCTCCTGTTAGGTTTTTTCTATTATGCTGGTCACATGACCGTTTTTGCCTATTTAATCCTGCTCCGCCCTTCTGGCCTTGCTGGACTTCATTGTAATTTCTACTCTTAAGCTAGCCAGGTGCTTTGTTACCTTTCTCAGTCAGTTTAGCTAGGTCTTTTGACCTCTATGTTCTATGTTGTTTGTTTGTCTTTTTACTGCTACTATTTCTGCTAGGAGGAGTCCATCTTTCTCCCAGTCCCTAGTTCTTGTAGGGATCCCTCCCTCACATCTATAGGTCTTCGTTCAGACTAGCTGAGGACTTTAGCGGGTCTGATCGCAGGATCGGATTCCCCGTTACATCGTAGGGATCTAGCTAAGTTCTATTGTAGGGACAGATCTCCTGTCTTTCCTTAGTGCTTGTAGCAGATCATAACAGTAAGTCCAGCCCAAAAAAAAAATAATTTTTCTAAGGAAAGACCTCCAGTTTCCATCATGGTGTCGGTTCAGGATTTGGCTCAACGCCTGCAGGGACTCTCTCTGGAGGTGGCCGAGCTCCAACAACATGTGAGTAGCTGTTCTGGAACGCATTTTGTGGAGCCAAAGGTACAATTGCCTGATTTATTTTTTGGTGAACAACAAGATTTTTTTTCCTTTAAAAATGCTTGTTTATTGTATTTTCGTTTGAGACCCAGATCCTCTGGTGATGAATCACAGCGCATAGGGTTCATAATGTCACTTTTGCGCAAAGAACCTCAGGGATGGGCCTTTTCTCTCCAACCTAGTGATCCGTGCTTTAGATAAGTGGATAGTTTTTTTTCTGCTTTGGGGTTGTTGTATGATGATCCTGATCGTGTCTCATCAGCTGAGACGGAATTGAGACATTTGAGGCAGGGATCAGGTAATGTGGAAAATTATTGTACTCACTTCCGTCGGTGGTCTGCTCAGGTGGGGTGGAACGATTCAGCTCTGAAAAGTTTGTTGCTTGCCGGGCTAGGTGAAAGGGTTAAGGATCTGCTGATTGCTTATCCTACACCTGGAAACTTGCAGGAGGCAATGCAATTAGCTATATGGGTGGACAGGAGACTATGTGAAAGGGTTAATGAGAGTAAATCCTCTGCCATGTCAGCTCCGAGTCTTGAGAGGGTCTGTACTGACACTGGAGAGCCGATGGAGATTGGGGCGATGTCACCCCGCTCTCAGGAAAAAGACCGCAGGTTTTCTGAAGGTTTGTGCTTTTATTGCGGCAAATCTGACCATTTCATTAAGAACTGTGTGCTTCGTATGAACAAAGAAAAAAAAAAGAGGTCAGTTACGCCCGTATAGCCTGTTTAAACACTAAGGGTGTATTTCTTTCTGCTACTACAGCAGCTCAGGAAGAATTAATTGAATTTCGGGTATTTGTGGATTGTGGTTCAACTCTGAATGTGATTGATGGGGGATTCTTGGAAAAACTTAATTTAAAACCCAAACCTTTGTCATTCCCTATTGCCGTGGTTTCTGTCGATGGCTCTCCCTTGAAATGTGTTACTCACAAGGTTTATGAATTTCCCCTCACTATTAATGGCATTCACCAAGAAAATTTGGATTTGGTGGTATTAAATAATTTGCCTTCTCCAGTAGTTTTTGGGTTGCCTTGGTTAAAATTGCACAATCCTGTACTGGATTGGTCTACCAATGAAATTAAGTCCTGGAGCCCTAAGTGATATGACTAGTGTTGTAACGGGCGCATTGCTGCTGTGGATAAAGGGGAATTACCTGTACCTATTCAGGATTTTGGGAAAGTTTTTTCTGAGGAGGAGTCGCAAATTTTGCCTCCCCATACAGACTACGATTGTACCATTGAATTTGTCCCTGGAGCGACTCTTCCTAAAAGTCATTTATTTAATCTGACTATTCCTGAGAGAAAGGCT
This sequence comes from Phyllobates terribilis, assembly GCF_046119375.1. NCBI lineage: Eukaryota > Metazoa > Chordata > Amphibia > Anura > Dendrobatidae > Phyllobates > Phyllobates terribilis. Next base: position 203,546,593 of record NW_027362771.1, on the reverse strand, counting down.
TTGGAGGAATACATACAGATGAGCTTGGCCGCCGGTCATATCAGACCCTCGAAGTCACCTGTGGCTGTTGGATTTTTTTTTGTTAAAAAAAAGGACGGCGGTTTACGTCCTTGTTTGGACTTTCGCGAGATTAATAAAATTACTGTACGCAATCCCTACCCACTGCCATTGATTCCTGATTTGTTTAACCAGTTAGTGGGGGCCAAGTGGTTCTCTAAAATTGATCTCCGGGGGGCATACAATTTATTGCGCATGAAGGAGGGTGATGAATGGAAGACTGCTTTTAACACTCCTGTGGGTCATTTTGAGAATCTGGCTATGCCTTTTGGTCTTACCAATGCACCAGCATTTTTTCAGAATCTTATTAATGACATCCTTAGACCTTTGATCGGCAAAAATGTGGTTGTGTATTTGGATGACATTTTGATTTATTCGCCTGACCTGGAGTCTCATTGGCGGAGCATACGTGAGGTATTGCAGTTATTGATTGACAATTCGCTTTTTGCTAAGCTGGAGAAATGTGAGTTCGCTGTACAGAGAATTAGTTTTTTGGGCTACATTATCTCCAGCGAGGGCTTTGAGATGGACCCGGTGAAAGTTCAAGCTGTGCAGGAATGGCCTAGGCCTATTGGTTTGAAATCGATACAGAGGTTTTTGGGTTTCGCCAATTATTACAGAAAATTCATTAAAAATTTTTCTATTATTGTTAAACCACTGACCAATCTCACCATGAAAGGTTCTAATCCTGTTCAGTGGACTACTGAGGCCATTGACGCTTTTGTGTTTCTAAAGGAGAGGTTCAGCTCTGCCCCAATCCTTATGCAGCCTGATGTGACTAAGCCGTTTTTGGTTGAGGTTGATGCTTCTTCTGTGGGGGTCGGTGCGGTGTGGTCTCAGGAAAACAAGGATGGAGTATATCCCTGTGCTTTTTTTTCAAAAAAAATTTCTGAGACTGAACTTAATTACGATATTGGTAATTGGGAATTGCTGGCTATTAAACTCGCATTTGAACACTGGCGTCATCTCTGGGAAAGTGCTGATTTTCCCATTCAGGTTTTCACTGATCATAAAAATCTGATCTATCTTGATGCTGACAAGTGCTTGAATGCCTGTCAGGCTAGGTGGGCACTTTTTTATTCGCGGTTTAATTTTTCCGTTACTTACATCCCGGGTACCAAGAATGTTAAAGCTGATGCTTTGTCTCGCAGCTTTTCTGCCATGGTCGGTGCTGAGGAGGAGGAGGAGAGCATTTTACAAGAAGGTGTTGTGATTGCTGCATTGGACTCCGTTTTGGAAGATGAGATTCTTAAAGCACAGGAGAATGCCCCATCTAACACTCCCCATGGGAGGTTGTTTGTGCCTAGGACCTTTAGGAGAGATTTGTTTGTTGAGTGTCATGAGTCTCGGTTGGCAGGTCATCCTGGAATTTCTGAGACCAAGAGACTTGTGGTTCGCAGTTTTTGGTGGCCTGGATGGCAGAAGGTCGTCATTAAGTGGGTGCGTCAATGTACTGTGTGTGCTAGATCTAAGTCTTCACATACTCCTGCTGCAGGGTTGCTTTGCCCTCTGGAGGTTCCTAGTGCACCTTGGACACATCTGGCTACGGACTTTATTACTGACCTTCCCCCCTCTGAGGGTTTCACGGTCATCTGGGTGGTTGTGGACCGTTTTAGCAAGATGTGTCACTTGGTTCCCTTCATCAAACTGACCTGCGCTAAGACACTCGCTAAGGACTTTGTCAAGGAGAGTGTCAGACTCCATGGTGTTCCTACTGACATTGTTTCTGATAGGGAACCTCAGTTCGTGGCTCGTTTTTGGCATGCCTTTAGTGACAGGTTGGGAGTTCATTTGTCATTTTCATCTGGATATCATCCTGAGTCTAATGGCCAGACAGAAAGGAAGAACCAGGATGTTGAGCAGTTCTTGCGTTGTTTTGTGGCAGACAATCAAGAGGGGTGGTCTGAGTTTCTGCCGCTTGCTGAATTTGCTCTTAACAACCATACATCCTCTTCTGCTGGGTGTTCGCCTTTTTTTTGTTGTTCTGGGAGACATCCGTCTTTTGGGTCATTCTCCAAATTGGTATCGGCTGTGCCTGAGGAGGAGAGTTTTTCCGGTGATTTGGAAAGAGTTTGGACGGATGTGCGTGGTAATCTTCAGGAGGCTAACAAAAAATCTAAGAGGTACTTTGACAGGAAACGTCAAGAGGTTTTGTTTACGGTTGGTGACATGGTTTGGTTGTCCTCTAAGAATCTGCGGTTGAGGATTCCTTCTAAAAATTTGGGTCCCAAGTTTGTAGGGCCCTTTAAGGTGCTTCAGGTAGTTAACCAATCTGCTGTTAGGTTGGAGGTTCCTACCTCCTTGAAGATTAATCCGGTGTTTCATGTTTCTCTATTGAAAAAAGCTTATGTATCAGATAGAGACGCCACTGCCACTGTTCCTCCGGTGGTTGGGTGGTGGAGGACGGGGAATATGAAATTTCCTGCATCCTTAATTCTAGACGGTATAGAGGGAGTTTTCAGTGTCTCGTCGCTTGGAAGGGTTTCGGTCCTGAGGATAACTCATGGGTGAGGGCAGATGATGTTTCTGCTTCCAGACTTGTCAGAGAATTTCACAAGAAGTTTCCTGATAAGCCTGGGCCTAGGGGATCCGGAGGATCCTCATAGAAGAGGGGGTACTGTTAGAACTCTCCTGTTAGGTTTTTTCTATTATGCTGGTCACATAACCGTTTTTGCCTATTTAATCCTGCTCCGCCCTTCTGGCCTTGCTGGACTTCATTGTAATTTCTACTCTTAAGCTAGCCAGGTGCTTTGTTACCTTTCTCAGTCAGTTTAGCTAGGTCTTTTGACCTCTATGTTCTATGTTGTTTGTTTGTCTTTTTACTGCTACTATTTCTGCTAGGAGGTGTCCATCTTTCTCCCAGTCCCTAGTTCTTGTAGGGATCCCTCCCTCACATCTATAGGTCTTCGTTCAGACTAGCTGAGGACTTTAGCGGGTCTGATCGCAGGATCGGGTTCCCCGTTACATCGTAGGGATCTAGCTTAGTTCTATCGTAGGGACAGATCTCCTGTCTTTCCTTAGTGCTTGTAGCAGATCATAGCACTGCACTTGCGTCCATTGTAATTGTATCTGACACCTGGAAGGTCCAAGAAACCCCCAAAGATAGATTGACTGGAGATCTCCACCAGTCCAACGAGTTGATTACAACTTCTGGAAGAGATATTTTCCCATTCAGGCGACCTTTGAGCCGCCTGTCGGCTGCCAGGATCTCCTGCTGAAGACATCTGGAATGGTACTGGGCCCACTGAACCGTCGGGATGCAAGATGTCATTGTACTCAACAGAGACATTGCCTTCCTCAGGGTCATGGTCGGATTGCTGATAACCCGAGATATTAGGGATCCGATCTTCAGCTTCTTTTCCTCTGGTAGAAGACAGGTTTGGTTTTCTGAGTTCAGAATGAGACCCAGGAAAGACTGGACCCGCTTTGGTTCCAGCCTTGACTTCTCTAAATTTAACAGCCAACCCAGGCGTTTTAGACTGGCCATGACTTCCACCAGGGCTAGAACACAGAGTTGTCTTGATCTGCCCACTACTAGGAAGTCGTCCACATAAGGGATGACCAGAATATCTCTTTCCCTCAAATGTGCTGTGACCTCCAGGATAATTTTTGTGAAGACTCTCGCCGCCATGGAAATGCCAAACGGAAGAGCTGCGAACTGAAAATGCCTTACATGCTTGCCGAACTGTACAGCCACCCTCAGAAACTGTTGATGATCTGCCAAGATCGGGACGTGGTAGTAGGCGTCCTTCAGATCGAGGACGCACATATAACAGTCCGGAAATAGCATCCTTATGGCCGACTTTATTATTTCCATTTTGAACGGCCTGTAGATTAAATGGTTGTTCAGCTTCTTCAAGTTGGCAATGGTCCTGAAGGAGCCGTCCGGCTTCTTTATTAGGAAGAAAGTTGAATAGAATCCCCTTCCTTGCTCGGGTGCAGGCGTTTCCACCAGAACCCCCTTCACAAGCAGAGAGAGAACTTCCTGCTGTAAGGCTATCTGCTCCGCTAGACCCCTGGGAGCTGAAATTTTGACCGTGTTCCTGGGCCTGCTCTTGAACTCCAATGTGAGCCCCGTCCTGATTATCCCTAAAATCCAAGAATTGGATGAAATTTTCTCCCAGGCGGGCAGGAAGTGGGACAACCTTCCTCCCACCTGGGCTGGACTGTCACTTACGGGCCTTCTTATTCTCGGAGGAGGGACCCCCGAACATGAAGCCTCTGTTATACGGCTTCCTGTCTTTCCAGGTACCTTGGTCTCTAGGAGCTTTACTGCGACTGTACTTCCTCTTCCGAAAGGAGCTTTTAAACTGGGAACCAGACACAGTGGGAAACCTATGTTTTTTGTCTGCGGCCTTATACAGGATGTCATCTAGACCTTTGCCGAACAGAAAGTCCCCCTCACAAGGGATTAAGCATAGCTTAGTCTTTGATTGCACATCCCCTGGCCAGCTCTTGAGCCATAATACCCTTCGAGCTGCATTACAGAGATTTGCAGACCGGGCAGCCAGCCTCACTGAATCTGCCGATGCGTCTGCCAGGAATGCAGCCGCCCCCTGCACAAGAGGAAGGTCCGACAAAATCTTCTCCCTAGAGACATTCCCCCTAATCTGGTCTTCCAATTGTTGAAGCCAGATCATCATAGATCTAGCGGTGCAGGTGGCTGCCACTGCCAGTTTAAGGGCCCCTGCTGACGACTCCCAGGCTTGTTTAAGGAAAGACTCCGCTTGTTTATCAAGCTGGTCTTTCAAGGCCCCTAAATCCTCAAAGGGCAGAGTGGATCTTTTTGAGGACTTTGCAATGGCCACATCAATCTTAGGGGTTTTGTCCCATCTAGCCGCATCCTCTTCCTCAAAGGGGTATCTCCGCTTAGAGGAGGAAGGCAGCTGACCCTTCTTCTCCATTTTTTTCCATTCCCTTTCTGTAAGCGATTTGATCCTCTCATTAACCGGGAATGTGCGTCTCTTCCTCTGGTCCAAGCCCCCGAATATAACATCCTGGACTGTTATGGGAACTTTGGTATCAGTAATACCCATAGTCACTCTGACGGCTCTAACGAGTCTCTCAGTATTATCTACCGAAAAACAAGGCCTACCCCCCCATCATCATCCGAAGATTCCGATGATGATGAGGAGGGATTAGAGGAGGAAGACAGTTCTCTTGTAAACCGGGACTCTACAGATTTCTCTGATTCTGAGGAAACTAGCTTCTGCTTCTTCTTCCTGCGTGAGGTTAAGCTTTTTAAAGAATCCCTGACTCCTGTCTGGATCAGATTCTTTAATTCCATAGAAAACCTGGGGGACTCTTCCGCTATGGTTTTCTGAATACAGTCCACACACAGGTTTTTGACGTAGGAGGTGGGAAGACTGATTTTACATAAAGCACACTCCTTGTTTTTACTCTTAGAGCTTCACTTCTTTGGCTCCTAACACCCCAAGAATTGAAAGGAGAAAAAGAGAGGAAAACAGAGAAGAGCACATTACTCAAGGTGAGACTTTCACGAAGATCACTCACCACACTGCCGTTCAGATTAGGGTACCGGAGGCAGTGGTTGCCGTTCAAATGAGGGCTCCCATCTGGCGGAGGTGGACTGACGAGGTCTTTTCTGACCGGTTCTGCCGGAACTCGTACGCTCTCCACTGCTGTGGCTTTGGTGATGGGAAGATTCTTGAACCAGTTTCTTAAGCTGCTTGCGCTGCTTTGGCGGCTGTGGCTGCTGCTGCTGTACCTCCTGCGGTGGTGACAGCTGCTGCCCAGGTGACTGTGGCTACTCACTCATTATGTCGGGGATGCAGACACTGCCATCTTGATTCTTCCCCATGCTTTAAAAAGCAGTAGGGCTCCATCTCCTTTAGGCTCCTCCCCTTCCGGCAGCGTGCTCATTCTTTTTCAAATTTGGCCAGCTGGCGGGCTACACCGCAGATCCTCCTCCTTCTGCATGTGTGCAGCCCAGCGGCACCCGGCACGCTTGCAGCGGGATGTCGGCCTCCCACCAGCACATGCGCAGACTCGGCTTCCGGCGCACTCCGTGATAGGGCGCATCACCACCCCGCGCGTGCGCAGCCCGGACTTCCGGCGTGCTCCATCACAGGGTGCGACGCGACCCCCACGTGTGCAGACCCGGAAGTCCGGCCGGCCGGCATGCACTCAGTTTAGACCATTGTGAGGCGCAGACCCGGCCGCAGGACCCGGAGCACGCGGGGAGGACTCCGGAAGGCAGCCCCCCCCACACGCAGACCCGGGCAGCAGCCAGATGGGCTGAGAACAGGGGCCATCTGCTGCTTCCACGGCCTCCAGGCCGCACCGACCCCGGAATCCACGGTCCAGGTACGTGAGATACCACCTGGCGAGGCTCCCATCAAGGACAGGAACCAAAACTGATGCGGAAGAGAGGTACCGCCTTTTTATTCAGTAGGTTCCTGTCCTTGGTGAGCGGATACCCTCTCTCAGGTGGTGCTGTCATGGGAGAAGGGGAAAGCAGTTATTTATTCTGTGGTATAGAGCTACTCATTTCGAGGAACTCCAACTTCATCCTCAGGAAACAACCACTTGGAGTACCTCAAAACGCATAGATCCATACCGCGGAATAAATAACTGTTTTTATCATACTGATTCTCTATTATCTGTTGGAGATATTGACAGCAGCGCAGAAAAGTCGCCCATCTCCATCCACTTATCTTATGGTCTATGACCCACGGTCTGCAGCAGATGTCTAAGAATCTACATTGTTGCAATTGTAACATAACAAAGTGATCAAACACCCCTGTTTTTTATACTTTATGTCACGAATATGACCATATTTGCGCTATTGCTCCCTAGTTTCTCCACTTATCTGTTTTATAGTCTTTAATGACCAAGTCTGATCTGCAAAATTGCATCTTGTGGACCAGGGACATATGTCTGGTTTTAAAACTTGTGTGTATGGATCAATAAAACTCTAGAGGTCTGTATGTCTTCCAAGAAAAAAAAAAAACAGCACTAGGCTGTTTCAAATATATATGTAAATGCAGCCTAAGAAAAATTGGTTATTAAGATCCCTCCAGGCCAGGCTATTAATTTGTTAAGACAATACAGTTAATGAAAAATTGCATGTAAAAGGGCACATTAATGATCCATTTTAAGGACAAGGATCAATGAAACATCCCTTCAATCTAGTCAAAACTAAATTTCCTGTCTTAATCTTTCTTTTTTATTCTTAAATCCAGTTGAAAAAAAAAGCTCTAGTGTGAAAAAGTACAGTAATTATAATATTGAAGGTTAAATAACAATTGTCATATAAAATAATTTAAAAATCTCTCTCTCCCTCTGAAATCCCTCTAACTCTTCCCTCCTCCCCTATACCATTTGTCAAAGGAGCAAGAGCTCACAATTTAAGGAGCTGTCTCTATGCAAATGGAAGTACTCAAAAGAAGCCACAAATTCAAATATGCAGGCTAGTTACCATACCAAGTGGAGAGACATGGGTGATAAATAGACACCTGAGTAAATAGGAAACAGCTCATTAGGCTGCAAAGGAAATCTGTCACACTCCTTACAATAGCCAGGACATTCCCAGCTGCTTTCTCCAGACTCATAGGCACCAAAATGAAATATGGAATATCGGAAGCTCTATACAGTAATTTCGATTGTGATGGGACTCATATTTTTAGCGGTTGGACTAACTGGGGAACAGATGCATATTTTTCCGTACCTGTGTGCCCTGCCGGTGAGCTGTAACGCAAGAGGGCAAACATGACCAATAGCAGTTATGTCATGTTTGGTCTCTAAAGAGAGGTAAAATCCCAATAAAAAATATGGCATCCCTTGCTAACTTCTGCTATCAACCAGCAATGAGTTATCGCAGAAATTAGAAATTGTCATTCTTCAGAGAAACTGCAGAGCGCAGGCATGCTTGCGCTCTGCAGTGTCTCTGAAGGATGACAAGCTGGAAGGTAGCGTTCTGCTGCGATCCAGCACTTCAGAGACACTGCAGGTAGCGCTTCAGAGACACTGCAGAGCGCAAGCATGCCTGCGCTCAGCAGTGCCTCTGAAGAATGACAAGCTGGATGGCAGCACTCTGCTGCAATCCAGCCTGTCATCTCAATGCCATCCCAGCGTGGGAGAATTCTCCTGCTCAAGCGGTGAGCGCAGGAGAATTCTCCCACTCTGTCAATGACGTGCATGAGGTGAGCTGAGTTCATTGGACATGAACTCGGCTCATCTGGATACCGTCACAGCGAGACACTGAGGAGCTTCTCAGTGTCTGCGGCATGGCAAGCTGGATGGCAGCGTTCTGCTGCGCTCCAGCCTGTGATGTCAATGTAGCAGAGCTGAAGCTGTCCTGGGAACCATGGAAAGGTAAGGATGAGGTTGGTTTATTATTTTATTTTTATTGCATGAGATCGTTGGCTTCAGCTGGAATGGGCGATACGGTAAGTAGGGTTTAATTTAGAACATTAAAGGAATGTGTCTTTATTTCAATTAAAGGACTTTATTCTGGGTGTTTGTGTTTTTTTTAACTTTGACTATGGGGTTAGTAATGGGGGTGTCTTATAGACGCCTCTCCATTACTAACCTGGGCTTGATGTCAGCTGGCATTATAAGCTGACATCAACCCCAACCCTATTACCCCACTGCCACGACTACAGGGCAGTGGGAAGAGTGAGGCTAAGTGCCAGAATTGGCACATCCTATGGATGTGCCATTTCTGGGGCGCCTGACGGCTGGTGTTTCTAGCCTGGGAGGGGGCCAATATTCACGGCACCCATCCTGGGCTATTAATATCAGCCCCCAGCTGTCTGCCTAACCTTTGCTAGCTATTAAAATAGAGGGGACCCCACGTCATTTTTTGGGGGGTCCCCCATTTTAATAGCTAGTAAAGGCTAGGTATTCAGCTGGAGGCTGATATTAGTAGCATGGGAAGCTCCGTGGGTATTACCCCCTTCCCAGGCTTCAAACATCTGCCCAGCCATCTGCTTAACCTCCGCTAGAGACTAAAATTACGGGGAACCCCACCCCAATTTTTTTTTAAGAAATCCTTTATTTTAACAATAAATGACAAGTACAGTAACCAACACTATCACTGTACTTATTATATGTGTGATTGACATGTTTCTATCTATCTAATCTATGTGTGATGCTCTATTCTTTCTGTTTTAAATTGTCGGGTACCAATGATGAATTGGCGGCCGGCTTTTTTAAAGAGACGGGTGCATGAAAATCGGAGGGCACTAGTGTGTTCCAAGTGCCCTGCTATGTTTTTCATGCACCCTCCTACATACCCTGCCTGCCTGTCTGCCTATATATTCTGCCTGCCTCATGTTTAATTGAGCACTGTTCACATCGATTTGGGCAATTTTTGACCTTCTGCAGACCGCCGGGGGGGACCGCCAGAAAAATGCTCGAGTTTCCCATAGACTTACATTGGGCTCGTTGCTCGGGTCGAGCACCCGAGTATTCCAATGTGCTCGACCCGAGCTTCGAGCACCCGAGCATTTTAGTGCTTGCTCTTCACTAATCTTAACCATATTAAGGCTACGTTCAAATGACTGTATTATCGGTCTGAGTGCTGTCTAAGGCAAAAATGGTCAGCACTCAGATCAATGTTATTCAATAGGGCTTTTCAGATTGCTGTTTTTTTTTCTTATTTTTTTACCATGGACCAAATGTCAGTGTAGAAAAAAACGAAAAATTACAGCAAACACTAGTCTTCTCCAGCTGAGACTCGCCTATTCAAGTCTATGGGTGCGCCAAAAAAATCAGATCCTACAAGGATCAACCGTATAGCATTTGATTTTTACAAATACAATTCTGTAACATAGGAAGCTGTATTTGGTCTTGTAAATGTTAATAACTGCATAAGGAAGCCAAACAGTTTGCACTTGGATGACAATACAGATTAAAAAACATTACTTTATTTATGGATGAAAATTGGAAGATTTTTAATACATTCATGTGAACTCAACCTGAGAGAAACAAATTCTTAACATGATCAGAATTACTTTTATACAATTCCTGTAATGCTATAAAATTGTGTTATACATCGTATGTGTGAAGAATATAGGGATATATTTAAGTAATTATTAGTGTTGAGTGAGCACTAAAATGCTCGGGTGCTCGAAGCTCGGGCCGAGCACGCCGTGATACTCGGGTGATCGACCCGAGCAACGAGCCCAATGTTAGTCTATGGGAGACTCGAGCATTTTTGCGGTGGCACCCCCGGCAGTCTTTTAAAAGCCTATCAAGTGCCCAAAACGATAGTGACAGTGCTCAAATGACATGGGGACAGCATGGGGATCGCCCCAGGAAGCATTTCTGACCCCCAGGTCACTGCTATCAACAACGTGGTCAGAGGTATTAAGCCACTTTTACAGGCTCACAATAAAACGAAAGTGAAACTTTTTACCTGTGAAATATGTTAAGGAACATCCTTTCCAGGGAAAAGACTTGTGTATAAGTTAAAATAAATGACCAAAAACAAAAATACTCCTCCACACCTTCGGCTATGTTCACAAGTAGCATTTTTTATGCGTTTTTGCACTTTTGTATTGCTTTCAACTATGACAAATGCATTCACCGGGAACTGTCATTTTAACATTTTACAACCTTATCTGGCCATGTGCTGTGTGACACATGCATAAAGTGCTGAAAAGACATGGGAACAGCATGGGGAAGACCCCTTGAAGCATCTCTGACTCCCAGGTCACTGTCTAAAAGTGTGCCCATCATAAGTGATCCTTGCCGCATCAGAAGATGCAGACTTGCAACTATCCCCATGCAAGTTCTAGTCCCAGGGCAGTGTTCAATTGTACCTCCCCCATTCCTTGCAATACAAGCGCAAGTATGCAGCCTGCCACCCACCCACCCCCAGGCTGCAATACCATACTGCTTGCTTGCTTGAACTTGAAATTGGGCCTTTTAGGCATGTGGAGGCGGAATCTGGCCACCACGTCAAGGCTGTGTTGGCGGCCTGGAATCCATACTCAGTCCCCAGCCGCCCGGCGGCCTAGTGTCCATACTCAGTCCCCAGCCGCCCCGCGGCCGAGTGTCCACACGGTCCCCAGTCGCCTGGGGGCAGTCGGGTGTCCATAAACGGTCCCCAGCCGCCCCCATTTCTCCTTGGAACATCCCCCCACACACTTTTCTTAGCCCGGCCTGCTTTAGGCAGCATTGGACGAGCCCACCAGAGAACCAGACTCCTCCGGTGGGCCCTGGCTTCTCCATCGGTGGAGTTGAGAGTGCCAAGGTGAGGAGCATGATGATGATGACAGAAGTTAGCATCTGCTATGTTTCTTTTAATGCAAGTATAAGTGTGCAGCCTGCCACCCACCCACCCCCAGACTGCAATTCATACTGCTAGCTTGCACTTGAAATGGGGCCTTTTAGTTTAGAGGAGGCCGAAGCTGGCCACTACCTCATGGCTGCTTCGGCAGCGAGGTATCCATACTCAGTCCCCAGCCGCCCCTATTTGTCCTGGTGTGCCTTATACATAAGATTAAGCGCGTATGCAAAAACATTACCTGTGCCCTCCCCAGTGCATTTAGTGGGAAGGAGAGCCTATTCCGCTGTAGTGTGTGCATGCCAAACCCCTGTTCATGGTACATGCGAAGATGCCTCCCACCTTGCACCTGTCGTTGCAGACTTGCAACTATCCCCATTCAAGACCTTGTCCCAGGGCAGTGTTCAATTGTACCTCTCCCATTCCTTGCAATGCAAGCGCAAGTATGCAGCCTGCCACCCACCCACCCCCAGGCTGCAATACCATACTGCTTGCTTGCTTGCACTTTAAATTGGGCCTTTTAGGCATGTGGAGGCGGAATCTGGCCACCACGCCATGGCTGTGTCAGCGGCCTGGTATCCATACTCAGTCCCCAGCCGCCTGGTGGCCGGGAGTCCCCGCTTGCTCCCCAGCCTCCAGGGGGTGGCCGGGTGACCATACTCGGTCCCCAGCCACCCCTATTTATACCGGTAAACTTTCCCACACTTTTCTTAGCCTGGCCTGCTTTAGGGCAGCATTGGCCGAGCCCACCGGACTATCAGACTCCTCCGGTGGGCCCTGGCTTCTCCATCAGGGGAGTTGAGAGTGCCAAGGTGAGGAGCATGATAAGGATGATAGAAGTTAGCATCTGCTTTGTTTTGTTGTAATGCAAGCGCATGTATGTAGTAGCGGCTAGGCCTGAGGAGGTCAGCGTTTTGGCGCATATCCTACCTCCTTCGAGGATTGCTGGATGTTTTCCTGCTACTATCCAAGTTCTATGACTCCCGTTAAAACAAAGCTTTAGGTGATAAATGATGGATGAGGTAGTGGCAAAGGAGAAAGAGCAGGAGGAACGGGGACCATTCACATCAATATCAGGCCAGTCAACCAGATATGTCTTGTAGGATATGCTTCTGTAACAAAAGGAGCGGTTTGGCTACACAGTTATAGGGCATACAGTGAGTGCAATGCCTACCAAAAATTTCGAGCCACTCCAATGCCCCTTGGAAATGACATGGAGGTCAGAGGGCGTTAACTAAACCTTTTTTTCCCATTTATAGCAACTGGGTCTCCAGTGCACTGTTGGCCTAAGCAGTGAATGGAATGCTTTCCAAAAATTATGAGGTACTGCAATGCCCCTTACAAAAGCCATGTGTGGCACCCCAGGGGTCTGGTCACCACAGTAATAGAGATTACGTCGGAGAGCAAGTGGGAGGTTTCCTGGTCAGGATCCCTTAAACATGCCACATCCTCCTGCCCCAGTCCTGGGAGGGGAGAATTCTGCCCTTATAAACTGGATCTGGGGTGGGGTTGAGTGAGTCAGAGAACAGAGAACAGTCAGAGTCAGAGTGAGAGCAAGGGAAAGTAACAGCAAGGAGCTCTGTAGGAGCTAGGAGCTAAAGACGAGGGGATGGAAGCTGAGCAGAGCTCGCCCTGGCAGAAGACAATAGGAACCGGACACAGGAGTCCGAAGCTGTGAGGACTTATATATCCAGCAGCAGAAACCAGCCGGCAGGGGATTTCAGGTCCTCTGGCCATAGAAGCCCGGAGGCTCAGTCACAAGCAAGGGACCAGCACCGCCGTCGTGGAGCGGAGGCTAACAGAAGGCCCCAAGTCACCAGCCATACGGGTGAGCACTACAGGGTACACTCAGGGACGTGGGCTACTTCTACCCGCTTACAGCAAGGTAGCCAGGAAGAGTGCAGACAGACGGGGAGGCCTACAACTCCACCTGGCCAGGGGAACTCCTGCTTGCTCACAGACTGACCAGGCCTCTTATGCTAGCCAGTACTCCTGGGAGGGTCTACCTTATAATCATCAGTAAAGACCCTGAACTGCACTGCAAAGACTCTGAGTCAATCCTGCTGCGCTCGTGCACCATCACCCCCATCATCCACACTCACTGCCCTGAGGCTATACTCCTCCTGAGGGGAGTTATCCCATTTTATGCTGCGCACACAACACCAGCCTCAGCGGTCTGCCTCGCAGCGGTGGTACTCCCTGACCGCAATCCACGGGTGGCGCAGTCGGACAATTAACCTCAAAACCTAAGAAAGATTGCCACTGGTTTGACCAGCCTGAGCCACGGGACCGGGTCACCGCCACGGAGACTACAGACCCCAGAGACCCGGCACCGGGTATCCCATACACGTGTACACACGGCCCAGGGGGCGCGTCACATGCAGTACAGCATATTACAAACATAAGTCCCATTATTGGGGAGTGGGTGTCCCATAGTATTTGCTTATGCCTTGCAAGCAAAAGCTGCCAAAAATTAGGACAGAGCAGCTTGCAGTGCCCCTTACAAGAGCCATGCAGTACAGCATATTACAAACATAAGTCCCATTATTGGGGAGTGGGTCTCCCATAGTATTTGCTTATGCTTTCCCAGCAAAAGCTGCCAAAATTTAGGATGGAGCAACTTGCAATGCTCCTTACAAGAGCCATGCAGTACAGCATATTACAAACATAAGTCCCATTATTGGGGAGTGGGTGTCCCATGGTATTTGCTTATGCTTTCCCAGCAAAAGCTGCCAAAAATTAGGACGGAGGAACTTGCAATGCTGGCACTCTGGTGGTATACTGGTGGTGGAGGCTGAGGATAAGGAGAAGAAGATTAAACAGCCGAAACGAGGAAGCGTATACCCATGTGTGGGTGTGAAGCGGTGCATGTGAATACACCTCCCGAAATAACACAGTGGATTTGACTTTATGTTACTCTGCTGTCATTTGGTGGTGATGAGAAGTCTGGCCCAATCCAGCCCTTGTTCATTTTGATAAGGGTCAGCTTGCCAGCATTGTCAGTTGACAGGCGAGTGCGCTTATCAGTTATAATTCCCCCAGCGGCTCTAAAAACACGCTCCGATAACACGCTAGCGGCAGGGCAGGCCAGGATCTCCAAGGCGTACAGAGCGAGTTCATTCCAAGTGTCCAGCTTGGATACCCAATAATTAAAAGGCACAGAGAAATCACGGAGGACACTGGTACGATCGGCAAGGTACTCCCTCACCATCTTTTGAAACTTTCCACTCCTTGTGAGAGTACCCCGCGCCTCAGGGCCTGTAAGCTGGGCGGGTGTCAGAAAACTGTCCCAGAACGTTGACAGTGTTCCCCTGCCTCTGCTGGATTGGAGTTGCATCTCTCTCGCCTGTACGCCTTGGTTGGGCAACGAACTGTGACCGCTAGCGTGTTCAGATGGGAATTTTTTTAAGAGTTCTGCAGCAAGGGCCTTCTGGTATAGCCCCATTTTTGTAGACCTCTTCACCTCAGGAATAAGAGAGTGAAGTTCTCCTTGTAGCGGGGGTCTACAAGTGTCACCAACCAGTAATGACTGTCACCCAACATTTTAACAACGCGAGGGTCACGGTTAAGGCAGCGTAACATAAAGTCAGCCATGCGTGCCAGACTGGTAACGGGCAAGATTTCCGTGTCCTCACCAAGATGACGACTGACCATGCTCTCCTCCTCCTCCTCCTCTTCCTCCTCCCCCCTGTCCTCAGGCCACCCACGCTGAACCAACGGTATGACACTTGTACAGGTACTACCGTCTACAACGCATGATAGCAGCTCCTGTTCTTCCTCCTCCTCCTCCTCCTCCTCTCCCTAATTGTCCCCCAATGCACGTTGGGATGAGATGAGGCTGGGCTGTGTGTAATCGCCCGCTACGGCTTCTTGATCCATCTCATCATACTCTGGCTGCAATGCCTCCTCTTTAATTCTCTGCAGAGAGCGTTGCAAAAGACAGACAAGTGGGATGCTGACACTAATGATGGCGTCATCGCCACTCACCATCTTGGTGGCCTCCTCAAAGTTTGTCAGGATGGTACATATGTCAGACATCCAGGTCCACTCCTGAGGTCTTATGTGTGGAGTCTGACCTGAATATCGATGGCCTTGTTGCAGCTGGTACTCCACAACTGCTCTCTTCTGCTCACAAATCCTTTGCAACATGTGGAGGGTAGAGTTCCAACGTGTGGAGACATCACACACCAGTCGATGTGCCGGAAGCTGCAAACGCTGCTGCAACACAGCAAGGGCGGAGGAAGCTGTAGCCGACTTGCGAAAATGAGCTGACAGGCGACGTACTTTCACGAGCAGATCTGGCAACTCGGGGTACGATTTAAGAAACCTCTGAACCACGAGGTTAAGCACATGAGCCAGGCATGGTACGTGTGTGATCTCACCTCGCCTCAGAGCCGCCACCAGGTTACGGCCATTGTTACACACGACCATGCCGGGATGTAGGTTCAGCGGTCTCAGCCACAGATCTGCCTGCTCTTTCACAGCTGTCCACAACTCACAAGCAGTGTGAGGTTTATCACCTAAGCTTATGAGTTTCAGCACAGCCTGTTGCCGCTTGGCGGAGGCAGTACTGCAATGCTTCCAGCTTGTATATCTGAGATGGAGGCTGAACATGAGGAGGAGGAGGAGGATGCGCAGGAGCTGTACACTGTGGGGGCAACTCTGACTGACATAGGGCCCGCAATCCTCGGTGTGGGGAGGATGTGTTCCGTCCCAAGGTCCGACTGGGTCCCGGCTTCCACTATGTTTACCCAGTGTGCCGTCAGAGAGATGTACCATCCCTGGTCACAAGCACTTGTCCACGTGTCCGTTGTCAGGAGGACTCTCCCAGTAACTGCGTTGTTGAGGGCACGGCAGATGCTTTGGGACACGTGCTTGTGTAGTGCGTGGGATGGCACACCGGGCAAAATAATGCCGGCTGGGGACCGAGTACCGAGGGACGGCCACCGCCATAAGATTGCGGAAGGATTCCATCTCCACCAGCCTAAAAGGCAGCATTTCCAATGCAAGCAGTCGTGAAATGTGCGAATTTAGGACTGTGGCCTGTGGGGCGTTAGCTGCGAATTTCCGCTTTCGTTCAAAGGTCTGGGATATGGACAATTGAACGCTGCGGTGGGACGTGGACGTGGACGTTGATGCTGCTTCTTGAGAAACTGCCATAACAAGTGAAGACTGAGAGGAGGGGGCATCTTTACATGCAGTATGGACAGGGGATTGCCTTGCACACACAACAGGGGGTTCTATTGCACGCACAACAGTGGATGAAGCAGTGGTGACACCCGCTGACACTGGTCGTAGACCCTGGGTTTCGCCCCACAAAGTCGGGTGCTTTGCTGCCATGTGCCTGATCATGCTGGTGGTGGTCAGGCTGGTAGTTTTGTCACCCCTGCTGATGCTGGCCTTTTTGGGGTTATCAGCAGAGTCTTTAAAAAAATTCCAGACTCTGGAAGACCTACCGCTTGTACTGGCAAGGTCCCTCGTGCTGGTGTTACGGGGAACGGTTGCCTGCCTTCTGTCTGCGGCCACCACACTGCTTCTTCCTGCCTGTTGGGGCACTCTGCCTCCCTCCCCCTGTGTGCTGCTGGCCTCACTCTGCATGTCCTCCTTCCACGTTGGGTCAGTTACTAGATCATCCACCACCTCCTCCTCTTCCAACTGCGCACCACGATCCTCCTCCTCACTTCTTGGCAATTGTGTCTCGTCATCGTCCACCTCTTGTGACAGATTGCCAATGTCGACTTCCTGTGGCCGTGGCTGTTCAAATATTTGGGCATCGCAACATGGGATCTCCTCTTCCACCACTTCAAGCGTATCAGGCGAGGGGCCCAAATATGGAAATGGACCAGTGAACAGCTCTTCAGAGTGTCCAAGTTTGGGATCACTTGCTGTCTGACGACACTCGGCATGGTGGGAGGAAGGAGCATCAGGGTGAGGAGGAGTATGCGGTCGAGACTCACGGCTACTAAGAGTTGACCGTGTGGAAGACAGACCGGAGGTGGTGGTGCCCAGGTAACTGAAAGTATTATCTGCTATCCAATTAATAACCTGTTCACACTGATCAGTTCTCAATACTGGTGTTGTACTGTGCTTCCCTAGTAATTCGGTCAAGAAGTGGGAGCGAGAAGATGTGGCTGTTGGTTGTGGCACATTTTCACCTTGGCCACGGCCCCGTCCTCTGCACGAACCATCACCAGAACGTCCACTTCCACGTCCCTTGCCACGCGCCTTGCCCATTGTAAATGAAGTAAAATAGCTTACACTTGCACTATCAATGGAAAAAGGGTAATAAAGAGTAGATTAGAACCGTGGAAGAGGAAAACCACAGTTATTGTTTACTGGGGTATACCACACTTTTTTAAATAGAGATATTTGCGGCTGAACAGTGAGCAACACACTCAAACTGCTTTTTTTTTTAGATACCAAAGGCCCAAAACTGGATAGTACAGCAATTTGACCCCTGGAACTGCGAAACCACACTGGGATGTCGGGCCTACACAAGACTATTTTCAACAGATATATTTTTGTGTCACAACAGTCAGGAGACACTACTGTTTTTCTTTACGGAAAAAACTACCAAAACCTGAATAATAGAGATTTTTTACCGTGGAACAGCAAAACCACAGTTATAATTTACTGGTGTATACCAGGCTTTTTAAAATATATATATATTTGCGGCTGAACAGTGAGCGACACACTCAAACTGTTTTTTTTAGATACAAATGGCCCAAAAGTGGATAATACAGAGGTTTGTACCGTGGAACTGCAAAACCACACTTGTATTTCTTGGGCCTACACCAGACTATTTTCAACAGATATATTTGTGTCTGAAAAATCAGGGAGACACTATTTTTTTTTTTTTTTACAGCAAAAAATACAAAAAGCAGGATAATAGAGATTTTTTACCGTAGAACAGCAAAAGCACACTTCTGTCTCTCTGGCCTACACCAGACTATTTTCAACAGATATATTTGTGTCTGAAAAATCAGGGAGACACTATTATTATTTTTATACAGCAAAAAATGCCAAAAAAGGATAATAGAGATGTTTTACCGTGGAACATCAAAACCACAGTAATAATTTACTGGTGTATACCAGGCTTTTTAAAATATATATATATTTGCAGCTGAACAGTGAGCGACACACTCAAACTGTTTTTTTTAGATACAAATGGCCCAAAAGTGGATAATACAGAGGTTTGTACCGTGGAACTGCAAAACCACACTTGTATTTCTTGGGCCTACACCAGACTATTTTCAACAGATATATTTGTGTCTGAAAAATCAGGGAGGCACTTTTTTTTTTGGGGGGGGGGGGCACCAAAAGGTTAATAAGATGGGTATTTGTACATTGTGAAGGAGGAAAAAAAAAAGAGGATTTAGATTAAAAAAAAGGATTTTTCCTGGCCCCCGGGACCTGGAGCTAAGTCCAGCAATTTCAGCAACAGGAGAAGCACACAGGACTGTAATGCAGCGTTTGCTGGTATAACCACTGCGTCTCCTATACAGCCTGCCTGCCTGCCTGCCTGATATACCTGGGATGGATATTAGTCCTGAGAAGGACTGTTTGTTTGATTTGGCAGCCTTTACAGACCCTACACTAACTATTTTGCAGGATATATCTCTCCCTAAATCAGCAGCGCTGTCCCTACACTGTCTGATCTGGAGCGACTGTGTCCAAGATGGCGGCGCCCGGTTTTAAATACTCGAGGAGACGCTGTGCGGCCAGCCAATCACTGTAATGCCCACAAACAACATGGCTGCGACATTACAGTGACTGGCTGGCAATCCCTGCACTTTCATTGGCTCTGTAAAGAGCGCCAAACATGCAGGGCGGAGACCCGAGCTCCCCCCGAGTAACCCGGAAATGCTCGGTGCTCACCGAACATCCCGAGTAGCGTGATGCTCGGGCGAGTACCGAGCAGTGTCGAGCATGTTCGCTCAACACTAGTAATTATCTTTCAATGTTGGCAAAACAAATACTATATGCTGTACATTCAAGTACAAGTTCTTATTCCCCATAATATAGACTGTCAAGCTTTAATACAACAGCCGACTGTCCTCAGGAGCTGCATGGTGTCTTTACTGGTGTCAAGCATCTGACAAGTGATAAGGATGTACAGACTTAGTTTCCTTGCAGGTATTTACTTCAATTGAAATCTTCTACTTTCACTTAAATGACAGATTGGTTTGGGTAGCAAATGTCTATTCAGCACAATTCAAGAGTTTGAAATAATATAGAAACTATTAAGCAACTAAAGTACATTATGTCACAAAAATTCTGCATTTAAAATATTAAACAATAGTTGGAATTTTAACATAAATTGTCATCATCTGGTTTAAAAAAAGAACTCAGAATCTCATTTACTTTAGCGATTCACAGAGCATTTTTATAGTGCATTAGATTTCACAGTTGGTCATAAGTTTATTGCCAAAACCACTGATTAGCTGTCATTTCACTTCATGGATAAAAATTGGAGAATTGGAAAAAGCACTGCTGCCATCAGACATTTATAATCATTTTCAAATTTCTCAATAAAAACACAGATATTGATTATATTTCATAGAACCTGAAAATGAGAAATATAACTGCAAAATTTAACAATGTTTTCTCCCAGCAAAATAGTATTATTTAACAGTAGTATAGTATGCAATTTCCCCTAAAAACAGTCTGGTTGTATAGTATATATCACCTTATAGAATCACCTTGCACAGTACAACAACAGTCAGGTTGTATAGTATATATAACCTTATACAGTATAACAGTCAGGTTGTATAGTATGTTTTACCTTATAAAGAATAAGAGCAGTCGAGTTGTATAGTACGCATTACTTTGAACAGCATAATAACAGTCGGGTTGTATGATATGTATCACCATATACGGTATAACAGCAGTCGAGTTATATAGTATGCATAACCTTGTACAGTATAACAACAGTAAGATTAGTCGGGTTGAATAGTATGTACAGTATCATTATGTATTATTCAACAGTAGTATAGCATGGAATTTCCCCTAAAAAACAGTCTGGTTGTATAGTATATATCACCTTATAGAATCACCTTGCACAGTATAACAACAGTCAAGTTGTATAGTATTTATCGACTTATAAAGTATAACAACAGTCGGGTTGTGTAGTATGCATCACCTTATACAGTATAAGAACAGTCAGGTTGTATAGTATGTATCACCTTATACAGTATAACAGTCAAGTTTTCTAGAATGTATCACCTTATATCTAATGCCCCGTCTCATGCTGCACATAACACATCTGCATCTCTGGCTGCTATGGGCATAAAAGGGGACAAACTTATGGTGTGGCACCCATGCTCCCCTGACTTCAACCCCATTGAGAACCTCGGGAGCATCATCAAAAGGAGTGTCTATGATGGCGGGAAGCAGTTCACATCTAAGCAACAGCTCTGGGAGGGTATTCTGTCCTCATGCAAAACAATTAAAGCAGAAACCATCCAAAACCTGACAAATTCAATGGACGAGAGAGTTAAGAAGCTCCTTTCGAACAAGGGGTCCTATGTGCAAATGTAACATCACCTAGAATAAAGTTTTGAGTTGAAAACTGTTTGATTTCAGTTTGTAATAACCTGCTAATGCTTAGAATTTAAAAAATGACCATTTTTTTGTTCTTTATTAAAATGAAAAGGTTGAAAACTCTGCTGTGCATAATAATTTGGAACATGCATTTTGAGTGCAGTTTGAGTGTTTTATTTTTTTAAAAATATACTGTTATCATAGGCAGTTTGTACAAAAACCTTTCAATTGTACTCTAATAGTTATTTGACTGGAAAATTACAATGACTGCAATTCATATAGGTAATTTGGGAAAATCAGAGAAAATATTACTTGCATAATAATTTGGAACACAGTGTATATCAGGATTTGGGGGTGAGGGGTACCACACATACCAGGATTGGGGGGTGAGGGGTACCACACATAACATGATTGGGGGTGAGGGGTACCACACATACCAGGATTGGGGGGTGAGGGGTGCCACGCATACCAGGATTGGGGGGTGAGGGGTGCGACGCATACCAGGATTGGGGGGTGAGGGGTGCCACGCATACCAGGATTGGGGGGTGAGGGGTGCCACACATACCAGGATTGGGGGTTAGGGGTGCCACGCATACCAGGATTGTGGGGTGAGGGGTGCCACGCATACCAGGATTGGGGTGAGGGGTGCCACGCATACCGGGATTGGGGGATGAGGGGTGCCACGCATACCGGGATTGGGGGATGAGGGGTGCCACGCATACCGGGATTGGGGATGAGGGGTGCCACGCATATCGGGATTAGGGATGAGGGGTGCCACGCATACCGGGATTGGGGATGAGGGGTGCCACGCATACCGGGATTGGGGATGAGGGGTGCCACGCATACCGGGATTGGGGATGAGGGGTGCCACGCATACCGGGATTGGGGGATGAGGGGTGCCACGCATACCAGGATTGGGGGGTGAGGGGTGCCACACATACCAGGATTGGGGGGTGAGGGGTGCCACGCATACCAGGATTGGGGGATGAGGGGTGCCACGCATACCAGGATTGGGGGGTGAGGGGTGCCACGCATACCAGGATTTGGGAGTGAGGGGACCATGCATACCAGGATTGAGGGTGAGGGGTGCCAGGCATACCGGGATTAGGGATGAGGGGTGCAATGCATACCGGGATTGGGGATGAGGGGTGCCACGCATACCGGGATTGGGGATAAGGGGTGCCATGCATACCGGGATTGGGGATGAGGGGTGCCACGCATACCGGGATTGGGGATGAGAGGTGCCACGCATACCGGGATTGGGGATGAGGGGTGCCACACATACAAGTATTGAGGATGAGGGGTGCCACGCATGCCAGGATTGGGGATGAGGGGTGCCACGCATGCCGGGATTGGTGATGAGGGGTGCCACGCATGCCGGGATTGGGGATGAGGGGTGCCACGCATGCCGGGATTGGGGATGAGGGGTGCCACGCATGCCGGGATTGGGGATGAGGGGTGCCACGCATGCAGGGATAGGGGGTGAGGGGTGCCACGCATGCCAGGATTGGGGATGAGGGGTGCCGCACATACAAGTATTGAGGATGAGGGGTGCCACGCATGCCAGGATTGGGGATGAGGGGTGCCACGCATGCCGGGATTGGTGATGAGGGGTGCCACGCATGCCGGGATTGGGGATGAGGGGTGCCACGCATGCCGGGATTGGGGATGAGGGGTGCCACGCATGCAGGGATAGGGGGTGAGGGGTGCCACGCATGCCAGGATTGGGGATGAGGGGTGCCGCGCATGCCGGGATTGGGGATGAGGGGTGCCACGCATGCCGGGATTGGGGATGAGGGGTGCCACGCATGCTGGGATTGGGGATGAGGGGTGCCACGCATGCTGGGATTGGGGATGAGGGGTGCCACGCATACTGGGATTGGGGATGAGGGGTGCCACGCATACCGGGATTGGGGATGAGGGATTGAGTGGCATGCATACCGGGATGAGGGATGGGGTACCATGCATACCAGGATGAGGGATACCATACACACCAGGATAGTGATGAGGGGTGCCATACATACCAGGATAGGGATGAGGGGTGCCACGCATACCAGGATGGGGGTGAGGGGTGCCACGCATACCAGGATTGGGGATGAGGGGTACCACGCATACCAGGATTGGATGGTGGGGACAGGATGGGGGCAGCACAAATACAAGGAGGGGGGCAGCACATACCAGTAAGGGAGACCATATACCAATTAAAATTCTCGCCACCCGGGCGTAGAACGGGTTCAATAGCTAGTATAATATAATCAGGGATGTGTCCTTCTGTCCGAAGCCTCTATAGACTGCACAAGCGCGATGCACCTGCACAGCCTGGCTGCAAACATAAAGACACATCCACATCCCAGACAGGGACGAGGAGTGTGATTCCGAAGATCGCGATATGCGTAGGCGCCATTAACACATACCATCCTGTTTGGCCCTGTCATCTGTAGAGAGGCACTGAAGGAGAAAGTGAGTGAGAGAGGAGAAGACAGGGAGCAGAGGTTAAGGCCAAGCTCTGCTCCGCAGGCAGGCCTGGGAGAGGTCGGAGCCTGGAGGAAGGAGAAGGAAGGAAGAGAAGTGGAGGAGGCTCCAGGAACAAGGAACGAAGGGACCCCAGGGGTGTGGACCGGCGAGTCGCCACCGCACGCCCGAATCTACCTGCGTAGAAGGGTCAGGCCAAAGGGGGAGACCGTTCCTCGAAACTAGTAGAGTCGGGGAACTACCCACAGCTAGAAACCGGAGGC
This sequence comes from Phyllobates terribilis, assembly GCF_046119375.1. Classification (NCBI taxonomy): domain Eukaryota; kingdom Metazoa; phylum Chordata; class Amphibia; order Anura; family Dendrobatidae; genus Phyllobates; species Phyllobates terribilis. The sequence continues at coordinate 203,523,001 of NW_027362771.1, read as the reverse complement.
TGTGACATTTCATGTGGCGCAGCCCCTCTCTACATCCGCTAAGAAGGCACCATATAGGGTCAGGGAGACTGGCGCCAAGTTTACCAAGAGAAGGCCCGAGGCAGCCGGACAGAAGCGTGGTCACTGGTGGGGTACGACAGGCCAGAGAAAGGACACACAAAGGGGGTCCTGTGAAACACTCCGGAGATACCTGGGAGTCGGCCGAGCCCCTCACCTGGTGAGCACAGTGCGACGCGGGAAGTTACAGCCGGCCGGAGTAACGTGGAGTAACTAACTGTGAGTAAAGATCCTCGACTGCATTACAGAAACTCTGAGTCATTATTCCCGCACACCATCACCCCCATCTTCTGCACTCACTGCCCCGAGGCTATACTTCTCCCATGGGGAGTTATACTACACTCTGCTGCACCCATAACACCAGCCTCAGCGGTCTGCCCTGCAGCGGCGGTTCATCTTGACCGCAATCCACAGGTGGCGTAGTCGGACATTAGTATATAGACTGCCATTTAGTTTGACCACCCTAAGCCACGGGACCGGGTCACCGCCACAGTGACTACAACCCCCAGCATCTACAAAAAGGCCCGGTTCTGGGTTCCTCATGCGGCCCAGGGGGCGTGTCAACTTTGGCGTAGCCGGCAGGATTTCGTGCCCGCTACCACCGGGTACCGCGCGCCTTCAGAGACTGAGATACTTACCGTGGTGAAGTTTTCCCGCCATCCGCAGCCGTTTTCCCGCCATTGGACGCCATCTTTAGGACGCCGCGCAGGAAGAAGAGGGGCGTGGACGCCGAAAGCGCGCGAGATCTGAAGCCCCGCCCCACGCACTGATGCTGCACAAGGTCCTAGAAGGAGCCCAGCGAGCGCTGACGTCAGCAGCGCGCGACGCCAGGTCCTCAACGCAGACCATTGCCTGCGGAGCTGCAGCCTACGGAGGAGAAAGAAGAGAAGGTAGGCCGCGATTCACCAGGGGGGCGGAAAACGCCCAAGATGGAGGGAACTTCAGCCGCAGGCGCAGCCGCTGCCACGGTAATGCTGTTCTCCATACCGTGTACACCGGGGGCGGCGCTGCAAGTGATCGGTGGCGCCCAAGCCCCGGCGAAGCTTCTCATGGATCAGGAGGTGATAGGCCGAGCTGAAGCGGTCGCAGGAGCAGGTAGGAGTGATATCCCTGTCCCGGACGCAGCTAGCGCTGCACTGTCCCTGGTTCCCCAGCCAGAACCGCTTATCCCGGGCACTCACACCCCAGAACTGTACCCTGGTGATCATGTCATCTGCACCAGGCACAGCGTTGAGAGGGGGTGGTACCCCCTCAACGTTCAGCAGGTAGAAGAACAGCGCTACCCTGAATCCTGCTACGCGGAGGACCTGGACGAGCCTGAGGACGATGAGGCACAGGGAGACTGCTATTAAAGAACAACAGCAGGAACTGTAAATAGTTACCCGCCTGGGTGAAAAGTTAAAGAACATGCCGTCTTCCGGAGTATGAGAAGCTTGCCTGATTAAAGAAGCGTTTACCCGGTTAAGGGTTGTTGTGAACGTTTGTGTGTTTATTAAAGTTACCCGAAAAGGGTCTGTGAGTAGTAGCCGGCTGAGGACTGGGAGCAGCCAACTTTTGTGAACTATCCGGCTGAGGACTGGGAGCAGCCACATCTGTAAATAGTCGCATTTCTTAAAGTGCCCTCTACTGGTTTTATACACAACTACCTCAAAAGATACCTAAAGGTGTTTGTTGCACTTGGAAAGATTGCACCTTGTTGGGTGACATGGACACCTGGTCGCAGCAAGGACTGTGACCCATTAGAGCAGGGGTCTCAAACACACGGCCCGCGGGCCGCATGCGGCCCCTGAGGCTGCTTTATGCGGCCCGCAGGCACAGACCCCTTGATGATCCCGACCAGGTCCAGGAGGAGCCGCCGACAGCAGCGCTGCATTGCCGCACAGAGACTGTTTCCCAGCACTGCATTTCCAAAGCCAGCCGCTGGCCAATCAGAGGCCAGCAGCTGATATCTGCGTGTCGGCGCAGCGAGTATGACGTCATTGCCATACGCAGCTATCAGCTGCTGGCCTCTGATTGGCCGGCGGCTGGCATTGGAAATGCAGTGCTGGGAGACAGTCTCTGTGCGGCAATGCAGCGCTGCTGTCGGCGGCTCCTCCTGGACCAGGTCGGGATCGTCAAGGGGTCGGACTCTGTGGTGCCTGCGGGCCACATCTGCAGGAAGGCCGCCGAGGGAACGGAGGACAGGTGAGAATCATCTTTTTTTTTTTTCTATTTTATGTGTGTGAAGAACAGGGGGCACATAGCCATAAGAGGGGACCTGAATGGGGCACATAGCCACAAGATGGGGACCTGGATGGGGCACATAGCCACAGGATGGGGACCTGGATGGGGCACATAGCCACAAGATGGGGACCTGGATGGGGCACATAGCCACAGGATGGGGACCTGGATGGGGCACATAGCCACAGGATGGGGACCTGGATGGGGCACATAGCCACAGGATGGGGACCTGGATGGGGCACATAGCCACAAGATGGGGACCTGGATGGGGCACATTACTACAAGATGTTTGCCATTATTACTATATGATGCTAATTGTAAGACAATATTACTGAATGTGGCCAATTGGGGGAAACAAAATTGTAAAAATCAAAAAAATAAAAATAAAGCATGAAAAAATATTGGGCACTAAAAATGCTGTTTTATATGTAAACTAAAGTAAACACAAAAAAGTGCACGTTTATTATCGCCACATCCATAACGACCCAAGCTATAAAAAAATAAACACGGAAAAAATGTTCAAAAGGTGTATACAAAAAAAAATGGTATCACTAAAAATGTCACATTGAACAAAGAATGCGGCCCCCCAAATTCAAATTTTTTCCATGTGCGGCCCATATACCCAGCCGAGTTTGAGACCCCTGCATTAGAGAGACTGCGTCGCAAGAATGCTGCTGAAAGAGTTTTATGTTTTCTACTAGACAATCCCTTTTAAATTTGTATGCTGAAAGTCATATTGAAAGTGAAAAGTTTTGTATAATGACAATAACCTCTAAAAGAAAAATTGCCTCCCATAAAGGGATGAGTTATTGTGTTGATAATATTATATGTTGATGCATTCAAAAATTTGCATGTCTTTGAACAAAAATGTCTTTTGCTCTGTTCCAGCCCGCGGACGTGCTGTGATTTACCAGGGGGGAATGTAGCACCAAGAGGACTCGGTTTCTACAGAGGTATTGCATCTCATTCAGATGTGCGATATCTCACTTCCAGGTAAGGATGGAGTGTGGATCAGGACCCCGACACCTGCATGCATTACACCACATTTCCGGAGGGCAGGGCGACCGATATGCTCCAAGCAGAGCACGACAGTCTCTGTCCCTGGCTGGAGTGGGGGGAGGGAACACCGAGGAAGGGGGAACCCTGTAGTGCAGGAGCAGGGAGGAAGCAGTTCCTAGGTGCACCTAGAGGGAGGTATAAAAGGTGGGCACCATCTTAGTTCAGTGCAGTCTGAGAGAGGAAGTGACAGAGTAAGGGCCTCTGCATTGGGCTCTGAGTCATTATTCCCGCACACCATCACCCCCATTATCTGCCCTCACTGCCCCGAGGCTATACTTCTCCCATGGGGAGTTATACTAGACTCTGCTGCACCCATAACACCAGCCTCAGCGGTCTGCCCGGCAGCGGCGGTTCATCCTGACTGCAATCCACGGGTGGCGTAGTCAGACATTAGTATAGACTGCCATTTAGTTTGACCACCCTGAGCCACGGGACCGGGTCACCGCCACGGTGACTACAACCCCCAGCATCTACAAAAAGGCCCGGTTCCGGGTTCCTCACGCGGCCCGGGGGCGCGTCACATATACCAGGATGAGGGATCAGGATTGGGGAGCATACAGCAGGATGAGGGAGCATATACCAGGATGGGGGAGCATATACCAAGATGGGAGAGCATATACCAGGATGGGGGAGCAGAATGGGGCAGCATATACCAGGATAGGGGACCATATACCGATAAAAATACTCACCACCCGGGTGTAGAATGGGTTCAATAGCTAGTACAGTATAAGAACGGTCAAGTTTTATAGTTTGTTTCACCTTATACAGTATAACAGCAGTTGAGTTTGCATAACCTAGTGCAGTATAACAACAGTAAGATCAGTCAGTTTGTATAGTATGTATCACCTTATACCAGGGTCGGACTGGCCTAGCAGCGTACCAGTGAAATCCCCACTGCACTATTGCTGGAGATGAGAAAGAGAGAGATGGCCATTGATTGCATCTCACACACACTCACCACATCCTGTCCCCACTAACACTTGTGCAGAGCTCACCAGGACTTCACCACCTCCAGCACGACGTCATAGCTCCTAGCAACCTATCCACATCTTTTATTCCAGAAGGCGATCCATTGCTGCGGCCCGTTCGGCTAGGCCATTGTACCACCCAGCTTCAAAGCAACAGGACGCTGGAGGCTGGCTGTTCAATTCACAACTTTGCATCAGCTGCGCGTCCATCAGTCCCTTGTCTTACCCGGAAGTGATTTACGTTACACTTCAAATATTCTGCGTTCTCTGCTCCCCACTAGCACCATTACACAGTGGTGTTCTGCAACACCACAGCACTGCACATTTTTTCTTATGGTCTGTCTCTCGACAGAATCTATGGTAAGACCTCCTCCTATATGTTTACATCAGTACCTGGTATGTTTTTTCACAGCTGGCTTGCTTTCTATTTGGTGTCTATTAGTCCTTATGATATTGTTACATAATATACTTTGCTCCTCATATTCATGAGAGAGAGATTTGACATATACACTGTACTCTCGACCTCCTATATGACATATTTCCCACACTCTCGGCTTCCTTTATAATGAATATATCCTGAACTGTAGGCCTCCATTATGACATATACAAAGAACTCTCAGCCTCCCATATCATGTATAGACCGTACTCTCGGCCTCCCATATGACGTATAGACCGTACTCTCGGCCACCTATATGATGTATAGACCGTACTCTTGGCCTCCTATATGATGTACAGACTGCAGTCTCATTGTACCCTATGTGATGTATACAGCATAATATAGTGTATAGTATGGTGCTGTGTCTATATAGTATTTTAAGCAAAGTTGTGTATATATAGTATATAGTGTACAGATGTTTAAAGAGTATGGTGCTGTTGTGTATATAGTCTGGAGTTCACACTATATACACTGCAATATCTCAACACTATATAGTATATACACAGCTCCATTCTATATTCCTGTATAGTATGGAGCTGTGTATATACTTGATGGTAGAATATATTGTGGGGCTATATATGCTGCATAAACTTCACTTTTCTTGTATACATGGTGTAATTCTCAGTATCTGCTCTTAGTGTGTGTGTGTCTGTGTGTGTGTTGTGGTAGATTGGCTCACTCGGCTGAACACGGAGGCTGACACGGAACGCAGTCTCTTTAAATTTCTTATTGGTTTATTAAAAGACAACATAAATCAATGTAGAGTTCATAAAACATAAACACAGCCCTTCTGGCATAATGGCAGAACAAAATAAAATGTACAGCACAGACCTTACTTCAGCTGGGTTCAGGCCACTGAGGGTTAGAAAAACACACAGTTCAGGTTAACACAAAACACAAGCTCCTCTCTCTGGAGTTAGTCTCTCCAGATACACTGACAACTGAATGCCTCAGCAGGCTATCTATTTAGACACCAGACCACACCCTGGCGTGGAGATATGGAGAACAACCTCCCACCTGCTCTATGGTTGTTCTAAAAAACCCAGCCCTTAAAATGGCTATTTAACCCTTCTCAACACTTAGTGGGCTGGAGCAAAATTTCTGGGTTTAAAATCACCGAAGCTAACAGCCTCAGTGAAACATACCTCCCCGCCAGCACTTTGCCAGTGACTTTGTCATGTTGTGTATATATACATTGCACAGTACCTCTTCAGTCCTGTGTACTGGGTGTAATTCTCAGCATCTGTATTATTCTGTAATGTACTGTAAGGTGGCTAATGGTCACGGAGTCGATGGGAGGTATGTATCACAGAGATGGCTGGTCTCTTTGCTGTAACACGGTGTATTTTCTACAGTGCAAGCAACGCAATAAGAGGACTAATTTGCGCACCTGGGACCAGGTTACGGGTAGCTGTGAAGAGTTGGGCAGGTCTAGCTACCCACATACCTCACCTCTGGGTGTGGTTAACAGCCTATATAATGCAGGCTGTTGTTTGTCACATGGTCTGTGGGTTTGGAAGGAGAAGGCCTCCTGTGTGTGGTTGGCTCCAGACCGAGCTAGGATACTGGACGTTACACAGCCTGTGTGCCCACAGGACTGACTAAGCAGAGACCAGCTAAGGACACTTTACTTTGTTTGCCTAAACTAAAGGCGGTTTGTTTTCTTTTTCTGGCTTGTTAGTTTATGAAGCAATAAACCGACATGGACTCTTTGAGGAACATGCTCCCTGTTTTCCTCCCGTCGCACCCAAGTGAGTAAAACCCCTACAGTACACTGCACAGTACCACTTCTTGTGTCCAGTATACTGGGTGTAATTCTCAGTATCTGTATTATTCCCATGGGCAAATAAAAATAAATCATGTAAAACTTGTTTAAATGGGTTATCCCAAGTTATATCCTATCCTACAAATAAACAATAACTTTCCAATCGCTGAGGAATCAACCTCTGGGACCACCACGATCCCAAGAACCAGAGCACTAAAGTGCACCATGTAAACAGAGCTGTGGTCAATCATATGAACCGCGGCGCTATTCACATGTGGCTTTTCAAATTACTCCTTTAAGAAAGTGATGAGGGGCATGACAAAGAAAATCAAAATTCACTGATCGTGGGATGGGTGGTATTTTAGTACGTGGCCTGGTTTGTGTGGTACTGTGGCAGGGCTGCCCCAGTCTGGCCATGTACATGGGTCTGCTGGGCTGGGCATCCAGCGCCATTGACAGTGCGACTCTGGGACTCGCCTCCTGACATCTACTTTCTCTTCTCCGTGCTTCTTGTTTTGCCATACACTCAATATCGTTGTCCATTCATTCTATATATGGATGGAAGTCTTCAAGGATTGGGAGTGGTGCTGGCCTAGGAGGAGGGGGGCCAGGAACGAGTAATAGCGTATGGCAGTTGGTCTTTGAGAAACTTCAAACAAAACCCAGATAACTACAGTTCATTTAAGCTGGAGCTGTTGGCGCTCATCTGGGCCATGACCGAGAAGTTCGCCGACTACTTTACTGGGGCAAAGGTCTTGGTCTGGACTGACAATAATCCATTGGCTCATCTGCAAAGTACGAAGCTGGGAGCTCTGGAGCAGAGGTGGGTCACAATGGCGAAGTTTAATTACTCCATCAAGTGCCATTCCGGCAAAGATAATGCTAATGCTGACGCTTTGTCTTGAGCCACCTTTCCCATTTCCTCTGGAGAGGTGGATTAAGAAGAAGAAGAGACAGAGATACTGGACTTTGGTTGAGTGAAACCTGTGGCCTCTATAGCCAAGACTAATGGCGTAACAGCAGGCCAGATGGTGCTGCTCAGCAGAAAACCAGCAAAATGGGCCCAGACCCAAGATGACCCTGTAATCTGGATGATCAAGAGCTGACTACTAGAAGGTGAATGGTCTTCAGTGATGGCTTGGGCTGAATTATCCTCAAATGGCTGAAAGATTCTGCATCAGTGGGAAAGACTCCAAATTAAAAGATGGCACAATGTACCGAATAGTGTATTTGCCGTCAAAGAGAGTAAAGAAGTGGCAAGTCATGATTCCTAGCAGCCTAGCTTATAGTGTGGCTAAGGAGGGTCATGAGAAAAGTGCCAATTTTGGTCCAGAAAAAATTTACAAATGGATTCAATGATTTGTGTACTGTCATCAGCTGGAGCAGATTGTTAGAGAAGTCTTTCAGCAATGTAAAGCTAGCGAGCTGGCAAGACATCAGAGCAGACAGCGCCAATTCAAGTCATCTGATCAACTGCATCCCTAGAAATCTTGATAATCGATTAGCGGCTGGTCAGGCCTGCCGCAGGAGGGCTACAGTACTGTTCAGTAATGACTCTTGACAGATCACTTTTCAAAGTTTGCGGTGGCAGTACCGACCCGCAACCAAACTGCAGAGATGGCGGCTAGGGTCATGTGTAGATACTTCATTCAGGTATACAGATGTCTGAGGATGATTCACTCTGACCAAGGAGCATGCTTTCAAGGAAAAGTCATGGAAAAGCTCTATGAAATCTATGGAATTTGGAGGTCCCGAACAACACCGTATCACCCACAGGGAAATGGCACTTGTGTGTACTGCTGCAGATGCTTCGAACCCAGTAGGGAGACAAGAATTTACAGTGGCTGTATTATTTGCCTGGACTGCTTTTGGCCTACAATAACAGAATGCATAGCACTACTGGATACACTCCCCACACCTAGTTCTATAACAGAAATATGGTTCTATAGTCTGGACCTTTTGCAATAATCGAAGTCTGGTTTAATAGTATGGACCTCCTTCTATATTAGAAGTCCGGCAGTGTAGTCTGGACCTCCTTCTACAAAAGTCATCTGATTGTAAAGTCTTCTTGACCTCTTTTTATAAGAAAAGTCGAGGTGTATAATCTGAACCTCGTTCTATAACTGAAGTATGGTTCTATACTCTGAATCTACCTCCAATATGAAGTTTGGTTGATTAGTTCTGACCTTCTTCTATAAGAATAGTCATGCTGTGCAATCTGGACCTCATTCTAAATACAGAAGTGTGGCTAAGTAATATGGATTTCCTTCTCTAAACAAAATAAAATTATACCTTTATTGCTGCGATCCGATGACCTGCATGCCCATATAGAGGCTTCGAAGGGTTAATCCTACTGATAGATTTCCTTTAATTTGTCCCTACAATTTTCTATTATATACTAAAATTCTTATGTGAGGAAGGATAGTGACAGAACAGTGTTAAGAATCACAAATATGTTTCAATCTCACAACTTTATAATCCTTCAATCCCTATTTGTGAACTTTGATCACCCACGGGGAATACATTGTAAATATTCTAAAGTAACAATGCCATATAAAAGAGCAAAATAAAAAATATACATATGGCAAGCACATTTTATTTATTTTAGGAGCAAGATAACAAAAGTTATACTGAAAATATACTAAACAAGCCATTTTCAAAGGGAACCTGTCACCACAGAAAAAAAACTCTATTAACCTGCAGATATGGGGTTAATCAGCAGGTTAATAGTGTTACTAACCTACATGATGCCTGCACCTAGTCTATGTGTGGAGAAAATGAACTTTATTCCACCTGGCAGCGTTCTGGTTTCAGCCACGGGCCTGACTGACACTGGCTCTGCATTAGGGTCTGTTGTCAGTCAGGGCTGGGGGCTCTGTTACAGCTGCTGTTCTGTATAAACAGAGCTGTGACTGAATCAGCGCTGGCACTGCCCCGTGATTAAAATCCGAATGCTGCAGGGAAAAATAAAGTTCATTTTCTCCCCACAGCGTTCGGCTATGTGCCAGCGCCAGGTAGGTTAGTAACACTATTAACATGCAGATTAACCCCATATCTGCAGGTTAATAGTGTTTTTTCTGGTGACAGTTTCCCTGTACGTTATATTTGAATGCTACAAAAACCATGCGTAGCATCAACGTTCCCCAGTTACTAAATGCCAAATTTTTAGTTTTACATGGGACAGTTGGACCTTCTTGTGCTGTATATTATTATATGTAGATGAGATTTAAATAGGTTTAATTATGGTAAATATTAATAATATGTACATGTGTATGTACTGTATAACTAACAGCTCTATTGTGGAAATATTTTCTTGATAACTGAATGATGCAAATAACGGTGTTAAAAAGGCAGTGTTAAACATCTTCATAGATCTAATCCCCACAACCTGCAGTGCAGAACTTAGAAAAAACATAATGAAAAAGAATCCATCAAATAATGGAGCATGGATTACATAATAATGTACTAGCTTTACATGATTGTAACTGCTGCACACATACAGTATGATAGCGGTTAATTGCTGTGTGTGGGTGTGCGCCATTCAAAATCAAACACTCAAGTCTTTGATAAAACTTTTGAATTTGATTCACACAACCCCACTCAAATCCATGACTAAGTTAATTCAATGTATCTTAAAGACCCCTGGAGAAAACTCAGGTTTAGCAATAAATCAGTGAATAAAGAAAGTAGCTATTAACCACATAATATCCCATAAGACAAAGATAATGTATACAACTGTATAACGCTTATTCTATGGATGGGTGCATAGAGCTGGAATGCTCTATTATAAGACCCTTAGGTTATATTCACACTCTGTTTTTTTCGCACCTCTGTAAATTTTTATAGCGGTTAAATGCATTTTATTACATGCATCATTTTTCTGCAGATCACTTAGCCACAACATATGTTCAATTGTATAAGGGAAACAAGTCTTTTCAGCCTTCATTTCATTGGTTCAACATTTGGAGAGTAGCTTTTTCATAATATATAGTAGATACCTAAAGATAATGAAAGTTTCATATTAAAACTTTCTGCACAGAAGTCAAATAGAGGTAACACCATTTTTTAAGCCGCATCCTGTTTGCCCTTTTTAAAGTCATTTTGAATTGTTTTAACTGAAGCCAGATACATTTATTTTTCAAAATAACAGGGTTATAGTCAAAAAGCGTTTATTTTTTTTCAAAACTTGCATTAAAACGTTTTGGAGAGTAATTTACTTAAAATATATGTTTGTGATAAAAAAAATGACAAAGGATTTGACAAAACACTAAGATAAAATAAATTGCTTCAGTAAATCACATGCAATAAAACGAGTGAACTTCACAAGGTAACATTGTATTGAAAGATGATATATCTTAGATATATTTTGATGATATCCTTTAATCAGCTTCTTTCAAATGTGCCTTGGGGTGCTGGTTGATTCAATTCAAGATTGCATATTGATTTTTCTAAGTTTAAAGCATAGAATGTATTTTTTCTCAATACCTGGATATTAGCGCCTTCTTCTGATATACAGTTAGGTCCATATATATTTGGACAGAGACAATATTTTTATAATTTTGGTTCTAGACATTACCAGAATGAATTTTAAACAAAACAATTCAGATGCAGTTGAAGTTCAGACTTTCAGCTTTCATTTGAGGGTATCCACATTAAAATTGGATGAAGGGTTTAGAAGTTTCAGCTCCTTAACATGTGCCACCCTGTTTTTAAAGGGACCAAAAGTAATTGGACAGATGAAATAATTGTAAATAAAATGTTCATTTCTAGTACTTGGTTGAAAACCCTTTGTTGGCAATGACTGCCTGAAGTCTTGAACTCATGGACATCACCAGACGCTGTGTTTCCTCCTTTTTGATGCTCTGCCAGGCCTTCACTGCGGTGGTTTTCAGTTGCTGCTTGTTTGTGGGCCTTTCTGTCTGAAGTTTAGTCTTTAATAAGTGAAATGCATGCTCAATAGGGTTGAGATCAGGTGACTGACCTGGCCATTCAAGAATATTCCACTTCTTTGCTTTAACAAACTCCTGGGTTGCTTTGGCTTTATGTTTTGAGTCATTGTCCATCTGTAGGATGAAACGACGACCAATCAGTTTGGCTGCATTTGGCTGGATCTGAGCACACAGTATGGCTCTGAATACATCAGAATTCATTCGGCTGCTTCTGTCCTGTGTCACATCATCAATAAACACTAGTGACCCAGTGCCACTGGCAGCCATGCATTCCCAAGCCATCACACTGCCTCTGCCATGTTTTACAGATGATGGATCATGAGCTGCACCACGCCTTCGCCATACTTTCCATCATTCTGGTAGAGGTTGATCTTGGTTTCATCTGTCCATAGAATGTTCTTCCAGAACTGTGCTGGCTTTTTTAGATGTTTTTTAGCAAAGTCCAGTCTAGCATTTTTATTCTTGATGCTTATGAGTGGCTTGCACCGTGCAGTGAACCCTCCGTATTTACTTTCATGCAGTCTTCTCTTCATGGTAGATTTGGATATTGATACGCCTACCTCCTGGAGAGTGTTGCTCACTTGGTTGGCTGTTGTGAAGGGGTTTCTCTTCACCATGGAGATTATTCTGCGATCATCCACCACTGTTGTCTTCCGTGGGCGCCCAGGTCTTTTTGCATTGATGAGGTCACCAGTGCTTTCTTTCTTTCTCAGGATGTACCAAACTGTAGATTTTGCCACTTCTAATATTGTAGCAATTTCTCGGATGGGTTTTTTCTGTTTTTACAGCTTAAGGACAGCTTGTTTCACCTGCATGGAGAGCTCCTTTGACCGCATGTTTACTTCACAGCAAAACCTTCCAAATGCAAGCACCACACCTCAAATCATCTCCAGGCCTTTTATCTGCTTAATTGAGAAAGACATAACGAAGGGATTGCCCACACCTGTCCATGAAATAGTCTTGGAGTCAATTGCCCAATTACTTTTGGTCCCTTTAAAAACAGGGTGGCACTTGTTAAGGAGCTGAAACTCCTAAACCCTTCATCCAATTTTAATGTGGATACCCTCAAATGAAAGCTGAAAGTCTGAACTTCAACTGCATCTGAATTGTTTTGTTTAAAATTCATTGTGGTAATATCTAGAACCAAAATTAGAAAAATGTTGTCTCTGTCCAAATATATATGGACCTAACTGTATGTAGTCACGTTCATCAGACCAATAGTATTAGGACGATATGCTCTAATTTAATGATTTTAAGAAAATATCCCCCCCAAAAAATTCCAGATTTTTTCATGACACACATTCTCTAGAGTACTAATCAGCCCCTTCTCAACAAGTAAACAACAAAAACCCTCACTATTGCCCTCATCCACTCCCGCCTTGAATATTTTCCTCTCTCCAATCCATCCTTAATGCAGCAGTCAGGGTCATCTATTTGACTAATCGTTACATGGACGCTTGTGCTCTGTGCCAATCATTGCACTGGCTGCCTATACATTGTAGGATCCAATTTAAATTGCTTGCTCTCACCCACAAAGCCCTTCATAGTGCAGCACCCCCTTATATCTCCTCCCTCATTTCTGTTTATCTGCCTAATTGTTTTCTATGCTCCTCAAGCAATTTTCAACTAAAATCCACACTAATCCGTACCTCCCACTCCTGGCTTCAAGCCTTCTCCCTAGTTGCACCTATTCTCTGGAATGCTCTACCCCAAGAAATTAGGACGAACCATAACTTACACAGTTTTAGGCTCTCTCTAAAAACACATCTGTTTAGGGCGGCCTATCACATTCCCTAATCGAAGTCCCTTTATATAAAGCCCACTCACTATTTCTGTAAACATAATTTTCCATCAAACACCACCGCACCAAAAAGCACTACAGACATTGGCTGATGACTAGCGCATGCTGCCTTTATCTAACCCCCATTCCCTCAAGATGGCTGGACCATCATTGTAAATAAACACCTGTACTTTGTGTCACCCCCACCTCATTGTAGATTGTAAGCTCTTACGAGCAGGGTCGTCATTATTTTTTCTTTAATTATTGTATTATCTTTGAGTGTTACTTATGACTTGAATATGAACCTCTGAATTGTAAAGCACTGCGGAATATGTTGGCGCTATATAAATAATGATTATTATTATTACTACAAGTTTCATCTATGTACACAGCAAAAAATATTGAAAGTACACATACAAAATTCAGTGAAGCAAAAAAATGTTAAATTAAATGAGTGTTAGATTCACACATTCATTTATCTGTTCTGTTTGTCTGTACTAAACAGAAGAGACAAACGGAAAATACAAACAAATTTGGTATCCTGAGCTTTCCTGTCTCAAATAAATGGGGTCTGTTTGAATCAGGAATGCACAAACGAAAAAGATAAAGTCTGAAAAATGACCCACTTGGTTAGCAATGCAGTCCAAGTAAGACTGAGTAGTAATCTATACAGGTTCAATCTATATTCTTGTATTCGTGCAATGCATTTCAGAGCAGGACTGATTCCGTCATCAGACACCTACATAAAAAGCATAAGTAGTTAAAGTATTTAACCCCTCTGCACAAATGCAAATGGACGTAGGTGAATATTCAAATTGCAGGAGATTTCTTGCAATCAGGTGTACAGCCATTTCTGATGTATGGTAAGGGAATAATAATTGTGCCCGTGCCATGTGCAGCAGGAGCTGGCTATAAGGCCACGTTCACATGTTCAGTATTTTATATCAGTATTTGTAAGCCAAAACCAGGAGTGGGTGATAAATCCAGAAGTGGTGACGTGTTTCTATTATACTTTTCCTCTGACTGTTCCACTCCTGGTTTTGGCTTACAAATACTAAGGTAAAAAACTCACTAAATACGCAACGTGTGCACATGGCCTAACAGTCAGGCTCCTTCTGCAATCTCAGCACTTTAGCACCTCATATGCTGCTGTCTACAATGACAGTAGCATGTGAGTAATCTAGCAAATGGAGATCACTCCCTTTATCGGCCCATTTGCAACCCTGCAAAGCAATTACAGGGTGCCAATGGTTGCTATGGAAAAAGGGAGACCTGACAATGATGTCCCTATCTGCAATATTCCTCAACCAATCAAATTCTGCCAGGGTGGAAACTAACTAGGAAACTGTCAAAGATTAACAGTAGATATAATATATGTACTACTGGCTATTATTAATGTTCTTCAAAGGATCAGTAAGAACAGTAACAAGTGTAAAAAGAAAAAAATATATTTTTAAGTGTTGCAAAAAATATATAAAAAAAAAATCACACTTATCTATAAAAAAAAAGGAACCCCCTCAAAAAGTCACATATTTGGTATCGCTGTGTCCGCAATAACCCATGCTAGAAACTGTATCAATTTTCATTCCATAAAATTAATTCAGTTTAAAAAAATATGAAAAACCATGTCATAGTCATTTTTGCTCAACTTGAAATGAAAGAAAATGTGATCAAAAAGTAATAAGTAGTGATGAGCGAGCACTAAAATGCTCGGGTACTCATCGCTTGGGTCGAGCACATTGGAATACTCGGGTGCTCAACCTGAGCAGCGAGCCCAATATAAGTCTATGGGAAACTCGAGCATTTTTCAGGCGGCTCCCTCCGGTGGTCTGCAGAGGGCTTAAAAATTTCCCAAATCGATGGAAACAGTGCTCAAATGACATGGGAAAAGCATGGGGAAGACCCCTGGAAGCAACTCTGACTCCCAGATCACTGCTGTCAACAACGTTGTCAGAGTATTACGCCACTTTTAAGGACTCACAATAAAATATACAAAAACAAAACCAAAATGGATTTTCCTGGGAAATATGTTAAGGAACATCCTTTCAAGGGTAATGACTTGTATATAAGGCAAAATAAATAACCAAAAATAAAAATATTCCTTCACACCTTGGGCTATGTTCACACGTAGCGTTTTTGATGCGTTTTTGCACTTTAGCATTGCTTTCAACCGTGACAAATGCATTTACCAGGAAATGTCATTTTAAAATTTTACAACCTTATCTGGCCATGTGGTGTGTGACACATCATCAGACACATGCATACAGTGCTGAAAAGACATCGGAACTGCATGGGGAAGACCTCTGGAAGCATCTCTGACTCCCAGGTCACTGCCTAAAAGTGTGCCCATCATAAGTGATCCTTGGCGCATGCGAACATGCCTCCCGCCATGCACCTGTCATTGCAGACTTGTAACAATCACGGTCCACGTCCTTGTCCCAGTGCAGTGTTCAGTTGTCCCTACCCCATTCCTTAGAATGCAAGCGCAAGTATGCAGCCAGCCACCCACCAACCCACAGGCTCCAATACTATACTGCCAAATTTTTGACAGCTGCTTGCACTTGAAATGTGGCCTCTTAGGCTCGTGGAGGCAGAAGCTGTCCACAATCTTATGGCGGCGGCGACCAGGTTTCCATACGCGGTCTCCAGCAGCCACTATTTGTCCCGGTGTCATCGCCGCCTTCCACAAGCACGAGTCCCACAACATTACCCGTGCCCTCCCCAGTGCACTTACTTGGAAGGACCGCCTAACCACAAACACGTGGACAGGTGAATGTGGCCTGGGACGGTACGGAGCCGGTCCACAGCTTTTTTTGCTGAGTTGTATTTCACCACAGCCATATTCTTTAGCTTGGTGAAAGGACTTGGGAAACCATATCTACCCAGCTGTCATTTCTCCCAGGAAGTCCTCTAAAGCTGCTTTCTCTTGAAATGTGGCCTTTTAGGCTCATGGAGGCGGAAGTTTTTCATAACCTCATGCCGGTGGCGGCCGGGTGTCCATACTCGGTCCCCAGCACGTGGACAGGTGAATGTGGCCAGGGAAGGAACGGAGCCAGTCCACAGCTTTTTTTGCTGAGAGTTGAATTTCACCACAGCCATATTCTTTAGCTCGGTGAAAGAACTGGCATAGAGGGAAACCGTATCTACTATGGGTGTCATTTCTCCCAGGAAGTCCTCTAAAGCAGCTTTTGCAGAAGTAATGGCAGTCCGTTCAACATCAACTCGCACTTCTCGGTGGTGCTTTGACACACAAACATCTTTCTTTGCGCATTTAATTTGATGACTACAAAGTTGGGGAATGGCCTGATCTGCAATCCGGTTTGAGAAATAACATGCATAAGCATGCCCGATTCACATTAAAAAAACAGCCATAGAGTGTCCGGGAACCTTCCCCAACACTTTTCTTAGCCATGGCTGCTTCTCGGCAGGGTTGGACGGACCCACCAGAAAACCAGAGACTCCTCCAGTGGGTCCTGGCTTCTCCTTCAGGAGAGTTCATAGTGCCGACGTGAGGCCATGATGATGATAGAGGCCACTATCTGCTTAGTTTTCTGTTACTTGGAATGCAAGCGCAAGTATGCAGCCAGCCACCCACCCACAGACTGCAATACTAACCTGCCAGATTTCTTGGCAGCTGCTTGCACTTGAAATGTGGCCTTTTAGGCTCATGGAGGCGGAAGCTTTTCACAGCTTCATGCCTCATGTCCATACTCGGTCCCTAGCCGTCACTATTTCTCCCGGTGTTGTCTCTGCCTTCTACAAGCGCAGGTCCCTGAACATTACTGCTGGTACTTTTCTGTGGGAATTTGCTTACCAGCCTGGAATATTTCCAGTAAACTAGGGTACGACGACATGGTATTAGCACTACCCCCAGTAAGAGTAGCAAAGCCATCCCCAATTTCCTTCTCAGGAATTTTATTTGGTAGACTGAGTGGCTGCCCAAATACATTAGTTTCTCACAAAGGAGCTGAAGATAGAGTGGCAGTAGGTGCAAGTTTCTCCAGCCTGTCAGATATTAGAGGGTGAGCGGCAGCACATTGCATTAGTGGTTAGCACTGAAGCCTTGCAGCGCTGGGATCCTGGGTTCAAATCCCAGCAAGGACAACATCTGCAAGGACTTTGTATGTTCTCTCATGTTTGCGTGGGTTTCCACCTCAGTAAAAAAAAAAAGCAGCCATAGAGTGTCCGGGAACCTTCCCACACACTTTTCTTAGCCATGACTGCTTCTCAGCAGGGTTAGACGGTCCCACCAGAGAATCCTCTGGTGTGCCCTGGCTTCTACATCAGGAGAGTTCATGATAGCGCTAACTTTGCAGCTGCTATGGGGCTCTTGAGCGGGGGAGAAAGGTGAGCCCTCAGAATCAAATCCTCTGGTGGGCACAATGTTTTTCAATCTGAAACAGCTTCTCAGTGGGAGTTGTATTTCACCACAGCCATATTCTTTAGCTCAGTGAAAGGACTGGCATAGAGGGAAACCGTATCTACTCCGGCTGTCATTTCTCCGTCACCAGGTTCCGCCCATTGTCACACACGACCATGCCTGGCTGTATGTTCAGCAGTGAGAACCACAGATCAAGCAGCTGTGTTACAGCTTTCAACAACTCTGCAGCGCTGAGCGGTTTGTCACCTAAGCTTTAAGCATGTTATCTTCAGCACAGCCTGTTGCCGCTTGGCCAAGGCAGTGCTGTAGTGCTTTAAGCTTGTGACTGATGTGGTCATTTCGGAGATCGAGGAGAAGGTGCAGGAGCTGAATAATGTGATTATATTAAGGTTACATTGGCGACTCTGTTTTTATACTAAAGAAAGATCCTACTGTTTTTTTTTTTTTACGTTATTTTTAAGGCAAATGCATTCATCGGGAAATGTCATTTTAACATTTTACAACCTTATCTGGCAATGTGGTGTGTGACACATCATCAAACACATCCTGTTTCATTGATGATGGAGGGACTCTGAAAGACACATAGAGCAGGGCTACAGTAACGAGTACGACATGTTCCCATTAGAAAGGAGAGAGTCTGCTATACAGTTATAGGGTATGCAGTGAGTCCAATGGCTGACCAAATTTAGGAAAAACCCCACTAAGAAATTAAAGACACATAGAGCAGGGCCACAGTAACAATGAGGACATGTTTCCATTAGAAAAGAGAGGGTCTGCTATACAGTTATAGGGTATGCAGTGAGTCCAATGGCTGACCAAATTTAGGAAAAACCCCACTAAGAAATTAAAGACACATAGAGCAGGGCCACAGTAACAACAAATTCCCATTAGAAAGGAGAGAGTCTGCTATACAGTTATAGGGTGTGCAGTGAGTCCAACGGCTGACCAAATTTAGGAAAAACCCCACTAAGAAATTAAAGACACATAGAGCTGGGCCACAGTAACGACAAATTCCCATTAGAAAGGAGAGAGTCTCCCATAGTGTTGGCCTATGCAGTGAATGCAAGGGCTGTCAAAAATTGGGAGGCACTTCAATGCCCCTTGGAAGAAACATTGAGGTCAGAGGGCCTCCTCAAAACAATGTTCCAATTATTAGGAAGTGGGTCTCCCATAGTGTTGGCCTATGCAGTGAATGCAAGGGTTGCCAAAAATTTGGAGGCACTCCAATGCCCCTTGGAAGAGACGTGGAGGAGGGCCTCATAAAAAAATGTTCACATGAGAAAGGAGCGGGCCTCCTATACTTGTAATGCCCATGCACTAAGTGTATGGGCTGACAAACATTTACCCCTGGGGGGCATACATGAACATACTGTATAAAAAAATTTTTTTACGGGCATCATAAACACCCTTTAAAAAAATGATATTGGTGTTGCATCACGGACCACGGTCACCCTGGTGATATGGTGGTGGAAGATGAGGAGAAGGAGGAGGACAAGAACAAATAGCCAAAATCAGGAAGCGTATACTCATGTCTGAGTGTGAAAAGGTGCATCGGAATACACCTCCCAAGAAAAGACACTGAATTTGAGTTTATGTTAGGCTGCTATCATTCGATGGTGTTGAGAAGTCTGGCCCAATCAAGCCCTTGTTCATTTTTATAAGAGTCAGCCTGTCAGCATTTTCAGTTGACAGATGGATGCGCTTATCAGTTATAATTCCACCAGCGGCACTAAAAACCCGCTCTGATAAAATGCTGGCGGCAGGGCAGGCCAGGACCTCCAAGGCATAGAGAGCCAGTTCATTCCATGTATCCAGCTTGGATACCAAATAATTATAAGGCACAGATGAATCACGGAGGACGTTGGTACGGTCGGCAAGGTGCTCCCTCAGCATCTTACCAAACTTTGCACTCCTTGTGAGAGTACCCCACGCTTCAGGGCCTGTGCAATGGGAGGGGCTGAGAAAAATGTCCCAGAACTTTGACAGTTTTCCCCTGCCTCTGCTGGATTGAAGTTGTGTCTCTCTCGCCTGTACTCCTTGGTTTTCCAATGAAGTGTGCCCTCTGTCGCCAGCGTTTTCAGATGGGAATTTTTTTAATAGTTCCGCAACAAAGGCCTTCTTGTACAGCCCCATTTTTGTAGACCTGTCCTCCTCAGGAATAAGAGATATAAAGTTCTCCTTGTAGCGTGGGTCTAGAAGTGTCACCAACCAGTAATGACTGTCACCCAAAATTTTTTAGAGCGCGAGGGTCATGGGAAAGGCAGAGTAACATAAACTCAGCCATGCGTGCCAGACTACTAACAGGCAAGACTTCAGTGTCCTCAACAAGAAGATGACTGACCATGCTCTCCTCCTCCTCTACTCTGTCCTCCGGCTATCCACGCTAAACAGACGGTATGACAGCTGTGCAGGCAGTACCGTCTATAGCGCATGAAACTAGCTCCTGTCCTTCCTCCTCCTCTTCCTCATTTTCACCCAATCCATGTTGGGATGAGAGGAGGCTTGGCTGTGTGTAATCACCCTGTATGGTTCCTTGCTCCATCTCATCGTGCTCCGCTTGCAATGCATCCTCTTTGATTGTGAGCAGAGAGCATTTCAGAAGACAGAGAAGCGGGATGGTGATGCTAATTATGGCGTCATCGCCGCTCACCATCTTGGTGAAGTCCTCAAAGTTTTGGAGGATGGTACATATGTCTGAAATCCATGTCCATTCCTGAGGTCTTATGTGTGGAGTCTGAATTGAATACCGACGGCCTTGTTGATGCTGGTACTCAACAACTGCCCTCTTCTGCTTACAAATCCTTCCCAACATCTGCAGTGTAGAGTTCCAATGCGTGGGTACATCACACACCAGTCTGTGAGCTGGAAGCAGCAAACGCTGCTGAAACACAGCAAGGACGGCGGAAGCTGTAGCTAATTTTCTAAAATGGACTCACAGGCGGCGTACTTTAACAAGCACATCCGGCAGCTCCGGGTAGGATTTGAGAAACCGCGGTTAAGCACATGGGCCAGGCATGGTACATGTGTGAGCTCGCCTCGCCTCAGAGCTGCCACCAGGTTCCGGCCATTGTCACACACGACCATGCCTGGCTGTAGGTTCAGCGGTGTGAGCCACAGATCTGCCTGCTCTTTCAGAGCTGTCCACAACTCTTCAGCATTGTGCGGTTTGTCACCTAAGCATATTAGCTTCAGCACAGCATGTTGCCGCTTGGCCAAGGCAGTGCTGCAGTGCTTCCAGCTTGTGACTGATGTGGTCATTTCGGAGATGGAGACAGAAGAGGAGGAGGAGTCTGAGGAGGATGAGGTGCAGGAGCTGTAGACCGTGGGGGCAACCCTGATTGACCTAGGGCACGCAATCCTTGGCGTCGGGAGGATGTGTTCCGTCCCAAGGTCCGACTGGGTCCTGGCTTCCACTATGTTAGCCAAGTGTTCCGTCAGTGAGATGTACCATCCCTGCCCACAAGCACTAGTCCACGTGTCCGTGGCTAGGTGGACTTTCCCGGTAACTGCGTTGTTGAGGGCTATGCTAATGTTTTGGGACAAGTTCTTGTGTAATGCAGGGACGGCACACCGGGAGAAATAGTGGTGGCTGGGGACCGAGTACCGAGGGATGTCCGCTCCCATTAGGTTGCGGAATGCTTCCGTCTCCACGAGCCTAAAGGGCAACATTTCGAGCGCAAGCAGTGGTGAAATGTGAGAATTTAGTAGTGTGGCCTGTGGGGCGTTGGCTGCGTATTTGCGCTTGCGTTCCAAGGACTGCGGTATGGACAACTGAACGCTGCGCTCGGACAAGGACATGGACATGCTTCCTGATGCTGCTACTTGAGACGACAGGTGCAGGGCAGGAGGCATCTTTGCATGCACCATGGACAGGGGATGCATGCACAACAGCGGAAGAAGCAATCGTGCCACCTGCAGTCACGGTTCCTGGACCCTGGGGTTCGGCCCACAAAGTCGAGTGTTTTGCTGCCATGTGCCTGATCATGCTGGTAGTGGTCAGGCTAGTCGTTTTGCCACCCCTGCTGATGTTGGCCTGGCAGGTGGTGTAGCAAATGGCCTTTTTGGGGTTATCGGTAGAGTCTTTAAAAAACAACCAGACTCGGGAAGACCTAACAGTTGTACTGGCAACTTCCTTCGTGTTGGTGTCATGGGGAACTGTTGCCTGCCTTCTGTCTGCGGTCACCACACTGCTTCTTCCTGTCTGTTGGGGTGCTCTGCCTCCCTCCCCCTGTGTGCTGCTGTCCTCGCTCTGCATGCTCTCCTGCCAGGTTGGGTCAGTTACTATATCATCCACCACCTCGTCTTCCACTTCCGCACCCTGGTCCTCCTCCTGACTTTCTGGCAATTGTGTCTCATCATCGTCCACCTCTTGTAACACTTTCCCACAGTCGCCTTCGTGTGACCGTGGCTGCTAAAACATTTGGGCATCGCTACATGCGATCTCCTCTTGCCCCGCTTCAAGTGGACCGGGCGAGAGGCCCGAATCTATAAATGGAAAAGTGAGCAGCTCTTCAGAGTGTCCAAGTGTGGGATCAGTTGTCTCTGGGCACTCGGCATGGTGGGAGGAAAGAGGATCAGGGTGAGTAATATGCGGTCCAGACTCACGACTTCTGAGACTTGACCGTGTGGAAGAAAGGGTGATGGTGATGCTGGTGGCTAAGTGACTGGAAGCATTATCCGCTATCCAACCAACAACCTTTTGACACTGCTCTGGGTTCAATAGTGGTGTGCTGCGGTCCCCTAGGAATTGGGACAGGAAGGTCAGGTGAGAAGATGTGGGTGTTTGTTGTGGCACAATTTCAGCTTGCCCACAGCCTTGTCCTCAGCCTCTGCATGCCCCAACACCATCACGTCCAGTTCCCCGTCCCTTGCCATGTGACTTGCCCATTTTAAATGGAAGACAATATCTTCCACTCTCACTACAAATGACTGAGTTTGGAGCGAACTTATATGTGATCCGTGTAACGGAGAAAACAGAGTTTTAAATACTTGGCCTATAGTTAACTAGTTTGAACAGCAAACTGTTGTGAATTGCTTCACTGACACACTGAAAGAAATTTTTAATGGAGGCCAGAAATGGCAGTATTTTCTGACAACGTATATGTGATCCGTGTGACGGAGAAAACACAATTTTACATAGCTGGATTTCTAGCGCTGTAATATGGAAAGGACCTGGCTGTATTCTGCAGTGCCAACAAGCAAATGGCGTAGAAAAACGGTGCTCTCTGGATTGCTTTTTAAGCAAATAATGAGGATTAAGATCCAAAAAAAGTATTCCTGGCCCCTGAGACCTGTGTCTTTGTATAGAGATACCTAACAGCAGCAGAAGGCAGAATTGGAATGGAGCCTCTTGTGCTATATGCACTGTAGTCTGCTATATACACTGCCTGCCTGATATATCTGCAGATGGATTAGTTAGTCCTCAAAAGGACTGTTTGTTAAGATGGATATGTGTAATGTACAGTTTTTCTCCCTACACTACCTAATACACAAGTAAATCTCTCCCTGACGCAGCAGCACCTCTCCCTACTCTGCCTGATTCCGGAGTGACTGTGACGAGCACAGCCGCGCCAGGTCTGATATAGACTTGATGACACTATGCGGCCATCCAATCGCTGTAATGCCACAACCACCATGGCTGAGGCATTACAATTAGTGGCAGGCAATCACTGCATGTTGATTGGCACTATAAAGAGCGCCAAACATGCAGGGAGGAGACCCGAGCTCCCGCCGAGCAACCCCAGAAATACTCGGCGAGCTCCGAGCATCTCGAGCAGTGAGATGCTCGGGCGAGCACCGAGCAGTAGCGAGCATGCTCGCTCATCACTAGTAATAAGTATTCCAAAACGGTAGCAATAAAAAATTATAGCTCTTTACACAAAACACAAGCCCTAATACAGCTCTACAAATATAAAAATGAAAAAGTTAGGGCTCTTACAATTTATGATGAATAAAAAACAGTGGGGTTTTTTTGACAATTTTCTTGTGAAAAGTAGTAAAACATAAAAATAGTTATAAATTTGTTATCAACATAACTGTATCAATTTGCAGAATAATGGAAAAATAAAAAGTTATGGGTGTCGGAATATGATGACCAGAAAAAAAAAGATTTTTGGTATTAGCATTATCATATTGAACTGCAAAATAAAGATATCATGACAATTATACCAAATGGTGATTTGTGTTAAAAAAAAATAAACATAAAAGAGAATTGCTGTTCTTTTTCTTCTTTTTGTCTCCCAAAGTTAATAAAATGGTATAAAAAAGACCTCATACAGCTCTGCTGACAGAAAATTGTGAAACCTATGGCTCTCAAAATATGATGACCCCAAAACAAATATATTCAAACTGATAAACTGATTCCAAGAATAAGATTAACACTTTATTTATGCAGCACGGCAAATTGCGTAAAATTTCAAAAACAAAAAACTGTGACATACAGTACAGACCAAAAGTTTGGACACACCTTCTCATTTAAAGATTTTTCTGTATTTTCATGACTATGAAAATTGTACATTCACACTGAAGGCATCAAAACTATGAATTAACACATGTGGAATTATATACTTAACAAAAAAGTGTGAAGCAACTGAAAATATGTCTTATATTCTAGGTTCTTCAAAGTAGCCACCTTTTGCTTTGATGACTGCTTTGCACACTCTTGGCATTCTCTTGATGAGCTTCAAGAGGTAGTCACCGGAAATGGTCTTCCAACAATCTTGAAGGAGTTCCCAGAGATGCTTAGCACTTGTTGGCCCTTTTGCCTTCACTCTGCGGTCCAGCTCACCCCAAACCATCTCGATGGGGTTCAGGTCTGGTGACTGTGGAGGCCAGGTCATCTGGCGTATCACCCCATCACTCTCCTTCTTGGTCAAATAGCCCTTACACAGCCTGGAGGTGTGTTAGGGTCATTGTCTTGTTAAAAAATAAATGATGGTCCAACTTAAAGCAAAGCGGATGGAATAGCATACCGCTGCAAGATGCTGTGGTAGCCATACTGGTTCAGTATGCCTTCAATTTTGAATAAATCCCCAACAGTGTCACCAGCAAAGCACCCCTACACCATCACACCTCCTCCTCCATGCTTCACGGTGTGAACCAGGCATGTACAGTCCATCCGTTCACCTTTTCTGCGTCGCACAAAGACACGGTGGTTGGAACCAAAGATCTCAAATTTGGACTCATCAGACCAAAGCACAGATTTCCACTGGTCTAATGTCCATTCCTTGTGTTCTTTAACCCAAACAAGTCTCTTCTGCTTGTTGCCTGTCCTTAGCAGTGGTTTCCAAGCAGCTATTTTACCATGAAGGCCTGCTGCACAAAGTCTCCTCTTAACAGTTGTTGTAGAGATGTGTCTGCTGCTAGAACTCTGAGTGGCATTGACCTGGTCTCTAATCTGAGCTGCTGTTAACCTGCGATTTATGAGGCTGGTGACTCGGATAAACTTATTCTCAGAAGCAGAGGTGACTCTTGGTCTTCCTTTCCTGGGGCGGTCCTCATGTGAGCCAGTTTCTTTGTAGCGCTTGATGGTTTTTGCAACTGCACTTGGGGACACTTTCAAAGTTTGCCCAATTTTTCGGACTGACCTTCATTTCTTAAAGTAATAATGGCCACTCGTTTTTCTTTACTTAGCTGCTTTTTTCTTGCCATAATACAAATTCTAACTGTCTATTAAGTAGGACTATCAGCTGTGTTTCCACCAGACTTCTGCACAACACAACTGATGGTCCCATTTATAAGGCAAGAAATCCCACTTATTAAACCTGACAGGGCACACCTGTGAAGTGAAGACCATTTCCGGTGACTACCACTTGAAGCTCATCAAGAGAATGCCAAGAGTGTGCAAAGCAGTCATCAAAGCAAAAAGTGGCTACTTTGAAGAACCTAGAATATAAGACATATTTTCAGTTGTTTCACACTTTTTTGTTAAGTATATAATTCCACATGTGTTAATTCATAGTTTTGATGCCTTCAGTGTGAATGTACAATTTTCATAGTCATGAAAATACAGAAAAATCTTTAAATGAGAAGGTGTGTCCAAACTTTTGGTCTGTACTGTATCTGTTTTGTTTATAGACCTCGTATAAAAAGTTAATAAAAGTCTAATAAGCTACATTTACCCCAAAATGGTGGCACTGAAAAATACAACTGATAATGAAAAAAAAGCCCTCATATGACTGTGGCCCAAAAAAAAAGTAATGGCTCCTAGAACATGATAATAGAAAAGAGAAAAAGTGGTCTGGAATAAAGGCTAAAACTGGCTGTGATGCCAAGAAATTAAAAAAGAAAAGGTGCTACAATACAAAATTACAGTTCAGAGTTACAGGCATAGCAATTGTGTGGAGTATAGGAATATTGCAATAAGTTTTTAAAATTTATAATGTAGCTCTTATCTCAATAGCTATCTTGGACTATTTCCCCTGAATAGGAAAAAATAAAATGATAATAATATGTATATAGATTTTGTCTTAAAATGTGACCAACTTTAATGAAAATATACACAAAACTGCAAATTACACAGTAAGAATTTCTCATCAGCATTGTAAAGTTCATGTATAAGTGGCTCACCGGTATACATACAGCAATAGCAGTCCTTAGCAAGGTATCTCGTGCACAGGTGACCATGCTTAACCCAACAATAGTAAAATATCCTATGGAAAAGAGGAATATAGCAGCACTCATCCCTTAAAACTTATGCTTTATTTTAAATCACATAAACTTATGGACTGCACTGGTCAGACAGTCATTCCATCAGCCAATTCCTTTTAGCGTAAATACACACTTTCTCAAAGGGCCCTATATAGAACATGTTGATTGTATATGGGGTCGAAATAAATGTAATTCTGTTCAAAGTTTAAAAAAAATTGTGTAAATAGGAGCCACACAGGCCCCCATTGTTGTACCTTTATTTGACAAGTAAAAGGATTGTTGGATTCTCTAGGAATTTTTATTCAAAAATAAATTCCATCCTCAGACAGATAACATCTACCTATTCTTTCATTGGTGATCTTTGTCTATTAGGAAAGACCACCCACAGACCAGTCAATCGGGAATGGAATGCGTGCGACTGGGTCATGCCTGGGTGAATCAAGTCCGGAAGTTTGCGTGACTTCAGCAGATGTCAGCAGTGGCTGCAGCCGGGGTCACGTGATGCGGACTGAGCGAGCAGTGATAGCGCCCCTCACAGGCACATATGGCAGCAGAAGGTATTTACAAACATACTTATAAGAAAGGTTTAAATCAATGGGCGCATTATACAATGTAGTGGACAAACTCTTTAAAGTTTTTTAGGCCTTATTGATGTTATATTCTGCTGCAACATTTTTCAATTCAATTATTAATTGCACTGATTCTTTTATCAAACTAAGTAAAGAAATGATGCATTTTTTCAGTAGTACATCCAAATAATGCAATAAATAAATAGTAAGAGAATGAATCCCTGAGATAATAGAATGGCTAGGAGCATTGACAAGTAAATTATGAGTCTTGTAGTTATGTGGAAGTAAAAAGTCACAAATAGAACTATTGTAAGATGCAGTAATAATTTGATGAAGGGGTGGAAATAACATTTGTGCAACCTATACAGTGGCAAATAGGGCCCATGAGGTAAGCGGGCCCACTTCTACCTCTAAATCAGAAAGCTGCTTCAATCATAGTCACATAATGGACTGCATTATTGGAGTGCAAGGGGCACACATAATGTTGTTGGACAGGGGCCTTCTTATGTCTGTGTTTGCATCTGATCTGATGTAATTTGCTGGTTATGTCTGGGGTAGGATCCAGGGAAAGAGGAAAACGCAAAAGATCAACAGAACATCAAGTGTGTGGAAAGATGGGGGCTCAGAGTGTGAGCCTGCATCAAAGACTGGGACACAATTGAAGACGTAAATATAAATCATCGGTCGTGAAGGGGTTAAAAACAGACTATGTAGAAACAGGAGGTCAATTTTCACTGTATGACTCATGAGTCACTATGAAAGTGCCTGGAAGAGGGAGGAGGGAGCAGCTGGATAAAGTGGGGGATGATAAATGCAGGGAAAATATACTTCCTGTTTCTACATAGCGCAAAGAAAGGGGGAGACACCAAGCACAATAGGGTCTTATCCAGTTGAGAGGTATAGGAATTGGTCACCTTTTGGGGCTGTTTAACCCACAACTGGGGAGTCAAGGTATGACAGCTGCTGCAGTACCCTCAGGTTGGGAGATCCCGCTGTGTAAACAATTGGTGGGAGGGTAGGAGAAGTAGGTTGTGCTGCAATGCTCAACTTTGAAATGCATTGAGAATAAACCGCATGGTCCAATCCCTCATTACGTCTACCGGATTTCTTTAATCTAGCACAGCAGCACAGACTACTACTCCTATCCTCCCTCCAATTACATATAGCACAGAAAAGAGAAGAATTAGCTGGGTAGAAGGGCAAAATGAGCAATTGTAAGTACATAGTGCTATACAATATGATGATTGCAATATATTAAGGGGATA
This sequence comes from Phyllobates terribilis, assembly GCF_046119375.1. Lineage (NCBI taxonomy): Eukaryota > Metazoa > Chordata > Amphibia > Anura > Dendrobatidae > Phyllobates > Phyllobates terribilis. The sequence goes on along the minus strand of NW_027362771.1, from coordinate 203,494,903 downwards.
ACAATTTTGATGGGAGGAGTGCTTTTTTAATGCCTGTTTGTGGGGGAGTCCCAGCAATGGGGCAGAAGTGATAAGATTTTCTTTAAAATGTAAAAAAAATAATAGCCCTATTTACCAGAATAGTAGCTAAAAGTAATTATACCAAGCAAAAGAGATTTTGTATATAGAAAAGAAGAGAAGAAATTGAAGCTTTTATTCAATTTTGTAATGTCAAAGTGACTCCTCCATGCACCTAAGAGCCTATTTTATGACATTAAATGCAATTTTTTTCTTGCAAAGAAAAGTGTATTTAAAGAACAAAACTAAGTCATTGGATTATGTTATTTGAAGTGGCCCCTACTGACTAAATTCAATTACTAATTCTTCCCTCAATTATGTAACACCTCTCTAGTGCTTGAGGCTTTTTATTACATTTTTACAGAAATGCATAATCTTAAAAAAAGAATTTGCATTAAACATTAACCTCTTTATTTCCATGAAAGCCTACCTTGCTGTATTTGCTTAGTGTGGACACAATTAGCTAATTCTACATCTTTCGTATGGAAAAACTAACCTACAGGGAATTGAGACGACACTAGTCCTTTATTAAAATCTGGTCCCCTTGGATTACATTCCCAGCCTTTTACGTATTTTAAATGATTTCTGAAAATAGATTACAGGGTCTCAGGATAATACTTGTTCTATAAACTAAAAACTGGACTTCTCGTAGTAGCACTCATTTAGTACATTTACAGTAGTCTGACTCTTATTCTATACATTATTTGTGTTGGTGCAGTGTGGGGTCCATTGTTGCTGTGGTGCTTTGGCTCTGGGGTAGTGCAATCTGCAAGCTGTGGGTGCTTTGACTTGAAGCATGGGGGCTGTGGGACACAAGGGTTGCTCCCCTGCTTACATGGTGTAGTTGATGCAGTGGTAGCTGCAAGGTGTTATGTGCAGGAATAACTACTCTGTAGCTACTTGCATTGGACCAGCAATAGCACAGTCAGACGCACTTTGCACAAGCCACCACTGCTAGGCAAGTCCTTAAGGGCCAGGATATTCTTCATCCACTCCCAAAGGGGGACTTTACAGAGCCCTTCCCAGACTGCTGTCACAGGATAGCTGGTGTCTGGTGAAGCGGACGATGTAGAATCAGGTACAAGAGTAAATCTAAAGTTAGCAGCCTAAAAACCAAATGAAAGCCAAGGAAAACCGGGGGACAATAGCTAATAAAGAAGAACCAATAAAATCCAATAGCAACTGCAGAGAAGCAACAAAAACCCAAACCAGAAAGCACTCACCATACCACTACGCAAGGAAACTGAATAAACAGCACTGAGCTGGATTAGAAGCAGGCCTTAAATAGCTAGCCCAAATCTAAAGCTAACATTTAGGTGATGCATTCCTCCCTGCATACTCCCTGCTCACCTGTACAGCAGGGTGCACACATTCCCACCATTGGCTAACACCAGGAAAGGCAGCGTCCTATGTTGCCTTGCAACCAGGAGACACAGCGCCCCATGTCTCCCGGGCCGTGAAACAAGTGATAAGCATGGCGTCCCGTGTTCCCACATCACTCACTACTTCCACACATGAGGCATCACCGTGTGTAGTCACACCACCCGAGTGCGCGATAGCTCCGCCACCAGCACGGACAGACCGGCGGAGAAGTCTAAAAACCGGAGCAGGATCATTGTGTCCACGGCAGATATTCCTAACACAATGCATTATGCGTGAAAGGTTAGGTACCCACTGAGAGGTATGCCAAGAGCTTATACATCCTGATCAAAATGTTACCTAATAACCTAATGTTCAGTTTTGTAAATTTTGCTTAGCAGTTGAATGTATAAATTTTTGGATGTGCGGTCCATGTCTTTTCTACAGTTATGTTATTAATATCTATTCTACGTTTTAATTTCTGTTAAACATAAAATGCATAAAAAATTACATTCTATAAGCTTCATTTTGCCCTGTTCTCAAGGGTCCTATCCCGTATTGCCTAATATATTTCTGTTATACAATTCAAATGTTGGATCCAGTTGGAGGAAACAAGTAAGGTGCGCTGTGCTGCTAGAGTAAATAGTTTCTTAAACTATGATCATGCATGGTTTTTTATTCACAACGCGTTTCAACTCGTACGGCATCTTTATCAAGTGAAAAACCACTTGGTTTGTTCCCATGATAAAGACGCAGGTATGGCATTGAAGCGCCTTGTGAATAAAATACCTTTTATCATCATCGCTTAAGAATCAATTTACTCCAGAAGCGCAGTGTTCCTTACGTGTTTCATCCAACTAGCTCCAATATTTCCTGTAGCATTTATCCACCAGCCAAGGGGCAGCAGCAGCTGTTTTTCTTCATGCCTACATAGGTGTTGTGCCTGTCACAAATCCGCCAGGTGAGCGTAACCAGCACTTACCCACTCTCCCTCCATAGGCCATCACCCTATTTTGCATTCTGTTCCCTACATCTAGAATTATTCACAGTTCAAATCTTAGTGCATATGTGTCAACAGATTTCAAAATTCAAACTACATATATTTTTAAGTGGATTTCTAAGGTTTTCTAATTATGTACAACAGCCTCCATGGCAGAATGGCTTTCCAAACCTTTATGAAGCTTTAAACTAAATCTCTACCGACCTTATCGTATTGACATATCCTCTGTGATCTCCTGCTGCTTAGATCTCCTACTGCTCAGTACAAGCTGCAGCTGTAAGTCAAGCTGGGTGGGTGGAGACTGAATACACCTGAACTCATGAACTCTTTTATTCTTAAGCTGTTACTCTTAGGCTAGGGTTACACAACTGTTTTTCTCCCATCCTAGAAAATGGGTCTGATCTCTGAATATGCTAATCACACTCTGATCAGACTTTAATCAGAGTGTGATCCAATTTTCTCGGATGAGGAGAATAAAAAAAAATCTCCATCTTCTCATATCAGTCTGTCCGTGAAAATCGGACTGCACTTGGATGTCATCTTAGTATGGGCCAGTGTTTTACACAGACCCATAGACATGAGTGGCTGAGTGCAATGCGATAATAGGATGCCACTCGTGCATACTGCAATTTATTCCTTGGACTGACACTGTCTGAGGAAAAAAATCTGACATGTGCATGGCCCCATAGAATAACATGAAGACTGTTGGTATCCATCAAAATGACGGATTGCACTAGTCCAATTTTTACTTTTGTGTGCATGAGCCTTTAACCGGTTCCCGACCGCCCACTGTAGATAAACGTCGGCGCTTGCCGGGCTCTGTGCAGCGCCGACGTTTAAAAACGGTGGGTGGTCTCGCAGCGCTCAGGACCCCCAGGGTCCTGCAAGCCCTGCGATTCCGGTGCAGAGCGTTAGCTCTGACAGGGAACATCATCGGGACCTGAATAGATCAGGTCCCAGTGATGTTAACCCCTTGCTGTCTTCTATATGCTGTGATCTATAGTGATCGCGGCATATAGGAGACAGCAGGAGGAGAGGGGGTCGTCTTACCTCTCCGAAGACCTCCGTTTCCTTCCAGGACCTGGGGTTGCTATGGCAGCTGGAGGTCACATGACCGCCTCCAGCTCTGCCATATATGGTGTCCTGTCTGGCTCAGCCTGCAAGCTGAGCCAGACAGGAGACTGACTGAAACAGTCAGGGAAGATCTCATGTAATGTAATATATGTCTATTACATTACATGAGATCAGTGATCAGAAAAATAAAAATGAATTTCCCATACAGGGACTAAGTAAAAATGTAAAAAAAAGTAAAAAAAAAGTTTTTAAACTATAAAAAAAAAAAATCACAAAATAAATAAAAATAAATAAATAAAATATTAAACCAATAAATCCGTATATTTTTACAAAACCAAAAAAAGTACACATATTTGGTATCGCCGCGTCCGAAACAACCCGAGCTATAAAACTGTCACACTAATTAACTCCTTCTGTGCACACCGTAATAAAAATAAATAAAAAACGGAGCAAAAAAATATGCTTTTTCATCATATCGCCAAACAAAAAGTGGAAAAAAATGCGATCAAAATACAAAATAGAAATAAAAATGGTGCCGCTGAAAACGTCATCTTGTTCCGCAAAAAAAAAGCTGCCATACAGCTCCATCAGCCGAAAAATAAAAAAGTTATAGTGCTCAGAATAAAGCAATGCAAAAAAAATATTTTTTTCTATAAAATAGTTTTATTGTGTAAAAGCGCCAAAACATAAAAAAAATACAGTAAGTGTAGTATCGCTGTAAACGTACTGACCCCAAGAATAACGCTGCCTGATCACTTTTACCACACGCAGAACGGCATAAAAAAAACTCAAAAAACAATTCCTGAATTGTTTGTTTTTGTTAATTTTACCTCCCAAAAAACGGAATAGAAAGCGATCAAAAAATGTCACGTTCCCAAAAATAGTACCAATAAAAATGTCAACTCGTCCCGCAAAAAACAAGCCATCACATGACTCTGTCGGCCGAAATATGGAAAAATTATAGCTCTCAAAATATGGTGATGCAAAAACTAGATTTTGCAAAAAAAGTGTATTTTAGTGTGTGACAGCTGTCAGTCATAAAAACCCGATATAAAACTGGTATCTCTGTAATCGCACCGACCCGAAGAATAAAGTAATCTAATCAGTTATATCACACTAGGAACGGCGTAAAAAATAAATAAAACCAATTCTTCACCTGCTACTGATTTGTTTATTATGTCTCCCAAAGATCCCAGTAAGGCTCTGCTCACATTTATCCTGTGCTCTGCGCTGAGCACTTACACCAGAGTTTCCGTGTAAATCTCTGAAATACGTGATTCAGCCGGAACCCATGATGGGAGATTCCCTGTAATGAGGCAGATATAGACCACTGTGGACGCCGTCTAGCCTGGGATCCCACGGTGTCATTTGTTTTAGGCGTGCATAAAAGTGCGGTTGGCCACAGTTTTGTGCACTTCTGAAAAAAAGGACACCGCTAAACAGAGGCCAGACGGAGTCCAGAGTAACTCTGCTGCCTCATTATAGTGAATGGATCCTGCAGGGGTTTCATCTGAATTACATCACTTGGAAATTTAGATGGAAACCCCGATGTAAGTGCTCAGCCTAGAGCGCCGGATAAATGTTACGTAAAATGTTCTCAATAAAAGCTTCAACTCAGTCCTCAATAAAAGCTAGTCCCCACTCAGGTCCGTCATCTGTTAAAAATATAAGGGACTTCCAAGTTACTGGTAGCAGAAAGGCTCTGGAAAAGCAAAATGACCCTTGCCCCCCAAAAGAAATTCAGAAAATTTTGTGCTCCCAAATCCAAATGCCTATTCTACAATAAATTGTTCTCCAATTGTCAAATAGCGCTCCGTCCCCCCCAGATCTCGCCGTACGATACAGCCACATATGGGGTATTGCCACTTTTAGAAGAAATTGTGTGACACATTTCGGCACCATTTTTACCCATTGCCCTGTGTGAAAATGTAAAATCTGAGGGTAAAACATTTTTTGTGGTAAAAATATAATTATGCTTTTTTCACTGCCCAATGGTATAAATTTAAAAATTAAAAAATACTCACTACTTCCCTAGATGAATTCCGTGAGAGGTGTAGTTTACAAAATGGGGTCACTTGTGGGGGTTTCTGCTGTTTTGGCATGTCAGCGACTCTTCAAATGTGACATGGCGTCTGTGCCTATCCCAGCCAACATAGCGCTCCTTTCTCTTCCGAACCCTGCCGTACACCAAAGCAGTGGTTTTCCCCCACATATGGGGTATCGGCGTACTCAGGAGAAATTGTACAACAAATTTCATGGTGCAATTTATCCTGTTACCCTTTTGATAATGCAAAATTAGGGAATGAAAAACATTTTTTATGGGAAAAATGTGAAAATTTTATTTTTACGGCTCAATATTATAAACTTCTGTGAAGCAGCTGGGGGTGCAAGGTGCTCACCACACATCTAGATAAGTTCCCTAAGGGGTCTAGTTTCCAAAATGGTGGCACTTGTGGGGGGTTTCCACTGTTTAGGCACATTAGGGGCTCCCCAAATGCGACATGGCGTCTGCTAATTATTCAAACAAATTTTACATTCAAAAAGTCAAATGGCGCTCCTTCCCTTTCAAACCCTGCCATGCGCCCAAACAGTAATTTGCCTCCACATATGGGGTATCAGCGTGTTCAGGAGAAATTGCACAACAAATTTCATGGTGCAATTTATCCTATTACCCTTATGATAATGCAAAATTAAGGGATGAAAAACGGTTTTGTGGGAAAAATGTGAAAATTTTATTTTTACGGCTCAATATTATAAACTTCTGTGAAGCAGCTGGGGGTGCAAGGTGCTCACCACACATCTAGATAAGTTCCCTAAGGGGTCTAGTTTCCAAAATGGGGTCACTTGTGGGGGGTTTCTACTGTTTAGGCACATTAGGGGCTCCCCAAATGCGACATGGCGTCCGCTAATTATTCAAACAAATTTTACATTCAAAAAGTCTAATGGCGCTCCTTCCCTTTCAAACCCTGCCATGTGCCCAAACAGTAATTTGCCTCCACATATGGGGTATCAGCGTGTTCAGAAGAAATTGAACAACAAATTTCATGGTGCAATTTATCCTATTACCCTTATGATAATGCAAAATTAAGGGATGAAAAACGGTTTTGTGGGAAAAATGTGAAAATTTTATTTTTACAGTTCAATATTATAAACTTCTGTGAAGCACCTTGGGGTTCAAGGTGCTCACCACACATCTAGATAAGTTCCCTAAGGGGTCTAGTTTCCAAAATGGGGTCACTTGTGGGGGGTTTCCACTGTTTAGGCACATCAGGAGCTCTCCAAACGCAACATGGCGTCTGCTAATTATTCAGACAAATTTTACATTCAAAAAGTCTAATGGCGCTCCTTCCCTTCCGAACCCTGCAGTGTGCCCAAACAGTGGTTTTCCCTCACATATGGGGTATCAGCACACTCAAGAGAAATTGCACAAAAAAATTTGGGGTCCATTTTTTCCTGTTCCCCCTATGAAAATAAAAAAATTGGGTTTAAAGTAACATTTTTGTGAAAAAAGTTAAATGTTAATTTTTTTCTTCCACATTCCAAAAATTCCTGTGAAGCCCCCGAAGGGTTAATAAAGTTCTTGAATGTGGTTTTGAGCACCTTGAGGGGTGCAGTTTTTAGAATGGTGTCACTTTTGGGTATTTTCTGTCATAAAGACCCCTCAAAGTGACTTCAAATATGATGTGGTCCCTAAAAAAATGTTTTTGTAAATTTTGTTGGAAAAATGAGAAATCGCTGGTCAACTTTTAACCCTTATAGCTCCCTAACAAAAAAAAATTTTGGTTCCAAAATTGTGCTGATGTAAAGTAGACATGTGGGAAATGTTATTTATTAACTCTTTTGTGTGACATATCTCTCTGATTTAAGGGCATGAAAATTAAAAGTTTGAAAATTGCAAAATTTTCAAAATTTTCGCCAAATTTCCGATTTTTTCACAAATAAACGCAAGTTATATCGAAGAAATTTTACCACTATCATGAAGTACAATATGTCATGAAAAAACAATCTCAGAATCAGGGGAATACATTGAAGCGTTCCAGAGTAATTACTTCATAAACTGACAGTGGTCAGAATTGAAAAAATTGGCCCGGTCACGAAGGCAAAAACAGGCTCTGGCGCGAAGTGGTTAATTTGCATTGTGAAAACTGCTTTACAACATGAGACTGCCTTCACACCATTATCAAGTCAAAAAAGGTCTAGACAAGTACAATTTATCACAGCATTTTCTTCAGTTCGGAAGAAACCTTAGATTATACTATTTTATGTTAAATGTAATGTTTTTTTAATTGTTTCAATATCCCTAATTATTGAATCAGAGGTATCAGTAGCCAAAATATAACAATGTTACAATATAACACTATGATGATCATTATTTGTGTAGGGTGGGCGGTTCTCTGTCACTTTGAATAAGCGGCATGCTTTGGAAATTACATGGCATGGCACGCTGCTTATAGTCAATTATGTTGCCGTTGCAACTTTTCCGTCTCTACACACTTCTACTGAATTCTAGAAAAAAAAATTACATTTTTAATTATGATTACTTTTATTGTGTTACACTGAGGTGTAATAAAAGTATTAATTATTCATAAGTAGATTTATAAGTGCTGTTTTTGTTTCATCTTGTATTTTATTCTTTGGCTTCAGTTGAATGTAGGAGCAAACCACACACAATTGTGTTAATCCTCACTGGTGACATTAACAATTAGTTTTATTATTGATATTGCTGCTTCTAAAACAGAATTGTTTTGCACAGAATGTACACCTTTTGTATACCTTTTTACAAATAAATAACCTATGTTGGTTCTGATTGTTGTTTTACCCTGCAATGTACAAAGAGAGTTTAAAAAAAATAATGGACACTGTATATAAGTTTATAAACAAAAAAATTATACATATCCAATGTAATAAAAAAGGGTAGCATTAAACATTCCTACTGGTATTGAACAAATCCATAATCTACAATATATGAGAGAGGTTTATCAAGGGCTAGCCAGTGAGGGCTAACTGTACCCACTACTACTGTGCTTACTAGCGAGTAGCTCATTGTAAGACAATGCCATGCCGGAGAATACCATTCATATAAACTGTTTTCTGTGTACTTTGCCCCAATATTGGCTAATTCAATGAGTAAGCAGAAGCGAGTATAATTAGGCAGTACACTAACTTGTTAATGTAGTCTACACATTGCTGCTATCTGATTTCAAGGTATTAAGGATAAAAAAACTTATTTTTTCATTGCAGAAATAAAAATTGACACAAACTGATACTGTCCCATCTCATGGTTTACTATAGTTGAATTGAAGACATCAAATCTCATGATCACTTCCACATATTTGTTACATCATATTAGCCAAAAAGTGAAAAAATAAAGAAATTCTGGACACACGACACTTTTTTCAGCCAACTTCTAATTTTTGACAGCAAAAGATCACAAAGTTGACGCAGCCTATCATGGTGGCAGCTACATAAAACTGTAAAATATCATTGTATAACAGTATTTATCCACATGGAAAGTAACATGTACATAGCAAAAATATGTGAGGCAGTATAATGGCGCCCAGGAATAAGAGTGAACATAGAAAATGCCAACCAGGTGAGTGTGCAGGATAGAAAAAAAGGCCCAGGGCACAATGTAAAACACTTTGTGTCATTGGTGACTGCAAATACCAACACAATACCATGTCTTTGTGAAAAGACCATAGGAAACATTCAAGTGAAAATCAACATCCAACAGTTGGAAACAGAATTAGTTGTAAACATATTAGAAAGTGAAAAATTGTATGCACACATTGTATACGTTTATCAGATGGTAATATTGAACATAAAAATACTGAGTACACTGTGTATAAAAACAGAGAATATCCAAAGTGCATGAGGTCAATAATTAATGTTCCAAGGTCAACTGTATAGCAGACTCACACTGAGAACTATGATGAGTGCAGAAGCATATAATAAGACATATGTGCAGAGAAACACAGATCATTATTATTATTATTTATTATTATAGCGCCATTTATTCAATGGCACTTTACATGTGAAGAAGGGGTATACATACAAGAACAATTACAATAATCTTGAACACAATGTGACGGCGACTGGTACAGGAGGAGCGAGGACCCTGCCCGTGAGGGCTCACAGTCTACAAGGGATGGGTGAGGATACAGTAGGTGGGGGTAGAGCTGGTCGTGCAGCGGTATTGGTGGAGTGGTGGTTACTGCAGGTTGTAGGCTTGTTGGAAGAGGTGGGTCTTCAGGCTCTTTTTGAAGGTTTCCACAGTCGACGAGAGTCTGATGTGTTGGGGTAGAGAGTTCCAGAGTAGTGGGGAAGCACAAGAGAAATCTTGTATGCGATTGTGGAAGGAGGAGATTAGAGGGGAGTAGAGAAGGAGATCTTGTGAGGATCGGAGGTTGCGTGCGGGTATGTAGCGGGAGACTAGGTCAGAGATATATGGAGGAGACAGGTTGTGAATGGCTTTGTATGTCATGGTTAGGGTTTTGAACTGGAGTCTCTGTGCAATGGGGAGCCAGTGAAGAGATTGACAGAGAGGAGAGGCCGGGGAATAGCGGGGGGACAGGTGGATTAGTCGGGAAGCAGAGTTTAGGATGGATTGGAGGGGTGTGAGAGTGTTCGAAGGGAGGCAACAGAGCTGGAGGTTGCAGTAGTCAAGGCGGGAGATGATGAGGGCATGCACTAGTGTTTTTGCAGATTCATGGTTGAGGAATGTGCGGATCCGGGAGATATTTTTGAGTTGGAGTCGGCAGGAAGTGGAAAGGGCTTGGATATGTGGTTTGAAGGAGAGTCCAGGGTTACCCCAAGGCAGCGAGCCTGAGGGACTGGGGAGAGTGGGCAGCCATTGACTATGATGGATAGGTCAGATGACCATAAGCCTATTGAGTGCACCAGTAGATCATGCAGGAAAGTAGTTACCATATAAAAAGTGCCCCTGGAATCTCTGGCCCATGTTTCGCACGGCTTCCTCAGAAGAGGTTGGGTCTACATATTTCAATTGTGTCAGCCTATTTTTTTTTATATTTAAATTGTGCATTGTCTTGAACTGTATGCCCTAGTCCGGAATCCATAGCCAGACAGAGAAATGCTGCATGCAATGCCACTTGCTCAAGAAGATAATTGGCAGCAAAACTGGTATCATCTAAAACATAATAACTGTTCCCAAAGGAAGCAGTAATTATGACGTCGGTTCTCGCTTACATTTTTAAACTAGGGCACGAGGAAATCATTGAAATTTAGCCATTTCTTTAATGGAATTTTTCACTTTTATTATTCAATGTGGCTCAGTATTATCTTTTGTACTTAAAAGACAAAAAAGCTGTAAAAGGTTGGAAACCAATGGGGTACAGTTTTACAGGATTGAATATGTCTTTATAGCTGTTTTCACTCTGGTTTCTTGGAGGTTATCAAGGTACATTATAGCTGACCTAGATAAATAGATCACTATAGAACCACACTGACTTACTATATAAGTAACACGAGTCAGTTGAGGTCAATTGCATTATTAAGATTTCAGTCTCACTGAAGCACAGTGACAGTATGTTATAAAGTAGTGTGGTATAAGGATGTGTTATGTGCAGCATCCAAAAGGTTTCACGCTGTCAATATCGTTTAATCTAAAGCCACTGAAATAGAATAACACAAGAACAATATTCTACTACTTAAAAAAGAACGAGTTTAAAGGTTTTGTGCTGCCAATGAAATGATCAAAATATACTTTTTACTGTGCTGGCATTTCAATTGATTTCATTGTCATAGATTTTTTTTTCTGATAAACCCTACAGATTTTTTATTGTGTGAACTTCAAGTATCAAAGCTGAATTTGGTAGGCAGAATGTATGTCCTCAGTGATGGTCACACTATTTCAAGCTTCACAGCAATTTTTATTTTAATAGGAGATAATATGAGTAGGCTTGACAAACCAACAAATTCTAATATTCGCTCGGTTCTTCAGAACAATCTTAGAAAAATAAACCAGGGTTTAGCTGTGTTGATGTTGCAGATAAAGCTTAAATTACAATACAAATCAAAGGCTTACTAGTGATGCAAGCCATCAAGATATCTAAGGGGCTTCTTAGTACAGTGTTAACTAGAATATAGTAAAATGCATCATTAGTACAACCGTTGCAAAAGGAGCAAACACACCAAAAGGAAAAACACGCATAATTGGCCATTAAAATAAGGTAAAAAAAAAATTCTAAAGCAACAAAAGATATTTTGGAGGGCATTTCTAACATCAACAGTTTTGGAATAATGACTTGAATTTCACATCCATGTAGGACATGTAGAATCAAGATCCTGTAATGCTTAGAACTAAAAGCTTTAGGTACAATATGATTTTGAGTAAGAATGAAAAAAATCTCAAATTTCACTGCAATACAATCAATACTTTCTTTTCATGCTTATATGAAGAATAGACAACATTTTATAGTAACCAAATGGTAGGGTTAAATTTAACTTTCTTTAAGGGAGTGTCCACTATTGGACAACCACTTATTAATGATACTATGGTGCTGCATAAATGAAAAAAAATGTATACTTACCTTCTGAACAGGTGCCGCTCACCTTTGTGTATGGGATCCTTGTTGTAGTATTTAAAAATCACTGCTTGATCTGCTGAAGATTTTTAAGTCCTCTAAAGGATGAGCTCAAGATAAGACTCCGCAAAAGATGCCAATTTTAATGACGTGGGGATATCCAGAGTTCAGGAATATTGGGGACTATATAGCTGTTACACACCTGTCCCGGGTTTCCCGGTCCCTGCTTCCTTCACCTCAGTAGGTTGCCCTCTGTTGTGCTCCACTTCAGGTTTTGCAGGTTGCCCGGCATTGATCTATGACATCACCTCCTTAGCCCTATTTAAGGTCCATGGACACACACACACATCTGTGGCTTTGGATTTTGTTTCAAGAGTCTTGTTTTGCATACACCACCTCCGGTGAACACCATGCTAACCTGCATCTTTCCTTGCTGACTTCACTGCATCAGTCTAGCTTCTCTCTAGATTTCTGAGCAGACCACGTCCTTGCTCCCCATTGCACCCTGTCAGCTTCACCGATGGACCCCGCATCCACCCGGACCTTAGTTGATCTACTTTGCAAAGTGAGCCTCACAATAGCAGAAGTTTATCACTGAGAGAACCAGAGCTGCACTTATATATATATATATATAAAAAAAAAATCCAGCAAGCCAAGAAACTACAACAAGCCCAAAAAACACAACAATGGAGTAATGGTCTCTGTCCTTATGTTATAATGTGGCAGCATAAATCTGGTGACTGAGTCATTTTCAATGGCCCTTTAACATACATTAATGGCTATTATTCCCACTTCAATATTAACCCTCAACTGGTGACGTGGGGTTTGCCACACTCCAGGGAATTTTTGTTCGGCTGCCATTCATTGAAAAATGCTGGTATGAGGATACGTGTCTCACTAGCTTCCATCCATTTGTGGGTGTCAAAAATTTGTTATACTCATGTGTAATCAATCGCCAATAAGAATTCGATTAAAACAAACGTGATCTTTGCATTTTCTGTAAAAATAAGAGATTTCTAAACACTGGAGTATAGGAAACTCCACATCACCAGTTGCGTGACAAAAACCCCACCTCACCAGTTAAGGGTTAAATCCAATTTTGTGATCTGTCCCACAAATCCCGACCCCACCTCCTGCATACTGTATCATTACTGTTTCATTATACCAAACTGTCTTGTGGCAACATATTAGACACTCTATAGTTCTCCTCCTACTGTTAAACATAGTTTGACACTGTGCTAAGCTCTCTTCTTCCTACTCAAGATAAGCTTAATGTATTAAATTCTCAGCCCGCCTTTATTCTTGCTGCTCCTGAGATGGTTCTCCTTAAGCCCCCGTCTCACATAGCGATATCGCTGCTGAGTCACGGTTTTGGTGACTCACCAGTGACCTCACCAGCGATGTTGCTGTGTGTGACACTTTGCAACGATCAGGCCCCTGCTGTGAGGTCGCTGATCGTTGCAAAGTGTCCTGGACCATTTTTTGGTCGTTGGCCTCCCGCTGGCCAGCACACATCGCTGTGTGTGATCAGCGGGACCAACGATCTGGCTGGTAACTATGGTAAACATCGGGTTACTAGGGGCACGCGCGCACTTAGTAACCCGCTGTTTACCATGGATACCACTCTGCTACGGTGCACGGAGGCTCCCGCGCACCGTAGCAGAGTGGTATCCATGGTAAACAGCGGGTTACTAGGGGCACACGCGCACTTAGTAACCCGATGTTTACCATAGTTACCAGCCTGCTCCTGCTTGCAGCAGGCTGGTAACGGGAGCAGGACATCGTGGAACGATTCTTTCCACGATATCGCTGCTCCCCTGATCGCTGGTGAGCCTGCCTGTTTGACAGCTCACCAGCGATGTATTAGCGATGCAGCAACGATCCCTGACAGGTCGTATCGTTGTCGGGATCACTGCTGCATCGCTTAGTGTGACGGGGCCCTTAGTCACTACAGACTGCTATGTGACATCTGAGAAAGGATTCAGTACAATGAGCAATATTTATCAATACTAGTTCTTAGACAGTGCAAACTTAGATTAGACTTGTCTTTAAATACACCAGATGCAATATAGTTGTTTTCGGCGTTTGGTAAATATGACCTAAGTTTACACCATATGTTAGTTGACTTACTTTGTGCCAGAAATATTTGCCCCAATTTGGCTCATGGTGTCGCTTAATAAGCCACATTCCCTTCTGTGAAGCCACTTGCCCATGTCAGGAAAATAAAAAAAAAGGTCTAAAGCATATAATAAATATGGTGCAAGTCCAGAAATTGTTCTTCAGCACATATGTGTGCTGAAGGGCCAAAAGATAATTCCTGCTAACAGAACCATAGAACAATGGATCCACAAGTTAAACATTTCTGTACACAAGCAGTAAATATATTTTCAGGAAGGAAAAAAGAGGCAAGAGGTAATCAAGACATATTACAAAAATAGGTCATCAGGATACATCACAGATGAATGTGTTTGCTGTGGGCTCACGAGCAAACAGGCCATTCACTCTCACAATGGATTCTACAGTTTTAACTTGATTATAAAAAGAAAATGTTTGCAGTCTGAACCACTAATTAACCAAAGGATTCTGTAAAGCAGTTACTGTACATCTACAGTGAAACGTGACTAAAATAAGCAATAAAAATTTAAAATGGCATAGGTGAACTTGTAATGTTATTTTACCTTGTCTTCCCATTCAGGAACCTAATATTCTGTCGCAAATGTTTGCAGTGTTAAGGAGATCTACCTATACCAAGTGATATGTATCTGAGAGGTGAACATTTTTTCTCATAATACAAATGTAGCACCCCGAGGGCTCGGCTGCTACAGGGGTATTGCACCTAAAACCAGAGGTGTGATATTCCACTCCCGGGTAAGGATGGAGTGTGGACCAGGGCTCGGTAGGCTGCATGCACCACACACACCCCATTTCCGAGGAACAGACCAACGGTGCTCCCACTAGACAGAGTGCAGGCACGACAGCTTCTGTTCCTGGCTGGAGTGGGGAGGGGAAAGTACACCCAGTGGTGTAGGAGCAGATAGGGGTGGGTTTCTGGGCATAGATAGGAGCCCATTGGTTGCTAGTCACCTGGGCTCACACATAGAGGGAGGTATATAAGGTGGGCACCATCTTAGAACAGGGTTCGGTTCAGTCCGGTTCAGTTCAGAGAGGAGGAGAAGAAGAGAGGAGCTCAGCCAGAGAGGGCTGACAGGGAGCTGTGGCTCAGTCTGGGCCCAGCTCCAGAGGCAAGCCTGGAGTGGAGGCCTGAGACAGCAGAAAGAGAAAGGAGAAGGAACAGGAAGGAGAGTAAGAAAGGAACTGAAACGGAGGAGAAAGGAGGCAAGGAACACAAAGAAAGGCCCAGAGACACGAAGGCAGAAGGAACCCCATATTCCCAGAGGAGATACTGGGTGAAGGGTTGGCAGAGCAGGGTACCGGAACCCGAATTGGTGGAGGCGACTAATCCTCAGCCAACACCGGAGGTCGTGACCACATCTTGGTGCGACCCCTCACTACATCCACCAGAAAGGCATACCGCATAGGGTCAGGGAGACCGGAGAGAGGTTTCACCAAGAGAAGGCCCGAGGAAGCTGGACAAAGGTGGGTCACTGGTGGGGACGGCCAGTAGAAAGGAAGAGAGGGGAGCTTTCAGCCACACTCTGGAATTGCTTGGGAGTTGACCGAGTCCCTCACCTGGTGGACGCAGCACGGCTCGGGCGGTCACTGCTGGCCGAAGTGACCGGAGCAACAACTGTGAGTAAAGCTTTGGAAACTGCACCACACGTCTCTGTGATTCCTTGCCGCTCCAGCACCATCAGTACTGGGACACTCGCACCATCACTCCCATCATTATCCACACTAGCTGCCCTGAGGCAATACTCCTCCCGTGGGGAGTCATCCCATACTCAGCTGCACAAACAACATCAGCCTCAGCGGTCTGCAGTGCAGCGGCGGTCCCCACTGACCGCAATCCACGGGTGGCGTAGTCGGACACTTATTACCATACAAATAGACTGCCACTGGTTTGACCACCCTGGGCACGGACCGGGTCACCGCCACGGAGAACTACAACCCCCAGCGATCCGGCTCCGGGTATTCCCCCTGCACAGCAGCAGCAGCACAGGCCCAGGGGGCGCGTCACAAACATTATTCGGTTTTTAAGGAAATAAAATGTGAGGGCCCCCTTCAGATGTCAGTGTTTCCGGTACCTGTGGTGTCATTTTTCACACGTACCAGAGACTTGTAAAAACACGCACACTCATTATAATCTATGGAGCTGTGGCCCACATGTAGACATGTCCATTTTTTTCCGGCAACACGAATACAATACGTCCCGCACACCTGCACATGGATGACATAAAGCATGACATCAGTTTGCCATGTACCTGAATAGAATGCAGAATAGAAATAACAGATGTTTAGATGTGTAACAATGCTATTCACTTGGGGGAGAGATGAGGTATCACAGGAACCATTTCTATTTAAAGTACAGCTGATTTATTTCAATCCTCATAAACCGCATAACAGGAAAACTCAAATACAGCCTTTGTCCCGCACAATATGAAACATAAAGCAACAAATCCATACAATAGTGCAGGTTTGCACGCTCGAGTTAGATTCCAGCTGCCTAGTCCTTTAGCAAAGGCACACAAACCCAGAGGTTGGCAAACCTCCACACACACTGACGTCTTTGAAACAAACAAGTGAACCACACCTAAGGGTGGAGATATGGTGAGCAACGGTTTCCCCCAACTGCTCCCAATCAACCTGTCATGGTCGATTAACCTCTCTTAGTACTATGTGAACTAGAGAATTACTCCAGGTTTATATCACAAAGGACATGCACCTCTGTGATGCATATCTACCATCCACTAATTCTCCGGCAGCCATCTTACAGATGTTAAAGATGTGCAAAGATATAGGTAGATAGTTAAATATGAGGTAAATAGATGATAAATAAATATATGATAGATATGGGATAGATAAATATGGGGTAGATAGATAGCAAAATAGATATCCGTGAGATATATAATTAGTGGCTTGTGTGTGTAGTTTACTGTACATGTATTAAGCTATTTTTGATAACCAGCAAACGTAAAGCAGACAGCTGTGAGCTAATATTACCAGGCTGGGAAGGTCCATGGTTATTGTGCACTTCTAAGGATAAAAATACCAGTCCGCAGCCATCCCAGAAGCGGTGCATCACATTCTGGTGCTTTGCCTTACTCTTCCAGATTGTCCTGGTGTGGTGAATATCAGGGTAATGGTAGTTGTGGTTGATGTCATCTGTGATTTGTCAAAAATAACAGCTGATATTAATCCCTGGTGTTAGTAATGGAGAGGTGTCTATTAGACGCCCCCATTACTAACCTAGCATTAAAAAAAAACACAAAAAATACTTTATTTCAATAAACACTCTCTCACACTTTCCCTGGTTCACCAAATTATTAAAATTTAAAAAAAACGTGTAGGTCTGACGTAGTCCACCGAATCCGTGTAGTCCACAAATGGATACCTGAAAAACATAAAAAGAGAGAAATAAAAACAAGTCCCTGTCCCTCGTTTACCAGTTTATTAAAAGAAATGTTCCCACACATGTGCCAACATAGTCCAGTGTTCCCGAATCCGGTGACTGAGAATAGCAGTAACGTTACTACTATTCACATTCACCGGATACTGACGTCACCGCTCATTAGAGTCACCAGCTCATGAACAGCGGTGACGTCAGTAACGATAACTCTTATCATAGTCACTGAGTTACGCTGCCTTCTGTGAGACTCTGCGCCTCTGATGAGCATTATCAGTACTGACGTCACCACTGGTCAGAACCGCTGGGTCTCACGGAGCGCAGCATGAGCAGAGACTCTGATGAGTGGTGACGTCAGTACCCGGCAACAGTGAATAATCGCAATGTTAAGGCTATTCACAGTCGCCAGGGCCGGAATTGGGGAATGCTGGACTATGTTGGAATTGCCTAGAAACATTTTTTTTAACAAGTTGGTGAATAAGGGACAGTGTATTGTTCTTAATTTTCTCTTTTTATGTTTTTCAAGTATCCATTTGTGGACTATGTCGGATTCGATGGACTACAGCGGACCTGAATGTTGTTTTTTTTTAAATAAATTAGTGAACCAGGGAAAGTGAGGGGGTGTTTATTCAAATAAAGTATTTTTTTGTGTGTGTGTTTTTACGATTACTGGGTTAGCAATGGAGTTGTCTGATGGACACCTCTCCAGTACTAACAACAGGGTAATTGATAAATCATAGGTGACATCAATGCCTAAGTTCCTTCACCCCGATTGCCAACACACCAGGGCAGTCGGGAGGAGCGGAGGCATAATGCCAGAATGGGCAAATCGAATGTGATGCACAACTTCTCGGGTGACTTCAGGATGGTATTTTTAGTCTGGGAAGGGTCCAATAACCATGGACCTTCATAGCCTGATAATATCAGCTCACAGCTGTCTGCTTTACCTTTGCTGGTTATCAAAAGTGAGGGGGGGCACCACATTTATTTAATTTATTTATTAGCTTAATACATGTACAGTAAGCTACACGCACGCACAAGACACTAATTATATATTTCACTGATATCTATCTAGCCTATACAGTGGGGAAAATAAGTACTTGATAAACTGCCGATTTTGCAAGGTTTTTCCAACAACTGTTGGAGCAATTATTAGAAAATAGAACAAACACAAGATGACTGTCTATCTTCCTTGGTCTGGGGCTCCATGCAAGATCTCACCCCATCGGGTAAGGATGATTCTGAGAAAGGTCAGGAATCAGCCCAGAACTACACAGGAGGCCCTAGTCAATGACCTAAAGAGACCTGGGACAACAGTCTCAAACATTACCGTTAGCCACATACTACACCATCATGGATTAAAATCCTGCAGGGCATGCAAGGTCCCCCTATTCATACTAGCACAAGTTCAGGCCTGTTTAAAGTTCACCAGTGACTATCTGGATGATCCAAAGGAGGCATGGGAGAAGGTAATGTTGTCAGATGAGACCAAAATATAACTTTTTGGTATCAACTCCACTCACCGTGTTTAAAGAAAGAAGAAGGATGAGTACAACCCTAAGAACACTGTCCCAACCATGAAGCATGGTGGGGGAAACATCATACTGTGGGGGTGCTTTTCTTCAAAGGAGACAGGACGAGTGCACCGTACTGAAGGGAAGATGGATTGGGTCATGTATTGTGAGATTTTGGCCAACAACCTCCTTCTCTCAGTAAGATCTTTGAAGATGGGTTGTGGCTGGGTCTTCTAGCATGACAATGACCTGAAACACAGCCAGGCCAACTAAGGAGTGGCTCTGTAAGAAGCATTTTAAGGTCCTGGAGTGGCCTAGCCAGTCTCCTGACCTGAACCCAATAGAAAATGTTTGGAGGGAGCTCAAACTCAATGTTGCCCAGTGACAGGCCCGAAACCTGAGAGATCTGGAGAAGATCTCTATGAAAGAGTGAGCCAAAATCCCTGCTGCAGTGTGTGCAAACTTGATCAAGAACTACAGGAAAGATCTGACCTCTGTAATTGCAAACCAAGGTTTCTGTGCCAAATATTAAATTCTGTTTTTCGATTTTATCAAATAATTATTTCATGCAATAAAAAGCAAATTAATTATGTAAAAATCATACAATTTGATTTTCTGGATTTTTTTTAGAGTCTGTCTCTCACAGTTGAAATGTACCTACAATAAAAATGACAGACTTCTCCATTATTTGTAGGTGTGAAAACTTGCAAAATCGGCAGTGTATCAAATACTTATCTTCCCACTGTATCTATCTCTTTATCTATCTATCATCTATTTGCCCCATATCTATTTATCTCTATCTTTGCTCATCTTTAACACCTAAACATCTGTCATTTCTATTCTGCATTCTATTCCAGTACGAGTCACACGGGTGGCACAGGCACACGCATTAACACAGATGGCACACGAATGACACAAACGTACACTGTTAACATCGGTACTGGTTTTTCCAGTAACGGAAATATCAGGATGTGTGAAAGAGGCCTGAAAGAGAGTTTAAGGTTTAATTCAGTATGGTCACTTTAGGAGTGTGTGTAACCAAGAGGATACAGTAATAAAGTACTGTTAATAAAATTATGCTAAGAATGGCTTATTTAAGGATGGTTATGTCTATGGTCAGCAATTCATCCTTTAAAATGTACTAGAAAATTATCTAATGAGAAATTTATTAACTCTTAGGACTGGGCTACACTGCTCCTTCTTGTTGCGCTATTGATTGATTTTAACTGTTAAGTGACAGCTCATCCACCACCTACCCCGAAATGCAATGGCATGATGAGGTCACCTTATCATGCCACTCACTTCAGATCGGTACATCAGAGGCACTGAAGACAGTGATAAGATAAGCACTCCATTGGTGCTTAAGATAAAGAAAACTGTTTTTGTAGATGGGGAAGAGGGTGTTAGTGTGATGGGGAAGTATGGCGTGACAGGGTGCAAATGAGGAGAGAGAGCCACAGCATGAAGAGGCATTGTGGGGGGATAGTATGGGAAATGGGCAGCTTGTGGGGCACAGTATGGATAGGGGCAATGTGTGGGTTAAGTAAGCATTGGGGCAGCATGTGGGGGACTGTATGGAGAGGGGCACCATATTGAGAATAGTATAGGGAGTAAGCAGCTTGCTGGGGACAGTATGGAGAGGAACAACTTGTTGAGAACAGTATGGAGAGGGAGAGCTTGGGGGGACAGTATGGAGTGGGGCAGCTTGCGGGGGATAGTGTGGAGAACGACAGCATGTAAGGAACAGTATAGAGAGAGGGCAGTATGTGGGACAGGCAGTATGTGGGAGACAGTATGGAGAGGGGTAACTTGTGGGGTTGGACAGTATAGAGAGGGCCAGCTTGTAGGAAAAAATATGGAAAATGGGCAGCTTGTGGGGGACAGTATGGAGAGGGGCAGGGTGTGGGAGACAGTATGAAGAGGGGGCAGCAAGTGGAGGACAGTTTGGAGAGAGGGCAGCATATAAGGAACAGTATGGAGAAGGGAAACTTGTAAGAGACAGTATGAAGAGGGGCAGTGTGTGTGGGACAGTATTGAGAGGGGCAGTGTGCAGGGGACTGAGCTTACCCCAGGAGGCAGCATTTTGCTGCCCTCCATGAGTGGAACTCAATCGGTTATGTGAGTTTTCTGTTACACTGACACCTTTCACGGAGAACAGGGAGAATGCAGGTTCCTGCAGTTTATATTCTGTGTTTATGCCTGTGATTCGCTGGTATATATACACCAGTATTTATTAGGCTATATCTGTGCAATACAGCAGTATATCTGGATGCATAATTTTATGTTAGTGGCAGAAAAAAATATTTGCATATATTTGACTACTATATGAGTTCGAGACATGTGGTATGTGGACTTGTGCTTATCAAATATTGTGCCATCTTATACATGGTCAAATAACTATATATTATCCTTTCTATATTAAGATCACAGCATTGTTGCATAAACCTATTTTTCTAAGAACAGTATAGCACTTATAAGTTAACAGGAATATGTCTACCAGCCAAGAAATGCAAGTGTGAAAATCAACAGAGGATTTTTTTTAACGCTAGTAGGAAAACAACAATTGTATTTACATGCAGTAAATGTATCACCATACACTAAAGAATTATGCCTACATTGCCGGAAGCTTGCTATATCACCATTTTTTGCATTTCAAGTTTCACACACATTACATACTGCATATGTTTATTTATTTGCTACATGTACTTTTCTATATAAATTGTTATCAAATATGTTGGTTCTACATAAAAGCCAAATCTTGTAAGAAATTATTTGTGCTTAGTGCATCATGATATTGCACTTTAAGCAAAGCCAGCGTATAACCCATTCAACTGGAATCAGTACAGTGGCAGAAAAATACATATTGGAATAAAATCAGAAACTCATATAATGCCAGGTAAGCTCTCAACGCCTCAGCACGAATGTAATGAAATAGATCATTATTAATCAGTTCTGTGAAAGCCTTGAATTTGAAATGGAGCTTAATCCACTACACTCTGAGCTGATTTGCAAGTATGAAATGATCAATTGGAAGTTTGTGCTTGGTACCAATTCTCAATAACACAGAGCTATGCTTTAAAATAAAAAAAATGTTTTTAGACATTTAGAGACACCAAAGTGTAGATTTCAAGGCAACTCTCTACATTATATGTATCTGGTATTTCTCAAATAACAATAAAGAATAAGAAACAAGGAGTTATATTTAGTGTTGAGCGAACATGCTCGACACTGCTCGGTACTCGCCCGAGCATCACGTTACTCGGGATGTTTGGCGAGCACCGAGCATTTCCGGGTTACTCGGGCGGGAGCTCGGGTCTCCGCCCTGCATGTTTGGCGCTCTTTACAGAGCCAATGAACATGCAGGGATTGCCAGCCAGTCACTGTAATGCCGCAGCCATGTTGTTTGTGGGCATTACAGTGATTGGCTGGCCGCACAGCGTCACCTCGAGTATTTAAAACCGGGCGCCGCCATCTTGGACACAGTCGCTCCGGATCAGACAGTGTAGGGACAGCGCTGCTGATTTAGGGAGAGATATATCCTGCAAAATAGTTAGTGTAGGGTTTGTAAAGGCTGCCAGAACAAACAAACAGTCCTTCTCAGGACTAATATCCATCCCAGGTATATCAGGCAGGCAGGCAGGCTGTATAGGAGACGCAGTGGTTATACTAGCAAACGCTGCATTACAGTCCTGTGTGCTGCTCCTGTTGCTGAAATTGCGGGACTTAGCTCCAGGTCCCGGGGGCCAGGAAAAATCCTTTTTTTTAATCTAAATCCTCTTTTTTTTTCCTCCTTCACAATGTACAAATACAAATCTTATTAACCTTTTGGTGTCCCCCACCCAAAAAAAAAGTGTGCCTCTGATTTTTCAGACACAAATATATCTGTTGAAAATAGTCTGGTGTAGGCCAGAGAGACAGAAGTGTGCTATTGCTGTTCCACGGTAAAAAATCTATATCATCCTGCTTTTTGCATTTTTTGCTGTAAAAAAAAAAATAATAGTGTCTCCCTGATTTTTCAGACACAAATATATCTGTTGAAAATAGTCTGGTGTATGCCTGAGAAATACAAGTCTGGTTTTGCAGTTCCACGGTACAAACCTCTGTATTATCCACTTTTGGGCCATTTGTATCTAAAAAAAACTGTTTTTTGTGTGTCGCTCACTGTTCAGCCGCAAATATATATATATTTTAAAAAGCCTGGTATATACCAGTAAATTATAACTGTGGTTTTGCTGTTCCACAGTAAAAAAATCTCTATTATCCTGCTTTTGGCATTTTTTGCCGTAAAAAATAAATAGTGTCTCCTGATTGTTCAGACACAAATATATCTGTTGAAAATAATCTGGTGTAGGCCCGAGAAACACAAGTGTGGTTTCGCAGTTCCACGGTTCAAACCTCTGTATTATCCACTTTTGGGCCATTTGTATCTAAAAAAAACAGCTTGAGTGTGTCGCTCACTGTTCAGCCGCAAATATATATATATTCAAAAAAGTCTGGTATACACCAGTAAATTATAACTGTGGTTTTGCTGTTCCACGGTAAAACATTTCTATTATCCTGCTTTTGGCATTTTTTGCAGTAAAAAAAAAATAGTGTCTCCTGATTGTTCAGACACAAATATATCTGTTGAAAATAGTCTGGTGTAGGCCCGAGAAATACAAGTGTGGTTTCGCAGTTCCACGGTTCAAACCTCTGTATTATCCACTTTTGGGCCTCTAAAAAAAACAGTTTGAGTGTGTCGCTCACTGTTCAGCCGCAAATATCTCTATTTAAAAAAGTGTGGTATACCCCAGTAAACAATAACTGTGGTTTTGCCATCCCACGGTAAAAAATCTCTATTATTCAGGTTTTGGTAGTTTTTTCCGTAAAGAAAAACAGTAGTGTCTCCTGACTGTTGTGACACAAAAATATATCTGTTGAAAATAGTCTTGTGTAGGCCCGACATCCCAGTGTGGTTTCGCAGTTCCACGGGTCAAATCGCTGTACTATCCAGTTTTGGGCCTTTGGTATCTAAAAAAAAAAGCAGTTTGAGTGTGTCACTCACTGTTCAGCCGCAAATATCTCTATTTAAAAAAGTGTGGTATACCCCAGTAAACAATAACTGTGGTTTTGCCATCCCACGGTAAAAAATCTCTATTATTCAGGTTTTGGTCGTTTTTTCCGTAAAGAAAAACAGTAGTGTCTCCTGACTGTTGTGACACAAAAATATATCTGTTGAAAATAGTCTTGTTTAGGCCCGACATCCCAGTGTGGTTTCACAGTTCCATGGGTCAAATCGCTGTACTATCCAGTTTTGGGCCTTTGGTATCTAAAAAAAAAGCAGTTTGAGTGTGTCGCTCACTGTTCAGCCGCAAATATCTCTATTTAAAAAAGTGTGCTATACCCCAGTAAACAATAACTGTGGTTTTCCTCTTCCACGGTTCTAATCTACTCTTTGTTACCAGTTTTCCATTGATAGTGCAAGTGTAAGCTATTTTACTTCATTTACAATGGGCAAGGCGCGTGGCAAGGGACGTGGAAGTGGACGTTCTGGTGATGGTTCGTGCAGAGGACGGGGCCGTGGCCAAGGTGAAAATGTGCCACAACCAACAGCCACATCTTCTTGCTCCCACTTCTTGACCGAATTACTAGGGAAGCACAGAACAATACCAGTATTGAGAACTGATCAGTGTGAACAGGTTATTAATTGGATAGCAGACAATACTTCCAGTTACCTGGGCACCACCACCTCCGGTCTGTCTTCCACACGGTCAACTCTTAGTAGCCGTGAGTCTCGACCGCATACTCCTCCTCACCCTGATGCTCCTTCCTCCCACCATGCCGAGTGTCGTCAGACAGCAAGTGATCCCACACTTGGACACTCTGAAGAGCTTTTCACTGGTCCATTTCCATATTTGGGCCCCTCGCCTGATACGCTTGAAGTGGTGGAAGAGGAGATCCCATGTTGCGATGCCCAAATATTTGAACAGCCACGGCCACAGGAAGTCGACGTTGGCAATCTGTCACAAGAGGTGGACGATGACGAGACTCAATTGCCAGGAAGTGAGGAGGAGGATCGTGGTGCGCAAGTGGAAGAGGAGGAGGTGGTGGATGATGTAGTAACTGACCCAACGTGGAAGGAGGACATGCAGAGTGAGGCCAGCAGCACACAGGGGGAGGGAGGCAGAGTACTCCAACAGGCAGGAAGAAGCAGTGTGGTGGCCGCAGACAGAAGGCAGGCAACCGTTCCCCGTAACACCAACACGAGGGACGTTGCCAGTACAAGCGGTAGGTCTTCCAGAGTCTGGAATTTTTTTAAAGACTCTGCTGATACCTCCAAAAAGGCCATATGTTCCACCTGCCATGCCAGCATCAGCAGGGGTGACAAAACTGCCAGCCTGACCACCACCAGCATGATCAGGCACATGGCAGCAAAGCACCCGACTTTGTGGGGCGAATCCCAGGGTTCACGACCAGTGTCAGCGGGTGTCACCACTGCTTCTTCCACTGTTGTGCGTGCAATAGGACCCCCTGTTGTGTGTGCAAGGCAATCCCCTGTCCATACTGCATGTAAAGATGCCCCCTCCTCTCAGTCTTCACTTGTTATGGCAGTTTCTCAAGAAACAGCATCAAGGTCCATGTCCACGTCCCACCGCAGCGTTCAATTGTCCATATCCCAGACCTTTGAACGAAAGCGGAAATTCGCAGCTAACGCCCCACAGGCCACAGTCCTAAATTCGCACATTTCACGACTGCCTGCATTGGAAATGCTGCCTTTTAGGCTGGTGGAGACGGAATCCTTCCACAATCTTATGGCGGTGGCCGTCCCTCGGTACTCGGTCCCCAGCCGACACTATTTTGCCCGGTGTGCCATCCCCGCACTACACAAGCACATGTCCCAAAGCATCTGCCGTGCCCTCAACAAGGCAGTAACTGGGAGAGTCCACCTGACAACGGACACGTGGACAAGTGCTTGTGGCCAGGGACGGTACATCTCTCTGACGGCACACTGGGTAAACATAGTGGAAGCCGGGACCCAGTCGGACCTTGGGACGGAACACATCCTCCCCCCTCCGAGGATTGCGGGCCCTATGTCAGTCAGAGTTGCCCCCACAGTGTACAGCTCCTGCGCATCCTCCTCCTCCTCCTCCTCATGTTCAGCCTCCATCTCAGATATCACCACATCAGTTACAAGCTGGAAGCATTGCAGTACTGCCTCCGCCAAGCGGCAACAGGCTGTGCTGAAACTCATAAGCTTAGGTGATAAACCTCACACTGCTTGTGAGTTGTGGACAGCTGTGAAAGAGTAGGCAGATCTGTGGCTGATACCGCTGAACCTACATCCCGGCATGGTCGTGTGTGACAATGGCCGTAACCTGGTGGCGGCTCTGAGGCGAGGTGAGATTACACACGTACCATGCCTGGCTCATGTGCTTAACCTCGTTCTTCAGCGGTTTCTTAAATCGTACCCCGAGTTGCCAGATCTGCTCGTGAAAGTACGCCGCCTGTCAGCTCATTTTCGCAAGTCGGCTACAGCTTCCGCCGCCCTGGCTGTGTTGCAGCAACGTTTGCAGCTTCCGGCACACCGACTGGTGTGTGATGTCCCCACACGTTGGAACTCTACCCTCCACATGTTGCAAAGGATTTGTGAGCAGAAGAGAGCAGTTGTGGAGTACCAGCTGCAACAAGGCCGTCGATATTCAGGTCAGACTCCACACATAAGACCTCAGGAGTGGACCTGGATGTCTGACATATGCACCATCCTGACAAACTTTGAGGAGGCCACCAAGGTGGTGAGTGGCGATGACGCCATCATTAGTGTCAGCATCCCACTTGTCTGTCTTTTGCAACGCTCTCTGCAGAGAATTAAAGAGGAGGCATTGCAGCCAGAGTATGATGATATGGATCAAGAAGCCGTAGCGGGCGATTACACACAGCCCAGCCTCATCTCATCCCAACGTGCATTGGGGGACAATGAGGGAGAGGAGGAGGAGGAGGAACAACAGGAGCTGCTATCATGCGTTGTAGACGGTAGTACCTGTACAAGTGTCATACAGTCGGTTCAGCGTGGGTGGCCTGAGGACATGGGGGAGGACGAAGAGGAGGAGGAGGAGGAGGAGAGCATGGTCAGTCGTCATCTTGGTGAGGACAAGGAAATCTTGCCCGTTACCAGTCTGGCACGCATGGCTGACTTTATGTTACGCTGCCTTAACCGTGACCCTCTTGTTGTCAAAATGTTGGGTGACAGTCACTACTGGTTGGTGACACTTGTAGACCCCCGCTACAAGGAGAACTTTCACTCTCTTATTCCTGAGGTGGAGAGGTCTGCAAAAATGCGGCAATACCAGAAGACCCTTGCTGCAGAACTCTTAAAAAAATTCCCATCTGAACACACTAGCGGCAGAGGTCACAGTTCGTTGCCCAACCAAGGCGTACAGGCAAGAGAGATGCAACTCCAATCCAGCAGAGGCAGGGGAACACTGTCAACGTTCTGGGACAGTTTTTTGTCACCCGCCCAGCTTACAGGCCCTGAGGCGCGGGGTACTCTCACAAGGAGAGGAAAGTTTCAAAAGATAGTGAGGGAGTACCTTGCTGATCGTACCAGCGTCCTCCGTGATTCCTCTGTGCCTTTTAATTATTGGGTATCCAAGCTGGACACTTGGAATAAACTCGCTCTGCACGACTTGGAGGTCCTGGCCTACCCTGCCGCTAGCGTGTTATCGGAGCGTGTTTTTAGTGCCACTGGGGGAACTATAACTGATAAGCACACTCGCCTGTCAACTGACAATGCTGACAAGCTGACCCTTATCAAAATGAACAAGGGCTGGATTGGGCCAGACTTCTCATCACCACCAAATGACAGCAGAGTAACAAAGTCAAATCCACTGTGTTATTTCGGGAGGTGTATTCACATGCACCGCTTCACACCCACACATGGGTCTACGCTTCCTCGTTTCGGCTGTTTAATCTTCTTCTCCTTATCCTCAGCCTCCACCACCACTATACCACCAGGGTGCCAGCATTGCAAGTTGCTACGTCCTAATTTTTGGCAGCTTTTGCTTGCAAGGCATAAGCAAATACTATGGGACACCCACTCCCCAATAATGGGACTTATGTTTGTAATATGCTGTACTGCATGGCTCTTGTAAGGGGCATTGCAAGTTGCTCCGTCCTAATTTTTGGCAGCTTTTGCTTGCAAGGCGTAAGAAAATACTATGGGACACCCACTCCCCAATAATGGGACTTATGTTTGTAATATGCTGTACTGCATGGCTCTTGTAAGGGGCATTGCAAGTTGCTCCGTCCTAATTTTTGGCAGCTTTTGCTTGCAAGGCATAAGCAAATACTATGGGACACCCACTCCCCAATAATGGGACTTATGTTTGTAATATGCTGTACTGCATGGCTCTTGTAAGGGGCATTGCAAGTTGCTCCGTCCTAATTTTCGGCAGCTTTTCCTGGGAAAGCATAAGCAAATACTATGGGAGACCCACTCCCCAATAATGGGACTTATGTTTGTAATATGCTGTACTGCATGGCTCTTGTAAGGGGCATTGCAAGTTGCTCCGTCCTAATTTTTGGCAGCTTTTGCTGGGAAAGCATAAGCAAATACTATGGGAGACCCACTCCCCAATAATGGGACTTATGTTTGTAATATGCTGTACTGCATGGCTCTTGTAAGGGGCATTGCAAGTTGCTCCGTCCTAATTTTTGGCAGCTTTTGCTTGCAAGGCATAAGCAAATACTATGGGACACCCACTCCCCAATAATGGGACTTATGTTTGTAATATGCTGTACTTCATGGCTCTTGTAAGAGGCATTGCAAGTTGCTCCGTCCTAATTTTTGGCAGCTTTTGCTTGCAAGGCATAAGCAAATACTATGGGACACCCACTCCCCAATAATGGGACTTATGTTTGTAATATGCTGTACTGCATGGCTCTTGTAAGGGGCATTGCAAGTTGCTCCGTCCTAATTTTTGGCAGCTTTTGCTGGGAAAGCATAAGCAAATACTATGGGAGACCCACTCCCCAATAATGGGACTTATGTTTATAATATGCTGTACTGCATGGCTCTTGTAAGGGGCATTGCAAGTTGCTCCGTCCTAATTTTTGGCAGCTTTTGCTTGCAAGGCATAAGCAAATACTATGGGACACCCAATCCCCAATAATGGGACTTATGTTTGTAATATGCTGCACTGCATGTGACGCGCCCCCTGGGCCGTGTGTACACGTGTGTGGGATACCCGGTGCGGGGTCTCTGGGGTCTGTAGTCTCCGTGGAGGTGACCCGGTCCCGTGGCTCAGGCTGGTCAAACCAGTGGCAGTCTTTCTTAGGTTTTGAGGTTAATTGTCCGACTGCGCCACCCGTGGATTGCGGTCAGGGAGTACCACCGCTGCGAGGCAGACCGCTGAGGCTGGTGTTGTGTGCGCAGCATAGAATGGGATATCTCCCCTCGGGAGGAGTATAGCCTCAGGGCAGTG
Source organism: Phyllobates terribilis (assembly GCF_046119375.1). Classification (NCBI taxonomy): domain Eukaryota; kingdom Metazoa; phylum Chordata; class Amphibia; order Anura; family Dendrobatidae; genus Phyllobates; species Phyllobates terribilis. The sequence continues at coordinate 203,465,369 of NW_027362771.1, read as the reverse complement.
AGTGTGGATGATGGGGGTGATGGTGCACGAGCGCAGCAGGAATGACTCAGAGTCTTTGCAGTGCAGTTCAGGGTCTTTACTGATGATTATAAGGTAGACCCTCCCGGGAGTACTGGCTAGCATAAGAGACCTGGTCAGTCTGTGAGCAAGCAGGAGTTCCCCTGGCCAGGTGGAGTTGTAGGCCTCCCCGTCTGTCTGCACTCTTCCTGGCTACCTTGCTGTAAGCGGGTAGAAGTATACCACGTCCCTGAGTGTACCGTGTAGTGCTCACCCGTATGGCTGGTGACTTGGGGCCTTCTGTTAGCCTCCGCTCCACGACGGCGGTGCTGGTCCCTTGCTTGTGACTGAGCCTCCGGGCTTCTATGGCCAGAGGACCTGAAATCCCCTGCCGGCTGGCTTCTGCTGCTGGATAGATAAGTCCTCACAGCTTCGGACTCCTGTGTCTGGTTCCTATTGTCTTCTGCCAGGGCGAGCTCTGCTCAGCTTCCAGCCCCTGGTCTTTAGCTCCTAGCTCCTACAGAGCTCCTTGCTGTTACTTTCCCTTGCTCTCACTCTGACTCTGACTGTTCTCTGACTCACTCAACCCCGCTCCAGATCCAGTTTATAAGGGCAGAATTCTCCCCTCCCAGGACTGGGGCAGGAGGATGTTGCATGTTTAAGGGATCCTGACCAGGAAACCTCCCACTTGCTCTCCGACGTAATATCTCTATTACTGTGGTGACCAGACCCCTGGGGTGCCACACATGGCTCTTGTAAGGGGCATTGCAGTTCCTCATAATTTTTGGAAAGCCTTCCATTCACTGCTTAGGCCAAAAGTGCACGGGAGACCCAGTTGCTATAAATCGAAAAAAAGGTTTAGTTAACGCCCTCTGACCTCCATGTCATTTCCAAGGGGCATTGGAGTGGCTCGAAATTTTTGGTAGGCATTGCACTTACTGTATGCCCTATAACTGTGTAGCCGAACCGCTCCTTTTGTTACAGAAACATATCCTACAAGACATATCTGGTTGACTGGCCTGATATTGATGTGAATGGTCCCTGTTCCTCCTGCTCTTTCTCCTTTGCCACCACCTCATCCATCATTTATCACCTGAAGCTTTGTTTTAAAGGGAGTCATAGAACTGGGATAGTAGCAGGAAAACATCCAGCAATCCTCGGAGGAGGTAGGATATGCGCCAAAACGCTGACCACCTCAGGCCTAGCCGCTACTACATACATGCGCTTGCATTCCAAGAAAACAAAGCAGATGCTAACTTCTATCATCACCATCATGCTCCTCACCTAGGCACTCTCAACTCCCCTGATGGAGAAGCCAGGGTCCACCGGAGGAGTCTGGTTCTCTGGTGGGCTCGTCCAATGCTGCCCTAAAGCAGGCCAGGCTAAGAAAAGTGTGGGGGAAGGTGACAGGAGAAATCAGGGCGGCTGGGGACCGAGTATGGACACCTGGCCGCCACCTTGCGGCTGGGGACCGAGCGTGGACACCCGGCCGCTGGGCGGCTCGGGACAGAGTATGGATACATCGCTGCCGAAGCGGCCATGAGGTAGTGGCCAGCTTCGGCCTCCTCCAAACTAAAAGGCCCCATTTCAAGTGAAAGCAAGCAGTATGGTATTGCAGCCTGCGGGTGGGTGGGTGGTTGGCTGCATATTTTCGCTTGCATTGCAAGGAATGGGGGAGGTACAATTGAACACTGCCCTGGGACAAGGACTTGCACGGGGATAGTTGCAAGTCTGCATCTTCTGATGCGGCAAGGATCACTTCTGATGGGAACACTTTTAGACAGTGACCTGGGGGTCAGAGATGCTTCCAGGGGTCTTCCCCATGCTGATCCCTTGTCTTTTCAGCACTGTATGCATGTGTCACACAGCACATGGCCAGATAAGGTTGTAAAATGTTAAAATGACATTTCCCGGTGAACGCATTTGTTACGGTTGAAAGCAATACAAAAGTGCAAAAACGCATGAAAAATGCTACTTGTGAACATAGCCCAAGGTGTGGAGGAGTATTTTTGTTTTTGGTTATTTATTTTACCTTATACACAAGTTTTTACCCTGGAAAGGAAATTCCTTAACATATTTCACAGGAAAACCGTTTCAGTTTCGTTTTTGAACGTTTTATTGTGAGCCCGCAAAAGTGGCTTAATACCTCTGACCACGTTGTTGACAGCAGTGACCTGGAGGTCAGAAATGCTTCCAGGGGCGATCCCCATGCTGCCCCCATGTCTTTTGAGCACTGTGACTATCGTTTTGGGCACTTTTTAGGCTTTCTACAGACTGCCGGGGGTGCTGCCGCAAAAATGCTCGGGTCTTTCACAGACTAACATTGGGCTCATTGCTCGGGTCGAGCACCCGAGTATCAGGGTAAGCTCAGCCCGAGCTTCGAGCACCCGAGCATTTTAGTGATCGCTCAACACTATCAGTCGTCATCTTGGTGAGGACACAGAAGTCTTGCCCGTTACCAGTCTGGCACCCATGGCTGACTTTATGTTACGCTGCCTTAACCGTGACCCTCGCATTATCAAAATGTTGGGTGACAGTCATTACTGGTTGATGACACTTTTAGACCCCCTCTACAAGGAGAACTTTCACTCTCTTATTCCTGAGTTGGAGAGGTCTACAAAAATGGGGCAGTACCAGAAGGCCCTTGCTTCAGAACTATTAAAAAAATTCCCATCTGAACACGGTAGCGGCAGAGGTCACAGTTTGCTGCCCAACTAAGGCATACAGGCAAGAGAGACGCAACTCCAATCCAGCAGAGGCAGGGGAACACTGTCAATGTTCTAGGACAGTTTTCTGAGACCTGCCCAGCTTACAGGCCCTGAGGCGCAGGGTACTCTCACAAGGAGTGGAAAGTTTCAAAAGATGGTGAGGGAGTACCAGCGTCCTCCGTGATTCCTCTGTGCCTTTTAATTATTGGGTATCCAAGCTGGACACTTGGAATGAACTCACTCTGTATGCCTTGGAGGTCCTGGCCTGCCCTGCCGCTAGCGTGTTATCGGAGCGTGTTTTTAGTGCCGCTGGGGGAATTATAACTGATAAGCGCACTCGCCTGTCAACTGACAATGCTGACAAGCTGACCCTTATCAAAATGAACAAGGGCTGGATTGGGCCAGACTTCTCATCACCACCAAATGACAGCAGAGTAACATAAAGTCAAATCCACTGTGTTATTTCGGGAGGTGTATTCCCATGCATCGCTTCACACCCACACATGGGTATACACTTCCTCATTTCGGCTGTTTTTTGCTCTTCTCCTTATCCTCAGCCTCCACGACCACTATACCACCAGGGTGACCGTGGTCCATGTTGCCAGCATTGCAAGTTCCTCTGTCCTAATTTTTGGCAGCTTTTGCTTGGAAGGCATAGGCAAAGACTATGGGAGACCCACTCCCCAATAATGGGAATAATGTTTGTAATATGCTGTACTGCATGGCTCTTGTAAGGGACATTGCAAGTTCCCCCTTCCTAATTTTTGGCAGCTTTTGCTTGGAAGGCATAGGCAAAGACTATGGGAGACCCACTCCCCAATAATGGGAATAATGTTTTTAATATGCTGTACTGCATGACTCTTGTAAGGGGCATTAAAATCGTCTTGTTAAGCTACTGTGACCTCCACGTCTCTTCCAAGGGTCATTAATATTGTCTTTTTATTCCACTGCGACCTCCACCACTCTTCCAAGGGGCATTAAAAGCGTCTTGTTAAACCACTCTGAACTCCACGTCTCTTCCAAGGGGCATTAAAACCATCTTGTTAAGCTACTGTGACCTCCATATCTCTTCCAAGGGGCATTAAAACTGTCTTGTTAAATCACTCTGAGCTCCACGTCTCTTCTAAGGGGCATTAAAACCGTCTTGTTAAACCACTCTGAACTCCACAGCTCTTCCAAGGGGCATTGACATGTTGTTTTTAATTACCTCTAACCTCCACGACTCTTGCAACGGGCATTGCATTTCCTCCTAATTTTTGTCAGCTTTTGCTTTTCAATGCATAGGCGAACACTAAGGGAGACCCACTCCCCAATAATGGGTAGAAGGTTTTTAATACGCTGTAATCCACGTCTGTTTCAAGGGGCATTGCAGTGCCTAATAATTTTTGGAAAGCCTTCCATTCCCTGCTTAGGCCAACAGTGTACAGGAGACCCAGTTGCTATAAATGGAAAAAACAGTTTAGATAAGGCCCTCTGACCTCCATGTCACTTCCAAGGGGCATTAGAGTGCCTCGAACTTTTTGGTAGGCATTGCATTCACTGTATGCCTTATAACTGTGTAGCTGAACCGCTCCTTTTGGTACAGAAACATATCCTACAAGACATGTGTGGTTGGCTGGCCTGATATTGATGTGAATGGTCCCTGTTCCTCCTGCTCTTTCTCTTTTGCCACCACCTCATCCATCATTCATCACCTGAAGCTTTGTTTTAACGGGAGTCATAGAACTGGGATAGTAGCAGGAAAACATCCAGCAATCCTCGAAGGAGGTAGAATATGCGCCAAAACGCTGACCACCTCAGGCCTAGCTGCTACTACATACATGCGCTTGCATTCCAAGGAACAAAAAGCTAAGGAGGTGGATGGCCTCATGATCATGAATAATTTACTCGTTGTGTAGGAGGCCGACCACTGCTGCTGTCTACCTTCTGAACTTTGTGTTGAAGCCTGATTGACCCAGGACCCGCAATCCTCTATGTCTGGAGGACGTATTGCATCCCAGTGTCCAACTGTGTCCCGGCTTCCACAATATTAACCCAGTGTGAAGGCGTCAGTGAGATGGACCATTCCTGGCCACATTCACTTGTCCACGTGTTTGTGGTTAGGCTGTCCTTCCCACTAAATGCACTGGGGAGGGCACAGGTAATGTTTTGGTATGCGCACTTGTGTATAAGGCGCACCGGGACAAATAGGGGCGGCTGGGGACCGTTTATGGACACCCGGCCACCCCCACGTGGCTGGGGACTGTGTGTGGGCACCCGGTTCGCAGGGCGGCTGGGGACTGAGTATGGACACCCGGCCGCCCCGGCTGGGGACCAAGCGTGGACACCCGGCCGCCGGGCGGCTGGGGACTGAGTATGAATACCAGGCTACCGACGCAGCCATGACGTGGTGGCCAGATTCCACCTCCACATGCCTAAAAGGCCCAATTTCAAGTGCAAGCAAGCTAACAGTATGGTATTGCAGCCTGGGGGTGGGTGGGTGGCAGGCTGCATACTTGCGCTTGTATTGCAAGTTATGGGGGAGGTACAATTGAACACTGCCCTGGGACAAGGACTTGCACGGGGATAGTTGCAAGTCTGCATCTTTTGATGCGGCAAGGATCACTTCTGATGGGCACACTTTTAGGCAGTGAACTGGGTGTCAGAGATGTATCCAAGGGTCTTCCCCATGCTGTTCCCATGTCTTTTTAGCACTGTATGCATGTGTCACACAGCACATGGCCAGATAAGGTTGTAAAATGTTAAAATGACATTTCCCGGTGAATGCATTTGTCACGGTTGAAAGCAATACAAACGTGCAAAAACGCATAAAAAATGCTACTTGTGAACATAGCCCAAGGTGTGGAGGAGTATTTTTGTTTTTGGTTATTTATTTTACCCTATACACAAGTCTTTACCCTGGAAAGGATGTTCCTTAACCCCTTTCCGACCTGGTCAGTAATAGTACGCACCAGGTCGGGAAGGCCGGATCAGCGGGGGCTCCGGCAGTGAGCCCGCACTGAAGTGAGCACATGTCAGCTGATTATTGGAATCGCAATCCACCCGCGGCTGTTAACATGTTAAATCTCTGACAATGGCATTTAACTCGCGCTTCCGGGAGTCCTAAGCCCCGCCCATCAGTGACCCCGTCACGTGATCGCGGGTCACCAATGGGTGGGCATGACAACTCAGGGTCTGCAGCAGACGCCTGTGGTTGACATGTCTCAATTGCTATGAGCGCCACCTACTGGTCAGCGCTCATAGCAAGTGAGCATTTCTCCTGCATACAAGCGATCTGCTCATCGCTTGTATGCAGTAGAAGCAATCAGACAACTGCTGCTTCTAGTCTCCTCTGGAGACTATAGAAGCAAGCAGAAAGTGTAAAAAAAAAGCTTTTAAAAAAATAAAAAATATATAAAAGTTTAAGTCACCCCCCTTTCGCCCCATTCAAAATAAAATATATATATATATAAAAAAAAAAACACATACACATATTTGGTATCGCCGCGTTCAGAATCGCCCGATCTATCAATATAAAAGAAGAATTAATACAATCAGTAAACGGCGTAACGAGAAAAAAATTTTAAACGCCAGAATTAAGTTTTTTGGTCGCTACAACTTTGCAATAAAATGAAATAACGGGCGATCAAAACATCGGATCTACCCCAATATGGTATCAATAAAAACGTCAGCCCGGAACGCAAAAAATAAGCCCTCACCTGGCCCCAGATCCCGAAAAATGGAGAAGCTAAGGGTCTCGGAAAATGGCGTCATTTTTTTTGTTTTTTTTAGCAAGCTTTGGATTTTTTTTTCACCACTTAAATAAAAATGAACCTATACATGTTTGGTGTCTATGAACTCATAACTACCTGGAAAATAATGATGGCAGGTCAGTTTTAGCAATCTGTGAACGTGGTAAAAAAAAGGACCCAAAAAACAACTGTGGAATTGCATTTTTTTTGCAGTTTCACTGCACTTGGAATTTTTTTCCCATTTTCCAGCACACGATATGGTAAAACCAGTGATGGTGTTTAAAAGTACAACTCGTCCCGCGAAAAATATGCCCTCACATGGCCATATTAAATGAAAATTAAAAAAGTTCTGGCTCTGGGAAGAAGGGGAGCAAAAAAGGAAAACACAAAAACAGAAAGACCCATGGTCGTTAAGGGGTTAACATATTTCACAGGAAAGCACTTTCACTTTCGTTTTTGAACGTTTTATTGTGAGCCTGTAAAAGTGGCTTAATACCTCTGACCACATTGTTGACAGCAGTGACCTGGGGGTCAGAAATGCTTCCAGGGGCGATCACCATGCTGTCCCCATGTCATTTGAGCACTGTCACTATCATTTTGGGCACTTTTTAGGCTTTCTACAGACTGCCGGGGGAGCCGCCGCAAAAATGTTCTGGTCTCCCATAGACTAACATTGGGCTCGTTGCTCGGGTCGAGCACCCGAGTATCACAGTGAGCTCGGCCCGAGCTTCGAGCACCCGAGCATTTTAGTGCTCGCTCAACACTAGTTATATTACATTCTGTTATATTTACTCTTTAACAAAATAAATATAATAAAAAGGTTACGTTCAGAAACAATAATTTTAAGTACTTTATTAGGGCATTAACAATTAATAGTGGAGGTCACCCTATTCAGGACATTCAGTCTAGTAGTAAGTAAAGAGAATACAAAAAGGGTCTTCTTCTCTTTTTCTCTCTGGGAAACGTAGGCCCAATTCATCACTGCTTTTATTCCTTTACTCCAGTATTCTGGTGTAAAAAGGTTTGAAAAGTAGCCTAATTTTGGCCAACTGAAGGCTAAGCTAAAATGATGATAACTTTGGCACTCTCACGACATTTTTGACCAGCTCCGACAAAGTGGATAGAGCTGGGGTGAGCGGATGTGTTCGCTATGCCACATATCTTGCTCCATCAGGCACTGGAGTAGGATTTATGGCGAGACACACACGGAGACGAACACCATTCATCTGGCGCTCCTGATTTATGAAGAGGCGTACAGTCTTGATGAATTGGGCCCTTAGCCGTTCCATGCATTATACATACAGGCCCTTATATTTCAATTGAAACTGTGCAATGCTTCAGTTATCCTGGGATGGCGCTGCAGGAAAATTGGACACTTGTTGCCAGGTCTAATATCAAATTACATCTGATAGCTGGGTGTCCCAGCAGCTGGACCATCTCTGATTAGCATATTACTAAGAGATCCCAATTGTTTCAGGGGCCTAACAGAAGCATGTAACCCCTATACTGGCAAATATTAGTAGTAGTAGTAGTAATAGTAGCAATTTAAGTCTAGGAAATTACCATCCAATTTACTAGTATATAGTACCAGCTGTTAAGAATGTATATTTAGCAGGTAAGATGTTCCACTAGGATTATAATAGATCATTTCCATATGAAATTATTCTACAATTAAATATAAGATGTATTAAATCTTGCAGTGCTGCGTTGAGCAGTTGGTACCCAGAAGATCTGTGTTAGCCCCACCCTACCACTAGCTATACCAGAGGTCGACAGCATAAGGTTCCCCAGCTGCTGTGGAAATGCTAATGCAGGAGCAAGCAGCCAGCTTTTGTAGCCTGATAACAGATGGAGTGCCACAGGTTGCCCAAGTCTGATCTACAGCATCACTTCAATTACGACTGCTATGCAGATTCATTTTACGGGTTCATACTGGTTCAGTGTATTTAAGGTTTTCTGTTTGTTTCGTCTGTCAGACACTTACAATTATTAGCATCAACTAACAAAGAATATTGTATTCATCTAGAAAGTCGCCTGCTGTGTTCCTTACTGAAAGGGTTATTCCCATCTTCATAAATGGTTATTAATCAGTTAGTGCTTGTAAATAACAAGCAATTTTACAATTTACCTCATTAAAAATTTTCAGCCGTTTTTGAGATATTAACACTTTTCTCGTTACCTTGGAGATTGACTACTGCTGCTAGACAGCAGAACATAGGCGGTGATTACAAACCCTTTAGTAATGAGTTTTGAAGCTAACCAGAATTGATGGAGCTCACTGTTACTTTTTAATCCTAACCACCTTCAGCACAGTACTTAAAAGAAGCGGTGGTCAGTCTCCTAGGCAACTAGTTGTAAACAATTGGTTGCAAATTATAATAAGAAGTAAACTGCAACATTTCTAGTATTTACAAGCATTATTATTCTTTTTTAAGTGCCTGAGAACTGTGCTCTAAACTCGAGTGTGCTAAAAAAAAGTGACTAAATGTGCCACAAAAAAGTGCACTAGGATGCGGGTCAAGCGTAGCCCTCTCGAACAGGAGAAAAGTCCCCTATAATCGATTCCTTTCCCTCAGAGCCAGAAGGCCATAGCGAAGGTCAGGGACTAGTGGCCTACCCTTAACGAAGGCAAGGGAGACCCAATCTTGCTCCCTACATCTGCCTGGGCTCCCACCCAAACAAAACTAGGAGCCATCTAGATCGGCTCCCCTCCCGAGCATTAAGGCCCCGTCACACTTAGTGACGCTACAGCGATCCCGACAACGATACGACCTGTCAGGGATCGTTGCTGCGTCGCTATGTGATCGCTGGTGAGCTGTCAAACAGGCAGGCTCACCAGCGATCAGGGGAGCAGTGACATCGTGGAAAGAACCTTTCCACGATGTCCTGCTCCTGGTTACCAGCCTGCTGAAGCAGGAGCAGGCTGGTAACCATGATAAACAGCGGGTTATTAGGGGCACACGCGCACCTAGTAACCCGCCGTTCATCATGGTTACCACTCTGCTACGGTGAGCGGTAACCAGGAGCAGGACATCGTGGAAAGATTCTTTCCACGATGTCGCTGCTCCCCTGATCGCTGGTGAGCCTGCCTGTTTGACAGCTCACCAGCAATCACATAGCGATGCAGCAACGATCCCTGACAGGTCATATCATTGTCGAGATCGCTGTAGCGTCACTAAGTGTGACGGGGCCTTAAAGAAGTTGTCACCACACACATGCTGGATCTAGAGGAGTTCGGATAGCTCATTGCTTTGGTGCTCTGCTCTTGCTTAACAAAGTAGTTTTTAAAAATAAATTATAAAAATTGACATTTGAAAATCTGTTGCCTCAACAATGTAAAAATCTTAAAAAAATATAAGGACAAGATGCAAACTAATGCACAAAGTTTAATTTCTCAATGGCAATTAGGCAAATGTAAAATGAATATAATTTGAACTAACGACTTGCTATATGTTTATTTTATGCAAAGGTGCCTTGTAAATTTAGATCACACTCAATTTAGAATTATTTTTAATTTGGAGCTCATAACAGTACATGCTGGTCTCAAGGGTCTCAAATAATATGTCTGTCATAAAAATGTAAAGCTTTTCTGCAGCCTTTAAAAATCCCAGCACTGAAACCCCCAATAATCATAAGAACAGTGGTCCCGAGTATTCCATTTGAATGGAGCAGCAGTTGAGCATGCACACTTCCATTCTATTTAAGTCTAGGACTGTTGAATGAAGCAAAGTACTCAGTTTGGCTACCTCCATCAGTCCCATACACTGTGAATGGAGCGGCAGTGCAATCACTCAACTGTAGTCACATGCGGCGCACTGTCAGCCCTCCCCCATACAGTGCTCTACTCCTGCTTAGAGGCAGAAAATCTCACAGAGCAGGTGAAATCTCATGAGACTTTTACTGCTCACTGTTTCATGAGTCAATTGGCTTCTTAAAGAGATTCTATCAGCGGTTTTTGCTATGTAATGTGAAGACAGCATGCTGTAGGGGTTAAAACACATATTTCAGAGATGCCTCTTTTATCACCCTCTGTGGTTTTGTTTACCTGCAATGATTGTTTTAGCACCAGGAGCTTATCATTGCTGGACACTGCAACATGTACCTCTTGGTCTGGCACACCCCCTGCTGTGATAAGCACCTCACTGTCTATGGACATTGTATTTGGAGAGCCTGGTGTGGGTGGGGTTATTTGTGGCAAGGGACTGTAGCATCAAGAACATTGTCATATATATTCCATTCATCCCTACTTACCGCAGAGTCAACCCTAGTATATTAGGTGTAAGACACAGTTCTTGCTTTGCCGTTTCATATTTTTTCTTCAGGCAGTTTTTCGTCAATAACAGAAGTAGATATTAAGAAGAAAGAAGTAACCTTTAGTGAGGAATTTATCATATGTTCTGAGCCAGAATTTTGGGCTATTTGGTGTCATTTTTAACTTTTTAAACACATTTATAAAAGTTATCCTCCATTGCAAAAGCATTTTTCGCTAAGACCGTCATTTTTATTTTTTGTTTGTCAAAAGAGGTGAATCCCCAGTATTTTCATGGCTTCATCTATAAATATGATAAGGGATTTTGTTAAACAGTCTCAGAAAATGCCATAAATTCACTCCAGCAAAAGGGTGGCCTAAAACATGTGAAATGAGATTGGAGTCTTACATCTAAAGATATGCCAAATTTATCAAACATCGTGTGACAGTTTGGTAAATTTGGTGCAAATAATAATGTAGCTGGAACCAAACCTGACTTCAAAAATTCCTTTTATGATAAGTTTTCCCCATTCTTTTGAATCTCCATTTTAAAGTCATTTTTGGTATAAAAAAGGAATTTAAAGCACCACTCCAGCGATTTGTTTTATATTTTACCACTGGAGTGGTGCCACTAACTTAAGTGCCCTGCACTTAGTATTATGCTCACTAGTAGAGATGAGCGGTGTTCGACTTGAACTGTTCGCCAATCTCAAATTCGAGCTGTTTTGAGCGGTGTTCGAGCCGTTCGGCGAACACGAACGATTTGAAAAAAATTCGGCTGTTCGAGGTTATGTTCGATAACTGTTCGTGCACCAAAATCATAACTGGATTTTTTCTCAGCAATGATGAAAATTAATGTTAATACGCAGTTTGAGTGTACAGCGAGGCGGGGTGAGGGGCAGGGGATGGATCTCTGCAGGAATAATGAAGATCTCCATTTTTTTTTTCTCTTTCCCGCATTTACAGTGGGGAGGTGCAATCTGTCAGCCTATCAGCAGCGCACACACGGAGCGAAGTGCTTTTTTTCACACAAGCAAGGGCATGTGTCATTGGCAGTGTATGTCACATGTCCTTGCCCTATAAGACCCAGCCATTTTCCCCGTCGCCACCATTTTCTCAATGCTGCAGCTGCGTGTTAGACGGCACCGCTGTTGCTGTGTGCGCTATACCTTGTTAATTTCAAGCCAATTTTCGCACAACTCTACAGATAGCTTGGGAGTAGGGAATAGTTGTGATTGCAATCCTTTTAAGGACTAGGTTACAGCATTTCCTACGACTTTAATCAGGCAGGTCTGTGCTCTTAAATAGATAGGTTGGGAGTAAAGACTAATTGTAATTGCAGTCCTTTTCAGGACTAAGTTAGATCAGTTCCTATCAGTTTTTGCCAGGCAGGTCTGTGATAATGCTGTGCAAGTTTTTTTCACAGCATTTGGCTAAATATAGCAAAGCTAATCCTTTTTGGCCTATTGCAGAGTGTGTTAGTCAGTGGAGTAGCCTATCTGTGTTGCAAGCTACACCACCTGTGTATAAAATACGAATTTTTTTACTGCACCTAGTGAAGTAAAACCTTTTGGGCATAGCATCATTCTATTAGTCCATCTATACTGACCTCATAAGGTTGCAAATTGAATATAATTTTTTCTGCATCTACCTCTGAAAAAATATTTGGGCTTCTAGCTGTGTGTGGGACTTGTTCTATTAGTTCATCTATACTGACCTCCATCAGGTTGCAAATTGAATATAATTTTTTTCTGCATCTAGCTCTGAAAAAATATTTGGCCTTCTAGCAGTGTGTGGGACTTGTTCTATTAGTCCATCTATACTGACCTCCATCAGGTTGCAAATTGAATATAATATTTTTCTGCATCTAGCTCTGAAAAAAAATTTGGGCTTCTAGCAGTGTGTGGGACTTGTTCTATTAGTCCTTCTATACTGACCTCCATCAGGTTGCAAATTGAATATAATTTTTTTCTGCATCTAGCTCTGAAAAATATTTGGCCTTCTAGCAGTGTGTAGGACTTGTTCTATTAGTCCATCTATACTGACCTCCATCAGGTTGCAAATGGAATATAATTTTTTTCTGCATCTAGCTCTGAAAAAATATTTGGCCTTCTAGAAGTGTGTGGGACTTGTTCAATTAGTCCATCTATACTGACCTCCATCAGGTTGCAAATGGAATATAATTTTTTTCTGCATCTAGCTCTGAAAAAATATTTGGCCTTCTAGCAGTGTGTGGAACTTGTTCTATTAGTCCATCTATACTGACCTCCATCAGGTTGCAAATTGAATATAATATTTTTCTGCATCTAGCTCTGAAAAAATATTTGGCCTTCTAGCAGTGTGTGGGACTTGTTCTATTAGTCCATCTATACTGACCTCCATCAGGTTGCAAATTGAATATAATATTTTTCTGCATCTAGCTCTGAAAAAATGTTTGGCCTTCTAGCAGTGTGTGGGACTTGTTCTATTAGTCCATCTATACTGACCTCATAAGGTTGCAAATTGAATATAATTTTTTTCTGCATCTACCTCTGAAAAAATATTTGGGCTTCTAGCTGTGTGTGGGACTTGTTCTATTAGTCCATACTGACCTCCATCAGGTTGCAAATTGAATATAATATTTTTCTGCATCTAGCTCTGAAAAAATATTTGGCCTTCTAGCTGTGTGTGGGACTTGTTCTATTAGTCCATCTATACTGACCTCCATCAGGTTGCAAATTTAATATAATTTTTTTCTGCATCTAGCTCTGAAAAAATATTTGGCCTTCTAGCAGTGTGTGGGACTTGTTCTATTAGTCCATCTATACTGACCTCCATCAGGTTGCAAATTGAATATAATATTTTTCTGCATCTAGCTCTGAAAAAATATTTGGGCTTCTAGCAGTGTGTGGGACTTGTTCTATTAGTCCTTCTATACTGACCTCCATCAGGTTGCAAATTGAATATAATTTTTTTCTGCATCTAGCTCTGAAAAAATATTTGGCCTTCTAGCAGTGTGTAGGACTTGTTCTATTAGTCCATCTATACTGACCTCCATCAGGTTGCAAATTGAATATAATTTTTTTCTGCATCTAGCTCTGAAAGAATATTTGGCCTTCTAGCAGTGTGTGGGACTTGTTCTATTAGTCCATCTATACTGACCTCCATCAGGTTGCAAATTGAATATAATTTTTTTCTGCATCTACCTCTGAAAAAATATTTGGCCTTCTAGCTGTGTGTGGGACTTGTTCTATTAGTCCATCTATACTGACCTCCATCAGGTTGCAAATTGAATATAATATTTTTCTGCATCTAGCTCTGAAAAAATATTTGGCCTTCTAGCAGTGTGTGGGACTTGTTCTATTAGTCCATCTATACTGACCTCCATCAGGTTGCAAATTGAATTTAATATTTTTTTGCATCTAGCTCTGAAAAAATATTTGGCCTTCTAGCAGTGTGTGGGACTTGTTGTATTAGTCCATCTATACTGACCTCCATCAGGTTGCAAATTGAATATAATTTTTTTCTGCATCTAGCTCTGAAAAATATTTGGCCTTCTAGAAGTGTGTGGGACTTGTTCTATTAGTCCATCTATACTAACCTCCATCAGGTTGCAAATGGAATATAATTTTTTTCTGCATCTAGCTCTGAAAAAATATTTGGCTTTCTAGCAGTGTGTGGGACTTGTTCTATTAGTCCATCTATACTGACCTCCATCAGGTTGCAAATTGAATATAATATTTTTCTGCATCTAGCTCTGAAAAAATATTTGGCCTTCTAACAGTGTGTGGGACTTGTTCTATTAGTCTATCTATACTGACCTCCATCAGGTTGCAAATTGAATATAATATTTTTCTGCATCTAGCTCTGAAAAAATGTTTGGCCTTCTAGCAGTGTGTGGGACTTGTTCTATTAGTCCATCTATACTGACCTCATAAGGTTGCAAATTGAATATAATTTTTTTCTGCATCTACCTCTGAAAAAATATTTGGGCTTCTAGCTGTGTGTGGGACTTGTTCTATTAGTCCATACTGACCTCCATCAGGTTGCAAATTGAATATAATTGTTTTCTGCATCTAGCTGTGAAAAAATATTTGGCCTTCCAGCAGTGTGTGGTACTTGTTCTATTAGTCCATCTATACTGACCTCCATCAGGTTGCAAATTGAATATAATATTTTTCTGCATCTAGCTCTGAAAAAATATTTGGCCTTCTAGCTGTGTGTGGGACTTGTTCTATTAGTCCATCTATACTGACCTCCATCAGGTTGCAAATTGAATATAATTTCTTTCTGCATCTAGCTCTGAAAAAATGTTTGGCCTTCTTGCAGTGTGTGGGACTTGTTCTATTAGTCGATCTATACTGACCACCATCAGGTTGCAAATTGAATATAATTTTTTTCTGCATCTACCTCTGAAAAAATATTTGGGCTTCTAGCTGTGTGTGGGACTTGTTCTATTAGTCCATCTATACTGACCTCCATCAGGTTGCAAATTGAATATAATTTTTTTCTGCATCTAGCTCTGAAAAAATATTTGGCCTTCTAGCAGTGTGTGGGACTTGTTCTATTAGTCCATCTATACTGACCTCCATCAGGTTGCAAATTGAATATAATTTCTTTCTGCATCTACCTCTGAAAAAATATTTGGGCTTCTAGCTGTGTGTGGGACTTGTTCTATTAGTACATCTATACTGACCTCCATCAGGTTGCAAATTGAATATAATTTTTTTCTGCATCTCGCTCTGAAAAAATATTTGGCCTTCTAGCAGTGTGTGGGACTTCTTCTATTAGTCCATCTATACTGACCTCCATCAGGTTGCAAATTGAATGTAATATTTTTCTACATCTAGCTCTGAAAAAATATTTGGCCTTCTAGCAGTGTGTGGGACTTGTTCTATTAGTCCATCTATACTGACCTCCATCAGGTTGCAAATTGAATATAATTTTTTTCTGCATCTAGCTCTGAAAAAATATTTGGCCTTCTAGCTGTGTGTGGGACTTGTTCTATTAGTCCATCTATACTGACCTCCATCAGGTTGCAAATTGAATATAATATTTTTCTGCATCTAGCTCTGAAAAAATATTTGGCCTTCTAACAGTGTGTGGGACTTGTTCTATTAGTCTATCTATACTGACCTCCATCAGGTTGCAAATTGAATATAATATTTTTCTGCATCTAGCTCTGAAAAAATGTTTGGCCTTCTAGCAGTGTGTGGGACTTGTTCTATTAGTCCATCTATACTGACCTCATAAGGTTGCAAATTGAATATAATTTTTTTCTGCATCTACCTCTGAAAAAATATTTGGGCTTCTAGCTGTGTGTGGGACTTGTTCTATTAGTCCATACTGACCTCCATCAGGTTGCAAATTGAATATAATTGTTTTCTGCATCTAGCTCTGAAAAAATATTTGGCCTTCCAGCAGTGTGTGGTACTTGTTCTATTAGTCCATCTATACTGACCTCCATCAGGTTGCAAATTGAATATAATATTTTTCTGCATCTAGCTCTGAAAAAATATTTGGCCTTCTAGCTGTGTGTGGGACTTGTTCTATTAGTCCATCTATACTGACCTCCATCAGGTTGCAAATTGAATATAATTTCTTTCTGCATCTAGCTCTGAAAAAATGTTTGGCCTTCTTGCAGTGTGTGGGACTTGTTCTATTAGTCCATCTATACTGACCACCATCAGGTTGCAAATTGAATATAATTTTTTTCTGCATCTACCTCTGAAAAAATATTTGGGCTTCTAGCTGTGTGTGGGACTTGTTCTATTAGTCCATCTATACTGACCTCCATCAGGTTGCAAATTGAATATAATTTTTTTCTGCATCTAGCTCTGAAAAAATATTTGGCCTTCTAGCAGTGTGTGGGACTTGTTCTATTAGTCCATCTATACTGACCTCCATCAGGTTGCAAATTGAATATAATTTCTTTCTGCATCTACCTCTGAAAAAATATTTGGGCTTCTAGCTGTGTGTGGGACTTGTTCTATTAGTACATCTATACTGACCTCCATCAGGTTGCAAATTGAATATAATTTTTTTCTGCATCTCGCTCTGAAAAAATATTTGGCCTTCTAGCAGTGTGTGGGACTTCTTCTATTAGTCCATCTATACTGACCTCCATCAGGTTGCAAATTGAATGTAATATTTTTCTACATCTAGCTCTGAAAAAATATTTGGCCTTCTAGCAGTGTGTGGGACTTGTTCTATTAGTCCATCTATACTGACCTCCATCAGGTTGCAAATTGAATATAATTTTTTTCTGCATCTAGCTCTGAAAAAATATTTGGCCTTCTAGCAGTGTGTGGGACTTGTTCTATTAGTCCATCTATACTGACCTCCATCAGGTTGCAAATTGAATATAATTTTTTTCTGCATCTACCTCTGAAAAAATATTTGGGCTTCTAGCTGTGTGTGGGACTTGTTCTATTAGTCCATCTATACTGACCTCCATCAGGTTGCAAATTGAATATAATATTTTTCTGCATCTAGCTCTGAAAAAATATTTGGCCTTCTAGCAGTGTGTGGGACTTGTTCTATTAGTCCATCTATACTGACCTCATAAGGTTGCAAATTGAATATAATTTTTTTCTGCATCTACCTCTGAAAAAATATTTGGGCTTCTAGCTGTGTGTGGGACTTGTTCTATTAGTCCATACTGACCTCCATCAGGTTGCAAATTGAATATAATTTTTTTCTGCATCTAGCTCTGAAAAAATATTTGGCCTTCTAGCAGTGTGTGGGAATTGTTCTATTAGTCCATCTATACTGACCTCCATCAGGTTGCAAATTGAATATAATATTTTTCTGCATCTAGCTCTGAAAAAATATTTGGCCTTCTAGCAGTGTGTGGGACTTGTTCTATTAGTCCATCTATACTGACCTCCATCAGGTTGCAAATTGAATGTAATATTTTTCTGCATCTAGCTCTAAAAAAATATTTGGCCTTCTAGCAGTGTGTGGGACTTGTTGTATTAGTCCATCTATACTGACCTCCATCAGGTTGCAAATTGAATATAATTTTTTTCTCCATCTAGCTCTGAAAAAATATTTGGCCTTCTAGAAGTGTGTGGGACTTGTTCTATTAGTCCATCTATACTAACCTCCATCAGGTTGCAAATGGAATATAATTTTTTTCTGCATCTAGCTCTGAAAAAATATTTGGCCTTCTAGCAGTGTGTGGGACTTGTTCTATTAGTCCATCTATACTGACCTCCATCAGGTTGCAAATTGAATATAATATTTTTCTGCATCTAGCTCTGAAAAAATATTTGGCCTTCTAACAGTGTGTGGGACTTGTTCTATTAGTCTATCTATACTGACCTCCATCAGGTTGCAAATTGAATATAATATTTTTCTGCATCTAGCTCTGAAAAAATGTTTGGCCTTCTAGCAGTGTGTGGGACTTGTTCTATTAGTCCATCTATACTGACCTCATAAGGTTGCAAATTGAATATAATTTTTTTCTGCATCTACCTCTGAAAAAATATTTGGGCTTCTAGCTGTGTGTGGGACTTGTTCTATTAGTCCATACTGACCTCCATCAGGTTGCAAATTGAATATAATTGTTTTCTGCATCTAGCTCTGAAAAAATATTTGGCCTTCCAGCAGTGTGTGGTACTTGTTCTATTAGTCCATCTATACTGACCTCCATCAGGTTGCAAATTGAATATAATATTTTTCTGCATCTAGCTCTGAAAAAATATTTGGCCTTCTAGCTGTGTGTGGGACTTGTTCTATTAGTCCATCTATACTGACCTCCATCAGGTTGCAAATTGAATATAATTTCTTTCTGCATCTAGCTCTGAAAAAATGTTTGGCCTTCTTGCAGTGTGTGGGACTTGTTCTATTAGTCCATCTATACTGACCACCATCAGGTTGCAAATTGAATATAATTTTTTTCTGCATCTACCTCTGAAAAAATATTTGGTCTTCTAGCTGTGTGTGGGACTTGTTCTATTAGTCCATCTATACTGACCTCCATCAGGTTGCAAATTGAATATAATTTTTTTCTGCATCTAGCTCTGAAAAAATATTTGGCCTTCTAGCAGTGTGTGGGACTTGTTCTATTAGTCCATCTATACTGACCTCCATCAGGTTGCAAATTGAATATAATTTCTTTCTGCATCTACCTCTGAAAAAATATTTGGGCTTCTAGCTGTGTGTGGGACTTGTTCTATTAGTACATCTATACTGACCTCCATCAGGTTGCAAATTGAATATAATTTTTTTCTGCATCTAGCTCTGAAAAAATATTTGGCCTTCTAGCAGTGTGTGGGACTTGTTCTATTAGTCCATCTATACTGACCTCCATCAGGTTGCAAATTGAATGTAATATTTTTCTACATCTAGCTCTGAAAAAATATTTGGCCTTCTAGCAGTGTGTGGGACTTGTTCTATTAGTCCATCTATACTGACCTCCATCAGGTTGCAAATTGAATATAATTTTTTTCTGCATCTAGCTCTGAAAAAATATTTGGCCTTCTAGCAGTGTGTGGGACTTGTTCTATTAGTCCATCTATACTGACCTCCATCAGGTTGCAAATTGAATATAATTTTTTTCTGCATCTACCTCTGAAAAAATATTTGGGCTTCTAGCTGTGTGTGGGACTTGTTCTATTAGTCCATATATACTGACCTCCATCAGGTTGCAAATTGAATATAATATTTTTCTGCATCTAGCTCTGAAAAAATGTTTGGCCTTCTAGCAGTGTGTGGGACTTGTTCTATTAGTCCATCTATACTGACCTCATAAGGTTGCAAATTGAATATAATTTTTTTCTGCATCTACCTCTGAAAAAATATTTGGGCTTCTAGCTGTGTGTGGGACTTGTTCTATTAGTCCATACTGACCTCCATCAGGTTGCAAATTGAATATAATTTTTTTCTGCATCTAGCTCTGAAAAAATATTTGGCCTTCTAGCAGTGTGTGGGAATTGTTCTATTAGTCCATCTATACTGACCTCCATCAGGTTGCAAATTGAATATAATATTTTTCTGCATCTAGCTCTGAAAAAATATTTGGCCTTCTAGCTGTGTGTGGGACTTGTTCTATTAGTCCATCTATACTGACCTCCATCAGGTTGCAAATTGAATATAATATTTTTCTGCATCTAGCTCTGAAAAAATATTTGGCCTTCTAGCAGTGTGTGGGACTTGTTCTATTAGTCCATCTATACTGACCTCCATCAGGTTGCAAATTGAATGTAATATTTTTCTGCATCTAGCTCTGAAAAAATATTTGGCCTTCTAGCAGTGTGTGGGACTTGTTCTATTAGTCCATCTATACTGACCTCCATCAGGTTGCAAATTGAATATAATTTTTTTCTGCATCTAGCTCTGAAAAAATATTTGGCCTTCTAGCAGTGTGTGGGACTTGTTCTGTTAGTCCATCTATACTGACCTCCATCAGGTTGCAAATTGAATATAATTTTTTTCTGCATCTACCTCTGAAAAAATATTTGGGCTTCTAGCTGTGTGTGGGACTTGTTCTATTAGTCCATCTATACTGACCTCCATCAGGTTGCAAATTGAATATAATTTTTTTCTGCATCTAGCTCTGAAAAAATATTTGGCCTTCTAGCAGTGTGTGGGACTTGTTCTATTAGTCCATCTATACTGACCTCCATCAGGTTGCAAATTGAATATAATTTCTTTCTGCATCTACCTCTGAAAAAATATTTGGGCTTCTAGCTGTGTGTGGGACTTGTTCTATTAGTACATCTATACTGACCTCCATCAGGTTGCAAATTGAATATAATTTTTTTCTGCATCTAGCTCTGAAAAAATATTTGGCCTTCTAGCAGTGTGTGGGACTTGTTCTATTAGTCCATCTATACTGACCTCCATCAGGTTGCAAATTGAATGTAATATTTTTCTACATCTAGCTCTGAAAAAATATTTGGCCTTCTAGCAGTGTGTGGGACTTGTTCTATTAGTCCATCTATACTGACCTCCATCAGGTTGCAAATTGAATATAATTTTTTTCTGCATCTAGCTCTGAAAAAATATTTGGCCTTCTAGCAGTGTGTGGGACTTGTTCTATTAGTCCATCTATACTGACCTCCATCAGGTTGCAAATTGAATATAATTTTTTTCTGCATCTACCTCTGAAAAAATATTTGGGCTTCTAGCTGTGTGTGGGACTTGTTCTATTAGTCCATCTATACTGACCTCCATCAGGTTGCAAATTGAATATAATATTTTTCTGCATCTAGCTCTGAAAAAATGTTTGGCCTTCTAGCAGTGTGTGGGACTTGTTCTATTAGTCCATCTATACTGACCTCATAAGGTTGCAAATTGAATATAATTTTTTTCTGCATCTACCTCTGAAAAAATATTTGGGCTTCTAGCTGTGTGTGGGACTTGTTCTATTAGTCCATACTGACCTCCATCAGGTTGCAAATTGAATATAATTTTTTTCTGCATCTAGCTCTGAAAAAATATTTGGCCTTCTAGCAGTGTGTGGGAATTGTTCTATTAGTCCATCTATACTGACCTCCATCAGGTTGCAAATTGAATATAATATTTTTCTGCATCTAGCTCTGAAAAAATATTTGGCCTTCTAGCTGTGTGTGGGACTTGTTCTATTAGTCAATCTATACTGACCTCCATCAGGTTGCAAATTGAATATAATATTTTTCTGCATCTAGCTCTGAAAAAATATTTGGCCTTCTAGCAGTGTGTGGGACTTGTTCTATTAGTCCATCTATACTGACCTCCATCAGGTTGCAAATTGAATGTAATATTTTTCTGCATCTAGCTCTGAAAAAATATTTGGCCTTCTAGCAGTGTGTGGGACTTGTTCTATTAGTCCATCTATACTGACCTCCATCAGGTTGCAAATTGAATATAATTTTTTTCTGCATCTAGCTCTGAAAAAATATTTGGCCTTCTAGCAGTGTGTGGGACTTGTTCTGTTAGTCCATCTATACTGACCTCCATCAGGTTGCAAATTGAATATAATTTTTTTCTGCATCTACCTCTGAAAAAATATTTGGGCTTCTAGCTGTGTGTGGGACTTGTTCTATTAGTCCATCTATACTGACCTCCATCAGGTTGCAAATCGAATATAATATTTTTCTGCATCTAGCTCTGAAAAAATATTTGGCCTTCTAGCATTGTGTGGGACTTGTTCTATTAGTCCTTCTATACTGACCTCCATCAGGTTGCAAATTGAATATAATTTTTTTCTGCATCTACCTCTGAAGGAATATTTGGGCTTCTAGCTGTGTGTGGGACTTGTTCTATTAGTACATCTATACTGACCTTCATCAGGCTGCAAATTGAATATAATTTTTTTCTGCATCTAGCTATGAAAAAATATTTGGCCTTCTAGCAGTGTGTGGGACTTGTTCTATTAGTCCATCTATACTGACCTCCATCAGGTTGCAAATTGAATGTAATATTTTTCTGCATCTAGCTCTGAAAAAATATTTGGCCTTCTAGCAGTGTGTGGGACCTGTTCTATTAGTCCATCTATACTGACCTCCATCAGGTTGCAAATTGAATATAATTTTTTTCTGCATCTACCTCTGAAAAAATATTTGGGCTTCTAGCTGTGTGTGGGACTTGTTCTATTAGTCCATCTATACTGACCTCCATCAGGTTGCAAATTGAATATAATTTTTTCTGCATCTAGCTCTGAAAAAATATTTGGCCTTCTAGCAGTGTGTGGGACTTGTTCTATTAGTCCATCTATACTGACCTCCATCAGGTTGCAAATTGAATATAATATTTTTCTGCATCTAGCTCTGAAAAAATATTTGGCCTTCTAGCAGTGTGTGGGACTTGATCTATTAGTCCACCTATACTGACCTCCATCAGGTTGCAAACTGAATATAATTTTTTTCTGCATCTAACCCAGACAATAGTTTTGGCCTAATATCACAGTTTGGCCACTCAGCTCTGCTCGTTTCCCATCCATTGTTTTTTTGTGCAAACAACTCCAGAGTTGTGAGTTAGTTAACCACCAAAATGAGTGGAAAAAGGCCTGCTGCTGGTGGAAAGGGGAATAGGCATGTTGGGAAGGGGAAAAAAGGTTGTGTCCGTGGAGTAGGTGTTAAAGCAACAGTAACATCTGCAGAAGAAAGACCATCTTCCAGCAGGTGTGCCTGCGCTCCACCAGCATGTCGCACACAACATCACCGCTTCTTTGAGACACTCTGTGTGTGACAGGGTGCATTTCACCACAGACACTTGGACGAGTAGGCATGGACAGGGGCATTACATGTCACTGACTGGGCACTGGGTAACTATGGTGACAGCAGGACAAGGGGCTGCTGTCCAAGTCTTGCCGTCCCCACGAGTTGTGCGTCAATCCTCTTTATCTCAAAGTTCCTCCACTGCTTCTGCCTCCTCAACCTCCTCTCGGTCCTTCACCTGCACGCAAAGCCTGTCTGGTCATGCCACAAGCTTTCTAACTGCGCAGAATGGATCCTGCACACCTCCTTACTATGCTGGCAGTAGGGCTCAACGTCATCAGGCGGTTTTTACTTTGAAATGTCTGGGAAATGTGAGTCACACAGCTGAGGAGTTGTGGTCAGCTCTGGAGAACCAATTTCATGAATGGTTGTCTCCACTGGACCTGAAACCAGTGAAGACCGTGTGCGACAATGCTGCAAACCTGGGTGCGGCCCTTCGCCGGTGCAATGTCACACACGTGCCTTGTATGGCTCACGTGTTGAACCTGGTTGTCCAGCAATTTTTAGCCCACTATACCGGACTAGATGGCCTTCTGCAGAGGGCACGATCACTGTGTGCTCACTTCCGCCGTTCGCATCCCGCAGCTCAGCGACTTACATCTCTACAGAAGTCGTTGGGCCTGCCACTGCACCGGCTAAAATGCAATGTGCCTACCCGGTGGAATTCAACTCTGCATATGTTGCAGCGACTGTGGCAGCACCGACAAGCCCTGGTGCAATACGTTCTGACGTATAGCCTGGGCCAACGGGATCCAGAGGTGGGGCAAATCACGCTGGAGGAGTGGTCTCAGATCAGGGACCTATGCACCCTTCCGCACAGTTTTGAAATGGCGACGAAGATATTTAGTGGTGACGATGCCATTATCAGCATGACTATTCCGGTGATTTACATGCTGGAGCACATGTTAAACAGAATTCGGAGTCAGGTGGTGGCACAAGAGGAGGTGGAGGAAGTAGAGGAGGAGGAGTTGTATGCGGAAGGGCTAACATCTGCAAGGTCCAGACGGTCGGCAGCACCAAGGCGGCAGGCATGTGAGGGTGGGGGAGATGGTTTTACCAGGGCGCATGGTAGCAGCCAAACTAGTGAGGAAGGTGCAGGAGCCCAGGAAGAAGTGGAGGACGAACTGATGGAAGACTCATCAGATGAGGGAGACCTTGATCACATTTCTGTTGTGCGAGGTTGGGGGGAGAGGACAGAGGAAGGAAGCATGATTGTTACCTCGCCACCAACACAACAGGGACTTGGTGCTCCTGGATGCGCAAGACACATGAGTGCCTTCTTGCTGCACTACCTGCAACATGACCCTCGAATTGGGAGAATTAGAAATAATCCTGACTACTGGGTTGCCACACTGTTAGATCCCCGGTACATAAGTAAATTTGCAGAAATAATTCCTGCCATAGAAAGGGATGCACGCATGCAGGAGTATCAGCAGAGACTGTTGCAGAATCTTACATGTGCTTTTCCACAAAACAGCAGTGGTGCACGTAGTGAATCTCACAGTTCCAACTTGCCAACCGTGGGACCGTCGAGTGTTCAGCACTCAAACCGTAACAGAACCACAGTATCTGCTGGTAACATCAATTTTGCGGAATCATTTCACCACTTTTTTAGCTCATCCTTTGCAAGGCCACAGGAGACAAGAAGTCTGACACATAGTCAACGCCTAGAGACGATGGTACAGGAGTATCTCCAAGTAAACATTGAAGCCATGACTGTGTCACTGGACCCTTGCTCTTTTTGGGCTTCCAATCAGGATAAATGGCCGGAGCTCGCCACTTACGCCTTGGAGATCTTGTCATGCCCCGCAGCCAGCGTTCTGTCTGAACGTGTGTTCAGCGCTGCTGGTGGTGTGCTGACAGATAAGCGCATGCGGCTCTCCACTGATAATGTAGACAGACTCACGTTCATAAAGATGAACAAATCATGGATCCGAAATGAATTTTCTACCCCTGTGTCATCCTGGGGAGAGTAAAAGCTTGATGATTGGTTAATATCACCTCACCAACCATTTTAAGCTTTCAATTTACTAATCATGTTTATCTGTATCTTGGCTGGAAAATAATTTGGGCTTTGTAGCAGTGTGCAGTACTGATTCTATTAGGCCATCTATACTAAGCTCCACCAGGTTTAAAATTAATAATAATTTTTAGCTGCATCTAGCCTGGAAAATAATTTTGGGGCTCCGAGATGCGCAAGACACATAAGTGTCTTCTTGCTGCACTACCTGCAACATGACCCTCAGATTGTCAGAATTCGAAGTAATCCTGACTACTGGGTTGCCACACTCTTAGATCCCCCACACTCTTTGATCAACCTTTTCATTTTAATAAAGACCAAAAAAATGGTCATTTTTGAAATTATAAGCATTAGCAGGTTATTAGAAACTGAAATCAAACAGTTTTCAACTCAAAACTTTATTCTAGGTGATGTTACATTTGCACATAGGACCCCTTGTTCGAAAGGAGCTTCTGAACTCTCTCGTCCATTGAATTTGTCAGGTTTTGGATGGTTTCTGCTTCAATTGTTTTGCATGAGGATAGAATACCCTCCCAGAGCTGTTGCTTAGATGTGAACTGCCTCCCGCCATCATAGACACTCCTTTTGATGATGCTCCAGAGGTTCTGAATGGGGTAGAGGGCAGGGGAGCATGGGGGTCACACCATAAGTTTGTCCCCTTTTATGCCCATATCAGCCAGAGATGCAGATATTTTATGTGCAGCATGAGATGGTGCATTATCATGCATGAAAATGATCTTGCTGCGGAATACACGGTTCTTCTTCTTGAACCATGGCAGGAAGTGCTGTTTGAGAAACTCCACATACAATATGGAGTTCATCTTTACCCCTTCAGGGATCCTAAAGGGGCTGACAACCTCTCTCCCCATGATTCCAGCCCAAAACATTACTCCACCTCCTCCTTGTTGGCTCTGTAGCCGTGTTTGCGTGGGGTGTCCATCAACCAGCCATCCTCCACTCCATCCATCTGGACCATCGAGCGTTGCACGGCACTCATCCGTGAACAAAACAGTTTTGAAATCAGTCTTCATGTAATGTTTGGCCCATTGGAGCCGTTTCTGCTTGTGTGAAGTGGATAGAGGAGGTCGACAGGATGGCATACGCACAGCTGCAAACCTCTGAAGGACCCTGCATCTTGTTGTTCGGGGGACGTTGGAGGCACCAGCAGCTTCAAAAACTTGTATGCCGCTATGACAAGGCTTTTTTGCCGCTGCTCTTTTAACCTGACGTAATTGCCTGTAGGAAAGAGTCCTCAATTTGCCCTTATCAGCACGCACACGTGTGTACTGTGAATCAGCTACATACTTCTTGATTGCCAAGACACTTCATCCTGATCATCGCACAATGTTGATTGTAGTCATGCCTTGACCTAAACACTCCACAATTTGTTGCTTCTCAGCAGCCGACACATCCCTTTTCTTTCCCATTTTGGCAGAAAATGTAGGCTGCTTAATAATGTGGGACAGCCTTCTTAAGCAGTCTTGCCGTTCATTGGACACACCTGCCAAACTAATTAGCACAGGTGTCTGCAATTGCTTACAGTGATAAAAATAGCCCTGACACACATCACCATCAATGAGTTTAACTGACAAACAAACAAATTCTTCCCTTATCACTCCTAAACGCTTTTTGAATAATAATTTGGAACACAGTGTACATGTGCTTTTCCACAAAACACCAGTGGTTCACGTAGTGAATCTTACAGTTCTAACTTGCCAACCGTGGTCTGTATGGAGTTGTTCAATAAAGGGCCCAAAATTAAGATAACATAGATGGGAGAGGTCTCTATGAATAGGAATTCCTAAGAATTTGATACCCTGTGAGGACCAGGCAAAGGGAAAGTTGGACTGGATGGAATCCTGTATGGATTTGGGGAGGGAGACATCGAGGGCCTCAGACTTCGCTGTATTGATTTTAAAATTTGACCATGTAAGAAAGTGATCTATTTTAGCCATAACAGCATGGATGGATATATGTGATTGAGTGATATATACTAGGACATCATCAGCAAATAGAGAGCACTTGTTCTCTGTGCCTCCCACCTCAATCCACCTAATATTGGGGTTATGGCGAATTGATGAGAGCAGGTGCTCCGTCACTAGGTTGTATAAGAGAGGGGACAGAGGACATTCCTGCCTTGTCCCATTGGTGATTATGAAAGGTGATGAAAATGTTCTGACGTTCTCCCTGGGCCTTGGGACATCCGGAGCCGGACCCTTTTTGGTGGATGCTGGTGGTTGTAGTCTCCGTGGCGGCAACCCGTTTCCGTGGCTCAGGGCGGTCAAACCAGTGGCGGAACTATTTATGTGGTTTTGATGTTTAAATGTCTGACTACGCCACCCGTGGATTGCGGTCAGAGTGAACCGCCGCTGCAGGGCAGACCGCTGAGGCTTGTGTTGTGGGTGCAGCAGAGCGTAGCATAACTCCCCACCGGAGGAGTATAGCCTCAGGGCAGTGTATGCGGAGGATGGGGGTGATGGTGCAGGCAGCAGCAGTAATGACACGGAGTCAGTGATGCAGTCCAGGGCCTTTATTCACAGTTCTTATTATCCAGACCACTTCTGCAGGTAATGGCTGCCCACGTCGTACTGTACTCACCAGGTGCGGGGCTCAGACAACTCCCAGATAACTTTGGAGCGCTTCACAGGACCCCCTTTGTGTGTCCTTTGTCTGGCCTTTCTTACCAACCCTTCTGTCCGGCTGCCTCGGGCCTCCTCTTGGTAAACTTGGCGCCAGTTTCCCTGAACCTATGTGCTGCCCCCCTAGCGGGTGTAGCGAGGGGCTGCGCCACATAAAACGTCACAGCCTCCGGTTTCTAGCTGAGGGTCGTTTCCCGCCTTCACTAGTTTCGGGGACCGGTCTCCCCCTTTGGCCTGACCCCTCCACGCAGGTGGATTCGGGCGTGCGGTGGCGACTCGCCCGTCCACACCCCTGGGATCACTTCGTTCCTCGCTCCTGGAGCCTTCTCCGCTCCTCTTCCTTCCTTCTCCCTCTTCCAGGCCTGGGCCTCTTTTACTAGGCCCGCCTCTGGAGCAGACCTCATGCAGAGCCCCTGCTCCCTGTCACTTCTGCTCAGACTTCCCTGCACTGAACTAAGATGGTGCCCACCTTTTATACTCCCTTCTCAATGCACCCAGGAACTGCTACCTCCCTGCTCCTGCACTACAGGGTTCCCCTTCCTCAGTGTTCCCTCCTCCCACTCCAGCCAGGGACAGGGACTGTCATGCCCATCTCAGGGGCATATTGGTCGCCCTGCTCCACGGCAATGTGGTGTAATGCATGCAGGTGTCGGGGTCCTGATCCACACTCCATCCTTACCTGAGAGTGAGATATCACACCTCTGGGTGAGTTGCAATACC
The DNA here is from genome assembly GCF_046119375.1 of Phyllobates terribilis. Taxonomy (NCBI): domain Eukaryota; kingdom Metazoa; phylum Chordata; class Amphibia; order Anura; family Dendrobatidae; genus Phyllobates; species Phyllobates terribilis. Next base: position 203,437,120 of record NW_027362771.1, on the reverse strand, counting down.
TCTGCAGCAACCGAGCCCTCGGGGTGCTACAGTTCCATTTATCTTCAGCCTAGGTGATGCATTGCGATTTTGGCTATAAAAGGGTCCCCTAGACCCCTTCCCCAAGCTTTTTAAGAGAATAATATATGGCGTGCCAGGAGACTCTATGGAATGCTTTCTCAGCATCCAACGAGAGTATCTAATTACAAATTTTTAACTGCATCTAGCCCAGGAAATACTTTGTGCCTAGTAGCAGTGTCTGCTAGTCAGCGGATTATCCCGGCTGTTAAGCAAGCTACACCACCTGTAGTTTGGACACTTAATTTTTTCAAAGGAAATGCTTCGGGACCACGGGATACTCAGTGAAGAGCATCAGGAGGCACCCCAAGGCATAGGGGCTGGGACTGGCGGTAGGACGCCTTGCGGTGGACAGCCAAGCTCGATCCTTATAAAAGCTTTTTAACTGCAGCAGCTTTAGCGGACGCTACTGGAGCTGGAATTACGCAGCTGCTGGCATGAGACTTGCCCTTCAATAGATCCTTGTAAAAGGATTTAAAGTGTATTCATTCAAATTAGAGAGACAATTTAAATTAAAAAGCTTAGAGCTGCCTCCACCACAGGGGGGTTCGCTCGACCCACCAGCGGACAGGCACCAGTATTGGGAGAGGGGAGCTGGCCGTCAGGGTCCACCGCGGCTCTGGCACAAACGGAGGTGGCACGGGCAGGAACGTACTGGCCGTGTCGGCTTCTCACTTTTTGGATTTTAGAAGTGCATTACATGCCTATATCTGTGTCTCCCCCTCCTTTTACTCCTCCACCTCTTTTCTTTTCGCATGACTATATGTACTTGTCACTTTTCCATGTGTTAATTATGTCTTCTGAGCAGTTTGTCAGCTTTTGGACACCTTTGAAGGTGTTTTCTATGTGTTTCTATGTGTTTTTGTTTGCCTGCCTTTGGTTTTAACGGTGTTCGAAGGTGTTCGACGAACAGTTCGACGAACACAAGGGTGTTCGACGAACCATACCGAACTCGAACACTACGGGGGTGGCTCAACACTACTCACTAGCCCCCATTTTCACCTGTAATTGGAGTTGGTTTGGTTGTCTTCTGCATTTTGTGACCTGCCGGATTGCTCTGGTGTTTGTTACTACTCATAGATTTACATTAAGAGCTTGTAACTTTTACTTCTGACTTCCGGTCAGTCAGAAGTTGCTATCAAAAGATGGCGGTGTGGGACTGGAGCAGCGCCGGGAAGAGTTGAAGACAGTGATTGGTGAGTATAATACTAGGGGCAGGGAATTTAGATTAGTGACAACACTCCAGCGCTGAAATTAAAAAAAACGCTGGAGTGGTGCTTTAACCTAACAAGCATTTCCTGAAGTATAGGATATTTATATGTATCTGCACAGAAGAGAAATGATTTAGTAATAATTTTGTGAAAATTGTGAAGAAGCATTAATACTTTTGCAACATAGTCATTAGTAGACGTAAGAATATTACAAAATGCTTGTGGCTGAATAACAATTTGCACACTGTACAACTTCTCTTAGATGCTCTTCTTTTTCTGGATAGTTTCCAAAACTGTCAAAGGGGTATCAAAATATGTCAAAAATACATAATGCATTTAGCATTCCATGTACTCCATTGTTTTGGCAAAAATAGAAACATATTTCTGATGCATTTTACTTTAGCTCTACTGAACTCCAATAGTGATAATCTGACACAGATCCATATGCCAATTCAAGGAATAAAACCAACATTCAGATTTCTGATGAGTTATTATATCTCCAGAATTCACAGCAGATCAGGACTATGTAGCAGCCTTTCTGGGGGTGTTTTGGAGCTGAAGCTAAATATTCTCTTGTTTTATGTCTTTAGAACACAGAAATCTCCCACACAAAAACAGACATTTAATATGTAGAATTGAAGCTTTTAATTCCTTCATCTTCATCAAGACCAATCGCTGGCTCTGGGCACAAAGAACACATTACAAAAAATGCCATTTTCTCCATATTGTACTGTATTACGTCACTAAAATTTGACATCTGGGTTGGCTCTGCAGGCATAACAGATGTGCCAAATATTTGGGAAGGAATATGCTATTATGGAAGAGCAGAACAATGTGAAATTAGCAAATCCGCTCTCCTAAAATAAAAACATGGTCTCAGCATTAATACAGTGCAGAACTGTTGATCTTGACGCCGTCGCTGCACATCTCTATTATTTGAATAATAGAAAACAGTCACATTTATCGTAGAGGATTTTCACCACCAGCAGAGCTTGGGATTCTGTTCAATGATTTTACTCTGTAACCCTGTAATAATAAATATCTGATACATATCAGCATCAGAGTGAAGAGATTACTAATACAATATTCAGGGTTATCTGACTCTGCTGAAGACAGGGGGCATTTTGTGCACTCTATATAAAGGCTATATAATACATTAGACACACAGAGTGCTTTATCCATATTAAAGGGGTTGTCCTGTCTTAAACTAAAAGCTCTTTAACCCTTTCAACCCCCAGCCTGTTTTCACCTTACTGACCAGGCCATTTTTTTTCAATTCTGACCAGTGTCACTTTATGAGGCTATAACTTTGAAACACCTTTTGAAACACCTCAAAATATCCCAATAGTTCAGATTGTTTCTTCATGACACATTGTACTTCCTTTTAGTCGTAAATTTTGGTCGATATGATTTGCATATATTTCTAAAAATATCAAAAATTTGATTTAAAAAATAGAAAATTTTGCAATTTTCAAAATTTTAATTTTATGCCCTTATACCAGATAGTTATATAACAAAAAAATAGTTCATGAATAACAACATCTAGTACATGTCTATTTCCCATTAGCATCAATTTTGAAACATAATTATTTTTTGTTAGGAAGTTAGAGGGGTTAAAAGTTTATCAGCAATTTCTCATTTTTTCCAACAAAATTTACAAAACCAATATTTTTTAGAGACCACATCCCATTTGAAGTGACTTTGAGGGGCCGATGTGACAGAAAATACCCAAAAGTGACACCATTTTAAAAACTACTCAAACTCAAAGTGCTCAACACCACATTTATTAACCCTTTAGGGGCTTCACCCGAATTAAAGCAATGTGGAAAGAAAAAATGAAAATTTCATTTTGTCAAACAAAAGAATTGCTTTAGCTCCAAACTTTGCATTTTCAAAAGGGTAACAGGAGAAAATAGACCATACAATTTGTTTTGAAGTTTCTCCTGATTACACTAATACCCCATTATGTGGTGGAAAACTACTGTTTGGGCGCACAGTAGGACTCAGAAGGGAAGGAGCACCGTTTGACTTTTGGAGAGCAAAATGGGCTGGAATAGATAGCAGATGCCATGTTAGGTTTTCAGAGCACCTGATGTGCCTACACAGTGGAAACCACACAAAAGTGACCCCATTTTGAAAACTAAACCCCTCAAGGAATTTATCTAGAGGTGTGGTGAGCACCTTGAACCCATGTGCTCACCAGGTGCCTCACATAATTTTATAACATTTAGCTGTGAAAATAAAAGGAACACATTTTCCAACAAAAATATCGATTAAGCCCCAAATTTTTTATTTTCATAAAGGTAGCAGGAGTAAATGGACCATACCATTTATTGTGCAGTTCCTCCTGAGTACACTGAAACCCCATATGTGGTGTAAAACTACTGTTTTGGCGCACAGCAGAGTTGGGAGGCAAGGAGCACCATTTGACTTTTGGAGTGCAAAATTGGCTGGAATAGATAGCGGACGCCATGTCGGACTTCTAGAACTCCTGATGTGCCTAAACAGGGGAAACCAGCCATAAGTGACCACATTTTGGAAACTACACCCCTCAAGGAACTTATCTAGAGGTGGTGAGCACCTTGAACCGACAGGTGCGTCAAAGAATTTTATAACATTGAGCCGTGAAAATGAAAAATACATTTTTCCAACACAAAATTGTTGCTTTAGCTATAATTTTTTCCTGTTTTTACAAGGGTAACAGGAAAAAATGTACCCCAAAATCTGTTGTGTAATTTTTGTATGCTGATACCCCATATGTGGTGGAAAACTACTGTTTAGGCACATGGCAGGGCTCAGAAGAGAAGAAGCATCAATTTAATTCTGAAGAGCAATTTAGCGCAATTTTGGCTGGAATAGATTACAGATGCTATGTCACATGTGAAGAGCCGCTGACATGTCAAAACAGCAGAAATGCCCATAAATAACCCCCATTGTGGAAACTACATTTCTTGGGGAATTCATCTAGAGGTATAGTGAGCATTTTTAACTCTCTGGCAGTTCCCAGAATTGTATTCCATTGAGCTGAGTCATTGGAAATTTTCCATTTTTTCTACTAAAATGTTGCTTTGGCCCAAGTTTTCAATTTTCAAAAGGGATAATAGGAGAAAATGGACAGTACAATTGAATAGAAATTTTTCCTGATTACGCTAATAACCCATATATGGTCAAAAACTACTTTTGAGGCACAGGGCAAAGCTCAGAAGGGAAGAGGCGCCATATTGGAGTTCAGATTTTGCTGGAATGGCTTGAGGGACCCATGTCACATTGGCAGAGCCTCTGAGGTGCCAGTACAGCAGAACCCCTCCATAAGTGACCACATTTTACAAACTACATCTCTCAATGAATTCATCTAAGGGTGCAGTGATCATTTTGACAAGACAGGTGTGTCACAGAATTTTGTACCATTGGGCAGTGAAGAAAAAATAATTACATTTTTACCACAAAAAAAATAGTTTTAGCTCCAGATTTTAGATTTTCACATGGGGAAATGGGTAAAAATGGCACCAAAATGTGCCACACAATTTCTTCTGAAAGTATCAATACCTCATATGTGGCTGTAAAATACTGCTTAGCTACACAGCAAGACTCAGGAGGGATGGAGCGCTATTTGACTCTTGGAGAACAAATCATCATAGAATAGTTTGTGGACTCTATATACAGTGCGCCTAAGCCATTGAAGAGCATAATCCCCCCCTCAAGTGACCCCATTTTGGAAACTATATCCATTTGGGAATGGAGTGTTTATTTCAATAAAGGAGTCTGTGTCATTATTTATAATAAAGGACTTTATTCTAGGTGTTTTTTATTTGTAATATGACTATGGGATTAGTAATGGGAGCGTCTTATAGACATCAAGCTGACATCAACTCCAACCCTGTAGAATAGAAAACTTGGCACTCAGATATGGAAAAAAGTACCATTTTATTGCATTGACTCAAGGTTAAATGTTTTCGGTCTTAACTCAGACCTTCATCAGAACTGAATGCATATAGCATGGAACTCCTGGAAAAAATGCGCCTGTATGTGCAACCTGCATCACTGAGGGAAACGTTTAACCTTAAGTGAATGCAGTAAAATGGAACTTTATTCCATATCTGAGTGCCAAGTTTTCTATTCTATATGATGTACAGGTTGGAAACCCTCCTTCTGCACCAGGCTCACTTTATATAAGAGTGCCGTATATCGTCCATTTCCATCAACCCCAACCATATTAGTCAATTTGCCAATGCATCAGGGCAAGTGAGAAGAGCGGAGGCAAAGCGCCAGAATTGGTGTATCTTATGGATGCGCAATTTCTGGGTCAGCTGAGAGCTGATGTTTTTAGTCTGGGAGGGGGCAAATATCCATGGCCCCTTCCTAGCCTATTAATATCAGCCGGAAGCTGTCTACCTGGCCTTAGCTGGTTATTAATTATAGGGGGGCCCCATGTCCTTTTTTTTGGGTTCCCCCATTTTAATAACCAGCAAAGGCTAAGTATACAGCTGTAAGCAGATATTAATAGCCTGGGAAGCTCCATGTGTATTATCCCCTTCCCAGGCTATAAACATCAGCCACCAGCTGTCGGCTTTCCCTAAGCTGGTTATTAAAATTTCAGGCGACCCCAAGCCATTTTTTCCGTTAAGTTATTGAATTATTAGCTAAATACATGAACATTAAGCTACATACGCACTGCACTAATTTTATATGTCATTGACATCTTTCTATCTATCTATCTATCTAATGTATATATCTAGTCTTTCTATTCTATTCTGACGGGTCATACTGTGAATTTACTTTACTCATTTAATGAAATGTCGGGTTTTCTAGGAGATAGGTACGTAAAAATCGGACGGCACACGCATGGTCTGAGTACCGTGTGATTTTTTTCTTGCACCCATTGACTTGATTGGCAAGTCTCGTCCGATATAGGCGGCAAAACGCAGCCTGCTGCAATTTTTTTCTCAGTCCAATCCGAGCTGAGAAAAAAAACGCAGTTGAGCAGGCAATCATAGAAAACATTAGTCAGAGTGCAATCCAATTTTTTATTGGAATACACTGGTCCATTTTTCTTGCAGATGAGCATGAACCCTTATTATGTGTCTTGAAAAAGGAAACCACAGACAGTTTCATTCAACAATATAAATTATAGAGTATAATACTAGAAGCTCTACACTTTAACTAATACAACAGTGTCTAGAGATTGGGACCTCCTCCTTGACATCAGTATGCCCAAATAGGGAATATGGAATGAATTTGATGTAAAGATGAGCTAAAATTTTGAAATTCAATTTTCCATTTTCACTACATTTTTACAACAAGTTTGATTAATGACAAATCACAAGTATTCTAATTGTCATGAAAAGATGTGTTTAACATTTTGATATTATTAAGTCATGGGAGACCTTAACGTGACCTCATTATATTTGGCTATGGCTATACAGATGGAAATTATTTATTAATACTGTGTGTCACACACACTATCTGTATTGTTTTATGACTTTCGGTCTCTATTCCTAAGCTGTGAGGTTAGGGATAGAAATGCCTGATATAAAATGACTGCTGAAATCCCTGCCTTTGCTTTTATACAGGCAATGATAATACCTCCTGATTGGTTGTGCTATACCATGTGATATAATAGTTGACATTACTGAGGTCATGTCAGCCTTCTCTGGCCTATTTAATCTTCTGTAATGTGGAAAAGTGTGGCAACCATCTTAAGCAGTTCATGTGAATCGAGTCACACATTGTACAAATTTGTCAGCTTCAGTGAATTCCTAAAAATTTCACATGAATTTGATTTACATCACATTGATTCACTCATCTCAGGTTTGATGAGTTAACAAAAAGGGCAAGAATAATAATTGTGTCTGCCGTGAAGCGATTGATAAAATTCCATTAAACTCAAAATAATAGCTGGAGGGTTTTTTAAGAGTAAAGTCACTATAAGCCTTAGGATACCTATTTCGTACACTGTATTTTTCAATCAATGTCCACGAAGTTTTATTGATTACACATTTTTCAAAAAAAGTGAAAGGGCAATTTCATTGGAAGATCATCTAAACCATTACTGACTGATATGCTTTGCTTAGCATGTTGATAAACTTGACAGCTTAATTCATCAAACAAATCTTTAAAACCTACTTCTCCTACAAATGCCAAAAGCAAAAATTTGGTAAATATAGCACAGTGGTCAAAATGTTCCGTAGAATAAGAAGTCATGACTTCATGCAACGGTTTCAAAATGGAAATTGGTTAGATTTTGGCTGATGAAGATCTTGGAACAGTTAATATACAATGTGTTGGTGACTGCCACTATCTCTAAAGCACATCTTCAAAGCGACAACATATGGTTTCAAACCACTTTTCATAAAATCTTTGATATGAGCAGAGGATATGTAGTATGACTGGACATTTAAAGCAATTTAGATTTTTCTATAGGGAAGCATTTACGATTTGCACACATGGGCCTTACAGGCGAGCATCCCATTGTCATTGAGTTACTAGCTGTGAAACTGGCCTACAAGGATAGAACTAAACCCTGTTCAGTTGTGCAGGGGCCTGATAAAGAGAGTAGGGCCACTCTGGCTGCAAAAGAATTTTAAACACGGTTATTACAGCTCTCACTCACTGTTCACATTCTCCACAGGTCTTTTTCTATATTTTAGTAAGCGGTTGGTGAACCAGCAACTGGATCATGGGCAATAAATGGTTATGGATGCCCCCTGGGGAGTGAAGGCCTGACTGACTTGCCATAATGCTGGCTATGATAGATATTTGCTAGAATACACAAAGCATAGGAGCTTACTGACTAGCGGCAGACAGATCTGAGAGCCTATGCCAATACTATACATTGCCGTAAGCGTTCAATGGGCAAGTGAACATTAAAACTGGAGCATGGTGCAATGTTAGTAGGTGACCTTGTCTGGTGAATGACATTTTTTTATATTATAGTGACAGCTATGTAAATGTGCGTCACATACCTTAGGAATAGATGGCGCCAGAATGCAGCATAGGAAGAAGGCAAGCTGGTGGAGGCAATAAGATGCTGTAGACAATGTTCTGCTGGGAAACATCTTTATGGCAATGCTATTACCAAATAGCAGTAGCCAGTCGGTGTGTGTGTGCGTATGTGTTTTTTCAGCTTTATTAAACAATGCTATAATTTGCATAATGCTTCAAAATCAAATACATTTGGTTTTCAAAACGACATCAACGAGAGCTGTTCTTTTCATTAGTAGTTATCTTCAAGTGGCATTTTGCATTTTTTTAAACACGTTCATATAAACACAGATAATATGATGTGAGACATCAACAGTTCAGCAGCTATGTTTTCATGCCTAAACAGATATACAATGTGTGAACAGGCAATTTCTGATGTAACCTCACACTTTAATTATTTGCAATATATAACAAAAGTAAATGTATTTTAGTGTGCCTGGAGACAAAGAAATAAAACACCTTGTCCAAGGCAATGAATACAAATTTAGAATATTACAACAGGGAAGAGAATACTTCAAACTAGGACATACTTTATACCAAGCATTAACCTTGGATTTAACCTCAAGCTTAACCAAATCTCATAGCTCACATTTTTACTTCCCATGGAACAATTGAGGGAACCAAAGAGAAAACATAACATTTATTTGTTTAAATGCTAACCAGACCCATAAAACACCAAAGTCTTTGGTAGTCTAAAATTCACAAATCTGTAACATTCTCAAAACCATACAACCTTTAATAGAGTGTCCCATAATTCCAACTTATTACCTCTCCACAAGATATGACTAATCGCTAGAGGTAACAGCTGTGTCCCTCTTCTGCTGCCATTCCATTATTTGTCTATAGTACTGACAAATATGGCTGAGCTCTAGTATTACTGGATGTGCCAAATGCAGACTATGGAGTAGAAGTGTGCAAGTTCCATAAACCTCGAATGGAACTACTGTTTGCATGTTTTGTATTTCAATGCTGGAGTGGTGCTACTAACCTAAGTTTCCTGAGCCTTGTTTTAAACTTACTAGCCTATGTCTTCAGCTCTTCCCAATGCCACTCTGGTCCCACACCGCCATCTTGGGACGGCAACTTCTGACTGATCGGTAGTCAGAGGTAATGGTCACAAGCTGTTAATTTAGAGCCTTGTTCTGGCTCTCATAGACTTACATTGAGTTGTGACTTCCAGATATCTCCAGCAACCACTGGAGCAATCCTGCAGGTAACAAACTGCTGGAGACCGACAGGAGAGGTGCAGAAACAGCTGGTGAGTAGTGTTGAGCCACCCCCGTAGTGTTCGGGTTCGGTTCGGTTCGTCGAACACCGGGATGTTCGAGGAACTGTTCGTCGAACACCTTAGAACACCGTCGAACACAGTTAAAACCAATGGCAGGCAAACAAAAACACATAGAAACACATAGAAAACACCTTCAAAGGTGTCCAAAAGCTGACAAACTGCTCAGAAGACACTCTCTTAAAAAAAGGTGGCCGGCAATTCAGCAGCGGCATACACCGGTACCCGACAATTTAGACAAGAAGGAATAGAGCATCACACATAGATTAGATAGATAGAAACATATCAGTCACATATATAAGAAGTACAGTGACAGTGTTGGTTACTGTACTTGTCATTTAGTGTTAAAGGATTTATTAAAAAAAATATTAGTGTTTTCATGCACCGTCTCTTTAAAAAAGCCGGCCGGCAATTCAGCATCGGTACCCGACAATTTATAACAGAAAGAATAGAGCATCACACATAGATTAGAAAGATAGAAACATGTCCTTTAATTGAAATAAAGACACAATTCTTTATTGTTCTAAATTAAACCATACTTACCATCAAACCCATTCCAGCTGAAGCCAACGATCTCCCGCAATAAAAGTAAAATAATAAAGCAACATCATCCTTACCTTTCCATGGTTCCTACGACAGCTTCAGCTCTGCTACATTCACATGACAGGCTGCCATCCAGCTTGCCATGTGGCAGACACTGAGAAGTGCAGGCATGCTTCCGCTCCTCAGTGTCTGGCTGTGACGGCATCCAGATGAGCCGAGTTCATGTCCAATGAACTCAGCTCACCTCATGCACGTCACAGACAGCGTGGGAAAATTCTCCTGCGCCTGTGGTGAGTGCAGGAGAATTTTCCCACGCTGTCAGTGACGTGAATGAGGTGAGCTCATGTCCAATGAACTCGGCTCACCTCATGCACGTCACTGACGGCGTGGGAAAATTCTCAGCGCTTGAGCAGGAGAATTCTCCCACGCTGGCATGGCATTGAGATGACAGGCTGGATCACAGCTGAGTGCTGCCATCCAGCTTGTCATCCTTCAGAGACACTGCAGAGCGCAAGCATGCCTGCGCTCTGCAGTGTCTATGAAAGATGGCATGCTGGATGGCAGCGCTCAGCTGTGATCCAGCCTGTCATCTCAATGCCATCCCAGCGTGGGAGAATTCTCCTGCTCAAGTGCTGAGCACTGCGAATTCTCCCACGCTGTCAGTGACGTGCATGAGGTGAGCTGAGTTCATTGGACATGAGCTCACCTCATGCACGTCACTGACAGCGTGGGAAAATTCTCCTGCACTCACCGCTGTGATCCAGCCTGTCATCTCAATGCCATCCCAGCGTGGGAGAATTCTCCTGCTCAAGTGCTGAGCACTGCGAATTCTCCCACGCTGTCAGTGACGTGCATGAGGTGAGCCGAGTTCATTGGACATGAACTCGGCTCATCTGGATGCCGTCACAGCCTGACACTGAGGAGCGCAAGCATGCCTGCGCTTCTCAGTGTCTGCCGCATGGCAAGCTGGATGGCAGTGTTCTGCTGCGGTCCAGCCTGTCATGTGAATGTAGCAGAGCTGAAGCTGTCGTGGGAACCATGGAAAGGTAAGGATGATGTTGCTTTATTATTTTACTTTTATTGCAGGAGATCGTTGGCTTCAGCTGGAATGGGCGTGATGGTAAGTATGGTTTAATTTAGAACAATAAAGAATTGTGTCTTTATTTCAATTAAAGGACTTTATTCTGGGTGTTTGTGTTTTTTTGTAACTTTGACTATGGGGTTAGTAATGGGGGTGTCTTATAGACGCCTCTCCATTAATAACCTGGGCTTGATGTCAGCTGGCATTATAAGCTGACATCAACCCCAACCCTAACCCTATTACCCCACTGCCACCGCTACAGGGCAGTGGGAAGAGCGAGGCTAAGTGCCAGAATTGACGCATCCTATGGATGCGCCATTTCTGGGACGGCTGACAACTGGTGTTTCTAGCCTGGGAGGGGGCCAATATTCATGGCACCCTTCCTGGGCTATTAATATCAGCCCCCAGCTGTCTGCCTAGCCTTTGCTAGCTATTAAAATAGGGGTGACCCCACGTCATTTTTTTGAGGGTCCCCCATTTTAATAGCTAGTAAAGGCTAGGTATTCAGCTGGGGGCTGATATAAGTAGCCTGGGAAGCTCCGTGGGTATTACCCCCTTCCCAGGCTTCAAACATCTGCCCCAGCGTCTGCTTAACCTCCGCTAGAGACTAAAATTATGGGGAACCCCACGCCAATTTTTTTTTAATAAATCCTTTATTTTAACAATAAATGACAAGTACAGTAATCAACACTATCACTGTACTTCTTATATATGTGACTGACATGTTTCTATCTATCTAATCTATGTGTGATGCTCTATTCTTTCTGTTATAATTTGTAGGGTACCGATGCTGAATTGCCGGCCGGCTTTTTTAAAGAGACGGTGCATGAAAACACTAATGTTTTTTAAAAAAAAATCCTTTCCACTAAATGACAAGTACAGTAACCAACACTGTCACTGTACTTCTTATATATGTGACTGACATGTTTCTATTTATCTAATCTATGTGTGATACTCTATTCTTTCGGTTCTAAATTGTCGGGTACCGGTGTATGCCACTGCTGAATTGCCGGCTTTTCATGTTTCACTGTGAGCACTGTTCCCATCGATTTGGGCAACCACTGTAATGCCACCACCACCATGGCTGTGGCATTACAGTGGGTGGCAGACAATCCCTGCATGATTGGTGCTCTAAATAGTGCCAGACATGCAGGACACGCTTTTGGTGCACGAACAGTTATCGAACATAACCTCTAACAGCGAATTTCTTGCAAATCGTTCGCGTTCGTCGAACGACTCGAACACCGCCCAAAACAGCTCGAATTTGAGATTGGCGAACAGTTCTAGTCGAACACCGCTCATCTCTACTGGTGAGTATAAAACTTGGGTAAGGGAATTTAGATTAATAGCACCACTCCAGAGCTGCAATAAAAAAAATCCGCTGGAGTGGGGTTTTAACTGTTGGTCAATTTAAAATAAGGATGCAGGGCATCTATTCTCATGATCAGCATCCAAGTAATCAGACACTTTTCATTTATATAATTTATCCAGGTGACAAGAAATAAGATGTGTTTGTGGGATCACGCCATTTTTCAGTCAGTCCACTTCTCTAAAAAAATGCAATAAACAGCAATCAAAACATTATATGCCCAGCAAAATGGTATCAGTAAAATTGTCAGTGCAGAGAACAAAAGACAAGTCTCAGAAAATGACGATACAAACAAAATTTTTTTTCACCACTAACGTAATAATCAAAATAAATTAAACAAATTTGTTATTGCCATAATCCTATTAACTTGGAGAATTAAGTTCCCAAGTCATTTTATCATAGCATGAAATCCGTGAAAACAAAACTCAAAAAACAAATGGCAGAATTGAGTTTTTTCTACAATTTCACACATTTGGATTTTTTGTTACCGGTACATTATGTGGTAAAATGAATGGTGTCATTCAAAACCTCACCACATCCTGTAATATACAATCCCCCTTATGTCTATGTCAACGGAAAAAAAAAGTTATGGCTTTTGGAACAAGGTGAGGAAAAAACTAAAGTGCAGAGTAGGAATACCATACAGAACCTATGGACATGCATGTTATTGTTTCTGGAAGAAAGAAGACATTTTAAGCCTTTCATCGTTTATTAAGGTATGCAAGTTTATTTAGATGAATATTTTACATTAGGCAAATAGAACAATTTCTTCACACATTTAATTAAGGGAATTGCTTCCTATATTGCTCTTCACGACTACCATTTGAATTATTTTTTCTGAGGTTACCGAGACCGATTCTATATCTATACTATAGACCCAAACCCTCTCACAATCACTATTAATTTTATATGAAGCCGAGGGTACTTTTGGGTTATCTGAGCAATACATACACTACTATAAATATGCCACTAACAAAACTTAAGGAAGTATGTTATTACTAGAGGTGTATTACTTTAAAAAAAAAAGGGGGCTAAGGTTTAGTGCCTGCAGCAGAGTAAGAGCTAGAAATGCTAGCAGAGCTAGCAAAGCCAATGGAGGTGGGGCTATTTGGTTATTTGTGCACTTGGTCAAGAGAATAAAGGATGCAGTTGAGCAAAGATCTCCAGACCATATAACTTATTACAGTAGAGTTAAAACAGATTATCTGATTGTACATTATCTATTTTCTTAATCTGCTCCAGACCAATTTGACTTTTACTGATGACTGCGAAATTCCCTGCCAAGACATCTTTAGCCCCACCTTTCTTCATTTCTTCAGATATGTCCATCCTCTATAACACAAAATAAATTGGATTCAAGACTAAACCCCTAGATAAACTCAAACTACTAGAAATATTCAGACACCAGACCATTACTATTAATTGCAGACTCACATCAAAGTTAGTGACGAAAATCACATATGAAAAATCAAATTTTTGGATCAACTGAATCACTTGGAAGAAAGGCTGCATTGCAGTAAATACAATGCAGACATAGGACTGGTAAAGAACTGTGGAGACTGTGATGAGCGAGCGTGCTCGCCACTGCCTGGTACTCACCCGAGCATCACGGTGCTCGACAAGCTCAGCGCTCGCCGAGTATTTCCGGGGTTGCTCGGTGGGAGCTCGGGTCTCCTCCCTGCATGTTTGGCGCTCTTTAGAGAGCCAATGAACATGCCGGGATTGCCTGCCACTCACTGTAATGCCGCAGCCATGTTGGTTGTAGGCATTATAGTGATTGGCTGGAAGCACAGCGTCATCTGGTCAATATAAGACCTAGCGTTGCCTTGCTCGTCACAGTCTACCCCGGAAACAGGCAGTGTAGGGAGAGATGCTGCTGAGTCAGGGAGAGATTTGGTTGTTTATTAGTTAGTGAGGGTATTCCACAACATATATATATATCCATCTGAACTAACAGTCCTTCTGAGGACTAATCCAGCTGCATATTTTCAGTGGTGAAGGTGATAGCAGGAGTTAGGCAGGCAGTGTATGTGGCAGACTGCAGTGCAAATAGCAAGAGGGTCTATTGATCATCCTGTTAGTCTAGGTATTCCACAACATATATCTATATACACTGTGTTCCAAATTATTAGGCAAATAATATTTTCTCAGATTTTCCCAAATTACCTATATGAATTGCAGTCATTGTAATTTTCCAGTCAAATAACTAGAGTACAATTGAAAGGTTTTTGTACAAACTGCTTATGATAACAGTATAGTTTTAAAAAAATAAAACACTCAAACTGCATTTCATGCATGATAATGCCTCGTCTCATGCTGCACATAACACATCTGCATCTCTGGCTGCTATGGGCATAAAAGGGGACAAACTTATGGTGTGGCACCCATGCTCCCCTGACCTCAACCCCATTGAGAACCTCTGGAGCATCATCAAAAGGAGTGACTATGATGGCGGGAGGCAGTTCACATCTAAGCAACAGCTCTGGGAGGGTATTCTGTCCTCATGCAAAACAACTGGAAGCAGAAACCATCCAAAACCTGACAAATTCAATGGACGAGAGAGTTCAGAAGCTACTTTCGAACAAGGGGTCCTATGTGCAAATGTAACATCACCTAGAATAAAGTTTTGAGTTGAAAACTGTTTGATTTCAGTTTGTAATAACCTGCTAATGCTTATAATTTCAAAAATGACCATTTTTTTGTTCTTTATTAAAATGAAAAGGTTGAAAACTCTGCTGTGCATAATAATTTGGAACATGCATTTTGAGTTTTTTATTTTTTTAAAAATATACTGTTATCATAGGCAGTTTGTACAAAAACCTTTCAATTGTACTCTAGTTATTTGACTGGAAAATTACAATGACTGCAATTTATATAGGTAATTTGGGAAAATCTGAGAAAATATTATTTGCATAATAATTTGGAACACAGTGTATATATCTATCTATATACACTGCTCAAAAAAATAAAGGGAACACTTAAACAACACAATGTAACTCCAAGTCAATAACACTTCTGTAAAATCTACCTGTCCAGTTATGATGCAACACTGACTGTGAATCAATTTCTCCTGCTCTTGTGCAAATGGAACAGACAACTGGTAGAAATGATAGGCAATTAGCAAGGTACCCCCTATAAAGGAGCAGTTCTGGGGGTGGTGACCACAGACCATTTCTCTGTTCTCATCCTTTTTGGCTGTTGTTTTGGTCACTTTTTCATTTTGCCATTGCTCTCACCCCTTGAGGTACAGTAGCATGAGGCAGTGTCTACAGTACAACCCAGAGAAGTTGCTCAGGTAGTGCAGTTCATCCAGGATGGCACATCAGTGAGAGCTGTGGCAAGAAGGGTAGCTGTGTCTGTCAGCACAGTGTCCAGAGCATGGAGTAGATACCTGGAGACGTGGAGGGAGCCATAGGAGGGCAACAACCCAGCAGCAGAACCATTAACTCCTTCTTTGTGCAAGGAGGAACAGGAGGAGCACTGCCAGAGCCCTGCAAAATGACCTCCAGCAGGCCACAAATGTGCATGTGTCTGCACAAACGGTTAGAAACCGACTCCATGAGGGTGGTATGAGGGCCCGACGTCTAGACATGGGGGTTGTGCTCACAGCCCAACACCGTGCAGGATGCTTTGCATTTGCCACAGAACACCAGGATTGGCAAAGTTGCCACTGGCGCCCTGTGCTCTTCACAGATGAAAGCAGGTTCACAGTGAGCACATGTGACAGACGTGACAGAGTCTGGAGACGCCGTAGGGAGCGATCTGCTGCCTGCAACATCCTTCAGCATGACTGGTTTGGCAGTGGGTCAGTAATGGTGTGGGGTGGCATTTCTTTGGAGGGCTGCACAGCTGTACCGAGATGAGATCCTCAGACCCCCTGTGAGACCAAATGCTGGTGCGGTCGGCCCTGGGCTCCTCTTAATGCAGGACAATGCCAGACCTCATGTGGCTAGAGTGTGTCAGCAGTTCCTGCAAGATGAAGGCATTGAAGCTATGGACTGGCCCGCCCGTTCCCCAGACCTGAATCCGATTGAGCACATCTGGGACATCATGTCTCGCTCCATCCACCAACGTCACGTTGCATCACAGACTGTCCAGGAGTTGGCGGATGCTTTAGTCCAGGTCTGGGAGGAGATCCCACAGGAGACCATGCGCAACCTCAACAGGAGCATGTCCAGGCATTGTAGGGAGGTCATACAGGCACGTGGAGGCCACACACAATACTGAGCCTCATTTTGACTTGTTTTAAGGACATTACATCATAGTTGGATCAGCCTATAGTGTGTTTTTCCACTTTAATTTTGGGGGTGACTCCAAATCCAGGCCTCCATTGGTTAATAAATTTGATTTCCATTGTGTGATTTCGTTGTCAGCACATTCAACTTTGTACAGAACAAAGTATTTGATGAGAATATTGCATACATTCAGATCTAGGATGCATTATTTGAGTGTTCCCTTTATTTTTTTGAGCAGTGTATGTATATGTATATATATGTATATATATATATATATATATATATATATATATATATATATATATATACATACACTGTTCAAAAAAATAACACATGAATGAATGAAATGTTCTCATTGAATACTTTGTTCTGTACAAAGTTGACAGTTTGATTTCACAGAAGTTTGATTTACCTGGAGTTATATTCTGTAGGTTAAGTGTTCCCTTTATTTTTTTGAGCAGTGTATATATATATATATATATATATATATATATATATACAAATCAGAGCTAGGCAGGCAGGCAGTGTATGTGGCAGACTGCAGTGCATATAGCAAGAGGGTCAATTGAATGTCCTGTTAGTCTAGGTATTCCACAACATATATATATATATATATACATAAATATATATATACATATATAAATAAATATATACATATATATATATATATATACATATACATACATATATCAGAGCTAGGCAGGCAGGCAATGTATTTGGCAGACTGCAGTGCATACATCACAAGAGGCTCCATTCCAGTTGACACCTTGGACCCGTTGAAGCGCCGGAAGGCAGCGAAACGGCCGTCGTCCTCAGTCTTACTCCCCCGCACACCCCTCGGGGTTGCTATCTCAAGCCACTGGCCAGCATGCTTTACTGGTGATAATAAAGGATTTCTTCAGATATATCGGTGAGTGCTACCTTAATTGTTCTCTTCAAGTTTTATGATTACTTACTTGGTAATGCACCACCGTTGATCTGGGAGCTTACATTCTAAAAGGTGAATTGAATTGTAATAGAGGTGGTGCCGCATTTGCTTCTCTATGCATGTGAATCCATTCCAGTTCTGTCTGCTGCTGCTGTTACAGATATTTCTAGAAATAGCCCCAGGTATCAGGGGCCAGGTATAATTATTTTTTTTTCATCTTAATCCTGATTATTTGCTTAAAAAGCAATCCTGAGAACACAGTTTTTCTGCTCCCTTGCTTGTTGTCACTGCAGAATACAGCCAGATCTTTCCATATAACAGCGATAAAAATCCAGAAATTTGTAGTGAACGCGGAAAATATTGGCCTCCATTGAAATTTTGTTGCAGTGAAGTCATTGACACAAGGTAATTAGGCTATTTATTTCAACTTTATATAATGGCGCCGCAGTATGTGTCTCACAAGACCCTGATGAAGCCACCGTGTGTGGAGACACGCATTGGGCACTGAGTGCCCATCTACACCATCCCGGTGTTGTGCTTTCCCGCATTTAGGAAATACTGGTCATATTGCTACCATCTATAGCAGGGGCACTAGTAGCTTGAAAGGGGTTATTGCTTTTGGTATTGTTTTTCTTTTCTTTTCTTATGGATTAACCAGACTAATGCTATGCTTCTACTTGGGTTGATTTGGGATTCCTGAGCAATATAACAATGCATTGTCCGGGTATAATAATGTAATACCCCATTCCCTATACAGTATATATACTGTGCACATGTCACTTTAGCTACGGTGCATTTCTGGCATTATTGGTGGCTATCAGCCATTTATTTATTGTGCAATATTGATCACCAGGGATAGCCTGCATTTACAGTGCATTGTGAAAGTATTTGGCCCCCTCAAACTTTTCTACCTTTTGCCACATTTCTGGCTTCAAACATAAAGATATCAAATTCTTATTTTTTTTAGGAAGAATCAACAAGTGGGACTCAATCCAGAAGTGGAACGAAATTTATTGGATATTTTAAACTTTTTTAACAAATTAAAAACTGAAAAGTGGGGCGTGCAATATTATTCAGCCCCCTTGAGTTAATACTTTGTAGCGCCACCTTTTGCTGCGATTACAGCTGCAAGTCGCTTGGGGTATGTCTCTATCAGTTTTGCACATCGAGAGGCTGAAATTCTTGCCCATTCTTCCTTGCAAAACAGCTCGAGCTCAGTGAGGTTGGATGGAGAGTGTTTGTGAACAGCAGTTTTCAGCTCTTTCCACAGATTCTCGATTGGATTCAGGTCTGGACTTTGACTTGGCCATTCTAACACCTGGATACGTTTATTTTTGAACCATTTCATTGTAGATTTTGCTTTATGTTTTGGGATCATTGTCTTGTTGAAAGATAAATCTCAGTC
This sequence comes from Phyllobates terribilis, assembly GCF_046119375.1. Lineage (NCBI taxonomy): Eukaryota > Metazoa > Chordata > Amphibia > Anura > Dendrobatidae > Phyllobates > Phyllobates terribilis. The sequence goes on along the minus strand of NW_027362771.1, from coordinate 203,418,025 downwards.
CCAGTCTCAGGTCTTTTGCAGACTCCAACAGGTTTTCTTCCATAATGGTCCTGCATTTGGCTCCATCTTTCCATCAATTTTAACCATCTGAAGAAAATCAATCTCAAACCATGATGCTGCCACCAACATGGTTGACAGTGGGGATGGTGTTTTGAGGGTTATGAGCTGTGTTGCTTTTACGCCAAACATATCGTTTTGCATTGTGGCCAAAAAGTTAGATTTTGGTTTCATCTGACCAGAGCACATTATTCCACATGTTTGGTGTGTCTCCCAGGTGGCTTGTGACAAACTTCAAACGAGACTTTTTTTGGATATCTTTGAGAAATGGCTTTCTTCTTGCCACTCTTCCATAAAGTCCAGATTTGTGCAGTGTACGACTGATTGTTGTCCTATGGACAGACTTTCCCACCTCAGCTGTAGATCTCTGCAGTTCATCCAGAGTTATCATGGGCCTTTGGGCTGCATCTCTGATCAGTCTTCTCCTTGTTCGAGATGAAAGTTTAGAGGGAAGGCCGGGTCTTGGTAGATTTGCAGTGGTCTAATACTCCTTCCATTTCAATATGATTGCTTGCACAGAGCTCCTTCAGATGTTTAAAACTTGGGAAATCTTTTTGCATCCAATTCCGGCTTTAAACTTCGCCACAACAGTATCTCGGACCTGCCTGGTGTGTTCCTTGGTCTTCATGATGCTCTCTGCACTTGAAACAGAACCCTGAGACTATCACAGAGCAGGTGCATTTATACGGAGACTTGATTACACACAGGTTAATTCTATTTATCATTACCAGTCATTTAGGACAACATTGGATCATTCAGAGATCCTCACTGAACTTCTGGAGTGAGTTTGCTGCACTGAAAGTAAAGGTGCCGAATAATATTGCACGCCCCACTTTTCAGTTTTTAATTTGTTAAAAAAGTTTAAAATTTCTAATAAATTTCATTCCACTTCACGATAGTGTCCCACTTGTTGTTGATTCTTCCCAAAAAAAATTTAATTTTATATCTTTATGTTTGAAGCCACAAATGTGGCAAAAGGTAGAAAAGTTTGAGGGGGCCAAATACTTTCACAATGCACTGTACATTATATATTTTTTCTATCATGTATTTGATTCATTGTGATTATGCCTTGGGATGGTTTCTCAAGTAGATGAGCTATCCACCAGTGGTCAATTCCACTGTATTTTTACTTGTGTTTTAATGGATTTGATGTGTCTGTGATGTTGTTATATGTAGTGACATGAATAAAATTTATATGTATATTTTTGTATACCATTGGTGTATTGTTTATATTGGGTGATCACTGCATATTAGCATACCTCTTTTCTCTTGGTTACTACGTACCACATATAAGTTCGCTCCAAATTCAGCCATTTCTGGCCTCCATTTAAATTTTGTTGCAGTGTGTTAGTGAATTTATTGACACAAGGTCCCTGTGAAAAATAGTAACCTACAGGCCAGCTATTTAAAACTGTGGTTTTCCATCAAACGTATCACATATCACTGCGGTTCAAATCTAGCCATTTGTAGTGAACGTGGAAAATATTGTCCTCCATTTAAAAAGGACAAGGAAGTGGACGTGATGATGATAGTGCATGCAGAGGACGAGTCCGAGGCAGTGGGCAAGCTGAAATTGTGCCCCAACAAACACCCACATTTTGTCGTTCGACCTTCCTGTCCCAATTAATAGGGGACCGCAGAACACCACTATTGAACAAAGAGCAGAGTGAAAAGGTTATTGGTTGGATAGCAGGTAATGCTTCCAGTCACTTAGCCACCACCACCACCACCCTGTCTTCCACATGGTCAAGTCTCAGTAGCCGTGAGAGTGGACTGCGTATTCCTCACCCTGATCCTCCTTCCTCCCACCATGCCGATTGCCCGGAGACAACTGATCCCATACTTGGACACTCCGAAGAGCTGTTCACTTTTCCATTTATAGATTCGGGCCTCTCTCCCGGTCTACTTGAAGCGGGGCAAGAGGAAATCACATGTAGCGATGTCCAAATATTTGAGCAGCCACAGTCACACGAAGGCAACGGTGGGAAAGTGTCACAAGAGGTGGATGATGATGAGACACAAATGCCAGAAAGTCAGGAGGAGGACCAGGGTGCGTTAGTGGAAGACAAGGTGGTGTATGATATAGAAACTGACCCAACCTTGCAGGGGGGCACACAGAGCGAGGACAGCAGCACACAGGGGGAGGGAGGCGTAGAACCACAACAGACAGGTAGAAGCAGTATGGTGGCCACAGACACAAGGCCGGAAAGCATTCTTCGTAACACCAACACAACAGAAGTTGCCAGTACAACTGTTAGGTCTTTTTTAAAGACTCTGCCAATAACCCCAAAAAGGCCATTTGCAACAACCAGGCCAGCATCAACAGGGGTAGCAAAACTACCAGCCTGACCACCACCAGCATGATCAGGTACATGGCAGCAAAACACCCGATTAAGTGGGCCGAACCCCAATGTCCAGCAACAGTGTCTGTGGGTGACACCACTGCTTTTCCACTGTTGTGCGTGCACGCCAATCCCCTGTCCATGGCGCATGCCAAGATGCCTCCCACCCTGCACCTGTCGTTGAACACGCTTAACTAGCACCATCAGCAAGCACGTCCACATCCTTGTCCCAGCGCATTCTGTTGTCCCTACCCCAGTCCTTGGAACGCAAGCGCAAATAAGCAGCTAAAGCCCCACAAGTCACACTACTAAATTCACACATTTCGCGAATGCTTGCGCTCGAAATTTTGCCTTTTAGGCTCGTGGATATGGAAGCTTTCCGCAACCTGATGGTGACGGCCGTCCCTCGGTTCTCGGACCCCAGCCGCCACTTTTTTTACAAAATCATGTGTCCCACAACATTAGCCGTGCCCTCAACCATGCAGTTTCTGGGAAAGTCCACCTAACCACGGACACGTGGACAAGTGCTTGTGGGCAGGGACAGTACATCTCGCTGATGGCACACTGGGTTAACATAGTGGAAGCCGGGACCCAGTCGGACCTTGGGATGGAACACATCCTCCTGACGCCAAGGATTGCGGGCCCTGGGTCATTTAGGGTTGCCCCCACATTCTACAGCTCCTGCACCTCATCCTCCTCCTCCACTTCAGCCTCCATCTCCAAAATAACCACATCAGTCTCCATCTCCAAAATGACCACATCTGTCACAAGCTGGAAGCACTGCAGCACTGCCTCAGCCAAGCGGCAACAGGCTGTGCTGAAGCTAATATGCTTAGGTGACAAACCGCACAATGCTGAAGAGTTGTGGACAGCTCTGAAAGAGCAGGCAGATCTGTGGCTGACACCGCTGAACCTACAGCCAGGTATGGTTGTGTGTGACAATGGCCGGAACCTGGTGGCAGCTCTGAGGCGAGGTGAGCTCACACACGTACTATGCCTGGGCCATGTGCTTAACCTCATGGTTCAGCGGTTTCTCAAAACCTACCTGGATCTGTCGGATCTGCTTGTCAAAGTACGCCGCCTGTGTGCCCATTTTAGAAAGTCAGCTACAGCTTCCACCGCTCTTGCCGTGCTTAAGCAGCGTTTGCAGCTTCCATCTCACCGACTGATCTGCGATGTTCCCACACATTGGAACTCTACATTGCAGATGTTGGGAAGGATTTGTGAGGAGAAGAGGGCAGTTGTTGACTGCCAGAATCAACAAGGCCGTCGGTATTCAGGTCAGACTCCACACATAAAACCTCAGGAGTGGACATGGATGTCAGACAAATGTACCATCCTCCGAAACTTAATTAGCATCACCATCCCGCTTCTCTGTCTTATGAAACGCTCTTGACTCTCAATTAAAGAGGATGCATTGCAGGCGGAGCACTATGAGATAGAGCAAGGAACCATACAGGGTGATTACACACAGCCCAGCCTCATCTCATCCCACCGTGGATTGGGTGATAATGAGGAAGAGGAGGAGGAAGAACAGGAGCTAGTTTCCTGCGCTATAGATGGTATTACATGCACAACTGTCATACCGTCTGTTCAGCGTGAATGGCCTGAGGACAGGGAGGGGGAAGAATAGGAGGAGGATGAGGAGAGCATGGTCAGTCGTCCTCTTGGTGAAGAAGCGTTAGTCTTGACTCTTTGCAGTCTGGCACACATGGCTGAGTTTATGTTACGCTGCCTTTCCCGTGACCCTCATGTTGTCCAAATTCTGGGTGACAGTCATTACTAGTTGGTGACTCTTCTAGACCCACGTTACAGGGAGAACTTTATGTCTCTTATTCCATTGCAGGAAAGGACTAATAAAATAGGGCAGTACAAGAAGGCCCTTGTTGCGGAATTAGTGAAAAAATTCCCATCTGAAAACGCTGGCGGCAGAGGTTAAAGTTCGTTGGAAAACCAAGGAGTACAGGTGAGAGAGCCAAAAATGCAATCCAGCAGAGGCAGGGGAACACTGTCAAAGTTCTGGGACAGTTCTTTCAGACCCTCCTATCGCACAGGTCCTGAGGAGGGGAGTACTCTCACAAGGAGTGCAAAGTTTCGGAAGATGGTGAGGGAGTACCTTGCTGACCGTACCAACGTCCTCCATGATTCCTCTGTGCCTTATAATTATTGGGTATCCAAGCTGAACACATGGCATGAACTGGCTCTCTATGCCTTGGAGGTCCTGGCCTGCCCTGCTGCTGGCATTCTGTCAGAGCAGGTTTTTAGTGCCACTGGTGGAATTATAACTGATAAGCGCATCCGCCTGTCAACTGAAAATGCTGACAGGCTGACTCTTATAAAAATGAACAAGGGCTGGATTGGGTCAGACTTCTCAACACCACCGAATGATAGCAGCATAACATAAACTCAAATACAGTGTATATTTTGGGGGAGGTATAACTATTCCCATGCACCTCTTTCTTCACACCCAAACATGGGTATACGCATCCTAATTTTGTCTATTTGCTCTTGTCCTCCTCCTTCTCCGCATCCTCCACCACCATATCACCACCATATGCACCATACCAACATATCTACGTCTCTTGCAAGGGGCATTGGAGTTCCTCCAAATTTTTGGCAGCCGCTGCTTCAGTGTATAGACAAACACTATGGGAGACAAACTTCCTAATAATGGGAACATTGTTTTTAGGAGGCTCTCTGACCTCTACGTCTCTTGCAAGAGGCATTGGAGTACCTCCAAATTTTTAACAGACATTGCAATCACTGCATAGGCAAACAGTATGGCAGACCCTCTCCTCTCTAATGGGAATATGTCGTTACTGTGGCCCTGCTCTATGTGTCTTTAAATTGATAGTCCGGTTTTTCCAATATTTTTGCAGCTGTTGGACTCACTGCATACCCTTTAACTGTATAGCAGACCCTCTCCTTTCTAATGGGAACATGTCATACTCATTACTGTGGCCCTGTTCTATGTGTCTTTAAATTGTTAGTGGGGTTTTTCCCAAATTTTGGCAGCCCTTGCAGTCACAGCATGGGCATTACCACTATAGGAGACCAGCTCCTTTATAATGGGAACATTTTTTTTACTGAGACACTCCTCTATGTCTCTTCAAAGGGGTATTGGGTTGCGTCCAAATTTTTGGCAGCCCTTGCAGCCACTGCATATGCAATAACAGTATAGGAGACCCACTCGTTAATAATGAGAACAACAAAGCATAGCCGGCTGATGGTTCTCGAACAATAGCGAGGGCTGACTGCTGGCCCTTTAAGAATAGTAAGGGCTGCTTGATGACCCTATAAAAATAGGCTCTGTGACTTTCAGAATCCCTCCATAATAAATGAAACAGGATGTGTCTGATGATGTGTCACACACCACATGGCCAGATAAGGTTGTAAAATGTTAAAATGACATTTCCCAGTGAATGCATTTGTCTTGGTTGAAAGCAATGCAAAAATGCAGAAACACATTAAAAAAGCTACGTGTGAACATAGCCCAAGGTGTGGAGGAGCATTTTTGTATTTGGTTATTTATTTTGCCTTATATACAAGTCCTTACCCTGTAAAGGATGTTCCTTAACATTTTTCCCAGGAGAATCCATTTTGGTTTCGTTTTTGCATGTTTTATTTTAAGTCCATAAAAGTGGCGTAATACTTCTGACAACATTGTTGACAGCAGTGACCTGTGCATCTGAAATGCTTCCAGGGGTCCTCCCCATGTTGATCCCATGTCATTTGAGCACTGTTCCCATCGATTTGGGCAATTTTTAGTCCCCTCTGCAGACCGCCGGGGGGAGCCGCCTGAAAAATGCTTGAGTTTCTCATAGACTTACATTGGGCTCATTAATCGGACCGAGCACTCGAGCATTCTAATTTGCTCGACCCGAACAACAAGTACCCGAGCATTTTAGTGTTCGCGCATCACTAGTGGAGACATGAGATATGGGAACCATTAGCTCCTTGTATACAGCAGAGAGTTCAGGCATAGGATGGTGGTGCAGGGAAGTAATCTGTGTCACTGGAAATCTTAATGGAAATCTGTATTCTTAATGGAAATACTGTGTATTATAAGCAGGGATAACCCTTTAGTTGCGCTAGGAGCACAGAGTGCATTACCCTCATCTTATCTAGGTGGCGTCATCAAACTTATTTTAGTAACACTAGCAGTTTGGCTTTGGCACTCTGAGGACTATAGTTTATACAGCAGGATTCCTAAAGCAGTGATCACTGCTCTCAACCATGTTTGAAGAGAGAAGTCTCTCCCTCCCTGAATGCTGCACTCATCACAGGAGCCATTCTAACATTGTCGTGTAGCATGAATAATGGTAAAGGGAATCTTTTTGTTCAGTGTTTACTGATGTCCCGGCTGCTTCGGTTTTACCTCCCTGAGTTTATACAAGATCTTGCTGCTAGCGATAAACAGCAATAAGATGTGACTGATCTAGTTCCTCTGTATCTGTGGAGATTTCTTTAGTCACACTTCACTCTGACTCTACACTATTCCAGACAACTGCTCTAAGGTGTCATAAATGCTTTTTCACCATTGACTAGAACTGTAGTGTCTAGTTTTCTGGGGGGTTTTCAGCTCCATGTTGTCCTAAATAACCACATGTACAAGCCAATGACATTGATATGGACACAAGAAGTTATGCCCTTGAATTATGGTTAGGCTCGCTCACACTAGCGTATAACATGGCTGAGTGCTATCCGATATTTTATCAGATAGTTGCACTCGGCCCAATGTTATACTATGGGGAAGTGCAGATCAAGGATTAGTTTCTCATGACATGCATGCTGCAAGTGCATTTGACAATCATATCGCACGCACCCATACAAGTCTATGGGGGCGTGTAAAACATCGGACTGCACTCGGATGTCATCCAAGTGCAGTCCGATTACTTTAGATGCCAAAAAAATGGAGGAGATGGAAAAATTTGTTTCTCCTTCACATCTGCACCTGTGATGCGATTCTCTCATGTGAGAGGATCGGAGCACAGTGCACAGACACTCGTCTCAAACTCTGCCAGAGTCTGAGCCAAATGTCATTTGCATAATCAGCCCCGATTCTCTCGCATGAGAAAACATACACTCCTGAGACCCTGGCCTCAAAAGGAAGACTAAAACTAATTGAAATTAAGAATATGCAACCTGTTTTTAAAAAGGCTTTCCCATGAAATTATAAATAAATAAATAAATAGACATAGATAAAGGTGTGATCACTTGGCCCGCTACCAATTAGCCCCTTACTAATCACTCATTTGGGGATATTAAAGGGAACCTGTCCTGCTATTCATGCTGCCCAAACCATGGGCTCTTCTAACTATATGTTCTTTGAAACGTCAGAGCATTTTCAGCGAAAAATATTCCTGGCTCCAATCGTGCAGCCAGGATCTGATTCAAGCTGCCAGTGGTTCAGGCAACATGAGTCACATGACAGGTTCCCTTTAAGTTCCTTGTTATCACACAAGTATGATGATGTGGAGTTTGTGATGGAGACCTTTAGACTGCATGCACCCAGAGTGGTTATGAGATGATGTAAAACCACAGCATTTTTCCTGCAATTTTTAAAAATCTTGGCAAAACACTGCAACGTGTGAATGCAGTCTTAACAGAGCCTTATTATCTTAATCAGCAGTCACCATTCACATCAATAAATGGGGATGAGAGGATGTTGATGCAAATAAAAGCAGCAATTGTGAGTGAGGAACACAGAGGGCGCCATATTCCACATTCAAAAAAACCCTGAAGAGATCTTATAGTGCTTTTTCTGATTTATCCTACATTATTACTGAAATGTCAATAAGGATATTGTTTTTTATTAGATTTTCTTGCAATCAACATATGTTTGTGGTGTGCAAGAATAAGGCTAAGTTCACATTTGATTTGGAGTCTCTTTTGCAGATTCTATCATATTTACAGGGAAAATAGCAAAGCATGCTGGTCCATCAGTTCCCAGATCCATCCATTACCCGAACTCAGGATTAATGTTCTTATGACAGAACAGAAAAATAGAATTCTTGATGCAGATATGAACAAAGGGGCGGGGAGGGGGAAAACATATGCACTGCACAGCACCCGCCTATGATATACTGTATTTGAATAAGGCACATCCATTGTAGGGATTGCAGTGATTTAATGTCAGAAAGAATACAATAGATGGGGAAGACGAGAATATCTTTTGGTGTAAATGGCTAACTCAGACCAATTTCATCATCGATGTATCAGCCGTGGCTATAGGAGGACCCGTGACACTTCCCGTGACCATCTTATTCATCCCCCTCCCAGACACGCACATGGGGCACCAGAGAGGATCCTCTACATCTCCACATTCAATCATGAGTGGGGGGCTATGTGGCGGTTCCTCTCTCGGCATTGGAACATCTTGAATGCGGAGCCTTCCCTTCGGGAACATATTGGAGAAGCTCCGTGTATGACACCACGACAATCAAACACTCTAGGGGACTTACTAGTTACTAGTCATTACATTCCTCCTATCTCCAATCCTTTTGGATCCCGTGGCCCCAGGTTGGGTACTTTCCCATGTGGACACTGTGTGGCCTGTACCAATGTCCTACGCAGTACGTCGTTCGCGAGCTCTGATGGCTCCCGCCATTTTGATATTCGCCACTATATTTCCTGTAGCACGACACATGTGGTATATTATGCCACATGTGGGTGTGGGTTAATATATGTTGGTCTAACATCTAGGGAGCTACGTATCAGGGTTCGTGAACACGTTAGGGACATTGGTGCGGCCCGGTCGTCCACTGATCCCCCGGAGCTCAAGACACTGCCTCGACATTTCAGGACTGCTCACAATTGTGATCCGCGGTGACTGAAAATACGGGGCATTGATGTAGTTGGTCTGGGCTCTCGGGGTGGGAATGCCAAACGCCTCCTGGCTCAAAAGGAGGCGAGGTGGATTATTACCCTGGATACTATGGCGCCACGGGGTCTGAACGAGAACTTGGGGTTTGCACCATTTCTTTGATTTCACCTGTCTTGGTTCTGCGCTTTGTGCAAGATTCACCATGAGTCCATATTCTATTTTTTGGACTATGGAATATCTGATGTAACTTATTGAGGTGCTCCCCTGTGACCCCTGCTGTATATATGAATTTCTTATATATGGGGGCTATTTTGGTTTTCTGTCTTTTTTAACCTCTTTACCTTGGTTTTTTTAATTCATTTTTTGATTTGTTTCTTTGTGATTTTTCCTCAAGGACCCCATCTGATTTCTATCTTGATGTCCAGATATCAGATGTATCGGAGTCTCCTCAACAGCAATTATATATATCTTCGGGAGGAATGATCCACAACTATATATGTGTCTGCTCATCATTTTGTTGTTGTTATTTGTTTTTTCTCTTCCTATTGTCTCATTTTTATGCACTTATTTGTATATATATTTTTTCTTTTCCTCCCCCCTCTTTTCTTTCTCCCTTTTTCGTTTATATACTCTATTTTTATTTGTATTTCTTTTGTGGACAATTATTCTGTTTTATCGCAGTGTCCATTATATTTCCCTATGTCCCTACTGCATGATAGTCTTTCCGTCTGTGGAGTGTTGCTGTGCGCATGCTCTGGGTGGCTCGCTCCCCCTGCCCTCGCGTCGTCTATCTCTATGGCGCCAGCGCCCCTCCCGGATGTGGTCTCTTTGACACTTCCGGGTTGCGCCCGCGTCATGATGGGCGGTGCGGGGCCCGGGGGGGTGCCGACTATCCCGGCGCATGCGCCGTTTGTCTCTCTCCGCTGACGGCCATCCTGAATCATCACATGCCCACACACATGATGCCTTGAGGGGGTGTAGCTATGCATTTAAAAAGGTCCTTGCGCTTTCCCTATCTACGCCTCTCGAAAAAGCACCCGCGAAACGCGCGTCGAGGCTGCCCTCCTTGACAGACACCGGCCCACATTTGTCCCTCCATTACGTGTGACAACGATTGGGGTGAGTTACCAATGCCCTGTACATGACACACATTGTCAATGGATTTACTGTACAGGACCATGGTATACGTTATCCCCACACACTAAGTGCCATGTTTTCTGTCCATGTATACCACCTCTTTTTGCCCTGCCTTACCTTTCTCTTTTTTATTTTTATTTCTATTGTTCTATTATCTTTCTATTTTTCCTCCTTCCAGGCGGAAATCTGTGCTATCTTTGTAATTTTTGTTTTGTATTATTCTTGACATTCTTGATATGCTCTGTATTTATCTATATTACCCTAGCGGGGTTTCCTTGGATCTATATGTCTGCACTTTATGATATATACCTTTTTGCTATTTACTTATGGCATTTTATATGAATTTATAATAAACTTTTGTATGTCAATATACTTGCTTTTTTCTCCTGTGTATGCAATTTCATCATTTGTAGAATTGGCCTGAGTGCTCAGAAATGTATGCGTGTAAATTAAGGTTTGGGAAATATTAGTATGTAGAAGTGTATCAGGGATTGGGGTAGGAAGGGGATAATTATTACATACCTGTAAGTTAATAAATGAAAAATAAATTGAACAAATTCTTATTCTTGTATGATACATTCCTTTTAATGCAAATGGAGAACATTAAAATAAGTCATGATGGGTTTTCTGCTCATATTTACCAATATGTCAGTTTAACCCTCATGTGCTTTTATGTGTTTGTTCTGGGTTATATTAGTTTTCTCAGTGTATTACCCTTGGGCCTTATTCAGACATGAAAGAATAACAAATAATATGATCCATGCTTCTAATCTGTTGTTTTTTTTACATGTGTGTCCGTTTTTACAGTCAGTGTGCCATTCATTTTTCAGATAAGTAAAAACTTTAAAAAAATCTAGTTTTTCATACTCAACAAACATTAAAAAATTGACGGCATTCAGATTACACACATAGACTTGAATATGCAATAAAGAAAACAATTATGTGCCAACTTATGCCATCCAAATGTACATTAAAAGGAGACTCTTTTGGACCATGTGAGAATATGGTTGATTTTCTGAGGTAAGTGGCCTGAAAACGCCTACATTAAAATTAAAGGGAACCTGTCACCAGAAATAACGCTGTTAACCTGCAGATATGCGGTTAATCTGCAGGCTAACAATGTTATTATGCTGCCCGGCACCTACACCCAGCTGAATGCAGAGGTGAGAAAATAAACTTTATTCTCCCCCCTCCAGCATTTGGTTTCCGTCATGGGGGCGAGGGCGAGGGCGGTGGCGGTGCTGGTTTAGTCACTGCTCTGAGAATACAGAGTGGTGGCTGTAACCGCGCTCCCAGCCCTGACTGAAACTCCCTCAGCATTGGGGCCGGCTGTCAGTCAGAGTTGATGGCGTGGTTACAGTAGCCGCTCTGTATACTCAGACCGGTGACTGAATCGGCACCGCCCCCGTTCCCATGACTGAAACCAAATGTTGATGGGGAGAATAAAGTTCATTTTCTCCCCGCTGCATTTGGCAACATGCAGGCGCCGAGCAGAATAATAATACTGTTAACTTGCAGATTAACCGCATATCTGCAAGTTAATAGCATTATTTCTGGTGACAGGTTCCCTTTAATGTGCACACCTAATATGCAAGGGAGAGATTGACTTATATCTTCCTAATTATATAAAAGCTATATAGCAGAACTATTGTATAACATCATAACACACTATGGGGAATTATGATTCGGTTTTGAAAAATACTGTGCTGTTATTAAGACTATTTTCCCCTATAAGATTTAGAACCATGTGAAAACTGGCATGTTATGATTGTGAAAAATGAGAAACTTCTGTTTCCATATGACTGTCATCAGAGAATGAAAAGATGAAGAGCAATAATTGATTTGGCTTGTATGAAAAAAAAATGTTCTGTCTACTTTCACATATTTGGATGTTCAGTCTCTAGGATACAATATAGTAAGAAATTGAACAGTGCTATGGTTTAAGCATTTTGGAGAAGTGAGCATTGCAGTGCTGTGGAGTGAAATCTTTCACCATATTCTTTACAGAAGGCATGATTTTAATGCTCTTTTATTGAACACAGCTTTTATTACAGTTACAATATAATTAGTCCTTTCTACTTACAGTTTAAAAGGCAGAACTATAAAATCATCCCAATTAAAATAGGAAGGTCTGAACAACAGTTTTTTATGCTAAGAGTCCCTAATAGGGCATTATATAGATTAACCAAATGTGGTAGTTTTAGTAAAGCATGTTATGAACATTGTATGATTTTTCCACAGAAGATTCGTAATACAAGTGTCTTTTCAAATAACTTACATGAATGATTTTCATAAGGCAATCATGTGATAGATGACAGCAGTTATGTAATAATTACTCTCTAATCCTCAGATGAAAAATGTAAAAAGTACACCAAATGGACATTTCCTGTGGTTTTTAACAGAATCCAGCAATTATTTAGACTCACTTAAGAATATTTGATTTATGGCTGTACATGATCTTCTTAACCATAATTATTTCACATTTTTACTTGCAGGTTGAAAATGCTTTGATAATGCCTCATATTTATTTATTACATTTACTTGGCTTACAGGGGAAAAAATGCTATTATGAATCTTTTCTTGGATAACCACTTCCTTAAGAGATTGCATTCGATACCTGAATGCTAATTCTTTGAAGCATACTTGTAATTTCATAAAACAATGTCAGTTGTGTGTCCTTGTGAATGAACACTATTTCTGGCTATTATTATGACTTTTATCCTTTATTTGTCACCAGATAACCTCTGTGTAGGTTCTCTATAAGGCTGGGGTCACAAAGCGAAATTTCTCTCCTCCAAGAGCATCAGATCGATTATGTTAATGACACTTTCATCAAACTCTGATCCGAGTTTGATCAGCGTGTCAGCTTAGTGTGATTCAATTCTCTCAGATAAGAGAACTGTAGCACAGGTGAATTTTTCTATTCTGTGAGTCCGTGGAAATAGGACTGCACGTCATCCGAATGCAGTCCGATATTTTCCATGCCTTCATAGACTTGAATGGGTGCATGACATCCGATTTGTGCTGCAAATTGCAACCTGCTGCGATTTTGTTTCTCATGCTAAATCAGTTTGAGAGAAAAAAATGCTGATCAGCACTGCCCCATAGAATAACATTGGTCCAAGTGCTATCTGATCTATCCCATGTATACACTCGTGTGAGAAAGCCCTGATTTTCAGTTCTCTCTGAACTAGTGAGTGAAGGCTAGCTACTATATTGTCTTCCATGCACAGTACACTAAGACATGAGGGACTCCTATTTCTATGTAGCTCATGATGATGAGCAGTAGCAACAGGACTGGATCCTAGCACACCCAGGCAAGTGCCGGGGCCCTGAGCAAATGAGGGGACCCACTCACTGTCATGGACACCGGCACGCTATGGGGCCCGTGAGTTGGGGGAGCCCGTCTTTTTTTCTGTATGGAGCATTATATGGGGCATTATATGGGGCCCATTATGTATGGGGCATTATATGGGGCCCATTATGTATGGAGCACTACAGGAGGCCCATTATTCTGTATAGAGCATTATATGGGGCCAATTATTCTGTATGGAGCATTATATGGGGTCCATTATTCTAAATGGAGCATTATCTGGGGTCCATTATTCTGTATGAAGCAATATATGGGGCTCATTAAATTGTATGGAGGACTATGTGGTGCCCATAATACTGTATGGAGGACTATGTGGTGCCCATAATACTGTATGGAGGACTATATTGTCTGATCTAGAATGAAAACTTTTGAATCCCCCCAGCTCACACACTGTGTGCTGCGAGAATTCTCAGTTTTCTGAGCTATTGTAGGATTTACAATAGATATCACTCATGTAATTTAAGAAATAAGTGAAATCTTTGGCATTGTACTATATCTATATTTCTCTGTCATAGCTGTGCATCATGAATCATGGTATGTGTTAAAGGGGCCCACTGAGACTCTTTCGCCCGGGGCCCACGAAAACCTGGAGCCAGCCCTGAGTAGCAACATGGATGACATTTGAGAGCAGCACTAAGCAATGTAACTATGAATCCAGATCTTGGATGAGTTAAACATTTACTTAAATAAAGCAGCACAATCTTTCTTTTTCACATGCTCATTCCTACTCCTACCTTCTATACATATACTTTCATAGGCTACCAAAAACATATCCTTTAGTATATGCCGCTGTCAATAGCAACCTCATCATCTAGTTGATTGTTGTGACAACTGTCTGCACCCTGCGACTGGTCTGCAGGGGGAAGATGATGTTAATGAGGAGTTTCCCTCCATCCCTATCACAGGGTGCCAAGAGTTATTATTTCCAGCGGAGGTCATACAATGAGCTTTGGGTCTGTCAGCTACAGTGTTGTGTAAGAGGGGCAAATATATATGCATATATATGTATATATTCTAGCTGTTACAAAAATTAGAACTTTGAAATAAAATTGTTTTGTTGAACTATTTTATGAGATTCTTTTTATTTTTGCTCTAATGGACCCTGTGCATGATTTTTATGCAATAAGCTGTCCATTTTATTTGGTACCATTTTGGGGCACATGCTAAATTTTGATCACTTTTAATGCATTTCTTTTATAGAAGTGTGGTAACCAAAAAAATGGCCATTCTGGTATTCTGTAGTATTTGTTTATTTATTTTTTTAAACAATTAACAAACACAATGCAATAACATGTTATGGAAGAGAACAATAGTGTGTATAAAATACAAAGAAACTTAACTATAAGACTTTAGGCCCTCTAGTGACTCCAAAACAAACCTCACTATAATGCAACAAAGTTAGTATTGTAGGACTAGATAACCATTGTAAGAATGTTGTCCATGGAGCCAGGGTAAGACATTTTCTAACCATTTAAACTATACAGAATTTCCAATCTAATAATTTACAAACAGAAGACAAAGCACTCGCACACATTGAGGAAAAGGGAAGGGAAGGATCAGTAAGCCTGGAAATCTTAATTGTTAAATTGAGCACAGAAATAATCCCAGGGAGCCCAAATAGAATCAAAATGATCCACCTTTGCACACAGCAGGGCCATCATGTACTCCATTCTGCGAATGTCAGATATCCTGAGTAGAGATGAGCGGTGTTCGACTAGAACTGTTCGCCAATCTCAAATTCGAGCTGTTTTGGGTGGTGTTCGAGTCGTTCGACGAACCCGAAGGTTTTGCAAAAAATTCGGCTGTTCGAGGTTATGTTCGATAACTGTTCATGCACCAAAAGCGTGTCCTGCATGTCTGGCGCTGTTTAGAGCACCAATCATGCAGGGATTGTCTGCCACTCACTGTAATGCCACAGCCATGGTGGTTGTGGCATTACAGTGGTTGCCCAAATCGATGGGAACAGTGCCAACAGTGAAACATGAAAAGCCGGCAATTCAGCAGCGGCATACACCTGTACCCGACAATTTAGAACCGAAAGAATAGAGCTTCACACATAGATTAGATAGATAGAAACATGTCAGTCACATATATAAGAAGTACAGTGACAGTGTTGGTTACTGTACTTGTCATTTAGTGTAAAGGATTTATTAAAAAAAATATTAGTGTTTTCATGCACCGTCTCTTTAAAAAAGCCGGCCGGCAATTCAGCAGCGGTACCCGACAATTTAGAACCGAAAGAATAGAGCATCACACATAGATTAGATAGATAGAAACATGTCAGTCACATATATAAGAAGTACAGGGATAGTGTTGATTACTGTACTTGTCATTTAGTGTTAAAATAAAGGATTTATTAAAAAAAATATTGGCGTGGGGTTCCCCGTAATTTTATTCTCTAGCGGAGGTTAAGCAGACGGCTGGGGCAGATGTTTGAAGCCTGGGAAGGGGGTAATACCCACGGAGCTTCCCAGGCTACTACTATCAGCCCCCAGCTGAATACCTAGCCTTTACTAGCTATTAAAATGGGGGACCCCAAAAAAAATTACGTGAGGTCCCCCCTAATTTAATAGCTAGCAAAGGCTAGGCAGACATCTGGGGGCTGATATTAATAGCCCAGGAAGGGTCCCATGAATATTGGCCCCCCTCCCAGGCTAGAAACACCAGCCGTCAGCCGCCCCAGAAATGGCGCATCCATAGGATGCGCCAATTCTGGCACTTAGCCTTGCTCTTCCCACTGCCCTGTAGCCCTGTAGCGGTGGCAGTGGGGTAATAGGGTTGGGGTTGATGTCAGCTTATAATGCCAGCTGACATCAAGCCCAGGTTAGTAATGGAGAGGCGTCTATAAGACACCCCCATTACTAACCCCATAGTCAAAGTTACAAAAATACACAAACACCCAGAATAAAGTCCTTTAATTGAAATAAAGACAATTCTTCAGTTCTTCAGCTCTGCTACATTCACATCACAGGCTGGACTGCAGCAGAACGCTGCCATCCAGCTTGCCATGCGGCAGATACTGAGAAGCGCAGGCATGCTTGCGCTCCTCAGTGTCTGGCGCTGCCATCCAGCATGCCATCATTCATAGACACTGCAGAGCGCAGGCATGCTTGCGCTCTGCAGTGTCTCTGAAGGATGACAAGCTGGATGGCAGCGCTCAGCTGTGATCCAGCCTGTCATCTCAATGCCATCCCAGCGTGGGAGAATTCTCCTGAACTCACCGCATGCGCAGGAGAATTTTCCCACGCTGTCAGTGACGTGCATGAGGTGAGCTGAGTTCATTGGACATGAGCTCACCTCATGCACGTCACTGACAGCGTGGGAAAATTCTCCTGCACTCACCGCATGCGCAGGAGAATTTTCCCACGCTGTCCGTGACATGCATGAGGTGAGCTGAGTTCATTGGACATGAACTCGGCTCATCTGGATGCCGTCACAACCAGACACTGAGGAGCGCAAGTATGCCTGCGCTTCTCAGTGTCTGCCGCATGGCAAGCTGGACGGCAGCGTTCTGCTGCGGTCCAGCCTGTCATGTGAATGTAGCAGAGCTGAAGCTGTCGGGGGAACCATGGAAAGGTAAGGATGATGCTGCTTTATTATTTTACTTTTATTGCAGGAGATCGTTGGCTTCAGCTGGAATGGGCGTGACGGTAAGTGTGCTTTAATTTAGAACAATAAAGAATTGTGTGTTTATTTCAATTAAAGGACTTTATTCTGGGTGTTTGTGTTTTTTTGTAACTTTGACTATGGGGTTAGTAATGGGGGTGTCTTATAGACGCCTCTCCATTACTAACCTGGGCTTGATGTCAGCTGGCATTATAAGCTGACATCAACCCCAACCCTATTACCCCACTGCCACCGCTACAGGGCAGTGGGAAGAGCGAGGCTAAGTGCCAGAATTGGCGCATCCTATGGATGCGCAATTTCTGGGGCGGCTGACGGCTGGTGTTTCTAGCCTGGGATGGGGCCAATATTCATGGCATCCTTCCTGGGCTATTAATATCAGCCCCCAGCTGTCTGCCTAGCCTTTGCTAGCTATTAAAATAGGGGGGACCCCACGTCATTTTTTTGGGGGTCCCCCATTTTAATAGCTAGTAAAAGCTAGGTATTCAGCTGGGGGCTGATATTAGTAGCCTGGGAAGCTCCGTGGGTATTACCCCCTTCCCAGGCCTCAAACATCTGCCCCAGCCGTCTGCTTAACCTCCGCTAGAGACTAAAATTACGGGGAACCCCACGCCAATTTTTTTTTTTAATAAATCCTTTATTTTAACAGTAAATGACAAGTACAGTAATCAACACTATCACTGTACTTCTTATATATGTGACTAACATGTTTCTATGTATCTAATCTGTGTGTGATGCTCTATTCTTTCTATTCTAAATTGTCGGGTACCGCTGCTGAATTGCCGGCCGGCTTTTTTAAAGAGACGGTGCATGAAAACACTAATATTTTTTTTAATAAATCCTTTATTTTAACACTAAATGACAAGTACAGTAACCAACACTGTCACTGTACTTCTTATATATGTGACTGACATGTTTCTATCTATCTAATCTGTGTGTGATGCTCTATTCCTTCTTGTCTAAATTGTCAGGTACCGGTGTATGCCGCTGCTGAATTGCCGGCCGGCTTTTTTAAAGAGAGTGTCTTCTGAGCAGTTTGTCAGCTTTTGGACACCTTTGCAGGTGTTTTCTATGTGTTTCTATGTGTTTTTGTTTGCCTGCCATTGGTTTTAACGGTGTTCGACGAACCGAACCGAACCCGAACACTACGGGGGTGGCTCAACACTAATCCTGAGTAAGAAATCCTGATAGGAAGGTGGGTGGACTGTTTCCAATGGAGAGCGATCATGCACCTAGCAACTGTTAATATATGCAATAACAATTTGGATGAGTACTTCCCATCCCATTAGAAGTGATATTGAGGAGATAAAGTGTGGGACCCAGCCCCACCACAACAAAATGTACCTTTTAAATTAAGGTTTTCACTGACTCCCAAAAACCAGACAAACCAGCACAGGATAAAAAGATGTGATATCTTGAATCGCCTGACCATACCACAGCACAGGAACAGGCGCTCGAGAGTTGGGGATTGAGCTTATGGAGTAGTTCTGGGGTGTGGTGCCAAAACATGAATATCTTATATTGATTCTTTTTATACAATGTGCATATAGAGGTTTTGGTGCCTTATCCCATATAGACTGCCAAGTTTTGGGCGACAACTGTCAGGTTAATTAATTATACAGTATATTCTCATAGATTGGCCTATTATGCACATGTCAATACCAAATACAGTACGTTAATTAATTTTTTAGATTAGGAAAATGAGTCATTTTTTCTTATTTTTTTTTAAAGTATCAATTCCAGTCTGTGACGGCAGCATTTACAATGCACGTTCCGGGGGCCTGGCTCTTCTAATCTCCCATCACCTGTTGCTGTGATAGCTAGGGGTCTGCTGAAGACTTCCATGCTCGTCAAGACCATGCTCCTATAAAAGCCAGCCCGTGACTGGTGTTTTTAGGAGGCAATGATTTTTGTTATTTACAGCAATACCTTGTAACAGTCAAATCTTTCAAGATTTAAAATTAATTAACCAGATGGGTAAACAGCATAACAAGTAAAAAACAAAACACCAGAACTGCGTTCTTTTGGCCACAACGATAGCGCAAAACAATGTAATAAGAGGAGCTTAAAACATTGTATCTACCCCAAAATGATATGAATGAAAAAATCAGACCAAGACAAAAAACAAGCCCTCACATAACACCATTTACTGAAAATTAAAAACTTTACGGCTCTCGGAAAATGGCAATGCAAGCAATTTTTTTTAAAAAAATTTACATACATGACTGAATTTTTTTTTTACCTCTTAAATAAAAAAAACTATGCATATTTGGTATTCCTGTAACTACACTGGCCCGGAAAATCATGGTGGCTGGTTATTTTTACCATATAATGAAGATAGTAAATGAAAAAAACAAAAACAAACGGAAAATTGCACTTTTTTTTGCTATTTTACTGCACTTGGTATTTTTTCTCCAACTTTCTAGTACATCATATGAGTAAATACATACTATCATTCAAAAGTACAACTTGACCCACAAAAAAAAAAACATTATCGGTTATACTGTATTGACGGAAAGATTAAAAAGTTATGGCTCTTAGAGGAAGGTGAGAAAAAAAAGAGTAAAAATGGAAAATCACCCAGTCAGGATGGGGTTAAAGATATGTATTATGAAGAGTGATGCATCACAGAGACAGCTATCAGTCTGTCCCGGGGCATGCTTACAGCTGCCACTCTCAGTGCTGTGAACAATAAATTTAATTGCTCCTGGCATGCATGAATGACTGAAAGCCGACGGCTACTGGGAGAAATAAAGTAAATTTTCTGAAGGGGGCCACACTTATAGTACAGTGGTTAGACACCTACGTAATGTTATTAACCTGCAGACTAACCCTATATATACAGGTTAATAGCGTTATTGGACCTGACATGTTTGGACCTGACCTTTAATACAGAAGAATAATCTCAATTAAATGCTAAAAAATGTATAACACATTTAGCAAGAAATTAGAAACCTGCAACAAGTTTCTGCGCATTCCCTGACAAAGAGACAGCGAAACGCGCGACGGAGTGGTATGAGAAGGTTGTCACATGCTTATTCTTGTCAGTATTCTGCATTAACTTTGAAAAACTACATCTTCTATCCCTTTTGGATTTCTACCCTTGGTATTGTGCAATAAATGTTGATCATCATTCTGGATCTAATGAACCCATGTTCTGGTCACTAGAAATTTTTATATTTTTTTTTTCAGTATCCTATTGTTATCAGACATTTATACTTTATTTATATTATTTGTATGAATTTATTTGTATCCACAACACACTTTAATGTTTGTCACTAACAGAATAATTAATGATCCAGTTTTGAAATTTTCAATCATGGCACATCCCTCTCCCTCTCTTATTATTTATTTTTAATCATGTCCCTTGTGTTTCATGTTTTCACGTTTTTTGTAGTTCCCTTGTTCTCATTACAATCAACTAGATAAAGTAATTTATAGACTATCATTGCCTGCTTTTTGAATGCAGTATTTTTGGTTATATTATTTAGTGGTATTCGTGAGCTGTTATACATATGCTTATTGAATATTTTGGGATTCGAAGTGTGTTTTTCAAATAGGTCTATTCCTCCTCATTTTTTCCCAAATATGAGCTTGAGTCCTTAGTTTTTAAAAGTCATTTTACACTAAAGCCAGTAACGCTTTTCGGCCTCACAAAGAAATACCCAGTAGGTGTCAATACACAAATTCTTTGTCAGTTTTGCAGGTAAAACAGCTGGATATTCATACAAGATGTTCCCAAAGTGATAACCTGAAGAAGCTAAAAGTAAAGTTTTCTGGTGCTCTTTATGTTCACAATATCATTGGCAGCAAAAAAATCTCAATAGCTTTTAAATTCAGATGCATGCATTTTCTACAGCAAAGCTCTCACACAATGTATTCAACAAGGAAAGAAAATAACACTGGAAAACATAAATCTTCAAAAGGAAAACTAATCCTTTTAAGCGTGCACCTTCTCCTGAGGATTGTCCTTCACACTGCTCTACAAATACCTGATTTGTAACTCTGCTCCAAGGGGAACAGCATATCCACTGATACTCAAAAAAAGGAGAAAATCTGAAATTATGTTAACAAAAAAGCAAATATAAAAAGGCTTCAACTTAAGATAGCTTGACTCTTCCATTGGCTGAAGCACAACTTGCTTTTCTTTGCTTTTCTGAGATATTATAATGCAGCAACATGAGCTGTAAGTATTTAGTTTCATAAGAAATATGTAAACTCTGGGAATGATATTGAATACTAATCCATAGAGGAGATTACAAACATACTACAGTAGTTTTATTGAATATATCAGAGGTCAAAAACAACTTTGCTTTATGTTATGTAGTCATATAGAAAATCCATCACATACTCTTAAATCTCTAAAAGTGTATCTAGTTTGCTCATTTGAATTGTAAAAAATACAAAACTGTCCTTTCCATAATCTTTTAAGGCTGATACATTCTCGAGTGCAGGGTTCCAGCATTCAAATATCTACATTTTAAATCCATCTAGGAGTTTACATTTGAAAGTAAACTAAATAGAAAGTGAAGTAACTGTAGAAATAGAATGCACAAGAAGAAGTCTGTACAGGTGTAACTAAGAAGATGCATTACATTCCTTCTATGATGTCAGCAGATATAATTATTAAGTAAAGTCCATCATCATTGAGCACCATGGTACCATTGGAATTAAACCTATTTAGGTTATTTTCATACAATACAGTGGCGTTTAAAAGTTTGTGAAAACTTTAGAATTTTTCATATTTCCTCATAAATTTTACCTTAACCTAACTCAGATTTTCACACAGTCCAGACAACCAACTCAAACAAAGAAGTCAAAAATATTAGACCTTGTCATTTTTTTATGCGAAAAATTATGCTACTTTATATCACATGGCTTTGAGCGGCAAAAGGTTTGAGAATCTTTAGAATTGGCAGATAATTTGAAGGTGAAATTAGAGTTTGGTGTTTTCAATCAATGGGATGACTACCAGGTGTGAGTGAGCAATTTGTTATAGTTAAAGAACAGTGATCTACCAAAGTCTGATATTCATAACATAAGTTTGTGGAAGTGTATCACGGCATGAACAAAAGAGTTTTCTGATGATTTCAGAAGAAGAGTTAGTCAATAGACTGGAAAAGGTTTCAAAACCATCTTTAATGAACATGGAGTCCATCAATCCATAGTTAAAGAGATTGTACACAACTGGAAGAAATTCAAGACTATAAATACCCTAAAGATCACTACAAAAGAAAGGCATATAATAATCCATGAGGTCACAAAGGAACCCAAAGTAACCTTCAAGCAACTAAAAGCCTCTCTCACATTAGCAAATATTTATGTTAATGAGTCCACCATCACAAGGACACTGTACAACACTGTTGTGCATGGAAGGATTGCAAGAAGAAAGTCAGTGCTCTCCAAAACGAACATTGTTGCCCATATGCAGTTTGCCAAGTATCACCTGGACAAGTCAAAAGGCTATTGGAACAATGTTTTGTGCATGTTTGAGAAGTATTATGTTTGGAGAAGGAAAACACTGCATTACAGCATTAAAAACTTCATATAATCTGTAAAACAGAGTGATGGTAGAATCATAGCTTGGGCATGTTTTGCTGCATCTGGGCAAGGACAGGTTTCAATCAGTGATGGAAAAATGAATTCTGAATTTCATCTGCAAACTCTGAAGGAAAATACAAGATCACTGCAGTTAGCTAAAGAAGCAGCAAGCTAAACCGAGGTGTGTGCTTCTCATGACACAATATGGCATACATTTCAGAGGAATGGCATGCATGGGTGTCATTCCTGAAGGAAGCCTCTCCTAAGGCCCTTGTTTTCCTAAAAATACCACCTATAATTTACCAGTGCCCATGCTGAAAAATAAGAAGAATACTGGGACTTTATACTCTGGAGTGATGACACCAACATAAATATTTTTGGAACTATTGGCTTCAAAACTGTATAGTGTTGCAAAGGTGAGGAGTAAAAAGAAAAATGCATGGTGCGTACAGTGAAACATAGTGGTGGCAGTGTCCTTATGTGTTGAGCTACATTTCATTGATGGTGTCATGAATTCACAAATGTACTCCTCTATATTGAAAGAAAGATGCTACTATCACTCTGTGCCCTTCGTAGTCGTGCACTATTCCAACATAACAATGATCCAAAATACACATTAAGGTCACTGTTACATTTCTGAAGAACAGTGGGAAAGTGAATCAGTGGCCAAGTATGTCTCCTAATCTGAACCCAATGAAACAGCCGTAGGGAGTTCTGAAGAAACAAATTAAGTATCACTCTCCATCTAGCATTCTGGCTCTTAAAGATGTTGTTCTTTGGAAAAAAAAAATAGATGCTGCAATATGTCGCAAAATTGTTCATTCCATGACTTGAAGATTTGGTGCTCTCTTTAAAAATTATGTAAGTCATACAAAATACTAGAGGTAGTTGTTTTTAATGTGGTGTGTATTCATTTTGTATTAACAATTTTGTAATGAAAGTTACATTATTAACCTTACTTGCATATGATAGATTAAAAAAACGTTCTATGAATCTCAGTACTGCCAAAATTTTGGAATTTTTTTTTTGTGTACAGTGAGATATTGATTAAAATCTAACGTTTTAAAGATGGTGTACTCTTTCATACAAAGTTACTGAGTGATATACAGTGCTATGAAATAGTTTGCCCCCTTCTTGATTGCTTATTCTTTTGCATGTTTGTTACACTTAAATGTTTCAGATCAAAAAACAAATTTAAATATTAGACAAAAGTAAACTCAAAATGCAGTTTTTAAATGAAGGTCTTTATTATTAAGGGAGAAAGAAATCCAAACCTACAGGGCACTGTGTGAAACAGTGATTGCCCTCCCCCCAAAACATAAATTAACTTTTATTCATCACATCTTTGGGACACGGAGTTCAATTTCCTTAGGCACACACAGGCCTGTTACTGCTTATCAATCAAGAAATCACTTAAATAAAATCTGCCTGAAAAAGTAAAGTAGAACAAAACATCTTCAAAAGCTAGACATCATGCTACGATCCAAATAAATTCAGAAACAAAGTAATTGAGATCTATCAGTCTGGAAAAGGTTAAAAAGCCAATTCCAAAGCTTTGGGACTCCAGCAAATCAGAGTGAGGGACATTATCCAGAAATGGCAAAAACATGGAACAGTGGTCAACCGATCAAAATTACCCCAAGAAGTCAGGGAAGACTGATTCAAGAGGTCACAAAAGACCCAACAACAACATCCAAATAACTGCCGGCCTCACTTGTCTCAGTAAAGGACAGTGTTCATGACTCCACCATAAGAAAGAGATTGGGCAAAAATGGCATATATGGTAGAGTACCAAGGTGAAAACCACTGCTGAGCAAAAAGAACTTAAAGGCTCATCTCAGTTTTGCCACAAAACATCTTGATGATTGCTAAGACTTTTGGGAGAATACTTTGTGGACTAATGAGACAAAAGTTGAACTTTTTGGAAGGTGTATGTCCCATTACATATGGTGTAGAAGTAACATAGAATTTCAGAAAAAAACATCATACCAACAATAAAATATGGTGGTAGTAGTGTGATGGTCTGGGACTGTTTTGCTGCTTCAGTACCTGAAAGACTCGCTGTGGTAAATGGAACCATGAATTCTGCTGTCTACCAAAAAATCATGAAGAAGAATGTCTGGCCATCTGTTCGTGACCTCAAGCTGAAGCACACTTGGGTTAGACAGCAGACCAATGATCCAAAACACACCAGCAAGTCCACCTCTGAATGGCTTAAGAAAAACATCATTAAGACTTTGGAGTGGCCTAGTCAAAGTCCTGACCGATTGAGATGCTGTGGCATGACCTTAAAAAGGCGGCTCATGCTCGAAAACCCTCCAATGTGGCTGAATTACAACAATTTTGCAAAGATGAGTGGGCCAAAATTCCTCCAGCGAGTTGTAAAAGACTAACTGCCGTTTATCACAAATGCTTGATTGCATTTGTTGCTGCTAAGGGTGGCCCAACCAGTTATTAGGTTTAGGGGCCAATCACTTTTTCACACAGGGCCCTGTAAGTTTGGATTTATTTTTTCCTTAACAATAAAGACCTTCAAATAAAAACTGCATTCTATGCTTACTTGTGTTTTCTTTGTCAAATATTTAAATTTGTTTTGTGATCTTAAACATTTATGTGTGACAAACATGCAAAAGAATAAGAAATCAGGAATGGGCAAACTCTTTTTCACACCATTATTTATATATATACAGGGTGGTCCAAAAGTAGGTGGACAGAAAATAGTAACATTTATTTTGATTTATATATAAAATTATATTTACTAACACATGCATAACATTGACAATTACATTTTATTCTGAACAATAATACAAAAGCCCTTAAATTTTATCAACGCAGGTGCTCAAACTGTTTTCCATTACAATTTGCACAGCTTTGAAGTCTGCCTCTTATGCTTCAACAAACTCTTTTGCACAAGTCTCTTTGGGTATTAATTTCTTGAAATGCATCACTTTTGTAATTTTTCAAATCACTGACACTTTTTGGTTTTCGAAAATAAACTTTGTCCTTGAGTACTCCCCAAAAGAAAAAATCCATTGGGGTCAAGACTGGTGAACGTGCCGGCCAATCAAGTGGGCCTCTTCGGCCAATCCATTTATTAGGAAATGTTTCATCAAGATACTCGCGGACTACTCTTGAATAATGTGGAGGGGCCCCATCTTGTTGGAAATAAAGGTCATTTGAATTAGGCTGTTGCTGTAACTGGGGAACAACTTGATTCATTAGAATTTCGAGATACTTATCTCCTGTGACTGTTCCATCAAAAAATATTGGTCCTAAAACACCAAAACTTGAAATACCACCCCAAACATTGACACCAGGCTCATTTAGTTGTTGCTCTAATGTTAAATGCATGTTCTCATTATACCAGTAAATACAATTATGTCTGTTAATATGGCTGGATAATTTGAAAGAAGCTTCATCACTCCACATAATGTTATCTAAAATTACTGGATTTTGTTTGATAAATCTCCCCTTCATAACCTTATTACACTTTCTGTCCATCTACTTTTGGACCACTCTGTATATGTATATACATATGCACACAGTATACAGTGCCATGTAAAAGTTTGGGCACCCCTGGTCAAAATTACTGTTATTGTGAACAGTTAAGCAAGTTTTAGATTAAGTGATCTCTAAAAGGCCTAAAATTAAATATGACACATTTCCTTTGTATTTTAGGCAAAAATATATTTATATTGTCTTTTTTTACATTTTATAAATTACAAAAAGGTGAATCGGACAATGCAAAAGTTTGGGCACCCTTGCAGATTTATGTGCTCAGATAACTTTGACCAAGGTTCCAGACCTTAATTAGCCTTTTAGGGTTATGACTTCATCATTATCAATATCATCATTAGGAAAGGCCAGGTGATGCAAAAAAAACAGCCTCCTCTAACCTTGTGCCAAAGAACAGAAGCCACAGAAGCCATAGGTTCTTCTAAGCTGCTGGCTTGCACTCTGAAAATGAAAATGGTGGAGGCCCTCAAAGCAGAAGAAGGCTATAAGAAGATAGCAAAGCGTTTTCAAGTTGCCCTTTCCTCAGTTCTAAATGTAATTTAGAAATCGCAGTTAACAGGAACAGTGGAGGTCAAGATAAGGTCTTGAAGACCAGGAAAAATGTCAGTGAGAGCTGCTCGTAGGATTACTAGAGAGGCAAATGATAACCTCCGCTTGACTGCAAAAGACCTTCAGAAAGATTTAGCAGACTCTGGAGTTGTGGTACATTGTTCTACTGTTCAGAGACACCTGCACAAATATGGCCTTGATGGAAGAGTTATCAGAAGAAAACCTCTCTTGCTTCCTCAAAATAAAATTGAGCATCAGAAGTTTTCAAAAGAACATCGAAACAAGCCTGATGCATTTTGGAAACAAGTCTTGTGGACCAATGAGATTAAAATAGAACTCTTTGGCCACAATGATCAAAGGTATATGTGTAGAAAAAGGGCACAGAATTTCAGGAAAGAAGATCTATCCAACCATTAAGCATGGGGGTGGATCAATAATTCTTTTGGGTTGTGTTGCAACCAATGGCACGGGGAACATTTCACGGGTAGAGGGAAGAATAGATTCAATTAAACTTCCACAAGTTCTTGATGCAAACATAACACCATCTGTAAAAAGCTGAAGTTTAAAAGAAGATGGCTTCTACAAATGGATAATGATCCTAAACACACGTCAAAATCCACAATAGACTACCTCAAAAGGCGCAAGCGGAAGGTTTTACAATGGCTCTCACAGTCCTCTGATCTAAACAGCACTGAAAATCTGTGGCTCAACCTCAAAATAGCAGTGCAAGCAAGACGACCCAGTAATCTCACAGAACTGGAAGAATTTTCCAAGGAAGAATGGATGAAAATCCCTCAAACAAAAATTGAAAGACTCTTGGCTGGCTACAAAAAGCGTTTATAAGCTGTGACACTTGCAAAAGGGGGGCTACTAGGTACTAACCATTCAGGGTGCCCAAACTTTTGCTTCGGCCCATTTTCCTTTTTGTAATTTATAAAATGTAAAAGATAGAAATATACATTTTTTTTTTTTGCCTACAATACACAGGAAATGTGTCATCTTTAACTTCAGGCCTTTTAGAGATCATTTCATTTACAAATTGCTTAACTGTTCACAATAACAGTAATTTTGACCAGGGGTGTCCAAACTTTTACATGCCACTGTATAAACTATGCAACTTTTGTATGGCTATAAAACTGTAATCATACTTATCTCAAGAATCATGTCGCCAGTCCATTTTTACTGCACACTGAATGCCATAAAATCATAACCAAATAAATGATGGCAAGATTGTGATTTTTTTTTAATCATTTCATCTCACTTGAATTTTTTTTCACAACCTTCTGTAATTTTTTACATTTTTTTGTGAAATGAATAATGTCATTCAAAACTACAATTCATTCAGCAAAAAACAATCTTTCTTATAGCTACGTCGACAGAAAAAAAAAGAAGTTATGACTCGTGGAAGAAGAGGAGGAAAAAAACACAGTCAGTGCTACCCCTTGACCCCGAGGGTGGTTTGCACGTTAATGACCAGCGCAATTTTTACAATACTGACCACTGCCATTTAATGAGGTAATTACTCTGGAATGCTTCAACGGATCCCTCTGATTTTCAGACTGTTTTTTCGTGACATATTGTACTTCATGATAGTGTTAACACTTCTTCGATATCACGCGATTATTTGTGAAAAAAAATGGAAATTTGGTGAAAATTTTGCAATTTTAAAACGTTGAATTTCCATGCCCTTAAATCAGAGAGATATGTCACACAAAATAGTTAATAAAAAACATTTCCCACATGTCTACTTTACATCAGAACAATTTTGGAAACAAAATTTTTTTTGTTAGGGAGATATAAGGGTTAAAAATTGACCAGCGATTTCTCATTTTTACAACAAAATGTACAAAACCATTTTATTAGGGACCACATCACATTTGAAGTGACTTTCAGGGGCCTTTATGACAGAAAATACCGAAAAGTGACACCATTCTAAATACTGCACCCCTCAAGGTGCACAAAAACACATTCAAGAAGTTTATTAACCCTTCAGGTGCTTCACAGGAATTTTTGGAATGTGGAAGAAAAAAATTAACATTTTTTTTCACAAAAATGTTACTTTAGACCCCAATTTTTTTCTTTTCACAAGGGTATCACTAAAAAATTAACCCCAAAATTTGTTTTGCAATTTCTCATGAGCACACTGATACCCCATATGTGGGGGAAAACCACTGTTTGGGTGCACGGCAGGGTTCGGAAGGGAAGGAGCACTATTTCACTTGTTGAATGTAAAATTTGTTTGAATAATTAGTGGACTCCATGTTGCGTTTGGAGAGCCCCTGATGTGCCTAAACAGTGGAAACCCCTCACAAGTGACCCCATTTTGGAAACTAGACCCCTCAGGGAACTTATCTAGGTGTGTGGTGAGCACCTTGAACACCCAGGTGCTTCATAGAAGTTTATAACATTGAGCTGTAAAAATAAAATTTTCACAATTTTCCCACACAAATGTTTTTCAGCCTCCAATTTTGCATTTTCATAAGGGTAACTGGAGAAATTGCACCATGCAATTTATTTTACAATTTCTCCTGAGTAAGGCGATACCCATATGTGGGAGAAAACTGCTGTTTGGAAGCACGGCAGGATTCGGAAGGGAAGGAGCGCCATTCGACTTTTTGAATGTAAAATTTGCTTGAATAATTAGCTGACGCCATGTTGCGTTTGGGGAGCCCCTAATGTGCCTAAACAGTGAAAAAACCCCAAGTGACTGCATTTTGGAAACTACACCCCTCAAGGATTTTATCAAGGGGTATAGTGA
This sequence comes from Phyllobates terribilis, assembly GCF_046119375.1. NCBI lineage: Eukaryota > Metazoa > Chordata > Amphibia > Anura > Dendrobatidae > Phyllobates > Phyllobates terribilis. The sequence continues at coordinate 203,388,302 of NW_027362771.1, read as the reverse complement.
ACATTTTGAACCCAGAAGTACAACACAGAATTTGATAACATTAGGTCATCATATTGAATAAGTTGTCATTAGTCTTGAGCACAAGTGCTCGCTACTTGAGTTTGCATCGGGTACTCAGGTATCCATGTATCGAGGGGTGCATGAGTGACATGCTCGAGTCCCCGCCCACAGTTATTAGACACCCATAAAACAACATGCGGGGATCGCTCGTACATGGCCGGCAATCCCCGCAAGTTGTTTTTGGCTGTATAACAACTGCAAAACATATGAGGCGGAGACTCGAGCATGTCACTCGAGCACCCACTATACTCGGTGCATACCCGAGCACCCGATGCAAGCTCAAGTAGCGAGCACTTGTTCTCAACATTAGTCGCCATATCGCCATCATTTTTTTTTCTTTACTTCTGAAAAAATCCCAACCCCAACACATGCCTAATACAACCCCAACCCTAGCCCAACCTTAACCCTAGCCCAACCCTAAACCCAGCTCAACCTTAACCCTAGCCCAACCTAATCCTAGCCCACCCCTAACCCTAGCACAAACCTAACCCTAGCACAAACCTAACCCTAAACCTAGCACAAACCTAACCCTAGCTCAACCCTAACCCTAGCCCAACCCTAATAATATCCCAACCCTAACCCACCCCTAACTGTAGCCCAACTCTAACCCTAACCCTAGCACAACCCTAACCCTAAACCTAGCCCAAACCTAACCCTAGCCCAACTCTAACCCTAACACAACCTTAACCCTAGCCCACCCCTAACCCTAGCCCAACCCTAACCCTACCCCAATCCTAATCCTAACACAACCCTAACCCTAGCCCAACCCTAACCCTAGCGTTTATTTCTTACGCCGTTTCTCATGCAGTATAAGTGATTAGATGACTATTCTTTGGGTCGGTGTAATTACAGGGATACCAGATTGATATCGGGTTTTTATGATTGATAGCTGTCACACACTAAAAACCCCTTTTTTTTGCAAAGACTAGATTTTGCATCATAATATTTTGAGAGCTATAATTTTTCCATATTTCGTCTGACCGAGTCATGTGACGGTTTTTTTTTGCGGGACAAGTTGACGTTTTATTGATACCATTTTCAGGCACGTGACATTTTTTGAAGGCTTTCTATTCCAATTTTTGGGAGGCAGAATAAACAAAAACCAACAATTCAGGAATTGTTTTTTTGCGGGTTTTTTTATGCCATTCTGCGTGTGGTAAAATTGATAAGGCACCTTTATTCTTTGAGTCAGTATGTTTACAGCAGTACCACATTTATATTTTTTTTAGGTTTTGCCACTTTTACACAATAAAAACTATTTTACAGACAAAAGAATTGTTTTTGCATCGCTTTATTCTGAGAGCTATAACTTTTTTATTTTTCTGCCGTTGGAGCTGTATGGCAGCTTGCTTTTTGCAGGACAAGATGACATTTTCAGTGGTACCATTTTTATTTACATTTGTCTTTTTTATCATGTTTTATTCCATTTTTTGTTTGGCGGTATGATGATAAAGCATCATTTTTTGTTTGGGTTTTTTATTTTTTTTATTTTACCGTGTTCTCTAAAGGGGTTAACTAGTGGGACAGTTTTATAGGTCAGGTCATTCCGGATGCGGCGATACCAAATATGTGTACTTTTATTGTTTTTTTTCAAAAGATTATTTATTTATGAGTACAATATATATATATATATTTTTTATTATTGTTTTCATTTTTTTTTATATTTTTACATTTTTTTTTTTTCACTTTCTGACACTTTTTGATCTTTTACGCTATGTCCCATTATGAGACTTTCACTTTTTGCAGCCTGATCGCCTGTATAGCACAGGAATGCAGAACCATTCCTGTGCTATGCAGCCTGTCAGCACTGCACAGGGAGAAGTTACTTTGGTCGTGCACTGCGCATGACCAAAGTAACTTCCTGCCTCCTGGTGACCTGGATGTTGTTATGATGACATCGTATCACCATGACAACATGAGGAACCGGACTCAGACGCCACGGGACGCTGGCAGAGAAGGTAAGTATCGTGCTTACCTCCCCTTCCCACCAGAATGCTGCGATCGATTTCGATCGCAGCATTTCGAGGGTTAATGTTCAGGGAGCGGTGTGGTGCCACTCCCTGCACATAGCACCAGGTGTCAGCTGTGACAATCAGCTGATACTTGGGGGCGATCTCGCCTGCACCGCTTGTGTGAGGGCGAAATCGCCAAGGCGTACTAATACCTATCTGGCCTATAAGGCCCAGGGCACAGATACGCATTAGTATGCCTTGGGCCAGAAAGGGGTTAATATCTTAGAATCCACCTTAGAAATACCTTTATAAATACCTATTTGCATGACATGTTTATCACATCATAAATAACGGTCATAAATTGCTATATTATACACAAATGGTATAATTTAGAGTTTCCACTCTGAAGAGTCAATGCCACTAATTCCAATAATGCCACTCTCTAGGGCATTGTCAAATGAAATTCCAATGTGTCAAATGTCATTACTAGTGGAGTGTGAATTTAGATGGTTATATATCATTTAGCTTCATTGAACATGAACTGATGTACTAGTTCACCGGATACTGGCAGCACTATTGGATGCTGTACAGACAAACTGTGAAATACGTCTATTGGGAATAGGGATTAGAGCATTGATCATGTTCGTAACATCTTTTAGATAGAGAAGGAAAGAGCATAGGTCTATCAGTTCCTGAGAAGGAATAGCAATTGGATTCTATATTGATCAGCACGTGCAAATTGAAAGTAATAAACATCTCTCTATGAGGTCTGCGATCTGTCCAATTCTTTTCTACAACTGTGAGTTTGTATATTGTAATACTTCATATTTCATATGTCTCCAGAATAACATATACATAAAGTGATGAAGGGGGATTATTTCTTCTGAAAAATGTATAATAGCAGCTCCAAGATTTACTACAAATATGCTGGAAGTGTTTTTAAAAATTAATGCAATTCTGCCATGTTTCATATAATTGGCTTTTTTTATCTACGAAGCACATTTGTCTGATTTTATAAACTTCAGTGTTAACTTTGCCTATAACATCAATTAAATGTTTAACAACCAGGTGTTCTCGGGAAAGTAATTATTCTAACTTTATTATTTATATAAAGATATGTGCCGCTCTATCTATCATGTAAACACAACGATCAAACACTTCTTGTATCGTGAGGAGATAGCAAAAGTTTGAAAGCAATAATTTCTACTGCCGAAAAAAATGTAAAATAAATATCCATATTTTCTCTGCCTAAGGCTGTGTGCCACGATGAGTTTTTGAAGCAGCATATTTTCGCGGTCTCAAAAACACAGTGTCTTTCAGTTCCAGCAAACTGGATGGGATTTATAGAAATCTCCTGCCCACTGGGCTTTTTTTCGTCAGCGTAACCCTGCAGTGAAAGTTTCAAATCCACAACATTTCAATTTCGCTTGAGGGTACACTGAGTTTTATGTGCAGATTCTTCTTCTAGACTTGCATTAGATGGGGAAAATCTGCAGGTAAAAACCACATAAAAAACGCATGTAATCTGCATATGACTATCAATAAAGTTTAGTCAAAGACAAATACCAGGAAGTATCATAAAAAAACTGCTTTATTTAAAACATGACATCCCATAAAGAGGCAAAAACCAAGGAAAAAAACGCACTCAAAAACTCAATGAAAAAAACATAAGTTACCTAATTTACGTAATATGTGCAGAAATTCTGAAACATCAAAAACTCTCCAAAAGATCATCATGGGAAAGTAACCTAAAGAATACATTTCTGTCAGAAGGTGCCTGTCATTAGTAGTGCATAGAAATTCTACAACAAAAAATATGAAAAAGACATCAGCACCAGGGTCTTTGAATAAATGTGGATTTATTACCACCACATAGTGTGCGGCATTTCAGCTCAGCAATGAGCCTTTTTCCATATGTTGCTCACTATGTGGTGGTAATCAATCCACAATTTTTTAGTCCATAAAACACTCTGGCATAATTGTCTTTTCATACATTTTGGATTAATTTCAAGGAGTTGTTCTACCCATATAGCAATGTGCACAGAGCATTTTGGGTGACACCAGATGAAGGGAAGTGTGGTCTCCATTATAATTTACATAATAGGTGCAGAAATTCTGAAACATCAAAAACTCCCCAAAAGATCATCATGGGAAAGTAACCTAAAGAATACATTTCTGTCAGAAGGTGCCTGTCATTAGTAGTGCATAGAAATTCTACAACAAAAAATATGAAAAAGACATCAGCACCAGAGTCTTTGAATAAATGTGGATTTATTACCACCACATAGTGTGCGGCATTTCAGCTCAGCAATGAGCCTTTTTCCATATGTTGCTCACTATGTGGTGGTAATCAATCCACAATTTTTTAGTCCATAAAACACTCTGGCATAATTGTCTTTTCATACATTTTGGATTAATTTCAAGGAGTTGTTCTACCCGTATAGCAATGTGCACAGAGCATTTTGCGTGACACCAGATGAAGGGAAGTGTGGTCTCCATTATATGACTGTATTGTAAAAATTCTACTATAATTTTATTTTGTTTTTTTCCCTAAAAAATTATTAGTTATTTTCATTCTAAAATAAATGTGCTATTTTTTTCTCTTTCACATTGGAATTATTGAGAAACCTACAGATTGCAAAACAAAACAGAGACTGGAGAGGCCTTCTTGAAAATCAGAATAATATACAATAGATAGCATTGAAAAGTATGCTACCGATAGCCTAATCAATAAAAATTAGACAGCCTTAAAAGACTTTTGATCAACATTATTTGGCCCAAAACGGGGGAAATGTAGTATAAATAGGATTACAGGAAAAGAGTGAAAAAAAGAAAAAGTATCCCATAGAAGCAAGAAAGAAAGAAAAGAAGATTTGTTAAGCACTGTGGAATACATTGGGCCAACTAAATAATGAAGATTGTTATATATGGCTTGAAAAAAAATTTAAACGAATAAGGCTTGAATTTTTCAAACAAAAAGCGTGCTGTTTTAAAACCTTATTATTTCACCAAAGAAAATGTGGAATGTTCCTCCTTTCTGGTGGGTTATATGATAATACACTGGACTGGACAGGATGCCAGTCCTGGTAAAGATGTCTATTCTTGGTCATGTCAGTAGACCAGATAATATGGAAATGGAATGCATCTCTTAGCATACCGTAATTGCCGAGTTCCATAGTATGATACAAAGTCATTCTGGATCATTTGTACGTTCCTTACTGAACAGCACCATTTGCCTTGCAAGCTTAGATATTTGAGATCATGAATTCAGATCACCCATTTCTAAATTCACTGATCATGCTCTGAATGCATTTTTTCCATTAAACCAAATGGAGGCCAAAAAACAACACATTTACCTCAATCCTTTCATGTCTTAAACAGAGTAAATTCAGATCCGATATAGGAAATTCACCAGCTGTTAAAATAATAACTTTTTAGGTTTTGCCCTCATTTGTAATCAGGAACCATTTTGGGGCAATCAGTTCAGCTTAACAAAAGCCATAAAAGCATTTCCACGTTTATCTTCCAGATTTGTTTAACTGATAGTAATTTGACAAAATTTTGCTTAATTTAACACAGGGCAGTGAATGTGGACATAAAGTCTGAAGTATATTGATTTAGATAAAAAGCAAACAGTATTTAGCTGTAGTAAAATTCAGTACCAACATGATGAAGCCCAAATCTAATAGTTAACAGCTCATCTTATCCAAAACCTATTACAGCTTTATCACATAATCTACCAAACTAAAACAGTGTCAACAATATTTAGCTTCACGATAATGAAACAAAAAGCCATTTTCACTCTTGTTCCTATTTCAATCTCATAAGCAATAGTGAAAACTATTTTAAAACCTCATTAGTTCTGCTTGTTTGAGCCATCAAGTCTAATTTCAAAATCACCTTGTGGCAAAAGCCAGCTTATATTCTGCAAAATGAACACTTAATTATGATTATTATAGCAATCACTCATAGGTTTCAAAACAACAAACCGCTTATTCACTGAAATATGCATACAGGTGAAACGGTTAAGTGAGAGATCACTGACTGCATATTGAGCAGTCATATTAGACATGACACTTTGTAAAATTGTTTTATTGGATTTTATTTCTATATTAATGACAGTATTTTTTTATTAATTCGGTATAGGATGAACCTTCAATGTGAGATCACTGGATTTCTATCCCATTGTAAAAGTAGGGGCACCAAAACCTGTGTTAGATAGGCAAATGAAACTATAGGTGGAGAAAAACACAAAAATGTATGCACACCTCCAAAATATAACCAATTCGCCCAGTTTTACAAATCGTTTATTTTTCTTATATGTGAAAAATTGTTCGTGTTTTTTTTTCGAATTGTGTTGGACTAATTTTTGCTCTGTTTGTCAAATTTTTTAATCCATGTTGCATCCAGTTTTCTTGTATGAAGAAAATAAATTCTTTGTTTCTCCCATTCATTAAACAATAAAATTCGGACATCACATGTGAAAGAGTCCTAAGGGCTCAGTTTTTTTGGTACGTGTGCTATCCCTTACTTTTCCTAAAAGATCACAAACCTATTACAATCAATGAGCCTTTTGAAATGTCTTCTTTGTCCAAAAGAAAATAAAAAAATTTCCCATTTTGCTCCATGTAGCAGATTAAACTCGCTAATCCAAGGCAATGGACGCATGAAAAAAAACATATCATTCGTGAGCTGTCCGTATTTTACTATAATAAGGCACTCTATCTAGGTACGTGGAACTTTTACAAAATGAGATTCTGTTCACATGCAGTTATTTACATTTTTTGGATCTGTTTTGAGTCTCTCTCTGTCATCCCGGACTTCTGAGCTGTAAAATAGACATCCAGGAAAAGTCCGTGTTTGGAGTTCAGCACCGAACACGAGGTGTTCGGTATGAACCCCGAACTTTACAGTTCAGGTTCGTTCATCTTTAATCATAACAGATTGTCAATCATTATGTCAGCTGTTAATAAATCCATTTTTTTGCACTGCGCATGCCCAGAACAATTTTTTAATTAAAAAATGGATCCGTTCAAAAACAGTAATTTTGTTTTTATTTTGCATCTGTTTTAAAACTGGATCCATTACAAACAAATGACAGCTGGACATGTGAAAAGAGCCTTACATACCTGTCCACAGCAGAATATATGTATCATGTGTGGAAGACCTTTTTACCAAACCTAAAACAAAAGGTAAAAATGTATAGGGCTGCTTCGTTAAGACAGGCTTGCTGAAGTACAATGCGCCATTTAGAGTTGCATGCCACTTAATGGATTAGGTAAATCTGTTAACTGCCATGCGACACTGGCGAGAATTTACTCTGGTCAGGGACTGGAGTACATTTCTAGAGTAAGTTAATGAATTTGAATCTGATGGGTGGGTGTAACCACTCCTCTCCCTCCCACTATTTGCCCATGCTATATCCATATTGGTGTAACTAGTCAGGACTGTCGTGAAAACAAGAAAAACCACAATATTTTTGCGAAACATCCAAGTTGTGCAAAGAAGTTTTCAACTTAAGCTGTTTTACAGCAAACTTCTGGCATAAACACCTTAAACTATCAGCCTCAAAGTGTCAAGTTCATAGAAATGCAACATAATATTATCTGCAAAACAGGAAAAAACATATCCATCTTGAAAAAAGAAGTTATTGTATGTGTTGTCCAAAAAAATAATAAAACCTTAAATATATGAGCCCAAGTTATAAGAGGTAAAGAACAGGTGTTTATGTACCTCAATATTAGTTTACCATAGCTTAGAGAAAGATAGTGCAGGACTACACAGTGGTCCCACGCATATCGCTGCTAGTGCAGCTTTCTCCGGGGAAAGTAGAATGGATCAATAGAAGCACCACTCATTGAACAGGCTGAACTACAATTCCTGACAGTTCACAATTATTCAGATGTCGCAGTGACAGGTACTGTAGTCAAGAGGCCATCATGCCTAGCAGGTACTGCTGCCCCTTTATTTGTTGATTGGTGAGGGTATTAATGCAAAATTCCGGAAAACTCTTAAATATATTTCCAGTTATCTCCTACTTGTATATTTATTCATCAGCAGGTACTTTTATAAATGCTATCTTTTATTTCAATAGAATTTTACCACTAACAATATTATTTTGCATGTTTTAGCAGCATGGTGACTAAGTAGTTAGCATTACTTTTTTCTACAGATCCAGGGAACAGCCATGGGGGCACCCTTTGCTCCATCCTACGCTAATCTGTTCCTGGGGCTGTGGGAAAGGGACCTGTTCCAGTCTGATCGATTGTCGGCTATGGACCGCATCCCTTTTTGGACGCGGTACATAGATGACATCTTTCTGACCTGGCAGGGCTCACTTGAGTCCCTACAATCTTTCATCAGGGAACTCAATGACAACAACTTTAATATTCATCTTACCTATCAGGCAAGCTTTTCCTCCATTGAGTTCCTTGATGTAAAAGTTACACGTGACAAGGATAATATTCTTCAGAGCACGGTTTATCGTAAACCTTCGTCGGTGAATTCGCTATTACATGCCTCTTCGGCTCATCCTCGCCATGTGTTAAATGCAGTCCCTACTGGGCAATTTTTAAGACTAAGGAGATTGTGTTCCTCGGAGACTGAATTCAAGACATAATCAGATATTCTTATGACCAGATTTAGAGAAAGAGGGTATAGCCATCGGACCCTAAAGAGAGCCTTTCACCAGGCGAAATATACAAAACGCCATGACTCTCTATATGCTACTAAATCTAATGATGTTAGTGAAACTTTACACTTCATCACCACATTTAACTCGGGGGCAGTTAATGTTCGTGAGGCTCTTACTAAATCTTGGCCAATTTTGTTGGCAGACCCTGTCCTCTCTAATTACCTGTCCACTGAGCCACAAATCACCTTCAGAAAAGCTAAAAACTTGAGCAACCATTTAACAAAAAGTCATTATCATGGCATTACTCCCTCCAATTTTCTTAGTGATTTAAAACCCAGCAATGGTTGCTCTCCATGTGGTAGATGCTTAGCTTGCAGTAATATAGAATGGTCTGATTCTTTTTCCAACTCGGATGGATCTATCATCTACTCTATTAGGAGACATATTACTTGCACCTTTAAAGCGGTAAAATATTATGCCACCTGTCCATGCCCCAAAATCTATATTGGGCAAACAACACGACAGCTCAAGATTAGAGTACGTGAACATATATTGGGTATTCAAGCTGCGGCTACAGAAATGGATATTTCTATATTAAAAACACTCCCTAAACACTTTAAGCTGCACCATAATTGTGATGCTGCACAATTCAAAGTCCGGGGCATTGATATGATTACTAACAATATAAGGGGTGGTAACATCAGCCAAAGGTTAGCCCAAAAAGAGAGCCGATGGATTTGGACACTGAAGACCTTATATCCATCAGGCCTTAACGAAAATATCAGCTTTGTGCCATTTCTCTGATCGCCCCCTCACACATATTTATATATTTTAGTATTATTTTATGTGGTGTTCTGTTTTATTCATTTGTTTTTCTGTTTGCTACCTTAGTCCCTTGTGTGAAGTAACCGGCTTTTCTTCTTTTTGGACAATGTATGAAGATTTATTCCATCTGAAACATTGACAATATCATGATATATATCTATTGTTGGCCATTATTAGCCATGTATGTACTCCAATAGGAAGGGATCGTTCTGTCACATTTTCCCTACATCTAGAATGTCCTGTTATTTATTTACAATTGTGATATTTTTTATTTTTTGTTTTTTGATATGTTGTACAATGCATTTTGAGTGAAGATTTACTGTACTCTACATATAGCTATATATATATCTAATGTTAATTTTTACTGATTGCTATTATTGCAGTCCAGACTCATGATGTTATGATTTCTTGTGTGGCACTTATATATGTGTTGTGGTATACTTCATGTCAAATAATACATCTTTTTCACATATATCATTCCTACAATAATTTTTTAGGGGCTTATTTCCCCTTTATAGGCATTATCCCCTTTTTTTAATTCAGGACAAATGCGTCAGGGGATTTTCTAGTTGGGGCTTTCATTCTATCTGTGACCCTTACTTTAAATCTCTTCCCTTGTGGCCCCTTCCTTTGGTTGTTGTCCACATCCTGCGTGCTTCGGCTGTACGCGTGTTCGGCGCTGCCCGCTGTCGCTTCCTCGCTGGCCGTATCTCTATGTGGCCTCTCCGGCATGCGGTCACGTGCTTTCCCACGTGACCGTGATGCCGGCGGCCGCATGACGCGGTTGCCGTTGTGGGGCGGCACTGCACACGTGTCATACCACGCCCTCCCGCTGTGATTGGTTCCTCACACACACTCCCCCACTTGTGATTGGCTCCCATTGCCTTTTAATCTCCTGCACTTTCGTTGTTCACCACCTCCTGACGAAGGCATCCCCAGCCGAAACGCGCGTAGGGTGGAGGGTGGTGTGTGAGCACGAGGCTTCGGCTCCAGTCTGACATTGTGAGTATGTGACCCACACGTGGGATTTGCTGCTAGACTGCAGATTCTGTCATTCTTCTCCATGATAGCTGCATTTACATCTGACTTTGATTTTGACACACATGTATTTATCAATCCTCCCCTTTTCCCCTTTTGGGGATTGTGATGAACCTGTAGCCGCCATCTTGGTAATGATAAATCATATCCAGGGATGGCCACACTTCAGCAGCCCCCACCCTTGGGACCTTCTGTTAAAACGTCAACTAGATAGTTTCCCCCCATCCAGGCTCCTGTAAGATAAGAAGCCTACTTAACACTTGAATGCTAGGAGCTTCAAAGACTTCGAGAGGAAACACAGCCAGCAGGGGGGGGTGCTTCGTCTATCTGTACCTGACCATTTGTCCCATAGGACTAGTTTCTTTGTCTGTCACAAGCATGGAGGCATAAGATATAGAAACATGAATAGTACACGCATGTTGCGTGGGATGGGCCAATAAAAAAATATCACGGCGTCCCGGAGCCATTGCGCACACAAGCCTCCGCGGTAGACGTTTGTACGTGCTCTGGAAGCCAAGATATAGCGCGGAGCCATTCCTGAGGACCGTATGGTATCATAATTGATATCAAAAGGTCGGTTACGGCGGCCCGAATCCATGGGAACCCCTGGGGGTATCATGAGACCATCCCAGAAGAAGTTATTGGGTTCCATAGAATTTGGGCTTCTGATCGAAGTTAGACCTGAGGGTGGAGACTGAGCCAGCTGACCTCACCAGCAGTGGGCGGGACGGGGCAGGTAAGATAGCAGGACAGACAAGAGACAAGTCAGTTTTTGACCCAAGAGTGGTGTGCTGAACATCTGAGCACCAGCTGAGGCCACCAAGGGGAGGAGCAGTTTGACCATGCGGTGGTAGGCCTCAGCCTGTAACAAAGAACCGTGCCTGCGACCGCAGAATCCTCTCCCTGCGTCACAAGAAAATCAAGAAACCGGTAACTGATATGCTGTGGTGATTCTGTGTGTTGTATTCCATTGTTGTATAGTTTAGCCTGACCTTATACCTGTGTATATTTAGTTGTATATCGTGTATCTAGTGTATTATTATAATCAATTACCTCAAGTAATTGTGGGCCTGCCTTTTATTCTGCATAACGAACGCACGTCCGTGTGAGCTCGGCTCAAGCCAAAAACGCTACCCAGGGTTGGTTCCTGACCCGATATAGGCCCATTCACGGACTGGGCGTATATCTAAAATAGGGACTGGTGGCAGCATACCAACTGGGGATTGGGGAAGGCTGGTAGTGACGGTCGGAGGTTCAGATATATATATTCCTGGCGCGGCCAAGGAAGATATATATACCGCCCTCACTACAGAGGGCCCCGATACCCAGTAGGTTACAGGACAGTCTCCCTGGCGACCGCTTATCCTAGGTGCAGTTCCTTGACTGACCTGAGGCTAAGAGGGCGCTAGTGAGTTGTGCTGTGTAGTGACGTTACGGTTTAGTGACGTTGAAGGGATAACACACTACCGTGTTCCCTGCGCTGGTTGCAGCTACCTGGCACTACTTTCTCTAGGTGCAGTACCTTGACTGACCTGAGAGGTAAGGGGGCGCCAGAGAGCTGCACCCACCGGCCGGCTTTCATCACAGGGATATTAGTGGTAGATCTGGGCTGGAATATCTGCAGCTAGTTTGCTAGATATAATGATTAGTACTTGTACCTATTTATGTTATTCTTCCAGCGCCCACACTGTCAATTTCTACATAGACTTTGAATAATACTTACCTCTGCTTGAGTTACCTTTGGTTGGGGCAATTTCGCTGGTCACATGTTCTATCCATATTATACCGTGATATTACCTAAGTTCTCTTGTCAAACCACAAGAACATGATATCACAAAGGGTTTAATATTGGGATGGTTTTGACATGCTGTTTATTAAGGTATTTAGATACCTGTGATCTGAATTAATTCACCCCACCTTTTCCATTGACTTTCTATTACTGGATATATAGATCCACGATCTGCATTTTTTGCATAAGTGTCTCTCATGAGGTTGCTCTTTGTCTATGCTAGCCATTTGTCCTTGCTCGCACATATGTTTCCCTCCTCTTGTGTTTTATATTCTTTTTGTGATCCATTTGTGTTTCCTTTTTTGCTAATAAAGTATATAAATTTTCTATTATTGGACGTTTTTCGAAGTTTTTTACTTTTCTTTGTCTTCAGCATTATTGCTTTGCAGCTCTGGGGTCCTGGGTTCAGACCCCACCATGGACAATATCAGCAAGCAGTTTGTATGTTCTCCCCATGTTTGCGTGTTTCCTCCTACACTCCAAAGACATACTGATAGGGAATTTAGATTGTGAGCCCCAATGAAGACAGTGCCAATAATGTCTGTAAAGTGCTGTGGAATATGATGGTGATATGTGAGCAAAGTATAATAAATAAATAGAGGTCCAATGGTGGACTCTCCTCTTATCTGAAGACCAAAGAAGTTACCAATCTCCCATTTTTACAGATCATTCAAACTCTTTTTCTATTAATAAAAATGGTAATACAAAATCAGCCAACGGAGCATGTTTTGTTACATATGCCCCATTCATTTGAATTAAATATACAGATTACATCTGGTCATCTCCCATCGGACCTCAAATTAATATTAATGTCCATAATGTAAATGAATAAAGCATGATACATTGCTAGCCAATGTATTAAAGAGAACCTAACAGGTGATACAATTACAGCCTGGTATGTTTCATTCTGAAACACTGAGGTGGTTCAGAAAAAAACATACTTTTAATAGTCGCCAGGGACCTTGACACACCTGTGACTAGTCAGACAGGTGAGTCCCCAGCAGCTTCCTGCCTGCTGACAGTGACTGTCAAGTCTCTGCCTATACGTGTGTACAGACAGAGACTTGTCAGTCAAGCGTCAGCGGGCTGGGAGAAGCCGCTGAGGACCCGGTCGGTTGGCTCGGTCTCCAGTGGCTAATAAAAGCATGTTTTATGCTGCGGCATTTCAGAGACAAACATACATGGCTGTGATCGTACAGCCAGTGGCTGACACAAGTTGCCCACGGTTTGGGCAGCATGTATCACTTGTCAGGTTCTCTTTCAGCATTTCTCCCAAACACATTATTAAAAAGCATTTTGAACTTTTTTTATTTAAGCATATAATTAGTATTCTTTACAATATATCTATGGAAAAAACATCTCAACTTTCAGCAAGTAATCTGACCTGAGAAAATATCTATATCTAGGTCACAAGACAAAGAGTTTCTTTTTTTTTTTTTGATCAGGATTTTTTATTTCTCTTTTTTTTTTTGTAAAATCAATCTGTGCGTAAAGATCTCCAGTAACTGCGTAACTGTGTCATCTCAAATTATCCAAGATGGATTTTTGATGACTGCAATGGTCACATCGGGATCTTACATACTACCTAAACCACTAAACAAAGATAGCAATTCAGACTCTAATCAAGGTCCCAGTTGTGCAATGTCAAGGCTTTATCCTGTACGTGCAAATCATAGCCTGGCACAAATTACAAGTTACAATGCGTGATGTGACATTATGTGAAACATAGATAAGTGCACTTGCTTTGTGATTCGATTCTATAATGCTCGGCTTCCACATGACAATCACTACAACAGAGAATTTGGTAGGAAATAAAATTATGTAACGGTGTAATTTTTTTGTTTTAATGCAAAATAAATAGTGTTTGACATAGTGCGCTAAAATTCTAACGCTACAATATACTTACATTGCATTTACTAAAACAGATTTCATGATGCTAACCTATAGCTCTATTTCCTGCTACAACGCCCCTTACATTGTATATTCTCCTTAATAAAGAAGTGAATTTGATTTTCAAAGCATAATTGAAAATATTCCTTTCAGATTTCCTCATGTAAATGCATCATTTTGCCCTTTAATACATCAGTGTCATTTATATGTAAATATGTACAGTATTCTAGATAACATACTAAGTGGCCGGTAACCAAGGCAAAAGGCAGTGAACAATAAAAGAAGAATTCCCTTTGTTCTTGTGAACTGAAAAGATTTTTAATATGATGTAAAATGCAATGTTTCTTGTTTTTACAAGGACAATGCAATTTTGGAGGACCTGTCATCAAATTTTTCATGTTGAGCTGGACGCACAATCTAATAGTGGCTGTAGAGCAGAATAAAACGTTTGCATTTTTTAACGTCACTTCTCCATTGTGCAAATATTAGAAATCAAAGTATTTGGCACCTAATGAGTTTACTTTAAGTCCAAGTGTGTGTTATTAAATAGTTTTCACGGGGGACATGTACTTCTTCTCCCAGTTTGAGTTCCTATTTGATAACACCCACTTGGACTTATCAAAAGTTAACTCATTCGGTGCCATTACTTTAAGTGCTAATATGTCAGCAACAGAGAAACGAAATTAAAGATAAACAAAAATGTTTTATTCTGTAATGCAGCTACTATTACATTGTGTTTAACATGATTGGTGAAAAGTCCTCATTAAGACAATGAGACCACCACTTTACCCTTTAATAAAGCTCTTTGTTCAATACTGAATGTAAGAAGGCTGACATATATTGTGTGTACATACAGTACAGACCAAAAGTTTGGACACACCTTCTCATTTAAAGATTTTTCTGCATTTTCATGACATTGAAAATAGTACATTCACACTGAAGGCATCAAAACTATGAATTAACACATGTGGAATTATATACTTAACAAAAAAGTGTGAAACAACTCAAAATATGTCTTATATTCTAGGTTCTTCAAAGTAGCCACCTTTTGCTTTGATGACTGCTTTGCACACTCTTGGCATTCTCTTGATGAGCTTCAAGAGGTGGTCACCGGAAATGGTTTTCACTTCACAGGTGTGCCCTGTCAGGTTTAATAAGTGGGATTTCTTGCCTTATAAATGGGGTTGGGACCATCAGTTGTGTTGTGCAAAAGTCTAGTGGATACACAGCTGATAGTCCAACTGAATAGACTGTTAGAATTTGTATTATGGCAATAAAAAAGTAGCTAAGTAAAGAAAAATGAGTGGCCATCATTACTTTAAGAAATGAAGGTCAGTCAGTGCAAAAAATTGGGAAAACTTTGAAAGTGTCCCCAAGTGAAGTTGCAAAAACCATCAAGCGCTACAAAGAAACTGGCTCACATGAGGACCGCCCCAGGAAAGGAAGACCAAGAGTCACCTCTGCTTCTTAGGATAAGTTTATCCGAGTCACCAGTCTCAGAAATCGCAGGTTAACAGCAGCTCAGATTAGAGACCAGGTCAATGCCACACAGAGTTCTAGCAGCAGACACATCTCTTCAACAACTGTTAAGAGGAGACTTTGTGCAGCAGGCCTTCATGGTAAAATAGCTGCTAGGAAACCACTGCTAAGGACAGGCAACAAGCAGAAGAGACTTGTTTGGGCTAAAGAACACAAGGAATGGACATTAGACCAGTGGAAATCTATGCTTTGGTCTGATGAGTCCAAATTTGAGATCTTTGGTTCCAACCACCGTGTCTTTGTGCGACACAGAAAAGGTGAATGTATGGACTCTACATGCCTGGTTCCCACCGTGAAGCATGGAGGAGGAAGTGTGGGGGTGCTTTGCTGGTGACACTGTTGGGGATTTATTCAAAATTGAAGGCGTACTGAACCAGCATGGCTACCACAGCATCTTGCAGCGGCATGCTATTCAATCCGGTTTGCGTTTAGTTGGACCATCATTTATTTTTCAACAGGACAATGACCCCAAACATACCTCCAGGCTGTATAAGGGCTATTTGACCAAGAAGGAGAGTGATGGGGTGCTACGCCAGATGACCTGGCCTCCACAGTCAGCAGATCTGAACCCAATCGAGATGGTTTGGGGTGAGCTGGACCGCAGAGTGAAGGCAAAAGGGCCAATAAGTGCGAAGCATCTCTGGGAACTCCTTCAAGATTGTTGGAAGACCATTTCCGGTTACTACCTCTTGAAGCTCATCAAGAGAATGCCAAGAGTGTGCAAAGCAGTCATCAAAGCAAAAGGTGGCTACTTTGAAGAACCTAGAATATAAGACATATTTTCAGTTGTTTCACACTTTTTTGTTAACTATATAATTCCACATGTGTTAATTCATAATTTTGATGCCTTCAGTATGAATGTACAATTTTCAAAGTCATGAAAATACAGAAAAAGGTTTAAATGAGAAAGTGTGACCAAACTTTTGGTCTGTACTGTACACATATATACAGTTGTGCTCAAAAGTTTACATACCCGGGAAGAATTTTTCCTTTCTTGGCCTTGTTTCAGAGAATATGAATGATAACAAAAAAACTTTTTCTCCGCTCATGGTTATTGGTTGGGTGAAGCCATTGATTGTCAAACTACTGTGCTTTCTCTTTTTAAATCTTAATGAGAACCGAAAACATCCAAATGACCCTGATTAAAAGTTCACATACCCCAGTTCTTAATACCGTGTATTGCCCCCTCTAACATCAATGACAGCTTGAAGTCTTTTGTGGTAGTTGTGGATGAGGTTCTTTATTTTCTCAGATAGTAAAGCTGCCCATTCTTCTTTTTTTTTGGCAAAATGCCTCCAGTTCCCGTAAATTCCTGGGCTGTCTAGCATGAACTGTGCGCTTGAGATCTCCCCAGAGGGGCTCAATGATATTGAGGTCAGGAGACTGGGATGGCTACTCCAGAACCTTCATTTTGTTCTGCTGTCGACAATGACTGGCCTTGTGTTTTGGATCGTTGTCATGTTGGAACGTCCAAGTACGTTCCATGCGCAGCTTCTGGGCTGATGAGTGCAAATTTGCCTCCAGTATTTGCTGATAGCGTGCTGCATTCATCTTTCCTTCAACTTTTACCAAGTTTTCTGTGCCGTTGTAGCTCACACATCCCCAAAACATCCGTGATCCACCTCCATGCTTTACAGTAGGAATGGTGTTCCTTTCATCATAGGCCTTGTTGACCTCTCTCTAAATGTAATGTTTATGGTTGTGGCCAAAAAAGTTCAATTTTGGTCTCATCACTCCAAATTACCTTGTTCCAGAAGTTTTGAGGCTTGTCTCTGTGCTGTTTGGCGTATTGTAGGCGAGATACTTTGTGGCATTTGTGCAGTAATGGCTTTCTTCTGGCGACTCGACCATGCAGCCCATTTTTCTTCAAGTGCCTCCTGCGAAATCTAGAAGAGAGGTTAACTACCTTGAAAATCATTAAGGAAGGTGAAGAGTTCTTAGACAGAGCAGAATTATCTCTTCATGATTCAGAAAGAGAAGAAATTCGAACTGCACCTGACGAAACAGAGGAATGGAAGCATGTGACCCACAGAAGCAGGAGGATCGAGAGGCAGTCAGCACCCATACTGCTCAGGAACCAGTACCAGGCTCTCACGCAGGAGAACCATGAAGAAATACAGCAAAATAAGACTTTGCCAGCAATGAATAACCTTGTAAGCCCTCAGAATCCTCCTGGATGGAGAAAGAAGAATGTTGTGGAGAAAAAACGGAGAGTAGTGGTCATGGGGGATTCCCTGTTAAGAGGAACAGAGGCCGCTATCTGCAGACCAGACATAACCTCAAGAGAAATGTGCTGTCTTCCAGGAGCAAAAATTAAAGATGTGTCTGACAGGATATCAAGACTCTTCAGACCTACAGATCACTACCCATTCCTGCTAATACATGTGGGGACAAATGACACCGCAAGAAAGGACCTGGAAACCATCTGCAGTGACTTTGAAGACTTAGGCAAGAAAGTGAAAGAATTGGGAGCGCAGGTGGTCTTCTCATCCATCCTCCCAGTGGATGTCCATGGAACAATGAGGTGGAATAAGATTCTACAGGTGAACAACTGGCTACGTCGATGGTGCCGTCAACAAGGATTTGGATTTCTGGATCACGGAATGAATTACCTATACGATGGACTACTTGCTAGAGATGGGGTGCACCTTACGAAGACTGGAAAACATGTATTTGGAAGTCGCCTTGCTACACTCATCAGAAGAGCTTTAAACTAGAACAATGTGGGAAGGGAAGCAAAAGGCCAGAAAAAGCCATACAGCTGACAAATACTATTGAGATCTCTGCTACTGGAAGTGGAAAGGAAGAACAAAGACAAAACAATTTAAATAATAAAAATATGGGAGGAAGAGAAACCAATCACAAACTAAAATGTTTTTATACAAATGCACAAAGCATGGGCAACAAACAAGGAGAATTGGAACTACTAATGCAGGAAAAGGAATATGATGTCATTGGAATCACTGAAACTTGGTGGAACGATACACATGATTGGAATAAAAGGCTAAAAGGATACAACTTATTTGCAAGAAACAGACTTGATAAACGAGGAGGAGGTGTTGCATTGTATGTTAGAAAAGCGTATATCTGCACAGAGATTGAAGCTTCAGAGACTGGGAGTTCTGTGGAAACTGTTTGGGTAAGAATACAAGGCGAGAACAACGGAAAGGACACCATTGTAGGCATTTACTACAGGCCATCTGGGCAAGCTGAAGATATGGATGAACTCTTTATGTATCAAATGACCAAGTTCTCCAAAAAATATGACGTAGTGGTCATGGGAGATTTCAACTATCCAGACATTTGTTGGGAATCTCTCTCAAGTAAAACTAACAGGTCAAGCAAATTCTTATCCTCTCTTGCTGACAACTTTATCTTCCAAAAGGTAGGGGAGAAAACAAGGGGATCTGCTACTTTGGATCTAATCCTTATAAACAGGGAGGAAATGGTTGAGGAGGTAAAGGTGGCTGGGACCCTAGGAGGCAGTGATCATGCTATTATAGAATTTTGGATAACTAGAGCAGGAAGACATGTGAAGACTCAAACTTCAAGGTTAGATTTTAGAAAGGCAGATTTTAAGAGACTCAGAAAGAGAATAGGAGGGATCCAATGGCTGGATGTCCTTAAGGACAAAAATGTCCAGGAAGGATGGGAAATTTTTAAAAATGAGATTCTCAAAGCACAATCGTTAACAATCCCGAAAAGTAGGAAGAATGGGAAGCATTTAAGGAAACCAGGATGGATGAACACAGAATTTAAACACATGCTAAAAAGAAAGAAAGAAATGTTTATTAAATGGAAAGAGGGAGGCATATCTAAAGAAGATTATAATGCAGTCTGCAGATCCTGCAGGGCACGTATCAGGTTAGCTAAAGCTGACAATGAATTAAGGCTTGCAAGAGATGTCAAAAGCAATAAAAAAGGATTTTGGGGGTATGTCAAAAGTAAAAGAAAAGTCAAAGATGCTATAGGATTTTTACAGGATGAAAATGGAGAAATGGTAAGAGAGGATGTTGAGAAGGCCGAACTTTTTAATTCCTATTTTGCATCTGTTTTCTCTCAGAAAGAAAATGTAACATCAACTGATCTTCACTGTCCTTTTAAAGGAATAGAGGAATCCAAGTTATCTGTAAACAGAAAGATTGTGAGGGAATATTTAGCTAACATAAATGAGTTCAAGTCTCCAGGTCCAGATGAATTACACCCCAGAGTACTGAAGGAGATCGTAGAAGAAATTTTAGAACCACTCTCCATAATCTTTGAAAATTCTTGGAGAACAGGAGAAGTCCCAGAAGACTGGAGAAGAGCAAATGTTGTTCCTATCTTCAAAAAGGGGAAGAAGGTGGACCCTGGGAACTATAGGCCGGTGAGTCTGACTTCTATACCAGGAAAGATCTTTGAACAAATTATTAAACAACATGTATGTAAGTACATGGATAAGAATGAAGTGATTAACCAGAGTCAGCATGGGTTTGTAACTAACAAGTCATGTCAGACTAACTTAATTTCCTTCTATGACAGAATCACTGACTGGGTGGATCAGGGAAATGCTGTAGATATAGTATATCTTGACTTCAGCAAAGCATTTGACAAAGTATCTCACACCATCCTTATTGAAAAAATGACCAAGTATGCAATGGACCAGGCAACTGTTAGGTGGATTCATAACTGGCTTAGTGATCGGACTCAAAGGGTGGTTGTAAATGGCTTCACATCCAGCTGGATGAATGTCTCAAGTGGGGTACCACAGGGCTCTGTCCTGGGACCTGTATTGTTCAACATCTTTATCAATGATTTAGATGAAGGAATTGAGGGTAAACTGATTAAATTTGCTGATGACACAAAGCTAGGAGGGATAGCTAATACTAGAGAAGAGAGAGAGAGGATTCAAAAAGACCTAAATAAACTGGAGCAGTGGGCAGCAACCAACAGAATGTTTTTTAACAGGGAAAAATGCAAAGTACTACATCTGGGCAATAAAAATGAAAAAAGCATATACAGAATGGGAGGTATAGAGCTAAGCAACAGTACATGTGAAAAAGACTTAGGTATACTAATAGATCATAGACTGAACATGAGTCAACAGTGTGATGCAGCAGCAAAAAAGGCAAATACAATTCTGGGATGTATTAACAGAAGCATACAGTCTAGATCACGTGAAGTCATTATCGGTCTTTACTCCTCTTTGGTCAGACCTCATCTGGAATACTGTGTACAGTTTTGGGCACCACATTTTAAAAAAGACATAGACAAACTGGAGCAAGTTCAGAGAAGAGCGACCAGAATGGTGACTGGTCTGCAAACCATGTCCTATGAGGAACGGTTGCAGGATTTGGGAATGTTTAGCTTGCAAAAAAGAAGACTGAGAGGAGACTTAATAGCTGTCTACAAATATGTCAAGGGCTGTCACATTGTAGAAGGATCATCTTTATTCTCATTTGCACAAGGAAAGACTAGAAGCAATGGGATGAAACTAAATGGGAGGAGACACAGATTAGATATTAGAAAAAACTTTTTGACAGTTAGGGTGATTAATGAGTGGAACAGGCTGCCACGAGAGGTGGTGAGTTCCCCTTCAATGGACGTCTTCATACAGAGGCTGGACAGACATCTGTCTGAGATGATCTAGTGAATCCTGCTTTGAGCAGGGGGTTGGACCAGATGACCCAGGAGGTCCCTTCCAACTCTACCATTCTATGATTCTATGATTCTATGATTCTTGTGCATCTTGTTTTCAGAGAGTCCTGAATTTCAGCTGATGTTAATTGTGTGTTTTTCTTTGCATCCCGAACAATTTTCCTGGCAGTTGCGGCCGAAATTTTTGCTGGTTTACCTGACCGTAGTTTGGTTTTTACAGAGCCCCTGATTTTCCATTTGTTAATCACAGTTTGATCGCTGCTGACTGGCATTATAAATTCCTTGGATTTTTTTGTATCCCTTTCCTGTGTTATACAGTTCAACTACCTTTTCCCGTAGATCCGTTGACAATTCTTTTGCTTTCCCCATGACTCACAAACCAGAAACATCAGTGACTGGATGAAAGATGCAAGAGTCTGGATCCCAGAAACTCACTCAGCTTTTATCTACACACACTGATTACAAGCAAACAGGTCACAGGTGAGGATGTTACCTTTAGTAGCCAATCAAACCCATTTGTGTCAAATTCTGTGCATGTTATCAAGCCAAAATAACCAGGGTATGTGAAGTTTTGATCAGGGTCATTTGGATGTTTTTGGTTGTCATTAAGATTTAAAAAGAGAAAACACAACAGTTTGACAATAAATGGCTTCACCCAACCAATAACCATGAGTGGAGAAAAAGTTTTTTTGTTATCATTCATATTCTCTGAAACAAGGCCAAGAAAGGAAAAATTCTGCCGGGGTATGTAATCTTTTGAGCACAACTGTACCGAGCTTTCTTATGTTCAGTATTGAACAAAGGCTTTTTACATTTTTTCAGAAATAAATGGAGAATGATGTAGGAAACAACCAGAATCTGGATAGTTGAAATATATTGTTAGTTTACTGATTAATATATACTGTTCAAAAAAATAACTAAACAAAAGCCATCTATATGTGTCCATGGTTTATCTTAAAAAGGTTGTTAAAGTGGCACAAAGGCAGATCACTGTGCACACTAGAAGTCACGGCGGCCGCTGGGCATTTGTGTGATTTAGGAAGCAGGGGGGCGGCAGAGGGCTATACAGAGACCATAACCACTCCTCTATGGGCAAGATATCAGCTGGCTGGCCTCGGTTGCTCAGCACTAAGTGCACACCCTTCTGACTAGTCAGGCAAGTTAGAATATGCAGCAACACAAGATTAAAACACTGATTTAACATTGGGATGGCTATAAAATCAGCATTTAAAAGGGGTTCTATTTTTTGCTCTAGAAGAACTCTTATAAGTACACTACAAAGATTACCCACAATGTTCAATTATAATGTATGGGGGAATTCAGCAACAAATGGTTAATTCCCCTAATCTCCCTACTCTCTAATAAATGAGAGAAGAATGGAAATCGTATTCAATTAACAAAAAATGCTCTAATAGGCTAAAACTTTTCGTATACCTTAACCCTAGAGCGCATGACCATAAAAATCTACACTTTCACATACCTGGGGCCTTTTAGGCCCGTGTGCAAATAACATGGAATAACTCAAACAAAAATGACAAACAACTATATACCTGAGGAATACCTAGAGTTTCAAAATTCTAACTAAAGTAATCTTGCAGAAAATAGAAAGCAATTAACAGAGCGGGCCTGTGAGGCCCCAGGTATGCGTTCTAGGGTTAAATAGCTGCTGGCCAAATGCTATCTGTCTTGAATCCCCCATACACATGAAGATTTATTTTGGCCAAGCATTCATGGTGAGGACAAAAGAGAAAGTCACTGCCAGACACATTTGCCGGCAGGTTGTCTAGCAGGAGAATGAAAAGAATCAGGTGGCTAAATTCAGACTGGACAATCTTTCTCTGCTCTGACATCATCTATTGGCAGGCCACCATACACATTGGATGTTGGCCTCCAATCTAACTTGCATAAATTACTTAGCGGTTTTGAAACAAATTTTTGGATGTATATGGGCCAGAAATGAGCCTGGCAAAGGATCTGCATTGGGTAAGTGTTATGATACATAAGTCTACTAATGCTTTTGTCTTGCAGTACTAGCGAATTGGATTAAGTTATAGGCTTTCTAACCCATCAAGTATTTTCTCCACATATTTTAGTTTCTTTCCAAGTCTGTAGAATTCATAGCATATTTGAAAGATAATCAGATATTCACATTCCTTTAACTATGACCTTGGCTACAACATCAACAATATAGTCTGTAAGCTCAACTGGGGCATAGGAAATTGTGAATAATATAATTCTCTGCATAGTTGTGCATAATATGTCAGAACTAGTATAAAAATATTAATAATGTATTTCTAGCTATGCATTTTGTCTGAGTCATCTGCATTTTAAAGGAAACACAAGCATAAGATGAGTAGAGGGTATGGAATAATGGAATGTACTGTGCATACAGTATGCATCCCATAATTGGAAGTTCCAGTTGTCTTTGATGATAGGCAAACATACTGTATTCTCGTGTTCTTTCGCCCTTTTGGAAGCCCTTACTTAATCACCGCACAGTATGTGTTGCATGCAAGTATAAAGAAAAGCTACATCTATCTTTGCCTTCAAACTTACTTTACAATGTCTCCTTCCAGACCAATCACTCGTTTAATAATCTTCTGTTCTGGATTCTTCGGAGACCTGCAGAAGAAAGAGGATATGATCATGTAATCAATGATTAATGAAGCATTGGGAAATAAATGAAGAAGTGCTCAATAGGGCAGACAGTACAGAAATAGGTTTTTCACTCTTGTGTTGACATTGTATCAATCCAGTTTAGGTTTCTTTGACATGATGCCAGATTATAATGAAGACAAATGTAAGCCTTACTTACCTAAATTATTACACACAGGTGACGTACCGCACGTGGCCACATATCATAATAATATTACGTGCAAGAACAAGTGCATTTTACAAAGTAAAAACACATTTGGTATTCTGTACTGATGTATTGATTTATAAATTATTGACATTCACCTGACCCTGCATGTAATAAATATTTCTAAGAAATATGCATCTGAAAAAAGAACATTGATTTGCTAACAGCATACTCAAAAGGTAAGAAGCAAATGTAAAGCTCACAGCGTGATGACTGAATTATAATATCGCCATATATAAATTCATTTTATAAATGCGTTGCACCATTAAAAAAAAAAAAAGTTTAATGGTTTTGAAAAACCTTGGACCCTTGGTGTTTTGAGTTTTAAAAATACAAAAAACAAAAACTGTTCTTCATTCTTCACACCTTCCCTAGGTCCAGCGCTGACTTTCCGATGAGGCCCCAGTGTCTGTTATTGCCTGCAGTGCTGATGTCATGTCAACAGCGCTGCAGTCAATGACTGAGTTCAGCAGCTTCTTCCCGAGTTGATGGCACAAGTTGCTCAAAGCCACTGAGCTCGCTGATTCACTGTAGGACTATCGACATGATATCAACTCTACAGACCATGACACCGGAATCAGCACCAAACCCGGGGATGGCGAGTACAGCCCAGTTAGAATTTTTAAAACAAACTGCAGCTGGGGGTAGGTGGTTTTCTTAAGCTGGAAAATCCCTTTAACTGAATAAGCATTTTTTAAAAATAAAATTATACAACTGTAATATATTTTGGTATAAATTTTGCACAATATCAGCTTACTGTCAGTACTAGACATCAATCATTGTTTCCATTTAAAGCCAGAAAGCCTATGATGATCATATTTGCTATATCGAACTCATTTAAAAAAGATTAAACTTAGACTTTGAGGGCATGAAGATTAGTTTCTTCAACATGGCTTTCTCCTGGCATGCAAGAAACACATTTAATTTATCTTATTTTATAAAACTAAATTTAAACAACAGAATTAAAGGAATTCCCAAATAAACACCACTAATGACCTAACCATAGGAGAGTTCATAAATGTTTGATCACTCGGGGTCCATCTGATCTATTTTGATAACACCAAATTGCTCCTAGGAGCAAATAGATCCCAAAATAAGGGATGTTAAAACATGACTTTTATTTAACTATATTTAAAAGTGGTCAAAAAAATAAAGATTAAAATTGTTGCTGCAGAGATCCTATGTATTATTGTTTCAGACTTCAAAAAGTGTAGCCCGAGCCCCCTGAGGAAGCCTGTAAGGCCATGGCCCCACTACCAGTATTTGGTCAGTATTTGTTCTCAGGAGTGTGAGCCAAAACCAGGTGAGGAACAATCTGAGAAAAGGTATAATAGAAACAAGCCACCAATTCTGCATTTATCACCCACTTCTGGTTCTGGCTCCCACTCCTGAGAAAAAATATAGACCGAATACTTACCAAATACTGATAGTGGGGCCGTGGACTAAAGGAGAAACTTTTTGGGGTGGCTATATATGTTTTTTAGAATGCAGTAGAAATCCTATTAGTTAGCAACAATATGGACACCTAATTAGTAAAATGTGAGCACAGACTGCAGCTGTGATAGTTAGATGTGGATGCACAGTAAGATTTGTTGCTCTGAAATCTGACACTTTTTGAGGTCTGAAACAATAATACATAGGATCTCTTCAGCAACAATTTTAGTCTTTATTTTTTGACCACTTTTAAATATAGTTAAATAAAAGTCATGTTTTAACTAGTGTTGAGCCACCCCCGTAGTGTTCGGGTTCGGTTCGGTTCGTCGAACACCGGGATGTTCGAGGAACTGTTCGTCGAACTGTTCGTCGAACACCTTAGAACACCGTCGAACACCGTTAAAACCAATGGCAGGCAAACAAAAACACATAGAAACACATAGAAAACACCTGCAAAGGTGTCCAAAAGCTGACAAACTGCTCAGAAGACACTCTCTTTAAAAAAGCCGGCCGGCAAATTCAGCAGCGGCATACACCGGTACCCGACAATTTAGACAAGAAGGAATAGAGCATCACACATAGATTAGATAGATAGAAACATGTCAGTCACACATATAAGAAGCACAGTGACAGTGTTGGTTACTACACTTGTCATTTAGTGTAAAGGATTTATTTAAAAAAATATTAGTGTTTTCATGCACCGTCTCTTTAAAAAAGCCGGCCGGCAATTCAGCATCTGTACCCGACAATTTAGAACAGAAAGAATAGAGCTTCACACATAGATTAGATAGATAGAAACATGTCAGTCACATATATAATAAGTACAGTGATAGTGTTGCTTACTGTACTTGTCATTTAGTGTAAAGGATTTATTTAAAAAAATAATAGTGTTTTCATGCACTGTCTCTTTAAAAAAGCCGGCCGGCAATTCAGCAGCGGTACCCGACAATTTAGAACAGAAAGATAGAGCATCACACATAGATTAGATAGATAGAAACATGTCAGTCACATATATATGAAGTACAGTGATAGTGTTGGTTACTGTACTTGTCATTTAGTATTAAAATAAAGGATTTATTATTAAAAAAATTGGCGTGGGGTTCCCCTTAATTTTAGGCTCTAGCGGAGGTTAAGCAGACGGCTGGGGCAGATGTTTGAAGCCTGGGAAGGGGGTAATACCCACGGAGCTTCCCAGGCTACTAATATCAGCCCCCAGCTGAATACATAGCCTT
Source organism: Phyllobates terribilis (assembly GCF_046119375.1). NCBI lineage: Eukaryota > Metazoa > Chordata > Amphibia > Anura > Dendrobatidae > Phyllobates > Phyllobates terribilis. The sequence continues at coordinate 203,361,412 of NW_027362771.1, read as the reverse complement.
TACTAGCTATTAAAATGGGGGACCCCCCCAAAAAAATGACGTGGAGTCCCCCCTAATTTAATAGCTAGCAAAGGCTAGGCAGACAGCTGGGGGCTGATATTAATAGCCCAGGAAGGGAGCCATGAATATTGGCCCCCTCCCAGGCTAGAAACACCAGCCGTCAGCCGCCCCAGAAATGGCGCATTCATAGGATGCGCAAATTCTGGCACTTAGCCTCGCTCTTCCACGCTGCCCTGGTGCGGTGGCAGGGGGTAATAGGGTTGGGGTTGATGTCAGCTTATAATGCCAGCTGACATCAAGCCCAGGTTAGTAATGGAGAGGCGTCTATAAGACACCCCCATTACTAACCCCATAGTCAAAGTTAAAAAAAACACAAACACCCAGAATAAAGTCCTTTAATTGAAATAAAGACACAATCCTTTATTGTTCTAAATTAAACCATACTTACCATCACGCCCATTCCAGCTGAAGCCAACGATCTCCTGCAATAAAAGAAAAATAATAAAGCAACCTCATCCTTACCTTTCCATGGTTCCCACGACAGCTTCAGCTCTGCTACATCGAGATGACAGGCTGGACCGCAGCAGAATGCTGCCATCCAGCCTGTCATCCCGCAGACACTGAGAAGCGCAGGCTTGCTTGCGCTGCTCAGCGTCTCTCTGTGACGACATCCAGATGAGTCGAGTTCATGTTCAATGAACTTGGCTCACCTCATGCACGTCACTGACAGCGTGGGAAAATTCTCACGCTGAAGCGCTGATTGCAGGAGAATTTTCCCACGCTGTCAGTGACGTGCAGGAGGTGAGCTGAGTTCATTGGACATGAGCTCACCTCATGCACATCACTGACAGCGTGGGAGAATTCTCCTGCACTCAGCACTTCAGCGTGAGAATTTTCCCACGCTGTCAGTGACGTGCATGAGGTGAGCCGAGTTCATTGGACATGACCTCGGCTCATCTGGATGCCGTCACAGCGAGACAGTGAGGAGCGCAAGCTTGCCTGCGCTTCTCAGTGTCTGCGGGATGACAGACTGGATGGCAGCGTTCTGCTGCGGTCCAGCCAGTCATCTCGATGTAGCAGAGCTGAAGCTGTCGTGGGAACCATGGAAAGGTAAGGATGAGGTTGGTTTATTATTTTTCTTTTATTGCAGGAGATCGTTGGCTTCAGCTGGAATGGGTGTGATGGTAAGTATGGTTTAATTTAGAACAATAAAGAATTGTGTCTTTATTTCAATTAAAGGACTTTATTCTGGGTGTTGTGTTTTTTTTAAATACTTTACTAGAAATTCATGGCGGTCATGTCTAATACTGGCGTGACCCCATGAATTTTGGGCTTGGGGCCAGCTGATAATACCAAGCTGGCCCTAACCCCTTTATTACCCAGTGAGCCACCGCACCAGGGCCCTGGATGAGTTGGGTACAGCGCCAGAAGATGGCGCTTCTATGAACGCGCCATTTTCCAGGGTGGCTGCGGACTGCAATGTGTAGCGGGGGGGGGCCCAGAAAGCTTGGGCCTCCCTGCGCTGCAGAATCCAGCCCCCAGCTGCCTAGTTGTACCTGGCTGGACACAAAAATAGGGCGAAGCCCCACGTACTTTTTTTTTTAATTATTTCATGAAATTCATGAAATAATTAAGAAAAAAAGGCCTTCCCTATATTGTTGTGTCCGGCCAGGTACAAATAGGCAGCTGGTGGTTGGGGGCAGCCCGTTCCTGCCTGCTGTACCTGGCTGGACACAAATATAGTGCGAAGCCCCACTTCAATTTTTTTTAATTATTTCATGAAATTCATGAAATAATTAAGAAAAAAAGGGCTTCCCTATATTGTTGTGTCCGGCCAGGTACAAATATGCAGCTGGTGGATGGGGGCAGCCCGTTCCTGCCTGCTGTACCTGGCTGGACACAAATATAGTGCGAAGCCCCACTTCATTTTTTTTTAATTATTTCATGAAATTCATGAAATAATTAAGAAAAAAAGGGCTTCCCTATATTGTTGTGTCCGGCCAGGTACAAATAGGCAGCTGGTGGATGGGGGCAGCCCGTTCCTGCCTGCTGTACCTGGCTGGACACAAATATAGTGCGAAGCCCCACTTCAATTTTTTTAAATTATTTCAGGAAATTCATGAAATAATTTAAAAAAAATTGACGTGGGGCTTCGCACTATATTTGTGTCCAGCCAGGTACAGCAGGCAGGAACGGGCTGCCCCCAACCACCAGCTGCCTATTTGTACCTGGCCGGACACAACAATATAGGGAAGCCCTTTTTTTCTTAATTATTTCATAAAATAATTTAAAGAAAATTGACGTGGGGCTTCGCCCTGTTTTTGTGTCCAGCCAGGTACAACTAGGCAGCTGGGGGCTGGAATCCGCAGCGCAGGGAGGCCCAAGCTTTCTGGGCCACCCCCGCTGCAAATTGCAGTCTGCAGCCACCCCGGAAAATGGCGCGTTCATAGAAGCGCCATCTTCTGGCGCTGTACCCAACTCATCCAGGGCCCTGATGCGGTGGCTCACTGGGTAATAAAGGGGTTAGGGCCAGCTTGGCATTATCAGCTGGCCCTAAGCCCGAAATTCATGGGGTCACGCCAATATTAGACATGACCACCATGAATTTCTAGTAAAGTATTTAAAAAAAACACAACACCCAGAAAAAAGTCCTTTAATTGAAATAAACACACAATTCTTTATTGTTCTAAATTAAACCATACTTACCATCACGCCCATTCCAGCTGAAGCCAACGATCTCCTGAAATAAAAGAAAAATAATAAAGCAACATCATCCTTACCTTTCCATGGTTCCCATGACAGCTTCAGCTCTGCTACATCGAGATGACAGGCTGGACCGCAGCAGAACGCTGCCATCCAGCCTGTCATCCCGCAGACACTGAGAAGCGCAGGCTTGCTTGCGCTCCACAGTGTCTCTCTGTGAGGGCATCCAGATGAGCCGAGTTAATGTCCAATGAACTCGGCTCACCTCATGCACGTCACTGACAGCGTGGGAAAATTCTCCTGCACTCAGCGCTTCAGCGTGGGAGAATTCTCACACTGAAGCGCTGAGTGCAGGAGAATTCTCCCACGCTGTCAGTGACGTGCAGGAGGTGAGCTGAGTTCATTGGACATGAGCTCACCTTATGCACGTCACTGACAGCGTGGGAAAATTCTCCTGCACTCAGCGCTTCAGCGGGAGAATTCTCACGCTGAAGCGCTGAGTGCAGGAGAATTCTCCCACGCTGTCAGTGACGTGCAGGAGGTGAGCTGAGTTCATTGGACATGAGCTCACCTTATGCACGTCACTGACAGCGTGGGAGAATTCTCCTGCACTCACCGCTTCAGCTTGAGAATTTTCCCACGCTGTCAGTGACGTGCATGAGGTGAGCCGAGTTCATTGGACATGAACTCGGCTCATCTGGATGTCGTCACAGAGAGACGCTGAGCAGCGCAAGCAAGCCTGCGCTTCTCAGTGTCTGCGGGATGAGAGGCTGGATGGCAGCGTTCTGCTGCGGTCCAGCCTGTCATCTCGATGTAGCAGAGCTGAAGCTGTCGTGGGAACCATGGAAAGGTAAGGATGAGGTTGCTTTATTATTTTTCTTTTATTGCAGGAGATCGTTGGCTTCAGCTGGAATGGGCGTGACGGTAAGTATGGTTTAATTTAGAACAATAAAGGATTGTGTCTTTATTTCAATTAAAGGACTTTATTCTGGGTGTTTGTGTTTTTTTTAACTTTGACTATGGGGTTAGTAATGGGGGTGTCTTATAGACGCCTCTCCATTACTAACCTGGGCTTGATGTCAGCTGGCATTATAAGCTGACATCAACCCCAACCCTATTACCCCCTGCCACCGCACCAGGGCAGCGTGGAAGAGCGAGGCTAAGTGCCAGAATTGGCGCATCCTATGAATGCGCCATTTCTGGGGCGGCTGACGGCTGGTGTTTCTAGCCTGGGAGGGGGCCAATATTCATGGCTCCCTTCCTGGGCTATTAATATCAGCCCCCAGCTGTCTGCCTAGCCTTTGCTAGCTATTAAATTAGGGGGGACCCCACGTCATTTTTTTTGGGGGGTCCCCCATTTTAATAGCTAGTAAAGGCTATGTATTCAGCTGGGGGCTGATATTAGTAGCCTGGGAAGCTCCGTGTGTATTACCCCCTTCCCAGGCTTCAAACATCTGCCCCAGCCGTCTGCTTAACCTCCGCTAGAGCCTAAAATTAAGGGGAACCCCACGCCAATTTTTTTAATAATAAATCCTTTATTTTAATACTAAATGACAAGTACAGTAACCAACACTATCACTGTACTTCATATATATGTGACTGACATGTTTCTATCTATCTAATCTATGTGTGAAGCTCTATTCTGTCTGTTATAAATTGTCGGGTACCGCTGCTGAATTGCCGGCCGGCTTTTTTAAAGAGACGGTGCATGAAAACACTATTATTTTTTTTGATAAATCCTTTACGCTAAATGACAAGTACAGTAAGCAACACTGTCACTGTACTTCATATATATGTGGCTGACATGTTTCTATCTATCTAATCTATGTATGATGCTCTATTCTGTCTGTTATAAATTGTCGGGTACCGCTGCTGAATTGCCGGCCGGCTTTTTTAAAGAGACAGTGCATGAAAACACTATTATTTTTTTAAATAAATCCTTTACACTAAATGACAAGTACAGTAATCAACACTGTCACTGCACTTCTTATATATGTGACTGACATGTTTCTATCTATCTAATCTATGTGTGATTCTCTATTCCTTCTATTCTAAATTGTCGGGTACAGATGCTGAATTGCCGGCCGGCTTTTTTAAAGAGACGGTGCATGAAAACACTATTATTTTTTTTGATAAATCCTTTACGCTAAATGACAAGTACAGTAAGCAGCACTTTCACTGTACTTCGTATATATGTGGCTGACATGTTTATATCTATCTAATCTATGTGTGATGCTCTATTCTTTCGGTTCTAAATTGTCGGGTACAGGTGTATGCCGCTGATGAATTGCCGGCTTTTCATGTTTCACTGTTGGCACTGTTCCCATCGATTTGGGCAATCACTGTAATGCCACAACCACCATGGCTGTGGCATTACAGTGAGTGGCAGACAATCCCTGCATGATTGGTGCTCTAAATAGCGCCAGACATGCAGGACACGCTTTTGGTGCACGAACAGTTATCGAACATAACCTCGAACAGCCGAATTTTTTGCAAATCGTTCGGGTTCGTCGAACAACTCGAACACCGCCCAAAACAGCTCGAATTTGAGATTGGCGAACAGTTCAAGTCGAACACCGCTCATCTCTAGTTTTAACATCCCTTATTTTGAGATTTATTTGCTCCTAGGAGCAATTTAGTGTTGTGAACATTTTCATCCCTAAAGGGATGTATGCACTTTTTTGTTGCCATCTGATCTGTTTGAACCTGAGAAAAGTGGTGTCCAAAAATCTAGTGTGAATGGAGTGGTAGTGAGCATGTGTAATCTCTGCTCCATTCACGGTTGAATGGGAGAGTGGTGATAGTACTTGCTCAAGATTGTGCCATTCACAGAGGACATTAAGACTCATCAGCCGGACTCCCAGCAATCATGTATTTATCACCTATACTATTAACATATAGTTACATAGTTACATAGTTTATAAGGCCGAAAAAAGACAAGCGTCCATCCAGTTCAGCCTATTTCTTGTGCACTGCAGCTATTCCGCTATTCCTATACCATGCGGTATAGGCCAATTTACATCATTGAGGAAAAATTCACTTCCCGACTCCAATCTGGCAGTCAGATTAAATCCCTGGATTAATTAACTAAGCATAAGATGTAATTTTATTGTTCTCAAGAAAGGCGTCCAGGCCTCTCTTGAACTCATTAAGTGAGTTGGACATCACCACTTCCTCTCCCAGAGAGTTCCAGAGTCTCACGGCTCTGACTGTAAAGAATTCCCTTCTATGCTGGTGCAGGAACCTCCTTTCCTCCAGACGCATAGTGTGCCCCCTCGTCTTTGTCACCATCCTTGGTATAAATAGGTCGTGGGAGAGATCTCTGTACTGCCCCCTGATGTATTTATACATGTTTATGAGGTCTCCCCTAAGCCTTCTCTTTTCCAATGTAAATAGGCCTAATTTTGACAACCTCTCTGGGTATTCTAGTCCCTCCATTCCCTTTATTACCTTAGTCGCCCTCCTTTGTACCCTCTCTAGCTCCAATATGTCTTTCCTGAGCACCGGAGCCCAGAACTGTGCACAATATTCTAAGTGCGGCCTTACCAGCGCTTTATACAGAAGAAGAACAATGTTCTCATCATATGCCCCTATTCCTCTTCTGATGCATGCCATGACTCTATTTGCCTTCGCAGCTGCTGCCTGACACTGGGCACTCCAATTTAATTTGCTATTAACCAAGACGCCCAGGTCCTTCTTCATGTCAGATTTCCCCAACGGTTTCCCATTTAATATGTATGGGTGACTGCTGTTTTTCTTTCCCATGTGCATGACCTTACATTTATCGGCATTGAACCCCATTTGCCATTTTTTGGCCCAACTCCCCAATTTATCTAAATCCTCCTGTAGCTGTGCCCTATCCTCATCTGTATTAACTACTTTACAAAGTTTAGTATCATCTGCAAATATTGCTATTTTACTATGCAACCCTTCCACTAGATCATTAATAAATATATTAAATAATATAGGGCCCAAGACAGACCCTTGAGGCACCCCGCTAGTAACCCTGACACACCCTGATCTTACTCCATTGATAACCACCCTCTGCTTTCTATCACTCAGCCAGCTATTTACCCACTTGCACACATTATCCCCCAGACCAAGCATTCTCATTTTATATACCAAGCATTCTCATTTTATATTCTCATTTTATAAGGATCAAACTGTACAATAAAGATATAAAGGTCCCAGTGGCTCAATTCAGGGTCAACAATTACATTAACTCCGAAGTCAGTTTTTAATTTTTTGATCTTTAGTTTTTTTCTTCCCTTCTTCCAAGACTCAACTTTTTTTTTCTGACGACAAAGTTATATGAGAGCTTGTTTTTATGCTAAATGAGATGTAGGTTTGAATGACATAATTCATTTTAACACTAAATGTAATGGAAAATTATAAAAAAAAAGTGCAGTGAAATTGTAAAAAAAATATAAAATTCAGATTTTTTTTGTTTTGTTTTTATGGTGTTCAATGCACAGTAAAAATGACTCTGAAACATGATTCACCAGTATTCCATGATTCTGTGTACTAAATGCACAGCCAATAAAAAGGGGTATCCATGCCCCTTTATGTACAAAGTACGAAAAACTAAAGTGACACTAAAGAAATTAGCTGGAACACAGATTAATATAAGTGCAATGAGTAGGTGCACATTCACACTGTGGCCATTGTAGGGATTCACTCTCTCAGGTAGGCATAAGGTAGCATTGCGGTTTGGGCCAAACAGTTGCAGTTTTATAGCTTTCATAAAACTCTAAGGGTTTCAAAACCAAATACAGCCTCTTATGGGCACAAAGGTGTAACAGCAAATAAACAGTTCATTCAGCAGGCAGATATATGTCAGTGTGGGCTCTCCCGAGCAGATTACAGTCATTTCTCCCTGAGAAAACTTCATGCACAGAAGAAACACAATCCCACCAGTATCGGTATTCCCTTCAACCTGATCTTCACAGCTTCCAGCGCCAAACAGAAGTGTTTAACTCTGTGCACAGTTCACATTGAATAGGCTGCAGCTTCCATACGGTTCACTGTAGTTCCAACACACAGACTGCTCAAGCTTTGCTAGCTGTGCCATGCAGTCTCCATTGAGAGAGAGACCCTGGCATTTCTCTCTTCCAACAATAGCTCACATTTTGGCTGGTCACTCACCAGCAGCACACTCAACTCTGCTCAACATCCAACAGATTGACACCTAGTGACCACAGTCCCTGGTACTTAGTCAAAGCTAGTCAGGTGCATCTAATCAAGACCTGCAGTGCTAGAATTTAACCCAGTCCTACCTGGCTTTGCAACATATCCCCCCCACACTTTTCCCAAGGCCGGGCACCATCTGCCAACACACAGAGCCCACAAGGCATTAAATTGACCCGAGAGGGAGACTCATGCCTAGCCAATTGTGGAAAACTATTAGCGTCTGGCTCCTGAGGAACACCATTTACATATTTCACACAGGGTTCTGCCACCTACAGATTACGCACATAGGCTCTGCTGTCTGCACATATTCGCGCAAGCTCTGCTGCCTGCACATTATTCGCATAGGCTCTGCTGCCTGAACATTATGTAACACTGGCTCTGCTGCCTGCACATTACTCACAAAGGCTCTGCTATATGCATATTACAAAGACACTCACTGCCTACAACATGCAATCAGTCTAGTACTACAGGCAAACTAACAACACTTGAACCAGCACTATACGGCTCTGCAGACACAGTTTCACGCACAGCTCTTCTAGACATGCACTGACTCTGGTCTGTGCTCAGTACACTGCATCCTCCTCTCTAGCTAGTACAGTGAAAGGAAAATTTCAACAGATAACAACAGCATGCAACAAGTCCTTGACAACTCCTACTTTGAGGGGCACGGAACCACAGTTTATGCATATGTCAACCTGGCCATGGGATAGTTCTTAGTATTTCCATGAATACACCTTACCCCCACCCACTTCCCAGGGACTAGCACATGTGGAAGTATGGCCCTTATCAGGGTCACCAAACTCCCTGAGTCCCGAAGGCCATCACTTGGAAACCATACGCCACTGCCTGGCATGCCTAAGGCCCCTCGTCAGGATGAGACACAGCACTCCAGAAAAAGGAGCCAAAATAGGAGTTGCGCCAGAGAATGCTGCAGTCCATTGATTCTCGGACTTGATCAGTTCCGCCATCTCTCTGTACTGCGGTACTATGTGAACCTCACTCCCGACATTGCGGACCCAGTTCTCCTCCGCACAATTCCACTACAGAGATGGCTCCCAGGTCTAAGTGCTCCCACGAGCCGCACCAGCGATGCCATGATACTGCAACAATGTCACCTTCTGGAAGAACAGCTCCTCCATGCTTTCAGACTGTGTTAGCAATGCTGTAGATGCCTTTACCCCGCACATTCAATCTTTACACTTCAATCACCTGTGCTCTTTGGAACTTCTGCCCCGCATCCAAAACAACAATTATAGGGATTCACTTTCTCAGGTAGGCATTAGGTAGCATTCACACAGGCAATGTGGTTTGGTGCAAACAGGTGCAGTTTTATTACATTCATAAAACTGGAAGGGATTCAAAACCAAAAACAGCCTCTTCTGGGCACCAAGGTATAACAACAAATAGTTAATTCAGCAGGCACATATATGTCAGTGCAGGCTCAACCTGAACAGATTTAAGTCCTTTCTCCTGGAGCAAACTTCATACACAGAAGAGGCACAATCCCAACAGTCTTTGTATCATCTTCAGCCTCATCTACAGCAGCTTCCTGCGCCAAACAGAGGTGTTCAACTCCAAGCACAGTTCACACTGAAAAGGCTGCAGCTTCCATATGGTTCTCTGCTGCCCCAACACACAGACTGCACAGCTTTCCTAGCTGACCCCAGCTATAGCTCACATTTTGGCTGGTCACTCACCAGCAGTACACTCGACTTTGCACAACACCTAGTGACCGCAGGCACTGGTTCTCAGTTAAAGCAAGCCAGGTGAATCTAATCAAGACCTGCGGTGCTAGGTTTTAACCCAGTCCTACCTGGCTTTGCTACATCATTAATAAACATAACCAAGGATGGGTTTAGCTTTTTGTACTTTGTACATACAGGGGCTTTTCTCACCCTTTTTGGTCTGTGCATTTAGTTTATATAGCTTTCCATGGGCATGTGTTTAAACAGTCAGGACTGGATACTGCTCTGCCCACATATATTGACTTGTGGCACAGAGAGATTTTACATTAGACATAAAACCATTCAGAGAGGGTACACCATGTCAGCTTTTTATCTAAACAGTGTCAACTAAGTAACTTATGTTATTTACATGTACTCTTACTACTTATTTACTATGTGGTATTTGCTAATTTTGTTGTTATCCTAGGTTATGTTTGTGAATGGCCACAACATGAATGTACACCTACACATTGCACTTATACCAACACGTGTTCCAGCTCATTTCTTTGGTGTTGCTGTCACGGGTGTGTCAGGGTTGACATACAGTCATACGGTGTCCGGCTGTAGAAGGTTGTGGCGTTTGTCCTTACAAACATTTCCCTGATTCTTTTATTATACTTTTCTCTTAAGGACCCAGCGGTGATCCTCATCTTGCTTGGAGATTATACCTTTCCCTTTAGGACCCTGAGTTATCCTCACCTTTCTGCTGTTAATCAGCACTTCTTTTCTGTGTCCTTAAATACACTCAGAACCTCAGAGAGTTTGCTGGTGATAGCATGTTTTACTGTACCTATTCAGGCCTGGGATTCTAATAGTCGACTAGAATTAATTTGGAGTTTCTTTGTGGATATTTGCTGTGCTTTCTCCTGTGTCATCTTGGAGCTGAGTGTATTGCCCTATATGTTTTCCCTGTGTGTTCTTTAGTTTTTAGTGGGCTGACTTAGTGCTCACCCCTCCCGCTCCCTTCCTAGGGCCTAGCCTTAGGGTCTGCTAGGGCTAGGTATCCTGCTCGGTGATAGATGCAGAACCTATTTAGGGTCGATAGGGGAGTTAGGGTTTGTCAATAGTTTTGTTTAGGGGTCTCCACTCTCTCCTTGTCTAGTTTTAGGGCTCCCTTCCTTCTTCCCATTATTATACTCTGGGTTCTCCCCATTCCTAGTGTGACAGTTGCCCTATATAGTATACAATGAAAATATCAGACTCCTATAGAGCCTATGGCTACGACTAAACTTCAGAGAAATACAAAGATGGCAGTGATGCAGGCCTTCAGAATGCCCCCAGCTGCGATGGTAACCCATCAGTTCCCTTTTCATGTTGCAAGGGCCTGATGGGAGCCAATGCGTGTGTTCCATTAAAGCGCTGTTTTCAGAGATTGAAAGTGATGTTTAAAAGTGCTGCCTTAATACATGTGTAGAGCAAGCTAAGCTAATATGCCTGCAATCCCTGCAATAATGTACATGATTTTGCATTAGAAAGTTAAAATAGCTTTCTTACACCATTTTTTTCCAGGTATGTATATATGGGGGAGGAGGAGGGTAACAGGCATAAGTATTGTTTGAGTGACAAAAAAATATTAATTCCTTGAAATGAATCTACAATTCAATAATAGATAAACGTCTGCCAGAAACAATGGCCAGTATATTTTTCATGATCTACATGCTTAGCAAGGTTGAATCATATAATATTGTGCAATTGTTTTTTTTAACCATACAGTGTTTCCACTGAAAATACTCATTTATGCTATTTTTGAAATTTCTTTATATCTTTAAAATTAACCACAAACATGGAGCTAGACTAAAATTTCGAGATTTCTTTAACACTTTAGTTGCTCAAGTTAATCTTTTTTGGCATATAATGGTACAAATACACAATCCATCCAGTGCATTTAATGTTTGTTAAAATGAACCTGTCAGCAGGTTCCTAGACCCAAAACCAACATCAAAGTCCCTGTAATGCTGATTACATCCATACTTTTGTTTTATAAGTCGATGTCTCCATTTATAGAAATATTTCTACAAATTGTCGTGCAAATGAGCCACAAGTTTGACACTTACAACTTTGCAGGCGCTTTCCCTCCTTCCTCACCCACCACCAGCCTCCTGTCACTGAATGACATCTTCTCTATAACTTGCTCTTCTACCCGAGATTTTGCACAAGCGCCATCATTCTTGGGGGCGGCACATGTGTAGCAAGGTCCTGAGGACTGGACTGTCAATCTGTGCATGGTCACTAAGAGAAGAGCGACCTTTCATTCAGTGATAGGAGGCCGGTGCCGGGCGGAGAAAGAGAAAGAGGTCAGAGAGCACAATAAGTGCAGGGACAAGTCCAATTAACTTACAGCTCATTTGCATAAAAAATTGCAGATTGCTTTCTATAAAATGGAGACACAGACATATGAAACAAAGGTAAGAATGTAATCAACATCTTTAGTAGATGGCATTAATTTGGGGTCAAAACCTGCTTACAAGTTCCCTTTAAGGAAAAATGTTTTGCTATTTACATCTGCCCAGAATGATCTGATATCCATAGGGAGATTGAAGGAGGGGGACATGTTTTCATGCAGAGAAAGTCTAAGCTACATGTCTGGAATAATAGGAAAAAAGCAATCATATGTAGACAGACAGGTACACAGCTTCATGGGTTTGTATTAAAATAGAACCTTCCTATTTCATTTCATCAGAGGAGTCACATTTTAATCTTCCAGACTCACAAATGATGCTGAATTGATTTATTATATTGCTGCATTTGGTTTATAAGGACACAGACTACATTTCCATGACATTAATGCTTGAGTTTCGAGGCTAGGGCTACTTGGAGACATTTTGTAGTTCTACTGATTGAATTTAACTATTTGGCTACAACCACAATCCGAAGGAGTTCATCTTGAAAAGATAATTTTTCTTATATAATTTTCAACCCTTTACTATCCACAAGGCACATTTAAAGCTTCCTTAGAATTAATAGTAAATTATCTCTAAGGCCAGGACTACCAAAAATCTGTAGGATTTGTCAGCAACTTTTGCAACCTACTGTCATGCAATTATTTTAGAAGTGTGGTTTCACTGTGAAAACAATACAAAATTGCAGTCATGTTTTCAGCACACAAAACTTACATCATGGTCTATGTTAGCAAGTTATGTGTGAGTTATGACCAAAAAATAAATAAGCAAAGTCGTATTACTTGTGACTTGACATGGTATCCTGTCACAATGAAACCACCACATTAACAATCAATAGATGCAATATCCCTGACCTTAAAAGTGTTTGTCTGGGACTTTTACATTAATTACCTATTTTTAAAATAGGTCATCAATATCTGATCCCAGTGATCAGATTGAAGACCTATCCTAAGGATAGGTAATTAATATAAAAGTCACAGACATCTGCCACCCCTGCCGATCAGATGTTCCCGATGCAGGTGGTGGCCAGATGTGCGCAGTTGTGGAGCTGCACAGCACAGTTCAGCCAGCTGCATAATGGCCACTGTAAAGTACTGTACTTCTGCCCCCTATTAATTCAAATAGGTGACAGATGTGCAGTATACGTCTGCGGACACTATTCTGTTGACGGAGCTGTGCTGCTCTGCAACTCAACACAACCGTGCACCACCAGAATCAGGAACAGCTGATCACCAGGAACAGCTGATCACCAGGGGTAGCAGGTATAATACCCCCACCGATCAGATACTGATGACCTAATTAATATAACGACTAATTAATATAAAAGTCCAGGACAAACCTTTTAAACAAATCCTATAGGTAACAATTATATAGAATCATAGGATACTTTTCTTAAACACTGTAAATATGAAATTAATTTTAAGACAAAAAGCCCACAAGTTGTCCCATATTCTGTATTATTGTTTTTAAATCCATTCATGAGCATTATCTTTTGATTAGCATGTATACTATGTAAGCTAATTACTGACCTCAGTGCTAATTCACACCCACTCAGCAATAATAGTAATGACCTTCAATGAGCATCAGCTTAAATCAAAGTGGGGCATATTCAATCACTGAATGGTCACTTTTTTGCCAATAATAATATAATAGTACATTTAAACCTTTGATTTATCAAAGTCGCTCTTGGGAAACCTTTCATTTATAAATTATGCTTTTTTTCAAAGACCTTAATGCAGGATTAGGTAAAGTAATTTAATTAAAGTGTTAAATTAAAGATATTGGAATGAAGCTTTCACTCATTTAAATGAACAGAGTTTAGAAGCAAATTTCAAAGTAATGCTCTATACGTGGAAACTTTTCAATTGATCATGTTATAAATTACTTCCTTTGTCTTTTTATGAAGTGTAGATATCAGACTTGGTATTGGCAAAGTGTATGAGCTTGTAAATATACAATGTTTTATTAGAACGACTATTACTGCTTATTCCTAATTACTATATTGTCAAAGAGTGACCTATAAACTACTTTTAGAGCATTCAAATTATATAATATAAATGCAGAATTTTCACATTACAAACCTAGTGTTATACAACTTACATAATAAAATAAAATTTATCAGTAATTTAATAGCCAAGATTGTTGAAATATTGAAAAAGTATGCAACTAAAGTCAAATTGGATTTTAAAAATGAAGAGTCACAAATGACCGGAAACAGCCACAGCACCATTTGGGGAATGCCATTGTGGCGGAGAAAAACAGAAAAGCCCATAGCCCCTTCATTTTAGACATATTAGGGATCTCAATGGTCTCAGTTACACAGATTTTAACATTAAAAAAACAAGTAAACAAAATGTAAAAGGTAAAACATACATATAGTTAGAATTTATGACTAGATCATGTAATGGCAAAACCTATTTTGTAAAAAATACCATACTAAACAGGAGTATAAGTGCATGCTGAACAAATGATTTTACACTAATATTTTTGCCATTGTTGTGGGATTAGACCTTTTTTTACTCAAAGACTGTATGGAAGTAGATTATGACTTTGGAAATGATATTGTAACTTCACTGTTTTCATAGTAAAAAAAATTATTGGTGACACTTGCATTTAAGATGTGTGAATCTTAGTACTAACAACCAACACAAAATCGTATTTTGCGTTGGTTGATAGTAGGCCATTGTTTACATTTTAACACATACCTTTAATTTATCACTAATTCAAATAAACTATCCTTGGAGTAGAGAAAAGAAAAAGGGTTGCTTTAAAAAGTAGAGATTATTCTGAACAGAAAAGCTGTATTCATGTATGAAACACAGCCATGAACTAACGTTATATGAGTGACACATGAAAAAATATACAATTTCAAATGTAAAAACAGCAGCAGAAGTTGAATTGGTAGGGTATTGTTTACTAGTGTTGAGCCACCCCCGTAGTGTTCGAGTTCGGTTCGGTTCGTCGAACACCCGTGTGTTCGCCGAACTGTTCGTCGAACTGTTCGTCGAACACCTTCGAACACCGTTAAAACCAATGGCAGGCAAACAAAAACACATAGAAACACATAGAAAACACCTTAAAAGGTGTCCAAAAGCTGACAAACTGCTCAGAAGACACAACTAACACATGGAAAAGTGACAAGTACATATAGTCATGCGAAAAGAAAAGAGGTGGAGGAGTAAAAGGAGGGGGAGACACAGATATAGGCATGTCATGCCCTTCTAAAATCCAAAAAGTGAGAAGCCGAGACGGCCAGTCCGCTCCTGCCCGTGCCACCTCCGTGTCGCCGGGTTTGTGCCAGAGCCGCGGTGAACCCTGACGGCCAGCCCCCCTCTCCCAATACTGGTGCCTGTCCGCTGGTGGGTCGAGAGAGCCCCCCTGTGGTGGAGGCAGCTCTAAGCTTTTTAATTTAAATTGTCCCTCTAATTTGAATGAATACACTTTAAATCCATTTACAAGGATCTATTGGAGGGCAAGTCTCATGCCAGCAGCCGCGTAATTCCAGCTCCAGTAGCGTCCACTAAAGCTGCTGCAGTTAAAAAGCTTTTATAAGGATCGAGCTCGGCTGTCCACCGCAAGACATCCTAGTGCCAGTCCCAGCCCCTATGCCTTGGGGTGCCTCCTGATGCTCTTCACTAAGTATCCCGTGGTCCCGAAGCATTTCCTTTGAAAAAATTAAGTGTCCAAACTACAGGTGGTGTAGCTTGCTTAACAGCCGGGATAATCCGCTGACTAGCAGACACTGCTACTAGGCACAAAGTATTTCCTGGGCTAGATGCAGTTAAAAATTTGTAAGTAGATACTCTCGTTGGATGCTGAGAAAGCATTCCATAGAGTCTCCTGGCACGCCATATATGATTCTCTTAAAAAGCTTGGGGTAGGGGTCTAGGGGACCCTTTTATAGCCAAAATCACGGCCCTGTATCACAATACGTCACCTAGGCTGAAGATAAATGGAACTGTAGCACCGAGGGCTCGGTTGCTACAGACGTATTGCACCTCACCCAGAGGTGTGATATCTCACTCTCAGATAAGGATGGAGTGTGGATCAGGACCCGACACCTGCATGCATTACACCACATTGCCGTGGGGCAGGGCGACCAATATGCCCCTGAGATGGGCACGACAGTCCCTGTCCCTGGCTGGAGTGGGGGGAGGGAACACTGAGGAAGGGGAACCCTGCAGTGCAGGAGCAGGGAGGAAGCAGTTCCTGGGTGCATTGAGAAGGGAGTATAAAAGGTGGGCACCATCTTAGTTCAGTGCAGAGAAGTCTGAGCAGAAGTGGCAGGGAGCAGGGGCTCTGCATGAGCTCTGCTCCGGAGGCGGGCCTAGTAACAGAGGCCCAGGCCTGCAAGAGGGAGAAGGAAGGAAGAGGAGCGGAGAAGGCTCCAGGAACGAGGAATGAAGGGATCCCAGGGGTGCGGACGGGCGAGTCGCCACCGCACGCCCGAATCCACCTGCGTGGAGGGGTCAGGCCAAAGGGGGAGACCGGTCCCCGAACTAGTGGAGGCAGGAAACGACCCTCAGCTAGAAACCGGAGGCTCTGACATTTTATGTGGCGCAGCCCCTTGCTCCACCCGCTAGGAAGGCACCACATAGGGTCAGGGAAACTGGCGCCAAGTTTACCAAGAGGAGGCCCGAGGCAGCCGGACAGAAGTGTTGGTAAGAAAGGCCAGACAAAGGACACACAAAGGGGGTCCTGTGAAGCGCTCCAAAGTTATCTGGGAGTTGTCTGAGCCCCTCACCTGGTGAGCACAGTACGACGTGGGCAGCCGTTACCTGCAGACGTGGTCTGGATAATAAGAACTGTGAGTAAAGGCCCTGAACTGCATCACTGACTCCGTGTCGTTACTGCTGCTGCCCTGCACCATCACCCCCATCCTCCGCATACACTGCCCTGAGGCTATACTCCTCCCGTGGGGAGTTATGCTACGCTCTGCTGCACCCACAACACCAGCCTTAGCGGTCTGCCCTGTAGCGGCGGTTCACTCTGACCGCAATCCACGGGTGGCGTAGTCGGACATTTAAACATCAAAACCACATAAATAGTTCCGCCACTGGTTTGACCGCCCTGAGCCACGGAACCGGATCGCCGCCAAGAAGACTACAACCACCAGCATCCACCAAAAAGGGTCCGGCTCCGGGTGTCCCAAGGCCCAGGGGGTGCGTCAGAACATTTTCATCACCTTTCACAATCACCAATGGGACAAGGCAGGGATGTCCTCTGTCCCCTCTCTTATACATCCTAGTGACGGAGCACCTGCTCTCATCAATTCGCCATAACCCCAATATTAGGTGGATTGAGGTGGGAGGCACCGAGTACAAGTGTTCTCTATTTGCTGATGATGTCCTAGTATATATCACTCAATCACATATATCCATCCCTGCTGTTATGGCTGAAATAGATCACTTTGTTACATGGTAAAATTTTAAAATCAATGCAGCGAAGTCTGAGGCCCTCGATGTCTCCCTCCCTAAATCCATATAGGATTCCATCCAGTCCAACTTTCCCTTTGCCTGGCCCTCACAGGGTATCAAATACTTAGGAATTCCTATTCATAGAGACCTCTCCCATCTATGTTATCTTAATTTTGGGCCCTTTATTGAACAATTCCATACAGACCACGGTTGGCAAGTTAGAACTGTAAGATTCACTACGTGAACCACTGGTGTTTTGTGGAAAAGCACATGTACACCGCGTTCCAAATTATTATGCAAAAAGTGTTTAGGAGTGATAAGGGAAGAATTTGTTTGTTTGTCAGTTAAACTCATTGATGGTGATGTGTGTCAGGGCTCTTTATATCACTGTAAGCAATTGCAGACACCTGTGCTAATTAGTTTGGCAGGTGTGTCCAATGAAAGGCAAGACTACTTAAGAAGGCTCTCTCACATTATTAAGCAGCCTACATTTTCTGCCAAAATGGGAAAGAAAAAGGATGTGTCGGCTGCTGAGAAGCAACAAATTGTGGAGTGTTTAGGTCAAGGCATGACTACAATCAACATTGTGCGATGATCAGGATGAAGTGTCTTGGCAATCAAGAAGTATGTAGCTGATTCACAGTACACACGTGTGCGTGCTGATAAGGGCAAATTGAGGACTCTTTCCTACAGGCAATTACGTCAGGTTGAAACAGCAGTGGCAAAAAAGCCTTGTCATAGCAGCAGACAAGTTTTTGAAGCTGCTTGTGCCTCCAACGTCCCCCGAACAACAAGATGCAGGGTCCTTCAGAGGTTTGCAGCTGTGCATATGCCATCCTGTCGACCTCCTCTATCCACTTCACACAAGCAGAAACGGCTCCAGTGGGCCAAACATTACATGAAGACTGATTTCAAAACTGTTTTGTTCACGGATGAGTGCCGTGCAGCGCTCGATGGTCCAGATGAATGGAGTGGAGGATGGCTGGTTGATTGACACCCCACGCAAACACGGCTACAGCGCCAACAAGGAGGAGGTGGAGTAATGTTTTGGGCTGGAATCATGGGGAGAGAGATTGTCAGCCCCTTTAGGATCCCTGAAGGCGCTAAAGATGAACTCCATAATGTATGTGGATTTTCTCAAACAGCACTTCCTGCCATGGTTCAAGAAGAAGAACCGTGTATTTCACAGCAAGATCATTTTTCTGCATGATAATGCACCATCTCATGCTGCACATAAAACATCTGCATCTCTGGCTGATATGGGCATAAAAGGGGACAAACTTATGGTGTGACCCCCATGCTCCCCTGACCTCTACCCCATTCAGAACCTTTGGAGCATCATTAAAAGGAGTGTCTATGATGGCGGGAGGCAGTTCACATCTAAGCAACAGCTCTGGGAGGGTATTCTGTCCTCATGCAAAACAATTGAAGCAGAAACCATCCAAAACCTGACAAATTCAATGGACGAGAGAGTTCAGAAGCTCCTTTCGAACAAGGGGTCCTATGTGAAAATGTAACATCACCTAGAATAAAGTTTTGAGTTGAAAACTGTTTGATTTCAGTTTCTAACAACCTGCTAATGCTTATAATTTCAAAAATGACCATTTTTTTGGTCTTTATTAAAATGAAAAGGTTGATCGAAAAGTTTGGGGGATCTAAGAGTGTGGCAACCCAGTAGTCATGATTACTTCGAATTCTGACAATATGAGGGTCATGCTGCACGTAGTGCAGCAAGAAGGCACTTATGTGTCTTGCGCATCTCGGAGCCCCAAAATTATTTTCCGGGCTAGATGCAGCTAAAAATTATTTTTAATTTTAAATCTGGTGAAGCTTATTATAGATGGCCTAATAGGATCAGTGCTGCACACTGCTACAAAGCCCAAATTATTTTCCAGTCAAGATACAGATAAACATGATTAGTAATTTGAAAGCTTAAAACGGTTGGTAGGGTGATTTTAACCAATCATCAAGCTTTTACTCTCCCCAGGATGACACAGGGGTAGAAAAGTCGTTTCGGATCCATGATTTGTTCATCTTTATGAACGTGAGTCTGTCTACATTATCAGTGGAGAGCCGCGTGCGCTTATCTGTCAGCACACCACCAGCAGCGCTGAACACACGTTCAGACAGAACGCTGGCTGCGGGGCATGACAAGATCTCCAAGGCGTAAGTGGCTAGCTCCGGCCATTTATCCAGATTGGAAGCCCAAAAAGAGCAAGGGTCCAGTGACACAGTCGTGGCTTCAATGTTTACTTGGAGATACTCCTGTACCATCGTCTCTAGGCGTTGACTATGTGTCAGACTTCTTGTCTCCTGTGGCCTTGCAAAGGATGGGCTAAAAAAGTGGTGAAATGATTCCGCAAAATTGATGTTACCAGCAGATACTGTGGTTCTGTTACGGTTTGAGTGCTGAACACTTGACGGTCCCACGGTTGGCAAGTTGGAACTGTGAGATTCACTACGTGCACCACTGGTATTTTGTGGAAAAGCACATGTAAGATTCTGCAACAGTCTCTGCTGATACTCCTGCATGCGTGCATCCCTTTCTATGGTAGGAATAATTTCTGCAAATTTACTTTTGTACCGGGGATCTAACAGTGTGGCAACCCAGTAGTCAGGATTATTTCTAATTCTCACAATTCGAGGGTCATGTTGCAGGTAGTGCAGCAAGAAGGCACGCATGTGTGTTGCGCATCCAGGAGCACCAAGTCCCTGTTGTGTTGGTGGCGAGGTAGCAATCATGCTTCCTTCCTCTGTCCTCTCCCCCCAACCTCGCACAACAGAAATGTGATCAAGGTCTCCCTCATCTGATGAGTCTTCCATCAGTTCGTCCTCCACTTCTTCCTGGGCTCCTGCACCTTCCTCACTAGTTTGGCTGCTACCATGCGCCCTGGTAAAATCATCTCCCCCACCCTCACATGCCTGCCGCCTTGGTGCTGCCGACCGTCTGGACCTTGCAGATGTTAGCCCTTCCGCATACAACTCCTCCTCCTCTACTTCCTCCACCTCCTCTTGTGCCACCACCTGACTCCGAATTCTGTTTAACATGTGCTCCAGCATGTAAATCACCGGAATAGTCATGCTGATAATGGCATCGTCAGCACTAAACATCTTCGTCGCCATTTCAAAACTGTGCAGAAGGGTGCATAGGTCCCTGATCTGAGACCACTCCTCCAGCGTGATTTGCCCCACCTCTGAATCTCGTTGGCCCAGGCTATACGTCAGAACGTATTGCACCAGGGCTTGTCGGTGCTGCCACAGTCGCTGCAACATGTGCAGAGTTGAATTCCACCGGGTAGGCACATCGCATTTTAGCCGGTGAAGTGGCAGGCCCAACGACTTCTGTAGAGATGTAAGTCGCTGAGCTGCGGGATGCGAACGGCGGAAGTGAGCACACAGCGACCATGCCCTCTGCAGAAGGCCATCTAGTCTGGGATAGTGGGCTAAAAATTGCTGGACAACCAGGTTCAACACGTGAGCCATACAAGGCACGTGTGTGACATTGCCCCGGCGAAGGGCCGCACCCAGGTTTGCAGCATTGTCGCACACGGCCTTCCCTGGTTTCAGGTCCAGTGGAGACAACCATTCATGAAATTGGTTCTCCAGAGCTGACCACAACTCCTCAGCTGTGTGACTCACATTTCCCAGACATTTCAATGTAAAAACCGCCTGATGACGTTGAGCCCTACTGCCAGCATAGTAAGGAGGTGTGCAGGATCCCTTCTGCGCAGTTAGAAAGCTTGTGGCATGACCAGACAGGCTTTGGGTGCAGGTGGAAGACCGAGAGGAGGTTGAGGAGGCAGAAGCAGTGGAGGAACTTTGACATAAAGAGGATTGACGCACAACTCGTGGGGACGGCAAGACTTGGACAGCAGCCCCTTGTCCTGCTGTCACCATAGTTACCCAGTGCCCAGTCAGCGACATGTAACGCCCCTGTCCATGCCTACTCGTCCAAGTGTCTGTGGTGAAATGCACCCTGTCACACACAGAGTTTCTCAAAGAAGCGGTGATGTTGTGTGCGACATGCTGGTGGAGCGCAGGCACACCTTTCTTTGAGAAGTAGTGCCGACTGGGCATCTGGTACTGGGGCACTGCGACGGACATAAGGTCTCGAAAATCCTCTGTGTCCACCAGGCGGAAAGGCAGCATTTCTGTAGCCAAGAGCTTGCAGATGGTGAAATTCAACCTCTTAGCTTTCTCATGGCTAGGAGGAAATGGTCTTTTACTTGTCCACATCTGAGGGACCGAGGGCTGGCTATTGTGCTTAGACGGGGTTGATAAGGGTGTCCCCGGCAAACTGCCGGTCTGTGAGGAAGATGCAGGCGGACATGTTAGGTTGCCTTGATCCAAAGGTGGTGCTATCGATGTCGGACAGCGCTCAAGACCAGCTGGTGTTACCACCTCCAAAGAAAATGATGACCTGCCAATCACGCTGGCTGTTGCGGGTAAAGAGGTGGCAGGTCTGCGCCCCAAAACAGGTGTGACTGCTGTCCCCCCAGTCACAGAGGATGAAGAGGCCGCGGATGCACAAGATATGGCAGACGGTGGTTGGCCCGGCCGGCTAGACCGCATTGTAGCACACTGAGCTTCCCACTGCAACTTATGCTTCATGTCCATGTGCCGGTTCATGCATGAAGTACTCAAACTATGTATTTTTTGGCCTCTACTTAGCTTTTGCTGACAAATGTTACAGATAACACGAGTTGGGTCATCTTTATCGATCTGAAAAAATGCCCAGGCTATGCAAGGCTTAGCACCCATGCGACCTGAAGAGCCACCACGACTTGTGGTGAGAGGCAGAGTTGTGTTTGAGGATGCAGTTGTTGACGTGCTTCCAGTACTATGTCTCTGTCCAGGAAGGCGCAACCTGACCTCGTCGTCACTAGCATCTTCCTCCACCTCCTCTGCTGACCTCATCTCTTGGCTGACTGTGGGTTGACAGTAAGTGGGATCTCCGACCTCATCATCATCACCCTGTGCGTTATCACACCCGTCGTCCTCAGAGCCAACCTGTTCCTGCCCTGACAAAAAACTAAAGTTGTCGCTCCAATCAGGTATTTGAGTCTTATCATCGTCTTCCTCATTGTCTCCACCAACAGGAGTTACAGTTTGGGAATGAGGGTCTACATTATGGTCAGAACCTTCTGCGTCTGGTCCTGGATCTGACTCATAAAGATTCTGGGCATCAGTGCAGATCATTTCCTCGTCTGGATTCACAGAAGCGCTGGAGTCGACCTCTGATTCCCAGGCTATAGTATGAGTAAACAGCTCTGCAGACTCAACCATCTGTTCTACCTCATACTCAGACGGGCAGCTGGAGATTTGGGAGCTGTGAGGAAGCAAGTGCGATTTGGGTGACACCTTTGAGGACTGGAGTATTTGTGATGTTGAAGTTGATGTGGAGGAGAGCCCACTTAAAGGAGCACTTGATATCCGTTGAAGCACCTGCTGTTTTTGTGCCTCATCTGGAATTTGTAGCGATTGGCGTGGCCGTAAGAAAGGGATCTTATCACATTGTCCGCTAAAAGAAGTAGACATTTTAGTTTGGCTGGAAGATGGTCTTTCTTCTGCACCTACCCCACGGACACAACCTTTTTTCCCCTTCCCAACACGCCTATTCCCCTTTCCACCAGCAGCAGGCCTTTTTCCACTCATTTTGGTGGTTAACTAATTCACAACTCTGGAGTTGTTTGCACAAAAAAACAATGGATGGTAACCGAGCAGAGCTGAGTGGCCAAACTGTGGTATTAGGCCAAAACTATTGGCTGGGTTAGATGCAGAAAAAAATTATTTTTAATTTGCAACCTGATGGAGGTCAGTATAGATGGACTAATAGACCAAGTCCCACACACTGCTAGAAGCCCAAATATTTTTTCAGAGCTAGATGCAGAAAAAAATTATTTTTAATTTGCAACCTGATAGAGGTCAGTATAGATGGACTAATAGAACAAGTCCCACACGCTGCTAGAAGCCCAAATATTTTTTCAGAGATAAATGAAGAAAAAAATTATTTTTAATTTGCAACCTGATGGAGGTCAGTATAGATGGACTAATAGACCAAGTCCCACACACTGCTAGAAGCCCAAATATTTTTTTCAGAGCTAGATGCAGAAAAAAATTATTTTTAATTTGCAACCTGATGGAGGTCAGTATAGATGGACTAATAGACCAAGTCCCACACACCGCTAGAAGCCCAAATATTTTTTCAGAGCTAGATGCAGAAAAAAATTATATTCAATTTGCAACCTGCTGGACGTCAGTATAGAAGGACTAATAGAACAAGTCCCACACACTGCTAGAAGCCCAAATATTTTTTCAGAGCTAAATGAAGAAAAAAATTATTTTTAATTTGCAACCTGATGGAGGTCAGTATAGATGGACTAATAGACCAAGTCCCACACACTGCTAGAAGCCCAAATATTTTTTCAGAGCTAGATGCAGAAAAAAATTATTTTTAATTTGCAACCTGATGGAGGTCAGTATAGATGGACTAATAGACCAAGTCCCACACACCGCTAGAAGCCCAAATATTTTTTCAGAGCTAGATGCAGAAAATTTTTTTATTCAATTTGCAACCTGATGGAGGTCAGTATAGATGGACTAATAGACCAAGTCCCACACACTGCTAGAAGCCCAAATATTTTTTCAGAGCTAGATGCAGAAAAAAATTATTTTTAATTTGCAACCTGATGGAGGTCAGTATAGATGGACTAATAGACCAAGTCCCACACACTGCTAGAAGCCCAAATATTTTTTCAGAGCTAGATGCAGAAAAAAATTATTTTTAATTTGCAACCTGATGGAGGTCAGTATAGATGGACTAATAGAACAAGTCCCACACGCTGCTAGAAGCCCAAATATTTTTTCAGAGATAAATGAAGAAAAAAATTATTTTTAATTTGCAACCTGATGGAGGTCAGTATAGATGGACTAATAGACCAAGTCCCACACACTGCTAGAAGCCCAAATATTTTTTCAGAGCTAGATGCAGAAAAAAATTATTTTTAATTTGCAACCTGATGGAGGTCAGTATAGATGGACTAATAGACCAAGTCCCACACACCGCTAGAAGCCCAAATATTTTTTCAGAGCTAGATGCAGAAAAAAATTATATTCAGTTTGCAACCTGATGGAGGTCAGTATAGATGGACTAATAGAATGATGCTATGCCCAAAAGATTTTACTTCACTAGGTGCAGTAAAAAAATTGGTATTCTATACACAGGTGGTATATCTTGCAACACAGATAGGCTACTCCACTGACTAACACACTCTGCAATAGGCCAAAAAGGATTAGCTTTGCTAGATTCAGCCAAATGCTGTGAAAAAAACTTGCACAGCACTGGCACAGACCTGCCTGGCAAAAACTGATAGGAACTGATGTAACCTAGTCCTGAAAAGGACTCCAATTACAATTAGTCTTTACTCCCACAATCTATCTATTTAAGAGCACAGACCTGCCTGATAAAAGTCGTAGGAAATGCTGTAACCTAGTCCTTAAAAGGACTGCAATCACAACTATTCCCTACTCCCAAGCTATCTGTATATTTGTGCGAAAATTGGCTTGAAATTAACAAGGTATAGCGCACACAGCAACAGCGGTGCCGTCTAACACGCAGCTGCAGCAGTGAGAAAATGGTGGCGACGGGGAAAATGGCTTGGTCTTATAGGGCAAGGACATGTGACATACACTGCCAATCACACATGCCCTTGCTTGTGTGAAAAAAAGCACTTCGCTCCGTGTGTGCGCTGCTGATAGGCTGACAGATTGCACCTCCCCACTGCAAATGCGGGAAAGAGAAAAAAAAATGGAGATCTTCATTGTTCCTGCAGAGATCCATCCCCTGCCCCTCCCCCCGCCCCGCTGTACACTCAAACTGCGTATTAACATTAATTTTCATCATTACTGAGAAAAAATCCAGTTATGATTTTGGTGCACGAACAGTTATCGAACATAACCTCGAACAGCCGAATTTTTCTCAAATTGTTCGTGTTCGCCGACCGGCTCGAACACCGCCCAAAACAGCTCGAATTTGAGATTGGCGAACAGTTCGAGTAGAACAACGCTCATCTCTATTGTTTACTTCAACATATATCACTAAATTAATTAAACTATTCTTGAAATGGGGAGAAACAAAAGGATTGCTTTAAACAAATAAAGTGCAAATTACATTTCAATAAAAAATGATTGAACTTGGAACATCCATGCTCATGCAAAAACATCAACACATTATGGTTTATAACTTGGGAAAATCACACAAAAAGTGGATTTTATATCCTGCTGCATCTGCACCAAAAATGCTGCAAAAACATGGGATGAAATGGAAAACCACATTATTTTATCTACTTTATTTGATAGTCCCCTTATAAGACTTTTATCCATGATTAAATTATTGCTTATACTACATACTGCAATTCCTTAGTATTGCAGTATATACACTGCTCAAAAAAATAAAGGGAACACTTAAACAACAGAATATAACTCCAAGTAAATCAAACTTCTGTGAAATCAAACTGTCCACTTAGGAAGCAACACTGATTGACAATCAATTTCACATGCTGTTGTGCAAATGGAACAGACAGTAGATGGAAATTATTGGCAATTATCAAGACACACTCAATAAAGGAGTGATTCTGCAGATGGGGACCCCAGACCACATCTCAGTACCAATGCTTTCTGGCTGATGTTTTGGTCACTTTTGAATGTTGGTTGTGCTTTCACACTCGTGGTGCATGAGACGGACTCTACAACCCACAGAAGTTGCTCAGGTAGTGCAGCTCATCCAGGATGGCACATCAATGCGAACTGTGGCAAGAAGGTTTGCTGTGTCTGTCAAGTGTCCAGAGGCTGGAGGCGCTACCAGGAGACAGGCCAGTACACCAGGAGATGTGGAGGGGGCCAAAGGAGGACAATAACCCAGCAGCAGGACCTCTACCCCTGCCTTTGTGCAAGGAGGAACAGGAGGAGCACTGACAGAACCTTGCAAAGTGACCTCCAGCAGGCCACAAATGTGCATGTGTCTGCACAAACGGTTAGAAACCGACTCCATGAGGGTGGTATGAGGGTCCGACAGCCACGGATGACGGTTGTGCTCGCAGCCCAACACCGTGCAGGACGCTTGGCATTTGCCACAGAACACCAGGATTGGCAAAATCGCCACTGGCGCCCTGTGCTCTTCACAGATGAAAGCAGGTTCACACTGCGCACATGTGACAGACATGACAGAGTCTGGAGACGCCGTGGAGAGCGATCTGCTGCCTGCAACATCCTTCAGCATGACTGGTTTGGCAGTGGGTCAGTAATGGTGTGGGGTGGCATTTCTTTGGAGGGCCGCACAGCCCTCCATGTGCTCGCCAGAGGTAGCCTGACTGCCAATAGGTTCCGAGATGAGATCCTCAGACCCCTTGTAAGACCATATACTGGTGCGGTTGGCCCTGGGTTCCTCCTAATGCAGGACAATGCCAGACCTCATGTGGCTGGAGTGTGTGAGCATTTCCTGTAAGATAAAGGCATTGAAGCTATGGACTGGCCCACCCGTTCCCAAGACCTAAATCCAATTGAGCACATCTGGGGCATCATGTCTCGCTACATCCACCAATGTCACGTTGCACCACAGACTGTTCAGAAGTTGGCGGATGCTTTAGTCCAGGTCTGGTCAGGTACTGAAGGGAGGTCATTCAGGCACGTGGAGGCCACACACAATACTGAGCCTCGTTTTGACTTGTTTTAAGGACATTACATCAAAGTTGGATCAGCCTGTAGTGTTTTTCCACTTTAATTTTGGGGGTGACTCCAAATCCAGGCCTCCAATGGTGAATAAATTTGATTTCCATTGTTGATTTTTGTGTGATTTTGTTGTCAGCACATTCAACTTTGTACAGAACAAAGTTTTCAATGAGAATATTTCATTCATTCAGATCTAGGATGTGTTATTTGAGTGTTCCCTTTTTTTTTGAGCAGTGTAGTAAACATCAAGGTCTCCTATGAAAGCTACCCATAGACCAGTTTTCATCAGAGTCCTATCATGACA
The DNA here is from genome assembly GCF_046119375.1 of Phyllobates terribilis. Taxonomy (NCBI): domain Eukaryota; kingdom Metazoa; phylum Chordata; class Amphibia; order Anura; family Dendrobatidae; genus Phyllobates; species Phyllobates terribilis. The sequence continues at coordinate 203,333,949 of NW_027362771.1, read as the reverse complement.
GACATAAGTGTCTTCAGCAGACCCTTGGCAGTCGCGAGAATCCATTGGCGCCCCACGATTGCACAATAGAGGGGAGGGGCGAGGCGAGGGGCGAATGGAACTGTGCTTCCATGGGCCGCGTGCTGTTAATGCTGTCCGAGATTGACAATGGTATTTAAGAGGTTGAATGCAGTGAGCACATGTATCACAGCTATTATCTGCCGTTAATAATGCACGCTCAGTTTCTGACCTTGCATCAAAGATGGGAACCCGACATATAATGTAATAGTACGTCATATGGTGGAAGATTTTAATGGGAGAACACCAAAAATAGATCCCCAACACTGATTGAAGATTAAGGTAGTAAGACCATACCTCATTCTTGACTTGACAGCTGCATAAACATCTTATATGCTATAATGCATTGGAACATATACAGTAGATATTCTATTCCAATATCATATCAATATAAATCCTTCACATTGTTAGCATCGTAGTTCCACTAAAGAAGTGTCTCAAAGCAAGAAGAAATCACTTATCTAATAAATAATTATTTACAAGAGTGGCATATTGTCTATATTGTGATTGTTTAACATAATGTTAAATCATTTGTCATTATTGACAAATCTCATACGGATGTCATTTTTTTTGTACCATGAAGAAATAAAGAAATATTTTTTTTATTCTTTGATGCAGATGTGCCGAATCTTTTTATATCTTTTGTGAAATATTGTCTGATGGTCATCAGAAGACTGGCACCCCTGTAATGTGAATCATTGGTTATGGATCAAATGAGAAGTGTTGTGAGCTGTATAACGACTGTACTACTTTATCTTGTGCTATACTAGCACATATTTTTTACTCTAGTAGTCTGGATTCATCACAAGGGAGGAATTCAGCAGTTTTTCTTTTATTGAAGAACCATTAAAGAAGCTCTCCCATTAAAGATTTTTATCCTCTTAATATATTGCAGTCATCGTATTATATAACACTGTGTACTTACAATTGCTAATTTTGTCTTTCTACCCAGTTAATTAATCTATTTTCCTTTTTTTCTCTGCTCTATGAAGAAACAAGAAGTCTCTTTTCCCTGCATTTATCATTCCCCTCTTCAACTCCTGACCCAGCTGCTCCTTCCTCCACCCTGCCAGGGACTTTTGCAGTGATAACTCATGCAGAGAAAATTGACCTCCTGTTTCTACATAGCGCTTAGAAGGAATTTGCTAGTATGTTTTTAATCATGTGATGTCATAGACATAATGGAAAAAAAGAATTATTAACTGGGTAGAAGGGCAAAATTAGCAATTTTAAGTACACAATGCTATGTAAATATTAAGAAGTTTAAAATGTTAATGGAAGTGCTTCTTTAAGCAGTAATCTGTGTAGAAGCAACCATACAGGTTCTTATTTTTTGGAATCTCACCAAACTTACGGTAGAGACATAAAGCAACTTTTCAGGTATACCATTAAATTGCTGAGGTTAGTGTATTGCTGCAAAAATGCAAAGTTAAATGACGTAATTACTCTGAAATTAAATTCAAGACTGACAGGAAGGAGCAGAAGTCTGAAATACAAAAATGCAAACAAGGTGCTTGCCAGATGCACATTTTGAAGGAAGTCTTACATCTGCCCAGCTATGCAAAATTGAGTAATGCTTCCATGGAATTTTATTGAATAGTCACATATTCAGAAATGTAGGTTTATTCACAATAAATCACTTAAACCATAGAAATAGTAGTTGATTTTTTTTCACGCTTATTGTCAGCTTAGCAGCTGCATCTTCCTGTACATCTTTAAATCCAGACATTTGTGAATATGAACATTCATTAAACACCTGCATGTCTATTTTCACTGAAATGTTGAGTTAATAATGTTGTGCTTGAATACACATTTAGAAAACTTTGAGTTTGCATATATGTTATATTCTAAAAGTTATTCGGTATTGATTAAAAAGGACCATGAGAAACTAAATCTGTAATATTTGTGGTAGGGACTTTTAGGAGATACGGTGGCATGTAAAAGTTTGGGCACCCCCGGTCAAAATTACTGTTATTGTGAACAATTAAGCAAGTTGAGGATGAAATGATCTCTAAAAGGCCTAAAGTTAAAGATGACACATTTTATTTGTATTTTAGGCAAAAAATATATATTGTCATTTGTAATGTTTTAAAAATTACAAAAAGGAAAATGGGCCAGTGCAAAAGTTTGGGCATCCTTGGAGATTTGTGTGCTCAGATAAGTTAGACCAAGGTTTCAAACCTTAATTAGCCTGTTAAGGTTATGGCTTGTTCACTATCATTAGTAAAGGCCAGGTGATACATATTTGGAACCCCCTTTAATGAAAGACAATCCCTTTAAATTCATCTTACTTCCAAATGAAGCATGCACTTATTGTAACCATTTACAGCGGGTGAAATAAGTATTCAACATGTAACCAACCAGATGTTGGGTAACAACTAGTGTTGAGCGAACATGCTCGACACTGCTCGGTACTCGCCCGAGTATCACGCTACTCGGGATGTTCGGCGAGCATTTCCGGGTTTCTCGGGCGGGAGCTCGGGTCTCCGCCCTGCATGTTTGGCGCTCTTTACAGAGCCAATGAACATGCAGGGATTGCCAGCCAGTCACTGTAATGCTGCAGCCATGTTGGTTGTGGGCATTACAGTGATTGGCTGGCCGCACAGCGTCACCTCGAGTATTTAAAACCGGGCGCCGCCATCTTGGACACAGTCGCTCCAGATTAGGCAGTGTAGGGACAGCGCTGCTGATTTAGGGAGAGATATAAACTGCGAAATAGTTAGTGTAGGGTCTGTAAAGGCTGACAGAACAAACAAACAGTCCTTTTCAGGACTAATATCCATCCCAGATACCAGGCAGGCAGGCTGTATAGGAGACACAGTGGTTATACCAGCAAACGCTGCATTACAGTCCTGTGTGCTCCTGTTGCTGAAATTGATGGACTTAGCACCAGGTGTCGGGGGCCATGAAAAATCCTTTTTTTTTCATCTAAATCCTCCTTTTTTTTTTCTCCTTCACACTGTACAAATACCCGTCTTATTAACCTTTTGGTGTGTCCCCCCCCCCCCCCAAAAAAAAAGCGTGTCTCTGATTTTTCAGACACAAATATAACTGTTGAAAATAGTCTGGTGTAGGCTAGAGAAACAGAAGTGTTGTTTTGCACTTCCATGGTTCAAACCTCTGTATTATCATTTGTATCTAAAAAAAAAAAAACAGTTTGAGTGTGTCGCTCACTGTTCAGCCGCAAATCTATATATTTAAAAAAGTCTGGTATACCCCAGTAAACAATAACTGTGGTTTTGCCATCCTACGGTAAAAAATCTCTATTATTCAGGTTTTGGTATATTTTCCGTAAAGAAAAACAGTAGTGTCTCCTGACTGTTGTGACACAAAAATATATCTGTTGAAAATAGTCTTGTGTAGGCCCGACATCCCAGTGTGGTTTCGCAGTTCCATGGGTCAAATCGCTGTACTATCCAGTTTTGGGCCTTTGGTATCTAAAAAAAAAGCAGTTTGAGTGTGTCGCTCACTGTTCAGCCCCAAATATCTCTATTTAAAAAAGTGTGGTATACCCCAGTAAACAATAACTGTGGTTTTGCCATCCCACGGTAAAAAATCTCTATTATTCAGCTTTTGGTATATTTTCCGTAAAGAAAAACAGTAGTGTCTCCTGACTGTTGTGACACAAAAATATATCTGATGAAAATAGTCTTGTGTAGGCCCGACATCCCAGTGTGGTTTCGCAGTTCCATGGGTCAAATCGCTGTACTATCCAGTTTTGGGCCTTTGGTATCTAAAAAAAAAAGCAGTTTGAGTGTGTCGCTCACTGTTCAGCCGCAAATATCTCTATTTAAAAAAGTGTGGTATACCCCAGTAAACAATAACTGTGGTTTTGCCATCCCACGGTAAAAAATCTCTATTATTCAGCTTTTGGTAGTTTTTTCCGTAAAGAAAAACAGTAGTGTCTCCTGACTGTTGTGACACAAAAATATATCTGTTGAAAATAGTCTTGTGTAGGCCCGACATCCCAGTGTGGTTTCGCAGTTCCACGGGTCAAATCGCTGTAATATCCAGTTTTGGGCCTTTGGTATCTAAAAAAAAAGCAGTTTGAGTGTATCGCTCACTGTTCAGCCGCAAATATCTCTATTTAAAAAAGTGTGGTATGCCCCAGTAAATAATAACTGTGGTTTTCCTCTTCCATGGTTCTAATCTACTCTTTATTACCCTTTTTCCATTGATAGTGCAAGTGTAAGCTATTTTACTTCATTTACAATGGGCAAGGCGCGTGGCAAGGGACGTGGAAGTGGACGTTCTGGTGATGGTTCGTGCAGAGGATGGGGCCGTGGCCAAGGTGAAAATGTGCCACAACCAACAGCCACATCTTCTCGCTCCCACTTCTTGACCGAATTACTAGGGAAGCACAGAACAACACCAGTATTGAGAACTGATCAGTGTGAACAGGTTATTAATTGGATAGCAGATAATACTTCCAGTTACCTGGGAACCACCACCTCCGGTCTGTCTTCCACACGGTCAACTCTTAGTAGCCGTGAGTCTCGACCGCATACTCCTCCTCACCCTGATGCTACTTCCTCCCACCATGCCGAGTGTCGTCAGACAGCAAGTGATCCCACACTTGGACACTCTGAAGAGCTGTTCACTGGTCCATTTTCATATTTGGGCCCCTCGCCTGATACACTTGAAGTGGTGGAAGAGGAGATCCCATGTTGCGATGCCCAAATATTTGAACAGCCACGGCCACAGGAAGTCGACGTTGGCAATCTGTCACAAGAGGTGGACGATGACGAGACACAATTGCCAGGAAGTGAGGAGGAGGATCGTGGTGCGCAAGTGGAAGAGGAGGAGGTGGTGGATGATCTAGTAACTGACCCAACGTGGAAGGAGGACATTCAGAGTGAGGCCAGCAGCACACAGGGGGAGGGAGGCAGAGTACCCCAACAGGCAGGAAGAAGCAGTGTGGTGGCCGCAGACAGAAGGCATGCAACCGTTCCCCGTAACACCAACACGAGGGACGTTGCCAGTACAAGCGGTAGGTCTTCCAGAGTCTGGAATTTTTTTAAAGACTCTGCTGATAACCCCAAAAAGGCCATATGTTCCACCTGCCATGCCAGCATCAGCAGGGGTGACAAAACTACCAGCCTGACCACCACCAGCATGATCAGGCACATGGCAGCAAAGCACCCGACTTTGTGGGGCGAAACCCAGGGTCCACGACCAGTGTCAGCGGGTGTCACCACTGCTTCTTCCACTGCTGTGCGTGCAATAGAACCACCTGTTGTGTGTGCAAGGCAATCCCCTGTCCATACTGCATGTAAAGATGCCCCATCCTCTCAGTCTTCACTTGCTATGGCAGTTTCTCAAGAAACAGCATCAACGTCCACGTCCCACCACAGCGTTCAATTGTCCATATCCCAGACCTTTGAACGAAAGCGGAAATTCACAGCTAACGCCCCACAGGCCACAGCCCTAAATTCGCACATTTCACGACTGCTTGCGTTGGAAATGTTGTCTTTTAGGCTGGTGGAGACGGAATCCTTCCACAATCTTATGGCGGTGGCCGTCCCTCGGTACTCGGTCCCCAGCTGACACTATTTTACCTGGTGTGCCATCCCCGCACTACACAAGCTCGTGTCCCAAAGCATCTGCCATGCCCTCAACAACGCAGTTACTGGGAGAGTCCACCTGACAATGGACACGTGGACAAGTGCTTGTGGCCAGGGACGGTACATCTCTCTGACGGCACACTGGGTAAACATAGTGGAAGCCGGGACCCAGTCGGACATTGGGACGGAACACATCCTCCCCACACCGAGGATTGCGGGCCCTATGTCAGTCAGAGTTGCCCCCACAGTGTACAGCTCTTGCGCATCCTCCTCCTCCTCATGTTCAGCCTCCATCTCAGATATCACCACAAGAGTTACAAGCTGGAAGCATTGCAGTACTGCCTCCGCCAAGAGTTAACAGGCTGTGCTGAAACTCATAAGCTTAGGTGATAAACCTCACACTGCTTGTGAGTTGTGGACAGCTGTGAAAGAGCAGGCAGATCTGTGGCTGAGACCGCTGAACCTACATCCCGGCATGGTCGTGTGTGACAATGGCCGTAACCTGGTGGCGGCTCTGAGGCGAGGTGAGATCACACACGTACCATGCCTGGCTCATGTGCTTAACCTCGAGGTTCAGCGGTTTCTTAAATCGTACCCCGAGTTGCCAGATCTGCTCGTGAAAGTATGCCGCCTGTCAGCTCTTTTTCACAAGTCGGCTACAGCTTCCGCCGCCCTTGCTGTGTTGCAGCAGCGTTTGCAGCTTCCGATACACCGACTGGTGTGTGATGTCCCCACATGTTGGAACTCTACCCTCCACATGTTGCAAAGGATTTGTGAGCAGAAGAGAGCAGTTGTGGAGTACCAGCTGCAACAAGGCCGTCGATATTCAGGTCAGACTCCACACATAAGACCTCAGAAGTCGACCTGGATGTCTGACATATGTATCATCCTGACAAACTTTGAGGAGGCCACCAAGATGGTGAGTGGCGATGACGCCATCATTAGTGTCAGCATCCCACTTGTCTGTCTTTTTCAACGCTCTCTGCAGAGAATTAAAGAGGAGGCATTGCAGCCAAAGTATGATGAGATGGATCAAGAAGCTGTAGCGGGCGATTACACACAGCCCAGCCTCATCTCATCCCAACGTGCATTGGGGGACAATGAGGGAGAGGAGGAGGAAGAACAGGAGCTGCTATCATGCATTGTAGACGGTAGTACCTGTACAAGTGTCATAACGTAGGTTCAGCGTGGGTGGCCTGAGGACAGGGGGGAGGAGGAAGAGGAGGAGGAGGAGAGCATGGTCAGTCGTCATCTTGGTGAGGACACGGAAATCTTGCCTGTTACCAGTCTGGCACGCATGGCTGACTTTATGTTGCGCTGCCTTAACCGTGACCCTCGCGTTGTCAAAATGTTGGGTGATAGTCATTACTGGTTGGTGACACTTGTAGACCCCCGCTACAAGGAGAACTTTCACTCTCTTATTCCTGAGGTGGAGAGGTCTACAAAAATGGGGCAGTACCAGAAGGCCCTTGCTGCAGAACTCTTAAAAAAATTCCCATCTGAACACGCTAGCGGCAGAGGTCACAGTTCGTTGCCCACCCAAGGCGTACAGGCGAGAGAGATGCAACTCCAATCCAGCAGAGGCAGGGGAACACTGTCAACGTTCTGGGACAGTTTTCTGACACCCGCCCAGCTTACAGGCCCTGAGGCGGGGGGTACTCTCACAAGGAGTGGAAAGTTTCAAAAGATGGTGAGTGAGTACCTTGCCGATCGTACCAGAGTCCTCTGTGATTCCTCTGTGCCTTTTAATTATTGGGTATCCAAGCTGGACACTTGGAATGAACTCGCTCTGTACGTCTTGGGGGTCCTGGCCTGCCCTGCCGCTAGCATGTTATCGGAGCGTGTTTTTAGTGCCGCTGGGGGAATTATAACTGATAAGCGCACTCGCCTGTCAACTGACAATGCTGACAAGCTGACCCTTATCAAAATGAACAAGGGCTGGATTGGGCCAGACTTCTCATCACCACCAAATGACAGCAGAGTAACAAAGTCAAATCCACTGTGTTATTTCGGGAGGTGTATTCACATGCACCGCTTCACACCCACACATGGGTATACGCTTCCTCGTTTCGGCTGTTTTATCTTCTTCTCCTTATCCTCAGCCTCCACTACCACTATACCACCAGGGTGCCAGCATTGCAAGTTCCTCCGTCCTTATTTTTGGCAGCTTTTGCTTGCAAAGCATAAGCAAATACTATGGGACACCCACTCCACAATAATGGGACTTATGTTTGTAATATACTGTACTGCATGGCTCTTGTAAGGGGCATTGCAAGTTGCTCCGTCCTAATTTTTGGCAGCTTTTGCTTGGAAAGCATAAGCAAATGCTATGGGAGACCCACTCCCCAATAATGGGACTTATGTTTGTAATATGCTGTACTGCATGGCTCTTGTAAGGGGCATTGCAAGTTGCTCTGGCCTAATTTTTGGCAGCTTTTGCTTGCAAGGCATAAGCAAATACTATGGGACACCCACTCCCCAATAATGGGACTTATGTTTGTAATATGCTGTACTGCATGGCTCTTGTAAGGGGCATTGCAAGTTGCTCCGTCCTAATTTTTGGCAGCTTTTGCTAGCAAGGCATAAGCAAATACTATGGGACACCCACTCCCCAATAATGGGACTTATGTTTGTAATATGCTGTACTGCATGGCTCTTGTAAGGGGCATTGCAAGTTGCTCCGTCCTAATTTTTGGCAGCTTTTGCTTGGAAAGCATAAGCAAATACTATGGGAGACCCACTCCCCAATAATGGGACTTATGTTTGTAATATGCTGTACTGCATGGCTCTTGTAAGGGGCATTGCAAGTTGCTCCATCCTAATTTTTGGCAGCTTTTGCTTGCAAGGCATAAGCAAATACTATGGGAGACCCACTCCCCAATAATGGGACTTATGTTTGTAATATGCTGCACTGCATGGCTCTTGTAAGGGGCATTGCAAGTTGCTCCGTCCTAATTTTTGGCAGCTTTTGCTTGCAAGGCATAAGCAAATACTATGGGAGACCCACTCCCCAATAATGGGACTTATGTTTGTAATATGCTGTACTGCATGTGACGCGCCCCCTGGGCCGTGTGTACACGTGTGTGGAATACCCGGTGCCGGGATTCTCGGGGGTCTGCAGTCTCCATGGCGGTGACCCGGTCCCGTGGCTCAGGCTGGTCAAACCAGTGGCAGTCTTTCTTAGGTTTTGAGGTTAAATGTCCGACTGCGCCACCCGTGGATTGCGGTCAGGGAGTACCACCGCTGCGAGGCAGACCGCTGAGGCTGGTGTCATGTGCGCAGCAGAGAATGGGATAACTCCCCACGGGAGGAGTATAGCCTCAGGGCAGTGAGTGTGGATGATGGGGGTGATGGTGCACGAGCGCAGCAGGAACGAGTCAGAATCTTTCAGTGCAGTTCAGGGTCTTTACTGATGATTATAAGGTAGACCCTCCCGGGAGTACTGGCTAGCATAAGAGGCCTGGTCAGTCTGTGAGCAAGCAGGAGTTCCCCTGGCCAGGTGGAGTTCTAGGCCTCCCCGTCTGTCTGCACTCTTCCTGGCTACCTTTCTGTAAGCGGGTAGAAGTAGCCCACGTCCCTGAGTGTACCGTGTAGTGCTCACCCGTATGGCTGGTGACTTGGGGCCTTCTGTTAGCCTCCGCTCCACGACGGCGGTGCTGGTCCCTTGCTTGTGACTGAGCCTCCGGGCTTCTATGGCCAGAGGACCTGAAATCCCCTGCCGGCTGGTTTCTGCTGCTGGATATATAAGTCCTCACAGCCTCGGACTCCTGTGTCCGGTTCCTATTGTCTTCTGCCAGGGCGAACTCTGCTCAGCTTCCAGCCCCTGGTCGTTAGCTCCTAGCTCCTACAGAGCTCCTTGCTGTTACTTTCCCTTGCTCTCACTCTGACTCTGCCTCTGCCTCTGTTCTCTGACTCACTCAACCCCACCCCAGATCCAGTTTATAAGGTCAGAATTCTCCCCTCCCAGGACTGGGGCAGGAGGATGTTGCATGTTTAAGGGATCCTGACCAGGAAACCTCCCACTTGCTCTCCGACGTAATATCTCTATTACTGTGGTGACCAGACCCCTGGGGTGCCACACATGGCTCTTGTAAGGGGCATTGCAGTTCCTCATCATTTTTGGAAAGCCTTCCATTCACTGCGTAGGCCAACAGTGCACAGGAGACCCAGATGCTACAAATGGAAAAAAAAGGTTTAGTTAACGCCCTCTGACCTCCATGTCATTTCCAAGGGGCAGTGGAGTGCCTCGAAATTTTTGCTAGGCATTGCACTCACTGTATGCCCTATAACTGTGTAGCCAAACCGCTCCTTTTGTTACAGAAACATATCCTACAAGACATATCTGGTTGACTGGCCTGATATTGATGTGAATGGTCCCTGTTCCTCCTGCTCTTTCTCCTTTGCCACTACCTCATCCATCATTTATCACCTGAAGCTTTGCTTTAACGGGAGTCATAGAACTTGGATAGTAGCAGGAAAACATCCAGCAATCCTCGGAGGAGGTAGGATATGCGCCAAAACGCTGACCACCTCAGGCCTAGCCGCTACTACATACATGCGCTTGCATTCCAACAAAACAAAGCAGATGCTAACTTCTATAATCCTCATCATGCTCCTCACCTTGGCACTCTCAACTCCCCTGATGGAGAAGCCAGGGCCCACCGGAGAAGTCTGATAGTCCGGTGGGCTCGGCCAATGCTGCCCTAAAGCAGGCCAGGCTAAGAAAAGTGTGGGAAAGGTTACCGGGACAAATAGGGGTGGCTGGGGACCGAGTATGGACACCCGGCCACCCCCTGGAGGCTGGGGAGCAAGCGTGGACACCCAGCCACCAGGCGGCTGGGGACTGAGTATGGATACCAGGCCGCCGACACAGCCATGGCGTGGTGGCCAGATTCCGCCTCCACATGCCTAAAAGGCCCAATTTAAAGTGCAAGCAAGCAAGCAGTATGGTATTGCAGCCTGGGGGTGGGTGGGTGGCAGGCTGCATACTTGCGCTTACATTGCAAGGAATGGGAGAGGTACAATTGAATACTGCCCTGGGACAAGGACTTGAATGGGGATAGTTGCAAGTCTGCAATGACAGGTGCAAGGTGGGAGGCATCTTCGCATGTACCATGAACAGGGGTTTGGCATGCACACACTACAGCGGAATAGGCTCTCCTTCCCACTAAATGCACTGGTGAGGGCACAGGTAATGTTTTGGTATACGCGCTTAATCTTATGTATAAGGCACACCAGGACAAATAGGGGCGGCTGGGGACTGAGTATGGATACCTCGCTGCCGAAGCAGCCATGAGGTAGTGGCCAGCTTCGGCCTCCTCCAAACTAAAAGGCCCCATTTCAAGCGCAAGCTAGCAGTATGGAATTGCAGTCTGGGGGTGGGTGGGTGGCAGGCTGCACACTTACACTTGCATTAAAAGAAAACATAGCAGATGCTAACTTCTGTCATCATCATCATTCTCCTCACCTTGGCACTCTCAACTCCATCGAGGGAGAAGTCAGGGCCCACCGGAGGAGTCTGGTTCTCTGGTGGACTCGTCCAATGCTGCCTAAAGCAGGCCGGGCTAAGAAAAGTGTGTGGGGGGATGTTCCAAGGAGAAATAGGGGCGGCTGGGGACCGTTTATGGACACCCGGCTGCCCCCAGGCGGCTGGGGACCGTTTGTGGACACCCGGCCGCGGGGCGGCAGGGGACCGAGTATGGACACCCGGCCGCCGGGCGGCTGGGGACTGAGTATGGATGCCAGGCCGCCAGAACAGCCATGACGTGGTGGCCAGATTCCGTCTCCTCATGCCTAAAAGGCCCAATTTCAAGTTCAAGCAAGCAGTATGGTATTGCAGCCTGGGGGTGGTTGGGTGGCAGGCTGCATATTTGCGCTTGTATTGCAAGGAATGGGGGAGGTACAATTGAACACTGCCCTGGGACTAGAACTTGCATGGGGATAGTTGCAAGTCTGCATCTTCTGATGCGGCAAGGATCACTTATGATGGGCACACTTTTAGACAGTGACCTGGGAGTCAGAGATGCTTCCAGGGGTCTTCCCCATGCTGTTCCCATGTCTTTTCCGCACTTTATGCATGTGTCACACAGCACATGGCCAGATAAGGTTGTAAAATGTTAAAATGACATTTCCCGGTGAATGCATTTGTCATAGTTGAAAGCAATACAAAAGTGCAAAAACGCATAAAAAATGCTACTTGTGAACATAGCCCAAGGTGTGGAGGAGTATTTTTGTTTTTGGTCATTTATTTTAACTTATACACAAATCTTTTCCCTGGAAAGGATGTTCCTTAACATATTTCACAGGAAAAAAGTTTCACTTTAGTTTTTGAACGTTTTATTGTGAGCCCGTAAAAGTGGCTTAATACCTCTGACCACGTTGTTGACAGCAGTGACCTGGGGGTCAGAAATGATTCCTGGGGCGATCCCCATGCTGTCCCCATGTCATTTGAGAACTGTCACTATCGTTTTGGGCACTTGTTAGGCTTTTAAAAGACAGCCGGGGGTGCCACCGCAAAAATGCTCGAGTCTCCCATAGACTAACATTGGGCTCGTTGCTCGGGTCGAGCACCCGAGTATCACGGCGAGCTCGGCCCGAGCTTCGAGCACCCGAGCATTTTAGTGCTCGCTCAACACTAGTAACAACCCATCCAATCCACAAAGGCAAAGAAATCAAACCATAGATTTCCATAAATTAAGTTGTGTATAATAATGAGAAATGACATAGGGAAAAAATATTTAACATACGAAGAAAGAGAGGTGCAAAAAGCCATGGAAAGTCATGACACCAGCTAAAATCTATCAGTAATTAGAAAGCAAACCTGCCACATAGTGAAAAATATTATCAGCTGGTTCAACTAATAACCAAGAAAAAGATGTCTCATTACCATGGTGCCACACAAGAAACAACTCATGATGGGTAAAACCTTTGCAAACTTATTGTTGCAAAGCATACTGATGGCATTGGTTTAGAATAATTTCTAAACTACTGAAAATTCCAGTGAGCACTGTTGGGGCCATAATCCAGATGTGGAAAGAACATAATTTCACCATAAACTGGCCATGACCAGGAGCTCCCCACAAGATTTCATATAGAGGACTGAAAAGAATTATCAGAAGAGTTGTCCAGGGAGGTGAGAGGCACAGAATAAAAAAAGTGAATGTCCCATAGTGGGACAAAGTAAACAAATAAAAAAACTATCAGAAAGTGAAAAAAAAAAATTGTAAAAATATTAAAGAAAAATAATAATAATCCACCAAAAATAAAAATATAATGTACCCATCAATAAATATTATTATGAAAAAAAACAAAACAATAAAAAGTACACTTATTTGGTCCGGAATGACCTGACCTATAAAATTGTCCCACTAGTTAACCCCTTCAGTGAACACAGTTAAAAAAAAAAATAAATGAAGCAAAAACAATGCTTTATCATCATACCGCCAAACAAAAATGGAATAACACGCAATCAAAAAGACGAATATAAATAAAAATGGTACCGCTGAAAACGTCATCCTGTCCCGCAAAAAACAAGCTGCCATATTGCTCCATCATCCAAAAAATCAAAAAGTTATAGCTCACAGAATAAAGCGATGCAAAAAAATTAGTTTTTCTATAAAATAGCTTTTATTGTGTAAAAGCGCCAAAACATAGAAAAACAATATAAATGTGGTACCGCTGTAAACGTACTGACCCGAAGAATAAAGCTACCTTATCAATTTTACCACACGCAGAGCAGAATAAAAAAAATTTAAAAAAAACAATTCCTGAATTGGAATTTGTTTATTCTGCCTCCCAAAAGCTGGAATAGAAAGCGATAAAAAAATGTCACGTGCCTGAAAATGGCAGCAATAAAAATGTCAACTCATCCCGCAAAAAACAAGTCATCACATGACTCTGTCGGCCAAAGTATGGAAAAATTATAGCTCTGAAAATATGGCGATGCAAAAACTAGATTTTACAAAATATGTGTCTTTTAGTGTGTGACAGCTGTCAATCATAAAAACCCGATATGATTCTGGTATCTCTGTAGTCGCACCGACCCGAAGAATAAGATCATCTAATCACTTATAGCACACTAGGAACGGCGTAAAAAATAAACGCTAGGGCTGGGGTTGGGGTTAGGGTTGTGCTAATGTTAGGGTTAGGGTTGGGGTTAGGGTTGTTTTTTTTTTCAAAAGTAAAAAAAAAAAAAAAAGATGATGATATGGCAACTAGTGTTGAACGCAAGTGCTCGCTACTTGAGTTTGCATCGGGTGCTCGGGTATGCATTGAGTATCGCCGGTGCTCGAGTCTCCGCCCCATATGCTTCGCGGCCAAGAAAATCTCGCAGGGATTGCCTGCCCTGCATGAGCGATCCCCACATGTTTTTTTTGGGGTGTCTAATAACCGTGAAACATTCGGACAGGGACTCGAGCATTTCACTTGAGCACCCGTGATACATGGTGCATACCTGAGTCTCCGATGCAAACTCAAGTAGTGAGCACTTGCGCTCAAGACTAATGACAACATATTCAATATGATGACCTAATGTTATCAAATTCTGTGTCGCACCTCTGGGTTCAAAATGTTAACTATACCCCTTGATCAAATCCTTGAACGGTGTACTTTCCAAAATGAGGTCACTTGTGGGGGGTTTCCACTATTTAGGCACATCAGGGGCTCTCCAAACGCGACATGGCGTCCGCTCTCGATTCCAGCCGATTTTGCGTTCAAAAAGTCACACAGTGCTCCTTCCCTTCTGAACTCTGCCGTGCCCCCAAACACTGTATTTTCCCCACATACGGGGTATTGGCGTACTCAGGAGAAATTGCACAAAAGTTTTTGGGGTCTATTTTCTCCTCTTACCCTTGAGAAAAAAAAATTGGGGCTAAAACATCATTTTTGTGGAAAAAGTTAGATTTTTTTATTTTCACGGCTCCATGTTATAAACTTCTGTAAAGGACTTGGGGGTTCAAGGTGCTCACCACACATCTATATAAGTTCCCTGAGGGGTATAGTTTCCAAAATGGTGTCACTTGTGGGGAGTTTCCACTGTTTAGGCACATCAGAGGCATATCCGCAAATTTTACAATCAAAAAGTCAAATGGCGCTCCTTTCCTTCCGAACCCTGCCGCGCGCCCAAACAGTGGTTTTCCCCCACATATGGGGTATCGACTAACTCAGGAGAAATTGCACATCAAACTGCATAGTGAAATTTCTTCTGTTACCCTTATGAAAATTCAAAAGTGGGGGCTGTAAAACATTTTTGTGGGAAAAATGCGAAAATTTTATTTTTACGGCTCAATGTTATAAACTTCTGTGAAGCACCTGGGGGTTCAAGGTGCTCACCACACATCTAGATAAGTTCCCTGAGGGGTCTAGTTTCCAAAATGGTGTCAGCTGTGGGGGGGGGTTTCCACTGTTTAGGCATATCAGGGGCTCCCCAAATGCAACATGGCGTCCGCTAATTATTCAAGTAAATTTTACATTCAAAAAGTCAAATGGCGCTCCTTCCCTTCCGAACCCTGCCGTGCGCAAAAACCGTGGTTTTTACCCACATATGGGGTATCTGCGTGCCCAGGGGAAATTGTACAACAAATTTTGGGGTCCATTTTTTCTTGTAACCCCTGCGAAAAGAAAAAAATTGGGTCTAAAGTAACATTTTTGTGAAAAAAGTTAAATGTTAATTTTTTTCTTCCACATTCCATAAATTCCTGTGAAGCACCTGAAGGGTTAATAAAGTTATTGAATGTGGTTTTGAGCACCTTGAGGG
This sequence comes from Phyllobates terribilis, assembly GCF_046119375.1. NCBI lineage: Eukaryota > Metazoa > Chordata > Amphibia > Anura > Dendrobatidae > Phyllobates > Phyllobates terribilis. Next base: position 203,318,574 of record NW_027362771.1, on the reverse strand, counting down.
GTGCAGTTTTTAGATTGGTGTCACTTTTGGGTATTTTATGTCATAAAGACCCCTCAAATTGACTTTAAATATGATGTGGTCCCTAAAAAAATGGTTTTGTAAATTTTGTTAGAAAAATGAGAAATCGCTGGTCAATTTTAACCCTTATAGCTCCCCAATAAAAAAAAATTTTGGTTCCAAAATTGTGCTGATGTAAAGTAGACATATGGGAAATGTTATGTATTAATTATTTTGTGTGACATATCTCTCTGATTTAAGGGCATAAAAATTCAAATTTTGAAAATTGCTAAATTTTCAAAATTTTTGCCAAATTTCCATTTTTTTCACAAATAAACGCAAGTGATATCAAAGAAATTTTACCACAATCATGAAGTACAATATGTCATGAAAAAAGATTCTCATAATCAGGGGGATCCGTTGAAGCGTTCCAGAGTAATTACCTCATAAAGTGACAATGGTCAGAATTGTAAAAATTGGCCTGGACATTAATGTGCAAACCACCTTGGGTTGTAAAAGGGTTAAAATTATATAATTATTAAGATATAAAACTAAAAACATACCAAACAATTGTGCAAAAAAACAAAACAACCTGACCCACAGACTAACAGACTAAACGTTGTACACTAATTACCAATTTTTGGGTAATTAGTGTACAACGTTTAGTCTGTTAGTTTGTGGGTCGGGATGTTTTGTTTTTTTGCACAATTGTTTGGTATCTTTTTAACTTTATACCTTAATAAATATATAAATTTTAAAATGTCTTCCCTTTAGTTTATATACAAAAGCCAAATATCTCTAACTTTTTGTGAGTAGTGTATACACATTTTAAGATGGCCGCAGGACAGTTCCTCAAAGGGAGATATGTGTCAGTGAGGTGGTTATCCTCAGTGATGTAAGCTCAGAAAGCAGGCTCCAGAAAAGATAGTGCTGAAGGAGTTAATAGGGCATATCAAGTGTCAGGTTTAGGAGCAATCAAAGAGAGGGGTGGGACTGGCTGCTCCCGTATCTCCACCATTAGATGTGGTACAACCTATATAAAGAAGCCAGGCTGTCTTATTGCAGTCTGTGTGTGCAAGGTGAAAAGACCTTGCTTGTGTGACTCAGTCTCTGCTAGAGGTTGAATGAAGGACTGACGTTTAAATGGGTGAACCCATACTATATATGGACTGTTTATTTTCTGTTTTAGTTCTGCTATAACTTTTGTACCCAGAAGAGGCTGTTTTGTTTAGACTTTACCTGAAAGTTTAGGGGGATAATAAACTCCAGCTGTTTTGGACCCGACCACATTACTTGCCTGTGTGAACACTAACGTCTGAAAGCAAGTGAATCCTCACAAATATATATCTATAGATATGTATATATGGAAATATATATATATCTACAGGATGGGCCATTTATATGGATACACCTAAATTAAATGGGAATGGTTTGTGATATCAACTAACCGTTTGTGGCACATTTAATTTAGGTGTATCCATATAAATGGCCCACCCTGTATATATACACTGCTCAAAAAAATAAAGGGAACACTCAAATAACACATCCTAGATCTGAATGAATGAAATATTCTCACTGAATACTTTGTTCTGTACAAAGTTGAATGTGCTGACAACAAAATCACAGAAAAATCATCAATGGAAATCAAATTTATTAACCAATGGAGGCCTGGATTTGAAGTCACCCCCAAAATTAAAGTGGAAAACCACACTACAGGCTGATCCAACTTTGATGTAATGTCCTTAAAACAAGTCAAAATTAGGCTAGTATTGTGTGTGGCCTCCATGTGCCTGTATGACTGCCCTACAACGCCTGGACATGCTCCTGATGAGTGAAACATGGTGGTGGCAGCATCATGCTGTGGGGATATTTTTCGGCAGCAGGGACAGGGAAAGTCATAAGTTACTTTCCGGTAATGGGATTTTTCGGAGACCATGACAGCACCATGAGAGAGGGGATCTGCCCACCGAGGACAGGAAACCTACAGGCTTAAAATGGGGCGTCCCTCTCTCTCGCCTCAGTTTGGATTACAGCGCATTGAGAGGACCACCAGGTTAGTAAACATAGCAAACAATCACAATATCACTATATCAAACACCACCTAATAAGTGTTAAATCTTTAATTTAATAATCAAGGAGTGCTCCCACAAATGTGAAGCAAGGGAATATAAGGGTGCTGTCATGGTCTCCGAAAAATCCCATTACCGGTAAGTAACTTATGAGTTTATCGGTTGACCATGACAGCACTACGAGAGAATTGCAGAGATGAAGAAGTCTAGGGAGGGACCACTGCCTTGAGCACCCTTCTCCCAAAGGTAAGGTCAGATGAAACACACATATCTAGTCTATAGTGTATATAAAAAGTAGACGGAGAAGGCCAGGTAGCAGCTTTACATATGTCTTCTATCGAGACACCAATCTTCTCCGCCCAGGAGGTCGCTACTGCCCGGGTGGAATGAGCCTTCAACCCTCGTGGTACTTCCTCACCGCTGTATGCATAAGCTAGAGAAATAGCCTCTCTAATCCATCTAGCTATGGTGGACTTTGTAACCTTACAGCCTTTCCTAACTCCTTGGTAGGATATAAATAAAGAACTGTCTCTCCTAAAATCTTTGGTGACCAAGAGGTACCTAATCACACATCTCCTCACGTCTAACGTGTGAAACTCCGCTTCTTTCTGGTTACTAGGATTGGGAGAGAAAGAGGGCAGGAGTCTATGGAAATGCTACTTTAGGGATATAAGCGGGATCAGGCTTAAGAATTATTGTATCATCCAGGATCTGAGTAAAGGGCAAGGCCGAAGACCGAGCTTGAATATCACGAATTCTCCTAGCAGATGTTAAAGCGATCAGAAGAGCTGTTTTAAGGGAGAGGGACTTAAGAGTAGCTAACTCTATCGGCTCAAAAGGTGAACTGGTTAAGGCCTTTAGTACTAAATTTAGATCCCAGGGTACCAATTTGCTTTTGATGATGGGTCTAAACGTGGATTTAATAAAACGAGAAATCCAATAATGTTTTGCCAGATCACAAGAATATAAGGCGCCTAAGGCAGAAACTTTAATTTTTAGGGTACTAGTGGCTAACGCTAGCTCAAGACCTTTTTGTAAAAATTGTAAAATTTTACCTATTGGTGCCCCTTCACCAACCCTGGAACCGTAAAAGGACAAGAATTTCTTCCAAGTTCTAGCATAAATTCTAGTTGTAATAGGTTTTCTGCAACGCATTAGTGTAGCTGCTAGGCCTTGAGAGAACCATTTCCGTCTTAACAGCGACCTTTCAAGTTCCATACCATCAAGTGGACGCCAGACGCTTGAGGATGGACTATTGGACCCTGGAAGAGGATATCCGGAACCTCGGGCAGGACCCAAGGATCTGAGACGGACATGCTCCTCAGGCATGAGAACCAAAAGGGTGCGACAAGCAGAAACCTCGCCTTGTCCTCCCTGATCTTCCTTATGACCATGGGAAGAAGAGTCAATGGGGGAAAGGCATAGGCCAGGCTGAAATCCCAAGGTATTTGGAGGGTGTCCACTGCCAGGGGATTTTCTCTGTGATTAAGGGAACAGAAGAGCCTTGTCTTTTGATTTAGTCTTGTGGAAAACAGGTCTACCACCGGAGGCCCCCATCTTCAGACTATTTGGGAGAAAATGTCCTGTTTTAGTTCCCATTCTCCCAGTCTCAGAGGATAGCGGCTTAAGTAGTCTGCCTTTGTATTTTCGTTAAGCAACGAAGATGACATTCCGTGATCTGAAAGAGATGATCCGTCACTCTCATCAGTCATCTTGATCATGTACCCCCCTGGTGGTTCACGTAAGCTACCGTGATTCTATTATCCGAAAAGATCTTTTTGGTTTTGGAGAAAGACTAAGAAATAATTAAACGTCTTGACTAAGGCTAGCAACTCTTTGGTGTTGGTGGAGAGACTCATTTCAGCATTCGACCAGGACCTCTGGGCCACCCTATCTCCTAAATGGGCTCCCCACCCACTGGAACTTGCATCGGGGGTAATTGTTCTAAGCACCCAGGGAACTCCTCAAGATAGGTTCGCCTCATCTTCCCACCACTGTAAGGACTCAACTGACCGGGGTGACAAGGACATCTTCCCTTCCAGGTGTCCCTTCAACAAAACTTCATTATGCAGCACGTCCCACTGTAGAACTCTAGAGTGGTATTGTGCCCACAGAACCCCAGGGAAACATGATGTCAGGGTACCCAACAAGGACATTGCTTCTCTAAGGGACATGACCGGATTTGATACTGCCTTTCTCACATAATCCCTAACCCTTTGTTTTTTGGCTTCTGGGAGGTAACATAACTAATCCAGCATAATTCTTAAAAATTGTTGAATTTTCATGGGCACTAGCCTAGATTTTTTCAAATTAAACACCCAGCCCAGATCTCTAAGATGGTGATCACTACTTTTAGGTGTCTATTACATTGGAAGGCAGAATTTCCAACTATCAAGAAATCATCCAGATAAGGGATAATCAATATATCATGTTCCCTGACATGAGCCATGACCTCCGCTATAACTTTAGTAAATACCCAGGGAGCTATGGCCCAACCGATCAGCAGGGCTCTATACTGGAAATGCTTGATTATCCCATCTATGACCAAGGCCACCCTAAGATACTTCTGGTAACCTATATGGATAGGTACATGGTAATAGGCGTCTTTTACATCTAATACTACCATGTAACAGCCTGGAAACAGCAACTTTATGTTGATTTGACAGATTCCATTTTGAAGGTGGGAATTATCAAGAACTTATTAAGTGCTTTCAAGTTAATGATGCACCAGAAAGAGAGACCAGAAAGAGAGGCGAGTAAAATCCCAACCCTCTTTCGGACGTTGGAACTTCCACAAAGACTGCTTTATGAACTTAGTCCAGCCCATCCTTTTGTAGGGCCAACTGTTCTGACATTGAAGAACGAACCGGAGTCAAGATTAATCTCCCACGTGTAATTGCCTGGAACTCGAACCTCAGATCCGAACCTATCACATCAAGGATTCAGTTACTGGCTGAAATACTTGAACCTATTAGATCAAGGATCCAGTTACTGGCTGAAATACTTGTCCAGGCAGATAAGAAGCCCATCAGCCTCCCCCCTACCTGGGCTCCGAGTCAATGACTTGACTTACGGGGTTCCTGAGTAGAGGAAGAATGACCGAACAGAAGACTTATACCTTTAGGCTTGCTTCCTTGCCTCAGCACAATTTTGGGGCTGCCAACCCCAGACAAGGGTACAGCCCCCGTTGTCACCCGGCTTCTGCGTGTTGCAAGGGGTGGCCCACCCCAGACAGAGGTGCCGCTCCTCATCATCCAGTGTCCTGCGAAGTTGGGGCTGCCATCCCTAGACAGGGGCGCAGCCCCACGATGCTGTGCCATTAGTATGATGTTGGGGCTCCCGACCCCAGATAGCTGCCCAGCCCCTGCTGAAGTCTGGTAAACCACATGATTGCAGGGCTGCCACCTCAGACAGGGGCGCAGCTTCACGGTCACTGGCACAAAGCGATGCCGGAGCTGCCGAACCCAGACAGGGGCGCTGCTTGACAGCCCGCTACCTCGGAATCAGGATGTCTTCAACAGATAAGCCTGTCACAGGTTCCTTCCATCAAGGACATGAAACCAAACTGAGGCGAGAGAAAGGACCGCCCCTTTTAAGCCTGTAGATCCCCTCTCTCATGGTGCTGTCATGGTCGACCGATAAAATTGTCTGAGTTGAGGGGAAGATGGATGGTGAAAAATATAGAGATATTCTTGAGCAAAAAATGTTTCAGTCCAGCAGTGATTTGAGACTGGGATGGAGGTTCACCTTCCAACCAGACATGATCCAAAGCATACTGCTAAAGCAACACTCGAGTGGTTTAAGGGGAAACGTCTATATGTTTTGGAGTGGCCAAGTTAAATCCCAGACCTTAATCCAATTGAGAATCTGTGATCAGACATGAAGATTGCTGTTCACCAGAGGAAACTGTCTAACTTGAAGGAGCTGGAGCAGTTTTGCCTTGAGGAATGGGCAACAATTCCAGTGGCAAGATGTGGAAAGCTCAGAGGCTTATCCAAAGCAACTAGCAGCTGTAATTGCAGCAAAAGGAGGCTCTACAAAGTACTGACTTTACGGGGGTGAATAGTTATGCACACTGAAGTTTTCAGTGAACCAAATGTTCACATTAGTAGGCATATTCTTTACATGAACTGATGCAAACCCTCAAAAACTGTGAACGTCCAGATTGTGAGGTAGCAAAACACGATAAATGCCAAGTGAATACTTTCGCAATACACTGTATATATACTCTTTAGAAATGTGTGACTATTTTTCATTTTATTCATTTTCTTACAACCAGAAAGGACTGATAAAACATTTTAAGCCGTGTTGTCCTTCCCGTAGAAATTATTTTTATATATTGGACATATTTTTTTGATGGGGCTAGAAACATCAATTCAGATTTTTTTTGTTTCTTCTTTTTTTCCATTTATTTTACACATTACATCCCCCCATAAGGTTTTAAAATACTTGGATAGAATTTTAACTTATTAGTACATTCTTACAGGGGATTTCAGCCCCCTGGCTGCATAGCAAAACTGACTTGTTTTTGCTGCATGTAGGGAGGTAGCAGGAGACCATGTTCACTGGGTCTGGAGGAGGAAGCACAGTCAGTGTTTCTTAATCTGTACATACAATTGCTAGTTCAGCACTATGTATACAGAGATCGAAAAGGATAACATGTTAATAAATAATACACTTGTTCTCTCTGAAAAATCTTGCTTTGCATGACAGCCAGCTCCCCACCTCCACAGCTGCATAATCTTGTGCAAGCTGCAAACACTGCATTGACATTTTAGAATGTCAATGCAGAGTAATGTGTGGACTGCCTGGATGTTTTTATGGGCAGTCCAGAAGTAGTTAATCTTCTGTGTTTGTTTGCTATTGTACTGAAGTCTCAGTGACATACACCTGCACCTTTATTTTACCTGGTTTGGATGTGTTGGCTTTGCATTGCACATTGTATATCTGAATATGATGCATTCCAGTATTGAGTTTTTAAACAGTGCAAGACATACAGCTTGAAACCTCAGCTCAAATGTTTTAGATTTCTTTACTTTATAGTAGTTTCATGTACAATACTATATGAAGAGGAAAATTCTTAGCAGTGTTTGATATAGTATTATTGGCACACCTGTAGAAAAAATATATTACAATAAAACTATTTTGTCTCAACCACTTGCTCTCCAAAAAGCTTTTCATGTTACAGGAGATAAGGTGAACCAACGATTCTATTTAAACTCAATTCAAGAACAAATCTTAAAAAATAACTACATGGCACACTGAAAGATTGAATTCATGTAGAGAACAAAATCATTTCATTTTACACAAAATCTAAACATTAGCCCTATACAGGCACCAAAGAAGAAACAAAATAAACCACAGAGGGTTTGTGTTCTTAGACACACATCACAAACTATGAGGCAAAATTAAGCACATTTATAGACATCTTCAGTGATTTGTACTGCTGTCATGGATTATTTAAAAATTACAACCTGAAAAAGTACAATGATCAAGCATTCTTGAGGCATAAATTGTTCTTAAAGAAAAATGACCCTATTTTTCAGAAATCAAGAGAAGATGAGAAACGTGATAATGTATCTTATTAGAAGAAAATGACTTTCTCCATCCACGTATCAGTCATTAATGCTTTTCTGTTCTGTCTCCTCCTCATTCACTTTCAAAAACTGGACAATTCTGTCTTCAGATTAGATTAAAATTAACTACCGCTGGACCCAGGCGTAAAATAAATATGAGATGGAGTGAAAGGTATAAAATAAAATTCTGTATTGATAAAATTAATTAAAACCCGATTGTTAAATAAAGTAAAACGGGAGTAATTTACACTGTGTTCCAAATTATTATGCAAATAATATTTTCTCAGATTTTCCCAAATTACCTATATGAATTGCAGTCATTGTAATTTTCCAGTCAAATAACTATTAGAGTACAATTGAAAGGTTTTAGTACAAACTGCCTATGATAACAGTATATTTTTTAAAAAATAAAAAACTCAAACTGCACTCAAAATGCATGTTCCAAATTATTATGCACAGCAGAGTTTTCAACCTTTTCATTTTAATAAAGAACAAAAAAATGGTCATTTTTGAAATTATAAGCATTAGCAGGTTATTACAAACTGAAATCAAAATCTCATGCTGCACATAACACATCTGCATCTCTGGCTGCTATGGCCATAAAAGGGGACAAACTTATGGTGTGGCACCCATGCTCCCCTGACCTCAACCCCATTGAGAACCTCTGGAGCATCATCAAAAGGAGTGTCTATGATGGCGGGAGGCAGTTCACCTCTAAGCAACAGCTCTGGGAGGGTATTCTGTCCTCATGCAAAACAATTGAAGCAGAAACCATCCAAAACCTGACAAATTCAATGGACGAGAGAGTTCAGAAGCTCCTTTCGAACAAGCGGTCCTATGTGCAAATGTAACATCACCTAGAATAAAGTTTTGAGTTGAAAACTGTTTGATTTCAGTTTGTAATAACCTGCTAATGCTTAGAATTTCAAAAATGACCATTTTTTTGTTCTTTATTAAAATGAAAAGGTTGAAAACTCTGCTGTGCATAATAATTTGGAACATGCATTTGGAGTGCAGTTTGAGTTTTTTATTTTTTAAAAAATATACTGTTATCATAGGCAGTTTGTACAAAAACCTTTCAATTGTACTCTAATAGTTATTTGACTGGAAAATTACAATGACTGCAATTCATATAGGTAATTTGAGAAAATCTGAGAAAATATTATTTGCATAATAATTTGGAACACAGTGTATATTAGGAATAGGGTTTAGTGGTAGTGGTAAAAGGCTGCTGGTCCTCTGTGGATCTTCTCAAAGCGGATCCACTAAGAATTGGCTTCTAGATCAGGGTGATTTTCCTGATGGCAAGGAGGAGAAGGGAATCAGAGGAGTCCAAGAAGGTTGTGGGTGACCCAGGGGGATGGTTCACTCTGAAAAGAGGTGTATAAAGTTTAGGAATTATAAAGGGAATTGGTGATCGTCAATAAGAATAAGTATTTAAGGTATACCTGCTAAGTTGTCCACAGAGGACTAGCAGCCTTTTACAACTACTACTAAACCCTATGCCTAATATAAATTACTCCCGTTTTACTTTATTTAACAATCGGGTTTTAATCAATTTTATCAATAAAGAATTTTATTTTATACCTTTCACTCCATCACATATTTATTTTACGTCTGGGTCCAGAGCTAGTTAATTTTAATCTAATCTTTTAACCCCTGACATACTGTGGTTTGTGTGTCCTACTTGCTGCAGGACCCTTCAGGCAGACCTACCAGCGCCACTGTTTTTCTATTTACAATTCTGTCTTCAGTTTTTGTTTTTTTTACTGAGGGACTAAATTTTATATGACGCCTACAGGTTTATGAAGAAATGGAGATTTAAACAACACTATAGCAAATTTGTTGCATTATAGTTGACAACCCTTTGTACATCTACTTTTTTCAAGGGGGCAAGAAGCTGCGAAGTTACTGCACATGTACCGCTTGTGTGACTTTCAAAGCCAGAAAATTGGTAATAGAGGGAATTATAAATACCCCCATGTGCCTATGCAGAAACTTTAATAAAAAAAACAATAGTCTGTGTGAGAGGGTAGCACTAATGAAAGAATGAAAGTCTTAGGTGGCATTTAATGCATTTGTCAAGATACACATGCAAGTAAAAAAAATACGATTTCTCTGGAGGATAAGTGGCATACGTTCTAATGCTTTGCAATGCCGGTGCATCAACAAGCAGATGAAGTAGAGATGAGTAATAGTACATTTAGAGAAGTATCATGTAAACAGGTCTTTCATGGAATGCTCTGCGTGCTCTGCTCAATTATATGAGAAAAGCTTTAGAAAATGAGTTATGTGACTCCTATGCCATTATGAGTTTATAGATGACAGTGTTTTTAATATTAACAGATATCCAGCCACATATTATGATATAAGCAGGCTAAATTTCAAGGTATTTTACTTATCAACACTATACAAGGAACAAACAAAGACAGAATCAATAGATGTAGTAGCGCTCTCTAAGAAGTGACTGCTTTATTTATTGTTTTCTTTATTATCAGATTTATCATTTCAAACTACGCTCAGCCTTTTATGTTTTAGTGTGCAATATTTCCTGTCTCTCTATAAACTTACTTCAGTATGCTGTGTTAATTATTTATGTAGTGAATGACATTCTGCTCTAGACAATTTTACCAACTTTCAGCACACAATATATAATGTTGCATTTTTAATACTCTTCTTTTATATTGAGTACCGTGAAAACACAGTGCCATGTTGGACACAGAGACAGTTTTCACTTTTAAGAATGTTGTTTTACCTACGCCACATTTACAAATGTTTCTTTTGATGGATACTATACCATCTATTGAAAAGAGCAGGGACTATATACTCAAAGGTATTTATTAGTGATGAGCGAACATGCTCGCCACTGCTGGGTACTCGCCTGAGTATCACTGTGCTTGACAAGCTTGGCGAGTATTTCCGGGTTGCTTAGGCGGGAACTCGGGTCCCTTCATCACATGTTTGGCGCTCTTTAGAGAGCCAAAGAACATGCAGGGATTGCCTGTCATGCACTGTAATGCCATAGCTATGTTGGTTGTGGGCATTACAGTCATTGGCTGTCATCAGGTGTATATAAGACCGGGCGCCGCCATGCTCATCACAGTCTACTCCAGAACCAGGAAGAGTAGGGAGAGCTGCTGCTGCATCAGGTAGAATTTACTTCTTCATAGTTAGTATATTCAACATATATCTATAGTGTCCATCTGAACTAACAGTCCTTTTGAGGACTAATACAGCTGCGTATATTCAGTGGTGATACCCAGAATTAGGCAGGCAGGCAGTGTATGTGGCAGACTGCAGCACATAATACAGCACAAGAGGGTCCATTGAACATCCTGTTAGTATAGATATTCCACAACATATATATATATCCATCTGAACTAACAGTCCTTCTGAGCACTAACCCAGCTGCATATATTCAGTGGTGATAGCAGGAATTAGGCAGGCAGGCAGTGTATGTGGCAGACTGCAGTGTATATATTGCAAGAGAGTCCATTGAACATTCCTGCTGCTGCTGTTCTTACAGATATTTGTAGACATAGCCCCAGTTATCAGGGGCCAGGGGAAATTATTTTTTGCTCTTAATCCTGGTTATTTGCTTAAAAAGCAATCCAGAGTATACCATTTTTCTGCTCCATTTGCTTATTCTCACTGCAGAATAAAGACAGATTTGTTCCATATTTCAGCGATAAAAATCCAGTAATTTAAACTGAAGGTGGAAAATATTGGCCTCCTTTTCCATTCTGTTGCAGTGTGTTGGTCAAGCTATTTACACTAGGTGTCTGTGAAGGATAGTATTAGCAAATTACAGGCCTGCTATTTAAAACCGTGGTTCTCTGTCAGATGTATCACATATAACTGCGTTCAAAAATCAGCAATTTCTCGTGAACGTGAAAAATATTGCCCTCCATTAAAAATGGGCAAGGTGCATGGCAAGGTATGGGGAAGTGGACATGATGGTGATGGTGCATGCAGAGGCTGAGAACGTGGCCGTGGGCAACCTGAAATTGGGCCACAACAAACACCCACATCTTGTCGCTCGACCTTCCTGTCCCAATTAATAGGGGACCTGAGAATACCACTATTGAACACGGAGCAGTGTCAAAAATTCATTGGTTAGATAGCAGATAATGCTTCTAGTCACTTAGCCACCCCCACCCTGTCTTCCACACGGTCAAGTCTCAGTAGCTGTGAGTCTGGACCGCATATTCCGCACCCTGATACTCTTTCCTCTCACCATGCCGAGTGCCCGGAGACAACTGATCCCACACTTGGACACTTAGAAGAGCTGTTCACTTTTCCATTTGTAGATTCGGGCCTCTCGCCCGGCCAGCTTTAAGTGAGTCAAGAGGAGAACGAATGTAGCGATGCCCAAATATTGAAGCAGCCACAGTCACATGAAGGTGATGGTGGGAAAGTGTAATTACTGTTGCCAGAGGTGGATGATGATGATAATGAGACACAATTACCAGAAAGTCAGGAGAAGGACCAGGGTGCGGAAGTGGAAGACGAGGAGGTGGTGGATGATATAGTAACTGACCCAACCTGGCAGGGTGACATACAGAGCGATGACAGCAGCACACAGGGGGAGGGAGACGTAGCACCACAAAAGGCAGGAAGAAGCAGTGTGGAGGCCGCAGACACAAGGCGGGAAAGTTTTCCCCGTAACGACAATACGACGGAAGTTGCCAGTACTACTATTAAGTCTTCCCGAGTCTAGTTATTTTTTTAAAGACTCTTCAGATAACCCCAAAAAGGCCATTTGCAATGCCCCACAGGCCACACTACTAAATTCACACGTTTCACGAATGCTTGCACTCGAAATGTTGCCTTTTAGGCTCGTGGAGATGGCAGCTTTCCGCAACCTGATGGAGGCAGCCATCCCTCGGTACTCGGTCCCCATTCGCCACTATTTCTCCTGGTGTGCCGTCCAAGCATTAAACGAGCACGTGTCCCACAACATTAGACGTGCCCTCAACAACGCAGTTACTGGGAAAGTCCACCTAACCACGGACACATGGACAAGTGCTTGTGGGCAGGGATGGTACATCTCACTGATGGCACACTGGGTTAATATAGTGGAAGCCAGGACCCAGTCGGACCTTGGGATGGAACACATCCTCCCGACTCTGAGAAATGTGGGCCCTGGTTCAATCAGGGTTGCCCCCACATTTTACAGCTCTTGCACCTCCTCCTCCACTTCAGCCTCCATCTCCGAAATGACCACATCAGTTGCAAGCTGGTAGCACTGCAGCACTGCCTCGGCCAAGCGGCAACAGGCTGTGCTGAAGCTAATATGCTTAGGTGACAGACCGCAAAATGCTAAAGAGTTGTGCACAGCTCTGAAACAGCAGGCAGATCTGTGGCTTACAGAGCTGAACCTACAGCTAGGCATGGTTGTGTGTGACAATGGCCAGAACCTTGTGGCAGCCCTGAGGAGAGGCGAGTTCACACATGTACCATGCCTGGACCATGTCCTTAACCTCTTGTTTCATCGGTTTCTCAAAACCTATCCGGATCTGTCAGATCTGCATGTCAAAGTACGCCGTTCTGTGTGCCTATTGTAACATCCCTGGCGGTGTGCTGGCATGGCTTACCACCTCCCACCATGCAAGACCATCATCTTACCTATCAGTCCAGGCTGCACACTTTGCTCCAGTACCTGCTGTATGCATGTCTCTTGTCTGATTGCTTAGGGCGGAGGTGTTGTTACTGCCTGATTCTTATAGTTACTGTGTGTGCACTCCTAATGCGTTCCCAGCTTATTGTTGTGAGTCACTGGATACTTAAACCCCCTCCACCCAGTAGGAGGGGCCTCAGCAACATTTTCTTTCAGTGTGTTCTGTGGAACTGAGTTGCCAGGTCCTGTTCTGTATCTTGTCTGTTTCCGCCACCCTGGGGGCTGAGTACCCAGGCCTGTTACCTGTATCTGTGACTTCTAGTCTGTTCCACCACCCTGGGGGCTGTATACCCAGGCCCATTGCCTGTATTTGTGACTTCTAGTCTGTTTCCGCCACCCTGGGGGCTGAGTTCCCAGGCTCGTTCCTGTATCTTGTTCCTGGTTCAGTTCCTGTCTGAACAGTGTCCTAGCCCATTAATTGTTTGTCTCTACGTTCATATCTTTCCTTGTCCCCCAGTGTCTGAACCTGCACCTAACTCCAACTCGTTGTTTCTGTACTTCTGTTTGTGAGTTTGGTGTCCACTCGCTACTTCATTGTAAGTACCTTGTGTGTATCTGCTCTGCTTGTCTACTGCATCTGCGGGTTTTGCTCTGCTCTGCTTGTCTAACACACCTGCAGATTTTGCTCTGCTCTGCTTGTCTACCGCACCTGCGGGTTTTGCTCTGCTATGCTTGTCTACTGCACCTGCGGGTTTTGCTCTGCTCTGCTTGTCTACCGCACCTGCGGGTTCTGCTCTGCTCTGCTTGTCTACCGCACCTGTGGGTTTTGCTCTGCTCTGCTTGTCTACTGCACCTGCGGGTTTTGCTCTGCTCTACTTGTCTGCCTCACTTGCGGCTCTGTTCCTGTATCCCAGTCTGTACTGGTCCCTATCCTGCCTGCATTCCTACCTGCCAGTAACAACCTGTCTGTATACCAGCCGTGCCTGCCAGTATCCACCTGTCTGCATACCAGCCGTGCCTGCCAGTACCCACCTGTCAGTATGCCAGCCTAACCTGCCTGTTCCTGCATTCCCCTGTGTGGGTCAACAGCTGTGACCGGGGTCTGACCTGGAGTAGCAGGTGGTCCCTCTGTTCGGTTCCTCCCTGGTTCACGGAGTCAACTGAGCCGCCATGCTACCTTGGTCGGACCGAGTTGATACTTAGTCACGCCCCTCCAGGCACTCCTCGGTTCATGGTCCAGTGGGATCACTAACCACGCTCATGCCAGTCTGTCCGAGCGTGTGCGCAACAGGTATTTTAGAAAGTCAACTGCAGCTTCCACCGCCCTTGCCGTGCTTCAGCAGCAGTTGCAGCTTCTGGCTCACTGACTGGTGTGTGATGTCCCCACACATTGGAACTCTACATTGCAGATGTTGGGAAGGATTTGTGAGCAGAAGAAGACAGTTGTTGAGTATCAGCATCAACAAGGCCGTCGGTATTCAGTTCAGACTCCACACATAAGACCTCAGGAGTGGACATGGATGTCAGACATATGTACCATCTTCCAAAACTTTGAGGACTCCACCAAGATGGTGAGCGGTGATGACGCCATAATTAGCATCACCATCCTGCTTCTCTGTCTTCTGAAACACTCCCTGCTCACAATTATAGAGGATGCATTGCAGGCGAAGCATGATGAGATTGAGCAAGGAACCATACAGGGTGAATCCACACAGCCCAGTCTCGTCTCATCCCAATGTGGATTGGGTGACAATGAGGAAGAGGAGGAGGGGGAAGAACAGAAGCTAGTTTCCTGCGCTATAGACGGTACTACCTGCACAACTGTCATACCGTTTGTTCAGCTTAAATGGCCTGAAAACGGGGAGGAGGAGGAAGAGGAGGAGGAAGATGAGGAGGAGAGCATGGTCAGTCGTCCTCTTGGTGAGGACATGGAAGTCTTGCCTCTTTTCAGTCTGGCACACATGGCTGAGTTTATGTTATGCTGCCTTTCCCGTGACCCTCGCGTTGTCCAAATTTTGGGTGACAGTCATTACTGGTTGGTGACACTTCTAGACCTACGGCTACAGGGAGAACTTTATGTATCTTATTCCCTTGCAGGACAGGCTTAATAAAATGTTGCAGTACCAGAAGGCCCTTGTTGTGGAAGTATTAATAAAATTCCCATCTGAAAACACTTGCGGCAGAGGTCACAGTTCATTGGACAACCAAGGAGTACAGGCGAGAGAGCCACAAATGCAATCCAGCAGAGGCGGGGGAACACTGTCAAAGTTCTGGGACATTATTCTCAGAACTTCCCATCGCACAGGCGCTTTGGCGCGGGGTACTCTCTCAAGGAGTGCAAAGTTTCGGAAGAGGGTAAGAGAGTACCTTGCCGACTGTACCACCATCCTCCGTGATTCCGCTGTGCCTTATAATTATTGGGTATCCAAGCTGGACACGTGGCATGAACTGGCTCTCTATGCCTTGGAGGTCCAGGCCTGCCCTGCCGCTAGCGTTTTGTCAAAGCGGGTTTTTAGTGCCGCCAGTGGAATTATAACCAATAGGCGCATCCGCCTGTCAACTGAAAATGCTGACAGGCTGACTCTTATAAAAATGAGCAAGGGCTTGATTGGGCCAGACTTCTCAACACCACCGAATGATAGCAGCGTAACAAACTAAAATGCAGTGCCTTTTTTGGGGAGGTCTAACTCTATTCCCATACACCTCTGTCTTCACACCCAGACATGAGTATATGCTTCCTGATTTTGTCTATTTGCTCTTGTCCTCCTCCTTCTCTGCATCCTCATCCTCCACCACCATATCACCACCATATGTACCATACCAACATATCTACGTCTCTTGCAAGGGGCATTGGAGTTCCTCCAAATTTTTGGCAGCCGCTGCTTCAGTGCATAGACAAACACTATGGGAGACAAACTTCCTAATAATGGAAACATTGTTTTTAGGAGGCTCTCTGACCTCTACGTCTCTTGCAAGGGGCACTGGAGTTCCTCAAAATTTTTGACAGCCATTATTTCACTGCATAGGCAAACACTATGGGAGACCCACTTCCTAATAATGGGAACATTGTTTTCAGGAGGCCCTCCGACCTCTACGTTTCTTGCAAGGGGCATTAGAGTGCCTCCAAATTTTTGGCAGCCATTGCTTCACTGCATAGGCAAACAGTATGGGAGACCCTCTCCTTTCTAATGGGAATATGTCGTTACTGTGTTCCTGCTCTATGTGTCTTTAAATTGTTAGTGGGGTTTTTCCTAAGTTTTGTCAGCTGTTGGACTCACTGCATGGGCATTACCACTATAGGAGACCCGCTCCTTTATATTGGGAACATTTTTTTTAGTGAGACCCTCCTCTATGTCTCTTCAAAGGGGTATTGGGCTGCATCCAAATATTTGGCAGCCCTAGCAGTCATTGCATATGCAACAACAGTATAGGAGACCCACTCGTTAATAATGGGAACAACAAAGCATAGCCGGCTGATGGCTCTCTAACAATAGGGAGGGCCGACTGCTGACCCTTTAAGAATATTAAGGGCTGCCTGATGGCCCTATAAAAATAGGCTTTGTGACTTTCAGAGTCCGTCCATCATAAATGAAACAGGATGTGTCTGATGATGTGTCACACACCACATGGCCAGATAAGGTTGTAAAATGTTAAAATGACATTTCCCAGTGAATGCATTTGTCTTGGTTGAAAGCAATGCCAAAGTGCAAAATCGCATCAAAAACGCTACGTGTGAACATAGCCCAAGGTGAGGAGGAGCATTTTTGTTTTTGGTTATTTATTTTGCCTTATATACAAGTCATTACCCTGGAAAGGATGTTCCTTAACATTTTTCCCAGGAAAATCCATTTTGGTTTAGTTTTTGCATGTTTTATTGTGAGTCCATAAAAGTGGCATAATACCTCTGACAACATTGTTGACAGCAGTGACCTTGGTGTCCGAAATGCTTCCAGGGGTCTTTCCCATGCTGATCCCATGTCATTTGAGCACTGTTCCCATCGATTTGGGCAATTTTTATGCCCTCTGCAGACCTCAGGGGAAAAAAGCCGGAAAAATGCTTGAGTTTCCTATAGACTTACATTGGGCTCGTTAGTCGGTCCAAGCACTCGAGCATTCCAATTTGCTCAACTTGAACGAGTATCCGAGCATTTTAGTGCTCGCTCATCACTACTTTCTAGCAATCTGAACATGAAAATGATTGAGGTCCACAAAGCAGGAGAAGGCCATAAAAAGATAGCAAAGAATTTTCAAGTTGCCCTTTCCTCAGCTCGAAATGTAATTAAAAAAATGGCAGTGAACAGTAACAGTGGAGGCCAAGATAAGGTCTGGAAGACCAAGTAAAATTTCAGTGAGAGCTGTTCATAGGATTGCTAGAGAGGCAAATCAGAATCCCCGCTTGACTGCAAAAGACCTTCAGAAAGATTTAAAAGACTGGAGTTGTTGCACATTGTTCTACTGTTCAGAGACACCTGCACAAATATGGCCTTCATTAAAGAGTCATCAGAAGAAAACCTCTCCTGCATCCTAACCATAAAATTCAGCATCAGAAGTGTGCAAAAGAACATCTATACTAGCCTGATGCATTTTGGAAACAAGTCCTGTGGACCGATGAGGCTAAAATAGAACTCTTTGGCCACAATGATCAAAGGTATGTGTGGAGAAAAGATAATTTCAGAAAAATAACATCTCGCCAACCATCAATTATGCTTCGGGGTTGTGTTGCAGCCAATGGCACTGGGAACATTTCACAAGTAGAGGGAAAAATGGATTTGATGAAATTTCAACAAATTCTTGATGAAAACATAACTGTAAAAAAGTTGAAGTGGAAAAGAGGACGGTTTCTACAGATAGATAATGATTCTTAACGCATGGCAAAATCTACAATAGGCCAACTCAAAAGGCACAAGCTGAAGGTTTTACAATAGCCCTCACAGTACCCTGATCTGAACATCATTGAAAATCTGTGGCTAGACCTCAAAATAGCAGCACATGCAAGATGACCCAGGAATCTCACAGAACTGGAAGAATTTTCCAAGGCAGAATGGATGAAAATCCCTCAAACAAGAATTGAAAATTCTTGACTAGCTAAAAAAAGTGTTTACAAGCTGTGATACTAGCAAAAGGGGGTGCTACTAGGTACTAACCGTGCAGGGTGGCCAAACTTTTGCATATGCCCATTTTCCTTTTTGTAATTTTTAAAAGGTAAAAAAATTACAATATATTTTTTTTGACAAAAAAGCAAAGGAAATGTGTCATCTTTAACTTTAGCCCTTTTAGAGATAATTTCATCTTCAACTTGCTTAACAGTTCATAATAACAGTAATTTTGACCATGGGTGCCCCAACTTTTACATGCCACTGTATAAAATATACTTAAAAAAAGATGCAAATGGAATAATGAACTAGGTGCAAACAAAAAAGGCGCAAACACACAAAACAAGAGAAAAAACAAGTGCAAAGGCAATGATGAATCAAATTATTAATATCAAACTAATCAGTAATATCATGTTTGTGTTATCTTTATATAACAAAATAATTTTTATTATAATGCAGTATAAAAATTGTTATTAACCCCTTCCCGACCCGTGTCACACCGTTTGTGACATGGAAAACAGTTCGTTCCCGACCCATGTCACAGCGTCTGTGACATGGAGGGAAAGAGCCCCTGCAGCGCCTGCGAGCGGGGTCGCTCAGGTGTCACAGTTGCTACTGCAACTGGACATCCTGAAGTCGACCCCCCGGGGGGTGGATTAACCCCCCCGTGCCTGGGACCCCTCCGATTGGCTGCTTCATTTTCACTTTTAGTGAAACTGCCAATCGGTATGAATTAAATATTTCACCAATGAAAATTGGTGTAATATATAAATCTGGGCATTGCCTGATGCTTACAGCATCAGCCATTGGCTGGGGGGAGTGTCACCTCTGTCCCCCCCCTCCCCCCAGATCTGATTGGGGGGCTAGCGTCACATGGATACTAGCCCCAATCAGATATGGAGGGATGGCTGAAACCTCCCAGCACCTTCCCAACCCTAGATCGTCTGCTGCGGACCCCCTGCTGTGGACCCCCTGCTGTGGACCCCCTGCTTTGGATCCCCTGCTGCGGACCCCCTGCTGCGGACCCCCTGCTGCGGACCCCCTGCTGTGGACCCTGTGGATCGCGTCTGCCGCTGCCACCGCTGATCAGCGGTAAGTATTGCCGCCACTCCCCCCGACCCCCCCTCCACTCCTCCCCCCCGCGACCCCCCTGCCCCCCTCTCCACCCCCCCTCCACTTTCATACCTGCACCCCGACCTCCGCTCCCTCTGCTCCCTCTCCCACGTCTTCATCCACCGGCTGCTGCTCTCCTTCTGACAGCCGGTGGACTGTGATCACAGCAGCAGCAGGCTCAGTGTAAATGCCCTGCTCCTGTGATCAAACCCACCATCCCCCAGTCCCAGTGATATCACCCCCCACCTCCCAATAATCACCCCCTCCCCCAGTGTTCACCCCCCTGTTCCCAGTGTTCACCCCCCCTGTTCCCAGTGTTCACCCCCCCCTGTTCCCAGTGTTCACCCCCCCTGTTCCCAGTGATCACCCCCCCCCCGAAAGCCCAGTAATCAGCCCCCAGCTCCTGCTCCCCTTTCTGCCCCAGTAATCACCCCCCGATGCTGCCGGCCCCCTACCCCCCCTTGCTGCTGCCGGCTCCTGCCCCAGTGATCACCCCCCTTGCTGCTGCTTCTGGCTCCTCCATCTCCTCAGCCCCCTCCTACGTCTGACCGCCCCATACATCTGACCGCCCCATACGTCTGACCGCCCCCTACGCCTGACCCCCCCTACGCCTGACCGCCCCCTACGCCTGACCGCCCCCTACGCCTGACCGCCCCCACACGTGACTGCAGAAGGTTACACCAAGCACACACACGTACACTCACACTATAATAGAGTTTTGATTTTTTTATTTTTTTTTTACACACGCACAAAGCACACAAAATGTCCCGCCCGTCCCGCTCATCCCAGTCTAGGGCGTACTCAGCTGAGGAGGCTATGTCAGGTTGGTGTGTGTGTGTTGTAGTGTATGAGATTGTGTGTGTGTGTGTGTGTGTGTGGTGTATGCACTACAATATATCACACCGCACACCAACCTGACATGCACTACACAATGGTGTCCGCTAACAAATTGGAACCCTTTGCGTTTGGAGAGTCCCTGTGTGCCCAAACATTGGAGCTCACCAACAAGTGACCCCATTTTGGAAACTAGACCCCCCAAGGCACCTATATAGATGCATAGTGAGCACTTGGAACCCCCAGGTGCTTCACAAATTGATTGATAAAAATGAAAAAGTGAAAAAAAAAAACACTTTTTTATTTTTACGGATTAATTTGCTAAGGACCTGGGGGTCCCAAGTGCTCACTATGCATCTAGATAGGTGCCTTGGGGGGTCTAGTTTCCAAAATGGGGTCACTTGTGGGGGAGCTCCAATGTTTGGGCACACAGCGGCTCTCCAAACGCAACATGGTGTCTTCTAACAATGAGCCGACAATTTGTTAGCGGACACCATGTTGCATTTGGAGAGCCGCTGTGTGCCCAAACATTTGAGCTCCCCCACAAGTGACCCCATTTTGGAAACTAGACCCCCCAAGGCACCTATCTAGATGCATAGTGAGCACTTGGAACCCCCAGGTGCTTCACAAATTGATTCATAAAAATGAAAAAGTGGAAAAAAAAAACACTTTTTTATTTTTACGGATTAATTTGTGAAGGACCTGGGGGTTTCAAGTGCTCACTATGCATCTAGGTAGGTGCCTTGGGGGGTCTAGTTTCCAAAATGGGGTCACTTGTGGGGGAGCTCCAATGTTTGGGCACACAGCGGCTCTCCAAACGCAACATGGTGTCTTCTAACAATTTGAGTCGACAATTTGTTAGCGGACACCATGTTGCTTTTGGAGAGCCGCTGTGTGCCCAAACATTGGAGCTCCCCCACAAGTGACCCCATTTTGGAAACTAGACCCCCCAAGGCACCTATCTAGATGCATAGTGAGCACTTGGAACCCCCAGGTGCTTCACAAATTGATTCATAAAAATGAAAAAGTGGAAAAAAAAACACTTTTTTGATTTTTACGGATTAATTTGTGAAGGATCTGGGGGTTCCAAGTGCTCACTATGCATCTAGATAGGTGCCTTGGGGGGTATAGTTTCCAAAATGGTGTCACTTGTAGGTGAGATCCAATGTTTGGGCACACAGCGGCTCTCCAAACGGGACATGGTGTCCGCAAACAAATTGAATGGAAAATCGGCTCAAATTGTTAGCGGACACCATGTTGCGTTTGGAGAGCCCCTAATGTGCCTAAAAAGTGGAGCTCCCCCACAAGTGACCCCATTTTGGAAACTAGACCCCCCAAGGCACCTATCTAGATGCATAGTGAGCACTTGGAACCCCCAGGTGCTTCACAAAATGATCTGTGAAAACAAAAAAGTACTTTTTTTTTCACAAAAATTTTCTTTTAGCCTAAATTTTTTAATTTTCACATGGGTAACAGGATAAAATGCATCCTAAAATGTGTTGCTCAATTTCTCCTGAGTACACTGATACCTCATATGTGGTCATAAACTACTCTTTGGGCGCATGGCAGGGCTCAGAAGAGAAGGAGCGCAATTTGACTTTTGGAGCTAATTTTCCATTCAAAAAGTAAAATGGCGCTCCTTCCCTTCTGAGCCCTGCCGTGTGCCCAAACAGTGGTTTATGACCACATATAAGGTATCAGTGTACTCAGGAGAAATTGACCAACAAATTTTAGGATGCATTTTATCCTGTTACCCATGTGAAAATTAAAAAATTTAGGCTAAAAGAAAATTTTTGCTAGAAAAATAAAAATGTTCATTTTTTTCTTCCATGTGGCTTTAGTTCCTGTGATGCACCTGAAGGGTTAATAATCTTCTTGAATGTAGTTTTGAGTAGCTTGAGGGGTGCAGTTTTTGGAATGGTGTCACTTTTGGGTGTTTTCTGTCATAAAGACCCCTCAAAGGGACTTCAAATGTGATGTGGTAACTAAAAAAATGGTTTTGTAAATTTTGCTGGAAAAAAGATAAATTGCTGATGAACTTTGAACCCTTCAAACTTCCTACCAACATTTTTTTTTTTCCAAAATTGTGCTGATGTAAAGTAGACATGTGGGAAATGTTATTTATTAACTATTTTGTGTCACATCACTCTCTGGTTTAGTAGAAAAAAAAATCAAAATTTGAAAATTGCAAAATTTTCAAATTTTTTCCCATATTTTTGATTTTTTCACAAATAAACGCAAATATTATCGACCTAAATTTAATACTAACATGAAGCCCAATATGTCACGAAAAAACATTCTCAGAATCGCTAGGATCCGTTGAAGTGTTCCAGAGTTTTTACTTCGTAAAGGGACACTGGTCAGAATTGACAAAAATGCCAAGGTCTTTAGGGTCAAAATAGGCTGGGTCGTGAAGAGGTTAAAAATGCAAGTGCAAGTATTTGTAAATTTGAGATGAGTTGCGGAGTCAAGACTATTCTCTAAAATACAGATGATGTGATGATTTCAATTAGTAATTGGATTGGAGTTTATCAAAGAACTTTGTATAGTACTTAAGTTATCATAAGGCTTTTGAATTGCATTTTATAGTTAACATGGAGCCAATGAAAGGGCTGACAGAGGGTAGAGACTGGAAGAAAAGAAAGAGTTCAACAATGGCATTGAACAAAAAATTGAACGGGTTAATTACCGAGCTTGTTTTATACATGCATAAATAAGTGATTTGTTTGCTGACTGAAAAGTAAAGAGTAAACAGCCAAGTAACTTCTATCTTCTACAAAACATCTTAGACCATTGTTCTTTCTCAATTACTTACATAACATAAAACATAATTATTTTATTGCCTATGTCATTAGGTTTTTGTTATCAGTACCAATTAAATTCAAAGTGAGGGTACCATTTCTGGATGCGTATGCTAATAGAAATCAGAATTAAGTTATAATTTCCACAAACATAAATTAAAAGAAGCACATTAAAACAGAATTTATATTGTCAGCTCTCATATAAAAAGCAAATTAGTGCAGCTTGGGATTTGGTGGCACATCCCAATTTTCAAATTAAATCCAGACAATGAAAAGTAAATACGTTGAAATATGCTGCATTATTTAAAGCCTTTTAATTAAAATATCTGGAACTTGGAAATTGCATTACAAAAGAAACTGAATCATAATTTACTTGCTAATAGTAGCACAGAGAAAACCATGAAGTCTGTTCATCAAGTACCATACTTTTTTTGAGTTATTAGAATTCTACATATTTACACCATAAAATGTTAATAGTTTGTACCCTTCTACTGTTCATTTAGAAACTTTCACCTAGTTGTACAGTGCAAGTTTAGTGGTGCAATAAACATCTATAAAAATGAATGGAGTTGCCTTAATTAATGGGGTTGGCCCACAAAAAACATTTATCCTCTCGTCACATAATCAGTGATAAACATTAGTGATGAGCGAGCACTAAAATGCTCGGGTGCTCGAAGCTCGGGTTGAGCACATTGGAATACTTGGGTGCTCGACCCGAGCAATGAGCCCAATTTAAGTGCATGGGAAACTGGAGCATTTTTCTGGCAGTCCCCCCCGGCGGTCTGCAGAAGGTTAAAAATTGGCCAAATCAATGGGAACAGTGCTCAATTAAATGTCAGGCAGGCAGAATATATAGGCAGACAGGCAGGCTGGGTATATAGGAGGGTGCATGAAAAACATAGCAGGGCACTTGGAACACACAGCGCGGGAGAATTCTCCTGTGTTGGCAAATGACGTCACCACTTGAGCAGGAGAATTCGCCCACGCTGGGACGGAATTGAGATGGCAGGCTGGATGGTAGCAGAATGCTGCCATCCAGCTTGTCATCCTTCAGAGACACTGCAGAGCATGAATTCTCCCATGCTGTCAGTTCCGTGCATGAGGTGAGCTGAGTTCAATGGACATGTACTCGGCTCATCTGGATGCCGTCACAGTCAGACACTGAAGAGCTTCACTGAGGAGCTTCTCAGTGTCTGTGGCATGGCAAGCTGGATGGCAGTGATCCAGCCTGTCATGTCAATGTAGCAAAGCTGAAGCCGTCCTGGGAACCATGGAAAGGTAAGGATGAGGTTGGTTTATTATTTTACTTTTATTGCAGGAGATCATTGGCTTCAGCTGGAATGGGCGATACGGTAAGTAGAGTTTAATTTAGAACATTAAAGAATTGTGTCTTTATTTCAATTAAAGGACTTTATTCTGGGTGTTTGTGCTTTTTTTTAACTTTCACTATGGGGTTAGTAATGGGGGTGTCTTATAGACGCCTCTCCATTACTAATCTGGGCTTGATGTCAGCTGGCATTATAAGTTGACATCAACCCCAACCCTATTACCCCACTGCCACCGCTATTGGGCAGTGGGAAGAGCGAGGCTAAGTGCATTCTATGGATGCACCATTTCTGGGGCAGCTGAGGGCTGGTGTTTCTAGCCTGGGAGGGGGCCAATATTCATGGCACCCTTCCTTGGCTATTAATATCAGCCCCCAGCTGTCTGCCTAGCCTTTGCTAGCTATTAGAATAGGGGGGACCCCACATCATTTTTTTTTGGGGTCCCCCATTTTAATAGCTAGTAAAGGCTAGGTATTCAGCTGGGGGCTGATATTAGTAGCCTGGGAAGCTCCATGGGTATTTCCCCCTTCCCAGGCTACAAACATCTGCCCCAGCCGTCTGCTTAACCTCTGCTAGAGACTAAAATTACGGGGAACCCCATGACAATTTTTTTTAATAAATCCTTTATTTTAACACTAAATGACCATTACAGTAACCAACACTGTCACTGTACTTACTATATATGTGACTGACATGTTTATATCTATCTAATCTATGTGTGATGCTCTATTCTTTCTGTTCTAAATTGTCGGGTACCGATGTATGCCGCTGATGAATTGCTGGCTTTTCATGTTTCACTGTGAGCACTGTTCTCATCGATTTGGGCAATCACTGTAATGCCACAACCACTATGGCTGTGACATTACAGTGAGTGGCAGACAATCCCTGCATGATTGGTGCTCTAAATAGCGCCAAACATGCAGGACGGGGACCCAAGCTCCCGCCCGAGCATCTCGAAAGTACTGTACTTGGCGAGCTCCGAGCATCTTGAGTATTGAGATGCTCGGGCGAGTACCAAGCAGTGGCGAGCATGCTTGCTCATCACTAATAAACATGTTATCAATAGGAACTCTACTGATTACAAAATGGGGATCCCAAGTCTGCCATTTCAATGGAGAGGTAACACGCCTTCCACACTGTGCATATGAATGTAACTTTACATCCTTTGTGTGGAGGGGGTTTAGGAGCCAGCATTTCTTGTATTTTCCAAGACCAGAGCAGAGTTCTGGCAGTGTATGGTAACAATTAAAATGCCGCAGTCAATCTTTGATGTCACAACCGGTTCACAAGCCCCGGATTCTGTCAGCACACTGTAACATGAACGTGGGCCAACAATGAGTTACTATGACAGCAAGGGCCCTTCACTGCCATCTTAGTCTTCACCTGAAGCTCAGATATGTGCCAAGCTTCAAATAAGACTGGGATTTCCACTATACATTGCAACACTCTGGTATTGCAGTATATGGAATAAGTGATCAGATGATCAGAGGTTCAAGTCCCCTAAGGGGATTAAAAAATAAATTATAAAAAAATAAGATTTTGAAAATATAAAGAAAATAAAAATTTGAATCTCCCCCTTTATTCCTCCTGAAACAAAAGTTAAAAAAATAAACATATTTAGTATCACTACATCCATGAAAGTCAAATCTATAAAAATATGGAATTAATCAACCTGATCAATAAATGCTGTAACGAGAAAAAAAATCATAACACCAAAATTGCACTTTTTTATCAGTCACCACACCTTAATAAAAAAATACAATAAAAAGCAGTCAAAAAGTCTTATAGACCCCAAAATGATTGCAAAGAAAGCAGTGACTCGTCACACAAAAAAGCTCTCACACAGCTCATTGATGGAAAAGTAAAAATATTATGGGTCTTGGAATATGGCAACACAAAGCAAATGTTTTGTTTTTTTTAAACTATTGAATTTTTCTTTTCACTATTTAAATAAAATAAAAAAATATTCAAGTTTGGTATTGCTATAATCATACTGACCTGGAAAATAAGGTTTCCAGCTCTGCTTTATCTTAGAATGAACCATTTCAGCACATTTTTATTTTTAAATGAAACTATTAAATTTTCACTACACTGTTAGAAAAAATCTAACTTGCCCACAAAAAAACAACCACTCATAGACCTAAGGAAAAATAAAAAAAGGTATGGCTTTTGGAAGAAGAGAAAGAAACAACGAAAGGGCAAAACAAAAAATTGCCTGGGAGTAAAGATCTTTAGCAGCCATTGTTTAATGTTTCATTGGTTAGCATGTTTCTTGCTTCTCATTAAGAACAATACTATTATTATTTTAGACCCAATTGTACTTATGAGCAACTAATGGCTTAAATAATGTTTTTACTCAAAATTAAATAATTGTTCACGCTTTCAAAAGTGAGACTAGAAAGTAAAATATAGATCATTTAAGGTACAATGTTATTTAAAGGAAATAAGTACATTTAACACAATATCTATCCATAAGCAAGAAAAAGAACATGGCACAAATTTCAAATTTGAACTTTGTCCCTATTCAGCCTATTTCCAGAAAGTCAAAGGGAGCAGAAAACAGTTACAAGTGAAGTGAATCCAGAATGCGAGCGCTGCATATGTAAAATGGCTACTGCCTTCTAAAGCTGTTGCACTTTAATAAAAAAGAAGGTACTGTAATGTTCCCCTTGCAAATGTTTCTTGAGATCTATTTCATGGAGAATTTTTGTTTAAACCATGATACTTATAAATTCTTATTAAAAACAAAATTACTTTTTCTAATTAGTTTCGTCAGAAGCTCTGATAAAGCAGAATAGAGATTTCCCAATCTAGCTCTTATGTCTCTCTAGAAGATATTATGTAGTACTTATTTAAATTAAAATTAAAATAAGAAGTTTATACTTAGAGACTAATAAAATTAAAAAAACTCAAGAAGTCACTTGAAGTCAGGTCATCAATATTTAAAAAGCATCTTTGGAGATGTTCAAAGATATTAGAAGAAGTGTAGTCTAGAGGAAAAAAATCACAAAAGATGAATCAGGTGCTTTCTGAAAAGTAAGCAATACATTTCAACTAAACTCCGCAGTTTCTTAACTGAAACATTGCACTAGTAGATGAACTGTAACATTGTAGCATCCACTCTAAACTTTACTGTTTGGGACCAGGGATAAAAGTGATCCCCATTCATCCACATGGCAGATCAAGTCATATATTGATTCCAAATTGCTATCCTACGTTACTAACCAGTCAGTTGTACTCTGTTCTGCTTCACTGACCAAATACGTGTACCCCAAGTTTCACCATACGCTAGTTCCAACATACAGGAGTAACCCTAACTTCATTGGCAGCAATCATTAATTTGATACATGAAGGTAATTGGCATCAAGCTTTGAAAATATTACTGTAAGATAATGTGTCTTTACTCACGATTTTGAGGACAGCGCCAGTTCCTCTAGTGCTGGTCCCTTCAAGTCGCCAAAAAGATTGCAGTATTATTCAATAGATAAGTCTCCTCAGACTACCCACGTGGTCAAAATTATTGGTACCCCTCATTTAATGAAAGAAAAACCCAAAATGGTCACAGAAATAACTTGAATCTGACAAAAGTAATAATAAATTAAAAATCTATGAAAATGAACAAAAGAAAATCAGACATTGCTTTTCAATCCTGCTATCACAGAATTTTAAAAAAAATTAAACTCATGAAATAGACCTGGACAGAAATGATGGCACCCCTGAAAATAATGTGACAAAAAGGAACATGTTAAATCAAGTTGTGTCCACTAATTAGCATCACAGGTGTCTACAATCTTGTAATCAGTCATTGGGCCTGTATATAGGGCTACAGATACACACAGTGCATTTTGGTGACATGGACAAGAGGAAGCAAAGGAAAGAGTTGTCTCAGGAGATTAGAATGAAAATTATAGACAAGCATGTTAAAGGTAAAGGTTTATAAGACCATCTCCAAACAGCTTGATGTTCCTGTGACTACAGTTGCACATATTATTCAAAAATGTAAGATCCATGGGACTCTAGCCAACCTCCCTGGTCGTGGCCGCAGGTAGAAAATTGATGACAAATCAAAGAGACAGATAATACTAATGGTAACAAAAGAGCCCAGGATAACTTCTAAAAAGATTAAAGGTGAACTTC
The DNA here is from genome assembly GCF_046119375.1 of Phyllobates terribilis. Taxonomy (NCBI): domain Eukaryota; kingdom Metazoa; phylum Chordata; class Amphibia; order Anura; family Dendrobatidae; genus Phyllobates; species Phyllobates terribilis. Next base: position 203,290,009 of record NW_027362771.1, on the reverse strand, counting down.
AAGCTGAATGAACATCAGTGTCAGATCGCACCATCCGTCATTGTTTGATCCAAAGTGGACTTCATGGGAGATGACCAAGGAGAACACCACTGTTGGAAAAAAAATCATAAAAAAGCCAGACTGGAATTTGCCAAAATACATGTTGACAAGTCACAAAGCTTCTGGGAGAATATCCTATGGACAGATGAGACAAAAATGGAAGTTTTTGCCAAGGCACATCAGCTCTATGTTCACAGATGGAAAAATTAAGCATATTAAGAAAAGAACACTGTCCCTACTGTGAAACAAGGAGGAGGCTCTATTATGTTCTGGGGCTTCTTTACTGCATCTGGCACAGGGTGTCTTGAATCTGTGCAGGGTACAATGAAATCTCAAGACTATCAAGGGATTCTAGAGAGAAATGTGCTGTCCAGTGTCAGAAAGCTTGGTCTCAGTCGCAGGTCATGGGTCTTGTAACAGGATAATGACCCAAAACACACAGCTAAAAACACCCAAGAATGGCTAAGAGGAAAACATTGGACTATTCTGAAGTGGCCTTCTATGAGCCCTGACCTAAATCCTATTGGGCATCTTTAGAAAGAGCTGAAACATGCCGTCTGGAAAAGGCAACCTTCAAACATGAGACAACTGGAGCAGTTTGCTTATGAGGAGTGGGCCAAAATAACTGTCGAGAGGTGCAGAAGTCTCATTGACAGTTACAGGAATCGTTTGATTGCAGTGATTTCCTCAAAAGGTTGTTCAACAAAATATTAAGTTAAGAGTACCATCATTTCTGTCCAGGCCTATTTCATGAGTTTAATTTTTTTTTAAATTCTGTGGAAGCAGGGTTGAAAAGCAATGTCTGACTTTCGTCTGTTCATTTTCACAGATTTTTAATTTATTATTACTTTTGTCAGATTCAAGTTATTTCTGTGACCATTTTGGGGTTTTCTTTCATTAAACGAGGGGTACCAACAATTTTGACTATGTCTGTATATTGTTCAAATGAAAGGTGGCAGGCTCTGGCCTGTAGCATGCTGTCTGAATGTGTTTGTCAAAAATACCTGGGATAGGAGTATAAAGCTATGCATCAGGTCTACGTTAGCCTCCGGGGCAAAAAATGTAATTGGCTGATCTAACACCTATCATAACTGCTCATCTACTTTTGTCACATACACTGTCTGATTTGCACTGCAAACCCCAAATCAACCTATTTGGATTGGTCCATTCATAGACCTCTCTACTGGACTCTTCTAATGCTAGAGGAACTGGGGCTGACATCTAAGTAGTGAGTAATATCACATCATCATAAGGTAAAGCTTGATGTTAAATTTCTTTCAAGCAAAAAATTAATGAATGCAGCTAATAATGGGCTAATTTGTGTATGTTGAAAATATTGTATGCTGAAACTTGTTGTGGGCATGAAATCAGTTGGTGAAGCAGAGTAAAGTATGACTTATGGTATGTATCAAAAAACAAATAGGTGCATATGTGGAACTTTTAAACAGCTTTTTATATAATGGTAGTATCCATCATACAGATGGATATCGAGATTCCTCAGCTCATAACATCAGTGGTGTGCTCCATAACGTCGCTACAACTGTGGACGCTAACTTCCAACTCAGAGGTCTCTCAGCTTGCTCTTTAGCTCAAATGTTATGAGCTGAGGAATCTCAATATAGGATTTCACCACTGTGACTATACTTAAGCATGTAAGAATTTATTGTTATCATCTGCATGATGGACACTGATACCATGATATATAAAAAAAGCAGTTTAAATGTTTCATATGTGCTCCAGTTTGTTTTTTATATTTTTCTGTGGAGGCTTATGGAGATAACTTTTTGGAAGCACTGGCTATGCTATGAACAGACAACAATATTTGTGAAAAAACACAGAATACCAATAAATTTGGATTTTTATTTTATTAGCGGTAACAGCAGCCAACAGTCATAAGTATGTGTTCCATTCGAGAGTGATAGATCTATTAATATATTGATTCCACCCAGTTTAGAACAGCTTTGTTCTAAACTGAGCTTGTTTTTTTTTTACCAATAAGAATCAAGGTCCCAAATTTAAGGGATGTTCAAAATCAATTTAACATCACCATATCACTATGGATATCTGTATCTATGTTTAAATGTGTGATGAGAGTCATTGCTCCTTTTTCTGCTGTTTTTATTTGAATCTTAGAAAAAAATATGCTTTAAACTGCAGAAAACAGTTTTATAACCTTATAAATACTTTGTTACACTGTTTTCATACTGATCTGGACTAATTTGAATCTTAATTCGTGTACACAGCTGCTTTAACAATTCTGCTGGTTGCCCAAATAGTGGTTACGCTCAGTGATGTGAACTAACAGGCTAACTCGATCTGTGTAACTGCCATTTGAGCTCCCACAATGCACTGCTGTCAATTACATTCTAAAGAATGTTGAATTTGAATAAACAGGAAATTACATTTTTAAGTTGAGATTGACCATTTTTTTTAAATCTTTACAGAGGTAAAGTTTATGTGTTGGCTAATTTTAGAAAATTTTAGTTTTAGAAAATATAATAGTAGGTAAAATTGTTGGTATAGGGTATGGACTGGAAGTACCAAAAGTACCAATGACACTTTGGTTCAAAATGTTATTAGAATTTGCCGAGTTCCGGTATATAAAAAAAGATAGCTTAGAGCAAAGTATTAAGCTTTGAACATAAATTTGGATATCATTTTAGTCACACTGCAGATTAGTGACCTTGTCATTTATTTTCTTCTGAGGCTGGAAATGCCCTTAGGGGGTGTAATGTAGCATTAAATATAGTTGTTAAAATTGCTGCTGAGATTCCTCTACTCTGTGATCCACAATATGTTTACAGGGAAGGAATTACTGCTAAATATTGATAATTATCTACTGTATTTGGAAATTGCATGTCCAATGAATTTTTGGCTTTTTAATCACTGCCTACAAATGGTTAGCAAATATATTACATTGCTAAGGTGTTCAAATATCTGACAAATGGAAAAGCTGAAATCCTTGTGCCTTAGCAATTAAAGAACTAATAAACTGCATATGTGGAAACGCATCAATTATTAGTTGTTTCGAAAGCCTTGGGACTCTCATACCATATTCCAGCTAGGCAGAAAACAGGCAAATGCCTCTCATTTCTTTATATTACTCTAAACCCATAAAATTAGACATAAAAGAAAAGTGTTGATCCGTAGCAAAACCTCATGTTCAGCATAAAGCAAATAGCATAATGTAAAGATACAATTTACAACATTTGACTGCCATTATAAAACAAAGTTATTTTACTATGCACCAATCCATCATTTCGCACTTAAGTGTTTAAGATGTGAATGCTCCAAATGCAGTTTAAAAAATATAAAAAACAAAAGTCTAGACATTTAAAGATGTACATTGGAAAAAATTAAAGCTTAATGTGAAACACCAGGTAACTTTTTCTATATAGTAAATTGGACCCACTACAGTAATTTGATATAATCAAGCTTCTAATTATTTCAATTGGGTTTGCTAGATGAAAAGCTTCTTACAGTTTCATTGTCCCATGGGCAGTAACACATACTGCTGCAAGTTACAGGACTCTACAGAAGCAGATGCCAAAACAAAGTCCCTTTTTTGTAACATCAGCATTTTTAAAGTTACACCCCATTAAATTCATGTTTTGCTTGCCCTTTGGATGCTAGTAATACTGTACAGACCCTTCGGTAATATGCAGCAGTAGTTGATATCACATGTAAGGTTATATGCACAATGTAGAACGAACCTTGGAAACTTTCATTTGTCAGATCTGGCTAAAAAAATAAATAATTGCTTGTGTACGAGTCCTAGTAATTACAATAACTAATTATACATTTTTGCAGAATTTTACTTTAATTAACCCCTTTACGACTTATGACATACACGTACGTCATAGTTCACCTCCCCCTTTTCATCACGTGAAGTCATTATCGGTCTTTACTCCTCTTTGGTCAGACCTCATCTGGAATACTGTGTACAGTTTTGGGCACCACATTTTAAAAAAGACATAGACAAACTGGAGCAAGTTCAGAGAAGAGCGACCAGAATGGTGACTGGTCTGCAAACCATGTCCTATGAGGAACGGTTGCAGGATTTGGGAATGTTTAGCTTGCAAAAAAGAACACTGAGAGGAGACTTAATAGCTGTCTACAAATATGTCAAGGGCTGTCACATTGTAGAAGGATCATCTTTATTCTCATTTGCACAAGGAAAGACTAGAAGCAATGGGATGAAACTAAATGGGAGGAGACACAGATTAGATATTAGAAAAAACTTTTTTACAGTTAGGGTGATTAATGAGTGGAACAGGCTGCCACGAGAGGTGGTTAGTTCCCCTTCAATGGACGTCTTCAAACAGAGGCTGGACAGACATCTGTCTGAGATGATCTAGTGAATCCTGCTTTGAGCAGGGGGTTGGACCAGATGACCCAGGAGGTCCCTTCCAACTCTACCATTCTATGATTCTATGATTCTATGATCAGCTGACATGTACCCCTAACAGCCGCGGGTGGAATCACAATCCACCTGTGGCTCTTAACATGTTAAATGTTGCTGTCAACCTCTGACAGCGGCATTTATCATGATCACGCCGGAAATGTGTCATTAGCTCCGCCCATTGAAGCGTCCGTCACATGATCGCGGGTCGCCGATGGGTTGGCTTGACAATCCGGGTTCTGCAGGAGACCCCTGTAGTTGCTGAACTGCTGTGAGCACCGCCCAGTGGCCGGCACTCATATCAGATGAGCATTTTTGTTACAGATAGAAGGGCTGAAGCCCTGCTATGTGTAACACTAGCGATCACATGATCGCAGCTTCTAGTCTCCCATAGAGACTATTAAAGTAAGTAAAGAAAATGTTTCTAAAAATCTAAAAAAATAAAAGTTCAAATCACCCCCCTTTGGTCCCATTGAAAATAAAACCATGAAAAAAAATCAAAAATACATATATTTGGTATCGCCACATTAAGAATTGCCAGATCTATCAATGTATAAAAATAAGTAATCCAGTCAGTAATTGGCGTAATGAGAAAAAAAATCAAAATGCCAGAATTACATTTTTTGGGTTGCCGCAACATTGCAATAAAATGCAATAATGGGCAATCAAAACATTGCATATACCCAAAAATTGTATCGATAAAAATGACAGCTCGGCATGCAAAAAATTAGCCCTCACCCAGCCCCGGATCCCAAAAAATGGAGATGCTACGGGTCTCAGAAAATGGGATAATTTGTTTTGACAAATTTTGGAATTTGTTTTCAACACATAAATAAAAAATAACATGTTTGGTATCTACGAACTCGTATGATCTGGAGAATCATAATAGCAGGTCAATTTTAGCATATAGTGAACATGGTAAAATAAAAAATAAAAAACTAATTGTGGAATTGCACTATTTTTTTCAATTTCAATGCACTTGGAATTTTTTTCCCGTTTTTGAGTACACTATATTGTAAAATCTGTGGTGTCATTCAAAAATACAACTCATCCCACAACAAACAAGCCTTCACATGGCCATATTGACGGAAAAATAAAAAAGTTATGGCTCTGGGAAGAGGGGGGGGGGCGAAGATGCAAAAACCCAAGGTGGTGAGGAGTTAAAGAAGACCTCTCAGTATGATTTTGGATTGATAAATAAAGACATGGTAATGATCAATCACCTAATAGCATGGATCCTAATTTCACCTGCACTTCAACAAGTTCACTTTCTGTCTTTGACAGACCGGTCACAGTAGATGAAGTTACCAGGCTCCTTCCTTTTCCTCATTTCTACTACCTAGACCCTAGTCCCACTCACCTCCTTCAGTCTTTCTTCCCAGCTGTCAGTAGCCACCTAAAATATTTAACCTCTCACTTTCAACCAGCATTTTTCCTTCCTCCTTCCAACATGATGTCATAACCACTTTACAAGAAAAGAAATCCCTCAACCAGAATGACTTCCCTTCATCTCTAAACTCTTGTAGAGCTTGGTCTACTCTTGTCTAATCTGCTATCCTTTAATTCTATAACTCACTTCTTGACCCTTTAAGTCCGGTTTCTGCTTTTACACTCTGCTTAAACTGCCCTTGCTAAAGTCTCTAACAATCTACTAACAGGTCAATCACTTATGATTCTCCTATATCTCACTGCAACATATCTTGTTTGAATTGTTGAACAATGTATTACTGTGTAACGTCTTATATCACTCATACATGTCCTACCTGATGTGTAAAGTTCAGTGGAATATGTTGATGCTATAGAAATAAATTTAATGCAGATTAAATTGATACTTCTTTTGAAGAAATCCATATTCTCATTGTGCATTAATCTCCTGTTGAAGTTATATGCTAATGCCACGCAAGTGCAGCGGGGATGGATGTTGCACTTGCCATTAGTGGTGCGGGGAGGGCAGCTCTTGCACAAATCGAGTTCTTTCCTTGATTACGTCATTTAGACTATGCATGCGCCACCCTCGGCAACTAGGCGCCTGCATTAGATTTCAGTAAGAAGAGCCAGGCACAGAAACAGAAGTGACCAGTGAGTCAAATCTGGTGCCAGGTGGGGGCCGATAATACTCAGCCAGGAGAAAACCAAGTACAGTGTCCAGCCCAACTGTATTTCCACCTCGATAGCATATATGTTCAACGGATGATTACACGGATGAACAATGAGAACACAGATTTCTTCAAAAAAGGTATCAATTTAATCTACATTAAAATACAATTATTGCCATGTCTTTACTTTACAATCCAAAATCATGCTGACAGGTCCTCTTTACAGAAGTTCCAGACATGTGGAGACCTTTATCTGCATTTTTATAACCCTGGTTACTAAGATAGGTGTTTCAATATTAAAGGTTCAGACTTTTACAAGTTATTGTAGCACTAGGAGGTATACTAGAATTTTTTTCAGTCTACAGTGAAGCCTCTCTGAGATATATCGAAGATTGGTGGTGATCAATATGCATATGCAGACTGACAAAACTCTCGTCTAGAACAAGCATGGTCTCTTAAAAGAGGTGGTTCATTAATTGATTCTTTTATCGCATTTAAAAAAACAACATATCAAAATATTGGTTTCATAAATACAGATATATATTCTATGATTTACACTGACCGGCCAGGGGCACGATAAGGCCGACAATCAATAAACTCTTACCAATCAGTTTACACAGGCAGATCAAAAGCAAACAATGTGCACTGAACGACCTATACTAAATTGTACAGTGCACATAGACTGCCATTGTTTTCCGCAGTGTGAGTTCTATTCATAAAGGGCGATGTAACGTCGAGAATGATGATCTTTCATGCTGCATAAAAGATAATTTTGCTAATTCATTGGGTGAAATGCAGCCTATTTACATGGCAAAATAATCCTGAAATGACTGTCAACGAGTGTTGATGAAAACAATTATCTTGCAGTGTAAATGCCCCTATAGTGTGTGTGTGATAGGATCATCTCTTCAAACAATGAGCGCCTCCCTTTCATGCAAGAAAAATTCTCATTGGCATGAAAACTGAATTAACAAACACTGTACTATTTGTAAAGTGGCTGGAAGAAAAATTTAAAGTGACTTTTTTTGATGCCCAAATTTCACTCCTTAACATGCAAAGTTTGATAGAGCTCTAAGCAGATGCCAACTTTCACCTACTTTGACCCAGCCCTTTATTGAGACTGAGAATATTCCAAGATATAGAAATATCAACTGCAGTTACTTTTATACACTGTTATCGGCGTTAAGTCCCCAAAAGCATCAGTTTTGTTCTGTCAATTTATACAGATCCATATAGAGCTTAATAGTTGAACCAGATCCACAAAACGATTGACTATAGGACATGCTCTGAGTCTCACAGACTGGACACATGCATCAGTTTTTGAAACCTTACCACGTTATGAAATACAGTTATGTCGGATCCCTGTCTTTGATGCTGGCTCAGGATCTGAGCCCACATCTTTGTTGGCAGAAGCTGGCTGTGTATTTCAGCCATCATCTTTCTTTAAGGCCGCATGTGGAATATAGCTCTGCCCGTGGCTGTAAAACCTATTAAATGCTGCTGTCATTCTGTGAAAGAAACAGTAACATTACGCGGGCTGGGGGGGTGCTGTTGTAACCACCCATCAGTGCCGATAGGTTGCTGTAATAGATCGAGGTCTGCTAAAGACCCATATGCCTGTCATGCTGGAACCCCCTATGAAAGCCCAGCTATGGATTAAGTTCATTGGAGACTGTGATTTTTCCTATACCACTGTATTGTTGTTTATAGCACAATTGATCAGACAATCGCAGGTTCAACTCCTTGAAGGTCGAAGTCACACTAGCATATAGCATCCGATGTGAGAGCATTGGATGCGATATGCTAATGACACCCGTCTCCTGCTGTACTGGGAGCATGAGCCGAGTGTCAGTGCTCTGTGCTCCAATTATCTTGTATGCACAGCTGTGGAGGAGAAGGAGAAAGTAATTTCTCCATCTCCTCCATTGCCGGCATCCGCCGGAATCGCACTACACTCGGGTGACATCCGAGTGAAATGCGATGTTTCACACGCACCCATAGACTTGTATAGGTGCATGCGACCCGATTCTCGCTGCTATTTGCAGCATGCATATAGAAAGTTCAAATCACCTCCCATTTGGCCATTACAAATAAAGAAAATATATATATATATATATACAACCCCTGAAATTATGGAATCACCGGGCTCGGAGGATGTTCATTCAGTTGTTTAATGTTGTTGAAAAAAAGAAGATCACAGACATGGCAGAAAATTAAAGTCATTTCAAATGCCAACTTTAGGGCTTTAAGAAACACTAAAATAAATCAAGATTAAAAAATGTGGTACTCAGTAAGGGTAATTTTTTTCAGACCAAGCAGAGGGAAAAATTATGGAATCACTCAATTCTGAGGAAAAAATTATGGAATCATGAAAAGCAAACGCACAAAAGAACACAAATATATACAGGGTGGTCCAAAAGTAGGTGGCCAGAAAATTATAACATTTATTTTGATTTATATATAAAATTATATTTACTAACACAAGCATAACATTGACAATTACATTTTATTCTGAATAATAATACAAAAGCCCTTAAATTTTATCAACGCAGGTGCTCAAACTGTTTTCCATTACAATTTGCACAGCTTTGAAGTCTGCCTCTTACGCTTTGACAAACTTTTTTGCACAAGTCTCTTTAGGTATTAATTTCTTGAAATGCATCTCTTATGTAATTTTTCAAATCACTGACACTTTTTGGTTTTCGACTATAAACTTTGTCCTTGAGTACTCCCCAAAAGAAAAAATCCTTTGGGGTCAAGTCTGATGAACGTGCCGCCAATCAACTGGGCCTCTTCGGCCAATCCATTTATTAGGAAATGTTTCATCAAGATACTCGAGGACTACTCTTGAATAATGTGAAGGGGCCCCATCTTGTTGGAAATAAAGGTCATTTGAATTAGGCTGTTGCTGTAACTGGGGAACAACTTGATTCATTAGAATTTCGAGATACTTATCTCCTGTGACTGTTCCATCAAAAAATATTGGTCCTAAAACACCAAAACTTGAAATACCACCCCAAACATTGACACTAGGCTCATTTAGTTGTTGCGCTAATGTTAAATGCATGTTCTCATTATACCAGTAAATACAATTATGTCTGTTAATATGGCTGGATAATTTGAAAGAAGCTTCATCACTCCACATAATGTTATCTAAAATTACTGGATTTTCTTCAATTTCGTTAAGCATAATCTCACTAAATTGCAGCCACCTGTCTGGATCATCCTCCAATAAACCATGAATTAGACGTGGACGATAAGCTTTCTACCCAATAGATTTCAGGATTCGCATGATAGAAGTTTGTGAAATTCCCAATTCCAAAGAGGCTCTTCTGGTGGACTTTTTTGGACTCTGAACAAATGGTTCAGCAACAAGTTGTTTATTATCTTCTGTACAGACTGTTTTGGGTCGACCAGTTTTTGGTGCATTAAGGATTGAGCCAGTGGCATTGAATTTGTCACGAATGCGGTAAATGGTTTGTCTCTTTGGGGCTTGAGCACCAAATGTTTCAACCCAATTTGCTCTAATGGTTTCAGCATTTTGAGATTTCCAATACTTTGTTAAAATCCATTTTCTTTGATCTGTATTTAAATTATTTGCCATTATGTGTTATCTAAATGATCTGAAAAGAAAACAGATATGGGGGAGATCTATATGTGAAAACTAGATCTGTGAAACTGGCTCAGTTGCCCTTAGCAACCAATCAGATTCCACCTTTCATTTTCCACAGAGTCTGTGAGGAATGAAAAGTGGAATCTGATTGGTTGCTAAGGGCAACTGAGCCAGTTTCACTTTACACCATGTTTGATAAATCTCCCCCTTCATAACCTTATTACACTTTCTATCCACCTACTTTTGGACAACCCTGTATATTTGAACAATCAAAATATAGAATTAATTAACCGGATTAGTAATGACAACAACAAAAAAAAAAATCAAAACTAGAATTGCAACTTTTCAGCCGCCGCAACACCACACAAGATACAATAAGCGATTATAACACTGCATCTAAGTAAAAGGGTATCAATAAAAATGTTGATGTTGTTATGACACAAAAAAGAAGCTCTCACACTGCTCCATCGACTGAAAATTGAAAACATTACAGTTCTTGGAAAATGGTGACACAAGCATTTTTTTTTTCTTTTACAAACTTCCAAATTGTTTTTCACCACTTAAATAAAACAAACTAAAAACAAACTATACATGTTTGGTATCACCGTAATCATACTGACCTGGAGTATTAAATTCCCACGTCATTTTTACTGTACCATGAACAATGCAATTAAAAATCTAAAAATATAATTGCAGAATTGTGCTTTTTTCTCAATTTTTCTGCATGAATATTTTTTCTCGCTCTCCAGTACATCATATAATAAAATGGATGGTGTCATTCAAAAGTATTATTCATACTTTTCCTTCAAAGGATGTTTATTACATTAAAATTACTTATGTTTATTTTCAATTGTTAATAATTAAGTTAATATTTTTAGATTATTATGCTTGTATAGAGCATGTACTGCCCTATAAAAAAAATGGACAGCGCTAGGATGTGCCACACAGATGCGTGAATATGGTCTACAGCAAAGGCTGTCAAGGTAATTAAGAGCTACACAACAAATGTTTTTAATACTCTTGCTAATAAACCTCATGCAATTTCTGAGAAAATTTCTTTCCATTGATTATGTTCTGCATGAGCAAGGCAAACAGTTGCCGAGCCTACACAAGCATCAAATCCTTAGTAGAACAGAATTATCTAGTATGTAATTACCAAGAGCAAAATGTTCTACACATGTGTTGTGTGTATACTCGCCTGGTGTCTAGTCCTGCAGAGATACATGCACAAATGGATGTAAAAGAATGCTTAGCAGGTGGAAACAAAACTCTCATCCCCCCCCGAGTATAGAACCATCTTATTATAATGCAGCCTGATAGCTACTTCCATTGAGGTGGAAGTCTACTGTGAAAGCTCAAACAGCACAAGCAAAAGTACAGCAAATATACTCTGTAACCATTAATGTCTAGGCCACCAAATGTGAACAATAAGAGCTGCTGTGTGTAGTTTTAACTAGCATGCCGAAGTATCTATATTTTACTATTATATAACTTTAGATCAGTTAACAAGTAGAATATGCTAAGAACATTTAAAGCTGGAATCAGATTGACTGCTATGAGTAAACCACCACTTTTTATACTATTTTACGCTAATACACTATTTTTAATGGAATCCATTCCTTTTTTTCAGTTCACATCCATAAGTAATGTTAAAGGGAACCTGTTATTTGATTCATGCTGCTTGTGCATGTGCTACTCTAAAATGCTTCAGCGTTTCAGAAAAAACGTACTTTGAAAAGCTGGTAGGGACTGTGTGTCTTGGCTGACCAGTCGAGGTTGGTTCCAGTGGTTTGTCCCCACCCTACTCTCCTGGACTACAGGATTATTTCTATATGTGAGCATAGGGAGAGAACAGGGTGGGGAAGGGCCTTAGACTAGTCATCTGACACACGTAGTCAATGGCCAACTTTACAAATATGTTTTCTCTGAAACGCCACAATGTTTCAAAGTAAAATTTACACTGCTCTAATAATGTTTAAAGAATCAGATGACAGGATGCCTTTAATATCTTCATAACAAAAAAAAGGTTTGATTATCTTAAAAGTACTCTTTTCTTCCCACATTAAAAGTATTGGAAGGAAACTGTATATAACTATTTTACAGAATTGCACAATTTGTATTACAGCTTTGTCATTGGTAGGACCAAAGCAAGCTTAAGTTAATGTAAATTGTAATATTGGGATCATTTTGTTCAGCAAATTATTTTTAGTTAAGCAATAAAAGAAAAACTACATTGCCAGTAACCATCATGTGAATGACAATAAACAAAATGAATGCTGAGAATTTGTAAAGCAGAATAACTGCAAAGCATGAGAATTCCTGTTGGACAAAACGCAAAAATGATTAAATGGATTATAATCTGATGTTAACTATAATTGCTCATATCTGAATTACAAACTTTACTGAAAAAATCGTTTATACTTGAAATAATTATTTCTCCAATTAAGCAAAAAGGAGCCCTTGGAAGTTTATGACATCAATTTAACCCCTTTAAAGCCCAAGACGAATTAATACGCGTCTGTGCCCTGGGCTTTAAGAGCCTGACGTGTATTACTACGTCATTGCGATCGCGCGCGCACACAGACTGTGCGGGCGCGATCTCCGCCGGGTGTCAGCTGATAGTACCGGGCGTCAGCTGTGACAATGTGCAGGAAGCGGTCCCTCACAGCTCCCAGCACATTAACCCCCGCAATGCTGCGATCGAAGTCGATCGCAGCATTGCAGTGGCTAAGGGGAGGTGATCGCAATACTCACCTCCTCTTCCGGCCTCCAGCGCTGTCTGCCGCGGCTTCCCCGATGTTGCCATGACGACCCGATGTTGTCATGACAACATCCGGGTCACCAGACAGCTGGAAGATGTTTTGGTCATGCGCAGTGCATGAACAAAATATCCTCTCCCTGTGCAGCGCTGACAGCCTGTATAGCACAGGAATGGTGCTCCTTTCCTGTGCTATGCAGACAATCAGAATAAAAAAAGTGAAAATCCCATAGTGGGACAAAGTATAAAAATAAAAAAACTGTCAGAAAGTGAAAAAAAAAAAAAATTGTAAAAATCTAAAAAAAAAATAAAAAAAATAATCCACCAAAAATAAAAATATAATGTACCCATCAATAAATATTATTATGGAAAAAAAAAACAATAAAAGTACACATATTTGGTATCACCGCATCCAGAACGACCTGACCTATAAAATTATCCCACTAGTTAACCCCTTCAGTGAACACGGTAAAAAACAAAAATAAAAAACGAAGCAAAAAACAATGCTTTATCATCATACCGCCAAACAAAAAATGGAATAACACACGATCAAAAAGACAAATATAAATAAAAATGGTACCGCTGAAAACATCATCTCGTCCCGCAAAAAACAAGCTGCCATACAGCTCCATCAGCAGAAAAATAAAAAAGTTATAGCTCTCAGAATGAAGCGATGCAAAAAAATATTTTGCTCTATAAAATTGCTTTTATGTAAAAGCGCCAAAACATAGAAAAACGTTATAAATGTGGTACCGCTGTAAATGTACTGACCCAAAGAATAAAGCTACCATATCAATTTTACCACACGCGGAGCAGAATAAAAAATGTAAAAAAAAAAAAATTCCTGAATTGTTGGTTTTTGTTTATTCTGCCTCCCAAAAATCGGAATAGAAAGCGATCAAAAAATTTCACGTGCCTGAAAATGGCGCCAATAAAAACGTTAACTCATCCCGCAAAAAACAAGCCATCACATGACTCTGTCGGCTAAAATATGGAAAAATTATAGCTCTCAAAATATGGCGATGCAAAAACTAGATTTTACAAAAAAATGCGTCTTTTAGTGTGTGACAGCTGTCAATCATAAAAACCCCATATGATTCTGGTATCTCTGTAGTGGCACCGACTCGAAGAACAAAGTCGTCTAATCACTTATACCACACGAGGAACGGTGTAAAAAATAAACTCTTGGGTTAGGGTTGTGCTAGGGTTAGAGTTGGGGTTAGGATTGGGCTAGGGTTGGGCTAGGGTTAGGGTTGGGCTAGGGTTAGGGTTAGGGTTGGGCTAGGGTTGGGCTTAGGGTTGGGGTTAGGGTTGGGATTAGGGTTGGGGTTAGGGTTGGGATTAGGGCTAGGGTTGGGGTAAGGGTTGGGGTTAGGGTTGGGGTTAGGGTTGGGATTTTTTTCAAAAGTAAAAAAAAAAAAAAAAGAGATGATGATATGGCAACTAGTGTTGAGCGCAAGTGCTTGCTACTTGAGTTTGCATCGGGTGGTCGGGTATGCATTGAGTATCGTGGGTGCTCAAGTGACATGATTGAGTCTCGGCCCCATATGCTTCGCGGCCAAAAAAACCTCGCTGGCATTGCCTGCCATGCACAAGCGATCCCCACATGTTTTTTGGGGATGTCTAATAACCATGAAACATGCGGGAGGGGACTCGAGCATTTCACTCGAGCACCCTTGATACATGGTGCATACCTGAGTACCCGATGCAAACTCAAGTAGCGAGCACTTGTGCTCAAGACTAATGACAACTTATTCAATATGATGACCTAATGTTATCAAATTCTGTGTCGTACCTCTGGGTTCAAATTGTTCACTATACCCCATGATAAAATCCTTGAGGGGTGTAGTTTCCAAAATGGGGTCACTTGTGGGGGGTTTCCACTATTTAGGCACATCAGGGGCTCTCCAAACGCGACATGGCGTCCGCTCTCGATTGCCGCCAATTTTGCGTTCAAAAAGTCACACAGTGCTCCTTCCCTTCTGAATAGTGTTGAGCCACCCCCGTAGTGTTCGGGTTCGGTTCGGTTCGTCGAACACCGGGATGTTCGAGGAACTGTTCGTCGAACTGTTCGTCGAACACCTTAGAACACCGTCGAACACCATTAAAACCAATGGCAGGCAAACAAAAACACATAGAAACACATAGAAAACACCTGCAAAGGTGTCCAAAAGCTGACAAACTGCTCAGAAGACACTCTCTTTAAAAAAGCCGGCCGGCAAATTCAGCAGCGGCATACACCGGTACCCGACAATTTAGACAAGAAGGAATAGAGCATCACACATAGATTAGATAGATAGAAACATGTCAGTCACACATATAAGAAGCACAGTGACAGTGTTGGTTACTGCACTTGTCATTTAGTGTAAAGGATTTATTAAAAAAAATATTAGTGTTTTCATGCACCGTCTCTTTAAAAAAGCCGGCCGGCAATTCAGCATCTGTACCCGACAATTTAGAACAGAAAGAATAGAGCTTCACACATAGATTAGATAGATAGAAACATGTCAGTCACATATATAATAAGTACAGTGATAGTGTTGCTTACTGTACTTGTCATTTAGTGTAAAGGATTTATTTAAAAAAATAATAGTGTTTTCATGCACTGTCTCTTTAAAAAAGCCGGCCGGCAATTCAGCAGCGGTACCCGACAATTTAGAACAGAAAGATAGAGCATCACACATAGATTAGATAGATAGAAACATGTCAGTCACATATATATGAAGTACAGTGATAGTGTTGGTTACTGTACTTGTCATTTAGTATTAAAATAAAGGATTTATTATTAAAAAAATTGGCGTGGGGTTCCCCTTAATTTTAGGCTCTAGCGGAGGTTAAGCAGACGGCTGGGGCAGATGTTTGAAGCCTGGGAAGGGGGTAATACCCACGGAGCTTCCCAGGCTACTAATATCAGCCCCCAGCTGAATACATAGCCTTTACTAGCTATTAAAATGGGGGACCCCCCAAAAAAATGACGTGGGGTCCCCCCTAATTTAATAGCTAGCAAAGGCTAGGCAGACAGCTGGGGGCTGATATTAATAGCCCAGGAAGGGAGCCATGAATATTGGCCCCCTCCCAGGCTAGAAACACCAGCCGTCAGCCGCCCCAGAAATGGCGCATTCATAGGATGCGCCAATTCTGGCACTTAGCCTCGCTCTTCCACGCTGCCCTGGTGCGGTGGCAGGGGGTAATAGGGTTGGGGTTGATGTCAGCTTATAATGCCAGCTGACATCAAGCCCAGGTTAGTAATGGAGAGGCGTCTATAAGACACCCCCATTACTAACCCCATAGTCAAAGTTAAAAAAAACACAAACACCCAGAATAAAGTCCTTTAATTGAAATAAAGACACAATCCTTTATTGTTCTAAATTAAACCATACTTACCATCACGCCCATTCCAGCTGAAGCCAACGATCTCCTGCAATAAAAGAAAAATAATAAAGCAACCTCATCCTTACCTTTCCATGGTTCCCACGACAGCTTCAGCTCTGCTACATCGAGATGACAGGCTGGACCGCAGCAGAACGCTGCCATCCAGCCTGTCATCCCGCAGACACTGAGAAGCGCAGGCTTGCTTGCGCTGCTCAGCGTCTCTCTTTGACGACATCCAGATGAGCCGAGTTCATGTCCAATGAACTCGGCTCACCTCATGCACGTCACTGACAGCGTGGGAAAATTCTCACGCTGAACCGCTGATTGCAGGAGAATTTTCCCACGCTGTCAGTGACGTGCAGGAGGTGAGCTGAGTTCATTGGACATGAGCTCACCTCATGCACATCACTGACAGCGTGGGAGAATTCTCCTGCACTCAGCACTTCAGCGTGAGAATTTTCCCACGCTGTCAGTGACGTGCATGAGGTGAGCCGAGTTCATTGGACATGACCTCGGCTCATCTGGATGCCGTCACAGCGAGACAGTGAGGAGCGCAAGCATGCCTGCGCTTCTCAGTGTCTGCGGGATGACAGGCTGGATGGCAGATTTCTGCTACGGTCCAGCCAGTCATCTCGATGTAGCAGAGCTGAAGCTGTCGTGGGAACCATGGAAAGGTAAGGATGAGGTTGGTTTATTATTTTTCTTTTATTGCAGGAGATCGTTGGCTTCAGCTGGAATGGGTGTGATGGTAAGTATGGTTTAATTTAGAACAATAAAGAATTGTGTCTTTATTTCAATTAAAGGACTTTATTCTGGATGTTGTGTTTTTTTTAAATACTTTACTAGAAATTCATGGCGGTCATGTCTAATACTGGCGTGACCCCATGAATTTTGGGCTTGGGGCCAGCTGATAATACCAAGCTGGCCCTAACCCCTTTATTACCCAGTGAGCCACCGCACCAGGGCCCTGGATGAGTTGGGTACAGCGCCAGAAGATGGCGCTTCTATGAACGCGCCATTTTCCGGGGTGGCTGCGGACTGCAATTTGTAGCGGGGGGGGGCCCAGAAAGCTTGGGCCTCCCTGCGCTGCAGATTCCAGCCCCCAGCTGCCTAGTTGTACCTGGCTGGACACAAAAATAGGGCGAAGCCCCACGTACTTTTTTTTTAATTATTTCATGAAATTCATGAAATAATTAAGAAAAAAAGGGCTTCCCTATATTGTTGTGTCCGGCCAGGTACAAATAGGCAGCTGTTGGATGGGGGCAGCCCGTTCCTGCCTGCTGTACCTGGCTGGACACAAATATAGTGCGAAGCCCCACTTCAATTTTTTAAAATTATTTCAGGAAATTCATGAAATAATTTAAAAAAAATTGACGTGGGGCTTCGCACTATATTTGTGTCCAGCCAGGTACAGCAGGCAGGAACGGGCTGCCCCCAACCACCAGCTGCCTATTTGTACCTGGCCGGACACAACAATATAGGGAAGCCCTTTTTTTCTTAATTATTTCATGAAATAATTTAAAGAAAATTGACGTGGGGCTTCGCCCTGTTTTTGTGTCCAGCCAGGTACAACTAGGCAGCTGGGGGCTGGAATCCGCAGCGCAGGGAGGCCCAAGCTTTCTGGGCCACCCCCGCTGCAAATTGCAGTCCGCAGCCACCCCGGAAAATGGCGCGTTCATAGAAGCGCCATCTTCTGGCGCTGTACCCAACTCATCCAGGGCCCTGATGCGGTGGCTCACTGGGTAATAAAGGGGTTAGGGCCAGCTTGGCATTATCAGCTGGCCCTAAGCCCGAAATTCATGGGGTCACGCCAATATTAGACATGACCACCATGAATTTCTAGTAAAGTATTTAAAAAAAACACAACACCCAGAAAAAAGTCCTTTAATTGAAATAAACACACAATTCTTTATTGTTCTAAATTAAACCATACTTACCATCACGCCCATTCCAGCTGAAGCCAACGATCTCCTGA
This sequence comes from Phyllobates terribilis, assembly GCF_046119375.1. Taxonomy (NCBI): domain Eukaryota; kingdom Metazoa; phylum Chordata; class Amphibia; order Anura; family Dendrobatidae; genus Phyllobates; species Phyllobates terribilis. The sequence goes on along the minus strand of NW_027362771.1, from coordinate 203,271,754 downwards.
AATAAAAGAAAAATAATAAAGCAACATCATCCTTACCTTTCCATGGTTCCCATGACAGCTTCAGCTCTGCTACATCGAGATGACAGGCTGGACCGCAGCAGAACGCTGCCATCCAGCCTCTCATCCCGCAGACACTGAGAAGCGCAGGCTTGCTTGCGCTCCACAGTGTCTCTCTGTGAGGGCATCCAGATGAGCCGAGTTAATGTCCAATGAACTCGGCTCACCTCATGCACGTCACTGACAGCGTGGGAAAATTCTCCTGCACTCAGCGCTTCAGCGTGGGAGAATTCTCACACTGAAGCGCTGAGTGCAGGAGAATTCTCCCACGCTGTCAGTGACGTGCAGGAGGTGAGCTGAGTTCATTGGACATGAGCTCACCTTATGCACGTCACTGACAGCGTGGGAAAATTCTCCTGCACTCAGCGCTTCAGCGTGGGAGAATTCTCACGCTGAAGCGCTGAGTGCAGGAGAATTCTCCCACGCTGTCAGTGACGTGCAGGAGGTGAGCTGAGTTCATTGGACATGAGCTCACCTTATGCACGTCACTGACAGCGTGGGAGAATTCTCCTGCACTCACCGCTTCAGCGTGAGAATTTTCCCACGCTGTCAGTGACGTGCATGAGGTGAGCCGAGTTCATTGGACATGAACTCGGCTCATCTGGATGTCGTCACAGAGAGACGCTGAGCAGCGCAAGCAAGCCTGCGCTTCTCAGTGTCTGCGGGATGAGAGGCTGGATGGCAGCGTTCTGCTGCGGTCCAGCCTGTCATCTCGATGTAGCAGAGCTGAAGCTGTCGTGGGAACCATGGAAAGGTAAGGATGAGGTTGCTTTATTATTTTTCTTTTATTGCAGGAGATCGTTGGCTTCAGCTGGAATGGGCGTGATGGTAAGTATGGTTTAATTTAGAACAATAAAGGATTGTGTCTTTATTTCAATTAAAGGACTTTATTCTGGGTGTTTGTGTTTTTTTTAACTTTGACTATGGGGTTAGTAATGGGGGTGTCTTATAGACGCCTCTCCATTACTAACCTGGGCTTGATGTCAGCTGGCATTATAAGCTGACATCAACCCCAACCCTATTACCCCCTGCCACCGCACCAGGGCAGCGTGGAAGAGCGAGGCTAAGTGCCAGAATTGGCGCATCCTATGAATGCGCCATTTCTGGGGCGGCTGACGGCTGGTGTTTCTAGCCTGGGAGGGGGCCAATATTCATGGCTCCCTTCCTGGGCTATTAATATCAGCCCCCAGCTGTCTGCCTAGCCTTTGCTAGCTATTAAATTAGGGGGGACCCCACGTCATTTTTTTGGGGGGGGTCCTCCATTTTAATAGCTAGTAAAGGCTAGGTATTCCGCTGGGGGCTGATATTAGTAGCCTGGGAAGCTCCGTGGGTATTACCCCTTTCCCAGGCTTCAAACATCTGCCCCAGCCGTCTGCTTAACCTCCGCTAGAGCCTAAAATTAAGGGGGACCCCACGCCAATTTTTTTAATAATAAATCCTTTATTTTAATACTAAATGACAAGTACAGTAACCAACACTATCACTGTACTTCATATATATGTGACTGACATGTTTCTATCTATCTAATCTATGTGTGAAGCTCTATTCTGTCTGTTATAAATTGTCAGGTACCGCTGCTGAATTGCCGGCCGGCTTTTTAAAGAGACGGTGCATGAAAACACTATTATTTTTTTTGATAAATCCTTTACGCTAAATGACAAGTACAGTAAGCAGCACTTTCACTGTACTTCGTATATATGTGGCTGACATGTTTATATCTATCTAATCTATGTGTGAAGCTCTATTCTTTCGGTTCTAAATTGTCGGGTACCGGTGTATGCCGCTGCTGAATTGCCGGCTTTTCATGTTTCACTGTTGGCACTGTTCCCATCGATTTGGGCAATCACTGTAATGCCACAACCACCATGGCTGTGGCATTACAGTGAGTGGCAGACAATCCCTGCATGATTGGTGCTCTAAATAGCGCCAGACATGCAGGACACGCTTTTGGTGCACGAACAGTTATCGAACATAACCTCGAACAGCCGAATTTTTTGCAAATCGTTCGGGTTCGTCGAACAACTCGAACACCGCCCAAAACAGCTCGAATTTGAGATTGGCGAACAGTTCTAGTCGAACACCGCTCATCTCTACTTCTGAACTCTGCCGTGCCCCCAGACACTGTATTTTCCCCACATATGGGGTATTGGTGTACTCAGGAGAAATTGCACTAAAGTTTTTGGGGTCCATTTTCTCCTCTTACCCTTGTGAAAAAAAAAAATTGGGGCTCCATGTTATAAACTTCTGTAAAGGTCTTGGGGGTTCAGGGTGCTCACCACACATCTAGATAAGTTTCCTGAGTGGTCTAGTTTCCAAAATGGTGTCACTTGTGGGGGGTTTCCACTGTTTAGGCACATCAGTGGCCCATCCGCTAATTATTCAAGCAATTTTACATTCAAAAAGTCAAATGACGCTCCTTCCCTTCCAAACCCTGCCGTATGCCAAAGCAGTGGTTTTCCCCCACATATGGGGTATCTGCTTACTCAGGAGAAATTGCACAACAAACTGCATGGTGCAATTTCTCCTGTTACCCTTATGAAAATGCAAAATTGGGGGCTGAAAAACATTTTTGTGGGAAAAATGTGAAAATTGTATTTTTACGGCTCAATGTTATAAACTTCTGTGAAGCACTTGGGTGTTCAAGGTGCTCACCACACATCTAGATAAGTTCCATGAGGGGTCTAGTTTCCAAAATGGTGTCACTTGTGGGTGGTTTCCACTGTTTAGGCACATCAGAGGCTCTCCAAACGCAACATGGCGTCCGCTCATTATTCAAGCAAATTTTACATTCAAAAAGTCAAATGGCGCTCCTTCCCAACCCTGCCGTGCGCCCAAACAGTGGTTTTTCCCCACATATGGAGTATCTGCGTGCCCTGGGGAAATTGCACAACAAATTTTGGGGTCCATTTTTTCCTGTTACCCCTGCAAAAATAAAAAAAAATTGGGTCTAAAGTAACATTTTTGTGAAAAAAGTTAAACGTTAATTTTTTTCTTCCACATTACAAAAATTCCTGTGTAAGCACCATAAGGGTTAATAAAGTTCTTGAAAATGGTTTTGAGCACCTTTAGGGGTGCAGTTTTTATAATGGTGTCACTTTTGGGTATTTTCTGTCATAAAGACCCCCTCAAAGTGACTTAAAATATGATGTGGTCCCTAAAAAAATGGTTTTGTAAATTTTGTTGGAAAAATGAGAAATCGCTGGTCAACTTTTAACCCTTATAGCTCCCTAATAAAAAAAATTTGGTTCCAAAATTGTGCTGATGTAAAGTAGACATGTGGAAAATGTTATTTATTAACTATTTTGTTTAACATATCTCTCTGATTTAAGGGCATAAAAATTCAAATTTTGAAAATTGCTAAGTTTTCAACATTTTCGCCAAATTTCCATTTTTTTCACAAATAAACGCAAGTGATATAGAATAAATTTTACCACAGTCATGAAGTACAATATATCACAAAAAAACAGTCTCAGAATCAGGGGGATCCGTTGAAGCATTCCAGAGTAATTACCTCATAAATTGACAGTGGTCAGAATTGTAAAAATTGGACTGGTCATTAACGTGCAAACCACCTTGGGTTGTAAAGGGGTTAAAAAAAAGAACATATGAAAGCATTTCAAAGTAGAGAAGAGCGGATATTTTGAAATTTGAATTTGCCAGCTCCTCCTATTTTTCAATAAACTGATTTGTGGGGAATAAATTTGCCTGAATCTCAATACTTGTAAGCTTGTAATTGCTCAGAAAATACATCTGGGTGAGATGAGAGTGAGAGAGAGTAAGAGAAAAAGAAAGAATCCTGCTGCCCATAACAGAATGCACTTTATAGGTGAGAGAGACAGACAAAAAGGACCCTGCTGACCATAAGAGCTTGCACTCAACATGAGAAAGAAACGCTGTTAACTATAAAAGCAGAAGAGATAAACTCACCCAATGACTCTGGAGATGGAAAATAACTACCATATAAACTGTGGTCCACTGGAAACCAGTAATCTGTGATGGCTCAGGCACTAAACACAAGGTCATAAGATGTCATAACTGTAGAGCATTATGGGGAGGCCTAACAGCAGTGCAAAACGACGTTATCCTGCTCTCAAGTTTTTTTTTTGCCATCAGCAAATTGAATTACAAAATGTTTTAATTCGCGTGACACCACTCATTTCAGGAAATTCCACTAGACTATTGAGAGATATCTGTATTTTCAAAATATGCGATTCAACATTAATAAGAACAAAACTAAAATACTGAGTGTACAGGTATTGCTGTAAGTTGCAAACTCTTAATCAGTATGGCTTATGAGTAGAGCTATGGACATTCCCCTCTTTAAGATTCAAAAGTATTAGGTAAATGTATCAAATAAAACAAATTAGTGAATATTCATGTATAGAGTCAAAAATCCAGAAATAGTAAGTTATACTTTGTGCCCATGGGAAGATGCAGCTGAAAGAGTACAAGCTAAATAGGTTGATTCAATGCTTTACTGAAATACAGTCTACATGTTGGTAACCCATTGTACTTGTAACAAGTAAAATGCATTACACAAATTAATCATCATTTATTATGCTTTGCTTATATAGCGTCAACATATTCCGCAATGCTATACAGACGTTATCATCGCTGTCCCCGTTGAGGCTCACAATTTAAATTCCCTATCAATATGTCATTAGAATGTAGGAGGAAACCGGAGAACCCGGAGGAAACCCACGCAAACTCAAGGAGAACATACAAACTCCTTGCAGATGTTGTCCTTGGCGGGATTTGAACCCAGGACCCCAGAGCTGCAAAGCAACAGTGCTAACCACTGAGGCACCATGCTGCCCTTAAAGCTCCCATCAAATTTGTTATATTTGCTATACATATATTGCAATAATCACATTATATAGCACTGTGCAGTTACAATTGCTCATTTTGCCTTTCTACCCAGTAAACTCTTCTGTTTTCTCTGCTCTATGCAGAAACAGGAAGTCTCTTTTCCCCTACTTGAGTCATCCCCCTCTCATGCCAGACTATGATTAAGAACATAATAGTTTGAAACGCATAAGGCTGGACATATTCCCAGGAATAGCTCTTTTTTTCCGTTTTTGCTTTTTTAATGAATTTCTTAATAAACTAATTGTTTTTAAGCATTTCCCCTTGACCTGTTGCTGGATACCATTTCTAACTTGTGAAACAAACCAAGGTATGTTTAAACATTCCTCAAAGTACCCTCTTTTATTTTAATGACAGTTTTATACCTCCCTGGCACTCTTTCAGTCATCTGGAATGGCTTTTGAACAGTCTTTAAGGAGTTCCCAGAAGTGCTAAGTAGTGATGAGTGAACATGCTCGGATAAGGGGCTATCCAGGCATGCTCAGGTGCTTGACAATATGTGCGAGTCATCGCAGCTAACAAATAGGCAATCCCTGCACGTGTCACGGCTGTCTAACAGCCAAGAGACATGTAGCTGTGACAACTCAAATATAGTTTTCGAGCACGCCGAAGATACTTGGTAAGCACTAGAGATGAGCGTTGTTCTACTCGAACTGTTCGCCAATCTCAAATTCGAGCTGTTTTGGGCGGTGTTCGAGCCGGTCGGCGAACACGAACAATTTGAGAAAAATTCGGCTGTTCGAGGTTATGTTCGATAACTGTTCGTGCACCAAAATCATAACTGGATTTTTTCTCAGTAATGATGAAAATTAATGTTAATACGCAGTTTGAGTGTACAGCGGGGCGGGGGGAGGGGCAGGGGATGGATCTCTGCAGGAACAATGAAGATCTCCATTTTTTTTTCTCTTTCCCGCATTTGCAGTGGGGAGGTGCAATCTGTCAGCCTATCAGCAGCGCACACACGGAGCGAAGTGCTTTTTTTCACACAAGCAAGGGCATGTGTGATTGGCAGTGTATGTCACATGTCCTTGCCCTATAAGACCAAGCCATTTTCCCCGTCGCCACCATTTTCTCACTGCTGCAGCTGCGTGTTTGACGGCACCGCTGTTGCTGTGTGCGCTATACCTTGTTAATTTCAAGCCAATTTTCGCACAAATATACAGATAGCTTGGGAGTAGGGAATAGTTGTGATTGCAGTCCTTTTAAGGACTAGGTTACAGCATTTCCTACGACTTTTATCAGGCAGGTCTGTGCTCTTAAATAGATAGATTGTGGGAGTAAAGACTAATTGTAATTGGAGTCCTTTTCAGGACTAGGTTACATCAGTTCCTATCAGTTTTTGCCAGGCAGGTCTGTGCCAGTGCTGTGCAAGTTTTTTTCACAGCATTTGGCTGAATCTAGCAAAGCTAATCCTTTTTGGCCTATTGCAGAGTGTGTTAGTCAGTGGAGTAGCCTATCTGTGTTGCAAGATATACCACCTGTGTATAGAATACCAATTTTTTTACTGCACCTAGTGAAGTAAAATCTTTTGGGCATAGCATCATTCTATTAGTCCATCTATACTGACCTCCATCAGGTTGCAAACTGAATATAATTTTTTTCTGCATCTAGCTCTGAAAAAATATTTGGGCTTCTAGCGGTGTGCGGGACTTGGTCTATTAGTCCATCTATACTGACCTCCATCAGGTTGCAAATTAAAAATATTTTTTTTCTGCATCTAGCTCTGAAAAAATATTTGGGCTTCTAGCAGTGTGTGGGACTTGGTCTATTAGTCCATCTATACTGACCTCCATCAGGTTGCAAATTAAAAATAATTTTTTTCTTCATTTAGCTCTGAAAAAATATTTGGGCTTCTAGCAGCGTGTGGGACTTGTTCTATTAGTCCATCTATACTGACCTCCATCAGGTTGCAAATTAAAAATAATTTTTTTCTGCATCTAGCTCTGAAAAAATATTTGGGCTTCTAGCGGTGTGTGGGACTTGGTCTATTAGTCCATCTATACTGACCTCCATCAGGTTGCAAATTAAAAATATTTTTTTTCTGCATCTAGCTCTGAAAAAATATTTGGGCTTCTAGCAGTGTGTGGGACTTGGTCTATTAGTCCATCTATACTGACCTCCATCAGGTTGCAAATTAAAAATAATTTTTTTCTTCATTTAGCTCTGAAAAAATATTTGGGCTTCTAGCAGCGTGTGGGACTTGTTCTATTAGTCCATCTATACTGACCTCCATCAGGTTGCAAATTAAAAATAATTTTTTTCTGCATCTAGCTCTGAAAAAATATTTGGGCTTCTAGCGGTGTGTGGGACTTGGTCTATTAGTCCATCTATACTGACCTCCATCAGGTTGCAAATTAAAAATAATTTTTTTCTTCATTTATCTCTGAAAAAATATTTGGGCTTCTAGCAGCGTGTGGGACTTGTTCTATTAGTCCATCTATACTGACCTCCATCAGGTTGCAAATTAAAAATAATTTTTTTCTGCATCTAGCTCTGAAAAAATATTTGGGCTTCTAGCAGTGTGTGGGACTTGGTCTATTAGTCCATCTATACTGACCTCCATCAGGTTGCAAATTAAAAATAATTTTTTTCTGCATCTAGCTCTGAAAAAATATTTGGGCTTCTAGCGGTGTGTGGGACTTGGTCTATTAGTCCATCTATACTGACCTCCATCAGGTTGCAAATTAAAAATATTTTTTTTCTGCATCTAGCTCTGAAAAAATATTTGGGCTTCTAGCAGTGTGTGGGACTTGGTCTATTAGTCCATCTATACTGACCTCCATCAGGTTGAAAATTGAATAAAAAAATTTTCTGCATCTAGCTCTGAAAAAATATTTGGGCTTCTAGCGGTGTGTGGGACTTGGTCTATTAGTCCATCTATACTGACCTCCATCAGGTTGCAAATTAAAAATATTTTTTTTCTGCATCTAGCTCTGAAAAAATATTTGGGCTTCTAGCAGTGTGTGGGACTTGGTCTATTAGTCCATCTATACTGACCTCCATTAGGTTGCAAATTAAAAATAATTTTTTTCTGCATCTAACCCAGCCAATAGTTTTGGCCTAATACCACAGTTTGGCCACTCAGCTCTGCTCGGTTACCATCCATTGTTTTTTTGTGCAAACAACTCCAGAGTTGTGAATTAGTTAACCACCAAAATGAGTGGAAAAAGGCCTGCTGCTGGTGGAAAGGGGAATAGGCGTGTTGGGAAGGGGAAAAAAGGTTGTGTCCGTGGGGTAGGTGTTAAAGCAACAGTAACATCTGCAGAAGAAAGACCATCTTCCAGCCAAACTAAAATGTCTACTTCTTTTAGCGGACAATGTGATAAGATCCCTTTCTTACGGCCACGCCAATCGCTACAAATTCCAGATGAGGCACAAAAACAGCAGGTGCTTCAACGGATATCAAGTGCTCCTTTAAGTGGGCTCTCCTCCACATCAACTTCAACATCACAAATACTCCAGTCCTCAAAGGTGTCACCCAAATCGCACTTGCTTCCTCACAGCTCCCAAATCTCCAGCTGCCCGTCTGAGTATGAGGTAGAACAGATGGTTGAGTCTGCAGAGCTGTTTACTCATACTATAGCCTGGGAATCAGAGGTCGACTCCAGCGCTTCTGTGAATCCAGACGAGGAAATGATCTGCACTGATGCCCAGAATCTTTATGAGTCGGATCCAGGACCAGACGCAGAAGGTTCTGACCATAATGTAGACCCTCATTCCCAAACTGTAACTCCTGTTGGTGGAGACAATGAGGAAGACGATGATAAGACTCAAATACCTGATTGGAGCGACAACTTTAGTTTTTTGTCAGGGCAGGAACAGGTTGGCTCTGAGGACGACGGGTGTGATAACGCACAGGGTGATGATGATGAGGTCGGAGATCCCACTTACTGTCAACCCACAGTCAGCCAAGAGATGAGGTCAGCAGAGGAGGTGGAGGAAGATGCTAGTGACGACGAGGTCAGGTTGCGCCTTCCTGGACAGAGACGTAGTACTGGAAGCACGTCAACAACTGCATCCTCAAACACAACTCTGCCTCTCACCACAAGTCGTGGTGGCTCTTCAGGTCGCATGGGTGCTAAGCCTTGCATAGCCTGGGCATTTTTTCAGATCGATAAAGATGACCCAACTCGTGTTATCTGTAACATTTGTCAGCAAAAGCTAAGTAGAGGCCAAAAAATACATAGTTTGAGTACTTCATGCATGAACCGGCACATGGACATGAAGCATAAGTTGCAGTGGGAAGCTCAGTGTGCTACAATGCGGCCTAGCCGGCCGGGCCAATCACCGTCTGCCATATCTTGTGCATCCGCGGCCTCTTCATCCTCTGTGACTGGGGGGACAGCAGTCACACCTGTTTTGGGGCGCAGACCTGCCACCTCTTTACCCGCAACAGCCAGCGTGATTGGCAGGTCATCATTTTCTTTGGAGGTGGTAACACCAGCTGGTGTTGAGCGCTGTCCGACATCGATAGCACCACCTTTGGATCAAGGCAACCTAACATGTCCGCCTGCATCTTCCTCACAGACCGGCAGTTTGCCGGGGACACCCTTATCAACCCCGTCTAAGCACAATAGCCAGCCCTCGGTCCCTCAGATGTGGACAAGTAAAAGACCATTTCCTCCTAGCCATGAGAAAGCTAAGAGGTTGAATTTCACCATCTGCAAGCTCTTGGCTACAGAAATGCTGCCTTTCCGCCTGGTGGACACAGAGGATTTTCGAGACCTTATGTCCGTCGCAGTGCCCCAGTACCAGATGCCCAGTCGGCACTACTTCTCAAAGAAAGGTGTGCCTGCGCTCCACCAGCATGTCGCACACAACATCACCGCTTCTTTGAGAAACTCTGTGTGTGACAGGGTGCATTTCACCATAGACACTTGGACGAGTAGGCATGGACAGGGGCGTTACATGTCGCTGACTGGGCACTGGGTAACTATGGTGACAGCAGGACAAGGGGCTGCTGTCCAAGTCTTTCCGTCCCCACGAGTTGTGCGTCAATCCTCTTTATGTCAAAGTTCCTCCACTGCTTCTGCCTCCTCAACCTCCTCTCAGTCTTCCACCTGCACCCAAAGCCTGTCTGGTCATGCCACAAGCTTTCTAACTGCGCAGAAGGGATCCTGCACACCTCCTTACTATGCAGTAGGGCTCAACGTCATCAGGCGGTTTTTACATTGAAATGTCTGGGAAATATGAGTCACACAGCTGAGGAGTTGTGGTCAGCTCTGGAGAACCAATTTCATGAATGGTTGTCTCCACTGGACCTGAAACCAGGGAAGGCCGTGTGAGACAATGCTGCAAACCTGGGTGCGGCCCTTCGCCGGGGCAATGTCACACACGTGCCTTGTATGGCTCACGTGTTGAACCTGGTTGTCCAGCAATTTTTAGCCCACTATCCCAGACTAGATGGCCTTCTGCAGAGGGCACGGCCGCTGTGTGCTCACTTCCGCCGTTCGCATCCCGCAGCTCAGCGACTTACATCTCTACAGAAGTCGTTGGGCCTGCCACTTCACCGGCTAAAATGCGATGTGTCTACCCGGTGGAATTCAACTCTGCACATGTTGCAGCGACTGTGGCAGCACCGACAAGCCCTGGTGCAATACGTTCTTCCCTTATCACTCCTAAACACTTTTTGCATAATAATTTGGAACGCGGTGTACATGTGCTTTTCCACAAAACACCAGTGGTTCACGTAGTGAATCTTACAGTTCTAACTTGCCAACCGTGGTCTGTATGGAATTGTTCAATAAAGGGCCCAAAATTAAGATAACATAGATGGGAGAGGTCTCTATGAATAGGAATTCCTAAGTATTTGATACCCTGTGAGGGCCAGGCAAAGGGAAAGTTGGACTGGATGGAATCCTATATGGATTTAGGGAGGGAGACATCGAGGGCCTCAGACTTCGCTGCATTGATTTTAAAATTTTACCATGTAACAAAGTGATCTATTTCAGCCATAACAGCAGGGATGGATATATGTGATTGAGTGATATATACTAGGACATCATCAGCAAATAGAGAGCACTTGTACTCGGTGCCTCCCACCTCAATCCACCTAATATTGGGGTTATGGCGAATTGATGAGAGCAGGTGCTCCGTCACTAGGATGTATAAGAGAGGGGACAGAGGACATCCCTGCCTTGTCCCATTGGTGATTGTGAAAGGTGATGAATATGTTCTGACGCACCCCCTGGGCCTTGGGACACCCGGAGCCGGACACTTTTTGGTGGATGCTGGTGGTTGTAGTCTTCGTGGCGGCGATCCGGTTCCGTGGCTCAGGGCGGTCAAACCAGTGGCGGAACTATTTATGTGGTTTTGATGTTTAAATGTCCGACTACGCCACCCGTGGATTGCGGTCAGAGTGAACCGCCGCTACAGGGCAGACCGCTAAGGCTGGTGTTGTGGGTGCAGCAGAGCGTAGCATAACTCCCCACGGGAGGAGTATAGCCTCAGGGCAGTGTATGCGGAGGATGGGGGTGATGGTGCAGGGCAGCAGCAGTAACGACACGGAGTCAGTGATGCAGTTCAGGGCCTTTACTCACAGTTCTTATTATCCAGACCACGTCTGCAGGTAACGGCTGCCCACGTCGTACTGTGCTCACCAGGTGAGGGGCTCAGACAACTCCCAGATAACTTTGGAGCGCTTCACAGGACCCCCTTTGTGTGTCCTTTGTCTGGCCTTTCTTACCAACACTTCTGTCCGGCTGCCTCGGGCCTCCTCTTGGTAAACTTGGCGCCAGTTTCCCTGACCCTATGTGGTGCCTTCCTAGCGGGTGGAGCAAGGGGCTGCGCCACATAAAATGTCAGAGCCTCCGGTTTCTAGCTGAGGGTCGTTTCCTGCCTCCACTAGTTCGGGGACCGGTCTCCCCCTTTGGCCTGACCCCTCCACGCAGGTGGATTCGGGCGTGCGGTGGCGACTCGCCCGTCCGCACCCCTGGGATCCCTTCATTCCTCGTTCCTGGAGCCTTCTCCGCTCCTCTTCCTTCCTTCTCCCTCTTGCAGGCCTGGGCCTCTGTTACTAGGCCCGCCTCCGGAGCAGAGCTCATGCAGAGCCCCTGCTCCCTGCCACTTCTGCTCAGACTTCTCTGCACTGAACTAAGATGGTGCCCACCTTTTATACTCCCTTCTCAATGCACCCAGGAACTGCTTCCTCCCTGCTCCTGCACTGCAGGGTTCCCCTTCCTCAGTGTTCCCTCCCCCCACTCCAGCCAGGGACAGGGACTGTCGTGCCCATCTCAGGGGCATATTGGTCGCCCTGCCCCACGGCAATGTGGTGTAATGCATGCAGGTGTCGGGTCCTGATCCACACTCCATCCTTATCTGAGAGTGAGATATCACACCTCTGGGTGAGGTGCAATACGTCTGTAGCAACCGAGCCCTCGGTGCTACAGTTCCATTTATCTTCAGCCTAGGTGACGTATTGTGATACAGGGCCGTGATTTTGGCTATAAAAGGGTCCCCTAGACCCCTACCCCAAGCTTTTTAAGAGAATCATATATGGCGTGCCAGGAGACTCTATGGAATGCTTTCTCAGCATCCAACGAGAGTATCTACTTACAAATTTTTAACTGCATCTAGCCCAGGAAATACTTTGTGCCTAGTAGCAGTGTCTGCTAGTCAGCGGATTATCCCGGCTGTTAAGCAAGCTACACCACCTGTAGTTTGGACACTTAATTTTTTCAAAGGAAATGCTTCGGGACCACGGGATACTTAGTGAAGAGCATCAGGAGGCACCCCAAGGCATAGGGGCTGGGACTGGCACTAGGATGCCTTGCGGTGGACAGCCGAGCTCGATCCTTATAAAAGCTTTTTAACTGCAGCAGCTTTAGTGGACGCTACTGGAGCTGGAATTACGCGGCTGCTGGCATGAGACTTGCCCTCCAATAGATCCTTGTAAATGGATTTAAACTGTATTCATTCAAATTAGAGGGACAATTTAAATTAAAAAGCTTAGAGCTGCCTCCACCACAGGGGGGCTCTCTCGACCCACCAGCGGACAGGCACCAGTATTGGGAGAGGGGGGCTGGCCGTCAGGGTTCACCGCGGCTCTGGCACAAACCCGGCGACACGGAGGTGGCACGGGCAGGAGCGGACTGGCCGTCTCGGCTTCTCACTTTTTGGATTTTAGAAGGGCATGACATGCCTATATCTGTGTCTCCCCCTCCTTTTACTCCTCCACCTCTTTTCTTTTCGCATGACTATATGTACTTGTCACTTTTCCATGTGTTAGTTGTGTCTTCTGAGCAGTTTGTCAGCTTTTGGACACCTTTGAAGGTGTTTTCTATGTGTTTCTATGTGTTTTTGTTTGCCTGCAATTGGTTTTAACGGTGTTCGAAGGTGTTCGACGAACAGTTCGACGAACAGTTCGGCGAACACACGGGTGTTCGACGAACCGAACCCGAACACTACGGGGGTGGCTCAACACTAGTAAGCACCTGAGCGTGCTCGGATAACCCCTTATCTGAGCACGTTCAGTCATCACTAGTGCTAAGCACTTGTTGGCTGCTTTACATTCACTCTTTGACCCAACTCATCCAAAAGCAGCTCACATGATTGTAGAGACCATGTTATCTGACACAGCACTTCATCCTTCTCCTTCTTGGTCAGGTAGCCCTTATATAGCTTGAAGCTTTGTGTCATTGTCCTGTTGCAACACAAATGATGGTCCCACTAAATGCTAACAAGATGGGATGGCATCTCGTTATAGAATGCTGTAGTAGCAATGCTGGGTAAGTGTGCCTTGAATTTGGAATAAATCACCAACAGTATCACGAGTAAAACACCCCACACCATCACAATTCCCCCTCTATGTTTCACAGTGGTCATAATACATGTAAAAATTATTTGCTCAGCTTTTTTGCATCTCAAAAAGTAACGGTGGATGGTACCAAAAATATCAAGTTTTGACTCATCAGACCGCAGTTCATATTTCCACTGATCTAAAGTCCTGACCTTGTGTTTCTTGACCCAAACAAGTTTCTTCTTGTTTGTGTTCCTCAGTAGTGGCTTCTTTGCAGTAACCATAGAAGCCTGCTTCTCGCAATCTCCTCTGGACAGTTTATGTTGAGATGTGTGTTCATCATTTACAAGGTTTGTTATCTGAAGTAATGTTATCTAAGGTGGTGTCAATTTAAGGCTTCTGAGGCTGGTAACTCTGATGAAGTTATCCTCTGCAGCAGAGGTAATTCTTGGTCTTCCTTTCCTGAGGCCTGGAGCAATGGGGCTTTGCCTAGCAGCATGTTTGCTGTAGGGCACCAGGTAGCTCCCCCTGTTGGTGCACTGTTGCTGCAGCAGTGGTCAGCATATGGCGCTGCATCTTATAGGTTAGGGACCCACTGAGAAGTTCATCATGACACGGTAGCGGGCTTCATATACTCTGATCATAATGTTAACTACATGTTCATTTTTGAAAAAAATTTTCTTAGCCGCAAAAGATGAATATATAATTTTTGGATGTGCGGTCCATGTCTTTTCTTTTTTTTCTACAGTAATGGTGGATTGCTGTTTCTCTTTACTTATTTGAGTGGTTGATACCATATTCTGGCTCAGAATAATTGTGGAATAAAGCTCATCACTGTATGAAACTGTGCACTAACACTGCCATTGCAAAATACACCTGAAGGTTTGTCAATTCCAAAAGGAAATCTTGACAAGTCTTGTTACCTGTTAATCTGAAGATATTCTATGTAACTACCTGATAAAGCTGAGAGAATGCCAAGGTAGTATCAGGCTGTCACGAAAGTAAAAGGGGGGTAATTTGAGTAATCTAAAGCTTAAAACATATTCTTGTTTGTTTCCCACGTTTCTTTACTCCTTAATTCTATATGTGTTCTTTAGTGGCTTGAGTCTGAATCTACAATGTGCACATTACAATAAGAACTAGGAAACCATTGTATGAAAAGGTGTGTCCAAAGTTTTGACTATATATATATACATACATACTGTATATATATACATATATACTACACGCACATATATAAGTAACTGTACAATATGCCATTACTATTATTGTAAGACCTGTTAAGAAAGTGGCATAAATAGTCTTTTACTCAGAGGAACTTAATTTGTTTTTACGCTTGTCAGATTTCTGTTTAATGTAAGCATGCTGAGAATCAAGATTAGAACATCTCTTTTTCACTGACCAGTTATTGAAATGTCAAACCAGCTACAGAGCGCTTTCCATTTGCTTTAATGCTTGATGCAGCATTTAAAAGATGATCCCAGTGAAACAAATCCTCTAATAGTCACTGAAACATTGCTTCCATTAACAGCTCTTGATGTAGTCTGGCTTGAAACATGGAAAATGCTCACAGTGATTTCAGTCAATGGAAAACACAGCAATGCTTCATTTTTTCAAGGAATTGGGAGGTCGATGAAACAAAAATAAAATTTCTACAGTAACTTTACTCCTGGGGAAACTAAAATGATTTCAGATTTGTGTCTTCTCTTCCACTAAGCTATAAAAGCGTGTCTCTAAAGATACTGGGCTTACGAGAATGGAAAAGCCAATTAGATATATAAAGGGCAGAGCAATACACACTACCTTTTTCTAGTCTAATGTACATTTGCTAAATTACTAAGTTTATAGCTATTACAACTTCAATTCAGGATGAACTAAATATAGATAGAGGAAGGATCAGCGCGTAGAGAGTCTAAGCATTGCATTGATATGGGCAAATTAAAACTCTTACATATTTTTCATCTTTACTTTTTGAGGTGCTACCTGTTTTTTATTATAGAGAGGTGTGGAGTTTGGCCTTGGGTCTTGCACCTACATTTTCCATTGTGAATCCATTTGGATTCTGTTCAAAGCAGCACAATACAGCCT
Organism: Phyllobates terribilis; assembly: GCF_046119375.1. Classification (NCBI taxonomy): domain Eukaryota; kingdom Metazoa; phylum Chordata; class Amphibia; order Anura; family Dendrobatidae; genus Phyllobates; species Phyllobates terribilis. The sequence goes on along the minus strand of NW_027362771.1, from coordinate 203,256,006 downwards.
ACTCCTTGCAGCTGCTGACCTGGGGCTCAGCTCAGCACACAAAATCCTGATAAGTAACACCATGACTCTGTGTGTGGCGGTGCACCTTAACCAAGTCAGCAAAGAGGATATTTGTACTCCTGATCCTAAAGTATTCTTCATATCTATATTGTTCTCTACTCTACAGGTTCCTCAGATACAGTAGCTGTATTTGAGAAATGCAATTTTGCTTTTGTGCATTGTTTCTATTAGAGTTGGTGTAAATCAATTCACAGGACCCAGTCCAGCATCCAGGTCCGAAATCTCTGACGTTGGATATGAGGCTTGAGAACCACCACTTAGTTCCTGACATTTGCAACTTTTCTCTTGATTAGCCGTCATGGCACAACTTAATCATTGTGGCATGACACATGTATGATGTCAAGCCAGTTCGGTTAATGAAAGGAAGAGCAGTGGATGCTGGGAGGTAGAAGCTGTTTTTTAGGGCTCCCTTTCAGCAGACAGAGCTTACTGATCTGACTGCACGACTGGGTCCTGAAAATTGCCTCCATAGTTTGCACAGTGTGTGCCTTTGTACGGTCTGCTGCTTTAAAGTAAATTTATCATGGCAAAATTACTTAAGTACATCTATATGTAGGACAATTTTGTCAGTGAAGAAGCAAACCTGTCGTTCTAAAATTTGTGATACACATTTTAATAAAGTGTTCTTTAAAGTAATGTGCAAATTACACCCTTCAGTCAATATGAACGAAGAGCGCATCCCAAAGCTTTATTGACTGACAGTGCTGAATATGACAGAAGTGTGTATATTTTTACCATTCCACCCCCTGAGAATTTTTTTCTCCCATTTTTAAGTACACTGTAAAAAAAGTGAATGGTGAGATTCAAAATAACAACTTGGGCTACAAAAAAACTATGCCTCATACAAGCTATACTCATGAAAAAATCCTAGCCTAAAAGTATCTACCAAGATTAAATAATAATAATTCTGCATAATAAGAGTAATGCAAATATAAGTTTTGCTTACCATTAAACAGGTTGTTTATCTATTATTTTCCAAGTGGCTGCATATTAGTAAAAAAAAAAAAAACATATAGTCACCCACTGAACCCTGCCATTACGGCTACTACTGCCCATGCCCCCAATAGGTTTTCACCTTATCTCTTCAGGCATGAATGGCCTGTGACTGTTGCAGCCAATTAGTGCTCGCAACAGTGAAGAGTTGTTTACTGCTGTAACAATCATGTGATGATCCCTGTTAGCTTAAGCGAGGAGACCAGCGTGGAACACGAGCAGCAGTATTAGTAATGGTAGGTGAGTACATGTTTTATTTTCTAATTCTATTATATTTTTTGAGTCATGCTTTCATTGATTTTTGATGCCAAATATAGAACAAGATGCTGCAGTTTTTAATCCACGTGGAAACGTAATGGACCTGATATGCTAATGGGGATCCTACCGATCACATTTGATCTAAAGATAATCAATAGATCTTGGAATAATGACTTCCACAATTGAATGTATTTAAATAAAATGCTCCTATGCTGAGATATTCTTATAAATGTGCCCCTGCTGTGTACTGTGTAATGGCTGTGTGTGACCGTGCAAGAACAGGGTCTGATCATACCACATCTCCTGGGCAGGGGAGGAAGCAACAGAATATACAGACATTACAGCAGAGGATCATAGCCGATTCTTTCTTTGAAGTAAAACATTGTTTAAAAACCTCACAAAAAGTATCAGCTGTGATCACATGCTGTAATGTCTGTTTGCTCCCCTTTGCTTCCTCCTAGGAGATGTGGTATGATCAGACCATGTTCCTGTACAGTCAGACACAGCCATTACACAGTACACAGCAGGGGCACATTTATAAGATTATCTCAGCACAGGAACATTTTATTTAAACAAATTCATTTGTGGAAGTTATTATTCCAAAATCTATTGATAAAAATGAACTTTAGTTCATAAGAAAACCCCTTTAACACCTTTTTGACGTAAGGTGTAATAATACATCTCTGTGACCTGGGCCTTAATGACCAGGTATGTATTATTACGCCTCGGTGATCGCGCCGGCACAGAGGCTGTGAACTGGCAATGAAATAAAAGAGCAATTATTCACTGAACAATTGAGTGCCAGGAATTACTCACCAGTATCTGACTGCCAGATCCTCTCTAAAGCCAGTGGCTCTTAAAGGAGCAACAGAGAGAAGTAGGAAATTTGAGTTTTTTTTCTATATGTATGTCCCCACCACGGCTTTATATAACCCTTTGGGGGCTTAAGCAAAACTATGCAGTCTTGTGCTTGGAGAGGACCATTAAAAATCCTTTAGGGAATTTTTAACAGTTATATGGAGCATTCTGAACAATAGGAGATGTAACATAATAGCAAAATAGGAAAAATGCACAGTCACAGGTAGCTTGACAAAAAATATTAATATAGACCAAAAGTATTTTACTTTGACAGCCTGAGAGATATAAAGTAGTTGAAATCGTATGTTTTGAAATAAGGGAGGTTTTATTAGTGCTGGAAGAGTTTTACAAAGAGCGAGTTACTTTATTTATCAAAGATTGAAAATAATTATGTATTAATACAGTAAGTTTAAAGCCTTGTTGTGTCCTATCAACATCAATATTTTCTCTCTGATCCATCTCATTCTTTAAACACTGACAGCACATAGAATCAAGCCACCGACCAATGTCACCTACTGTACAAAAGATCATAATTGTCTAAAAACCTGTGGGAAAACCAAGCAGAAGGACACAAAAGTATCTACTGTCAGTCACTAACCTGATAATGAGAAAGGACTATGCCAAGATAAAAATGCTTTATGTCACCATAACAATGTTCATACCTACCCTGTGCTGATGTAGTAGCTTTGCTGCACAGTAAGATATCTATGAAATAGCAAAGTGGATTAGAATACTCTAGTTTGAAAAGTTCTCTTCTAGTAGAAAATTGCTCTCATTGCATAACTTTCACTCTTAACCATGGGGCTATAAGTTTTCAATTATTTGAGAAACCAGGTGTTCTCTCTTTTCTCAAGAATACTAAAACTCGAAGCAAAGCTCTTCCTTTATTATGCATTATGTAAGCCTGAATATTAAAAAAGAGGTAGCACCAAAGAACATAATATTATTTAGTGTGCAATAAAAAGGACTTTCTTAAGCTCCTTGTGCTCAACAATGTAGCATCTCTTTAAATTAAAGACCATTGAATTTAGTAAAACAAATTAAATTGTGTCATTTTGTCACTGAATCATTGTTTCCATTATTATTCATTATGTAGTGTTGTTTCAAACATGGAAATGGTTGTGGAAAATATTACTTAATGCATCCCATGTCATCGAGCTAATGAATCAATCTGAAAATTAATTAAAATTAATTTGTTTTCTAATAAAGATATATTTGAAGACTGATATATAACCTTATTTATTTTTTTCCCACATATAAATCACATTGTATAAATTAGATAAATTTGTTTGCATTTTGCAGTGAGAAATAAGTATTTGATCCCCTACAAACCATTATGAGTTCTGGCTCCTACAGACCAATTAGATGCTCCTAATCAAGTCGTTACCTGCATTAAAGACAGCTATCTTACATAGTCACCTGTATAAAAGACTCCTGTCCACAGACTCAATTAATCAGTCAGACTCTAACCTCTACAAAATGGGCAAGACCAAAGGGCTTTCTAAGGATGTCAGGGACAAGATCATAGACCTGCACAAAGCTGGAAAGGGTTGCAAAACCATAAGTAAGATGCTGGGTGAGAAGGAGACAACTGTTGGTGCAATAGTAAGAAAATGGAAGAAATACAAAATGGCTGTAAATCGACATCAATCTGGGGCACCATGCAAAATCTCTCCTCATGGGGTATCATTGATCATGAGGAAGGTGAGAGATCAGCCTAAAACTACACGGGGGGAACTTGTTAATGATCTCAAGGCAGCTGGGACCACAGTCATCAAGAAAACCATTGGTAACACGTTACACCTTAAAGGTTTAAAATTCTGCAGTGCCCGCAAGGTCCTCCTGCTCAAGAAGGCACATGTACAGGCCTGTCTGAAGTTTGTCAATGAACACCTGGATGATTCTGTGAGTTATTGGGAGAAGGTGCTGTGGTCAGATGAGACAAAAATTGATCTCTTTGGCATTAACTCAACTCGCCATTTTTGTTTGAAGAAGAAGGATGAGTACAACCTTAAGAACATCATCCCAACCATGAAGCATGGTGGGGAAACATTATACTTCATGTATCATGAGATTTTGGCCAAAAACCTCCTTCCCTCAGTAAGAGCATTGACGATGGGTCGTGGCTAGGTCTTCCAGCAAGACAATGACCCAAAACATACAGCCAAGGCAACAAAAGAGTGGCTCAAAAAACAGCACAGTAAGGTCATGGAGTGGCCTAGCCAGTCTCCAGACCTTAACCGCATAGAAAACTTATGGAGGGAGTTGAAGCACCGAGTTGCCAAGCAACAGCTTCAAAATCTTAATAATTCAGAGATGATCTGCAAAGAGGAGTGGACCAAAATTCCTCCTGACATGTGCGCAACCCTCATCATTAACTACAAAAAAGTCTGACTGCTGTGCTTGCCAAGAAGGGTTTTGCCACCAAGTATTAAGTGTAGTTTGCCAGAGGAATCAAATACTTATTTCTCACTGCAAAATGCAAATAAATTTATCTGATTTATACAATGTGATTTTCTTGATTTTTTTTTGGATATTCTATTTCTCAATATTAAAATTAACGTACTTTTAAAATTATAGACTGTTCATGTCTTTGTCAGTGGGCAAACTTACAAAAACAGCAAGGGATCAAATACTTATTTCCCTCACTGTATATAGTATATACTTCTCGTGCGCACATCATATTATGTTTAATCATAGAAATCCAGAAGATTACTATACTGTAGGTCCATTTTAACTTTTTACAACCCACAAAGACAAAATGAACAAACAGCGGTAATTTGCAGATATCTCAAATGCAAATTTTTTAATACATCATAATGTGGATATAACTGGGGGTATCAACCTTTGCAATTAAAGCACCTGTAAATCTATAAACTATAATTTCTAGTTTTAAGTTAAGAACAAAGTTAAGTTATGAAAATGAATGATGCTTTTTATGTCAGAAATTGCTCCATGATCAGGCCTGGCCAAACCCTTAGACTGGATACACAGGCACCATTTTCACACATTTTCTTTGGCTTTTTTGAAGGCAAATTTTTTTAAGTTAAAAAATAGTTTAAAGTCCATAGTAACATGCTAGAAAGTCTTTATGTACAGTGTTTAAGTTTTTTTATTATTATTTTTTATGAATTTTTGGGGTCAGTGGCATTGTAGTTTGTGCTCTTTATATCTAATTTTCTGGTGTCTTTCTTTATAAGACTAAATGAACACCAAAAACATATGTATTAAATGTTACTAAATAAAAATAACTCCCAAAACTGCTAGACATTGGTGTTAAGAACGTGTTCATACTCACAACAGGGAAAAACAGCACCTGCTGCATAAAGAACCCTTAAAGCACCACTTCAGCATTTTTTCTTATCTTACCACTGGAGTGGTATCAGTAATCTCAGATCCCTGCCCCTAGTATTATACTCACCAGCCACTGTCTTCATCTGTTATCGAAGTCGCACCAGTCGGTCTGTTTGTGCCCTACAGGATCGCTCTAGTGTTTGCTGGATGAGCCAGAAGTCACTACTTAATGTAAGTATATGAAAGGCAGAAGAAAGCTCTTATAAACTGAGAGCTTGTGACCGTTCCCTCTGTCTTCAGGTCAATCAAAAATTACGGTCACAAGATGTCGGGTCGGGACTGGAGCGGCTCCAGTAAGAGCTGAAGACGTTTGCTGGTAGGTAAACTGCTCAAAAAAATAAAGGGAACACTCAAATAACACATCCTAGATCTGAATGAATGAAATATTCTTATTGATTACTTTGTTCAGTACAAAGTTGAATGTGCTGACAACAAAATCACACAAAAATCATCAATGGAAATCAAATTTATTAACCAATGGAGGCCTGGATTTGGAGTCATCTCCAAAAATAAAGTGGGGGTGACTCCAAATCCAAAGTTGGATTGAGGCTGATCCAACTTTGATGTAATGTCCTTACAACAAGTCAAAATGAGGCTCAGTATTGTGTGTGGCCTCCACGTGCCTGTATGACCTCCCTACAATGCCTGGGCATGCTCCTGATGAGGTTGCGGATGGTCTCCTGTGGGATCTCCTCCCAGACCTGGACTAAAGCATCCGCCAACTCCTGGACAGTCTGTGGTGCAACGTGACGTTGGTGGATGGAGTGAGACATGATGTCCCAGATGTGCTGAATCGGATTCAGGTCTGGGGAACAGGCGGGCCAGTCCATAGCTTCAATGCTTTCATCTTGCAGGAACTGCTGACACACTCCAGCCACATGAGGTATGGCATTGTCCTGCATTAAGAGGAACCCAGGGCCAACCGCACCAGCATATGGTCTCACAAGGGGTCTGAGGATCTCATCTCGTTACCTATTGGCAGTCAGGCTACCTCTGGCGAGCACATGGAGGGCTGTGCGGCCCTCCAAAGAAATGCCACCCCACACCATTACTGATCCACTGCTAAACCGGTCATGCTGAAGGATGTTGCAGGCAGCAGATTGCTCTCCATGGCGTCTCCAGACTCTGTCATGTCTGTCACATGTGCTCAGTGTGACCCTGCTTTCATCTGTGAAGAGCACAGGGCGCCAGTGGTGACTTTCCCGATCCTGGTGTTCTGTGGCAAATGCCAAGTGTCCTGCACGGTGTTGGGCTTTGAGCACAACCCCCATCAGTGGACGTTGGACCCTCATACCATACTCAAGGAGTCGGTTTCTAACCATTTGTGTAGACACATGCACATTTGTGACCTGCTGGAGGTCATTTTGCAGGGCTCTGGCAGTGCTCCTCCTGTTCTTCCTTGAACAAAGGCAGAGGTAGCGGTCCTGCTGCTGGGTTGTTGCCCTCCTACAGCCCCCTCCACATCTCCTGGTGTACTGGCCTGTCTCCTGGTAGCGCCTCCAGCCTCTGGACACTACGCTGACAGACACAGCAAACCTTCTTGCCACAGCTCGCATTGATGTGCCATCCTGGATGAGCTGCACTACCTGAGCAACTTCTGTGGGTTGTAGAGTCCGTCTCATGCTACCACGAGTGTGAAAGCAAAACCAACATTCAAAAGTGACCAAAACATCAGCCAGAAAGAATTGGTACTGAGATGTGGTCTGTGGTCCCCACCTGCAGAACCACTCCTTTATTGAGTGTGTCTTGATAATTGCCAATAATTTCCATCTATTGTCTATTCCATTTGCACAACAGCATGTGAGATTGATTGTCAATCAGTGTTGCTTCCTAAGTGGACAGTTTGATTTCACAGAACTTTGATATACTTGGAGTTATTTTCTGTTCTGTTGTTTAAGTGTTCCCTTTATTTTTTTGAGCAGTGTATATATATATATATATATATATATATATATATACACTGCAATATCTACATAGGTGTATAGAGGCCCATTTCCAACAACTACCACTCCAGTGTTTTAATGGTAAATTGTGTTTGCTAACTGTGTAAGAAGGCTAATGGATGTTTAGAAAACCCTAGAAAACCCTTGCACAAGTATGTTAGCCAGCTGAAAACAGTTTGGCTTATTTAAGAAGCTATAAAATTGACCTTCGTTTGAGCTAGTTGAGAAACTGGAGCATTACATTTGTTTGTTCTTTGAAACTCTCAAAATGGCCAGAAAAAGAGAACTTTCATGTGAAACTCGACAGTCTATTTCTTGTTCTTAGAAATGAAGGCTATTCCATGCAAGAAATTGCCAAGAAACTAAAGATTTCCTACAACGGTGTGTACTACTCCCTTCAGAGGAGAGCACAAACAGGCTCTAACCAGAGTAGAAAGAGAAGTGGGAGGCCCCGCTGCACAACTGAGCAACAAGACAAGTACAGTAGAGTCTCTAGTTTGAGAAATCGACGCCTCACAGCTCCTCAACTGGCAGCTTCATTAAATAGTACATGCAAAACGCCAGTGTCAACGTCTACAGTGGAGGTAATGTGATGGTCTGGGGTTGCTTTGGTGCTGGTAAAGTGGGAGATTTGTACAAGGTAAATGGGATTTTGAATAACAAAGGCTATCACTCCATTTTGCAACGCCATGCCATACCCTGTGGATAGCGCTTGATTGGAGTCAATTTCGTCCTACAAGAGGACAACGACCCAAAGCACACCTCCAAATTATGCATGAACTATTTAGCGAAGAAGCAGGCAGCTTGTATTCTATCTGTAATGGAGTGGCCAGCACAGTCACCAGATCTCAACCCCATTGAGCTGTTGTGAGAGCAGCTTGACCGTATGGTAAAAAGTGCCCATCAAGCCAATCCAACTTGTGGGAGGGGCTTCAGGAAGCATGGGGTGAAGTTTCTCAAGATTACCTCAGCAAATTAACAGCTAGAATGCCAAAGGTCTGCAATGCTGTAATTGCTGCAAAAGGGAGCATTCTTTGACGAAAGCAAAGTTTGAAGGAGAAAATTATTCTTTCAAATAAAAATCATTGTTTCTAACCTTGTCAATGTTTGGACTATATTTTCTATTCATTTTGCAACTCATCCCAAACTTTTGAAAGGTAGTGTAAGTGTATGATGTCTGCTGGTTAGAAAAGAGCTGGAAAGCCCGAAAAAAGCTTCTATACATGGCAGATTTGGTGCTCATCATTACTCCAACAGTAAGATAGTGGGAGCTCCATCTAACTACTTAGACAGAGGAAGTGGGCTCCCTATGTCTAATCACTTAGATGCCACATTTGCAATTGACCTGGCTCCAATATCAGCTATTGCAGTGGAAGTCCAGATCTAAATCACTGCCAGATTCTTCACCATACAAACACTGAAAATGTATACCAAGTGGTTGTGTAAAGAATAACTGGCGTATTATTTTTTTTCCCCCATAAATTAAAAGTACAAGTCAAAATAATAAACTTTGTAATGTATCTTATTAAAGAAATCTCCTTCTTTCTCATCCTAAATTGATCATTAATTCTCCAAATTTTAAGTTAACATGTAAAATGCGTCATCAGCGAATACAGATTTTCCCAATATTGAGACAGGAAATGACAGTTTATGCTCATAAGGTTCTGTGGAGATCTATCCATTTCAGGAGAACATTCAGCATGATGTCCAGCATCTCTCCAACCCCCCTCTCCATAGAATTATACAAGCACCAACTGTCATCTCCTATCTCACTAAAGTGAATAGGTCAGTCGAAGAGGAGATATAAGAAAATGTATCTGTATACAAAGTTGCTTATTGTTATGTGTACTATTGATTTATTAAATAAAAATTAAAATGACGGTTACTTTATAAGCTATGAAACCCATCTGTTTTCTTACAAAATAACCCTGTATAGTATAGCATTGACTTGAGTAACCTAAATAATGATGAGCTGCAATACTAGGCTCGACCCATGGACAAGAGTAATGATATTTCTGGTAGAAAGCAGCTATGTTTTTTCTAATTTCAGGCATATTAAGTGAATTTTTTTCACTTTGGCCTTAAAACCCTTACATAAAATCGACACAGCAAACAACAACTTTTCAATATATATTCAAATTTGTATTGCAAAATAATTAAATCTGCAATCTAATAGGCTACTGTTAAAGGTAGCACTGACTTTTTAAATATTTTTTATGCATAAGACCCACTCTATATACTGTACACTACAAAGGCTATTCTGTTGACATTGGTGCAAGAAGAAAAAAAGTCAACCGGGCCATGCCCCTAGACGAAGAAGACTCAGATGGCTGAAAAGCCATTCCTTTTATATGACCATACATTATTGCGTTTCAGAGTGTGTACCCCTTTTTCACACTAGTGCCGTGACTTTTGATAAACTTCTGTAACTCCATATATAGCTGCTAAATGAAAGAATAAATATATCCACTGTTACTGCTATGATATACGAGGGAAGGTATGTGTCACTCAGGTTGATCTCCTGTGTGAAATGAAACCTACTAAATTTCTGCCAGCATGTTGTATGCTGGGGGTTAACTCTCTTAAAGGGTGTGGCTTTATGGGAATGGCAAAGAGGGTGGGAGGCCATTCCCCTACCTCCCTTCAGGGTGTGGTTGAGCAGAGTTAAATACTGTCAGTAGTTTGTTCTTGGTGGTGTGTGGTCTGGAGAGGGAAGTCTCCAGGCTGTGTTTGGCTGAAGCCAGAGAGCAACACCGGAGGCCTGGTGTTTGCTAAGACTTTACCGTGCTACCTGCAGCGGGAGAGCTTCGCTTGCTAATGGACTCTGTTATACCTTATCTTTTTTTTCCCGTTAACCCAGAGAGGGCCTGTTTATTTTTATGGGACACTGCTGGAAGTTTATGCCACAGAATAAACCAGCAGGAAGTTAACCCAAAATGTGTGTCCGGTGTCTGCCTTTGGAGAGCCGAGCGAGTCATTTTGCCACAGTATTTAACTTTCCGCTTTCCTCTCATATCTTTCCCTTCTCTTTGAAACATGCTGTTATAACCTCATTACTGAAAAAAGTCCCCTTTTGACCAATGATGTGCTGATAACTACTGATCTGTCCCTAATCTGCTCTTTATCGTTAAACTCCTGGAACACCTTTCCCTTACAAAATACTTTACAATGGAAAATATTATCTCTGCATCCATATATGCTATAGAAACTTATAAGCCTTGTTAAAAAAATAAAAGAAAGTCAGAATTGCTGTTTTTGTTTATCCCACCTGAATAAAAGCAATCCAAAACTTGTATATAGTCTATCCAAAAATGGTGCTAAGTCATCAGAAAAATAAAAAAAAGTTATGTGTTTTGGAATACAGTCAAATAAAACAATGTTTAAAGTGTTTTCATTGTGTTAATGTAGGTAGATGAAAAAAAAACTGCTGCTATATTCCCCAATAAATTGCTTTCAAATATTACAACTGATCCCGCAAAAAATAACATATATAGGAATATCAAAAGAAAAATGCATGACTTTTGGAATCTGAAAATTGAAAAATTAAAAAAAGTCTGAAATATCTGTGTCCTTTATTGTCTTGTGGTAATTATTGCCATCCAACTTTGAATCCTTTTCACCTGCAAGTGTTTCACACTTATTGTTATCTGCTTGCCAAATTCCACGTATGAAAGCACAGGGAAAATGCCTAAATGGCAGTGTTTTACTGTTTTTGATAATAAAAGTATCAGGTTTTTTTCCTGAAAACTATTGTAGACAAAATGCATCTGATATTTTACTAAGAAAACTGACACTATTTAACTCTGTTTGCGAGGCCCTAATTATAGTTTTACTGTATGCAGCTGCCTCATTTGCCTCACCTGTATAACACTACCTTAATATTTAAGAAATGAGGCATGAAAATTAAATTTCCTCCCACACACGCTCACATATTTACATCAATCATTGTGTGCAGAAGAGAAAAGAGAAATGGCATAATTAACAGATTTAAGCTAACTGCCAGCCGGTTTTATTTCTTTATTATAGTTTATATGTTGCAAATGTTTTGTCAGTATCTTTTTTGCTTGCACAATCAGCCATGAATTTTGCAGGAAGTTGGCGCCTGAATATGCCAGTTATCCTGTCATATTTGTAAATGAAGATCATTGTAAAGCAGTTAATCCAGACGTCCTGTAACCTATTTTAAGAGCATGCTTTCAGCTAATCACCATAGCATTTGTATTTCAGAAAACCGTTCATATATAAAATGACTGCAGGCGAGATGCAGTGACATTCAGGGAGCTAGTATGTTAGGAGAATATCATTATGACATTTATCATTTAGACCACATTACCTCGCAACATGGCGAAATTAATCATGTACAGTAACTGACAGAGGGTACGATGAGATTAGCCAGCATTGCATACAGTAAAGATGGATTCTCTACATAAAGTATTGTTCTTGTGTTTCTCTAAAACAAATGTACAATCAAGTGCCAAAAGGCAATCGTAAAAACATAAAGACACAAAATCAGGTAGGAAAAAGAACTTATTACACATTTACCTAATCTTATTTTGTGAACAATTTTCCATCAATGCCAAAAAGAATATGAGACATTTTAAAAAAAAAAAAAATAGAAAAAGTTAAAATAATATAGTTCAAATTGAAATTTACATGCACAATAAATGTTTGAATGCATTTCTATAAAATAGGATGGACAGTTTACTTTTAGAGATTATTTTATCTGTTGGCTTAGTTCACTACAAAGTAGATGATAAAAGGAATTTTAACGTTGATAAATGTAAAGTAATGCTCTTAGGCCACGGTAATCATATTTATGCATAAATATTTAATGGAATTACAATGATTACAAAACAGGAAAAGGACTTGAGTATTCTGGTTACATGTAAGCTGAGCAGCAGTACTCAATGTCAAGCAGCAGCTGCAAAAGCAAACAAGATTATAGTGTGTATAAAAAAAGAGAGAAAATCCTGTGATCACAGTGTAATATTACCCCTTTAAGAATATTAATGTAGAGCCATATCTTGAATAAAGGATTCAGTTTACATTCTTAAAAGGATTTGGAAAGCTAGTTTGGGTTCAAATGGGAATAGATTATTAAAATGGGTGTAGGTGTCTCTTATAATGAGAGGTTACAAAACTAGGGCTTGTTTAGCTAAGAAATAAGACGCCTCAAAGGTGATCTCATTTACATGTATAAATACATGTGTAGTCAATACTAAGGACTGGCGCATGATATATTTCTTCCAAGGACCTTACAAATGACCAGTAGACATTGATTATGTGTGGAGTAAAGTCAATTTAGACAACTATGCAGGAAAGGGTTCTTTACAGTTAGAGCAGTCCAGCTATGTCATGCCGTAGAGCGAGAGGTGTTGATGGCAACCAGCACATCAGCATTTAAAAGAAGCCAGGAGGCTTTTCTCATAAGAAATGACATTGTGGGTTATGAATAATCTAGACCTACATAATGTAAAATTGATTGAGAATAATATTTTTTATTTCTATAGCGCCAACATGTTCCGCAGCATTTTACAATTCAGCAGGTACTTGTAGAGACAATGAAGACATTACAGAGTAACACATAAAGATTGAACTTTAATTGACCTCTGTCTTTTTTCTTCCTAAGTCACTATGACAAAGCTAGATGAAAGCCTCAGACCTCATAATAACATTTATAAAAATACATTTATGTATGCCATGCCCTAAAAGATTTAAAATTAAAATTAATTGATGTCAGAACTTGAACTTGGCTTAGACATAGACCTTCATTTGGAAATATTGTTACATGACTCTTATTGACTTGCCTCTAGTTCTTTTCATTTCCAGTTTTTCGACTTTTCCTTTTTTGTCTTCACGGTTATAAAAAAAAAAGATTTTTCATGGCGTTAGGTGCATGATATTGAAAGAAGAGCAGAAACACGTGCCTTTTCATTCCACTGGGATGCCGAGGATTGCCAGCTTATCCTCTGAGAGAATGAATTGACAGGTTGTCCGGCTACTGCATTCTGTTTTATATATTGTTCTAGAAATCTTGTTACCTATAGGCCAAAGAGATTAGTTTGGCCCATAACAGTGTGGTATAGCTTGCTGATCCCATCTTATTTTCCTGGTAAGGCCATGGATAAATGGTGACATATCATGACCATTAATCATACAAGCAAGTTTATGATAAAAGCAGAGTGATATCCTCCTAGCTGAGGTCTAAAGGGACACATAACATTGGCAATTTCGCAATATAATTGAAACAAAAAAATCAATCTATGTTTTAGATTTTGACAGAAATTTAATTGAAGTCTTTCAGTGCTTTTACTACTCCACTACAAAATCATACAACATTGCATCACAATATTGGGTGCAATCTGTTGCCATATAGCCCCTGCCATAGGGATCCCTCACGCACTTTTTCTTAGCTGTTTTTAAAACTTCAAAATAATAAAAACAAGCATGCAACAACCAAAATTGTGTATGTAAAGTAGCCGTTAAAAAAAAGCCTATAGCAAAAAAATTTGTAACTTGAAACAAAAAACTACCAAATAAAAAAATTAGTTAAAATAGGCTCTGTTCAGTATATACACAGAGCACATCCAAATGTATACAACAGCATGCTCATAGACTTTCATTAGCCTAGCTTATGCCAGTCTACCATCACTTTTATTATAAGTGTGAACAGTGTCTGACTTTTATAACCTGTTTCAAGATTACGTTTCCCAACGTGAACTATCAGTTATAGAATATAGAGATGCATAATATTTCAGTGCATAGACTGAATTCCCCAGCCTTAGCTGTAATAAAATTCATTGAAATTAACTGAATGTAAGACATCTGCAATTTCCACTGCTAATGACCTTGGTCTTGTGGTTTGTAAAAAGTAAAAATGGACCTATTAATTTGGCTAACAGAATAAAGCTAGAATAAAACTATTGCCTAAATTAGTCACCTTTAAGCATGCTGTTTATGAGAAGTTAGTCTTGTCAACTAAAGTTAAAGGGTAACCATCGTTTTAATTTTCATTACATAAATCAATAGTACACATACAGTACACATAGCTTATCAGAGAGGTCTGCTTCTTTCTCTGTCAGAATTGATCAGTCATTAACAAAATTCTGCATTCTGAGGTAAAATCTGTATTCAGTAAAGACACTTTCCCATTACTGAAATAGGAGATGGCAGTTGCTATGGATACAATTCTATGTAGATAGGAGGGTGAGGAGGAGGGTGGAGCTCTGTCTCTAGCTCCTCCCTCTTTCCATCTACATAGAATCTTATCAGTATCAGCTGCCATCTCCTATCTCAGTAATGGGAAAGTCTGTCCAGCGTCAGATTTCCACTATTGCTTTGGTCTTTGTGTTTTGGCTGCAGCGATGACATCACATCTACAGCACACATCAGCACTGCAGAGAATCATTGAGCTCAGAGGCTCTCTTGATGTAGAGAGCACAAGTTGCTGAACTGAGTGATTGGCTGCAGCGTTGATATGTGCTATAGTTGTGAAGTCACCACTGCAATTAAAACACAGAGACCAAAGCAACATCAGAGATCAGATGCTGGACTCTTGAGTGCTAAACAAAAAAGCACTGCTTACCACGTGTCTTGTTAAAATAAAGTCCAGACAATATTGCCCAGTTCATGGTTCTTGCTGGTCTACGGCAAAAGATAACTAAAAAAATAGAGCAGCCCAGCGTTTGGGGATTAAAATCTCTTGTAACTTCATTCACAATTCATAAAAACTTCATATTGGCAACCATGACGGCATGTGTAAACCATCGCCACGTTTCAGCTTTAGAGTAGCCCTTGTTCACAGCCAACATAGCTGTAAACAAAGGCTACTCGAAGCCCAAAACATGTTCACGGTTTGCACATGCCATCATGATTTACAATATGAAGTTTTTACGAAGATGTGAATAATGTTATAAAAGAATTTAATTTCCAAGTCCTGGACTTCTAGATTTTGGAAAGGTAAGTACTATCTGTGTTTGCAATCGCTTCGGCACAACTTTTCTGAAGGAGCTAAATTAACTTAACTTTATCCATTGACACTTAAAAATGGACAAAAAAAACAATAGATCAGACAAAAAAGTAGGTGGCTGTTTTGCAGTTTTAACAATTTTTAACAGAATTTGAATGGTCGAGTCTGATCTACAAAACTGAATGAGAATAAAGGATGCACTGAGTTTAACAGAAACTGACACACGGATTTGGAAAAAAAAGGGATGTGTGAATGATTTAATTAAACTCTATGGGTCAGTGTGCTTTCCATTTTAAATACCTCCAGCATACTCATGGGAAAAAAAATCGATGGGTGAATGCAGTCATAATAAGAGGTTGTAAAATCTAAATGAAAGTATCATTTTTCCTGTTTATACAGTAACGCACCGAAACTACTGTAAACTTAACCTTTTTTCATTTCTCACCAAGTACATTGTAAAATTACAAAGTGGGAAAAATATTAATTTAAAAAATGATAACCAACCTATACTCCGAGTCCTCAAAATTGAAACTGCAGCACCAAGAAGGGAATGTCACGGAATTATGGAAATCCCAGGATCGATAAACATGTTAAAGGGGTTGTCCGGTCAAAAGTGATAAGTCTGCAGTCACTAGTGATGCAGGCGACCATTGGGCATGTCCGACTAGAAGGCATGGTCTCGCTCAATACAAGTGTATGGAAAGTGAGGCCACGAGCACTGGCCAGGGATATGTATAGCTCACACATACCCTCCGTTATTGGGTTTGAAACCAGTGAATCCCCGCAGCACTGTGTGCGGCCTGGTGGGGATTCATAAGTCTGTAGTCACACAGAGTGACTGCAGACGTATCACTTTTGACCGGACAACCCCTTTATTGGTACGCAAATGATGAAAAAATTTAAAAAAATTTAAAACATCTCAATTTATTCAGTATCAAGTATGAGCACTACATAGAGAAAATTATTTACATGCCTTGAAATTTATCAGTGAGGTTATTAATGGCTGCATAAGGAATATTCTATTATTAAATTATCAAGATCCACTGCTGGCAGCTCAATTTGTAATTGCTGACCAATGACATTCCAGATATGCTCGATGGGAGACAAATGCCGAGATGCTGCAGGCCATGGTAGTACATTTAGGCTAAGCAGCCTGTTTGTAATAGCACTAGAAATATGGGGCCTGGCATTATCATACTGAAAAACAGCTCAGATGACACTTTGGAGGAATTACAGGTTTGATTGTCAGGTCTGAAAAGGGGGGCGATACCTTGAAATTCATTGTTATTGCACTTCACTAAAAGTTTCTCTACTGTACACCATTCTTCTTTGGCAACGTTCTTTTACTGAAGCATCTTGCATCTGTAGAGCAACAAGTAGACTCTGGGACGAGCCATCAATAGAGACCTGTCTCTACATTCTACCACAGTGTTGTCTTAGAACATCGCTATCATACCAAGTTACTGTAGGTTCACTTTCCAGGATTTACTGTATTCTCTATGCAGATCACTTACCCCATCAAGTTCCTGTTTTTTTTTCCTTAGGCCACATTCACACTATCAGTATTTGGTCAGTATTTTACATGAGTACATGTAAGTATATGTAAGCCAAAACCAGGAGAGGAACAATGAGAGGAAAAGTATAATATAAACACGTCACCAATTCTGTATTTATCACCCACTAATGGTATTGGCTTACAAACACTGATGTAAAAAGCTCACCAAATACTCACCGTGTGCACGAGGCCTTACTATAGTTGCCTTTGATTTGTTTTTTAATTTGTTACATATTTCATTTTACCAAAGTTTAAAAAAATATATGTACATATTAAAAAAGTGCTTTCAAATTATTGTTTTGCTAGGCATATCAATCTAACTTTTCACAACAGGAAGCTTTTATCAGATTTTTTTCTAATCCACCATGGTTCAAGGAAAATGAGTCATGCTATGTTAATCCAGCCAAGCATTCATTATTCATTATTTCCTCATTAGATAAT
This sequence comes from Phyllobates terribilis, assembly GCF_046119375.1. Classification (NCBI taxonomy): domain Eukaryota; kingdom Metazoa; phylum Chordata; class Amphibia; order Anura; family Dendrobatidae; genus Phyllobates; species Phyllobates terribilis. The sequence continues at coordinate 203,238,575 of NW_027362771.1, read as the reverse complement.
TGAAAAAATCTCTTACTAATACAATGTTCAGTGTAAATTCTCACTGACTATAATTCTAAATAACTCATTTGTTCTGTCTGTCATTTTAATGCCATAGAGTTAAAGTTAACTGCCTAATTACTACACAAAATATGTTAAACATCACTTTCTTAATACTTTAAGAAACTGCACAATATATGTTTGGCAGGAACACAGATACTTAAAATACATTTATACCTTTTTCCATATCTATCACTCTACTTATTGATTCTATCACTCTATCTACTCCTACCTAGCTATCTATCAAACAAAAAAAGCCTTAAAGAGAACCAACACAATTTTGTACTGTACAGTAAAGACCTGGCTGTAATAGCGCCGTAATACAGATTAAATTTATGCATTTGGTGAAGAAATAAGCTTTGTTGTTCCTTAATCACCCTTTGAAGTTTTCAGCTAATTATTAGATTTTGGTGCATGCGGGCTGGACTGTACTCTGTCTTCTCCGTCAGTGATTCTCCGGCCCCTCTGCCTGCCTCCGATCTTTGAATGCTTCCATCATTGAAATTTGCGCGTGCGTAGTTTGAGTTCCTGGCTGGTCTTCAATAAAATGGTGCCATTTTACTACAGACCAGCAAGAAACTCAATCTGCACCCGTGTTGCCCAATGCAATGGCGTTTCAGCATGACATTTCAAACAGAGGAAGCAGATCACTAGAAAAATAGTGACCTGCCATTCAATGACAAGAGGCAGACAGAGGGGCCAGGGAATCACAGACAGGGAGGAGAAGACCTAGTGTACAGTCTGGCCCCGATGCACCGAAATCTAATCAGCAGAAAACTTCAAATAGTGATTAAAGAAGAACAACAAAGCGGAAGTCTTCACCAACGTATCAATGTAATCAGTATTAAAGCGCCATTACAGCCAGGTCTTTACATTACGAAATCGTGCTGACAGGTTCTCTTTAAGGCACTAACATTTCCTTTTTAACTAAAGAGATATAAAATAGATATAAATAAAGAATTTGACCCAAAGGAAATCCAAGTAGCAAAAAAAATTAGACTAGTGTGATAGCGAAAATTTAGTAATTGCCATTTTTCAATTAAACTGCAGCAACATTTTTGAAAAAGAGACATCAGAAAGTAAAGCCTCGATGAGTGATACTCTTGAATAAGCTTGAAGGAAGTGTATTTTTCTGTTAGCCAAAATCACTAGTGATGTTCCATTGGCCCAACATCCACTCATGACCATAATGCTAAAAGCAAGTGATATCTTTCTAATCCTCATAAAAAGTACCCACACCCATAGTAAATGGGGCTAAGCTGCTGTAACTGACAGAGTGAAAGGGTTATTCACAAGATCGTAAGCTATCCCTTTTCCTTGTATAGAGAATTATTTACTGATCACTGGGGGTTCTGGTCACTGGGAGCCCTAGTGAACCAAGAAGGGTGCAGAGCTCCATTAAATGAAGAGGAGGCGTGCATGGTTGACATCAGCTCCATTTATTGTCTATTGGACTGTAAGAAATAATCACTTATGATAACTGATGGGGAAATAGAGCTTTCATACTTAAAAGAAATAGTAAAGAAATCTGCATTCATACCATAAAATGACAAGTATATAAAACTCAGAGAAAAAAAACTTAAGGAAACCTCTGAGAAGAGATGAAAGGTATTTCCTGTATATAAACATGTTATGCCTTTCTCAGCCCAGATAGCTGCTAGATGTACTATTTTTACACAGCTGCTCCAGTTGAGACCTGTGATTTTTTACAGCACTCCTGACAGTACTATGGAATGAAGGTAAGAAAAGTGAAAATGAACAATACGGACAATAAGGAAAGTGAATGGGTGGATTTCTCTAGAGGAAAAAAAGGTCACATCACAGCTTATTCATGTCATCTCTCCAACCAACCAGTAAAATAAAAATACTTCCCTTAGTAGTAAATTATATGTCCAAACAATGCTAAGCATCGACACAGAATAAAAAAGTAACAAAGCGAAGGGCTTGCCCATTTTATTGTAAAATAAGTGTATTCAAACACTGTGAGCAGACTTATTATTACCGTCTTAAACTTAGCTTTAACCTAGACAGGGCAGATGGAAGAGATGCCAAATTTATGAAGATGGCGGTGTGATTTAGCAGGCTTCTCACCGTTATGACACCTTTTGGTTGGCTTATTGTGGACCAATATTTTGTTCCACAATTTTAGCAGAGTTTTGTCACATTTTAAGCCTTGCCTCCTTTTCCAGTCACTCTTCAAAAGTAGTGGGGTGCAGAAAGGGTTTAAATCTAATCATAAATTATGTACAACAAACTGGATGTACACCCGGGTTTTGGAGTAAATCAAGCCAGGGTTGCTCAACCCCTTGTATGTGCTATTTTTTATTATACACAACCAATTGCACTATTTTAAGCCTGAATATATCTTGAACCACGATTACTTGGACCTCACCATTTATGCAGATAAAATGGGGCATGCATCAACATTAATAAAGACTTTGGACCACTTTTTTGGCATGTTCCAATATTTAAAAAAAATGCCAGGGCTTCAGAGATGTGCACCTTTTTAACAATATTTTCCAACAATTTTCAGTTATTAGATGCCAGATGTTCTAGCAAATGTGGTTGAATGGGGAAGAGATGAGCCAATATAAAAGGGAATTTTTTTTAATTAAGTTAACTCTTAGTTATATGCCATAATAAAGCATATGGACATCTTAAAGCAATTGTCCCCCTTGAAACCCCTATGAGCCAGACTCATGCAGGCAAACTCAAGCTTTTCACGAAGTACATGGACTGCCATTCATCTGAATGGTCACCATGTGGTAATACATTACTACTATACACTACATTGCAGAGCCTACTACTGCAGTACAGAAATAAAATTGAAGAAGAGAGGATTCCAGCTTTGTAAATTTGCAGAAAAATTATTCCAGTAAAATTGATTCCATGCTATACGAAGCAGGAATACTCTCTTCTTCAATTTTGCTACAAGTGGTCCCTTGATTTTGGTACTTCAGGACGCCGGAGCCTGGGTGAGCTGGTATTTCTTTGCAGTATAGAAATAAATTTAGTATTAAATAGCAGTTAGAACTAATAACATAAAAGCTGTGGTTACTTCTGTGTACAGTATTCACAATGTTATTCAATAATATTGATTTCCTATAGGCCATGGACCTTTAGTCTAATAATGAACTGGAATACCCATTGTTACTTCAGGCTTCTCTTAGCTCCCTGTGGAAATATGGGTTTCTAGCAGAGACAAGACTAAATAAAAGTTGGCAGTTTTGGACAAAACCACAAACACATCTGAGCGTTTTCACTCCAACCAAAGCACAGACCAGTGTGACAATGAAGATAGTGATGCTGTAGAGCGGCAGGAAAAAGTCATCTAATAAAGTAGCAGCATGTCCCCGGAGCAGCATGCACTCGCTACACAACACTGAACATAGTGTCTGCTCTGATACTTTCCCTCCATGCTGTGGAGTAACATAGCGCCACTAGGTCTTTCAGTATGCAAATTTATTTAGGATAAAGGCCTATTTTATCCCAAGTCATGTGCTAAGGCTCGTTAAAGGGTTGATATTAACTTTTAGGATTGCTACTTCCATTAGGTGGCGCTAGAGTTCAAGTCTTCTTCCTCTCTGAAGTGGCAATTTGCATATTTAATTTCCCAGAGGAGCATTGCATGGCTTATAAGCCTCCTTACACTGGTAAGTCAAACACAGGTCACTCTCCTCAAGGTGAAATGTTACCCCGTAGATCTTAGGTATTTAAGGATATGACTGGGTCTTTTTACTGATAGTTGTATTAGCATATAATTTACATATTTTTTATAGTATTAAAAGTCCTTTCCTTAATGATTTTTTAATTACTTATATTTAAAATTTGGTTCATTTGTTTTCCTGTAATAAAAAAAAAGAAAGTTGTAATTTTTCATGATAGGTAATTTTGAATGTAAAGTTAATATCACAGCACATCACAACTGGTCAGATTATAAATGTGTGTGACAGTAAAAAGTCTTAAGATATAAAGTTCAGACTTTTCTACTTCCTGAGGATGTACGTCCAAGTCCTCACACGTATTACACATTGGCTAAACCTTTAATTCCATTAACATTGTACATCTTTATATAACATTGAATGAAGGTCATTCTGTATAATAATAATAAATGATACATGCTTCAGCTAGCTAAGTAAGCAAATTTAATCAATTTAATGTGCTAATTTTTGCATAGTTTGCTCTTGTGAGAATTTAAAAGTTAAGACGAGGAGTAGCAGTGCTGCATATTAAAAATAGCTAAATAACCTTATTTATGACTGTCTTTGACATTACTTCTACAATAATAATTTTACCTCTATAATACAATCAGTATGAATTAATTAGTAAAGTGCTAAAAACCTATCAGAGTGGTTGTCCAGCAAATAAAAAAAAAACATTTTCCATTGTTTATAAAAAGTAAAAAAAAATATGAAAAGTGATGCAGTGGGGAACCCTCATTATATGGGGGTAGCTGTAACCAAGGTGAGATATCCCCTTGGATATTATCTTGTACTGCATCATAGCTCCCACCATATGTGGGGTCTGGGTATTGGAACAAAAGCGGAGGTGGTCTACACTTGGATATAGACCATTGATACCCATTTCTGCCTAAACAGCGTGTTTCATGCACTGACTACAAGTCCCTTTTTTTCAGTATTTTCTGCATCCACTTTCCCTTAACCACTTTCTGACCCAAGGCGTACTAATACGTTTCTGTGCCCTGGGACTTATGGACCAGATAAGTATTAGTACGCCCTATCTTTAAAGCGGCACCGCGACTGAAGTCTCGGTGATAAAATTAAAATTCCGGTGCCATCTTACCTCAGGGTAGATGGCACCGGCATCTCGGGGGGTGGCGCCGCCCCCCCGCACCCACGATCGCTGTGATTGGCTGTTCAATTCTGAACTGCCAATCACAGCATTTCTCACTGTTTCCGGCAATCAGATTGCCGGAAACAGTGCTGTGCAGCCTAGGATCGGTACTCCTAAGAGCACCGATCCTAGACTGTTGCCTAGTAACCCCAGCCCTCTCCCCAAACTGCTCGGATCGTTGCGATCGCCGATCAAATCGATCGCACCGATCACAGCGGGACCGCGCAGTAACAGGGCGGTCACGGGGTGGTGACCGGCTTGTGACCTGCCTGTCACCTCCCCATGACCCCCTGTGAAGTCATACAAGCCCCCAGCCTGCTCTGATTGGAGTGATCGATGATGACATCGATCGCTCCAATCAGAGTACATGAACACAGGTGACAGGGCGGTGACTGGCTTGTGACCTGCCTGTCACCTCCCTGTAACCCCCTGTGGTGCATGCCCAGGCCCCAGCCATCTCTGATTGGTGCGATCGATGTCATCATCAATCACACCAATCAGAGTACCTGACCGGGAGGTGACCGGCCTGTGACCTGCCTGTCACCACCTTGTCACCCCCCTGTGACCGCCCTGCAGATCCTCACACTTGGTGAGGATTTCTACAGAGCGGTCACGTCTGATCACTCTGTGCTTGGCCTTGTAGTTCCACAACCTTTTATGACACTACAAGACCTCTCTCTTACCTGCTCCAGTCGCTGCTTCTGCTCCGGCATCCCTCTGCGCTCTCCAGGGTCCTGGATCTCTTGCTCCGGCATCCTGCTGAGCTCTTCAGGCTGCTGGCTGAGCTTCGGCATCTGGCTGCTGTCCAGGGTCCTTGATCTCCTGCTCCTGTCTCCTGGGTCGTCGGTCTCCAGCTCCTTATCCTGCGGATCCTGCTCCTGAGCCTGCTGAAAGAAGAACAGAGAAGACTTTGGTAAGTGCATCTCTGTTCTCCCCTCATCCACCCCTTTCCCCCCCACCTCCCCCCCCCCCCTTTTTACCAATTTTTTTTTTCGTGCGTCCTGCAGCGGCCGAGCGCTGAGCAGTGTCTACGTCACTGATCAACGTCCGTGCTCGCTGCTTTTCACGACTTTTCTTTTTTCTTTTCACGACTTTTCTTTTTTTCTTTTCCGTGTTCGCTGTTTTCACGACTTTTCTTTTTTTCTTTTCTGTGTTCGCTGTTTTCACGACATTTCTTTTTTCTTTTCTGTGTTCGCTGTTTTCACGACTTTTCTTTTTTTCTTCTTTCTCTTCTTTCTCTTGTCCCTGTCAATTCTCCCCCCCACCTTTGCACCACATCCGCGCACACACCCAGCAGCTGCCGAGAGTTGATTGGTGACATAGTTCACCGATCCGCACTCGTGCTCGCTGTTTGAACCACCCACGGAAGCTCTTTTTTTTCAGAAAAAAAAAGTTCACACCAAGCACACTGACACACACACACTCTAAATAAATTACTGACACACACGCACCACATACACGGAAAAAAAAAAATGGCCGGTTCATCCCAAACTCGCTATTCAGCGGAGGAGGCATACTCTTTTGTTGCCTCCGACACTGAGACCGACAGCGAGGGCGAGGATCCCACATTTCCTTGCTTTTCTGACGCCTCATCGTCCTCCTCTTCCTACTCTTCTTCCTCCTCTTCTTCCTCAGGTTCTCCAGGACCGCCCCACAGTCGTCGCAGGAGAGAAGATGTTCCAGCGCCCCCCAATACTGACCCCATATGGACCTCGCCCCCTGAAAATTTTGAGCCATTGATTCCTGATTTCGTGGCGGAATCAGGAATCAAGTTTGACACCACCGGCCTCACAGAAATAGACTTTTTCAAAGTCTTTTTCTCTGAGGATTTTATAAACCTCATGGTGGGCCAAACTAATGTGTACGCTCATCAAATTTTGGAACAAAACCCCTCTTCATCATTTTCTGACTGGTCTCCTGTAGACGCAGAAGAAATGATGAAGTTTTGGGGCCTGGTCCTTCATATGGGGATCCAGAAAAAAAACAGAGATTCGGCAATACTGGAGTGTTGACATTTTGTATAACACTCCAGTGTTCCGAATGGTGATGATCCGGAAACGTTTTGAGGCCATCCACAAGTTCTTGCATTACAACGATGACCCGAACTTTGATAGTCTTTTCAAAGTTCGGCCGGTCATCGAGCACTTCAACAACAAGTTTGGTGAAATGTACTTGACCACAAAGGGACATCTGCGTGGATGAGTCCTTAATTGCTTTAAAGGGGCGGCTTGGATTCCGGCAGTACCTGCCGAGTAAAAGGTCCAGGTACGGCATCAAGCTGTATAAACTTTGTGAGAGTACCTCAGGGTACACTCACAAGTTTAGAGTTTATGAAGGGAAGGACTCCCAGATTGAACCCCCTGAATGCCCCCCTGTTCTGGGAGTGAGTGGGAAAATTGTGTGGGACTTGGTGCACCCACTGCTGGATAAAGGTTTTCACCTGTACGTGGATAACTTTTATACAAGTATCCCACTCTTCAAGTCCCTCTCTGCGTGACATACCGCAGCTTGCGGTACTGTCTGCAAAAATCAGAAAGACCTCCCAAAGACGCTAATTGGGCAGCTGCTCAGAAGGGGTGAGAGCAGAGCCCAATGTAGCGACCACCTGTTGGTGGTCAAGTACAAGGACAAGAGGGATGTCCTTCTCTTGACCACCATACATGGTGATGGCAGCACCCTCAGCACTGTAAGAGGTTCCACTACACAGGTCGCCAAACCAGACTGTGTAGTGGGGTACAACAAGTACATGGGGGGAGTTGATCTCTCCGATCAAGTCCTCCAGCCGTACAGTGCTTTGAGAAAGGCCAAGGTATGGTATAAGAAGCTGGCCGTGCACATTGTTCAGATGGCAATGCACAACGCTTTCCTTCTGTCTCAATGTGCAGGCCAAACTTCTGCGTCATATCTTCACTTTCAGGAGACAGTTATCAAGGCCCTGATAATTGGCAGTGGTGGCGGAGTGGGTCCCACTACTTCTGGAACTGAAGGACCTCGAATTGTACCGGGACAGAATTTCCCGGGGCAGATCCCTCACAGCGGAAAAAAGGGAAAGTCACAAAAGAAGTGCCGAGTGTGCTACCGAAGAGGAATAAGCAAGGACACCATTTACCAATGTGATACCTGCCCCGACAAACCTGGCCTCTGCATGAAAGACTGCTTCAGAAGATACCTTGCCTTCATGGACTATTGAATTAATTTCAGACGTATGAGAACCCGACGAACACTACACAGCTGACGTAGTGTTCGTCAGGTTGTCATACTTCAGTTGTGTAGTGTTTGCCAGGTTGTAATACAAAACTGGCATATAACACTACATAATAAAATTGACAAATCAGGAATCCGTTCCAAAAAGGGGGCACTTGTGGGGGAGCTCCAATGTTTAGGCACACAGGGGCTCTCCAAACGCGACATGGTTCCAATTTGTTAGCGGACACCATGTCGCGTTTGGAGAGCCCCTGCGTGCCTAAACGTTGGGGCTCCCCCATAATTGACCCCATTTTGGAAACTAGACCCCCAAAGGCACCTATCTAGATGCATAATGAGCACTTGGAACCCCCAGGTGCTTCACAAATTAATCCGTAAAAATGAAAAAGTGTGTTTTTTTCCACTTTTTAATTTTTATGAATCAATTTGTGAAGCACCTGGGGGTTCCAAGTGCTCACTATGCATCTAGATAGGTGCCTTGGGGGGTCTAGTTTCCAAAATGGGGTCACTTGTGGGGGAGCTCCAATGTTTGTCACGAAAAAACAGTCTCAGAATCAGGGGGATCCGTTGAAGCGTTCCAGAGTAATTACCTCATAAAGTGACAGTGGTCAGAATTGTAAAAATTGGCCTGGTCATTAACGTGCAAACCACCCTCGGGGGTAAAGGGGTTAAAAAGAGCCTGTTGCTGAAATACATTTACTTTCTACTGACACCTAGTGGTCAAATTGTATAACAGTTTTGTCAGTATGGACCCCTGCTGTCTTACTTATCTGTAAAGAACCTTTGTGGCCATATTGTACTATAGATCCATATTCATGGAGTAACATACAGATTGTTATTAATATCTTACTGTGGGCATCATTTGACATGTAGCGTAACAGCCCTTTATGCGACATTCTCATTTTGTACGTGTTATTTATGTGTAGTCATTAATTATGGGCTATTACCCCACTTACAGTATATCCTCCTGCAAAATAGCCGCAGAAGAATCATTTTTGCATAGATTAGGGATATGATGGATGGAAATATCCCAGGAAGTTTATACTTGGTTCCATTTTTTTAAGTCCCTTTTTTTCTTCTTCTCTCTGGATAGATACCATTCATTGACAGTTGTCATTCTGAGCATGCTGTGGACACCATGAATTTACAGTCTGGAGCCTTTTTTATGATATTACTGACTATGTGATATGTTTTTTATGAATGGAGTCACCATTGAGTTTGAACACACTTGTGAATTATACATTTTTTGGATTACTTAATACTTTTCACATATTGTCATATACAATAACACATGAATTGTCTTTCACGATATTTATTGAAGTGATATCTGACACAAACTGTTGACATTATTGATCGTTGTGTTTGACACACTTATTTTCTTCTGCTTAGTGACACAATGATGATGTAATTACTGATTGTTAGTATATTTATAAATACTGTTCACTATTGCTTTATTTTTCTGCTTGATAAAGGTTCACTGGAGCTGAAATGTCGCATGAGTTAATAAAAGGTTCATTTCACTGGATGCGATGCATCATTCTCCATATGTTTTAACTACTGGTGACTGTTGGATCAAGTCCTTAGAGGCGTGCATCCCCTCTTTTAGATTGCCTGTGCTGCTGCTTTTCCTTTAACTATGTTTATAAAATGTAACATTTTTTGACTTAATAATATATTTTATTCATAATACAGTGGTGGCCGAAAGTGTTGGCACCCTTGAAATTGTTCCGGAAAATTTATTTTTTCTCCAGAACATTATTGCAATTATACATGTTTTGTTATACACATGTTTATTTCCTTTGTGTGTATTGGAACAATACAAAAAACTGAGAAAAAAAGGCAAATTGGATATAACTTCACACAAAAACCCCAAAAATGGGCCAGACAAAATTGTTGGTACACTTAAAAAATTGGAGTTAAACAGCTTTGTTTCAAGCATGTGATGCTCATTCAAACTCACCAGTGGCAAGTAACAGGTATGTGCAATATGAAAATCACCCCTGAAACCAGATTAAAAAGGGGAGAAGTTGACTCAATCTTTGCGTTGTGTGTCTGTGTGTGCCACATTAACAGAACTGTCTGAGGACTTGATAACCAAAATTGTTGAGAAATATCAACAATCTCAAGGTTACAAGTCCATTTCCAGAGATGTTGATGTTCCTTTGTCCACGGTGCGCAACATAATCAGGAAGTTTACAACCCATGGCACTGTAGCTAATCTGCCTAGATGTCAACAGCAAAGAAAAATTGATGAAAGGTTGCGATACAGGATAGTCCAGATGATAGATAAGCAGCCCCATTCAATTTCCAAAGAAATTCAAGCTGTCCTGCAGGCTCAGGGTGCATCAGTGTCAGCGCAAACTATCAGTCAACATTTAAATGAAATGAAACGCTATGGTGGGAAGGAAATTCAAGAGGACCCCACTGCTGACACAGACCCATAATAAAGCTAGACTGCAGTTAGTTATTCCAAAGCCTGTTCAACCAAATATTTAGTTGAGAGTAGTGTTGAGCCACCCCCGTAGTGTTCGGGTTCGGTTCGGTTCGTCGAACACCGGGATGTTCGAGGAACTGTTCGTCGAACTGTTCGTCGAACACCTTAGAACACCGTCGAACACCGTTAAAACCAATGGCAGGCAAACAAAAACACATAGAAACACATAGAAAACACCTGCAAAGGTGTCCAAAAGCTGACAAACTGCTCAGAAGACACTCTCTTTAAAAAAGCCGGCCGGCAAATTCAGCAGCGGCATACACCGGTACCCGACAATTTAGACAAGAAGTAATAGAGCATCACACATAGATTAGATAGATAGAAACATGTCAGTCACACATATAAGAAGCACAGTGACAGTGTTGGTTACTGCACTTGTCATTTAGTGTAAAGGATTTATTAAAAAAAATATTAGTGTTTTCATGCACCGTCTCTTTAAAAAAGCCGGCCGGCAATTCAGCATCTGTACCCGACAATTTAGAACAGAAAGAATAGAGCTTCACACATAGATTAGATAGATAGAAACATGTCAGTCACATATATAATAAGTACAGTGATAGTGTTGCTTACTGTACTTGTCATTTAGTGTAAAGGATTTATTTAAAAAAATAATAGTGTTTTCATGCACTGTCTCTTTAAAAAAGCCGGCCGGCAATTCAGCAGCGGTACCCGACAATTTAGAACAGAAAGATAGAGCATCACACATAGATTAGATAGATAGAAACATGTCAGTCACATATATATGAAGTACAGTGATAGTGTTGGTTACTGTACTTGTCATTTAGTATTAAAATAAAGGATTTACTATTAAAAAAATTGGCATGGGGTTCCCCTTAATTTTAGGCTCTAGCGGAGGTTAAGCAGACGGCTGGGGCAGATGTTTGAAGCCTGGGAAGGGGGTAATACCCACGGAGCTTCCCAGGCTACTAATATCAGCCCCCAGCTGAATACATAGCCTTTACTAGCTATTAAAATGGGGGACCCCCCAAAAAAAATGACGTGGGGTCCCCCCTAATTTAATAGCTAGCAAAGGCTAGGCAGACAGCTGGGGGCTGATATTAATAGCCCAGGAAGGGAGCCATGAATATTGGCCCCCTCCCAGGCTAGAAACACCAGCCGTCAGCCGCCCCAGAAATGGCGCATTCATAGGATGCGCCAATTCTGGCACTTAGCCTCGCTCTTCCACGCTGCCCTGGTGCGGTGGCAGGGGGTAATAGGGTTGGGGTTGATGTCAGCTTATAATGCCAGCTGACATCAAGCCCAGGTTAGTAATGGAGAGGCGTCTATAAGACACCCCCATTACTAACCCCATAGTCAAAGTTAAAAAAAACACAAACACCCAGAATAAAGTCCTTTAATTGAAATAAAGACACAATCCTTTATTGTTCTAAATTAAACCATACTTACCATCACGCCCATTCCAGCTGAAGCCAACGATCTCCTGCAATAAAAGAAAAATAATAAAGCAACCTCATCCTTACCTTTCCATGGTTCCCACGACAGCTTCAGCTCTGCTACATCGAGATGACAGGCTGGACCGCAGCAGAACGCTGCCATCCAGCCTGTCATCCCGCAGACACTGAGAAGCGCAGGCTTGCTTGCGCTGCTCAGCGTCTCTCTGTGACGACATCCAGATGAGCCGAGTTCATGTCCAATGAACTCGGCTCACCTCATGCACGTCACTGACAGCGTAGGAAAATTCTCACGCTGAAGCGCTGATTGCAGGAGAATTTTCCCACGCTGTCAGTGACGTGCAGGAGGTGAGCTGAGTTCATTGGACATGAGCTCACCTCATGCACATCACTGACAGCGTGGGAGAATTCTCCTGCACTCAGCACTTCAGCGTGAGAATTTTCCCACGCTGTCAGTGACGTGCATGAGGTGAGCCGAGTTCATTGGACATGACCTCGGCTCATCTGGATGCCGTCACAGCGAGACAGTGAGGAGCGCAAGCATGCCTGCGCTTCTCAGTGTCTGCGGGATGACAGACTGGATGGCAGCGTTCTGCTGCGGTCCAGCCAGTCATCTCGATGTAGCAGAGCTGAAGCTGTCGTGGGAACCATGGAAAGGTAAGGATGAGGTTGGTTTATTATTTTTCTTTTATTGCAGGAGATCGTTGGCTTCAGCTGGAATGGGTGTGATGGTAAGTATGGTTTAATTTAGAACAATAAAGAATTGTGTCTTTATTTCAATTAAAGGACTTTATTCTGGGTGTTGTGTTTTTTTTAAATACTTTACTAGAAATTCATGGCGGTCATGTCTAATACTGGCATGACCCCATGAATTTTGGGCTTGGGGCCAGCTGATAATACCAAGCTGGCCCTAACCCCTTTATTACCCAGTGAGCCACCGCACCAGGGCCCTGGATGAGTTGGGTACAGCGCCAGAAGATGGCGCTTCTATGAACGCGCCATTTTCCGGGGTGGCTGCGGACTGCAATTTGTAGCGGGGGGGGCCAGAAAGCTTGGGCCTCCCTGCGCTGCAGATTCCAGCCCCCAGCTGCCTAGTTGTACCTGGCTGGACACAAAAATAGGGCGAAGCCCCACGTACTTTTTTTTTAATTATTTCATGAAATTCATGAAATAATTAAGAAAAAAAGGCCTTCCCTATATTGTTGTGTCCGGCCAGGTACAAATAGGCAGCTGGTGGTTGGGGGCAGCCCGTTCCTGCCTGCTGTACCTGGCTGGACACAAATATAGTGCGAAGCCCCACTTCAATTTTTTTTAATTATTTCATGAAATTCATGAAATAATTAAGAAAAAAAGGGCTTCCCTATATTGTTGTGTCCGGCCAGGTACAAATAGGCAGCTGGTGGATGGGGGCAGCCCGTTCCTGCCTGCTGTACCTGGCTGGACACAAATATAGTGCGAAGCCCCACTTCAATTTTTTTAAATTATTTCAGGAAATTCATGGTGGTCACGCCAATATTAGACATGACCACCATGAATTTCTAGTAAAGTATTTAAAAAAAACACAACACCCAGAAAAAAGTCCTTTAATTGAAATAAACACACAATTCTTTATTGTTCTAAATTAAACCATACTTACCATCACGCCCATTCCAGCTGAAGCCAACGATCTCCTGAAATAAAAGAAAAATAATAAAGCAACATCATCCTTACCTTTCCATGGTTCCCATGACAGCTTCAGCTCTGCTACATCGAGATGACAGGCTGGACCGCAGCAGAACGCTGCCATCCAGCCTGTCATCCCGCAGACACTGAGAAGCGCAGGCTTGCTTGCGCTCCACAGTGTCTCTCTGTGAGGGCATCCAGATGAGCCGAGTTAATGTCCAATGAACTCGGCTCACCTCATGCACGTCACTGACAGCGTGGGAAAATTCTCCTGCACTCAGCGCTTCAGCGTGGGAGAATTCTCACACTGAAGCGCTGAGTGCAGGAGAATTCTCCCACGCTGTCAGTGACGTGCAGGAGGTGAGCTGAGTTCATTGGACATGAGCTCACCTTATGCACGTCACTGACAGCGTGGGAAAATTCTCCTGCACTCAGCGCTTCAGCGGGAGAATTCTCACGCTGAAGCGCTGAGTGCAGGAGAATTCTCCCACGCTGTCAGTGACGTGCAGGAGGTGAGCTGAGTTCATTGGACATGAGCTCACCTTATGCACGTCACTGACAGCGTGGGAGAATTCTCCTGCACTCACCGCTTCAGCTTGAGAATTTTCCCACGCTGTCAGTGACGTGCATGAGGTGAGCCGAGTTCATTGGACATGAACTCGGCTCATCTGGATGTCGTCACAGAGAGACGCTGAGCAGCGCAAGCAAGCCTGCGCTTCTCAGTGTCTGCGGGATGACAGGCTGGATGGCAGCGTTCTGCTGCGGTCCAGCCTGTCATCTCGATGTAGCAGAGCTGAAGCTGTCGTGGGAACCATGGAAAGGTAAGGATGAGGTTGCTTTATTATTTTTCTTTTATTGCAGGAGATCGTTGGCTTCAGCTGGAATGGGCGTGATGGTAAGTATGGTTTAATTTAGAACAATAAAGGATTGTGTCTTTATTTCAATTAAAGGACTTTATTCTGGGTGTTTGTGTTTTTTTTAACTTTGACTATGGGGTTAGTAATGGGGGTGTCTTATAGACGCCTCTCCATTACTAACCTGGGCTTGATGTCAGCTGGCATTATAAGCTGACATCAACCCCAACCCTATTACCCCCTGCCACCGCACCAGGGCAGCGTGGAAGAGCGAGGCTAAGTGCCAGAATTGGCGCATCCTATGAATGCGCCATTTCTGGGGCGGCTGACGGCTGGTGTTTCTAGCCTGGGAGGGGGCCAATATTCATGGCTCCCTTCCTGGGCTATTAATATCAGCCCCCAGCTGTCTGCCTAGCCTTTGCTAGCTATTAAATTAGGGGGGACCCCACGTCATTTTTTTTGGGGGGTCCCCCATTTTAATAGCTAGTAAAGGCTATGTATTCAGCTGGGGGCTGATATTAGTAGCCTGGGAAGCTCCGTGGGTATTACCCCCTTCCCAGGCTTTAAACATCTGCCCCAGCCGTCTGCTTAACCTCCGCTAGAGCCTAAAATTAAGGGGAACCCCACGCCAATTTTTTTAATAGTAAATCCTTTATTTTAATACTAAATGACAAGTACAGTAACCAACACTATCACTGTACTTCATATATATGTGACTGACATGTTTCTATCTATCTAATCTATGTGTGAAGCTCTATTCTGTCTGTTATAAATTGTCGGGTACCGCTGCTGAATTGCCGGCCGGCTTTTTTAAAGAGACGGTGCATGAAAACACTATTATTTTTTTTGATAAATCCTTTACGCTAAATGACAAGTACAGTAAGCAACACTGTCACTGTACTTCGCATATATGTGGCTGACATGTTTCTATCTATCTAATCTATGTATGATGCTCTATTCTGTCTGTTATAAATTGTCGGGTACCGGTGCTGAATTGCCGGCCGGCTTTTTTAAAGAGACAGTGCATGAAAACACTATTATTTTTTTAAATAAATCCTTTACACTAAATGACAAGTACAGTAATCAACACTGTCACTGCACTTCTTATATATGTGACTGACATGTTTCTATCTATCTAATCTATGTGTGATTCTCTATTCCTTCTATTCTAAATTGTCGGGTACCGCTGCTGAATTGCCGGCCGGCTTTTTTAAAGAGACGGTGCATGAAAACACTATTATTTTTTTTGATAAATCCTTTACGCTAAATGACAAGTACAGTAAGCAGCACTTTCACTGTACTTCGTATATATGTGGCTGACATGTTTATATCTATCTAATCTATGTGTGAAGCTCTATTCTTTCGGTTCTAAATTGTCGGGTACCGGTGTATGCCGCTGCTGAATTGCCGGCTTTTCATGTTTCACTGTTGGCACTGTTCCCATCGATTTGGGCAATCACTGTAATGCCACAACCACCATGGCTGTGGCATTACAGTGAGTGGCAGATAATCCCTGCATGATTGGTGCTCTAAATAGCGCCAGACATGCAGGACACGCTTTTGGTGCACGAACAGTTATCGAACATAACCTCGAACAGCCGAATTTTTTGCAAATCGTTCGGGTTCGTCAAACAACTCGAACACCGCCCAAAACAGCTCGAATTTGAGATTGGCGAACAGTTCTAGTCGAACACCGCTCATCTCTAGTTGAGAGTGACAACAATTTTGTCCTGCCCATTTTGGGGGTTTTGTGTGAAATTATGTTCAGTTAGCCTTTTTTTCACTTTTTTGTGTTGCTCCAATAAACAAAAGGAAATAAATGTGTAATTGCAATCATTTTGGGGACAAATACTTCATTTTCTGAAACAATTTCAAGGGTGCCAATACTTTCGGCCATGACTGTATGTGACTTAATGCCTTGCTGTGTCCTCAATTCTGCATCTCTTCATTTCTAGACTAATTTGGAAAAAAAAAGAAAGCTTTCTCTCCCATCTCTGAATTGGTGATGCACGAGCAGTGTGCTGGGTGTCAGCTCATTTCAGTAGCTTAGTCAACCTCCTTCTATATTTTACAGAAGCCATGATGGAGAAAGGGGCTGGCTAAGTTATTGAAATAAAATATTGTTTCAGCTTGGAACAAATGATTTATCCTACTTAAAAGGTATATGTTCACTTTCTTTACAGTGCAGCATCAGGATGTAATATCTCACAAAAAGAAAAAAAATCAAAACCCTAAAAAAAAATAATCACTTTTGTTGCTTGAATGCTGCACATCCTACATATGCAACTTATGTTGCATGGTAAAGCTGCAGAGTAACACTAGTTTGGGGTCAGTTGTGCTGAACATACAAGAGCTTATTATCAGAGCTATCAAGCTATTATGGAGAGCAATGCAGAAATTAGAGTTATTTCAATGTCCGACTCTTATGACTGATTTCGGTGATAACACTGCCCAGGCTCTGACCATTGCAGCTGTGGAAACAACTGAGAGCGGCTGAGGTACGCTGTTTCATTAACTCATATACAAATGATTGTTATGAAAACAGTATAGAACAGCAAGCTTTGCAGTTTGCATAACTTGCTGTACTTCGCTCTTACTGTGGTTGTGACATAGCTAGCATAACTCAGCCAAGATATTTTTGCCATGATTAAATCTCAAGTAGTAGCGGTCTGGCAGTAGTTAACCCCATCAAGCATGGAAGTCTGAGGTGAGAAATACCCTTTTACAATAAATTATGAAATTGCTCTTTATGCAACTTTCTGAGATAGATATAATATAAGTTCAATCAAAGTAAAACTCTAAAAAGTGGTAATAATGGTGCATAAAGATAGTAGGATAACACAGTAAATATGCTTGTGCGTAAGGAATGAATTTCTCAATCTCCAAACACATAAAACAATAAACTACAAATGAGTTTAGCCCAGTTGCCATGTTTGAATCATTACGCAGATTGTGATGACAGATATAGTTTGGCTTCATAGTAATAGTTTAATACTTACATTTTGATTGCAGGTTTATTTTCAAACAAATGAGTTCATTTTTTAAGTATTTGATTAGAAATGACAATCTGTGATGTTGAAAGGGAGATAGACAGTACAAAGCTTTGCTGGCATTTCGATAGAACTGTGCCGCTGCTCCCTGCTCAGCTGTTATGTCATGTCTGGTATTGTAAGACTTGGAAAATAGCAACATTGAATCCTTGAAGCAAAATTTCCTCCTCTCTCCGTTATTGCATAGGAAAATTATGTTGACAGAAGGATCAAACTGTTTGCCCTCAAGTGCCATTATGAATGGAGAGTGGCAGAAAAAAAATGCAACTTAGATTGGATTACTAGGAATGCTAGCAACCGTTCTTTAGCCAATATCAAAAGACGGGTCTATTTACATATAAATAGCTAGAAAATTCCAATACACAATTTACTCTAAAACACTGAAGGGGTAATTTGGGAGATGGCAGGCAAAAACAAATCCAAATTTAATTTTGCTGATTACAAAAAAAGTTTTAACTAGACCCAGAAAATAACAGTGTAGAGAAGGTAAAATGTCCTTTATACAAAATAGAATTCTAAATGTATTGCAGTAAAATTACACCTTATCCAAGGTATTATGTCAACAAAGTAACAACAAGCCTACACACATGGCATATCCTATGACTCATCTTGATTCACAATTTACTACAAGGCCATATATACATAAACATCAAGTAATTTGGTTCTTATCTGATAAACTTATCAGAGACCAAATAAGTTCAGCAAACATTAAATTTTATTGTTAAAATATACATACAAACGAATCATAAGAGATAAAAAGCACCTCCATACTGTGAGGGATCGACATATGCATAAGAATGCCTATTTAATATATACCTTGTAAGAAATAGTTGCTATGCTATATAACGTAGTGCTATAATGCAGACTGTGAGTAAATAAAAAACCCTAACAGTACAACATGCAGAGCATAGTTAAGCAAATGGTTAACATACCACAAGGCAGCTGTGTTGCAGGCACCAAAGTTATGCAGCGTCCCTCAACCCCTACGCACGTTTCATCTGTTGACTTCCTCAGGGGGCCATATATACAGTTGAAACCAGAAGTTTACATGCACTATATAAAAAGACACATGTGCATGTTTTCCTCAATATCTTACATGAAATCAGAATAAACCTTTCCCGTTTTAGGTCAATTAGGATTACCATAATTTTTAATATTTGCCAAATGCCAGAATAATGAGAGAGAGAATGTTTTAAGGCATTTTTATTGCTTACTTCAAAGTCAAAAGTTTACATACCCTAAGAATACTATGCCTTTAAACAATTCTGGATTGCCCATATGATGATGTCATGTGTTTGGAAGCTTCTGATTTTTTGGCAACACCTGAGTTAATTAAAGACACACCTGTGGATGTATTTTAATGCACACCTGAAACACACTGCTTCTTTGTGTATCATCATGGGAAAGTCTAAAGAAATCAGCCAAGATATCAGGAAGAGAAATGTGGGCTTTTACAAGTCTGGCTCATCCCGGGTACAATTTCAAGATACCCGAAGGAGCCTCGTTCATCTGTACAAACAAGTTATATGCAAGTACAACAAGATGGGAATGTCCAGCCATCATACTACTCAGGAAGGATAAGGGTTCTGTGTCCCAGAGATGAACGTGCTTTGGTCCGACATGTGCATATCAACCCAAAAACAAAAGCAAAAGACCTTGTGAAGATGATGTTGGAAGCTGGTAAGATTGTATCAATAACCACAGTGAAAAGAGTACCGTATCAACATGGGCTGAAAGGCCACTCTGCCAGGAAGAAGCCATTCCTCCAAAAGAAACATAAAAAAGCCTGATTAATTTGTGCAAATGCACACAGGAACAAAGACCTTAATTTTTGGAGACATGTCTTGCGGTCTCATGAAACTAAAATTGAACATTTTGGGCATAATGACCATCGTTATGTTTGGAGGAAAAAGGGAGAAGCTTGGAAGCCTAAGAATATCATCCCAACTGTGAAACACAGGTGGCAGCATCAAGTTGTGGGTTTGTTTTGCTGCAGGAGGGACTGGTGCACATTGCAAAATAGATGGCATCATGAGAAAAGAAGATTATGTGGCAATACTGAAGCAACATTTCAAGACATCAGCCAGGAAGTTAAAGCTTGGGCGGAAATTGGTCTTCCAAATGGACAAAGATCCAAAGCCTACTGCCAAAATGGTAACAAAGTGGTTTAAGGATAACAAAGTCAATGTTTGGAGTGACCATCACAAAGTCCTAATCTCAATCCTATTGAAAATTTATGGGCAAAGCTGAAAAGGCAGGTGCGAGCAAGGTGACCTACAAACCTGGATCAGTTACACCAGTTTTGTCAGGAAGAATGGGCCCAAATTTCGATTAACTATTGTGAGAAGCTTGTGGAAGGATATCCCAAACCTTTGACCCAAGTCATTCAGTTTATGGGCAATGGTACCAAATACTAATGAAATGTACGTAAACTTTTGACTTTGCAGTAAGTAATAAAAATGCCTTAAAACATTCTCTCTCTCACTATTCTGGCACTTGGAAAATATTAAAAATTATGGTAATCCTAATTGACCTTAAATGGGAAAGGTTTACTCTGATTTCATGTCAGATATTGAGAAAAACATGCATATGGTGCTATTCACATGATCATGCTTTTGAGGGCCGTGCGTCAGCATAAAAATCACGAAGACATGTCTATTTTTGATCTGAGTCTGAGAGCAAAATTACCCAGACAGGTCTATAAGTCTGTAAAAACTAAGTAACAGCACACATTCCATCAGTGTGCAATACATGTGTAGTTCATTTTTAACATTGTAAAGGATAGAAGTTTTCAATCACTGAAAAAACAATGATGGTAAACACCAAAACATGAACAAAATACTGAGGAAAATGTGATCCAAAACACTGATGAAAAATAGTTCATATTTTTAAACAAAAGAAAAATTGCAGACGTCTGAATGAGGCCTTAAACGAAAAAATAACTTGCCTTTCCAATAACCTGCTGGTCACATATCGCAGGTGCAATGATTTATCATGTCTAAGACAACATTACATATCAGGACGGCATATGTTATTAAGAAATCCTTAAGTAAGCGCAACCTCAGATGAGCAACAGCACATTACAGTTTACAACATATTATTATGTATGTAACAAAAAACTAGGCCAAAATTCAGAATGTGTGTGTTAAAAATTACGTACACCCAATGAATCAAAACCTTGTATAACCATCTTTAGCAGTTTGAGGGCATGTGTTAATTTACAACTCTTGCAATATCCGGGCACAGTAATCTGGTCCTAATTGAATTGCCATCAACTTGATCATTTAACATGTTAACAGTGCCCTTTAGAGACTGAGCTGAAAGCTTTGGGGTTTTTGCAAATTTCCATTGCACAGTCTGACTTTAAGGTGAATTTGCTGGGACATCCACTTCAAGGTACATTGTCAGCTCTCTTGAATGTTTTCCATTTGTGAATAATATTTTTCACTGTAGAATGATGAACTTCAAATTGTTTGGAAATGGTGTTATAACCCTTACAACTCTTCCCACATTGATGGGCCGTAACAATTGCTTCTTTAAAATCATTGCTGTGTTTTTCCTTTTTGGCTTTGTGTTAAAACACACCAGGTATAGGCTAACAAAGTACCAAAACTTCTGCTTTACAGAGGTGATGTCACGAATGTGCCCCATCCTGCTGAGACCTTTGGGGTATCTGGGATCAGAAGGTCGCAGCAGTTGACAGATCGCAGGTCCTCTTTGGAGTCCGCTTGGCGTTTAACGTGAGTGGTGTAGATTGATTGTCACTTGGTATGGAAGGGGTTAAGAGTTCCTTTTTGATCCTGCTGGGATTCCATATGGCTCTAATCTCTGCTGCATTTTGCTGCCACTTCCTTACATTATTTAAACCCACTCCCAGCTCTCTCCTATGCTGGTTATAGGTTTCCTATGCTGACCTCCCTGGAGAAGTTGCTCCAGTCCCTGGAGAAGTTCTTCCAGTTTAAGCGGTGGAGTTCCATTTCTTGTTTGATTTCTCCTTGTGTTTCCTTTTCCCTCCCTGTGTTTCCTTACCTTAATAGTGAGACTATTGTCTTTCTGCCCTACTCACTAGTTAGGGCTAGCTCAGGGCCAGCCAGGGCTTAGATACGTGATCATGCATGGGGGCGAAGGACCCATCTAGGGACGATAGGGAGAACAGGGTGCAGTCTCAGATGAGTGTTTAGGGGTCTCCCCTCTTCCTATCGTCGGGGCACCCTTTACCTTCTTTCCAGCTTTTGCTCCGCACGCCGGGCATTTCCTTGCTCCGGCGTGGCAGGTGATCACATTTGCTCATGAACAATAAAAAGGAAGAATTTGATTAGCAGCATATGGCTCCTACTTATACTCTTACTCCCTATGGAAGCAGTAAGGTGTACTTCATTATTTACACATTATTTCTGCATTTTGGTAAAGTTATTGTCTTTTTGATAAATAATGACATGGTGTAATTTATTTTGTGTTGTTCTTCATCCAATGGTTTACATGCCTAATTGTAAGACCTTCAAAAGAACCAGATGATTTTTGTTTATTATGTACTGATTGTAAAACCATAAAATCTAAAAAGCGTGTATCATTTTTATTGTAACTGTATATGTAGATAACAGAGGATCATATCCTTTACTAAAAGTGTTGTCAAAGGTGGTGTACTTCTTCTCACAGAAAATAGAATAAAAAAATCTATCATTAGTTTCCACTATCAATATCTTTAACCCCTCTCCTCAGTGGTCAACTATCATTTACCAGTTCGTTTTTTTTACTACCCTTCTTTCAGTAGCCATATCTTTTTTTTATTTTTCCATTGAAATCACAGTATGAGGTCTTTTTTTTTTTTACAGAATTAGTTGTAGTTTTGAATTACCACATTCCATTGACCATATAGGTACAGTACAGACCAAAAGTTTGGACACACTTTCTCATTTAAATATTTTTCTGCATTTTCATGACTATGAAAATTGTACATTCACACTGAAGGCATCAAAACTATGAATTAACACATGTGGAATTATATACTTAACAAAAAAGTGTGAAACAACTGAAAATATGTCTTATATTCTAGGTTCTTCAAAGTAGCCACCTTTTGCTTTGATGACTGCTTTGCACACTCTTGGCATTCTCTTGATGAGCTTCAAGAGGTAGCCACCGGAAATGGTTTTCATTTCACAGGTTTAATAAGTGGGATTTCTTGCCTTATAAATGGGGTTGGGACCATTAGTTGTGCTGTGCAGAAGTCTGGTGGATACACAGCTGATAGTCCTACTGAATAGACTGTTAGAATTTGTATTATGGCAAGAAAAAAGCAGCTAAGTAAAGAAAAATGAGTGGCCATCATTACTTTAAGAAATGAAGGTCAGTCAGTGCGAAAAATTGGGAAAACTTTGAAAGTGTCCCCAAGTGCAGTTGCAAAAACTATCAAGCGTTACAACGAAACTGGCTCACATGAGGACAGCACCAGGAAAGGAAGACCAAGAGTCACCTCTGCTTCTGAGGATAAGTTTATCCGAGTCACCAGCCTCAGAAATTGCAGGTTAACAGCAGCTCAGATTAGGGACCAGGTCAATGCCACACAGAGTTCTAGCAGCAGACACATCTCTACAACAACTGTTAAGAAGAGACTTTGTGCAGCAGGCCTTCATGGTAAAATAGCTGCTAGGAAACCACTGCTAAGGACAGGCAAAAAGCAGAAGAGACTCGCTTGGGCTAAAGAACACAAGGAATGGACATTAGACCAGTGGAAATCTGTGCTTTGGTCTGATGAGTCCAAATTTGAGATCTTTGGCTCCAACCACCGTGTCTTTGTGCAACGCACAAAAGGTGAACGGATGGACTACATGCCTGGTTCTCACCGTGAAGCATGGAGGAGGAGGTGTGATGGTGTGGGGGTGCTTTGCTGGTGACACTGTTGGGGATTTATTCAAAATTGAAGGCATATTGAACCAGCATGGCTACCACAGCATCTTGCCATGGCATGCTATTTCATCCGGTTTGCGTTTAGTTGGACCATCATTTATTTTTCAACAGGACAATGACCCCAAACACACCACCAGGCTGTGTAAAGGCTATTTGACCAAGAAGGAGAGTGATGGGGTGCTACGCAGATGACCTGGCCTCCACAGTCACCAGACCTGAACCCAATCGAGATGGTTTGGGGTGAGCTGGACCGCAGAGTGAAGGCAAAAGAGCCAACAAGTTCTAAGCATCTCTGGGAACTCCTTCAAGATTGTTGGAATACCATTTCCGGTGACTACCTCTTGAAGCTCATCAAGAGAATGCCAAGAGTGTGCAAAGCACTCATCAAAGCATAAGGTGGCTACTTTGAAGAACCTAGAATATAAGACATATTTTCAGTTGTTTCACACTTTTTTGTTAACTATATAATTCCACATGTGTTAATTCATAGTTTTGATGCCTTCAGTGTGAATGTACAATTTTCATAGTCATGAAAATACAGAAAAATCTTTAAATGAGAAGGTGTGTCCAAACTTTTGGTCTGTACTGTATGTACTGAAAAATGGGGGGAAAATTGCAAGTGAGGTGAAATTCTGAAAAAAAACTCTGCAATTTGGCCATTTTTCTATAGGCTTTGTTTTTACAATGTGCATTGTGCAGTAAAAATGACCTCCAGGTCAGTCCAATTATGGGGATACCAAACTTATCTAGTTATTTTATTTTTTACTGATGTAAAAAAAATTCTGAATTCATTGAAAAAAATATTTTGTGTCACCATTTTACAAGACCCATAGCTTATTTTTTTTATATCAATGGAGCTGTACTAGGGCTTTTATTTGCATACCAAGCTGTATTCTACATAAGACTTTTTGATTATTTTTTCTTTATTGCATTTTTTGTCAAAGGAGTGGTGACCAAAAAACAGCAATTTTATTATTACATTTTTTTCTTTCCAATGTTTACCAAAACAATTACATAATTTCATACTTTCAAAGGTTGGACTTTTGTGGTCCCCCCCCCCCCAATACTGAATATGTTTATTTTTTTTATTTTTATATTTTTGAACTGGGAAAAAGAAGGTGGTGATTCAAACTTTCATGTGTTTTTATTTATTTATTTTATTTCACTTCACCCTATGTTTTTAGTTTCCATAGATTACTCAAGCCTGCAATTGCTTGATTCTTTGAATTGTCAGTATTATAGTATGTACTACAAACCATGGTCTCGTATGGAGTACTGAGATGTTGGTGACAGTGGACTTCAGCAGACCCACGGCTGCCATAAGAAAAACACGGGGCCAATGGGCACCAGAATGAACTCCTGGGCACGAGTGTGTAATTCAAAAGATTGATAGTGTCATTTTTAGGTTGAATAGCAGCGATCAGAGTTGGCTGAGACCTACTAGGGCCCCACTAAATCAAGATATCTTCTTATGCACAGGTCCAGAGATTGTTCTACAATCAAATATGATATATTTTTCCTCTATATACAGAATACAGAATATATTTTTCCTATATACAGAATACACTGCTGCTACTATATTTAACAAACACTTGGAAGAATATTACCAGTCAACAGTATGTGTATAAGTAAACTAATTGGTTATACACCAGCACTACTTCCCTAATGCATCTGTGAGCATACACTAAATACATAAATGTAAAAACATCAATATATAAAACATATATGACATTAATATGTAAAACATACATTTCCTGCACTTATGCAATAAAACCAGAGAGCAAGAAAAAACGTTACCAGCCACATTACTCTATACACATAGCCTAAAGTACATGAGATACAGTACACTATGAGCTCTATAATACAAAAGCCCAGCTGTAATAGTAAACACTAACCTGTAGCTGTAAAATGGTAGTAACTATTGACTGTGTATTCAATGCTGTGCTACACTGACGGCGCTAGTTTATACACGATGTTGTATTTAAAGTAGTGGTTATGCTCATAAAGTCAAGTTCCCATGATGAGTTGTTGATGAGTTTTTGACACTGTGATTTTTCGCTGTGCCAAAAATACAGTCTTAGGCCTCTTTCACGCGTCCTGATATTACCAGTACTGGAAAAAACAGTGCCAGAGATATCCATGTTCATGTGTACCTGTGTGGCACACATGTGACCAGAATCACACGTACGGGCGCCTGGGAATCAGCGGTACAGTCAGCAATGTTCTCAATGCCGGGTGCTGAAGGAATCTCTCATCAATGTCCCCTGCTTGATCTGCGATCAGTGCGAGCAAGGGACAATGTTGAGAGTAATATTCTGCCCCCGCTGTCTCCAATAAGTGTAAAAATAAGAATAAAATAAAACACACATTATACTCACCTTTACACCTTACTGAGCAGTGTCCTTTCACTCACTAAGCTCAGTGCCATTCAGGGGCCCACTGGCTGCATCGAGTCATTCTCCTCTGCTCCTCAGCATGAGCAGTCGCCCCAAGCCAGTACACACACTGTTGAAGAAATGTCACACAGATGGATTACGGTGTGGGACGCTGGATTATTTAAACTTCGGACAGATGAGGGATATAGTTCTTTTTTTATTTTTGGTTTGTTTACAGGAGACAATGGCTTCAGAGAATTAGGTGTAAAGGTGAGTATAATGTGTTTTTTATTTTATTCTTATTTTTACAGTTGGAGACAGCGGAGGCAGAATACAATTCTCAACATTGTCCCTTGCTCACGCTGATCGCAGCGCTGGTAGGGGACAATTATGAGAGATTCCTTCATCACCCACTTGGGAACAGCACTAACTGTACCTCTGATTCAAAGACGCCGGTACGTGTCACACGGATTTCATCCGTGTGTCATCAGTGGGCACATGTGTTGGACGTTTTGCGGCCTGTACGGCATGCAAAAAACAGACATGTCAGCATGTTTTTGCCCCGGACACATGGTACGTAGAAACACAGTGACATGTGCACAGACCCATTCATTTGAATGGGTCTGTGTGTGTCAGTGTCTCCAGTACATGTGAAAACTGTCACCACAAGTACCAGAGACACTGAGGTGTGAAAGAGGCCTTAGCGTTCTAGCATAGTAGATGGGATCTTTACTGTGCGCAAACTGACTCACAGTGTGTGCTTGAAATCTGCAACATGTCAATTTCTCTTGCGGGCACACAGAGTTATATGTGGCTTTTCCTTAGAGAATCTCATTAGATGCAGCGAATATGCAGGTAAAAAATAGATATTAATTTTTAGCGTGCTTCCGCTGAGGAAAGGGACTATAAACGCATGTAAACTACATGTGACTGTATAAATACAATTTTGTCTAAGCCTAATACCAGGAAGTATCAAAAACAAATTAGCTTTATTTAAAACATGACACACCAAAAAGAGTCACAAAGCAGTGTCAAAAACGGAAAAAAAATGCAAAGAAATAGATTCAAGTAACCTTAGTTAGCTAATAGGTGCAGAAATGCTGCACAAAATCTGCAACATCAAAACCGTACCAAAATACTGATTGAGAACGTAGTGTTACAGTCATAATGAATAGATATTGTTCTAATCATAGAATATTTGGTCACTTGCACTTCTAGAATCTCAGCCCTTGGTGTCTCTGAAGTAATCCTTGAGTTTCACAAACAGCGCTTCCTACTACTACGGAAGCCTGGATAGACCAAGCAATCTTCCAATACATTTAGAAAAGTAATGCTTTCCTTTCTCAGAGATGGATTGCAGCTCCTACTTGGCATCTTAAATAGTTTCTTGCTGCTGCTTTTTCCTGAACTTATTTTCCATATCAGACTTCTACAAGGCTAGCCACAATTTAGCTATTATCTGGCATCAGAATGTAGTGAAGAAGAAGAAGATAGGTGACAAATATGGGATTTTAAATGAGAAAGTATTTTGTTCCATGTAGAAATTGTGTTATGTGCAAAGCTACAAATATAACAGCAAGTAAAAAGGCTTATAGTGATAGTTATGGACACAGAACATTTTACAGATACCATTTTATATCTACAGGTTAGTGTATACTATTACAGCCGGCCTGATCCAATATTGCGTGCTTTGTGGAGTTTTTGGTGTTTGCACCAAATTCATCTTTTCACTTGGGCCTTTTTTAAGTCTATTTTATATCTGTTCACCTGTTTTTTCTTTTTTAGTTCACCATTGTGAGCAGAGTTTGGGGTTTCCAGATGTCTTCCCCTGATTCATCATTTGTGATTATTCAAAAAATTGCAACATTTGTCGCAAATGTACTACAGCACGCAGGAGATATATGTTGTACATATTAATGTTACATAGGTTACATAAATTGATGTTTTTACGTGAATGTGTAAGTATGCATTGGAAATTTATTGTATATAGGAGATAAGCAGCAAACACAGATTTACCTTAATGAGCAATTTTTGGACACTAGAGCCTGAAATTACACTATATAGCTGAAGCTTCAATGAAGCGTATCATAAACAAGAAACATTCATTAAAATTAAAAAGTCTGAGCTTTGAATATTGCAATGGAATAAATTACCTTTGTGCTGGACAATTAATCCCTAGAATCTCAGGGATGACAAAGTATAATATAAAATTGCTCTACTTTTTTAATTGTTAAATTGCAAAGTAATTACTCTTTTTGATAACATTATACTCAGATGTTCACATACCTTATACCTCATGTAAAATATATCACTATACTGTTTGAGGTTCCTAAGTGAAAATCATTATCTAAATCTTCATTGCTCTTACATACCCACTAATAATTACAGTATTTTTCGGACTATAAGACGCACTTTTTTCCTCCAAAATTTTGGAGGAAAGTGGGGGGTGGGTCTAATAGTAAGAATACTATCTCACTGTATATACTCTGGCTCTGCATGGTAGGAGGTCTGGGGGAGCAGCAGCGGGAGATCAGCGGGGCACAGGAAGCAGCAGCCGACTGCTGCGGCCTGCGCTGTGCCCGCTACTAAAGAAAATGAATATTCCCTGCTCCTCACGCCCATGGGTGTGGGCAGCAGGGAATATTCATTTTCCTTAATAGCCGGCACACTGTACCGCAGCGCGGCTCCTGCCGAGGTCTGCAGTCTGTGTGCCCACTATTAAAGCTCATGAATATTCCCTACAACCCACTTCCATGGGTTGTAGTGAATATCCATGGTCTTTAGTAGCAGACATATTGACCGCAGAGCGGCAGCAGGAGCCGCGCTGCGATACAGTGTGCGCGCTCTCACACTGTGTGAGGGCGCATGGCAGGGATGCCATGTGCGGCTCACACAGTGAGAGTGTCAGCAGCAGAGCGGGACAGCGCTGGAGGAGAGAGGAGTATGATTGGGTTTTTTTTGTGGGCAGCAGGATGGGGGTTCAAGGGGTGCCAAGCATACCAGGATGGGGGCTCAAGGGCTGCCAAGCATACCAGGATGGGGGCTCAAGGGGTGCCAAGCATACCAGGATGGGGGCTCAAGGGCTGCCAAGCATACCAGGATGGGGGCTCAAGGGGTGCCAAGCATACCAGGATGGGGGCTCAAGGGGTGCCAAGCATACCAGGATGGGGGCTCAAGGGGTGCCAAGTATATTAAGATGGGGGCTCAAGGGGTGCCATGAATACCAGTATGGGTGATCAAGGGGTGACATGCATACCAGGATGGGGGCTCAAGGGGTGCCAAGCATACCAGGATGGGGGAATCAAGGGGTACCATGCATACCAGGATGGGGGATAAAGGGGTGCCATGCATACCAGGATGGGGGATCAAGGGGTGCCATGCATACCAGGATGGGGGCTCGAGGGGTGATATGCATACCTGGATGGGTGATCAAGGGGTGACATGCATACCAAGATGGGGGCTCAAGGGGTGCCATGCATACCAGGATGGGGGCTCAAGGGGTGCCATGCATACCAGGATGGGGGCTCAAGGGGTGCAATGCATACCCGGATGGGTGATCAAGGGGTGACATGCATACCAGGATGGGGGCTCAAGGGGTGCCAAGCATACCAGAAGGGGGGCTCAAGGGGTGCCATGCATACCAGGATGGGGGCTCAAGGGGTGCCATGAATACCAGGATGGGGGAATCAAGGGGTGCTATGAATAGCAGGATGGGGGCTCAAGGGGTGCCATACATACCAGAATGGGGGATCAAGGGGTGTCATGCATACCAGGATGGGTTATCAAGGGGTGCCATGCATACCAGGATGGGGGATCAAGGGGTGCCATGCATACCAGGATGGGGGATCAAGGGGTGCCATGCATACCAGGATGGGGGATCAAGGGGTGCCATGCATACCAGGATGGGGGATCAAGGGGTGCCATGAATACCAGGATGGGAGATCAAGGGGTGCCATGCATTCCAGGATGGGGATGAGGGCCACGTATGCCAAGATGGGATGGGGGCCACGTATACCAGGAAGGAGGGGCCATACATACCAGGATGGAGGATATTAACAGAATTGGGGGACATTACCCCAATACCAATGTAAGCAGCAGACTCCCTCCCCTATAACAGGGCATCATGACCACATTTTTTGCTTAAATATTTTTTTTTCCTATTTTCCTCCTCTAAAACCTAGGTGCGTCTTACGGTCCAGTGCGTCTTATAGTCCAAAAAATAAGGTAATAGTAAAACCTCTTTTATTTTGCAGGACAACATTAATTAATTAACACCACACTGGAGTATCAGACTTTTTAGGCCACATAAATTGTATGAACAATCTAAAAATTATCCCTTTTGGGAGAGTATATGCATGTATTGCTGTAGTTTATAGAAAGGTGGTGCAAATGGAAGAAGCCGTGGAATTATCACATAGTTGGGTGAAACAATTATCGCTGTTTGTGGAGTATAAAGATCTTTGCATTTTACTAAATGAAAAAAACAATTTATTTTTCATAAGCTGTTCAAAATTATCTCTTCAATTAGGAAGACAAAACAGATATACTGTACTGTTTTGAATGTGAAGTAATGGCTTCAAAAATAATTGAGAAATATTATCCCATTCAAAAATTATCCTCTTTTTCTGGAGAAAAAAAAATTGCTCTGCTTTCAATGTGAAGAAATTATGGCTTGTTGTCACCAAGCTTTTTAAAAAAATTAGCCATATTTTCAGAGCTGTTTCTTCAGGGTACAAAAACATGAAAGCAGCACATTTTCCAGCATCAATAGTACTGTCTAACGCTATAAAACACAGTGGGAAGCATTGTATAGATGACATGATGGAAAGGGAGGAGATGTCTGACAGAGTACAGCCAAATGGCTATGGTGGCAGCCGAATGGTGCAGATGACAGTCAATGGACATGAAGGCAGACATATTGTATAGCCAATGTAATCAATGGCATCAGCTGATGGTGCAGGAAAGTCGGCACGTCTCCATGCCCGATTAATTTTGACAAAATATTAGGTTTCTCACACTTATAGCAGATAAACTATTTCGCTTTGCTGTAGCAAATCCACCAGCCATTCTGAACACCCACCCTGACATTACATTGGAGCTGAACTTGTTAGTACACCCATAGCAAACTGGAACAGTTCTTACTACTGGTCTAATTTATTGACCAATAAATCCATAGAAACGGGGCTCAGGGTATTTCCTTGAGAAAGGTCAGAGTCTAAGTACGACGGAACGTTTAATTTTCAGGTGGTTCAACTCTGCTGATGTGCATCAGTTTTTTCAAAGGCAGATAAACCATCTGATCCATCATGTCATCTATATTGTAAATTGTTCTGCTGCTGCCTCAGTGTATCAGATTGTTAATTTTGTGAAAGAAAATTGCTGGCACTATATGCAGTCGGCAGCTGTTCACTGTGCAAAAGCTTCACCAATTAAGAAACTCATATTTCTCCTGTTAATACGACAGCCAATGCCCCCACCTAAAAAATCTCTTAATAATTTTGGAAAAAAAAAATCTTTTTTTGACAGAAAATTTAATTTAAGGAATTTAAAGAATTTTAGTTTAAGAATTTTAAAAACATTATTTTCACTTCTGAACTACTCTTCACAGGGGCCACACACATGGAGAAGTGTTGCCTTTTCAGGGAGCGCATAGTGGTCGCTTGGTCATAGCTTTACTGATGAGGGAACGAAGACAGGTTTTCCTGCTAATATGCCAATTCCACCACTTCCAAAAAAATTAACAATTTTTGAATACATTATTTTTTTTTTTTACTTTTGAAGTTTAAAGAATTTTGGTTGGATAATTTTCAAAAATTGTTCCCTTTCTCACAATATTGATCAGGTTGCTACCAGGGAAATTCAATTAAAATGCAGTCACAATGATATTTAATTTCACCCAAAATTAAAAAGGTGAGTTTGTTGTATCAAAAAATTGATGTATACAATTTGATAAATTTTGATTTAAAAAAATGTTGCATTTTGTGCCCAAACTTGGCAGAGACAGCTGTTTGGTACAATAAATAATGATGGCTAGGTATCTTCCATTGAACCTGAATGTATGCAATTCTTTTACAAAAAGGCAATACAATCCGGGTGTGGTCTGGCATCAATTGTGGCAAACTTGTGTGTGGAAATGGACAGTGCTCCTTGTCTCCCCCACAACCCCACACACCTGATTCCAGTCCCAAAGTTTGGCCTGGCTCAGAAAGTTACTACCATGGACAGTGTCCCTACCATTTCAGCTTGCAAAGCCTACAACATAGATTGGAAAAAACCCAAGAAAAAAAACCAAAGCGAGTATATATCGTAGAGCAAATAAGTAAATAGTACATGTAAATAACATAGATTACTTAGTTAACACTATTTTGATCAAAAAAGCATAAAAGTCCTGACAAAGTGACCAGGTGTACCCAATTGTGATGGTCCTATCCTGTATTAACACCTTACCTAGTGTTAGCTGACCTCAATGTGATATAGGGTATATGCTCATTTTGTTTTTTTTCTTGAGCTTTGTCGGTGAAATATCCATGGTTGGAATGTGCTCTTACACATTGCACATATACCAACTTAGGCTCTGACTCATTTCTTTGGTTTTACAGACTGTTATTAGCAACATATCTTCTTGGGGCAGAATAGAAACTGTTGTCATTGACGGATTGGAAATTTCATTCTCTACAACAACTGATATAGTGGCGAAGGAGGTGGACTGAGCAGAACGCTGACTCTAGCTGAGGGTATCACTGTTAGAAGCTACATCATCCAGCTATGATTGAGATGAGCGATGGGACATACACACCATTACACCGTCAGCTTCCTCCCCATTAATGTGCTTGCCAGAGTTTGCAAAGGAGGTCAAATGTGACTTGCTTTTAGTACTACTACTACTGTTGGGACGGTTGCTGCCAGCACTTCTGGTGGTGTTAGAGCTGCTTCTAGCGGCAAGCACATTCTAATCCGTGATATTAGGTTTTTTCTATCGCCCTGCCACGTCTATTGCCCTTACCATGTTTCTGTCTAGCATACATTTTGGCCAAAAGTAAAATGTTTCATTTGTTTCTAAATTTGGTTGACAAAGTTAACCAATTATTGGTTTAAATTTCTCCCTCGCTTGCCAAAATATGCTTAACCCTAAATAAAGAGGTTTGTACACAATTACACGCTTGGAAAATAGTTTGTGGCAACAGTCAGCAGAATTGCTGTGGCGCCTATAATTGTTAAATGTGACTAGTCAAACAGTTGCAAAACCTTAACCTCTTATTGTTGTTTTTTGTTCAACTTTTTTTTTTTTTATAATGACGTTCAGCCAAAATGAAAAGCAAGTTAATAAAACCTAAAATGTTAGGTTGCCAAGTTCCTACATGTAGATTCATGACCGTTAACAAATGTGTGCCAACAACAGCAGTATGGCCATGGGGTGTGCGGTATCTAGAGAAGAAAAATAATACAGGTATACCAAAAATAAAGAGACCTTTTATATTACAGTTGAAGAAAAAAAAGGCCACATGCTTTTCTAAAATCGGATGTAAATACTTTTATGCCCAAAAATGACAAAAGTATTCTCGGAGTGATACCTTTATTGGCTAACCAGAAAATTATATATATATGCAAGCTTTCAGAGCACAGAGACTCCTTCTTCAGGCAATATTACAAAGAAGAAGGAGCCTCTGTGCTCTGAAAGCTTGCATATACAGTATATATATTTTTCTGGTAAGCCAATAAAAGTATCACTCCAAGAATACTTTTGTCATTTTTGGGCATAAAAGTATTTACATCAATTTTTCTGGCTAACACCGAACCACAATATAACTTTGTAGTGTACATAATAAAATCGGATGGGAATAGAAAATGTAGTTAGAATCACTTTCCACAAGCAAGCAGGTGCAACTGGTCACTGTACTCTGGTGGCGTGTGTACAAGTCTAATATTAGATTATTGGAGGAATGAAGAGGAACATTTTAGTAGGTAACACTTGTATTTAAGTTTCAAGATTATGTCATTTTTTTCTCTTAAAAAAAGAATTAAAAAATATATACGTGCCTTTACCAAATAGGAAGGGACCAGAAAATCTAGGTAGAATCACGTTCTAGCAGCAAGCACATGTAACTGGCTGTTGTATTAATGATTAATATTTGACTAATGGAGCAATGACGCAAACTCAAAAAATTATGTTAACGCGAACATTTTTGTAGGGAAACATATGTTTCTACTTTTCAGAATTTGTGAGATTTCTCTTTTAAATAAAAATGGTGGATCTCAAAACACAGGGATCACACTTTTATTTACAAACAAGCAACTCTTGAATTCAGATTGAGGCTGTGTGCCCACTATGCGTTTTTTAAGCGTTTTTTGACGCGGAATTTCGGCAGCGAAAACGCTTAAAAAACACTTGGTAATATGTGCCCCATGGTCCCCAATGATAATTCGCATGTGCTGTGCACATGCTGCGGTAATTTCCGCTGCAGATTATCATTGCGGAAAAATCCGCAGCAAGTCCATTAATTTTGTGGACACGCAGTCTAATCGCCGCCATTGACTTGCATTGGACCGCGTGACATCTGCATCACTGCATCTGCACATGTGGATATCACACGGTTCAATGTGCGGATGGTACCCAGGTCTGGAGAAGATGAGACTCTCATAGAACCTGTAAAAAAAAGAATTTAAAATAAAAAATAAAGATTATACTTACCTTCCGTTGTCCTCCCGGTGTTTAATCCGCTCCGCCTGGTCTGCTGTATGGGTCGCGGTGTTGTGAAGCACCTGCCATGACATCATTGAGTCATGTGACCTGACACATGACTCAATGATGTCACCGCAGGTCCTTCACACCACCGCGAGCCGCCTAAGACACCGGACGGAGAGGAGAAAACACCGGGAGAACATCGGAAGGTAAGTATAATCTTTATTTTTTACCATTCTTATTCTTTTTTTTTTAACTATTACTTGGTCACACTATATAAATCCATGCCGGTTGCATGGATTTATATAGTGTGACCAAGTTGTCAAGCACTTTTCCAAGTGATGCTAAAATCGCTTGGAAAAACGCTTGATAACCTGCATGCAGAAATGCATGCATAAACGCTTGACAAACGCTTCTACCTGGTGCATGTAAAAACCACATGCGTATTTCCTGCCAGGGATAAGTGAAAAAATATGCAGCATTTCAGCATCGTGGGCACTTAGCCTCAGTCGTAAAATTTGTAATAAGTGGTTTATTACTACCCTTGCTGTTGCTGCTATATATCATAGACATATTAATTCCTAGTCACACACTGAGTGATGATGATGAGATGCTACAACAGTTCACTGTATATCGCTTGAATCTTAGATTTCTATTCACAGACTGAGACTATCACTTCCATTTTCAATATGGTAAATCAGCACTAAAGTAGAACATGACAATTGCATTAGGCCTTTATTCCTATATCCTGTGTGCCCTGAGTGCGCCTATCCCTACAAAGCACAGGCAGAAATAAGCATTTGCCAACCACTTTGTTTTATACTATTTGTGAAAGTCCCCATGATTGTGTAAAATGCATTCATTTGCTGACCCCTATGCTTTATACTATTTGTGATAGCCCTCCCTGATTGGCTGTGCTACAGCATGTGATCAGATTGCTACGGGACATTATGATGAAGCCCAGCTGCCACAGCAGATGTCATTAGCCTTAGTGTGCAGTATGTCTGAAATGTCATGGGGCTTTTTTTAATTGCAAAACGCAAATCGAACCTCAGATTCAGTCAAATTTCCTGAAATCCACAGTTTTACGCGAATCCGAGCAAACTCGATCCTCCACAGATCGATCTGTTCATCTCTATTAAAAATATTGAAACTAGAATAAACAAATAATAAAATAAAATAAATATAATATATAAATATATTTTGGCTTTCTCAACCATGAATGTGAGCAACTTTTAGGATAGCCAATTATATAGACACCATATCATGTAGTAATCATGTAGCAGCCTCAATTTAATCCCTTTCGGCCGCAGCTATTTTTCATTTTTGCACTTTTGGGTATTTTTCCCTTTCTTCCAAAAGCCATAGCTATTATTTTTCCATAAATATAGCAATGTTAGGCCTTGTTTTCTGTAAGACAAGTTGTACATTGGCATGAGACCTTTGATTTTATCATTGAATGTAGTGGAAAACAGTAAAGCATTCCAATTGATGTGAAATTGTGAAAAAAAAATTGCGATTCTGCCATTGGTTTTTGGATTTTGTTTTAACATTGTTCATTGAGTGGTAGATATGACTTGGCAACATTAATCTTCAGGTTAGAAAAACTATGGTGATAACAAACTTATGTTTTTTGCTTATTCAAGTGATAATTTGGTCAGGAGTCATGGAGTCCTCAATACTGAGAAATAGAAAATGTAAGATTAATGTACTAGCTGTATAAAAAAATTGTACTTATTTTTGGTGGCACCACTCCGGATGTGCTCTTCCCCATTTTATATTATAAAGAAAAAGTATTTCTAGAAGAATTGATGCTTTGATGATGTTTTGAAGGCAAAGGGCGGTCACACCGAAATATTGATTTGACTTAGATTTCCCATTTATTCATTCAGTTTGCATTTTGTTAGATCATAAAGATGAACTATTAGAACTTTTTCACAGCCCCGTGTATATATTTACACATAAATATATATATACATATATAAAGACAAATATACATGTATGTAAATAATAGATATAAATATATATATATCTATATCTATCTGTCTATCTATCTATCTATCTATCTATCTATCTATCTATCTATCTATATATATTGTAAGGCAGCGCTAGTCATCATGTTGGGGGGACACTCGCTGCACCAGGTCAATTAAAGCACACCAGCCACGTTTTTCACAATCCAGCAGTTTATTACACTTCATAACTGCTTATCACACAGTCCATCTTAGTGTCTCACCGGCATGTTTCCACACATAACATCCGGGAGCCTTTCAAGTGGCAGACAGGCCCACTTGGCTCCAGTTACAGCCTTCAGCAAAGTCACTTATATCAATGTCCATATAAAGCAGTGTTTTTACCTTTGCCGGGTCGTAGCTGCTTCAGTCCACTTTGTTCTGCCACAGCTGTGGCTCTAAGGCTAACCAAACGTGGTCTCCAGCCCTTTTGCCCTCCAAGGCTGCTGGCATCTCTCACACACAAGGATCCAGCCTTCGTACCTTCCAGGCTTCACTAGGCCTCACCAGGCCTCACTAGGCCTCACACTAACGGTGTCCCACACAGGGAACAGGCCTCAAGCCTTTCACACCTGTCTCAAAACTACCAGGGTTTATATATCTTCCAGTGCACACACAGGACCTGTGCTGATGTCCCAGCCATGTGATCAGACCTTCTGTGTGCACAGGACCTGTGTTGATGTCACAGTCATGTGATCAGTCACCTGAGGGGGAGGTACATGGTCAGCCAAAACACACCCTGGACCATTACAGTAATGCCGCAAGCAGCTGCATTACATATCCCCCCCTCTGTTCAAACTTGTGGGGTTGAACACATAATATACACAATCACATTATAACCTCCAGTTCACACAGAGACCATGTACTTGACAATTGTGCTGCTCAGCCCCTGGAACATTAGTCAACGACATTAGCCCATTCCTTAGGGACCTACCATCTGTCATTGTCACTGACTTCGTCAAGTCACATTTCCGCGTCGTAACCTTGTCAGACCTCCCCCGCTCCCAGCGGTCAGTCGTAACCTTGTCAGACCTCCCCCGCTCCCAGCGGTCAAAACAGCAGTGTGACTCACATGCCCTGGTATCTAAGGTCCGGTTCGACTCCGTACTGTCCCGTACTCTATTGGGTCGTTTGTATGGGCCTCTCAAACCTGAGTTAGTGGAGGTCTCACTACCTCTAGACGGCTGCCACCTTCTGCTGCTCAAGTGATTCTGCCTTTTCCATTTGCAGTCTGGCGAGATTCAACTGTTCTACCTCTCGCAGGTAGGTCACTCGGTACTCCATCAGCATGCGTATATATGCAAGACTTTCTTCCATTCCTACAGCGGAGAATGACACCATGCCATCCTCATCTGCTATCCAGTCCTTACGATCACGTGGACTGCTTACTTTCATCACACCAGACTTCTTTACCATCATCTGCATGGCTCGGCCATTTCTCCCAATGAGCTTTCTCACCAGAACATGAGGCACCCGGATGACCTCTTCCCGCAGACTGTGAGCTTTTCTCTTAAGCTCCAGTTGTCTAACGGCTTGTTCCGTCTTCAACCGGAGAAACTGCTTCGTGCGAATACATCGCCAGTGCATGTCAATTAGGATCGCCACCCTCTTCACTGTGATTTTGGTCGTGGACAGGACCAGCGGCTGTTTAGCTTCTTAGGTCGAGTACACCTTACAGGCTCCCACGGCCTTCTTAAACTCTTCATGCACAGACTCACTGGTGCATTCTTCTCTCAAATCCTCGGGTACATCTATGAGGCACTTGTACTGAGTGGTTTCTGTCTCACCAGTGGTCTCCAAACGATCATCTAGCTCAAGTTTCAGGGGCCACTGACTTTCAGCTTCTTCACCCTGTATGCTTCCCCTGAGCTGACTCACAGCTACAAATTCAAGAATTTTCGTCTTGACCACTTCCATCTCATACTTATCTTCTGTTAACACACTCTTAGCTCTCCTCAGGTCCACCTTCTCATGGTATAAGGGAGTGAGTGCAACTTGTTTGCCCTTCTCCTTCTCCAAGGAGGCCTCATTCGCTGAGTAATACTTTGCCATTCGACCTTTGAGGTCGAAAACTTCTTCCTCTAGCTCAGCTACTCGCTTCTCAGCAGCCCATCTGTGAAGCTCTTACTGCTTCAGCTGCTCCTTTAACAGTAGAGTTCTCTCAGACCTCTCTGTCTCCAATGCACCCACTCGGCTCTCGACAGCCAGTCTCTCAAGCTTCTCTTGCTTCAAATGGGCTTGTAGCGACTCCTTGAGCTCCTTGATCTCGGCTCCTACATCCACCGAATCATCCGAGCTCGCATTATTCGAGTAGGTATTTGTTTCATTCCTTCCATCTCCAGTGGCCAACTCCTGGCCCTGGCCTATAGCTTCTCTGATAGACTCCTCCATCTTTTTCCGCTCAGCTTCCATCTTGCTGATTCTTTCCTTAAGGCACGTCTCTGCCCTCTGGAGATTATCACAGAATGTCTGCAGCTCCTTCACCTGAGCTTCCAGACCTAGAGTCTTTCTGCGGAGATCACCATTTTCATCACGGGTGTCCTTCAGAGTGGTCTCAACCACTTGGCAAATGTGCTCTGCAAAGTTTTTCTTTAACCCTGAGGAGATCCTCATAGTCTATCCTAATTTGTTGCAGTTCCCTACTGTGTTCACCATATTCCTTCTTGGATTCACACAGCTCCCGATTGAACTGTTCGCGCAGTCGTTCTAGGTTTTGTTCACGCCCAGAAACTTCATCCTGCAGCGCCTCCTTCTCAAGCTTGAACTGCAAAACCTCCTTCTTGGTTTTGCGGCGGTCCTCTTTAATTTCCTGGCTGCTGGCATCTCTCACACACAAGGATCCAGCCAAAATCAAAAGGAGGTTCTTAAATTCAAGTAGCTGCTATAAAAAATTCATTTCTGAACAGCTCTTCACAATTCAATGACATCAGAGAAGCAGCTAAGGTGCGATGTTTACCCTATAAGCGTGCAGTGAAAGTAAAGTGAAGAAAAAAAATCTACAATCAAAAAATAAAACAGATTAATTTCAGTAAATGTTTTTAGTTGGTAAAATATAAGATAATACATTCCCTGGATGTGGTTTCTTTTTATTTACTAAATGTATGAAGAATTATACGGTATTATTTATAAGTTAAAGGAAATGTTTGTTTGTATTTGTGGCACCCCAGGGGTCCGGTTGCCACATTGGCATTGCCTCCCTCACAGGGGGTGATGCCATGCCTAGAAGCAAGGAGGGATCCCCTGATCAGGTATACCAGCATCCAACACTTTCCCGGCTCCAGACCAGAAAGGGGAGCTCCTCACCTTTAAATTGGAACCTGCAGGCGGGGTTAGAAAGAGTTAGTTGAAGGAGAGTTGGAGACAGGAGAGCAACGAGGAAGGACCTGGGGAAGGGAGCTGTGAACAAGCTCGCCCCAGAGAGAATCGCAAGGGAATCGGACACCGGAGTCCGTGGTTTTGCGGGCACTGAAAGCCCAGCAGCTAAATCCGGAGGGCAGGAGACTGTAGGTCTCCTGGCCCCACCAGATGCCCGGTGGCTCAGCAGCATCCTAGGGCCCAGCGCCGCCACGAAGGAGCGACACTTGAAGAAGGCTTGAGCTGCCTGCCATACGGGTGAGGAATAGACGTTTTGCTCAGGAACGAGGGCCGGAGCATAACTTTAAGCAGCAGGGCCAAAGAGAATAGCGCAGAGGGAAGGCCTACAACTCCACCTGGCGAGGTGGATTCCCAAACTGCTTATAGACCGCCCGGGCCTCCATCACCAGCTAATACCAGTGCCCATGTCTGCTCTGACAAACCGGACGTAAAGATAGAGGAAACCTCCATTAATTTGTTGTCTGGTTATTATCTGCGCCATCAGCCTTGCATTACACCGCACCAACAACATCTACCTCCACAATTCATCACATACTGTCCTGGAGCTTAGCTCTGCCTGTGGAGAGCTGAAACAACTCTGCTACATCACCATCAGCTCCAGTGGATCTGCTCCGCAGCGACGGCCCCATATGGCCGCATACAACGGGTGGCGTCACGAATATATTCCCCAAGATTGACTTTTACTTTTCCTTCATTTGACCTCCTGGGGCCACGGACCGGGTCACTGCCATCGTGACTACCCCAGAAAATGACCAGCCCGGCTACAGAGTACCCCACGGCCCCAGGGGGCTCATCATATTCTATTTTGCTATTGTTTTTTTTTTTATAAAAATGTATTTTTTAAAAGTAGTTTCAGTTTAATTAGTGAATGCTATCTACTTTATTCATAATTATTTGCTTTCCAGGACTCTGC
This sequence comes from Phyllobates terribilis, assembly GCF_046119375.1. NCBI lineage: Eukaryota > Metazoa > Chordata > Amphibia > Anura > Dendrobatidae > Phyllobates > Phyllobates terribilis. The sequence goes on along the minus strand of NW_027362771.1, from coordinate 203,197,747 downwards.
CATTTGTAATAGCACCTGTGTTATGAGCCCCTGCTGGGAACAAATACTGATGCACAACAGCTGACACCGGACATAGGAGAGCAGTAGCACCCGACCATATCACCTGTGCTGGAGATGTACAAGCTGTGAATGGTGCATGTTCAGTTCAGAGTACACCTGGAGTAGGAGGAATGCTGACGGCCATGACTGGAATGCCCATGGGTCTCCATAAGAACTGCCCAGACTGCTTTCTTTACCCCATTCCTCATTGAATTTCAAGCTGAGGAAGCTATACACAATCTAAACAACAAAAAATGAGGCATTTTTCAGTGATTTTTTGTTCACATAAAAAGAACAGCAGCAATTTTTCCACAAATTTACAGTGATTGTACTTAGTGCTAAATAACAGAAAACATACAGCAGTTATTCTGCAGTTTCCTGGTAACTGAGTTTATGGTTGTGGCTGCAAATTTGCAGCAAATTAGATGCTTGACAACTCCACCACAGTGGCGTTAACATTAGTATACCCAGTACATCCACTACTAATAAAATGTTTTTTTGTTATTTTATAATTTGGCAACAGTGACTTTTAAGGATAAAAGTGGGTGGAGTAAGTAATGCTTAATATTCATATTTTGCATTAAATATTGCACATATTATTAAATACTAAAAGAATAAATATAAAAAATGCAAGGCCAATTATCAAATTTATTGTAAGGCTTTGTTCATACTGCGTTTTAGACGCGAGTTTAACGCATAAGTTAAATGGATGACTAAGATAAATGTGAAATAGTGGCATATGTCCCCTTTGGAATCCATTGTAAAAAATAAATAAATAAAATCATATGCACTTAAAGTATATGTTTTTTTCACTGAATACCACTGTTTGGTATGGGGCAGTCAAATGTACTTTTTAATCAGCGGGATTTAATGAAAATAGTGTAAGTTCAACATATACATGCTATTTTACTCTGGATTCCTATAGTGCACCTGAAGCATCAGTTAACATATAAGTCTGAGGCTGCGCACACATGCAGTGGTCACACTATGGCCGAAGAGCAACAGCCTTGTGCCACTGCATTCTTTCCATTGTTTCCCTGCACAATCACTTAATCTTGCAGGAAAACATGTCTTGTGTGCAAGACCATGTGGCCGATGGTAATGACCCCCAGGTTTTTGCAGGTAAAACAATTCTTTAAAGCTAAGCTGTCAGCAGGATTTTGCTAAGTTTGTCCACAGTCCCGCCACTATCAGTCTCTCTGTCTGTCTCTATGATGAGGAACATTCTTGTGCTTCAGGGAGGCCTGTGGGCAAGTCTCATCTTGCTAATCTGGCCTAGAGCACCAGGATAAGATCCTGCCCACAGTCCCACCCCAGAGCACGAGCATATCATTAACTCAGCAGTGCAAACACTAATTACACAAGAACCACAAGACTGATTTCTTCACCTCAGGAATCATATTAATCAGTGCAGCAGCCCCAACATGACACTGCCTGTAGGTTACTTAGCAAAATCCTGCTGAGAGGTTCCCTTTAACTACAACATAGTGATTTTTTATTTATTTATTTTACTCATTTATATAGCACCATTAATTCCACAGCGCTTTACAGACATTATAATCACTGTCCCCATTGGGGCTCACAATCTAGACTCATTATCTTTAGGTCTTTGGAGTGTGGGAGGAAACCAGAGGAAACCCACGCAAACACGGGGAGAACATACAAACTCCTTGCAGTTGTCCTCTGTGGGATTTGAACCCAGGGCCCCAATGCTGCAAGACTGCAGTACTAACCACTAAGACACAGTGCTGCCCCTGATTGTGCAGGGAAACAAAGAAAAGACTGCAGAGGCACAGGGCTGTGGTTTTCAGCTACAGTATGACCAGTGTGTGGGAACACAGCCTAAGGGTTTATGTTAAAACACGTTCCGAAAATGTGAACATACTGCAGTCTCACTATGATTTTGGTTATTATGTCAGACTGAGTTCAGACAAAGAGAAGCAGCTACTTCCTCACAGTCACAGCATCAAATAGATTCTAAGTAAAAGCATGTAAATCTATAATTTCTTGTTATTGGCCACTCAGCTATCCAAATACATGCAGTTAACAATAATTAACTGATTAATATTTTTATTCACATTCACATGATTTCTAACAGTCCGTTCGAAGTCCCCACAATTTTCACAACTCATGCCTTTGCCTCTGAAGGATTTACCTCTTTGCAGATACCAACAAAAAGGTGCTGTAAAATCGAATTAACATCTACCCTCCATTTAGACAGAGCTAAAAGGAAGGTCAACAGCAGGGAGATGGGCCAGACCAAATTTGCAGCAACTATCGACAAGGCTGCTGACCTTCATCACATTTTCATTGCAGACTAGGGATTGACAAAAAGTGCACACAGAGCATTAACCAAATAGCATGTGTTTTTATTGCGTTTTTTGCGCTCACCTTGTAATGCTGTGAAATCACAGCACTTGAATAGCCCTAGATGGCAATACCACAGCTGCTGCTGCTCCACTTGCTGGATAGACCAACATCGATATATACCAAAGGGAGAACTGTGGGTGTGCTGCACTGAGGCTAAGGAGTTTACAAATTCACAGGATTCAGATGAATAGAAATAGATTGTACTTTATTCCCAACACGTTTCTAGGTTAAACTGACCTCTTTCTCGTGATCTTTATTGTGGTTCCCCTGAGAAAGAGGTCCATTTGTGAATTCTTTACCAGCTGAGCAGCACACCCATATTTCTCCCTTTGGTACACATTTTCAATATAGCTCTCTCTTTTAGCCAACTGTAGGAACTATAAAAATGAATTTCTCTAATTTACTAAAAAGCAAAAACAACAAAATAACAATAGATAGTTATATACATAGATTATAGATATTTAATAGCTAGATAGATAATTGATAGATAGTGTATATTTACAAACAAAATGACAATAAAAAATATTTAATCTTTAAATAAATTAATTAAATGGGTGCTTATTCCCTTGAATGTAGTGACTTGAGATAAATATTGATGTTCTGCATTACAAGCTTTAAAAGGCAATTTTTGCTGATGTATAAATTGGCGCACTCTAAGGAAGCAAAGGAAAAACTGACAGGGAAAAAAGGTGCACAATTCAAAAAGGACAAAAGTAGCATCACATATCCAGAAGCCCTACTTTTTCTTTTTTAAGATGTAACTTGAAGTATCTTTCGGCTACACTGTTCGTGACAATCCTCCTGGCTTACAAGAAGAGTTTTGTTGCAATTTATTACAAATCTTATTTGTATTTCAAAGATTTCTACCTCAACTCTCCTCAGGGTTAAGATTGAAGCAATTCCGTACTGGCTTTCCAAATGATTGAAATGGCCGGGACATCGCCATTATCAAACCATCTATGAGTGCACAAGATCTCAGGGCATCCTCGCATCTGCACAGTGATTTCTCACTTCTTTCAACTTTTTGATCTAGTTAACATTTGAAGATCAGAAAAGTTAATTTTAAAAAGATGTTGCAAAGGATTTGATCTATAAGACTTCATTCTCCCTGTGGCTTTCTATAAAAGGACTTTTGGGACACTGCTTAGAAATAGGACTCTGAGCTCCATCTAGCTCAGGGAAATAAATGTAAAACAATTGAAGTTGATTCATGGAACTCTCAGCCCTTAGAAGCTACAGGAAAGGATAAAGTAAAAATGTATCAAGTTCTAACATAATTGGGTAACTACAGAAATGTAAAATTCATAGCCACATATTTACTATGAAAATCTCTTCTCCTAAAGTGAGGTTTATCTAAAAAATGGCAATACAGCAACCAGCTACATCATGTATCTAAATACTTATTCATTGGCAATATATGAGTCTATAACTTATAAAATCCTTTACAGGTATACAGAGCTTACAATCTTAGGGCACCCATATACATTAGACTAATGTTGGCCGAACCCATCATTTTCAATGTGTTCAGCCGACAGACTAATGTGTATGGGGTACCCAGAAAGATGATTGTTAAGGATCTGACTTATTCGATTTCAGATTGCTGATCCTTTAGTTCTTCCTGAGATGAGCTGCCGCCACAAATATCTGGCAGCGACTCTCTCATAGAGAGCAAACAATCACACGGGCGAGCGAGCACTCCTGTGTATGAGTCGAGGGATATATGGGCCATAGGCACCATCGTTCATCAGACAGCTATCTAAAGTGTATACGGGGTTGGTTTTTAAGCCATTCATTGACCTTACGATTTTTGTTTTTGCGCTTTCCTTTTTTTCTCCCCTTCTTCCAAGAGCCATAACTTTTTTTATTTTTATGTCAATATACCCATATATGTGCTTATTTTTTGCAGGATGAGTTGTACTTTTTAATGACACCATTCATTTTACCATATTGTAAACTGGGAAAAGGTAAAAAAATTAAATTACAAGTACGGCGAAAATACAAAAAAGTGCACTTCCACAATGTTTTTTTGTTTTTTTTTTATTTACCATATTCACTATATGGTAAAAATGACCTGCCAATATGATTCTCCAGTAGAAAATTCAATTCATTGCACACTCAGATGTTGTGAATGCAAAAACATTTATTAATACACAGACAATTTGTTCAAACCCAGGTGCAAGGCGACAGTGGTAAGACGTTTCGGCCTCAATTACGGCCTTAATCATTTAGTCGCTTACTAAAAAAGAAGAACATACAGGTGTCAGTACCAGATTTGTAACATCATAATCAAAACCAAAATTCCAATCGTATTGTCGAGAAGTATGACGAAGAGGTAGGGGTGGAGGGGAAGGCGGGGTGGGGAGGAAGGCGGGAGGGGGGAGGAAGGCGGGAGGGGGGAGGGGGTAGGGAGGTGAAGGTAAGGAGAGATGAGGGAGAAGGTGCTGGGGTTACATATAGTATATACAGTATAAACACGCAGAACAGGGTATAGAAACCATAAAAGTAAAAGGTAGATAAAAGCCAAATTTGTTCTTACTTGTATGTGTGGTTTGAAATTGTTTAGAGTCTGAGAATAAGGCTAAAGTCCAGGAAAGAGGAGAGCTGCAATATCAAAATGTTACAGTTGAAATATATTACCCATGATTTTTCCAGTAAGATGATTGTATAGTCTGGGGTGGTTACCTCAACCAGGTCCAATATTGGTGTGGGGCCACGTGGATGTAAAGGATAGTATGGAGAGTTAAAGATAGTTGTATAATGGCATGTGTAACCCATCATATGTTGGCTGGTCTGTAGCTTACCATGCGGTCATTTGGAGTCCATGCATAGTCAGGATGTACTATAGGTCCCAGGAGGGATTGTGATATTCATTGGTGGTATAGAGGGGTATAGTGGCACTCCTGCGCCTTGCTGTGGCTCTGGTAAAGGACATACTGAGGAGACTGTGCTTTATGCACCGGCGGGGAACGCCGGACAGGAAGTGCATCATTGGTGGGGGGGTGTCACTTGGAGTGGCAACTTGTGTAGTGCAATACGCTATTGCAATCGGTTGGTTTTGAAAAAAGGTCGGTTTTAAGGGTGTCATTGTCCCCGCGGATTACCATTGTGTCCAGAAAGGAGATTTGTTGTGGATTGTAGTTTAGTGTGAATTGAAGTTCTGGTCTGATAGAGTTAAGTGTGATTAGGAATGAAGAGAGTGTCTCAGTTGACCCTTGCCAGATGAGGAAAATATCATCAATATAGCGGTGGTAGGCGGTACAGTGTCTTTGAAAGAGCTCATTGGGATAAACAAAGTCAACTTCAAACTTATGCATATATGCATTAGCATAGGCTGGTGCTACATTCGAGCCCAGCGCAGTGCCCTGTTCCTGTACAAAGAACTCGTCTCTGAACATGAAAAAGTTCTCATGGAGAACTAGTGACAGGAGTTTAATGCAAAAATGGATAGAGACAGGTGACAGGTCAGACTGTGTGAGAAGATAGGAGGAGGCCTCCAGGCCTTTGTCATGGGTAATGGAGGTATATAGATTGCATACATCCATTGTGGCCAACAGGCTGCCTTTGGGTAAGGCCGGCAAATTTATGATAATGTCTAGAAATTGACTGGTATCTCGTACGAAGGATCTGGTTTTCTTCACCAGGGGGGTTAAGATCTTTTCTAGGTAGATGGCGAGGAGGGAGAGGATGGAGTCAGTGGAGGCTACAATGGGTCGGCCGGGTGGGTTGATCAGTGATTTGTGGATTTTAGGTAAGATATAGAATACAGGTGTTATTGGATGTTGATTGGTCAGGAACGTGACCATCTTGGAGTCTATTGTGTGAAGATGAAGGTGTCTAGTCAGTATCTCTTGTATTTTAGTATGAATTGTAGGTGTGGGGTCAGTATTGATCTGTCTATAGGTAGTGGTGTCTGCTAGTTGTCGATTGATTTCATTGATGTAGGATGATTTGTCCATAACTACTGTGGCATCCCCCTTGTCTGCAGGTTTGATGACTATAGAGTTATTGATTTGTAGTGACCTAAGGGCGTGTTTTTCCTCACTCGTTAGGTTCTAGTGTCTAGGGAAAAAGCCGAGTCGTTGTTCGTGTATCAGATTTTTTATGACTCTTTCTGCCGCATGGTTGGTGTGGGGAGGACAGTAAGGACTAGTGTTGCGTAATCTCAGGGGGGTAATAGAGAGCTCCGGGACAGGTGAACCCCCGGATGGAGGTGCTCTGTTCATGGGGGTCTCCTTAGATACACCATAATGAGTTTTTAAATGGATCATCCTATAGAACCGCTGGAGGTCCCTCTCTAGCTGGAACGAGTCCCAGTTAGGCGTCGAACAGAAGGAGAGACCCTTCTGAAGGACTGAGAGTTCAGTGGGAATGAAGGTATAGCTGGAGATGTTCTTCACCAGGTTAGGTGCCTTACCTGGGACCGGGTTGTCATCCTTTCTCCTCCTCAACCTCCTTGTAGATCTGTACGTGATCATCCTCCTCGGCGATTTTTCCATAAAAAAGGTTGTCCACTTGCACCGGTTGAGGAGTCGCAGCTCGAGCTGAGGGACTCCATGTTGCGCTGGCCGGGGTAAGGTCTGTGAGTACATTTAATACATACAAGCAATTCTATTTGCGTCTGCACAGCGCTATAATGCATAGCCTGTCCCCTACACATGCGCCAAAGCTCAGTTTCCTTTACTACCACCATACACAACATGAGAGGTGGTACCGTGCCTGTAAACACAGGCAATGTCCGGCCATCCAATCACGCAGTGCGGGGCTGGCGGAACGTCACTTCCGGTGACACGCCCCCACCAATGACGCACTTCTGGTCCGGCGTTCCCAGCAGGTGCATAAAGCACAGTCTCCTCAGTATGTCATTTACCAGAAACACAGCAAGGCGCAGGAGCGCCGCTATACCCCTCTATACCACCAATGAATGACACAATCCCTCCTGGGACCTATATCCTGACTATGCATGGACTCCAAATGACCGCATGGTAAGCTACAGACCAGCCAATATATGATGGGTTACACATGCCATTATACAACTATCTTTAACTCTCCATACTATCCTTTACATCCACGTGGCCCCACACCAATATTGGACCTGGTTGAGGTAACCACCCCAGACTATACAATCATCTTACAAAATCATGGGTAATATATTTCAACTGTAACATCTTGAAATTGCAGCTCTCCTCTTTCCTGGACTTTAGCCTTATTCTCAGACTCTAAACAATTTCAAACCACACATACAAGTAAGAACAAATTTGGCTTTTATCTACCTTTTACTTTTATGGCTTTTAAACCCTGTTCTGAGTGTTTATACTGTATATGCTATATGTAACCCCAGCACCTTCTCCCTCGTCTCTCCTTACCGTCACCTCCCTACCCCCTCGCCCTTCCCGCCTTCATCCCCACCCCGCCTTCCCCTCCACCCCTACCTCTTCGTTATACTTCTCGACAATACGATTGGAATTTTGGTTTTGATTATGATGTTACAAATCTGGTACTGACACCTGTATGTTCTTCTTTTTTAGTAAGCAACTAAATGATTAAGGCCGTAATTGAGGCCGAAACGTCTTACCACTGTCGCCTTGCACCTGGGTTTGAACAAATTGTCTGTGTATTAATAAATGTTTTTGCATTCACAATATCTGGGTGTGCGATGAATTGAATTTTCTACAGTTAAGGGGCACTCGCTGCCTATTACATCAGCACCTCCACTTCTGACAGAGTGCACGCAAATTATTATTTTGAACAATATGATTCTCCAGGTCAGTACAAGTACGCAGATACCAAACAGTATAGTTTTTTTCTTATTTAAGTGGTGAAAAAAAATTCAGAAATTTGCAAGAAAAAATAATTTTGTTATGTCGCCATTTTCTGAGACCCTTAGAGTTTCCATTTTTTGAAACTGGGGCTGATTAAGGGCTTATTTTTTGTGGCTTGAGCTGATGTTTTTATTGATACCATCTTGGGGTAGATATGATGTTTTGTTCGCCTTTTATTACATTTTATTCCAATGTTGCTATGGCCCAAAAACTAAATTCTGGCGTTTTGATTTTTTTTCTCGTTACGCAGAGATACCAGATATGGGCAAAAGGGGGGTGATTTGAACTATTGTGGTTTTTTATTTCATATTTTTAAAAACTTTTTTTTTTTAAAGTTTTTACTGACTTCCATAGTTCCCTTAGGAGACTTGCAGCTGCGATTGTCCGATCGCTTGTGCTATACATAGTAGTGCATCAGCACTGCTACGTATAGTAGAATTGACTGCCTCCTATGAATGCCGGCCACAGGATGGTGTTCACAGGAGATTCACAATAACAAGCACAGGGGTCTTCCGTACATCCCCGGATGTCATGATAACCCATCGGCACCCCATGATCACGTGATTGGTGCGACGATGTGCGGAATTCCGGCCAGCGCCTGTTAACAGCCTTAACACCGCTCCATCTGCAGCTGTTAAAGACATTTGATGGCTGACGAAACCAGCTATCAAGTGAAGGAAAGATGTGGACTCAGCGTATGAGCCCACATCCAAGGAAGGGACATGACCTTTGACGCAAATATACGTCAAAGGTCATGAAGGGGTTAAAATGAGAAAATAGTATAGACACAGAGGGGAGGATTTATACATATTGCTATGTAATGCTAGTACAGGCTTCCAGTATCCGTTGTTTCAGATGCTGCACATCACGCATCTTGATGGTATGGTGTGGTATATGGGGTACAAAGATAGTGGGGCCATTCTCCATCAATGGAAACCTCAATGCCACTGGATATCTGAAATTGCTACATGATGATGTGTTGCCCTCTTTATGCACTGAAGATGGCACGTTCCATGAGTTTTTCCAACAAGATGGTGCACCACTACATTATGGGTGTCAGGTCCGAGCATTCCTACATGAACAGTTTCCTGGAAAGTGGATTGGTCGTCGTGGGCCAGTTGAATGGCCACCAAGGTCTCCCGATCTGACCCGTTTAGACTTTTATCTTTGGGGTCATCTGAAGACAATTGTCTATGCTGTGAAGATACGAGATGTGCAGCATCTGAAACAACGAATACTGACAGCCTGTGCTAGCATTTCTTCTGCGGTGTTGCTATCAATGTGTCAAGAGAGGGAGAAGAGGGTTGCATTGACAATCCAACACATAAGTGGTCATGAACTTGTAAAAAACTCATGAAAGAATACATTTATGTTAAAACCAAGCACACCGTTATTTTCCTTATGAAATTCTCAAGAAGTTTGATGTCACATGACCCTGTTTCCAATGAAAAAAATAAAGTTGGATCCAAAATGGCCGACTTCAAAATGGCCACCATGGCCACCACCCATCTGGAAAAGTTTTCCCCCTCCCATATACTAATGTGCCACAAACAGGAAGTTGTTATCACCAACCATTCCCATTTAATTTAGGTGTATCCATATAAATGGCCCACACTGTATTTATAAAGAAAAGCAACTACACTACAACTAATTCTGTATTGTGATTTATAGAAAGACTTGTGTTTCTTATCTGTCCAATATGACAGTAATAGAATATCTCAAAGTAGAAAGAATATATTGAATCAAATAAACATAGTAATAAAATGATAGCAACTACTAAGGCAAAAGGACATCAAAGAGGCAGGGCTCCCACTCTAAAGGTCCCCATATGCATTACATTAAAGTCGGCCAAACTCACCAATTTTGGTGGTATCAGCCACCAATCTAACGTGAATGGGGGCCTCTTGACTCCATAGATAGATAATATTGGAGGCATATGGATTGGGTAGTTTAAATGCAAATGCTCGATAATTTTAATCTCCAGCCAGATGAGCCTCTGACAAATAAGTCTGAAGGTGACTTACTCTACTGTTATAGGGAACATGATTGGTCATGTATGGGGAAGTGAGACGAGAGAGCTGTCAGTTGCATGTTAGTTATCTAATGTGTATGGGCACCTTTAGCCTCTTGTCTATTAGCCAGAATGAAAACCTTCCATATACAAGAGTCTCTCAGTATGGCAGACCTGCCCTTCCTGCCCTTACATTACATGGTTGGGAATGTATAGCCAGATCTGAGAAGCCAGACCTATGATAGTCTGATGATCAAGCGGTCAAAGTCTATTTTATCTTTAAATTGATAACTGATATCTTTTTCATGATTTCCACTATTATTTTTACTTAAAATGTATGAATAAATTGTCATTTGAATGATAATATTTGGCATAATATAATGCTATGTCCCTACAAACTGTGACACTGTTCAGTCTTATTCTTCCAGAAGGAATTCAGAGGGAAAATACAATGCAAAGATCTACGAAAAGATGCTACAGAATTGGTGAATACATGTATTTACCAAAATGTACGTATAACAAGAGCTTATCAGTCCTATAGAAGTCAATGACCTTCTGTGGGATATTGAAGGAAAAAAGAGGCATGGTATTTTCACAGCACCTCAACCAATGACTACTGTGTCCTTATGTCTTTGCCATATAAAGCTAAGTACACACTCAGTTCTTAATATAGGCTATGATAGAGCTAAAACAAAAGATAAAGTTAGGCTTTGCTACAAGGTTCCATAGAGTTGTCGCAACGTAGCCACTGTTTTGACAAAAAGAATAGCACTATTCATACAATCCAATCTGATGAAATCGGAGGTTAATGCATGTGTGGACAGATCCTTATATTGAAAATGGAGCTCTGCAGTTTAAGGAAATATAGTGCTGCACGCAATGCTATTTATTCCATTAAAAACACAATTCAGTAGAATCCAGCAGATCCCATTCCAAAGCTGTATTTACACTGAAAAATTATCACCTGATGAACAAGCCGAACACTCGTTTATCAGGTGAAATGATCTTTTGAATCATCGTTCTCGGCGGTTCATAACCCTCCATACACAGGACGCGCACTGTCGTGAACAAAAGCAGCATTTGAGATCTACTACTTATCACTGCATGTACATCATTTACCATGTTCTTCCTATTTAAACAGGTTATCATGTAATAAATCTGATAATTATGTCAGTATGCATTTATGAATCCAGTGTTTTATTACACATGCTGTTTAATCATTGTAATAGCCAACATACACAGTGTACTGATGCCTACCAGCAGAATACACACAGTCTAGAAAATAATTGTTAAAATGGTTTTATATTTACTGCACATTGCATTAATTTTACCTAATATGGTTAATACATATCATTTGTATTATATTTAGATCACGTAGCTTTTGAGCCCCAATGGGGACAGGTGTGAAGTTAATCCCTGCTCAATTTCTATCAGTAAAAAAATAACATAAATATATTAAATATTATAAAACAGTATTTGAATTTATACAGCATTTTTAGAATACTGCATTTTATACCAACATGATCACAGTTGCAAAAAGTTGTCATGGTCTTTTTTTTTTTTTTCAAAGTGATAAAAGCAATTTCAAACACTGCAAAAAAATGTTTTGTTTTTAATGGTCAGGCAGACTGTTCTCAGAATAATTGGTCTCTATATATAGACTAGTCTGGAAAAACAGAGATGAGATTCAGATCTACACGTAGCTATGGCTAATTTGCATGTAATGATTACTAGAGAATTTCCATTTCACAATTTCTCCAGCTTCATTTTAGAGCAAAATTATGGCTCTCAATTCGCAACTTGACATTATTACTGTTATATCTGGCCAACTCCCAAAATGAAAGACTAGGCAGATCATTTATCAAAGTGTGAATGGAGGGGTAAATGAAAAAACATGAAGCACTGTGTCAGGTTTTTGAGGAAACGCTTGATTCAGATGTCAAAATAGTGCATTTCCCCCATTTCTCATAAGCGTATCTAACACGCCGGGAAAGATATTGCTGAATGATGTAGTTCAAAATCCTTATCTATATGAATAGTAATAATTCACAGAATATACAAGCAGAAGATCATATCCCAGTAATCTGAGTTTCTAAGTTAAGCGTAACTTTAGAGCAGCATTAACACTTTAAGTGTTCTGCAATATTGAGGTGCGGTAATATGAGTGGCAGAAGTTGCAATTCTGCCTATTGGGGTTCACACACTATAACTGGGTAACATGAATGCAATATGATATTTCATCCAAACTGCTCAATGATAAAAGTACACAAAAACACTCTCTCAATACTCAGATGTGCTCCAACTTCATAAGATCAGTCCCTAAGCTTGGAGATACTTGAGGCAGGGAGACTGTGCTTCTGTAACAACTCACATCTATCAATATATAGTTGGACATATAGGTCTGATGCATTAAATAATTAAGTAATTTATCCAGAATACATGATTTCCAATTTGGTTGCTATATGAGTGCTAAAGCTTGCATGATATATTTTGTTACCATATAAACACAATCCGTACCTGCAGCTAATAATACAGTGCGACAAAGTCACTGGCAAAGTACTGGAGGGGAGATATGCAGCACTGAGATTGTTAGCTCCAGTAATATAAACATAGAAAAAATGTTCCAGAACACAAAGTGATAAGAGGGGTTAATCAGCCATGTTTAGTGCTAGGGTGATTAAACACCTATAGAAAGGTAGGAGGTCAGAGGATAAATTCCCTTTTAGAGCATTTGGTGTGGGGTGAATCTGGAGACAGAAGCTCTACAGCTGGATGGTCATGTGCAGAAAAGCTAAACCTTCGGTTGTTTGTTTCTGGAGCTGGCAGTTACCTGTAGCAACAAGGACTGTGCCATATGTTATGTTTTGTTTTTCCTGTTAGGACAGGAAGGTCATGTTTTTTTTTGCTAACATTGCCGTGGTTTATGCAGTGCTGTTAATAAACCACAGCAGATATGTACTGAAGTACTCACTATAGTCAGTGGGCGTGGATCTCTTTGCTTATTTCACAATGAAAGATTGTATTTCGCATCTTGCACACAGACATATGATAGAACTATGTCATATGGAGCTATAGTAGGGTGCCCACATTGTAAATATCACATCTGTACTTCTTTGCATCTACAGTCTTAGACCACGGCCCCACAATCAGTATTTGGTCAGTATTCAGTCAGTATTTTTTCTCAGGAGAGGGAGACAAAACCAGGTGAGGAACAATGAGAGAAAAGGTATAATAGAAACAAGTCACCAATTCTGCATTTATCACCCACTCCTGGTTTTGGCTCCCACTCCTGAGAAAAAATACTGACCGAATACTGATAGTGGGGCCGTGGCCTTATATTGGATATGCTGTAAGTTCTTCAATATATGACAGGTGTACTTTAAATAGAATAGCCTCATGTATGTGCAGTAAAATGTTGCACTCTTCATCACTCATTATAATGCTCATAGGTGGCAGAGATATTAATAAGAACTATCCATCTGCTTACTGAAGCAACAAAGGACATATAAGGGAGAAAGAAAATCAATTTTATACTTTTCATTTTAGAAGGCAATGAGGCCAAGCAAGTCATTAGACAAGCATGTTCCATCATATCATAAAGAGCCATCACCCTGTTTAACATGTACAAAGCAACATTCTTTACATTCTCAAGAAACCTACTATATACACAGCAGAAAGAAACTAAATGTCAAGAACTGATCATTTGCTGTGAAATGGCTAATGCATATTTCACGTTCTGCTAATAATACTCTTGTACTGGTTCTCCCTGAATTTTTTTTTTTTAACCAAAAAAATGTAATTAACATTTTTGCACTCATTATACTCTGCTGCTGTAAGCTTATTTTTATGATCTGCTGTTGCAGACTTTAATATTTAAAGCTCTAAACCACTATGCATGATACCGGATATTAATCAATGTAATTTTTGTACTTAGGCAAATTTTTTATTTCCTTTCTGTAAGACGTGTGCAACAGAGCTGTGATTTTCACTTGAAACAATATACATTCATATTAGAATTTATCTATTATTCTCTAAAAAAAAATATGAAATTAAATAATCTCAAACTAGTTTATATTTTACATGTACAAAAGATATATACAAACACATAGAAAAGCAATGCATCTGTGGTAAAGATGCAATCATGAGGATAGCCTCGATACCTTGTAGCTGGCGATGAAAATAGATGAGCGGATTGCTTTGCACAACCCTGGTCCATGATCCAGGTCAGTGCTCTCTGACCGTGGCAAGAGCTGCATTTCCTGATCTTGAAGGTTCCTTGTAGCTGCGTTTGATTCGCTGACCTGGTGTGATGTCATCTGTGTGGCGTACAGGTGACATTTTGCCAGCCCGGCTAATCATAAGCTGAGTCTGGCATCCAGGAAATTAAGGAAATTTGAGCAGCAACTATACATGGCCAAAGAGCACTGATCTGGACCATGGACCGGGCATGCGAGAAGCAATCATCTGATCTCTAGTCAACAATCTTTGGAGACGAGGCTTGTTGTGACATAAACGTACCGAGCTGTGCTCCAGCATCATCGCAGTACTCCGAGCACTACTTGCTGTTTGCACAGCTATTGTACTGAGTGTACTTAATGTTTGACACTTCAGTTACAGCACATATTCTGAGAACACATAAGTTTGTGAACCTTGCTTTAATCCATAGCTTGTTTGCTACTGGGACAACCCCTTCAGAAATACCATTTTCATGAGTAAAATAAAAATAAAATATAATCATCTCTTGCACCAATGCCATTCCAGCGACGTCTATGTTGGGTCTCCAAGGCCTTGTGTGACATTGTTATTCCATTTGAGCCATGCAGACAATCAGCCACTGCTATTGGGCTACTGTGCTCCCACTTGCCTCAGATGAATGTCGGAGAAGCGGAATTAGTGAGAGAGTAACAGCAAAATAGTGGCTGCAGGGCTCACGTGGCACAACAAGGTCACATAAATTCTGGGAGACCCAGTGCAGACATCTCTGGAACAGTGTCTGTGTGGGAGGTGATTATCTGTTATTTGATTTTATAAGGGGAGAACTTCATTTAAAAGGGGTTGTTCAGGAAGTGGAAAACCCCTTTAACTCCTCAATTCTGTTTCTACTGTGATGCATCTATTTTAATGTTTTTGACTAGTGTTGAGCGAGCACTAAAATGCTCGGGTGCTCGAAGCTCGGGCCGAGCTCACTGTGATACTCGGGTGCTCGACCCGAGCAACGAGCCCAATGTTAGTCTATGGGAGACCCGAACATTATCCCGGCGGCTCCCCCGGCAGTTTGTAGAAAGCCTAAAAAGTGCCCAAAACGATAGTGACAGTGCTCAAATGACATGGGACAGCATGGGGATCGCCCCTGGAAGCATTTCTGACCCCCAGGTCACTGCTGTCAACAACGTGGTCAGAGGTATTAAGCCACTTTTACAGGCTCACAATAAAACGTTCAAAAACGAAAGTGAAAGTGCTTTCCTGTGAAATATGTTAACCCCTTAACGACCATGGGTCTTTCTGTTTTTGTGTTTTCCTTTTTTGCTCCCCTTCTTCCCAGAGCCAGAACTTTTTTAATTTTCGTTCAATATGGCCATGTGAGGGCTTATTTTTTGTGAGACGAGTTGTACTTTTAAACACCATCACTGGTTTTACCATATCGTGTGCTGGAAAATGGGAAAAAAAATCCAAGTGCAGTGAAACTGCAAAAAAAAATGCAATTCCACAGTTGTTTTTTGGGTCCTTTTTTTACCACGTTCACAGATTGCTAAAACTGACCTGCCATCATTATTTTCCAGGTCGTTACGAGTTCATAGACACCAAACATGCATAGGTTCTTTTTTATTTAAGTGGTGAAAAAAAAATCCAAAGCTTGCTAAAAAAAAAACAAAAAAATGACGCCATTTTCCGAGACCCTTAGCTTCTCCATGCTTATTTTTTGTGTGCCAGGCTGACGTTTTTATTGATACCATTTTGGGGTAGATCCGATGTTTTGATCGCCCGTTATTGCATTTTATTGCAAAGTTGTAGCGACCAAAAAAACTTAATTCTGGTGTTTAAAATTTTTTTCTCGTTACGCCGTTTACTGATTGTATTAATTCTTCTTTTATATTGATAGATCGGGTGATTCTGAACGCGGCGATACCAAATATGTGTATGTGGTTTTTTTTATATATATATTTTATTTTGAATGGGGCGAAAGGGGGGTGACTTAAACTTTTATATATTTTTTATTTTTTTTATTTTTTTAAAACCTTTTTTTTTACACTTTCTGCTTGCTTCTATAGTCTCCAGAGGAGACTAGAAGCAGCAGTTGTCTGATTGCTTCTACTGCATACAAGCGATGAGCAGATCGCTTGTATGCAGGAGAAATGCTCACTTGCTATGAGCGCTGACCACTAGGTGGCGCTCATAGCAATTGAGACATGACAACCACAGGCGTCTGCTGCAGACCCTGAGTTGTCATGCCCACCCATTGGTGACCCGCGATCACGTGAGGGGTCACTGATGGGCAGGGCTTAGGACTCCGGGAAGCGCGAGTTAAATGCCACTGTCAGAGATTTAACATGTTAACAGCCGCGGGTGGATTGCGATTCCAATAATCAGCTGACATGTGCTCGCTTCAGTGCGGGCTCACCGCCGGAGCCCCCGCTGAACCGGCCTTCCCGACCTGGTGCGTACTATTACTGACAAGGTCGGAAAGGGGTTAAGGAACATCCTTTCCAGGGTAAAGACTTGTGTATAAGGTAAAATAAATAACCAAAAACAAAAATACTCCTCCACACCTTGGGCTATGTTCACAAGTAGCATTTTTTATGCGTTTTTGCACTTTTGTATTGCTTTCAACCGTGACAAATGCATTCACCAGGAAATGTAATTTTAACATTTTACAACCTTATCTGGCCATGTGCTGTGTGACACATGCATACAGTGCTGAAAAGACAAGGGATCAGCATGGGGAAGACCCCTGGAAGCATCTCTAACCCCCAGGTCACTGCCTAAAAGTGTGCCCATCAGAAGTGATCCTTGCCGCATCAGAAGATGCAGACTTGCAACTATCCCCGTGCAAGTCCTTGTCCCAGGGCAGTGTTCAATTGTACCTCCCCCATTCCTTGCAATGCAAGCGAAAATATGCAGCCAACCACCCACCCACCCGCAGGCTGCAATACCATACTGCTAGCTTTCACTTGAAATGGGGCCTTTTAGTTTGGAGGAGGCCGAAGCTGGCCACTACCTCATGGCCGCTTCGGCAGAGAGGTATCTATACTCTGTCCCCAGCCGCCCGGCGGCCGGGTGTCCACGCTCGGTCCCCAGCCGCCAGGTGGCGGCCAGGTGTCCATACTCGGTCCCCAGCCGCCCTGATTTCTCCTGTCCCCTTCCCCCACACTTTTCTTAGCCTGGCCTGCTTTAGGGCAGCATTGGACGAGCCCACCAGAGAACCAGACTCCTCCGGTGGGCCCTGGCTTCTCCATCAGGGGAGTTGAGAGTGTCTAGGTGAGGAGCATGATGATGATGATAGAAGTTAGCATCTGCTTTGTTTTCTTGGAATGCAAGCGCATGTATGTAGTAGCGGCTAGGCCTGAGGTGGTCCGCGTTTTGGCGCATATCCTACCTCCTCCGAGGATTGCTGGATGTTTTCCTGCTACTATCCCAGTTCTATGACTCCCGTTAAAACAAAGCTTCAGGTGATAAATGATGGATGAGGTGGTGGCAAAGGAGAAAAAGTAGGAGGAACAGGGACCATTCACATCAATATCAGGCCAGTCAACCAGATATGTCTTGTAGGATATGTTTCTGTAACAAAAGGAGCGGTTCGGCTACACAGTTATAGGGCATACAGTGAGTGCAATGCCTACCAAAAATTTCGAGCCACTCCAATGCCTCTTGGAAATGACATGGAGGTCAGAGGGCGTTAACTAAACCTTTTTTCGATTAATAGCAACTGGGTCTCCCGTGCACTGTTGGTCTAAGCAGTGAATGGAAGGCTTTCCAAAAATTATGAGGAACTGCAATGCCCCTTACAAGAGCCATGTGTGGCACCCCAGGGGTCTGGTCACCACAGTAATAGAGATATTATGTCGGAGAGCAAGTGGGAGGTTTCCTGGTCAGGATCCCTTAAACATGCAACATCCTCCTGCCCCAGTCCTGGGAGGGGAGAATTCTGCCCTTATAAACTGGATCTGGGGCGGGGTTGAGTGAGTCAGAGAACAGTCAGAGTCAGAGTGAGAGCAAGGGAAAGTAACAGCAAGGAGCTCTGTAGGAGCTAGGAGCTAAAGACCAGGGGCTGGAAGCTGAGCGGAGCTCGCCCTGGCAGAAGACAATAGGAACCGGACACAGGAGTCCGAAGCTGTGAGGACTTATATATCCAGCAGCAGAAACCAGCCGGCAGGGGATTTCAGGTCCTCTGGCGATAGAAGCCCGGAGGCTCAGTCACAAGCAAGGGACCAGCACCGCCGTCGTGGAGCGGAGGCTAACAGAAGGCCCCAAGTCACCAGCCATACGGGTGAGCACTACACGGTACACTCAGGGACGTGGGCTGCTTCTACCCGCTTACAGCAAGGTAGCCAGGAAGAGTGCAGACAGACGGGGAGGCCTAGAACTCCACCTGGCCAGGGGAACTCCTGCTTGCTCACAGACTGACCAGGCCTCTTATGCTAGCCAGTACTCCCGGGAGGGTCTACCTTATAATCATCAGTAAAGACCCTGAACTGCACTGCAAAGACTCTGAGTCGTTCCTGCTGCGCTCGTGCACCATCAGCCCCATCATCCACACTCACTGCCCTGAGGCTATACTCCTCCCGAGGGGAGTTATCCCATTCTATGCTGCGCACACAACACCAGCCTCAGCGGTCTGCCTTGCAGCGGTGGTACTCCCTGACCGCAATCCACGGGTGGCGAAGTCGGACAATTAACCTCAAAACCTAAGAAAGACTGCCACTGGTTTGACCAGCCTGAGCCACGGGACCGGGTCACCGCCACGGAGACTACAGACCCCAGAGACCCGGCACCGGGTATCCCACACACGTGTACACACAGCCCAGGGGGCGGGTCACATGCAGTACAGCATATTACAAACATAAGTCCCATTATTGGGGAGTGGGTGTCCCATAGTATTTGCTTATGCCTTGCAAGCAAAAGCTGCCAAAAATTAGGAAGAAGCAACTTGCAATGCCCCTTACAAGAGCCATGCAGTACAGCATATTACAAACATAAGTCCCATTATTGGGGAGTGGGTCTCCCATAGTATTTGCTTATGCTTTCCCAGCAAAAGCTGCCAAAAATTAGGACGGAGCAACTTGCAATGCCCCTTACAAGAGCCATGCAGTACAGCATATTACAAACATAAGTCCCATTATTGGGGAGTGGGTCTCCCATAGTATTTGCTTATGCTTTCCCAGCAAAAGCTGCCAAAAATTAGGACGGAGCAACTTGCAATGCCCCTTACAAGAGAGATGCAGTACAGCATATTACAAACATAAGTCCCATTATTGGGGAGTGGGTGTCCCATAGTATTTGCTTATGCCTTGCAAGCAAAAGCTGCGAAAAATTAGGACGGAGCAACTTGCAATGCCACTTACAAGAGCCATGCAGTACAGCATATTACAAACATAAGTCCCATTATTGGGGAGTGGGTCTCCCATAGTATTTGCTTATGCTTTCCCAGCAAAAGCTGCCAAAAATTAGGACGGAGCAACTTGCAATGCCCCTTACAAGAGCCATGCAGTACAGCATATTACAAACATAAGTCCCATTATTGGGGAGTGGGTCTCCCATAGTATTTGCTTATGCTTTCCCAGCAAAAGCTGCCAAAACTTAGGACGGAGCAACTTGCAATGCCCCTTACAAGAGCCATGCAGTACAGCATATTACAAACATAAGTCCCATTATTGGGGAATGGGTCTCCCATAGTATTTGCTTATGTTTTCCCAGCAAAAGCTGCCAAAAATTAGGACGGAGCAACTTGCAATGCCCCTTACAAGTAGAGATGAGCGTTGTTCTACTCGAACTGTTCGCCAATCTCAAATTCGAGCTGTTTTGGGCGGTGTTCGAGCCGTTCGGCGAACACGAACAATTTGAGAAAAATTCGGCTGTTCGAGGTTATGTTCGATAACTGTTCGTGCACCAAAATCATAACTGGATTTTTTCTCAGTAATGATGAAAATTAATGTTAATACGCAGTTTGAGTGTACAGCGGGGTGGGGGGAGGGGCAGGGGATGGATCTCTGCAGGAACAATGAAGATCTCCATTTTTTTTTTCTCTTTCCCGCATTTACAGTGGGGAGGTGCAATCTGTCAGCCTATCAGCAGCGCACACACGGAGCGAAGTGCTTTTTTTCACACAAGCAAGGGCATGTGTCATTGGCAGTGTATGTCACATGTCCTTGCCCTATAAGACCAAGCCATTTTCCCCGTCGCCACCATTTTCTCACTGCTGCAGCTGCGTGTTAGACGGCACCGCTGTTGCTGTGTGCGCTATACCTTGTTAATTTCAAGCCAATTTTCGCACAAATCTACAGATAGCTTGGGAGTAGGGAATAGTTGTGATTGCAATCCTTTTAAGGACTAGGTTACAGCATTTCCTACGACTTTTAACAGGCAGGTCTGTGCTCTTAAATAGATAGATTGTGGGAGTAAAGACTAATTGTAATTGGAGTCCTTTTCAGGACTAGGTTACATCAGTTCCTATCAGTTTTTGCCAGGCAGGTCTGTGCCAGTGCTGTGCAAGTTTTTTTCACAACATTTGGCTGAATCTAGCAAAGCTAATCCTTTTTGGCCTATTGCAGAGTGTGTTAGTCAGTGGAGTAGCCTATCTGTGTTGCAAGATATACCACCTGTGTATAGAATACCAATTTTTTTACTGCAACTAGTGAAGTAAAATCTTTTGGGCATAGCATCATTCTATTAGTCCATCTATACTGACCTCCATCAGGTTGCAAATTGAATATAATTTTTTTCTGCATCTAGCTCTGAAAAAATATTGGGCTTCTAGCTGTGTGTGGGACTTGTTGTATTAGTCCATCTATACTGACCTCCATCAGGTTGCAAACTGCATATATTTTTTTCTTCATCTACCTCTGAAAAAATATTGGGCTTCTAGCTGTGTGTGGGACTTGTTCTATTAATCCATCTATACAGACCTCCATCAGGTTGCAAACTGAATATATTTTTTTCTGCATCTACCTCTGAAAAAATATTGGGCTTCTAGCTGTGTGTGGGACTTGTTGTATTAGTCCATCTATACTGACCTCCATCAGGTTACAAATTGAATATAATTTTTTTCTGCATCTAGCTCTGAAAAAATATTGGGCTTCTAGCTGTGTGTGGGACTTGTTGTATTAGTCCATCTATACTGACCTCCATCAGGTTGCAAACTGCATATATTTTTTTCTTCATCTACCTCTGAAAAAATATTGGGCTTCTAGCTGTGTGTGGTACTTGTTCTATTAATCCATCTATACAGACCTCCATCAGGTTGCAAACTGAATATATTTTTTTCTGCATCTACCTCTGAAAAAATATTGGGCTTCTAGCTGTGTGTGGGACTTGTTGTATTAGTCCATCTATACTGACCTCCATCAGGTTGCAAACTGAATATATTTTTTTCTGCATCTACCTCTGAAAAAATATTGGGCTTCTAGCTGTGTGTGGGACTTGTTCTATTAATCCATCTATACAGACCTCCATCAGGTTGCAAACTGAATATATTTTTTTCTGCATCTACCTCTGAAAAAATATTGGGCTTCTAGCTGTGTGTGGGACTTGTTGTATTAGTCCATCTATACTGACCTCCATCAGGTTGCAAACTGAATATATTTTTTTCTGCATCTACCTCTGAAAAATATTGGGCTTCTAGCTATGTGTGGGACTTGTTCTATTAATCCATCTATACAGACCTCCATCAGGTTACAAACTGAATATATTTTTTTCTGCATCTACCTCTGAAAAAATATTGGGCTTCTAGCTGTGTGTGGAACTTGTTCTATTAATCCATCTATACAGACCTCCATCAGGTTGCAAACTGAATATATTTTTTTCTGCATCTACCTCTGAAAAAATATTGGGCTTCTAGCTGTGTGTGGGACTTGTTCTATTAATCCATCTATACAGACCTCCATCAGGTTGCAAACTGAATATATTTTTTTCTGCATCTACCTCTGAAAAAATATTGGGCTTCTAGCTGTGTGTGGGACTTGTTGTATTAGTCCATCTATACTGACCTCCATCAGGTTGCAAACTGAATATATTTTTTTCTGCATCTACCTCTGAAAAATATTGGGCTTCTAGCTATGTGTGGGACTTGTTCTATTAATCCATCTATACAGACCTCCATCAGGTTACAAACTGAATATATTTTTTTCTGCATCTACCTCTGAAAAAATATTGGGCTTCTAGCTGTGTGTGGAACTTGTTCTATTAATCCATCTATACAGACCTCCATCAGGTTGCAAACTGAATATATTTTTTTCTGCATCTACCTCTGAAAAAATATTGGGCTTCTAGCTGTGTGTGGGACTTGTTGTATTAGTCCATCTATACTGACCTCCATCAGGTTGCAAACTGAATATATTTTTTTCTGCATCTACCTCTGAAAAAATATTGGGCTTCTAGCTGTGTGTGGGACTTGTTCTATTAATCCATCTATACAGACCTCCATCAGGTTGCAAACTGAATATATTTTTTTCTGCATCTACCTCTGAAAAAATATTGGGCTTCTAGCTGTGTGTGGGACTTGTTGTATTAGTCCATCTATACTGACCTCCATCAGGTTGCAAACTGAATATATTTTTTTCTGCATCTACCTCTGAAAAAATATTGGGCTTCTAGCTGTGTGTGGGACTTGTTCTATTAATCCATCTATACAGACCTCCATCAGGTTGCAAACTGAATATATTTTTTTCTGCATCTACCTCTGAAAAAATATTGGGCTTCTAGCTGTGTGTGGGACTTGTTGTATTAGTCCATCTATACTGACCTCCATCAGGTTGCAAACTGAATATATTTTTTTCTGCATCTACCTCTGAAAAATATTGGGCTTCTAGCTATGTGTGGGACTTGTTCTATTAATCCATCTATACAGACCTCCATCAGGTTACAAACTGAATATATTTTTTTCTGCATCTACCTCTGAAAAAATATTGGGCTTCTAGCTGTGTGTGGAACTTGTTCTATTAATCCATCTATACAGACCTCCATCAGGTTGCAAACTGAATATATTTTTTTCTGCATCTACCTCTGAAAAAATATTGGGCTTCTAGCTGTGTGTGGGACTTGTTCTATTAATCCATCTATACAGACCTCCATCAGGTTGCAAACTGAATATATTTTTTTCTGCATCTACCTCTGAAAAAATATTGGGCTTCTAGCTGTGTGTGGGACTTGTTGTATTAGTCCATCTATACTGACCTCCATCAGGTTGCAAACTGAATATATTTTTTTCTGCATCTACCTCTGAAAAATATTGGGCTTCTAGCTATGTGTGGGACTTGTTCTATTAATCCATCTATACAGACCTCCATCAGGTTACAAACTGAATATATTTTTTTCTGCATCTACCTCTGAAAAAATATTGGGCTTCTAGCTGTGTGTGGAACTTGTTCTATTAATCCATCTATACAGACCTCCATCAGGTTGCAAACTGAATATATTTTTTTCTGCATCTACCTCTGAAAAAATATTGGGCTTCTAGCTGTGTGTGGGACTTGTTGTATTAGTCCATCTATACTGACCTCCATCAGGTTGCAAACTGAATATATTTTTTTCTGCATCTACCTCTGAAAAAATATTGGGCTTCTAGCTGTATGTGGGACTTGTTCTATTAATCCATCTATACAGACCTCCATCAGGTTGCAAACTGAATATATTTTTTTCTGCATCTACCTCTGAAAAAATATTTGGCATTCTAGCAGTGTGTGGGACTTTCTCTATTAGTCCATCTATACTGACCTCCATCAGGTTGCAAATTAAAAATAATTTTTATCTGCATCTAGCTCTGAAAAAATATTTGACCTTCTAGCAGTGTGTGGGACTTTCTCTATTAGTCCATCTATACTGACCTCCATCAGGTTGCAAATTAAAAATAATTTTTATCTGCATCTAGCTCTGAAAAAATATTGGGCTTCTAGCTGTGTGTGGGACTTGTTGTATTAGTCCATCTATACTGACCTCCATCAGGTTGCAAACTGAATATATTTTTTTCTGCATCTACCTCTGAAAAAATATTGGGCTTCTAGCTGTGTGTGGGACTTGTTCTATTAATCCATCTATACAGACCTCCATCAGGTTGCAAACTGAATATATTTTTTTCTGTATCTACCTCTGAAAAAATATTGGGCTTCTAGCTGTGTGTGGGACTTGTTGTATTAGTCCATCTATACTGACCTCCATCAGGTTGCAAACTGAATATATTTTTTTCTGCATCTACCTCTGAAAAAATATTGGGCTTCTAGCTGTGTGTGGGACTTGTTCTATTAATCCATCTATACAGACCTCCATCAGGTTGCAAACTGAATATATTTTTTTCTGCATCTACCTCTGAAAAAATATTGGGCTTCTAGCTGTGTGTGGGACTTGTTCTATTAATCCATCTATACAGACCTCCATCAGGTTGCAAACTGAATATATTTTTTTCTCCATCTACCTCTGAAAAAATATTTGGCCTTCTAGCAGTGTGTGGGACTTTCTCTATTAGTCCATCTATACTGACCTCCATCAGGTTGCAAATTAAAAATAATTTTTATCTGCATCTAGCTCTGAAAAAATATTTGGCCTTCTAGCAGTGTGTGGGACTTTCTCTATTAGTCCATCTATACTGACCTCCATCAGGTTGCAAATTAAAAATAATTTTTATCTGCATCTAGCTCTGAAAAAATATTGGGGTTCTAGCTGTGTGTGGGACTTGTTGTATTAGTCCATCTATACTGACCTCCATCAGGTTGCAAACTGAATATATTTTTTTCTGCATCTACCTCTGAAAAAATATTGGGCTTCTAGCTGTGTGTGGGACTTGTTGTATTAGTCCATCTATACTGACCTCCATCAGGTTACAAATTGAATATATTTTTTTTCTGCATCTAGCTCTGAAAAAATATTGGGCTTCTAGCTGTGTGTGGGACTTGTTGTATTAGTCCATCTATACTGACCTCCATCAGGTTGCAAACTGCATATATTTTTTTCTTCATCTACCTCTGAAAAAATATTGGGCTTCTAGCTGTGTGTGGTACTTGTTCTATTAATCCATCTATACAGACCTCCATCAGGTTGCAAACTGAATATATTTTTTTCTGCATCTACCTCTGAAAAAATATTGGGCTTCTAGCTGTGTGTGGGACTTGTTGTATTAGTCCATCTATACTGACCTCCATCAGGTTGCAAACTGAATATATTTTTTTCTGCATCTACCTCTGAAAAAATATTGGGCTTCTAGCTGTGTGTGGGACTTGTTCTATTAATCCATCTATACAGACCTCCATCAGGTTGCAAACTGAATATATTTTTTTCTGCATCTACCTCTGAAAAAATATTGGGCTTCTAGCTGTGTGTGGGACTTGTTGTATTAGTCCATCTATACTGACCTCCATCAGGTTGCAAACTGAATATATTTTTTTCTGCATCTACCTCTGAAAAATATTGGGCTTCTAGCTATGTGTGGGACTTGTTCTATTAATCCATCTATACAGACCTCCATCAGGTTACAAACTGAATATATTTTTTTCTGCATCTACCTCTGAAAAAATATTGGGCTTCTAGCTGTGTGTGGAACTTGTTCTATTAATCCATCTATACAGACCTCCATCAGGTTGCAAACTGAATATATTTTTTTCTGCATCTACCTCTGAAAAAATATTGGGCTTCTAGCTGTGTGTGGGACTTGTTCTATTAATCCATCTATACAGACCTCCATCAGGTTGCAAACTGAATATATTTTTTTCTGCATCTACCTCTGAAAAAATATTGGGCTTCTAGCTGTGTGTGGGACTTGTTGTATTAGTCCATCTATACTGACCTCCATCAGGTTGCAAACTGAATATATTTTTTTCTGCATCTACCTCTGAAAAATATTGGGCTTCTAGCTATGTGTGGGACTTGTTCTATTAATCCATCTATACAGACCTCCATCAGGTTACAAACTGAATATATTTTTTTCTGCATCTACCTCTGAAAAAATATTGGGCTTCTAGCTGTGTGTGGAACTTGTTCTATTAATCCATCTATACAGACCTCCATCAGGTTGCAAACTGAATATATTTTTTTCTGCATCTACCTCTGAAAAAATATTGGGCTTCTAGCTGTGTGTGGGACTTGTTGTATTAGTCCATCTATACTGACCTCCATCAGGTTGCAAACTGAATATATTTTTTTCTGCATCTACCTCTGAAAAAATATTGGGCTTCTAGCTGTGTGTGGGACTTGTTGTATTAGTCCATCTATACTGACCTCCATCAGGTTACAAATTGAATATAATTTTTTTCTGCATCTAGCTCTGAAAAAATATTGGGCTTCTAGCTGTGTGTGGGACTTGTTGTATTAGTCCATCTATACTGACCTCCATCAGGTTGCAAACTGCATATATTTTTTTCTTCATCTACCTCTGAAAAAATATTGGGCTTCTAGCTGTGTGTGGTACTTGTTCTATTAATCCATCTATACAGACCTCCATCAGGTTGCAAACTGAATATATTTTTTTCTGCATCTACCTCTGAAAAAATATTGGGCTTCTAGCTGTGTGTGGGACTTGTTGTATTAGTCCATCTATACTGACCTCCATCAGGTTGCAAACTGAATATATTTTTTTCTGCATTTACCTCTGAAAAAATATTGGGCTTCTAGCTGTGTGTGGGACTTGTTCTATTAATCCATCTATACAGACCTCCATCAGGTTGCAAACTGAATATATTTTTTTCTGCATCTACCTCTGAAAAAATATTGGGCTTCTAGCTGTGTGTGGGACTTGTTGTATTAGTCCATCTATACTGACCTCCATCAGGTTGCAAACTGAATATATTTTTTTCTGCATCTACCTCTGAAAAATATTGGGCTTCTAGCTATGTGTGGGACTTGTTCTATTAATCCATCTATACAGACCTCCATCAGGTTACAAACTGAATATATTTTTTTCTGCATCTACCTCTGAAAAAATATTGGGCTTCTAGCTGTGTGTGGAACTTGTTCTATTAATCCATCTATACAGACCTCCATCAGGTTGCAAACTGAATATATTTTTTTCTGCATCTACCTCTGAAAAAATATTGGGCTTCTAGCTGTGTGTGGGACTTGTTCTATTAATCCATCTATACAGACCTCCATCAGGTTGCAAACTGAATATATTTTTTTCTGCATCTACCTCTGAAAAAATATTGGGCTTCTAGCTGTGTGTGGGACTTGTTGTATTAGTCCATCTATACTGACCTCCATCAGGTTGCAAACTGAATATATTTTTTTCTGCATCTACCTCTGAAAAATATTGGGCTTCTAGCTATGTGTGGGACTTGTTCTATTAATCCATCTATACAGACCTCCATCAGGTTACAAACTGAATATATTTTTTTCTGCATCTACCTCTGAAAAAATATTGGGCTTCTAGCTGTGTGTGGAACTTGTTCTATTAATCCATCTATACAGACCTCCATCAGGTTGCAAACTGAATATATTTTTTTCTGCATCTACCTCTGAAAAAATATTGGGCTTCTAGCTGTGTGTGGGACTTGTTGTATTAGTCCATCTATACTGACCTCCATCAGGTTGCAAACTGAATATATTTTTTTCTGCATCTACCTCTGAAAAAATATTGGGCTTCTAGCTGTGTGTGGGACTTGTTCTATTAATCCATCTATACAGACCTCCATCAGGTTGCAAACTGAATATATTTTTTTCTGCATCTACCTCTGAAAAAATATTGGGCTTCTAGCTGTGTGTGGGACTTGTTGTATTAGTCCATCTATACTGACCTCCATCAGGTTGCAAACTGAATATATTTTTTTCTGCATCTACCTCTGAAAAATATTGGGCTTCTAGCTATGTGTGGGACTTGTTCTATTAATCCATCTATACAGACCTCCATCAGGTTACAAACTGAATATATTTTTTTCTGCATCTACCTCTGAAAAAATATTGGGCTTCTAGCTGTGTGTGGAACTTGTTCTATTAATCCATCTATACAGACCTCCATCAGGTTGCAAACTGAATATATTTTTTTCTGCATCTACCTCTGAAAAAATATTGGGCTTCTAGCTGTGTGTGGGACTTGTTGTATTAGTCCATCTATACTGACCTCCATCAGGTTGCAAACTGAATATATTTTTTTCTGCATCTACCTCTGAAAAAATATTGGGCTTCTAGCTGTATGTGGGACTTGTTCTATTAATCCATCTATACAGACCTCCATCAGGTTGCAAACTGAATATATTTTTTTCTGCATCTACCTCTGAAAAAATATTTGGCATTCTAGCAGTGTGTGGGACTTTCTCTATTAGTCCATCTATACTGACCTCCATCAGGTTGCAAATTAAAAATAATTTTTATCTGCATCTAGCTCTGAAAAAATATTTGACTTTCTAGCAGTGTGTGGGACTTTCTCTATTAGTCCATCTATACTGACCTCCATCAGGTTGCAAATTAAAAATAATTTTTATCTGCATCTAGCTCTGAAAAAATATTGGGCTTCTAGCTGTGTGTGGGACTTGTTGTATTAGTCCATCTATACTGACCTCCATCAGGTTGCAAACTGAATATATTTTTTTCTGCATCTACCTCTGAAAAAATATTGGGCTTCTAGCTGTGTGTGGGACTTGTTCTATTAATCCATCTATACAGACCTCCATCAGGTTGCAAACTGAATATATTTTTTTCTGTATCTACCTCTGAAAAAATATTGGGCTTCTAGCTGTGTGTGGGACTTGTTCTATTAATCCATCTATACAGACCTCCATCAGGTTGCAAACTGAATATATTTTTTTCTGCATCTACCTCTGAAAAAATATTGGGCTTCTAGCTGTGTGTGGGACTTGTTGTATTAGTCCATCTATACTGACCTCCATCAGGTTGCAAACTGAATATATTTTTTTCTGCATCTACCTCTGAAAAATATTGGGCTTCTAGCTATGTGTGGGACTTGTTCTATTAATCCATCTATACAGACCTCCATCAGGTTACAAACTGAATATATTTTTTTCTGCATCTACCTCTGAAAAAATATTGGGCTTCTAGCTGTGTGTGGAACTTGTTCTATTAATCCATCTATACAGACCTCCATCAGGTTGCAAACTGAATATATTTTTTTCTGCATCTACCTCTGAAAAAATATTGGGCTTCTAGCTGTGTGTGGGACTTGTTGTATTAGTCCATCTATACTGACCTGCATCAGGTTGCAAACTGAATATATTTTTTTCTGCATCTACCTCTGAAAAAATATTGGGCTTCTAGCTGTGTGTGGGACTTGTTCTATTAATCCATCTATACAGACCTCCATCAGGTTGCAAACTGAATATATTTTTTTCTGCATCTACCTCTGAAAAAATATTGGGCTTCTAGCTGTGTGTGGGACTTGTTGTATTAGTCCATCTATACTGACCTCCATCAGGTTGCAAACTGAATATATTTTTTTCTGCATCTACCTCTGAAAAATATTGGGCTTCTAGCTATGTGTGGGACTTGTTCTATTAATCCATCTATACAGACCTCCATCAGGTTACAAACTGAATATATTTTTTTCTGCATATACCTCTGAAAAAATATTGGGCTTCTAGCTGTGTGTGGAACTTGTTCTATTAATCCATCTATACAGACCTCCATCAGGTTGCAAACTGAATATATTTTTTTCTGCATCTACCTCTGAAAAAATATTGGGCTTCTAGCTGTGTGTGGGACTTGTTGTATTAGTCCATCTATACTGACCTCCATCAGGTTGCAAACTGAATATATTTTTTTCTGCATCTACCTCTGAAAAAATATTGGGCTTCTAGCTGTATGTGGGACTTGTTCTATTAATCCATCTATACAGACCTCCATCAGGTTGCAAACTGAATATATTTTTTTCTGCATCTACCTCTGAAAAAATATTTGGCATTCTAGCAGTGTGTGGGACTTTCTCTATTAGTCCATCTATACTGACCTCCATCAGGTTGCAAATTAAAAATAATTTTTATCTGCATCTAGCTCTGAAAAAATATTTGAACTTCTAGCAGTGTGTGGGACTTTCTCTATTAGTCCATCTATACTGACCTCCATCAGGTTGCAAATTAAAAATAATTTTTATCTGCATCTAGCTCTGAAAAAATATTGGGCTTCTAGCTGTGTGTGGGACTTGTTGTATTAGTCCATCTATACTGACCTCCATCAGGTTGCAAACTGAATATATTTTTTTCTGCATCTACCTCTGAAAAAATATTGGGCTTCTAGCTGTGTGTGGGACTTGTTCTATTAATCCATCTATACAGACCTCCATCAGGTTGCAAACTGAATATATTTTTTTCTGTATCTACCTCTGAAAAAATATTGGGCTTCTAGCTGTGTGTGGGACTTGTTGTATTAGTCCATCTATACTGACCTCCATCAGGTTGCAAACTGAATATATTTTTTTCTGCATCTACCTCTGAAAAAATATTGGGCTTCTAGCTGTGTGTGGGACTTGTTCTATTAATCCATCTATACAGACCTCCATCAGGTTGCAAACTGAATATATTTTTTTCTGCATCTACCTCTGAAAAAATATTGGGCTTCTAGCTGTGTGTGGGACTTGTTCTATTAATCCATCTATACAGACCTCCATCAGGTTGCAAACTGAATATATTTTTTTCTCCATCTACCTCTGAAAAAATATTTGGCCTTCTAGCAGTGTGTGGGACTTTCTCTATTAGTCCATCTATACTGACCTCCATCAGGTTGCAAATTAAAAATAATTTTTATCTGCATCTAGCTCTGAAAAAATATTTGGCCTTCTAGCAGTGTGTGGGACTTTCTCTATTAGTCCATCTATACTGACCTCCATCAGGTTGCAAATTAAAAATAATTTTTATCTGCATCTAGCTCTGAAAAAATATTGGGGTTCTAGCTGTGTGTGGGACTTGTTGTATTAGTCCATCTATACTGACCTCCATCAGGTTGCAAACTGAATATATTTTTTTCTGCATCTACCTCTGAAAAAATATTGGGCTTCTAGCTGTGTGTGGGACTTGTTCTATTAATCCATCTATACAGACCTCCATCAGGTTGCAAACTGAATATATTTTTTTCTGCATCTACCTCTGAAAAAATATTGGGCTTCTAGCTGTGTGTGGGACTTGTTGTATTAGTCCATCTATACTGACCTCCATCAGGTTGCAAACTGAATATATTTTTTTCTGCATCTACCTCTGAAAAAATATTGGGCTTCTAGCTGTGTGTGGGACTTGTTCTATTAATCCATCTATACAGACCTCCATCAGGTTGCAAACTGAATATATTTTTTTCTGCATCTTCCTCTGAAAAAATATTTGGCCTTCTAGCAGTGTGTGGGACTTTCTCTATTAGTCCATCTATACTGACCTCCATCAGGTTGCAAATTAAAAATAATTTTTATCTGCATCTAGCTCTGAAAAAATATTTGGCCTTCTAGCAGTGTGTGGGACTTTCTCTATTAGTCCATCTATACTGACCTCCAACAGGTTGCAAATTAAAAATAATTTTTATCTGCATCTAGCTCTAAAAAATATTTGGCCTTCTAGCAGTGTGTGGGACTTTCTCTATTAGTCCATCTATACTGACCTCCATCAGGTTGCAAATTGAATATAATTTTTTTCTGCATCTAACCCAGCCAATAGTTTTGGCCTAATACCACAGTTTGGCCACTCAGCTCTGCTCGGTTCCCATCCATTGTTTTTTTGTGCAAACAACTCCAGAGTTGTTAATTAGTTAACCACCAAAATGAGTGGAAAAAGGCCTGCTGCTGGTGGAAAGGGGAATAGGGGTGTTGGGAAGGGGAAAAAAGGTTGTGTCCATGGGTAGGTGTTAAAGCAACAGTAACATCTGCAGAAGAAAGACCATCTTCCAGCCAAACTAAAATGTCTACTTCTTTTAGCGGACAATGTGATAAGATCCCGTTCTTACGGCCACGCCAATCACTACAAATTCCAGATGAGGCACAAAAACAGCAGGTGCTTCAACGGATATCAAGTGCTCCTTTAAGTGGTCTCTCCTCCACATCAACTTCAACATCACAAATACTCCAGTCCTCAAAGGTGTCACCCCAATCGCACTTGCTTCCTCACAGCTCCCAAATCTCCAGCTGCCCGTCTGAGTATGAGGTAGAACAGATGGTTGAGTCTGCAGAGCTGTTTACTCATACTATAGCCTGGGAATCAGAGGTCGACTCCAGCACTTCTGTGAATCCAGACGAGGAAATGATCTGCACTGATGCCCAGAATCTTTATGAGTCGGATCCAGGACCAGACGCAGAAGGTTCTTACCATAATGTAGACCCTCATTCCCAAACTGTAACTCCTGTTGGTGGAGACAATGAGGAAGACGATGATAAGACTCAAATACCTGATTGGAGCGACAACTTTAGTTTTTTGTCAGGGCAGGAACAGGTTGGCTCTGAGGACGACGGGTGTGATAACGCACAGGGTGATGATGATGAGGTTGGAGATCCCACTTACTGTCAACCCACAGTCAGCCAAGAGATGAGGTCAGCAGAGGAGGTGGAGGAAGATGCTAGTGACGACGAGGTCAGGTTGCGCCTTCCTGGACAGAGACGTAGTACTGGAAGCACGTCAACAACTGCATCCTCAAACACAACTCTGCCTCTCACCACAAGTCGTGGTGGCTCTTCAGGTCGCATGGGTGCTAAGCCTTGCATAGCCTGGGCATTTTTTCAGATCGATAAAGATGACCCAACTTGTGTTATCTGTAACATTTGTCAGCAAAAGCTAAGTAGAGGCCAAAAAATACATAGTTTGAGTACTTCATGCATGAACCGGCACATGGACATGAAGCATAAGTTGCAGTGGGAAGCTCAGTGTGCTACAATGCGGCCTAGCCGGCCGGGCCAACCACCGTCTGCCATATCTTGTGCATCCGCGGCCTCTTCATCCTCTGTGACTGGGGGGACAGCAGTCACACCTGTTTTGGGGCGCAGACCTGCCACCTCTTTACCCGCAACAGCCAGCGTGATTGGCAGGTCATCATTTTCTTTGGAGGTGGTAACACCAGCTGGTGTTGAGCGCTGTCCGACATCGATAGCACCACCTTTGGATAAAGGCAACCTAACATGTCCGCCTGCATCTTCCTCACAGACCGGCAGTTTGCCGGGGACACACTTATCAACCCCGTCTAAGCACAATAGCCAGCCCTCGGTCCCTCAGATGTGGACGAGTAAAAGACCATTTCCTCCTAGCCATGAGAAAGCTAAGAGTTTGAATTTCACCATCTGCAAGTTCTTGGCTACAGAAATGCTGCCTTTCCGCCTGGTGGACACAGAGGATTTTCGAGACCTTATGTCCGTCGCAGTGCCCCAGTACCAGATGCCCAGTCGGCACTACTTCTCAAAGAAAGGTGTGCCTGCGCTCCACCAGCATGTCGCACACAACATCACCGCTTCTTTGAGAAACTCTGTGTGTGACAGGGTGCATTTCACCACAGACACTTGGACGAGTAGGCATGGACAGGGGCGTTACATGTCGCTGACTGGGCACTGGGTAACTATGGTGACAGCAGGACAAGGGGCTGCTGTCCAAGTCTTGCCGTCCCCACGAGTTGTGCGTCAATCCTCTTTATGTCAAAGTTCCTCCACTGCTTCTGCCTCCTCAACCTCCTCTCGGTCTTCCACCTGCACCCAAAGCCTGTCTGGTCATGCCACAAGCTTTCTAACTGCGCAGAAGGGATCCTGCACACCTCCTTACTATGCTGGCAGTAGGGCTCAACGTCATCAGGCGGTTTTTACATTGAAATGTCTGGGAAATGTGAGTCACACAGCTGAGGAGTTGTGGTCAGCTCTGGAGAACCAATTTCATGAATGGTTGTCTCCACTGGACCTGAAACCAGGGAAGGCCGTGTGCGACAATGCTGCAAACCTGGGTGCGGCCCTTCGCCGGGGCAATGTCACACACGTGCCTTGTATGGCTCACGTGTTGAACCTGGTTGTCCAGCAATTTTTAGCCCACTATCCCAGACTAGATGGCCTTCTGCAGAGGGCACGGTCGCTGTGTGCTCATTTTCGCCGTTCGCATCCCGCAGCTCAGCGACTTACATCTCTACAGAAGTCGTTGGGCCTGCCACTTCACCGGCTAAAATGCGATGTGCCTACCCGGTGGAATTCAACTCTGCACATGTTGCAGCGACTGTGGCAGCACCGACAAGCCCTGGTGCAATACGTTCTGACATATAGCCTGGGCCAACGAGATCCAGAGGTGGGGCAAATCACGCTGGAGGAGTGGTCTCAGATCAGGGACCTATACACCCTTCTGCACAGTTTTGAAATGGCGACGAAGATGTTTAGTGCTGACGATGCCATTATCAGCATGACTATTCCGGTGATTTACATGCTGGAGCACATGTTAAACAGAATTCGGAGTCAGGTGGTGGCACAAGAGGAGGTGGAGGAAGTAGAGGAGGAGGAGTTGTATGCGGAAGGGCTAACATCTGCAAGGTCCAGACGGTCGGCAGCACCAAGGCGGCAGGCATGTGAGGGTGGGGGAGATGGTTTTACCAGGGCGCATGGTAGCAGCCAAACTAGTGAGGAAGGTGCAGGAGCCCAGGAAGAAGTGGAGGACGAACTGATGGAAGACTCATCAGATGAGGGAGACCTTGATCACATTTCTGTTGTGCGAGGTTGGGGGGAGAGGACAGAGGAAGGAAGCATGATTGTTACCTCGCCACCAACACAACAGGGACTTGGTGCTCCTGGATGCGCAACACACATGAGTGCCTTCTTGCTGCACTACCTGCAACATGACCCTCGAATTGTGAGAATTAGAAATAATCCTGACTACTGGGTTGCCACACTGTTAGATCCCCGGTACAAAAGTAAGTTTGCAGAAATCATTCCTGCCATAGAAAGGGATACACGCATGCAGGAGTATCAGCAGAGACTGTTGCAGAATCTTACATGTGCTTTTCCACAAAATACCAGTGGTGCACGTAGTGAATCTCACAGTTCCAACTTGCCAACCGTGGGACCGTCAAGTGTTCAGCACTCAAACCGTAACAGAACCACAGTATCTGCTGGTAACATCAATTTTGCGGAATCATTTCACCACTTTTTTAGCCCATCCTTTGCAAGGCCACAGGAGACAAGAAGTCTGACACATAGTCAACGCCTAGAGACGATGGTACAGGAGTATCTCCAAGTAAGCATTGAAGCCACGACTGTGTCACTGGACCCTTGCTCTTTTTGGGCTTCCAATCTGGATAAATGGCCGGAGCTAGCCACTTACGCCTTGGAGATCTTGTCATGCCCCGCAGCCAGCGTTCTGTCTGAACGTGTGTTCAGCGCTGCTGGTGGTGTGCTGACAGATAAGCGCACGCGGCTCTCCACTGATAATGTAGACAGACTCACGTTCATAAAGATGAACAAATCATGGATCCGAAACGACTTTTCTACCCCTGTGTCATCCTGGGGAGAGTAAAAGCTTGATGATTGGTTAAAATCACCCTACCAACCGTTTTAAGCTTTCAAATTACTAATCATGTTTATCTGTATCTTGGCTGGAAAATAATTTGGGCTTTGTAGCAGTGTGCAGCACTGATTCTATTAGGCCATCTATAATAAGCTCCACCAGATTTAAAATTACTAATCATGTTTATCTGTATCTTGACTGGAAAATAATTTGGGCTTTGTAGCAGTGTGCAGCACTGATCCTATTAGGCCATCTATACTAAACCTTCACCAGATTTAAAATTAATAATAATTTTTAGCTGCATCTAGCCCGGAAAATAATTTTGGGGCTCCGAGATGCGCAAGACACATAAGTGCCTTCTTGCTGCACTACTCGCAGCATGACCCTCATATTGTCAGAATTCGAAGTAATCATGACTACTGGGTTGCCACACTCTTAGATCCCCCAAACTTTTCGATCAACCTTTTCATTTTAATAAAGACCAAAAAAATGGTCATTTTTGAAATTATAAGCATTAGAAGGTTGTTAGAAACTGAAATCAAACAGTTTTCAACTCAAAACTTTATTCTAGGTGATGTTACATTTTCACATAGGACCCCTTGTTCGAAAGGAGCTTCTGAACTCTCTCGTCCATTGAATTTGTCAGGTTTTGGATGGTTTCTGCTTCAATTGTTTTGCATGAGGACAGAATACCCTCCCAGAGCTGTTGCTTAGATGTGAACTGCCTCCCGCCATCATAGACACTCCTTTTAATGATGCTCCAAAGGTTCTGAATGGGGTAGAGGTCAGGGGAGCATGGGGGTCACACCATAAGTTTGTCCCCTTTTATGCCCATAATAGCCAGAGATGCAGATGTTTTATGTGCAGCATGAGATGGTGCATTATCATGCAGAAAAATGATCTTGCTGTGAAATACACGGTTCTTCTTCTTGAACCATGGCAGGAAGTGCTGTTTGAGAAAATCCACATACATTATGGAGTTCATCTTTAGCGCCTTCAGGGATCCTAAAGGGGCCGACAATCTCTCTCCCCATGATTCCAGCCCAAAACATTACTCCACCTCCTCCTTGTTGGCGCTGTAGCCGTGTTTGCGTGGGGTGTCCATCAACCAGCCATCCTCCACTCCATCCATCTGGACCATCGAGCGCTGCACGGCACTCATCCGTGAACAAAACAGTTTTGAAATCAGTCTTCATGTAATGTTTGGCCCACTGGAGCCGTTTCTGCTTGTGTGAAGTGGATAGAGGAGGTCGACAGGATGGCGTATGCACAGCTGCAAACCTCTGAAGGACCCTGCATCTTGTTGTTCGGGGGACGTTGGAGGCATCAGCAGCTTCAAAAACTTGTCTGCTGCTATGACAAGGCTTTTTTGCCGCTGCTCTTTCAACCTGACGTAATTGCCTGTAGGAAAGAGTCCTCAATTTGCCCTTATCAGCACGCACACGTGTGTACTGTGAATCAGCTACATACTTCTTGATTGCCAAGACACTTCATCCTGATCATCGCACAATGTTGATTGTAGTCATGCCTTGACCTAAACACTCCACAATTTGTTGCTTCTCAGCAGCTGACACATCCTTTTTCTTTCCCATTTTGGCAGAAAATGTAGGCTGCTTAATAATGTGAGACAGCCTTCTTAAGTAGTCTTGCCTTTCATTGGACACACCTGCCAAACTAATTAGCACAGGTGTCTGCAATTGCTTACAGTGATATAAAAAGCCCTGACACACATCACCATCAATGAGTTTAACTGACAAACAAACAAATTCTTCCCTTATCACTCCTAAACACTTTTTGCATAATAACTTGGAACACAGTGTACATGTGCTTTTCCACAAAACATCAGTGGTTCACATAGTGAATCTTACAGTTCTAACTTGCCAACCGTGGTCTGTATGGAGTTGTTCAATAAAGGGCCCAAAATTAAGATAACATAGATGGGAGAGGTCTCTATGAATAGGAATTCCTAAGTATTTGATACCCTGTGAGGGCCAGGCAAAGGGAAAGTTGGACTGGATGGAATCCTATATGGATTTGGGGAGGGAGACATCGAGGACCTCAGACTTCGCTGCATTGATTTTAAAATTTGACCATGTAACAAAGTGATCTATTTCAGCCATAACAGCATGGATGGATATATGTGATTGAGTGATATATACTAGGACATCATCAGCAAATAGAGAGCACTTGTACTCGGTGCCTCCCACCTCAATCCACAAAATATTGGGGTTATGGCGAATTGATGAGAGCAGGTGCTCCATCACTAGGATGTATAAGAGAGGGGACAGAGAACATCCCTGCCTTGTCCCATTGGTGATTGTGAAAGGTGATGAAAATGTTCTGACGCGCCCCCTGGGCCTTGGGACACCCGGAGCCGGACCCTTTTTGGTGGATGCTGGTGGTTGTAGTCTCCGTGGCGGCAACCCGGTTCCGTGGCTTAGGGCGGTCAAACCAGTGGCGGAACTATTTATGTGGTTTTGATGTTTAAATGTCCGACTACGCCACCCGTGGATTGCGGTCAGAGTGAACCGCCGCTCCAGGGCAGACCGCTGAGGCTGGTGTTGTGGGTGCAGCAGAGCGTAGCATAACTCCCCACGGGAGGAGTATAGCCTCAGGGCAGTGTATGCGGAGGATGGGGGTGATGGTGCAGGGCAGCAGCAGTAATGACACGGAGTCAGTGATGCAGTCCAGGGCCTTTACTCACAGTTCTTATTATCCAGACCACGTCTGCAGGTAACGGCTGCCCACGTCGTACTGTGCTCACCAGGTGAGGGGCTCAGACAACTCCAAGATAACTTTGGAGTGCTTCACAGGACCCCCTTTGTGTGTCCTTTGTCTGGCCTTTCTTACCAACCCTTCTGTCCGGCTGCCTCGGGCCTCCTCTTGGTAAACTTGGCGCCAGTTTCCCTGACCCTATGTGGTGCCTTCCTAGCGGTTGTAGCGAGGGGCTGTGCCACATAAAATGTCACAGCCTCCTGTTTCTAGCTGAGGGTCGTTTCCTGCCTCCACTAGTTTCGGGGACCGGTCTCCCCCTTTGGCCTGACCCCTCCACGCAGGTGGATTCGGGCGTGCGGTGGCGACTCGCCCGTCCGCACCCCTGAGATCCCTTCGTTCCTCGTTCCTGGAGCCTTCTCCGCTCCTCTTCCTTCCTTCTCCCTCTTCCAGGCCTGGGCCTCTGTTACTAGGCCCGCCTCCGGAGCAGAGCTCATGCAGAGCCCCTTCTCCCTGCCACTTCTGCTCAGACTTCTCTGCACTGAACTAAGATGGTGCCCACCTTTTATACTCCCTTCTCAATGCACCCAGGAACTGCTTCCTCCCTGCTCCTGCACTACAGGGTTCCCCTTCCTCAGTGTTCCCTCCCCCCACTCCAGCCAGGGACAGGGACTGTCGTGCCCATCTCAGGGGCATATTGGTCGCCCTGCCCCACGACAATGTGGTGTAATGCATGCAGGTGTCGGGTCCTGATCCACACTACATCCTTACCTGAGAGTGAGATATCACACCTCTGGGTGAGTTGCAATACCTCTGTAGCAACCGAGCCCTCAGGGTGCTACAGTTCCATTTATCTTCAGCCTAGGTGACGTATTGCGATACAGGGCCGTGATTTTGGCTATAAAAGGGTCCCCTAGACCCCTACCCCAAGCTTTTTAAGAGAATCATATATGGCGTGCCAGGAGACTCTATGGAATGCTTTCTCAGCATCCAACGAGAGTATCTAATTACAAATTTTTAACTGCATCTAGCCCAGGAAATACTTTGTGCCTAGTAGCAGGGTCTGCTAGTCAGCGGATTATCCCGGCTGTTAAGCAAGCTACACCACCTGTAGTTTGGACACTTCATTTTTTCAAAGGAAATGCTTCGGGACCACGGGATACTCAGTGAAGAGCATCAGGAGGCACCCCAAGGCATAGGGGCTCGGACTGGCAGTAGGATGCCTTGCGGTGGACAGCCGAGCTCGATCCTTATAAAAGCTTTTTAACTGCAGCAGCTTTAGTGGACGCTACTGGAGCTGGAATTACGCGGCTGCTGGCATGAGACTTGCCCTCCAATAGATCCTTGTAAATGGATTTAAAGTGTATTTATTCAAATTAGAGAGACAATTTAAATTAAAAAGCTTAGAGCTGCCTCCACCACAGGGGGGCTCGCTCGACCCACCAGCGGACAGGCACCAGTATTGGGAGAGGGGGGCTGGCCGTCAGGGTTCACCGCGGCTCTGGCACAAACCCGGCGACACGGAGGTGGCACGGGCAGGAGCGGACTGAACGTGTCGGCTTCTCACTTTTTGGATTTTAGAAGGGCATGACATGCCTATATCTGTGTCTCCCCCTCCTTTTACTCCTCCACCTCTTTTCTTTTCGCATGACTATAGGAACTTGTCACTTTTCCATGTGTTAGTTGTGTCTTCTGAGCAGTTTGTCAGCTTTTGGACACCTTTGAAGGTGTTTTCTATGTGTTTCTATGTGTTTTTGTTTGCCTGCCATTGGTTTTAACGGTGTTCGAAGGTGTTCGACGAACAGTTCGACGAACAGTTCGGCGAACACACGGGTGTTCGACGAACCGAACCGAACTCGAACACTACGGGGGTGGCTCAACACTACTTACAAGAGCCATGCAGTACAGCATATTACAAACATAAGTCCCATTATTGGGGAGTGGGTGTCCCATAGTATTTGCTTATGCCTTGCAAGCAAAAGCTGCCAAAAATTAGGACGGAGCAACTTGCAATGCCCCTTACAAGAGCCATGAAGTACAGCATATTACAAACATAAGTCCCATTATTGGGGAGTGGGTCTCCCATAGTATTTGCATATGCATTCCCAGCAAAAGCTGCCAAAAATTAGGATGGAGCAACTTGCAATGCCCCTTACAAGAGCCATGCAGTATAGCATATTACAAACACATGTCCCATTATTGGGGAGTGGGTGTCCCATAGTATTTGCTTATGCTTTCCCAGCAAAAGCTGCCAAAAATTAGGACGGAGGAACTTGCAATGCTGGCACCCTGGTGGTATAGTGGTGGTGGATGCTGAGGATAAGGAGAAGAAGATTAAACAGCCGAAACGAGGAAGCGTATACCCATGTGTGGGTGTGAAGCGGTGCATGTGAATACACCTCCCGAAATAACACAGTGGATTTGACTTTATGTTACTCTGCTGTCATTTGGTGGTGATGAGAAGTCTGGCCCAATCCAGCCCTTGTTCATTTTGATAAGGGTCAGCTTGTCAGCATTGTCAGTTGACAGGCGAGTGCGCTTATCAGTTATAATTCCCCCAGCGGCACTAAAAACACGCTCCGATAACACGCTAGCGGCAGGACAGGCCAGGACCTCCAAGGCGTACAGAGCGAGTTCATTCCAAGTGTCCAGCTTGGATACCCAATAATTAAAAGGCACAGAGGAATCACGGAGGACGCTGGTACGATCGGCAAGGTACTCCCTCACCATCTTTTGAAACTTTCCACTCCTTGTGAGAGTACCCCGTGCCTCAGGGCCTGTAAGCTGGGCGGGTGTCAGAAAACTGTCCCAGAACATTGACAGTGTTCCCCTGCCTCTGCTGGATTGGAGTTGCTTCTCTCTCGCCTGTACGCCTTGGTTGGGCAACGAACTGTGACCTCTGCCGCTAGCGTGTTCAGATGGGAATTTTTTTAAGAGTTCTGCAGCAAGGGCCTTCTGGTATTGCCCCATTTTTGTAGACCTCTCCACCTCAGGAATAAGAGAGTGAAAGTTCTCCTTGTAGCGGGGGTCTACAAGTGTCACCAACCAGTAATGACTGTCACCCAACATTTTGACAACGCGAGGGTCACGGTTAAGGCAGCGTAACATAAAGTCAGCCATGTGTGCCAGACTGGTAACGGGCAAGATTTCCGTGTCCTCACCAAGATGACGACTGACCATGCTCTCCTCCTCCTCCTCCTCCTCTTCCTCCTCCCCCCTGTCCTCAGGCCACCCACGCTGAACCGACGGTTTGACACTTGTACAGGTACTACCGTCTACAACGCATGATAGCAGCTCCTGTTCTTCCTCCTCCTCCTCCTCTCCCTCATTGTCCCCCAATGCATGTTGGGATGAGATGAGGCTGGGCTGTGTGTAATCGCCCGCTACGGCTTCTTGATCCATCTCATCATACTCTGGCTGCAATGCCTCCTCTTTAATTCTCTGCAGAGAGCGTTGCAAAAGACAGACAAGTGGGATGCTGACACTAATGATGGCTTCATCGCCACTCACGATCTTGGTGGCCTCCTCAAAGTTTGTCAGGATGGTACATATGTCAGACATCCAGGTCCACTCCTGAGGTCTTATGTGTGGAGTCTGACCTGAACATCGACGGCCTTGTTGCAGCTGGTACTCCACAACTGCTCTCTTCTGCTCACAAATCCTTTACAACATGTGGAGGGTAGAGTTCCAATGTGTGGGGACATCACACACCAGTCGGTGTGCCAGAAGCTGCAAACGCTGCTGCAACACAGCAAGGGCGGCGGAAGCTGTAGCCGACTTGCGAAAATGAGCTGACAGGCGGCGTACTTTCACGAGCAGATCTGGCAACTCGGGGTACGATTTAAGAAACCTCTGAACCATGAGGTTAAGCACATGAGCCAGGCATGGTACGTGTGTGATTTCACCTCGCCTCAGAGCCGCCACCAGGTTACGGCCATTGTCACACACGACCATGCCGGGATGTAGGTTCAGCGGTCTCAGCCACAGATCTGCCTGCTCTTTCACAGCTGTCCACAACTCACAAGCAGTGTGAGGTTTATCACCTAAGCTTATGAGTTTCAGCACAGCCTGTTGCCGCTTGGCGGAGGCAGTACTGCAATGCATCCAGCTTGTAACTGATGTGGTGATATCGGAGATGGAGGCTGAACATGAGGAGGAGGAGGAGGAGGATGCGCAGGAGCTGTACACTGTGGGGGCAACTCTGACTGACATAGGGCCCGCAATCCTCGGTGTGGGGAGGATGTGTTCCATCCCAAGGTCCGACTGGGTCCCGGCTTCCACTATGTTTACCCAGTGTGCCGTCAGAGAGATGTACCATCCCTGGCCACAAGCACTTGTCCACGTGTCCATTGTCAGGTGGACTCTCCCAGTAACTGCGTTGTTGAGGGCACGGCAGATGCTTTGGGACACGTGCTTGTGTAGTGCGGGGATGGCACACCAGGCAAAATAGTGTCGGCTGGGGACCGAGTACCGAGGGACGGCCACCGCCATAAGATTGCGGAAGGATTCCGTCTCCACCAGCCTAAAAGGCAGCATTTCCAATGCAAGCAGTCGTGAAATGTGCGAATTTAGGACTGTGGTCTGTGGGGCGTTAGCTGCGAATTTCCGCTTTCGTTCAAAGGTCTGGGATATGGACAATTGAACGCTGCGGTGGGACGTGGACGTTGATGCTGTTTCTTGAGAAACTGCCATAACAAGTGAAGACTGAGAGGAGGGGGCATCTTTACATGCAGTATGGACAGGGGATTGCCTTGCACGCACAACAGGGGGTTCTATTGCACGCACAACAGTGGAAGAAGCAGTGGTGACACCCGCTGACACTGGTCGTGGACCCTGGGTTTCGCCCCACAAAGTCGGGTGCTTTACTGCCATGTGCCTGATCATGCTGGTGGTGGTCAGGCTGGTAGTTTTGTCACCCCTGCTGATGCTGGCATGGCAGGTGGAACATATGGCCTTTTTGGGGTTATCAGCAGAGTCTTTAAAAAAATTCCAGACTCTGGAAGACCTACCGCTTGTACTGGCAACGTCCCTCGTGTTGGTGTTACGGGGAACGGTTGCCTGCCTTCTGTCTGCAGCCACCACACTGCTTCTTCCTGCCTGTTGGGGTACTCTGCCTCCCTCCCCCTGTGTGCTGCTGGCCTCACTCTGCATGTCCTCCTTCCACGTTGGGTCAGTTACTAGATCATCCACCACCTCCTCCTCTTCCACTTGCGCACCACGATCCTCCTCCTCACTTCCTGGCAATTGTGTCTCGTCATCGTCCACCTCTTGTGACAGATTGCCAACGTCCACTTCCTGTGGCCGTGGCTGTTCAAATATTTGGGCATCGCAACATGGGA
This sequence comes from Phyllobates terribilis, assembly GCF_046119375.1. Classification (NCBI taxonomy): domain Eukaryota; kingdom Metazoa; phylum Chordata; class Amphibia; order Anura; family Dendrobatidae; genus Phyllobates; species Phyllobates terribilis. The sequence goes on along the minus strand of NW_027362771.1, from coordinate 203,153,886 downwards.
TCTCCTCTTCCACCACTTCAAGCGTATCAGGCGAGGGGCCCAAATATGGAAATGGACCAGTGAACAGCTCTTCAGAGTGTCCAAGTATGGGATCACTTGCTGTCTGACGACACTCGGCATGGTGGGAGGAAGGAGCATCAGGGTGAGGAAGAGTATGCGGTCGAGACTCACGGCTACTAAGAGTTGACCGTGTGGAAGACAGACCGGAGGTGGTGGTGCCCAGGTAACTGGAAGTATTGTCTGCTATCCAATTAATAACCTGTTCACACTGATCAGTTCTCAATACTGGTGTTGTTCTGTGCTTCCCTAGTAATTCGGTCAAGAAGTGGGAGCGAGAAGATGTGGCTGTTGGTTGTGGCACATTTTCACCTTGGCCACGGCCCCGTCCTCTGCACGAACCATCACCAGAACGTCCACTTCCACGTCCCTTGCCACGCGCCTTGCCCATTGTAAATGAAGTAAAATAGCTTACACTTGCACTATCAATGGAAAAAGGGTAATAAAGAGTAGATTAGAACCGTGGAAGAGGAAAACCACAGTTATTGTTTACTGGGGTATACCACACTTTTTTAAATAGAGATATTTGCGGCTGAACAGTGAGCGACACACTCAAACTGCTTTTTTTTTAGATACCAAAGGCCCAAAACTGGATAGTACAGCGATTTGACCCGTGGAACTGCGAAACCACACTGGGATGTCGGGCCTACACAAGACTATTTTCAACAGATATATTTTTGTGTCACAACAGTCAGGAGCCACTACTGTTTTTCTTTACGGAAAAAACTACCAAAACCTGAATAATAGAGATTTTTTACCGTGGGATGGCAAAACCACAGTTATTGCTTACTGGGGTATACCACACTTTTTTAAATAGAGATATTTGCAGCTGAACAGTGAGCGACACACTCAAACTGCTTTTTTTTTTTAGATACCAAAGGCCCAAAACTGGATAGTACAGCGATTTGACCCGTGGAACTGCGAAACCACACTGGGATGTCGGGCCTACACAAGACTATTTTCAACAGATATATTTTTGTGTCACAACAGTCAGGAGACACTACTGTTTTTCTTTACTGAAAAAACTACCAAAACCTGAATAATAGAGATTTTTTACCGTGGAACAGCAAAACCACAGTTATAATTTACTGGTGTATACCAGACTTTTTTGAATATATATATATTTGCGGCTGAACAGTGAGCGACACACTCAAACTGCTTTTTTTTTAGATACAAATGGCCCAAAAGTGGATAATACAGAGGTTTGAACCGTGGAACTGCAAAACCACACTTGTATTTCTCAGGCCTACACCAGACTATTTTCAACAGATATATTTGTGTCTGAACAATCAGGAGACACTATTTATTTTTTACGGCAAAAAATGCCAAAAGCAGGATAATAGAGATTTTTTACTGTGGAACAGCAAAACCACAGTTATAATTTACTGGTGTATACCAGGCTTTTTAAAACATATATATATTTGCGGCTGAACAGTGAGCGACACTCAAACTGTTTTTTTTAGATACAAATGGCCCAAAAGTGGATAATACAGAGGTTTGTACCGTGGAACTGCAAAACCACACTTGTATTTCTCGGGCCTACACCAGACTATTTTCAACAGATATATTTGTGTCTGAAAAGTCAGGGAGACACGATTATTTTTTTTTTTACAGCAAAAAATGCAAAAAGCAGGATAATAGAGATTTTTTACCGTGGAACAGCAAAAGCACACTTCTGTCTCTCTGGCCTACACCAGACTATTTTCAACAGATATATTTGTGTCTGAAAAATCAGGGAGACACTATTATTATTTTTATACAGCAAAAAATGCCAAAAACAGGATAATAGAGATGTTTTACTGTGGAACATCAAAACCACAGTAATAATTTACTGGTGTATACCAGACTTTTTAAATATATATATTTGCGGTTGAACAGTGAGCGACACACTTAAACTGTTTTTTTTAGATACAAATGGCCCATAGAACTGCAAAACCACACTTCTATTTCTCTGGCCTACACCAGACTATTTTCAACAGATATATTTGTGTCTGAAAAATCAGAGGCACACTTTTTTTTGGGGGGGGACACCAAAAGGTTAATAAGATGGGTATTTGTGCATTGTGAAGGAGGAAAAAAAAAGAGGATTTAGATTAAAAAAAAGGATTTTTCCTGGCCCCCGGGACCTGGAGCTAAGTCCAGCAATTTCAGCAACAGGAGCAGCACACAGGACTGTAATGCAGCGTTTGCTGGTATAACCACTGTGTCTCCTATACAGCCTGCCTGCCTGCCTGATATACCTGGGATGGATATTAGTCCTGAGAAGGACTGTTTGTTTGATCTGGCAGCCTTTACAGACCCTACACTAACTATTTTGCAGGATATATCTCTCCCTAAATCAGCAGCGCTGTCCCTATACTGCCTAATCTGGAGCGACTGTGTCCAAGATGGCGGCGCCCGGTTTTAAATACTCGAGGCGACGCTGTGCGGCCAGCCAATCACTGTAATGCCCACAAACAACATGGCTGCGGCATTACAGTGACTGGCTGGCAATCCCTGCATGTTCATTGGCTCTGTAAAGAGCGCCAAACATGCAGGGCGGAGACCCGAGCTCCCGCCCGAGTAACCCGGAAATGCTCGGTGCTCGCCGAACATCCCGAGTAGCGTGATGCTCGGGCGAGTACCGAGCAGTGTCGAGCATGTTCGCTCAACACTAGTTTTGACCTTTCTTGACGATGTAAAACCACCTATTGCTTTATGTTCCTCTCCATGGTTTTTATACACATTGCCCAGAGAATCAGCAAGTGGACAGATGAAAAATATCTGTCTTATTGTGTAGAAATACTGTACATGACTTCAGACATTGTGTTAAACCTTGCCTGATGAAGAGACCTAAGTGGTCTTGAAACCTTCCTATTTTTTATAATCGCTTCAGTTTACCATTAAAAGGCATCAACCATTATAGGGGTATTTCCATCTCGAAGCTACTATCCAGATATGTAGTAGGTGTAATGATAATAACATTAGCAAATACCTCCAATTAGAAATGTAGTATAGACCTTCTGATTTGCTATGCCGCTTACCTCATGTGCAGGACATGAGTGGTTAAGACCACTCATATAGTGATAGTTAGTTGTTACTGGTCATAACCACGGATATCTAAGCTACTGCAATGCCCTGCACATGAGGTAAGCAACCTAGGTTATCAGGAGAACCCTTTTAAAGACTCTCAATGTTATTATTGTTTTTTTTTCTACTGGACGAATAATATGCAATAAGGTCAGACAAGAGAATACCACAACCTCAAATAAAATTGGAAATTTACATATGTGAGAAGTTCAGCCAATTTAGATTTTTCCTTTAATAAATCTACACTCACACATGTCTGTCACAGTCGGTGATGTATGGACCAGATGCGTTTCTCCTGACCTAACTCCACAACCTCTTAGGTATATATGAGACTGTTTGGGTCAGAAAAGTTTGGGTCAGAACACACAATCTGATCCATATATTGAGGTCGCACTCAGACCAACATATATGGCCTGTATGTTACAGTGATCAATTTCCTAAGAAGTAGCAGTTTTAATTAATTTTATTGAATATATAATATGCATGTTAGTAAGATGCAAATCGTTTGCTATCTCAGAGTTTTATTTCATTTTTGCTTTATCTTACCAACATCTGTGTTAAATATGCAAGAATATTAATTAATACTGATATTTAATTAAGACCCAACTACTGGTTTATAATCACAGTACACAATCAAACATTTTGAATTATTTTTACGATGTGGGATATTGTGTAGAATTGTGTAATCCTGTAAATAGAACTAAGAACAATAATTGGTAACTACAATTCATATCTTTTTGAATATGTACTCGCATTTATCTCAGAAGAATTGAGATAATTTTTCTCAAAATACTTCAGAACCTTGAACATACTATATTCATCTGGAATATACATAAGATGGTAATTATCTATTGTGTTAAATAATTAAGAGGAAATAGATCATTTCAGTTCAAGGGGTTATCCTCTGCTTTATCCCATTTCTTTTCAGCAAAGATTATTTCGTACTACCCTGAATTTATATATTTTTTTTAAGTATTATAATAAAATCCCACATTATTAACTGTTGCGTAAGATTTTTTAACTCCATTTTATAAATCAAAGCTAATAGTAGATACTAAAAGAATGACACATATAAAGTAAAGACTAAGGGCCAGATTCATTAAGACAGCGTTGTGCATGTCAGTTTTAATAAAGGGGTGTGTAGGATTAAGATGCACCAGGTTTATTAAGAGGCACATGTCACTTAAGGAATTAGGGGGATCTTACAGGTTTTGTGAACCTCCACGATAGATGTATTCCTTTCAAGGAGTGGCCTTTGCATGAATTAGATAAGCTCATTTTACCAAAGATGGCAAGTACTGAAAAACCAAATGTTTCAAAATGTTTTCCCAACTTCCCAGTTGCACAAACATTCTGTGACTTAACGATTTTTTAAAAACTCTCTGTAAAAATCTGAATGTGTGAATGCACCCTTAACCCCTTACCGACATATGACGTACAGTTACATCATATGCCGGTTCCATGACTTTTATGCGGGCTCAAGAAGTTCAAAAGAGACCATGATTTATGCTATATACATCAGTACTGTGATATAGCTGTACATAGCACAAGCAATAGGATGATTGCAGGTTCATGTCCTCTAAGGGGACTGACAAGCACAGTGAAAAGTAGTAGAGAAAATGTTTTTAAAAATATACTTACCCCCTTTAAAATTAAAAAAATTAATAATATATATACATGTGGTATTAATACATTTGTAAAGCCTGATCTATCCAAATATAAAACTAATTAATCCAAAAGGTAAACAGCATAATGATAAAAAAAAGAAGAAGTACGGATTTTCGGACACCGCAACATTGCAAAAAAATGCAATAAGAGGTGATCAAAATATTGTGTATACCTTAAAATGGAATCAATAAAAACAGCTCAGGGCGCAAACATAAAGATTGCACAGACCCATTAACCAAAACTTGAAAATGTTACAGGTCTCGGAAAATGGTACCACATGTTAATGTTTTGTTTTTGTTTTTTTCCACAAATTTCCAAATTTTTTTACGCCTCAAATAAAAAAAATTGCAGGTTTGGTATCTCTATAATTTTACTGACCTGGAGAATCAAATTACGAGGTCATTTTTACCGTATAGTGAAAATGATAAATAAAATAAAAAAAATACAATTGTGGAATTGCACTTTTTTTTGCAATTTTGCGGCAATTGGAATTCTTTTTCCCACTTTCCAGTACATCACATGATAAAATGAATAGTATCAGTGAAAAATACAGTTCATGCCACAAAAAAAACAAGCTCTTATATGGCTATGTTGAAAGAAAAAATAGTTATAGCTGTTGGAAGAAGAGGAAAAAATGAAAAAGCAAAAAATGATAAATTGCCATGTCCTTATTACAACAGTCCTTCTGCTTTCCTAATTTGCAGGATAGAGGTACTGTAAATATTACTTGTGTTTTGCCTAGGGCATCAAATTCTACTTTGTAGATTGGAAAGAATAAACCTAGGAATTAGAAAAAAAATCTGCTGTCAGCTAATAAATCTTCATTTTGATTTTTGTGCATTCGCCATAAAAATGTATACAATAAATGAACAGCTGAGGCATGATAGGCTGGTGTACTGGAAGCACGGCTATGGGAGAAGTTATGTTATATGTGACAGTCATTGATTGACAGCCTTCCCCACAGTGAGTGGGCAGAGCAGGCTGTCAGTTAATGGGGAGTGATAACAATGCACTTGCTGAATACTGTTCATTGACTGTTACAGCCCCCTGCACTGGACATTTTTCATTTTTTTGCTTTCATTTTTTCGTTCCCTGGTTCCATGAGCCATAACTTATTTTTTTGTAGATATAGAAACAGGAGAGTTTGTTTTACTTTGCAAAAAGTAGTAATTTTCTAAAACTAATTTTACCATGTAATGTACTGAAAAACGGGAAAAAAATTATCACTGTAGTGAAATAGGGAAAAAAGGAATTTCCACCATTGCTTTTTCTGTTTTACGGCATTCATTGTGTGGTAAAAATAACATGGAAGTATAATTTTCCAGGTCAGTATGATTACAGCAATACCAAACTTATAAGGTTTTATATATATATATTAGTACTTACAAAAATCAGAAGTTTGTAAAATAGAAACTGTGTTGCTAATTTCTGAGACCTGAACGGTTTTATTTTTCCATGAAGCTAAGTAATAAATAATTTTTTTGCATGCTGAGCTTTAAATTTTATTGATACTACTTAGTGATGGATATAACATTCTGATCGCTTTTTAGTGTATTCTTTAGGGAAGTCATCTATGTTTGGTTTAAATAATTTTATATTTTGATTTTTGACAGATACAACTTTTTTCACAAACGATACCTAATGATTTTTTTTGTTTTATTTCTTTATTCTTAAATGGGGAAAAGGTGGTTGACTTAAACGTTACATATATACAAAAATAAATGAATAAAAAATAAAAGTTTAAGTCACGCACTTTTTCACCACTCATAAATAAAGAAAACAAAAAGTTTCAATAAAGGGCTCAATAAAGTCCGTTCTGTTCAAAAAATAATTTGGAGTGCTGCCTTCTGATATATATATATATATATATATATATATATATATATATATATATATAAACAAATACTGCTCATCACGCCAAAAACACCATCTCCACAGTGGTGGCAGCATCATCCTGTGGGGATGTTTTTCGGCAGCAGGAATACGGAAAATGGTCTGAGTCGAGGGGAAGATGGATGGTGCGAAATACAGGGATATTCTTGAGCAAAACCTGTTTCAGTCTGTCAGTGATTTGAAACTGGGATGGAGGTTCACCTTCCAACAAGACATACTGCTAAACCAACACTCGAGTGATTTAAGGGGAAACATCTAGATGTTTTGGAGTGGCCTAGTCAAAGTCCAGACCTTAATCTAACTGAGAATCTGTGATCAGACTTGAAGAATACAGTTCTCCAGAGGAAACCATCTGACCTGAAGGGGTTGGAGCAGTTTTTTCTATTGAAGAATGGCCAAAAATCCCAGTAGCAAGATGTGGAAAGTTCATGGACACTTATCCAAAGCGACTTGCAGCTGTAATTGCCGCAAAAAGAGGCTCTACAAAGTACTGACTATAGGGGGTGAATAGTTATGCACACTGAAGTTTTCAGCTATTTTATCCTATTTGTTGTTTGCTTCACAAAAAAAAGGAAAACCAAATGTTCACAGTTTCACAGTTGTAGGCATGTACTTTACATGATCTGATGAAAACCCTCAAAAAAAACAGTGAAATTCCAGGTTGTGGGGTACATTTTCGCAAGCCATTGTATACTGTGTATACACACACACTTTTTGTTTGCCTCCTTATTTGGACATTTTTGAAAGGGGAAAAACTGGGAGACTTAATTATGTATACAGTAGAGACCAAAAGTTTGGACACACCTTCTCATTTAAAGATTTTTCGGTTTTTTCATGACTATGAAAATTATACATTCACACTGAAGGCATCAAAACTATGAATTAACACATGTGGAATTATATAGTTAACAAAAAAGTGTGAAACAACTGAAAATATGTCTTATATTTTAGGTTCTTCAATGTAGCCACCTTTTGCTTTGATGACTGCTTTTAACACTCTTGGTATTCTCTTGATGAGCTTCAAGAGGTAGTCACCGGAAATGGTCTTCCAACAATCTTGAAGGAGTTCCCAGAGATGCTTACCACTCGTTGGCCCTTTTGCCTTCACTCTGCGGTCCAGCTCACCCCAAACTATCTTGATTGGGTTCAGGTCTGGTGACTGTGGAGGCCAGGTCATCTGGCGTAGCACCCCATCACTCTCCTTCTTGGTCAAATAGCTCTTGCACAGCCTGGAGGTGTGTTTGGGGTCATTGTCCTGTTGAAAAATAAATTATGGTCCAACTAAACGCAAACCGGATGGAATAGCATGCCGCTGCAAGATGCTGTGGTAGCCATGCTGGTTCAGTATGCCTTCAATTTTGAATAAATCCCCCACAGTGTCACCAGCAAAGTACCCCCACACCATCACACCTCCTCCTCCATGCTTCACGGTGGGAACCAGGCATGTAGAGTCCATCCGTTCACCATTTCTGCGTCGCACAAAGACATGGTGGTTGGAACAAAAGATCTCAAATTTGGACTCATCAGACCAAAGCACAGATTTCCACTGGTCTAATGTCCATTCCTTGTGTTCTTTAGCCCAAACAAGTCTCTTCTGCTTGTTGCCTGTCCTTACCAGTGGTTTCCTAGCAGCTATTTTACCATGAAGGCCTGCTGCACAAAGTCTCCTCTTAACAGTTGTTGAAGAGATGTGTCTGCTGCTAGAACTCTATGTGGCATTGACCTGGTCTCTAATCTGAGCTGCTGCTAACCTGCGATTTCTGAGGCTGGTGACTCGGATAAACTTATCCTCAGAAGCAGAGGTGACTCTTGGTCTTCCTTTCCTGGGGTGGTCCTCAGGTGAGCCAGTTTCTTTGTAGTTCTTGATGGTTTTTGCAACTGCACTTGCGGACACTTTCAAAGTTTTCCCAATTTTCGCACTGACTGACCTTCATTTCTTAAAGTAATGATGGCCACTCGTTTTTCTTTACTTAGCTGCTTTTTTCTTGCCATAATACAAATTCTATGAGTCTATTCAGTTGGACTATCAGCTTCTGCATAACACAACTGATGGTCCCAACCCCATTTATAAGGCAAGAAATCCTACTTACTATACCTGACAGGGCACACCTGTGAAGTGAAAACCATTTCCGGTGACTACCTCTTGAAGCTCATCAAGAGAATGCCAAGAGTGTGCAAAGCACTTATCAAAGCATAAGGTGGCTACTTTGAAGAACCTAGAATATAAGACATATTATCAGTTGTTTCACACTTTTTTGTTAAGTATATAATTCCACATGTGTTAATTCATAGTTTTGATGCCTTCAGTGTGAATGTACAATTTTCATAGTCATGAAAATACAGAAAAATCTTTAAATGAGAAGGTGTGTCCAAATTTTTGGTCTGCACTGTGTATATATATATATATATATATATATATATATATATATATATGTATTTTTTTTTTTTTTATCTTATTCTTTTATATCTCTTAGAGACTTGAACCTGAAATAACATGATCACTGAAACTATATGTTGCAGTACAGCAGTATAAAGTATAATGACTTCCATGGGGCCTTCAGCAAGCCTTTGGATGCTATAGTATCCTATCGACACAATCATAAGGGGGCCTAAGGGAGCTGACATGAAAGCACAATTGCACTCATCTCATGCCATTTAAAAGACGATGTCAGAGATTGAGCTCCCTCCAGCTGCTGCTATTCCAGGTAGATTGTGACTATGTAACAGTTGACATCTACTGTGTATGAAGCGGGCTCAGCTCCTGGGCTTGCTCCATACACCCCGTAGTGACCTGTGATGAAAATACACGTCACAAGTCATGAGGGGATTAATACGGTCTGGTAATTTTCTGTATAAAATTTTTGTACTATTTACAAGAACATTAGAAAACAGTTTGACACAAATTAATTAAAAGCACTGAATAGTTAGCTCCATACACATTAATATCGAAATGCAAACAGTTCAATATTTAGCTTCCATTTGTTGTGTTTTGTGAAAGAAAATGATGCGGCGGGATTTATTTGCTGTGTGTCTACATGATATGTGGATGAGAAAATTGAATTGTCGTCATCATGGGGCTCATAATTTCTCCACAGCAAATAGTGTGTCATTCAGCTACTGACAAAATAAATAAGATTTGGAGAATGAATATGGAAAAGTATTCCCAGACTGACCTAAGAAAAGGATCAATAGAGTTCAAAGAGGAAATCTAATTTAGCAGAGAGTGAGACTTGCAAACATATTATCAAAATTATTACTCCTGTAATTGCAAACAACAGGCAAAAATTCTATACTGAGCTTTAGAGGTGTCTCAATATTTAAAATAATATCCCTTCATTCTTTACTTGTTTGTGTTCATGGGCAAATGTAATTGCATACTGTCTCCTCTACAGAAAAGAAAATACTTTTGTACATTTTACAGCATAATACACTTTGACTCTTTCCAAATAGAAAAAAACAAACCACTTAGATTTCCTTGTGTCCTGCAACAGTCCATTGCATAGGAATTTTTCTATAAATGAAAAGTAGAACTGTCGTAGCAAATCAGCTGACTGGGCTATTACGTGATTTCATTCAAATACAGTATATAGGGCTTCAATAGAAAACAATTATGGAGGCTTGTCAGGGTTTTCATAAAATAGAGCATTGATACAAGATTGCCACTATTTATGAACATCTGGCACCCTCATAGAGATCAGGTACACACAGGAGTATCTAAGTATCTAACTTAATATGTACTAAAAGTTGTTAAAAGTAACTGAATTTCTGAACAACATATAATACTGTGCAAAAGTTTTAGGCAGATGTGGATAAAATGCAAAGTAAGATTGCTTTCAAAAATAGAAGTGTTAATAGTTTATTTTTATCAATTAACAAAATGCAAAGTGGATGAACAAAAGAAAAATCTAAACTAAAGGGCACTTGTAATGTATGATAACCCAATTAACCTGCAGATGTAGAGTCAATCTGCAGGTTAATAGTGTTTTGAAGATGCTCAGTCATAGCACTGAAAGTGCGGCACCCGGGAAAAAATCAACTATTTCTCCTGGAAGCCGCTGGCTTTCAGTTATGAAGGCGTGTCCACAGCAATTACAGTAACTGCTCACAGCACGGAGAGTGCCAGTTGTAAGCACACCCTGGCAATGACTGACAGCTGGCTCTGTACTGATTGCACCGTTGCACTGAGAGTTGCCTAACTGTGGGAAGAAGACTGTCAATCAGCATGACACCCTGTCAACAGAGCAGACCGGAAGAGAAAGACCTGCCCGGTTGACGTGAAGTCAAAGGAAGCAGGAGAGTTGCCACTTGAACTGGAAAAGATCATTGCAGGGCAGATCTGGTAGGTGGTTAGAAACTACCAGCTGGTAAGTTCTTTTCTCCATGGGGAAAAAAATAAAGTCTCAGATAATTTGTAATTTAAAAAATATTTCTTCATTCGCGGGGGTGCCAATAGGTTGCCATGACGGACAGGGGTCTACTGGAGCCCCACATGCCTGTCATGACGGTACTCCTGTAAAAGTCAGTCCATGCCTGGCATTCATAGGAGACCATGATTTTTTTCTATACATAGCAATAATGTATATAGCACAAGCAATCGGACAATAACAGGTTCAAGTCCCCAAAAGGGATTACAAAATACAGTCAAAAGTAAAAAAAAATGTTTTAAAACATGGAAAAAAATAAAGAATATAGAAGTTCAAGTCACCTCATTTTACCTCATTAAAATAGAAAAAATAAAAAAATGAAAAAAAAATACACATATGTGGTATCGCAACATTCGTAAAAGTCCGATCTATCAAAACTTGATCAGTAAATGTTGTAAAGAGAAAATAAATCAAAATGCCTGAATTGCAGGGGTTTTCAGCAGCTGACAAAGTGAAAAAAATACAATAACAGATGTATCTATCCCTAAATTGGTATCAATAAAAATGTCGACTCAAGGTGAAAAAAAAACAGGTCCTAACACAGCTCTATCACCTGAAAAATAAAAATGTTACGGCTCTTGGAAAATGGTGACACAAGTAACATTTTTCGACACCTGCCTAATACTTTTGCACAGTTCTGTATGTTGTTTAGAAATTCAGTTGATGGTAAAAATTTGTAGTGCATCTTGACTTCTAAAAAAAAATTCTCTCTATTATCACCAACAGTATATAAGTGACGAGCCTCTAAATCAATAATAGGCTCTTCAAAAAGCTTCAAAACATGACATGAGTCATCAACCAAACCAAAGGCATAATGTTCATTGGGACAAAGTATGCAAAGTAGCATCCTAGCAAAGTTTCATCATCGAGTCCAGATGACAGAGGAGAAAAATTCACCGAATAGGCTTGAATCATCATTCTGGTTTCAGCCAAGCAAGGGAAACCCTTATAGAAAATTTGGAATGTTTTAGACATCATTATTATCATTAACATCATTAGTTTTGAAAAGTATATTGGAAAAGAAGAAAGGCTACAAACTTTTGACACAATTAACATATTACTACCATTGGCTCTTAAATACTTCCAAGTGTCAGTATTATTCCGTTGCCCAAACCTTAAGTGGGCTTGTTTTAGTGGGACAAGTTGCAATTTTGAATAACACCAATCATTATACCATACAATGCACTGGAAAATGGGAAAAAAATGTCAAGTGCAGTGAAATGGGGAAAAAATACAATTCTGCCTTTTTGGGGTGTTTTGTTCTTATAGCGTTCATGGTAAATGACATGCACACATGATTTTCTAGGTGAGTAGGATTACAATGATACCAAGCAAGAATTGATTTTTGAAAATTTTTTTTACTTAAGTGGTGAAATAAAAGTACACATTATTGTAAAAATATATTTTTGCTAGTGTCACCATTTTTCAGGACCCATAATGTTTCTATTTTCCCAACAATAGAGCTGTGGGAGGGCTTGTTCTTTGCAGCGGTGATGTTTACTGTATGGGTTAATTTTATATTTTGATAGACAGGACGTTTATGAAAGTGGTGATATCAAATATGTTTACTTGTTTTTCTTCATTTTTAATGGTGAAAATGGGTGATTTAATTTTTTTGCATTTTGAAAACTTTTAGAATAATTTTTTTAAGTACCAATTGGGAATTTGAACCTGCAATTGTTTCATCAGTTTCATTGTACCACAGTATTGCAGTATACGTACAGTACAGACCAAAAGTTTGGACACACCTTCTCATTTAAAGATTTTTCTGTATTTTCATAACTATGAAAATTGTACATTCACACTGAAGGCATCAAAACTATGAATTAACACATGTGGAATTATATACGTAACAAAAAAGTGTGAAATAACTGAAAATATGTCTTATATTCTAGGTTCTTCAAAGTAGCCACCTTTTGCTTTGATGACTGCTTTGCACACTCTTGGCATTCTCTTGATGAGCTTCAAGAGGTAGTCACCGGAAATGGTTTTCACTTCACAGGTGTGCCCTGTCAGGTTTAATAAGTGGGATTTCTTGCCTTATAAATGGGGTTGGGACCATCAGTTGTGTTGTGCAGAAGTCAGGTGGATACACAGCTGATAGTCCTACTGAATAGACTGTTTGAATTTGTATTGTGGCAAGAAAAAAGCAGCTAAGTAAAGAAAAACGAGTGGCCATCATTACTGTAAGAAATGAAGGTCAGTCAGTCAAAAAAATTGGGCAAACTTTGAAAGTGTCCCCAAGTGCAGTTGCAAAAACCATCAAGCGCTACAAAGAAACTGGCTCACATGAGGACCGCCCCAGGAAAGGAAGACCAAGAGTCACCTCTGCTTCTGTGGATAGGTTTATCCAAGTTACCAGCCTCAGAAATCGCAGGTTAACAGCAGCTCAGATTAGAGACCAGGTCAATGCCACACAGAGTTCTAGCAGCAGACATATCTCTACAACAACTGTTAAGAGGAGACTTTGTGCAGCAGGCCTTCATGGTAAAATAGCTGCTAGGAAACCACTGGTAAGGACAGGCCACAAGCAGAAGAGACTTGTTTGGGCTAAAGAAAACAAGGAATGGACATTAGACCAGTGGAAATCTGTGCTTTGGTCTGATGAGTCCAAATTTGAGATCTTTGGTTCCAACCACCATGTCTTTGTGTGACGCAGAAAAGGTGAACGGATGGACTCTACATGCCTGGTTCCCACCGTGAAGCATGGAGGAGGAGGTGTGATGGTGTGGGGGTGCTTTGCTGGTGACACTGTTGGGGATATATTCAAAATTGAAGGCATACTGAACCAGCATGGCTACCACAGCATCTTGCAGCGGCATGCTCTTCCATCCGGGTTGCGTTTAGTTGGACCATCATTTACTTTTTAACAGGACAATGACCCCAAACACACCACCAGGGCTATTTGACCAAGTAGGAGAGTGATGGGGTGCTACGCCAGGTGACCTGGCCTCCACAGTCACGAGACCTGAACCCAATCGAGATGGTTTGGGGTGAGCAGGACCGCAGAGTGAAGGCAAAAAGGCCAACAAGTGCTAAGCATCTCTGGGAACTCCTTCAAGATTGTTGGAAGACCATTTCCGGTGACTGCCTCTTGAAGCTCATCAAGAGAATGCCAAGAATGTGCAAAGCAGTCATCAAAGCAAAAGGTGGCTACTTTGAAGAACCCAGAATATAAGACATATTTTCAGTTGTTTCACACTTTTTTGTTAAGTATATAATTCCACATGTGTTAATTTATAGTTTTGATGCCCTCAGTGTGAATGTACAATTTTCATAGTCATGAAAATACAGAAAAATCTTTAAATGAGAAGGTGTGTCCAAACTTTTGGTCTGTACTGTATAGTGGAAATTGGGGTTTCCTATGAAGCCCAACCTGTGAATGAGCTTCACAAAAGTATCAAGATTGCAACGATGGGGTCTTTAGTAAGCCCCCTGCTGCCATGGTAACCCATCAGTGCCCCATGATCTCAGGAGGGTGATGGGAGCCGATGCACATGTGCACTGGCATCTGATCCAATTAAACGTTGCTGTCAGAGGTCGACGGCAGCATTTAAATATTTAACAGCAGTGATTATGTAGAGCTCAGCTCTGGCCACTTCTGTTAAGCACAGATGTCAGCAATGTAGCTCAGCCGGCATATACCCCGTGTGGAGGGAGCTTGGATCCTGAGCCACCTCCCCACATTGTCACCCTAACACTGACACTCAGGTACATAATTTTGCGCTCAGAGGTTAATAGTCTGTGGCAGCAATAATAACTATAATATTATTAATAAATATAAACCCAAGAAAAATTACTCTAACTTAGCAACTAATGTATATCAATCTTCACATAATTTAGCAGTTATAATTGCTACAAAGTCCACAGTAAATGCCTGCATGAAATGATGGGATCATCATTATGATGAAGCAGTCTGATACTGAAATCTCAGGCTGCAGAATTTGTGGTTGGAGTGGTAAGAGATAGAGAAAGCCTTTAAAAGCAATCAACTTTACATCTGTTTTAATTTTTTATATGCTGAGATAAACAATTATCATTTGTCCCTATCCAGGGACACAATAGAAGGCTTGAAATAACATTCTCAGATCACATCTTTCCTTTTACATATTGTGATCTTACATCTGATAGACAGTATATATTTGCTATGCTGGGCCTGTAAAGTGAGATGCATCATCATGGTTTGATAGCAATTAAACAACACGAAGCTACATGTCAATATACCCACCAACTATGTGAATTATGTATTGATAAATAAAATGCAAAAGCGCAATAGGGTGTTATCCAAGTAACACAAAGAAGGGAAAGAGGTAAATTTGCTTACCTTACAGAGTTGGTGTGACACAAGCATTAAAAAGACATAGTTTAGATGCTGCAGCTTCCATATGGTAGTGTCAGGAAAAAATTGCCAGTGCAATGGAAGTATTCTGCGCTTACTGGAAAAAAAAATGACATCCACGATAGGGTATAAAATGCTGGTTTATTGACAACGCGTTTCAGAGTCACACTGACTCCTTCTTTAGGACAACCATGCATAAGATTCTTAAGTATGGTTGTCCTGAAGAAGAAGTCGATGTGACTCCGAAACACGTTGACAATAAACCAGCATTTTATACCAGATCGAGGATGTCATTTTTCCAGTAAGCGCAGAATACTGCTATTGCACTGGCAATTTTTTCCTGAATTATATATCGATGGTGTACAGTTTAGTCCACGTCAGCCTTTGAAATTTAAAGAACATCACGAACTGTGAGTCAGCCGGATTTTCTGTGTTCACGAAACAAAGAGTCTTATAAAATTCTTGCATAGCACAAAAGGGTTCATTTTGTTCTAATATTTTACATTTTCTTCTGACAGACAGATTGTCAATTGTTAATACAGATTGTCAATTGTGCTGAACAAAGGTACGTGGTTTTTACCACTATGTACCACGTTTTTACCACCTAATCACAGACAAGCATAGTGTTGAAACACAGGCCTCATCATTTTCCCCCAGTGCATGGTGGAGTAAGACTCTCCTGATTGCATACATCTTCATTAATCTGGAATGTTTGATGAGTGGCCCATGCAGGAAATCTTATTCAAGTCCCTCACTGCAGTAAAATTGCTGGTGTAGGGAATGCCATAGCTCATCATTAATTGTATCTGGCCTATATGACAGAACCAGATCCAGTAGATTATCTTCCCTGGTTGGTTCATCTACCAGCTGAGAGAGGTAATTGTCCTGAACTGTGGATAAGAACTTGCAGTGTATAGCACAGCTGAAAGATTCTATGTCCGACTTGAATATCTGGATAGGCCCTATTATTATTTGCTGCATTTTTAATTTGTTCCAGCATTTCATCCTCTACCAGTTCAGCTATATTAGGAGGCTTGTAACAAACTCCAAATAAAAGCTCTCTATTATTTCCCTCCCCATGTATATTTACACAGAGTGACTCTTCATTGTCGTAGCTACCTCAATTTCATCACCCCTACACCTTTTTTTGTCTTTCCTGTCCTTTCTAAATGTAGTACAACCCCTCCATGTTTGTCATCCAGTCATGACTTTCATCCAGCCAGGTTTCCGTAATTCCCACCACAACGTATTCTGTGACCGACATAAGAGTCTCCAGTTCATTAATTTTGTTTGCGAGACTTCTTGAATTTGCCAGCAGACATTTTAATACTATTTGCACATTTGTTACTCCTACTCAGCTCCCTACTTTCCTTGCATATCCCAGCCTCCCTAGATCCTCATTAAACCCTACTGTCTCATTCTATCACCTTATTAGCAAGACTACATTCCCTCCCCACCAGATCCTAGTTTAAAAGCTCCTCCATCTGTCTGACCATTTTTCCCCCAGCATAGCTGCACCCTACCCATTGAGATGTAGCCCATCCCTACTGTAGAGCCTATAGCCGACAGCAAAGTCAGCCCAGTTCTCCATGAACCCAAACCCTTCCTTCCTGCACCAATTTCTGAGCCACTTATTTATCTCCCTAAGCTCCCGCTGTCTTTCTATTAACGCTAGTGGCACTGGCAGTATTTCTGAAAACACCACCTTGGAGGTCCTGGCTTTCAGCTTCTCTCCTAGTTCCCTGTAATCATTTTTAAGGACCTTCCACCTCCCTCTAACTTTGTCATTGGTACCGATGTGCACCATGACCGACAGGTTTTCCCCTGCCCCACCCTGCAATCTGTCTATCTGATCCGCAATATGTCGAACCCGAACACATAGCAGACAACACACTGCTCGGCATTCACAGTCTCAGCAGCAGATGACCCTGCTTGTCCTCCTAATTATAGAGTCCTCTACCACCAACATCTTGCCTTTGCTGCACTCCTAGTTCCCTCCTTCCTATAGCAGTCATCTTCCTGGTTGCTAGGAGCAATACCCTGCTGCAGTGATCCCAGCCCTGGGTTTGCAATCCTAATATCAGCCAAACAGGAATATTTTTCCAACAAAGGTAATCTACGAAAATTATATTTTTAGCCACCTGAGTGTGGCTGAGCAGAAAAGCAGTCTGAGCTGTTGCACGAGTTATCAGGGCTCACAGCACAGAAGTCTACACAGATCCCTCACCCACCTTGTCTTAATTTGAAATTAAATTCAAAGCTGTAAATGCTGGCCCAGACTCTGATACCTCATGCATGACCCATGGCTGACTGCTGCTGTAACATTATAAAGTTTCTACTGTAGGTCAATTGATGCCACTTTTCCTGGTGTCCGCCCCTAATTTGAGTTGTTTTGGCAGCTTATGGGCCTCCCTGAAGGTGTTATCTATGAATTTGGTTTTGCTTCCCATTGAATTCAATGGGGTTCCGATATGTTCAGTGAACAATGGGGTACGATCCAAACCGAACCTTGAAAGGTTCGCTCATCTCTAGTCCCTTATTTCCACAGATATTTCTGGAAGCCCAATTACTTAGATTTTAGGAATTCTGATTTTGAGAGATTTTTACTAAATAAGATAAAGGGGGGATTTTGTTACATTTATGAATTTTTGAAATCAGGGGTTTTGTTTCACGGGAATCTAGGAGATGAGCAATGTTTTATTCTTGGAATTATACTTGGGAACTTTAAAAAAGATATTAAATATTAACACGGCAATTGGATGCACCTCATCATGGGATAAAATAAATATACATAAAATTGTTAAGATACATGATACAGGGTTTTCTAGGAGAAAAGGTTGAATTTGGTTAAACATTTAATCCATGAAGATGGGTTGATGCCATTTATTGTGTTGGAGACGCAGCTAAGCTTAAGTAAAGTGCACCATTTTAGATATTATCAAATTCAACAAGTGGTGAAGAGTATAAAGGAATCAAATAACGTTCACATCACCTCTCATTGAGGAATGGATTATTTGTTGATTGGATGCCATTTAACAAAGAATCTAATATTAATAAACTTGTATATATTCTATAATATAATAAATATAATAATAAACCATTAACTGTGGATTACTTGTATATTTAATCATTAAAAACATTAGTTGAGAAAGGAAAGAGCAAATATTACAGAGGCTCAATATATATAAAAACATAAGTGGGGTGTCAATCAATCAAATCATAAATTAATCCAATTGATCCATTGGTTCTATTATTTTCACCAAGTATACAGAATGGAGAAGAAAGCTGATAATTCTTGTAAACTGTGT
Source organism: Phyllobates terribilis (assembly GCF_046119375.1). Classification (NCBI taxonomy): domain Eukaryota; kingdom Metazoa; phylum Chordata; class Amphibia; order Anura; family Dendrobatidae; genus Phyllobates; species Phyllobates terribilis. The sequence continues at coordinate 203,135,128 of NW_027362771.1, read as the reverse complement.
AAGAAACAAGGGCAGATTTGATACATTTATCAGAGGGTATAAAGATATAGAGGGGAAACTGGGGACTTAGATCTGCATTGAGGTCAAATCAACAATTGTAACCTGCTCTCTGGAACGGAAGAGGTGAAATGAGAAAGAAGAGCTCGTTAGTAGTGTTGAGCCACCCCCATAGTGTTCGGGTTCGGTTCGGTTCGTCGAACACCGGGATGTTCGAGGAACTGTTCGTCGAACTGTTCGTCGAACACCGTCGAACACCGTTAAAACCAATGGCAGGCAAACAAAAACACATAGAAACACATAGAAAACACCTGCAAAGGTGTCCAAAAGCTGACAAACTGCTCAGAAGACACTCTCTTTAAAAAAGCCGGCCGGCAAATTCAGCAGCGGCATACACCGGTACCCGACAATTTAGACAAGAAGGAATTGAGCATCACACATAGATTAGATAGATAGAAACATGTCAGTCACACATATAAGAAGCACAGTGACAGTGTTGGTTACTGCACTTGTCATTTAGTGTAAAGGATTTAGTAAAAAAAATATTAGTGTTTTCATGCACCGTCTCTTTAAAAAAGCCGGCCGGCAATTCAGCAGCGGTACCCGACAATTTAGAACAGAAAGAATAGAGCTTCACACATAGATTAGATAGATAGAAACATGTCAGTCACATATATATGAAGTACAGTGACAGTGTTGGTTACTGCACTTGTCATTTAGTGTAAAGGATTTAGTAAAAAAAATATTAGTGTTTTCATGCACCGTCTCCTTAAAAAAGCCGGCCGGCAATTCAGCATCTGTACCCGACAATTTAGAACAGAAAGAATAGAGCTTCACACATAGATTAGATAGATAGAAACATGTCAGTCACATTTATAATAAGTACAGCGACAGTGTTGGTTACTGTACTTGTCATTTAGTGTTAAAATAAAGGATTTATTAAAATAAAAATTGGCGTGGGGTTCCCCGTAATTTTAGTCTCTAGCGGAGGTTAAGCAGACGGCTGGGGCAGAGGTTTGAAGCCTGGGAAGGGGGTAATACCCACGGAGCTTCCCAGGCTACTAATATCAGCCCCCAGCTGAATACCTAGCCTTTACTAGCTATTAAAATGGGGGACCCCTCAAAAAAAATGACGTGGGGTCCCCCCTATGTTAATAGCTAGCAAAGGCTAGGCAGACAGCTGGGGGTTGATATTAATAGCCCAGGAAGGGTGCCATGAATATTGGCCCCCTCCCAGGCTAGAAACACCAGCCGTCAGCCGCCCCAGAAATGGCGCATCCATAGGATGCGCCAATTCTGGCACTTAGCCTCGCTCTTCCCACTGCCCTGTAGCGGTGACAGTGGGGTAATAGGGTTGGGGTTGATGTCAGCTTATAACGCCTGCTGACATCAAGCCCAGGTTAGTAATGGAGAGGCGTCTATAAGACACCCCCATTACTAACCCCATAGTAAAAGTTAAAAAAAACACAAACACCCAGAATAAAGTCCTTTAATTTAAATAAACACACAATTCTTTATTGTTCTAAATTAAACCATACTTACCATCACGCCCATTCCAGCTGAAGCCAACGATCTCCTGTAATAAAAATAAAATAATAAACCAACATCATCCTTACCTTTCGATGGTTCCCAGGACAGCTTCAGCTCTGCTACATCGAGATGACAGGCTGGACCGCAGGAGAAAGCTGCCATCCAGCCTGTCATCCCGCGGACACTGAGAAGCGCAGGCATGCTTGCGCTCCTCAGTGTCTCGCTGTGACGGCATCCAGATGAGCCGAGGTCATGTCCAATGAACTCGGCGCACCTCATGCACGTCACTGACAGCGTGGGAAAATTCTCCTGCACTCAGCGCTTCAGCGTGGGAGAATTCTCACGCTGAAGCGCTGAGTGCAGGAGAATTTTCCCACGCTGTCAGTGACGTGCATGAGGTGAGCAGAGATCATTGGACATGAACTCACCTCATGCACGTCACTGACAGCGTGGGAAAATTCTCACGCTGAAGTGCTGTCAGTGACGTGCATGAGGTGAGTTCATGTCCAATGATCACTGCTCACCTCATGCACGTCACTTACAGCGTGGGAGAATTCTCCTGCACTCAGCACTTCAGCGTGAGAATTTTCCCACGCTGTCAGTGACGTGCATGAGGTGAGCTGAGTTCATTGGACATGACCTCGGCTCATCTTTATGCCGTCACAGCGAGACACTGTGGAGCGCAAGCATGCCTGCGCTTCTCAGTGTTTGCGGGATTACAGGCTGGATGGCAGCGTTCTGCTGCGGTCCAGCCTGTCATCTCGATGTAGCAGAGCTGGAGCCGTCCTGGGAACCATGGAAAGGTAAGGATGAGGTTGGTTTATTATTTTTCTTTTATTGCAGGAGATCGTTGGCTTCAGCTGGAATGGGTGTGATGGTAAGTATGGTTTAATTTAGAACAATAAAGAATTGTGTGTTTATTTCAATTAAAGGACTTTATTCTGGGTGTTGTGTTTTTTTTAAATACTTTACTAGAAATTCATGGCGGTCATGTCTAATACTGGCGTGACCCCATGAATTTTGGGCTTAGGGCCAGCTGATAATACCAAGCTGGCCCTAACCCCTTTATTACCCAGTGAGCCACCGCACCAGGGCCCTGGATGAGTTGGGTACAGCGCCAGAAGATGGCGCTTCTATGAACGCGCCATTTTCCGGGGTGGCTGCGGACTGCAATTTGCAGCGGGGGGGGGCCAGAAAGCTTGGGCCTCCCTGCGCTGCAGATTCCAGCCCCCAGCTGCCTAGTTGTACCTGGCTGGACACAAAAATAGGGCGAAGCCCCACGTATTTTTTTTTTAATTATTTCATGAAATTCATGAAATAATTAAGAAAAAAAGGCCTTCCCTATATTGTTGTGTCCGGCCAGGTACAAATAGGCAGCTGGTGGTTGGGGGCAGCCCGTTCCTGCCTGCTGTACCTGGCTGGACACAAATATAGTGCGAAGCCCCACTTCAATTTTTTTTTATTATTTCATGAAATTCCTGAAATAATTAAGAAAAAAAGGCCTTCCCTATATTGTTGTGTCCGGCCAGGTACAAATAGGCAGCTGGTGGTTGGGGGCAGCCCGTTCCTGCCTGCTGTACCTGGCTGGACACAAATATAGTGCGAAGCCCCACTTCAATTTTTTTAAATTATTTCAGGAAATTCATGAAATAATTTAAAAAAAATTGACGTGGGGCTTCGCACTATATTTGTGTCCAGTCAGGTGCAGCAGGCAGGAACGGGCTGCCCCCAACCACCAGCTGCCTATTTGTACCTGGCCGGACACAACAATATAGGGAAGCCCTTTTTTTCTTAATTATTTCATGAAATAATTTAAAGAAAATTGACGTGGGGCTTCGCCCTGTTTTTGAGTCCAGCCAGGTACAACTAGGCAGCTGGGGGCTGGAATCCGCAGCGCAGGGAGGCCCAAGCTTTCTGGGCCACCCCCGCTGCAAATTGCAGTCCGCAGCCACCCCGGAAAATGGCGCGTTCATAGAAGCGCCATCTTCTGGCGCTGTACCCAACTCATCCAGGGCCCTGATGCGTTGGCTCACTGGGTAATAAAGGGGTTAGGGCTAGCTTGGCATTATCAGCTGGCCCTAAGCCCGAAATTCATGGGGTCACGCCAATATTAGACATGACCACCAGGAATTTCTAGTAAAGTATTTAAAAAAAACACAACACCCAGAATAAAGTCCTTTAATTGAAATAAACACACAATTCTTTATTGTTCTAAATTAAACCATACTTACCGTCACGCCCATTCCAGCTGAAGCCAACGATCTCCTGAAATAAAAGAAAAATAATAAAGCAACATCATCCTTACCTTTCCATGGTTCCCAGGACGGCTCCAGCTCTGCTACATCGAGATGACAGGCTGGACCTGCAGAACGCTGCCATCCAGCCTGTCATCCCGCAGACACTGAGAAGCGCAGGCATGCTTGCGCTCCACAGTGTCTCTCTGTGAGGGCATCCAGATGAGCCGAGTTAATGTCCAATGAACTCGGCTCACCTCATGCACGTCACTGACAGCGTGGGAAAATTCTCCTGCACTCAGCGCTTCAGCGTGGGAGAATTCTCACGCTGAAGCGCTGAGTGCAGGAGAATTTTCCCACGCTGTCAGTGACGTGCATGAGGTGAGCTGAGTTCATTGGACATGAGCTCACCTTATGCACGTCACTGACAGCGTGGGAGAATTCTCCTGCACTCAGCGCTTCAGCGTGAGAATTTTCCCACGCTGTCAGTGACGTGCATGAGGTGAGCCGAGTTCATTGGACATGACCTCGGCTCATCTGGATGCCGTCACAGAGAGACGCTGAGGAGCGCAAGCATGCCTGCGCTTCTCAGTGTCCGCGGGATGACAGGCTGGATGGTAGCGTTCTGCTGCATGGATCTGCATTCTGATATGTCTGATTACAAGTTTTCATTCTTCCATATTTCTGTACAGATAATTTACCATCTGATAGTGAGGAGATCTCCGCTATAGAGGAGTGGTGAGTTATGCTGGACACATTTACCTCTATGGAAAACCATGATCTCAGTAAGAAATGTTTCCTGCGGATTTATATATGATTCCTTATCTTTCCCATGACACCACGATGTAACATCCCCGGCTGTTTCCTGGAAGACATTATTTCACCTTCTTCCATCTATGTTACCAACTTCCAGGTAACAAAGGAAAAGCTGGTGGAGAGACTATACCATCTATACAACAGGACAGTCTTTGAGAATAAGGTATCTTATTATCGGTATCTGGGCAACACATTACTTATTCATTATCTCCATCTTCAAACAATTATTTCTATCATTCGAACTTTCTGAAGAGCACCCTAACCCCTTTGTCATGGTTGTGAAATGTAGTTATTGAAAATCTCAGTCAAAACTCACTTAGTTTGCTAAATGATATCACCATCTTCTTATCGGTGGGATGAGAGGAGACCTTACATGATCCATCATGCAGAGGTAGAGAGATTAGCAACTTTTTGTAGTTTACAGGATTTTACATTTATATATATATATATATATATAAACCATTTTGTTGACATCTGGACATTTTAGGAAAGGTTTATTTTTATTTTTGCTCTCACATGTTGGACTTCTCAGTAGACCCCATTCCCCATAATAGGAAACCAGTCCTGTATATCACACATGAGTGTTGGGTACATTGTTAGATTGGGGTCTACGAGTTTACAAATTTAATGGAATTTGTTTCCTCTATTTTAGCTCCCTAAGAAATTGGACATAGTCTGGAATAAAAGGCTGACATCAACATCCGGTCAATGCCGTCACAAGTTGGAGAACAACCACCGTTTCTCAGTTATTGAGCTTTCTGACAAAGTCTTGGATTCTGCCGGTAGGTTTATCATCACGTCCATGAGGCAGCTTCATGAGATAACCTGTATACAGGGCAAAAAAAATGCTACTTGTGATGTAATACATCTTATAAATTCATCATACATGCTGTCATAAGAAAAACTAAGTACACCCTCTTTGAATTCTAATGTTTTACATATCAGGACAAAATCAAAAAAGCATCAGGTCCTTAGAAGATCGTAAAAGTAAGAAAATACAATCTCAGAAAACAACATGATAAATAATACAGCGTAATTATTCAGTTAACAAAAAGTAGGCCAAAAGGCAAAAGCAATGTGTGATAAATTAAGTACACCCTTGCTGCAACTTCAAGTTATTACCGATAAAGATGCTTCTAAAAGCTAGTGATTCATGGGGTGTACTTATTCTTCACTCTCTGCTTCTACATTTTGAAGCAGTTATTAGTAATTAGTAATGTCACGGTGTGACTTGTTATGTGTTGTTCATCTCAGGATGTACTTACCTAATTTAAAGACTTTTTAAGGACCAGATTGTTTTTACATATCAGGACATAATATAAACTAAGAGTTAAAGCAGGGTGTACTTAGATTTCCTCATGCCTGTATAAACTCTTATTTTAGTGCGACTACGATCCACACTTGCGCACGAGATGTGCCATGCAGCCTGTTGGATAATCGATGGTGAAGGCAGAGATAACCATGGCCCATTATGGCAGACTTATACAAGACTGGTAAATGACATCCATCCCGAGCTGCCAGAAGTGACGATGTGTCACAGCTATACCATAAGCTATAAGTATAACTACCAATGCTCCCTGTGTGATAAAAAGTAAGTAGATTTGATGATTCATCTCCTCATGAAACACAATCACTGTGGAGAGATGTCAGTGCGGGTCTGTTGGTATAATGCTTTTATATTTTACTACTATCAGAGCGGACTGACGTCTGGGGGTTGTAGGGTTTAGGATGCTACATGTTATATTTTCTGTACTGGGGACAATTCTTAATATATTTTTTTTTTAATTGTTCTTTTTAACATAATCCATTGTATTAACCAACGTTCATTCCAGTCTAGTAACCAATATTCCTCTTATCTTTGCAGATTTGGGCATTTTCAAAAAATAGCTGACATGAAATCTTATTGCCGCTGGTGTGGAGGCCGATTACGTCAATTCTCCATCAGCTAAACATGTAACTATTCTTCAGAATATTTAGTCTCTAATTTTGTTTCTTTTTAATTTAAAGTTAGATACTTTTATATGTTTTCCCCTGAGTAGCGAGACCATGAGTACTGTATCTGTGTTCATCACCAGCAATTAGCAGCAAACATTAAGAATCCATCCTCATAGGTTCCCAGATAAATAATGGTTACATTTTCCATAACTTGTTGGATATGGAATGATTGACAATTCCCATCAAGAATCTACAATGCTTTTGAAAACCTTCTATAATTTCAAGCTTCGTTGGATGTAATAATTTTTCTTTATATTTTCAGGTTCAGTATTTGAACATTGAGATTTATCTAACTATCATCATCTGATCTACCTGAGATGGAGGTAAGGAAGAATCCCCCACTATCGTCAACAATCAGTAATTAGTTATTTTTTAAATATTGAGAATCTTGAGTTTCTAATTTAGTCTCTTATTGCCTTATATCATTTAAAGTTTAAATAATTTTATATATCTTCCCAATTTTTCACCACGTAGGGAGACCATCAGCATATGTCTTCATCACAAGCAGCAAAAATTCAGAATCCACCTATTCTGATTCACGCAAAGCTTCTAACATGTATTTTCCAGGTAAATATTTTTATGTTTTTCCTCCATGACTTTTCTTTACTTTGTTTCATTTGATAACCAGTTCATATTGTCAATTTTTAAAAACTGTATTTTAATTGTTTTCAGATTAATGAGAAAGGGGTCTTACCGCTTCTATACAGACATGACACAACTTGTTAGAAAGAGGTGAATGCCTGCACCGACCTGCGCTGAAAACATGATCAGATGCAGTTTTCGAGACCTGGAGAATCTCTACATGTGTTTTTTCAGAGCTGCCCAGCAATGGATATGGTGTTGGACATTTGAACATTGTTTTTTTTTTACATTTAAATAAAAAATAAAATAAAAAAAGAAATATAATTATCCCTTCTAGTTTTGGATTTTTGTTCTGGAAATCGATGGTTTTTGCTGAACATATCACAATCAATATAAACCAAAAGCATTGAGACCCACCTCAGACTAAAATGAGTGAATGAAATTCCCACATGATTAAAAGATATATTTATTAGAAAATAATAAAAAAAGACATACAATTCAAGCAAGTAACTCGAAAAGGAAGGATAAATGACATTAACAGTTGTAGTAACCCAACAACAGATACAAATAAATGAACCTGTTTACAATAAGAAATCTATAATATAATAAGGGATGTGTCCTTCTGTCCAAAGCCTCTATAAACTGCACAAGCACACTGCGCCTGCGCCTGCGCAGTATGCCTGGAGACAGAAGAACACATCCAGCAGTTAGCGGTGACAGAGAGAAGGACGAGGATGGAGTAGTGTGGTGCCGGAGATCGCGGTATGCGTAGGCGCTGACTGCAAACCGCCATCTCCAGCGCCATTAGTACACATATCTTGATCTCCGACGAGGCTGGAGCAGAGTGGTGCCGGAGTTAGCGCCTGCACATAGAGCGATCTCCAACTCAATTTTGTTGAAGACAGATTTGCACACAGTGTCTTAAACAAAATGGTGCCGGATAGTGCGATATGCGTACGCTCTGATTCCGGCACCATTAAATAACGCAGACGACATGCCGCAGCGCAGCATATACCAGGATGAGGGACCCAGATGAGGGAGTGTATACCAGGATGGGGGAGCACATACCAGGATGAGGGAATAGGATGGAGGAGCATTTACCAGGATGGGGGCAGCATATACCACGATGGGGGACCAGGATGCAGGACCATATACAAGGATGGAATAGCATATACCATGATGGGAGACCAAGATGGGGGGAGCATATACAGTTGTGATCAAAAGTTTACATACCCCGGCAGAATTTTTGCTTTCTTGGCCTTGTTTCAGAGAATTTGAATGATAACAAAAAAACTTTCTCCACTCATGGTTATTGGTTGGGTGAAGCCATTTATTGTCAAACTACTGTATTTTCTCTTTTTAATTAATGACAACCAAAAACATCCAAATTACCCTGATAAAAAGTTCACATACCCTGGTGATTTTGGCCTGATAACATTTACAGAATTTGACACAAATGGGTTTAAATGGCTACTAAAGGTAACATCCTCACCTGTGACCTGTTTGCTTGTAATCAGTGTGTGTGCATAAAAGCTGAGTGAGTTTCTGGAATCCAGACAGACTTTTGCATCTTTCATCCAGCCACTGATGTTTGTGGATTGTGAGTCATGGGGAAAGCAAAAGAATTGTCAATGGATCTACGGGAAAAGGTAGTTGAACTGTATAACACAGGAAAGGGATACAAAAAAATATCCAAGGAATTGATAATGCCAGTCAGCAGCGTTCAAACTGTGATTAACAAATGGAAAATCAGGGGATCTGTAAAAACCAAACCACGGTCATGTAGACCAACAAATATTTCAGCCAGAACTGCCAGGAAAATTGTTCGGGATGCAAAGAAAAACCCACCTATAACATCAGCAGAAATTCAGGACTCTCTGAAAACTAACAGTGTGGCTGTTTCAAGATGCACAATAAGAAGGCACTTGAAAAAAAATGGGCTGCATGGTTGAGTCGCCAGAAGAAAGCAATTACTGCGCAAATGCCACAAAGTATCTCGCCTACAATATGACAAACAGCACAGAGACAAGCCTCAAAACTTCTGGAACAAGGTAATTTGGAGTGATGAGACCAAAATTGAACTTGATGGCCACAATCATAAATGTTACATTTGGAGAGAGGTCAACAAGGCCTATGATGAAAGGAACACCATTCCTACTGTAAAGCACGGAGGTGGATCGCTGATGTTTTGGGGATGTATGAGCTACAAAGGCACAGGAAACTTGTTAAAAGTTGAAGGAAAGATGAATACAGCAAATACTGGAGGCAAATTTGCACTCATCAGCCCGGAAGCTGCGCATGGGACATACATGGACGTTCCAAAATGACAACGATCCAAAACACAAGGCCAAGTCGACCTGCCATTGGCTACAGCAGAACAAAGTGAAGGTTCTGGAGTGGCCATCTCAGTCTCCCGAGCTCAATATTATCGTGCCACTCTGGGGAGATCTCAAGCGCGCAGTTCATGATAGACAGCCCAGGAACTTACAGGAACTGGAGGCTTTTTGCCAAGAACAATGGGCAGCTTCTGAGAAAATAAAGAACCTCATCCACAACTACCACAAAAGACTTCAAGCGGTTATTTATGTTAGAGGGGACAATACATGGCATTAAGAACTGGGGTAAGTGAACTTTTGATCAGGGTCATTAGGATGTTTTGGGTTGTCATTAAGATTTAAAAAGAGAAAACACAGTAGTTTGACAATAAATGACTTCACCCAACCAATAACCATGAGTGGAGAAAAAGTTTTTTTTTTATCATTCATATTCTCTGAAACAAGGCCAAGAAAGCAAGAATTCTGCCGGATATGTAAGCTTTTGAGCACAACTGTACTGAAATGGGGGAATAGGATGGAGGAGCATATACCAGGATGGGGGACCAGGATGTGGCAGCATATACCAGGATGGGGGACTAGGATGGGAGACCAGGATGTGGGAGCATATACTAGGATGGGAGACCAGTATGGGGGAGCATATACCATGATGGGGGACCAGTATGGGGGAGTATATACCAGGATGGGGGACCAGGATGGGGTAGCATATACCAGGATGTGGGACTAGGACATGGGAGCATATACCAAGATAGAGGACCAGGATGGTGGAGCATATACCAATAAAAATACTCGCCACCCAGGAATAGAACAGATTCAATAGCTAGTGCGACTATATTGCCCCAAGTATAGGTCAAAGTACATATAGAAGATAGTGCCACAACATATTAAAATGTATAGCTCAAAATTATCTTACAATCAGAAAAAGCTTGTAGTGATGTAAACAATTATTGTTAGTAAAATATGGTTACCCAATAAAGGTATTATAGTGCAAAATAAGCATATATTGGTATATATGTGTATAATAATGCACCCGGATGAGTATAACATGTCACAAAGACAAAATAACACAAAAACATAATTTCCAAAAAAGGTTACTGAGTATATGAGAGTAGCATACTTAGCTGCTGTGTGCTAGCATCACCCTCGCGCCCCAACACCCTGCTTGCTCAGGTGTTGTGTTTATCATCAAGAGAAACACTCTTATATATGTGTACATTTTGCTCCTATCAACAGAAAGGGGTGTAAGGGTCCGCGCCCACGATGCGTTTTCAAGAGTTTTTGCTGCGGACTTTTTGCAGCATAAATGCTTGGGAAACGCTTGGTAATACTTCTCCCATGGTCCCCAATGTAAATCTGCAATTTCAATGCCCATGCTGCGAAAATGTCCGCAGCGTTTTTGATGAGCAGAAAATTCCGCAGCATGTCCATGATTTGTGCGTTTACGCATGCAGAATTGCCTTGTACAATGCATTAGAAAAAGCAAGGCAATTCCGCATGTGCAAAACCATTCAAAAACGCGTGTCAAATTCCACACGCGTTTTTCGGGGCAAGGAGATGCAGAAAAGAAGTGAAAATTTTCTGCTTCATTTCTGCATCGCGGGCACATAGCCTAATAATTAATATTGATGTGGTGGCGCATGCTGCGCTATATCCCTGCTCACCTCCAGGTACTTCCGGTTTCTGGTCAGTGGAACACATACGAAGCTCAGACGCATGGGCAAGAAGTGTCCTGCACGTCACCGCATGCTTGCATGTCCCAGTGCACCAATTTATCAGAAGAACCAGAAGGAGGAATATTTGCACCTGCACACAGTAGTAAGCAGTAAAAAAAAAGAGAAAAAAGACACCACAACCATATAATTTGATTTTTTCACTGACCCTTCTTGTCTTATCGCAGTCCCGCAGTCAGTTTCTATGATTATATTTTGTTTTCTTTTCTGTGGTCATCGTGCGCATGCGCAACTGATTCCCATTGATGCGGCATGTTTTTTCACTTTTTTTTCACTTCTTACCACCGTGCATATGTGCGACTATTCCTCCCCTTGGTTCCTCTGATAGTACAGTGCTGTGGGGCATGTCCGCATGCGATGATGTGCTGATAATGTCTTGAAGATGACTGGAAACCAAAAGTTCCTGGTGGCGAGTGGGGATATAGAGTGTCATGCGCTATCACCATGTGGTAGGTTCCTTTGAGATACACATTTTAATATATTGTGGCAGTATCTTGTATATATACTTTGACTTATACTTGGGTCAATAAAGCCTGTATTTTTTATTGCACACAGGTTCATATATTTGTATCTTCTGTTGGGTTACTACCACTGTCATTCATCCTTCCTTTTCTATTTACCTTGCTTGAATTGTATGTATTTTTTTATTATTTTCTAATAAATATATTTTTTACTCATGTTGGGATTTCATTCACTCACCTTATCCTGAGGTGGCTCTAAGTGCTTTTCGTTTATATTTATTACCCCAGAATGCTTTCCCACTTACTGCTATGTGGATCCAGTTTAGAATTTTTTCCTGGCAGCATATTACAATCAATACTGCCTGTGTGTGTTATTCAGCCATCATCTGCCTCTAACAGCAAAGCTCCATCTGCGGCTGTTAACCTGTTAAATACCGCTGTCAATTTGTGACAGCAGCATTTAATGCGCATCGGCAGGAGACTCACTATTCTATGCGCCCATTGGCACCCCGAGACGTTAAAATTAGAGATGAGCGTTGTTCTACTCGAACTGTTCGCCAATCTCAAATTCGAGCTGTTTTGGGCGGTGTTCGAGCCGGTCGGCGAACACGAACAATTTGAGAAAAATTCGGCTGTTCGAGGTTATGTTCGATAACTGTTCGTGCACCAAAATCATAACTGGATTTTTTCTCAGTAATGATGAAAATTAATGTTAATACGCAGTTTGAGTGTACAGCGGGGCGGGGGGAGGGGCAGGGGATGGATCTCTGCAGGAACAATGAAGATCTCCATTTTTTTTTCTCTTTCCCGCATTTGCAGTGGGGAGGTGCAATCTGTCAGCCTATCAGCAGCGCACACACGGAGCGAAGTGCTTTTTTTCACACAAGCAAGGGCATGTGTGATTGGCAGTGTATGTCACATGTCCTTGCCCTATAAGACCAAGCCATTTTCCCCGTCGCCACCATTTTCTCACTGCTGCAGCTGCGTGTTAGACGGCACCGCTGTTGCTGTGTGCGCTATACCTTGTTAATTTCAAGCCAATTTTCGCACAAATATACAGATAGCTTGGGAGTAGGGAATAGTTGTGATTGCAGTCCTTTTAAGGACTAGGTTACAGCATTTCCTACGACTTTTATCAGGCAGGTCTGTGCTCTTAAATAGATAGATTGTGGGAGTAAAGACTAATTGTAATTGGAGTCCTTTTCAGGACTAGGTTACATCAGTTCCTATCAGTTTTTGCCAGGCAGGTCTGTGCCAGTGCTGTGCAAGATTTTTTCACAGCATTTGGCTGAATCTAGCAAAGCTAATCCTTTTTGGCCTATTGCAGAGTGTGTTAGTCAGTGGAGTAGCCTATCTGTGTTGCAAGATATACCACCTGTGTATAGAATACCAATTTTTTTACTGCACCTAGTGAAGTAAAATCTTTTGGGCATAGCATCATTCTATTAGTCCATCTATACTGACCTCCATCAGGTTGCAAACTGAATATAATTTTTTTCTGCATCTAGCTCTGAAAAAATATTTGGGCTTCTAGCAGTGTGTGGGACTTGGTCTATTAGTCCATCTATACTGACCTCCATCAGGTTGCAAATTAAAAATAATTTTTTTCTTCATTTAGCTCTGAAAAAATATTTGGGCTTCTAGCAGTGTGTGGGACTTGTTCTATTAGTCCTTCTATACTGACCTCCAGCAGGTTGCAAATTGAATATAATTTTTTTCTGCATCTAGCTCTGAAAAAATATTTGGGCTTCTAGCGGTGTGTGGGACTTGGTCTATTAGTCCATCTATACTGACCTCCATCAGGTTGCAAATTAAAAATAATTTTTTTCTGCATTTATCTCTGAAAAAATATTTGGGCTTCTAGCAGCGTGTGGGACTTGTTCTATTAGTCCATCTATACTGACCTCCATCAGGTTGCAAATTAAAAATAATTTTTTTCTGCATCTAGCTCTGAAAAAATATTTGGGCTTCTAGCAGTGTGTGGGACTTGGTCTATTATTCCATCTATACTGACCTCCATCAGGTTGCAAATTAAAAATAATTTTTTTCTGCATCTAGCTCTGAAAAAATATTTGGGCTTCTAGCAGTGTGTGGGACTTGGTCTATTAGTCCATCTATACTGACCTCCATCAGGTTGCAAATTGAATAAAAAAAATTTCTGCATCTAGCTCTGAAAAAATATTTGGGCTTCTAGCGGTGTGTGGGACTTGGTCTATTAGTCCATCTATACTGACCTCCATCAGGTTGCAAATTAAAAATAATTTTTTTCTTCATTTAGCTCTGAAAAAATATTTGGGCTTCTAGCAGTGTGTGGGACTTGTTCTATTAGTCCTTCTATACTGACGTCCAGCAGGTTGCAAATTGAATATAATTTTTTTCTGCATCTAGCTCTGAAAAAATATTTGGGCTTCTAGCGGTGTGTGGGACTTGGTCTATTAGTCCATCTATACTGACCTCCATCAGGTTGCAAATTAAAAATAATTTTTTTCTGCATCTAACCCAGCCAATAGTTTTGGCCTAATACCACAGTTTGGCCACTCAGCTCTGCTCGGTTACCATCCATTGTTTTTTTGTGCAAACAACTCCAGAGTTGTGAATTAGTTAACCACCAAAATGAGTGGAAAAAGGCCTGCTGCTGGTGGAAAGGGGAATAGGCGTGTTGGGAAGGGGAAAAAAGGTTGTGTCCGTGGGGTAGGTGCAGAAGAAAGACCATCTTCCAGCCAAACTAAAATGTCTACTTCTTTTAGCGGACAATGTGATAAGATCCCTTTCTTACGGCCACGCCAATCGCTACAAATTCCAGATGAGGCACAAAAACAGCAGGTGCTTCAACGGATATCAAGTGCTCCTTTAAGTGGGCTCTCCTCCACATCAACTTCAACATCACAAATACTCCAGTCCTCAAAGGTGTCACCCAAATCGCACTTGCTTCCTCACAGCTCCCAAATCTCCAGCTGCCCGTCTGAGTATGAGGTAGAACAGATGGTTGAGTCTGCAGAGCTGTTTACTCATACTATAGCCTGGGAATCAGAGGTCGACTCCAGCGCTTCTGTGAATCCAGACGAGGAAATGATCTGCACTGATGCCCAGAATCTTTATGAGTCGGATCCAGGACCAGACGCAGAAGGTTCTGACCATAATGTAGACCCTCATTCCAAAACTGTAACTCCTGTTGGTGGAGACAATGAGGAAGACGATGATAAGACTCAAATACCTGATTGGAGCGACAACTTTAGTTTTTTGTCAGGGCAGGAACAGGTTGGCTCTGAGGACGACGGGTGTGATAACGCACAGGGTGATGATGATGAGGTCGGAGATCCCACTTACTGTCAACCCACAGTCAGCCAAGAGATGAGGTCAGCAGAGGAGGTGGAGGAAGGTGCTAGTGACGACGAGGTCAGGTTGCGCCTTCCTGGACAGAGACGTAGTACTGGAAGCACGTCAACAACTGCATCCTCAAACACAACTCTGCCTCTCACCACAAGTCGTGGTGGCTCTTCAGGTCGCATGGGTGCTAAGCCTTGCATAGCCTGGGCATTTTTTCAGATCGATAAAGATGACCCAACTCGTGTTATCTGTAACATTTGTCAGCAAAAGCTAAGTAGAGGCCAAAAAATACATAGTTTGAGTACTTCATGCATGAACCGGCACATGGACATGAAGCATAAGTTGCAGTGGGAAGCTCAGTGTGCTACAATGCGGTCTAGCCGGCCGGGCCAACCACCGTCTGCCATATCTTGTGCATCCGCGGCCTCTTCATCCTCTGTGACTGGGGGGACAGCAGTCACACCTGTTTTGGGGCGCAGACCTGCCACCTCTTTACCCGCAACAGCCAGCGTGATTGGCAGGTCATCATTTTCTTTGGAGGTGGTAACACCAGCTGGTCTTGAGCGCTGTCCGACATCGATAGCACCACCTTTGGATCAAGGCAACCTAACATGTCCGCCTGCATCTTCCTCACAGACCGGCAGTTTGCCGGGGACACCCTTATCAACCCCGTCTAAGCACAATAGCCAGCCCTCGGTCCCTCAGATGTGGACAAGTAAAAGACCATTTCCTCCTAGCCATGAGAAAGCTAAGAGGTTGAATTTCACCATCTGCAAGCTCTTGGCTACAGAAATGCTGCCTTTCCGCCTGGTGGACACAGAGGATTTTCGAGACCTTATGTCCGTCGCAGTGCCCCAGTACCAGATGCCCAGTCGGCACTACTTCTCAAAGAAAGGTGTGCCTGCGCTCCACCAGCATGTCGCACACAACATCACCGCTTCTTTGAGAAACTCTGTGTGTGACAGGGTGCATTTCACCACAGACACTTGGACGAGTAGGCATGGACAGGGGCGTTACATGTCGCTGACTGGGCACTGGGTAACTATGGTGACAGCAGGACAAGGGGCTGCTGTCCAAGTCTTGCCGTCCCCACGAGTTGTGCGTCAATCCTCTTTATGTCAAAGTTCCTCCACTGCTTCTGCCTCCTCAACCTCCTCTCGGTCTTCCACCTGCACCCAAAGCCTGTCTGGTCATGCCACAAGCTTTCTAACTGCGCAGAAGGGATCCTGCACACCTCCTTACTATGCTGGCAGTAGGGCTCAACGTCATCAGGCGGTTTTTACATTGAAATGTCTGGGAAATGTGAGTCACACAGCTGAGGAGTTGTGGTCAGCTCTGGAGAACCAATTTCATGAATGGTTGTCTCCACTGGACCTGAAACCAGGGAAGGCCGTGTGCGACAATGCTGCAAACCTGGGTGCGGCCCTTCGCCGGGGCAATGTCACACACGTGCCTTGTATGGCTCACGTGTTGAACCTGGTTGTCCAGCAATTTTTAGCCCACTATCCCAGACTAGATGGCCTTCTGCAGAGGGCACGGTCGCTGTGTGCTCACTTCCGCCGTTCGCATCCCGCAGCTCAGCGACTTACATCTCTACAGAAGTCGTTGGGCCTGCCACTTCACCGGCTAAAATGCGATGTGCCTACCCGGTGGAATTCAACTCTGCACATGTTGCAGCGACTGTGGCAGCACCGACAAGCCCTGGTGCAATACGTTCTGACGTATAGCCTGGGCCAACGAGATTCAGAGGTGGGGCAAGTCACGCTGGAGGAGTGGTCTCAGATCAGGGACCTATGCACCCTTCTGCACAGTTTTGAAATGGCGACGAAGATGTTTAGTGCTGACGATGCCATTATCAGCATGACTATTCCGGTGATTTACATGCTGGAGCACATGTTAAACAGAATTCGGAGTCAGGTGGTGGCACAAGAGGAGGTGGAGGAAGTAGAGGAGGAGGAGTTGTATGCGGAAGGGCTAACATCTGCAAGGTCCAGACGGTCGGCAGCACCAGGGCGGCAGGCATGTGAGGGTGGGGGAGATGATTTTACCAGGGCGCATGGTAGCAGCCAAACTAGTGAGGAAGGTGCAGGAGCCCAGGAAGAAGTGGAGGACGAACTGATGGAAGACTCATCAGATGAGGGAGACCTTGATCACATTTCTGTTGTGCGAGGTTGGGGGGAGAGGACAGAGGAAGGAAGCATGATTGTTACCTCGCCACCAACACAACAGGGACTTGGTGCTCCTGGATGCGCAACACACATGAGTGCCTTCTTGCTGCACTACCTGCAACATGACCCTCGAATTGTGAGAATTAGAAATAATCCTGACTACTGGGTTGCCACACTGTTAGATCCCCGGTACAAAAGTAAATTTGCAGAAATTATTCCTGCCATAGAAAGGGATGCACGCATGCAGGAGTATCAGCAGAGACTGTTGCAGAATCTTACATGTGCTTTTCCACAAAATACCAGTGGTGCACGTAGTGAATCTCACAGTTCCAACTTGCCAACCGTGGGACCGTCAAGTGTTCAGCACTCAAACCGTAACAGAACCACAGTATCTGCTGGTAACATCAATTTTGCGGAATCATTTCACCACTTTTTTAGCCCATCCTTTGCAAGGCCACAGGAGACAAGAAGTCTGACACATAGTCAACGCCTAGAGACGATGGTACAGGAGTATCTCCAAGTAAACATTGAAGCCACGACTGTGTCACTGGACCCTTGCTCTTTTTGGGCTTCCAATCTGGATAAATGGCCGGAGCTAGCCACTTACGCCTTGGAGATCTTGTCATGCCCCGCAGCCAGCGTTCTGTCTGAACGTGTGTTCAGCGCTGCTGGTGGTGTGCTGACAGATAAGCGCACGCGGCTCTCCACTGATAATGTAGACAGACTCACGTTCATAAAGATGAACAAATCATGGATCCGAAACGACTTTTCTACCCCTGTGTCATCCTGGGGAGAGTAAAAGCTTGATGATTGGTTAAAATCACCCTACCAACCGTTTTAAGCTTTCAAATTACTAATCATGTTTATCTGTATCTTGACTGGAAAATAATTTGGGCTTTGTAGCAGTGTGCAGCACTGATCCTATTAGGCCATCTATAATAAGCTTCACCAGATTTAAAATTAAAAATAATTTTTAGCTGCATCTAGCCCGGAAAATAATTTTGGGGCTCCGAGATGCGCAAGACACATAAGTGCCTTCTTGCTGCACTACCTGCAGCATGACCCTCATATTGTCAGAATTCGAAGTAATCATGACTACTGGGTTGCCACACTCTTAGATCCCCCAAACTTTTCGATCAACCTTTTCATTTTAATAAAGACCAAAAAAATGGTCATTTTTGAAATTATAAGCATTAGCAGGTTGTTAGAAACTGAAATCAAACAGTTTTCAACTCAAAACTTTATTCTAGGTGATGTTACATTTTCACATAGGACCCCTTGTTCGAAAGGAGCTTCTGAACTCTCTCGTCCATTGAATTTGTCAGGTTTTGGATGGTTTCTGCTTCAATTGTTTTGCATGAGGACAGAATACCCTCCCAGAGCTGTTGCTTAGATGTGAACTGCCTCCCGCCATCATAGACACTCCTTTTAATGATGCTCCAAAGGTTCTGAATGGGGTAGAGGTCAGGGGAGCATGGGGGTCACACCATAAGTTTGTCCCCTTTTATGCCCATATCAGCCAGAGATGCAGATGTTTTATGTGCAGCATGAGATGGTGCATTATCATGCAGAAAAATGATCTTGCTGTGAAATACACGGTTCTTCTTCTTGAACCATGGCAGGAAGTGCTGTTTGAGAAAATCCACATACATTATGGAGTTCATCTTTAGCGCCTTCAGGGATCCTAAAGGGGCCGACAATCTCTCTCCCCATGATTCCAGCCCAAAACATTACTCCACCTCCTCCTTGTTGGCGCTGTAGCCGTGTTTGCGTGGGGTGTCCATCAACCAGCCATCCTCCACTCCATTCATCTGGACCATCGAGCGCTGCACGGCACTCATCCGTGAACAAAACAGTTTTGAAATCAGTCTTCATGTAATGTTTGGCCCACTGGAGCCGTTTCTGCTTGTGTGAAGTGGATAGAGGAGGTCGACAGGATGGCGTATGCACAGCTGCAAACCTCTGAAGGACCCTGCATCTTGTTGTTCGGGGGACGTTGGAGGCACAAGCAGCTTCAAAAACTTGTCTGCTGCTATGACAAGGCTTTTTTGCCGCTGCTCTTTCAACCTGACGTAATTGCCTGTAGGAAAGAGTCCTCAATTTGCCCTTATCAGCACGCACACGTGTGTACTGTGAATCAGCTACATACTTCTTGATTGCCAAGACACTTCATCCTGATCATCGCACAATGTTGATTGTAGTCATGCCTTGACCTAAACACTCCACAATTTGTTGCTTCTCAGCAGCCGACACATCCTTTTTCTTTCCCATTTTGGCAGAAAATGTAGGCTGCTTAATAATGTGAGAGAGCCTTCTTAAGTAGTCTTGCCTTTCATTGGACACACCTGCCAAACTAATTAGCACAGGTGTCTGCAATTGCTTACAGTGATATAAAGAGCCCTGACACACATCACCATCAATGAGTTTAACTGACAAACAAACAAATTCTTCCCTTATCACTCCTAAACACTTTTTGCATAATAATTTGGAACGCGGTGTACATGTGCTTTTCCACAAAACACCAGTGGTTCACGTAGTGAATCTTACAGTTCTAACTTGCCAACCGTGGTCTTGTTCAATAAAGGGCCCAAAATTAAGATAACATAGATGGGAGAGGTCTCTATGAATAGGAATTCCTAAGTATTTGATACCCTGTGAGGGCCAGGCAAAGGGAAAGTTGGACTGGATGGAATCCTATATGGATTTAGGGAGGGAGACATCGAGGGCCTCAGACTTCGCTGCATTGATTTTAAAATTTTACCATGTAACAAAGTGATCTATTTCAGCCATAACAGCAGGGATGGATATATGTGATTGAGTGATATATACTAGGACATCATCAGCAAATAGAGAGCACTTGTACTCGGTGCCTCCCACCTCAATCCACCTAATATTGGGGTTATGGCGAATTGATGAGAGCAGGTGCTCCGTCACTAGGATGTATAAGAGAGGGGACAGAGGACATCCCTGCCTTGTCCCATTGGTGATTGTGAAAGGTGATGAAAATGTTCTGACGCACCCCCTGGGCCTTGGGACACCCGGTGCCGGACCCTTTTTGGTGGATGCTGGTGGTTGTAGTCTTCGTGGCGGCGATCCGGTTCCGTGGCTCAGGGCGGTCAAACCAGTGGCGGAACTATTTATGTGGTTTTGATGTTTAAATGTCCGACTACGCCACCCGTGGATTGCGGTCAGAGTGAACCGCCGCTACAGGGCAGACCGCTAAGGCTGGTGTTGTGGGTGCAGCAGAGCGTAGCATAACTCCCCACGGGAGGAGTATAGCCTCAGGGCAGTGTATGCGGAGGATGGGGGTGATGGTGCAGGGCAGCAGCAGTAACGACACGGAGTCAGTGATGCAGTTCAGGGCCTTTACTCACAGTTCTTATTATCCAGACCACGTCTGCAGGTAACGGCTGCCCACGTCGTACTGTGCTCACCAGGTGAGGGGCTCAGACAACTCCCAGATAACTTTGGAGCGCTTCACAGGACCCCCTTTGTGTGTCCTTTGTCTGGCCTTTCTTACCAACACTTCTGTCCGGCTGCCTCGGGCCTCCTCTTTGTAAACTTGGCGCCAGTTTCCCTGACCCTATGTGGTGCCTTCCTAGCGGGTGGAGCAAGGGGCTGCACCACATAAAATGTCAGAGCCTCCGGTTTCTAGCTGAGGGTCGTTTCCTGCCTCCACTAGTTCGGGGACCGGTCTCCCCCTTTGGCCTGACCCCTCCACGCAGGTGGATTCGGGCGTGCGGTGGCGACTCGCCCGTCCGCACCCCTGGGATCCCTTCATTCCTCGTTCCTGGAGCCTTCTCCGCTCCTCTTCCTTCCTTCTCCCTCTTGCAGGCCTGGGCCTCTGTTACTAGGCCCGCCTCCGGAGCAGAGCTCATGCAGAGCCCCTGCTCCCTGCCACTTCTGCTCAGACTTCTCTGCACTGAACTAAGATGGTGCCCACCTTTTATACTCCCTTCTCAATGCACCCAGGAACTGCTTCCTCCCTGCTCCTGCACTGCAGGGTTCCCCTTCCTCAGTGTTCCCTCCCCCCACTCCAGCCAGGGACAGGGACTGTCGTGCCCATCTCAGGGGCATATTGGTCGCCCTGCCCCACGGCAATGTGGTGTAATGCATGCAGGTGTCGGGTCCTGATCCACACTCCATCCTTATCTGAGAGTGAGATATCACACCTCTGGGTGAGGTGCAATACGTCTGTAGCAACCGAGCCCTCGGTGCTACAGTTCCATTTATCTTCAGCCTAGGTGACGTATTGTGATACAGGGCCGTGATTTTGGCTATAAAAGGGTCCCCTAGACCCCTACCCCAAGCTTTTTAAGAGAATCATATATGGCGTGCCAGGAGACTCTATGGAATGCTTTCTCAGCATCCAACGAGAGTATCTACTTACAAATTTTTAACTGCATCTAGCCCAGGAAATACTTTGTGCCTAGTAGCAGTGTCTGCTAGTCAGCGGATTATCCCGGCTGTTAAGCAAGCTACACCACCTGTAGTTTGGACACTTAATTTTTTCAAAGGAAATGCTTCGGGACCACGGGATACTTAGTGAAGAGCATCAGGAGGCACCCCAAGGCATAGGGGCTGGGACTGGCACTAGGATGCCTTGCGGTGGACAGCCGAGCTCGATCCTTATAAAAGCTTTTTAACTGCAGCAGCTTTAGTGGACGCTACTGGAGCTGGAATTACGCGGCTGCTGGCATGAGACTTGCCCTCCAATAGATCCTTGTAAATGGATTTAAAGTGTATTCATTCAAATTAGAGGGACAATTTAAATTAAAAAGCTTAGAGCTGCCTCCACCACAGGGGGGCTCTCTCGACCCACCAGCGGACAGGCACCAGTATTGGGAGAGGGGGGCTGGCCGTCAGGGTTCACCGCGGCTCTGGCACAAACCCGGCGACACGGAGGTGGCACGGGCAGGAGCGGACTGGCCGTCTCGGCTTCTCACTTTTTGGATTTTAGAAGGGCATGACATGCCTATATCTGTGTCTCCCCCTCCTTTTACTCCTCCACCTCTTTTCTTTTCGCATGACTATATGTACTTGTCACTTTTCCATGTGTTAGTTGTGTCTTCTGAGCAGTTTGTCAGCTTTTGGACACCTTTGATGGTGTTTTCTATGTGTTTCTATGTGTTTTTGTTTGCCTGCCATTGGTTTTAACGGTGTTCGACGAACAGTTCGGCGAACACACGGGTGTTCGACGAACCGAACCGAACTCGAACACTACGGGGGTGGCTCAACACTAGTTAAAATGGTAAGGCGATGGGTTGCCATTATGGTCGAGAGTTTGCTGAAGACCCACGTGCCAGTTATGAGGGTACTGCTGTGAAGACCAGCCCATAGCTTGCGCCCATAGGAGACCATGATTTTTCTTAACACAGCAATGCTATATAGTCCCCTTAAGGGGACTAACAAATACAGTAAAAACTAGAATAAAAAAATATATATGTATAAAAGTTCAAATCACCCCTTTCCCCCATTAAAAATGCTGAAAAAATACACATATTTGGTATTGCTGCGATCATAAAAATTCATCTATCAATGTATAGAATAAATTATTCCAATCAGTAAATGGCGAGAAAAAAATCAAAACGCCAGAATAGTGTTTTTTCAGCCATTACAACAACACCAAAAAATGTAATCAAAACAATCTATCCACCCCAAAGTGATATTACTAAAAACAACATCTCGGAGGACAAGGACCTCCCAGACCCCAGAAGTTTGAGGTGCATATTAAGTACTTTAAGGTATAAAATTATGTTTGCCCTTCCTGATGAAACTATTGAGTTTAGCTTTCAGTTTTTTAAGTTGTCCTGGATTGATAGGAATATGTAGGCTGTGTTGTCATTACAGAGCTCAATCGACTCAAAAGGGAACTCACAGTGTTCTACACATATTATCCCAGAAATTAGGGGTTTTTTAATTATGCAATTCATGTAAATTTGTTCACTGCAAAGCACATTTTCGGGAGACTTTCAGTGAAGCCGGTGAATTCCAATTTCAAAAGATCCGCTCATCTCTAATAAAAACAAATTTATTTTTTGAAGGGAATCTATCACCAGGTTTTTGCTCCCTCATCTAACAGCAGCAAAGACTCTGATTCGAGTTTACAAAGCCGGTTGCATGGATTTATATAGTGTGACCAAGTTGTCAAGCACTTTTCCATGTGATGCTAAAATCGCTTGGAAAGCGCTTGATAACCCGCATGCAGAAATGCATGCAAAAATGCTTGACAAACGCTTCTACCTGGCAGGAAAAACGCATGTAAAATCCCCATGCGTTTTTCCTGCCAGGGAGATGCAGTAAAAAATCCGGAGCATTTGTGCTTCTTGGGCACTTTGCCTCAGGGGTCGACTCTGGAGAACTACTGTCCATGCTCCATACACACTCAGAAGTGATGAGATTTGAACACATTACAGGTTAATTTTTTAGGTGGTTAAATGGTGCAATTGCAGGGGGAATAATGAGGAACAGCAAACAGATAATGCTATACAATCTGTTTTACATTTCCAAGATGTGCTTTGCAATATACCTGAATGTTAGGGTTGATGCTTCCCCTGGTAGACTCCATACTAAATAAGGAGGGAGTCACTGACTATGGTGGCCCTCCCTGGGCCATGGCGATTGGTGATCCCCCTTCGCTGCCCCTTTCTGACCAGTGATTCTGAAGTCACCAGAAGGGTCCAATGAAGCGGGAGAAACGGCTGCCACAAGCCGTCCCATGGATACATAAACACCGGGACATCCCACGTTCCTCCCTTTCTCTGTTGGTCTCAGAGTCAAACATGGACAATTCAGGATCAGGTCAGATAATTGAGGCCCTCCGGGCTGGGTTTGCAGGGTGGGCAAGCGCTAGATACAGGCCATTTCTGGGCTCAGCGCTCACCCCTCTGGCCCCAGCTCTAATTCCTCAGATCACCCTGCCCCAGGCCCTCAACCCCTTATGGGAACAGCATTTTCCCCAGACCCAGACCCCTCACCCCTTGGGCCCACTCAACCACTTCAACAGGGTCAAGTTCCGCTGGTAACGCGGTTTCCCCCACTCGACATGCTGTGGTCGGATCCTCAGACAGGGAATTGCGCTTCCGCCGCTGCCCGACCTTATCTTTTATGCACGCCCAGGCGCCAGTGCCAACCAGATGCAGGACTCTCAACAGGCCACGCTCCCCAATGCAGGGGAGCGGGTTGCTGCGGCAGCTTGGCGGGCTCGTCTCGGCACAGGGGAGCGTGCATCAGTGGAGACATGGCGAGCGCGCAGGCACTAGAGAGCGGGTAGCTGGGGAGCGGGTAGCTGAGACGACTCGGCGGGCGCATGCAGGCGCAGGGGAGTGGGTAGCTGAGGCAGCTCGGTGGGCTTAGGGAAGCAGGCGCGCAACTCCTCCAGGCCGGAGTGGCACGTGGGTGGGGGCATGTCTGGAGCGCCAGCAGCGCTCGATGCGCACGTGCAGGGTCCGTGCCCACCACACATGACCCTGCAGGCCGCACCCCCCAGTCCAGGATGTGGCAGGGCAGAGCAGGAGGCTGCAGCTGACGCGGATTCGAGCCCTGTGCCTTACTTACAGTGGGCGCAGGGCTCCACAGTGTTAATAAATGAGTGGGAGGGTTCTTCGGTGTCGGCGGCGGGCGCAGAGTGGATTCAGGGCTCCTGCCCGCCACCGGCGCTGGAGACAACACGGAGCCAATTGTCCCCCACCCCCATGCACACACCCGTCCTGCATCCCGCCGATGGGCGCCCTGGAGAGCGGAGGTCCAGCCGGTACTCCCGTCCTCCAGAGAGCTTTAGGCACAGTACACCACAGCCACATAGAAGAAGCTGCCGGTCACACATTAATCAGTCCCCGCCCCCCTCAACATACAGCAGGGGCTGTGGCAGAACAGAGCTCCAGACAGGAATCCTCTGCCAGGCGTTGTGCTCTGCCTCCCCCCAAACACCCCTAGCAGAAAACCCTCTTATAAAAATAAAGGAAAAAGTACCCAAAGCAGAACACATAACATTACAATACCAGGGGACATTGTGGCCCCTGTAATCACCGCAGCCTATCTATCGCCCATTCTCAATATCAACACCCCCCTGATGGACACTACACGGAGCATAAACACTTCAGCGCCCATCCTCGCCTCCTCCATATACCCCTATAATAGCGCAGCGACGCACATGCTTGACACCGCTATAGCATCGCAGAACCAGATTGAAAATTTATTAGTTAATGTTCCCCTGACGCCCTCCAGCTGGCCAGAAATAGCACCAACATGTCCCGGCGGGACACTTGTAAACTGTGCAGAACCCCTCATGCACCCTCATGGAAAGAGAGACACCAGGCGTACTCGCTCCAGGCGAACTCACCGTAGTTCCTACGAGGACAGGTCAACATCATCGCACACAAGTCACCGGCGAAGGAAGCGGTCGTCACAAACAAAGCGGAGATTGGCATCCCACAGGAGGGGTCACAGGTCAAGGTCCTCAAGCTGGCGCTCACCATCCTCCACATCAGAGATGTTGAGCGCATCGTCGAGCCCCAACAGACGCTTGCAACGATTCCATCCTCCGGGGGACAGAAACGACACTATGGCACCCTCTAGAGCTTCTAGCCTGCACAATGCAACGGTTTCAGGTAGGTCTACAAGCATAGGCACGTCGCTCACCCCGATCGAGAGTGGCGCCGCAGTTCCTCCACACATCGGAGTCCCTCCTCCAGCCACAGGAATTGGTGAGTGCAATATAAGTATAACTGAAATGGGAAATAATAACACCAACTTAATAGCGGCTTTAAGGCCCTAGTCGAGCAACTATTTGCGCCACCAGGTGCAATACATGATTCTACAAAAACAACTCCACCTTTAGCCAGCGTACACAAGGACGCATTCTTTTGCGTGATTAGCCCATTGGGTTCACACATAGATGAGGAAACCAGAATTAAAATATGGAATAATGACTACATCGACATTTGGTCACTAGTATCCACGGACCAACATACTATAGACAAAGAAATAAGGGTAGTCGACAGACCATTCGACAGAAACAGACAAAAGGTCGCAAAGACAATGAGTAACTGTTTACAAGCGTTATCTGTGCTGGGTTGCATTATGGGCCAAAAGCATCCGGAACGCTGCTCGAAACTATTCACATACCAGGATACGGTGTATAACTCGTACAAAGCCCATGGCGGTTCAGCATGGTGGCGCTACGACGAAGAGTTCCAGAGACAGTTGGCCCTGCAACCACAGCTAGGCTGGGGGGTAAAAGCTACAGACGTATGGTTGCGACTAATGCTGTCACAGAAACACCATCGCTTTCCAACAATGGCTACTGGACAACCAGCAACAGAAGGCCAAAATTCAGTGGTCGTACGTAGATCAGGGGCCTGCTGGCAGTATAGCGAGGGACATTGTTGTTTTTACGCTTTATGCAGATACAAACATGAGTGCTCAGCCTGTGGGGGAGCCCACCCCGCGGCAAGATGTTCTCGTCTCACAAGCAAATTATCAATTAAACTCCCACAGTCAGAATCCAAGGCCCCCTGTGAGAATAAACGTGATGGGCCCCTGGCTAGACCAATATCCTAAGAAAGACGTGGCGGGGGAGTTACGTTTTGGTTTCACATACGGTTTTTTCATCCCTTTCAAACTTAATAAATCTCCTACCTTTGCAAATAACCTTAAATCAGCAAGAGAGCACCCCGAAATACTTAGGCAAAAATGCAAAAAGAAGTAGCTCTAGGCAGAATTGCGGGCCCTTTCCCAACACCACCATTCAGCAACCTAAGAGTTTTCCCCTTTGGGAATAATCCCCCAAAAAAAGACAGGTTCATTTCAGCTTATCCATCATTTATCTTATTCAAAAGGAGAGTCTGTGAATGATGGGATTTCGTCTTAAGACGCCTCGGTCTCCTACGCGTTGTTCGACAGAGCAATAATGTTAGTACGCAATGCAGGGCCCGGAGCGCTGCTCGCTAAATCAGACATAGAATCCGCCTTTCACCTATTACCAGTACACCCAGATTGCTACCACCCGTTGGGATGCCAAGAGGACGACTACTTCTACGACACTTGCCTCCCAATGGGTTGTTCAATATCTTGTTATTACTTCGAACTATTCGGTTCCTTCCTGGAATGGATGCTGAGGTATGAAACTGCCAATAGGTCCATCACACATTACCTAGATGACTTCCTATTCATTGGACCCAAAGACTCAAAGCCATGCCAATCATTACTTAACGAATTCACAAACATCTCGCGGTGGTTGGAAGTCCCATTATGTCCAACAAAAACCATAGGCCCCACAACAAAGCTGTCGTCCTTAGGCATCGAAATCAACACCATGGCAAGGTTGTTCTGCCTCACAACAGAAAAAATACAAAAAACGCTACACCTGATCGAGGGATTTTGCGCAGTACGGAAAGTAACACCACAACAGATGCAAGTGTTACTAGGCCTCCTCGTGTTTGCGAGCCGGGTGATGCCAGTCAAAAGGGTTTTTTCTCGTCGTTTATCCCTCGCAACAAAAGGTGCATTAAAACCGAGTCATAGAATCAGAATCAGCAGGCAGCTACGGGCGGACTTAGAGGTGTGGAAAACCTTTTAACAATCATTCGACGGTCACACGATATTTATGTCAGCTGAGCAGTCCAACATTGAACTAAGATTATTCAACGGGGCGGCAGAATTGTGCGGATATGCAGCGATACTAGATAACCAATGGTGCACAGGCTTATGGCCTCCATATTGGGCTGAACAAGGGCTGGTAAAAAAGCAGACACTCCTGGAACTCTTCCCGATAGTGGTAGCAATAGAAATATGGGGCACGCACCTGGCGAACAAAAATATACGCTTCATAACAAAAAATACCAGCCTAGCACACTGCATAAATAAAAATGGCATCATCGTCTCTCTCAGTGCTAGGCCTACTACGCCGGCTGGCATTCCGGTGCCTAAAACACAATATATGGGTCCACGCTAGCCACGATGCTGAGGGGTCTAACGCTGCTGCTAATGGTTTATCACAATTCGATTGGCAGGTTTTCAGAGAGCTCCTCCCCAACGCCCACCTGTCGGGTAACAGTTGCCCACCCTCCCTATGGGATATAGTGGCGAACAGCTGATTCCATTTATCAGAGCGTCAGTCGCCTCGTCAACGTGGCAAGTATACGGTAAGGCATGGGAAGAGTGGACACGACTAGTGGCAGGCAGACGGATTGACCAATGTGAACAAGCCAGGTTACAAGTCACCATAGAATTTCTCCACCAGTTAATGATGAGGGGCATATCTGGAGCGTCGGCGCAGCGGTGGCTGACCGGAGTAGCATTTCACTTTCAACTACTGAATTGGACAGATGTGACAAAGAAATTCATCATCAGACAAGCCTTAAAAGGGTGGAAAAGGGCTCAGCCAAGTCAGGAGTGTAGACGTCCCGTGTCACTAAAACTGCTTTCCCAAATCATATCCCTAACACCATTAGCATGCCACTCACAATTTGAAGCAACACTACTGTCTACTGCATTTGCGAGCGCCTTCTTCGGGGCACTACGCATAAGCGAATTAGTCCCTCGATCCAAAATTAGCACCAGCGGTGGCTTATTACACCAGGACGTAGTCATAGCCAATAATGCAATATGCCTACGCATATGCAAATCGAAAACGGACCCAGCGGGCAGGTGCACTTGGATGCTTCTACAACCCACAAACGGTACACTATGTCCGGTAACAATAGTAAAAACATATATAACTTTCAGACCACAAAGAAATTTCTTCCTATCATACATTGATGGAACACCATTACCAAGATACCAGTTCCAATCAATATTTAAAAAATGCCTAACATCAGCAGGGAACCACCCCAAAGATTACGGGACACACTCATTCTGCATAGGCACAGCCAAGGAAGCAGCTAGAGCAGGACTGTCAGAAACGGAAGTGCAGAGGATAGGGAGATGGCAATCCGCGTGTTTTACGAGATACATAAGACCGGACTTGTTACCCTAAAGTGGTTTGTTTCTTTTACAGGTGACGCTAAGCCAACAGTGTGAGTGATAAGCCACTCGTACATATACTGGGAAGAAAAAAGGGCGAAAGTTCGCCCTGGCGGGAGGAAGCTAGGGTTTCATAACACATATTTCAACTGGAGAGGTATTAGAGGCCTGCAATGGCCACAAGGTACTACTGAAGGTAATCGAGATAGGGAGAGAGGCAAGAGGTCCAGTCATATTAGTTATACACGCCGGGGGAAACGACCTAGGTCATTACAAGAGCACAGAACTAATGGCAATAATGAAACTAGACACTGAGCACTTCAGAGAATTTTTCACAAAACTAACTATAGTGTGGTCAGAGATTGTGCCGAGAGCGGTATGGCGAGGTGCGCGAGACATCACGGCCATTGAAAGAATAAGGTTGCTAATAAATATTCGGATGGCAAAATTTGTTAAAGAAAGAGGCGGTGTAGTAATACGACACCGACAACTGGTAGGAGATAACGCAGGTCTCATACGGCCCGATGGTGTTCACTTAACGGATATTGGACTGGACATAATCCTGTCAGGACTCCAGGACAGAGTGGAACAAGCGTGAATGATGATGGGTGGGGGTCAGAGTCCTGCATACGAGTAAGCAGTATCCTCCGTGGCCTGGAAATAGAAAGGACATGTTGGAGAGTTACACTTGTTGGCCAACTTGCCGGTGTGGAGACACAGGGCATGCTGCAACAAGCCGAATTATTTTGGAAATAAAATGCCTTTCTAATGAAATGAGTATAAAGAGTTAAAGCTGTGACCGTTCCTCACCCATCCAGTTAAATAATTAACATGCATCTCTGGTCTGACAATCGCACAGTTGATCAGATTTGTGCCAACTCAAGGAGGCAGCACAAATAATCCATTGACATTTACAAAGGAATTATATGATGCAAGAACAACGCAGAAATATTTACCAAAATTATGTTTCCACATGAATAAAGCAAAAATATGATCCCAATGACACATTTAATTAATGGAATATAACCAAAGTTCATTTTCCAAATAGTAACACTGTTCACTATCTATAAGGCTCGACAATATTCATAAATGTTACAAACTCCTTTTTTTACTGAACATGAATTCTATCTCTATTATCTGAACAGTTCTTTATGATGTTGTATTTATAACAATCATAAGATATTTATAATATCATGCACGATATGAAGCATTTAACAATGTGTTTCAGCTCAATATCTATAATATTCATAGGATATGCCATACATATGGGGATGGCAGCTCTGAGACTCCCACTTATAGGACAAATAGAGTTGCCTCAACTCTTGTAGGCCAGTAATTGTCATCGGGAGGCCACTCAACTGTTTCTGTAACTGTCACAGAGTATGATAGAAAGCTATGTACAGGTGCTTCTCACAAAATTAGAATATCATCAAAAAGTTAATTTATTTCAGTTCTTCAATACAAACAGTGAAACTCACATATTATAGAGAGTCATTACAAACAGAGTGATCTATTTCAAGTGTTTATTTCTGTTAATGTTGATGATTATGGCTTACAGCCAATGAAAACACAAAAGTCATTATCTCAGAAAATTAGAATACTTTATAACATTAGCTTGAAAAATGATTTTAAAATCCGAAATATTGTCCCACTGAAATGTATGTTCAGTAAATGCACTCAATACTTGGTCGAGGCTCCTTTTACATCAATTACTGCATCAATGCGGTGTGGCATGGAGGCGATCAGCCTGTGGCACTGCTGAGGTGTTATGGAAGCCCAGGTTGCTTTGATAGTAGCCTTCAGCTCGTCTGCATTGTTGGGTCAGGTGTCTCTCATCTACTTCTTGACAATAGCCCATAGATTCTCTATGGCAGGGGACTCAAACACGCGGCCCGCGGGCCGCATGCGGCCCCTGAGGCTGCTTTATGCGGCCCGCAGGCACAGACCCCTTGACGATCCCGACCTGGTCTAGGAGGAGCCGCCGACAGCAGCGCTGAATTGCCACACAGAGACTGTTTCCCAGCACTGCATTTCCAATGCCAGCCGCTGGCCAATCAGAGGCCAGCAGCTGATATCTGCGTGTCGGCGCAGCGAGTATGACGTCATTGCCATATGCAGATGTCAGCTGCTGGCCTCTGATTGGCCGGCGGCTGACATTGAAAATGCTGTGCTGGGAGACAGTCTCTGTGCGGCAATGCAGCGCTGCTGTCAGCGGCTCCTCCTGGACCAGGTCGGGATCGTCAAGGGGTCGGACTCTGTGGTGCCTGCGGGCCACATCTGCAGGAAGGCCGCCGAGGGAACGGAGGACAGGTGAGAATCATCTTTTTTTTTTTCTATTTTATGTGTGTGAAGAACAGCACAGGGGGCACAGAACCACAACATGGGGACCGGGATGGGGCACAGAGCCACAAGAGGGGACCTGGATGGGGCACATAGCCACAAGAGGGGACCTGGATGGGGCACATAGCCACAAGAGGGGACCTGGATGGGGCACAGAGCCACAGGATGGGGAACAGAGCCTCAAGATGTGGACCTGGATGGGGCACATAGCCACAGGATGGGGACCTGGATGGGGCAGAGAGCCTCAAGATGTGGACCTGGATGGGGCACATAGCCTCTGTTATGCACACGCCCGGACTGACTGGCGTGTGCGGGTGTTGTGGTTCCACTGGACCATGGACCGGAGAGTGCCTGGAGGGGCGTGACTAAGTATCTGGCCGATCCGACCAAGGTGGCACGACGGCATACGACGCCAGTGCACCAGGGAGAAACCGGGAAGAGGGACCAGGAGCTACTCCAGGTCAAACTCCGGACACGGGGGTTGACCCACACTGGGATTACTGGAACAGGCAGGTTAGGCTGGCACAGACTGGTGGATGTAAGCAAACACGGCAGGTATGCAGATGGGTGGATACAGGCGAGTATGCAGGCAGGGAGGTACTGGCCGAAAGGATGGGCTGAAGTACAGACTGGGTCACAGAACCGCAGATGCGGTAGACAACCACAGCAGAGAGGGAACGCCCGAAGCGGTGGGCAAGAACAGAGCAGGACGGGGCTGCAGGAGCAGGGCAGGGCGGAAACCGCAGAAGCAGTAAGCAAGATAAGAGCAGAGCAGAAACCGCAGGAGCGGCAAGCAAGGCAAGAGCAGAGTGAAAACCGCAAGAGCGGCAAGCTAAGCAGGAGCAGAGCGGACACCGCAGAGCGGTAAACAAGGCAGGAGCAGAGCAGAAACCGCAAGAGCGGCAAGCTAAGCAGGAGCAGAGCGGACACCGCAGAGCGGTAAACAAGGCAAGGGGATAGGACTCTGTTCACAAAGAACAGATGGAGAAGGAAAGGCAGAACCAGAAGCACGCACAGTACTTACATAGAAGTAGCGAGCGTACATTAAATTCACAACAGAGGTACAGAGACGACGAGAAGGAATTTAGGAGCGGGTTCAGACTCTGCAGAAAGACGCAGAAAACAGACATAGAGGGAAAAGGGAGACAAGGTTAAAGTAGAAACGAGGCATAGACAACAGGGAACAGAGGAACGGGAACAGAGACAGCAAGGCAGGAACACAAACAGGACTCTGTTCAGACGGGAACAGATACCGCAAGGCAGGAACACAAACAGGTATCTGTTCAGACGGGAACAGATACCGCAAGGCAGAGACACAAACAGGACTCTGTTCAGACGGGAACAGATACCGAAAGGCAGAGACACAAACAGGACTCTGTTCAGACGGGAACAGATACCGCAAGGCACAGACAGGCAGATCTAGGAATACGGCCCCTAGAAGGCGAAAGAACAGGCAAGAAGTGTGTTCACAAGAACAGACCACAGTTCAGACACAGAACTGGAAAACAGGCAGGAAAACAGGATAGGACCTGGCATGTCAGAGACAAAAAGCCAACTGACAAGAAACAATGCTCAGGCGCCATCTTGAGGAAGAAGGTGGTATAAATACCCAAAGATGGACAGCAATAGGCTGAAGGTGCAACAGGGGCGTGTCCGCAGCAGGTACAAGAAACAGGAAGTTCAGCGGGCGTCGCCCTATGCAGCCAAAGTGGAGCAGAGCACAAGGAAAGAAGCCAGACCAGGATGCTGGGCGGGAGATGAAGTTTGCGATCTTGCATGATGAGAGATGGAACACCATGCAAGAACGCCGCCAGGTATGCTACAGCCTCAAGATGTGGACCTGGATGGGGCACAGAGCCACAAGATGGGGACCAGAGCCACAACATGGGGACCTGGATGGGGCACATAGCCACAAGATGGGGACCTGGATGGGGAACATTGCCACAGGATGGGGACCTGGATGGGGCACATAGCCCCAAGATGGGGACCTGGATGAGGCACATTAGTACAAGATGGGCGCCAGGATGGGGAACGTTGCCACAGGATGGGGACCTGGATGGGGCACATAGCCACAAGATGGGGACCTGGATGGGGCACAGAGCCACAAGATGGGGACCAGAGCCACAAGATGGGGACCTGGATGGGGAACATTGCCACAGGATGGGGACCTGGATGGGGCACATAGCCCCAAGATGGGGACCTGGATGAGGCACATTAGTACAAGATGGGCGCCAGGATGGGGAACGTTGCCACAGGATGGGGACCTGGATGGGGCACATAGCCACAGGATGGGGACCTGGATGGGGCACATTAGTACAAGATGGGGACTTGGATGGGGAACATTACTACAAGATGTTTTCCATTATTACTATATGATGCTAATTGTAAGACAATATTACTGTATGTGGCCAATTGGGGGAAATAAAATTGTAAAAAAAATAAAATAAAGCATGAAAAAATATTGGGCACTAAAAATGCTGTTTTATATGTAAACTAAAGTAAACACAAAAAAGTGCACGTTTATTATCGCCACATCCATAACGACCCAAGCCATAAAAAAATAAACACGGCAAAAATGTTCAAAAGGTGTATACAAAAAAAATGGTATCACTAAAAATGTCACATTGAACAAAGAATGCGGCCCCCCAAATTCAAATTTTTTCCATGTGCGGCCCATATACCCAGCCGAGTTTGAGACCCCTGCTCTATGGGGTTAAAGTCAGGCGAGTTTGCTGGCCAATCAAGCACAGTGATACTGTTGTTTTTAAACCAGGTATTGGTATTTTTGGCAGTGTGGACAGGCGCCAAGTCCTGCTGGAGAATGAATTTGCCATCTCCAAAAAGCTTGTTGGCAGAGGGAAGCATGATGTGCTCTAAAATTTCCTGGTAGATGGCTGCACGTACTTTGGTCTTGATAAAACACAGTGGACCTACACCAGCAGATGACATGGCTCCCCAAACCATCACTGATTGTGGAAACTTCACACTAGACCTCAAGAAGCTTGGATTGTGTGCCTCTCCACTCTTACTCCAGACTCTGGGACCTTGATTTCCCAATGAAATGCAAAATTTACTTTCATCTGAAAACAACACCTTGGACCACTGAGCAACAGTCCAGGTCTTTTTCTCCTTGGCCCAGGTAAGAAGCTTCTGGCGTTGTCTATTGGTCATGAGTGGCTTGACACAAGGAATGCGACACTTGTAGCCCATGTCCTGGATACGTCTGTGTGTGGTGGCTCTTGAAGCAATCACTCCAGCAGCAGTCTGCTCCTTGTGAATCTCCCCCCAATTTTTGAATGACCTTTTCTTAACCTTATCATTTTATGGCTGCGGTTATCCCGGTTGCTTGTGCACCTTTTTCTTCCACACTTTTTCCTTCCACTAAACTTTCCAATAATATGCTTGGATACAGCAGTCTGTGAACAGCCAGCTTCTTTACCAATGACCTTTTGTGGCTTACCCTCCTTGTGGAGTGTGTCAATGACTGTCTTCTGGACATCTGTCAAGTCAGTAATCTTCCCCATGATTGTGGAGCCTACTGAAACAGACTAAGGGACCTTTTAAAACGCTTAGGAAGCCTTTGCAGGTGTTTTTTTTTTAATTATTCTAATTTACTGAGATAATGACTTTCGTGTTTTCATTGGCTGTAAGCCATAATCATCAACATTAACAGAAATAAACACTTGAAATAGATCACTCTGTTTGTAATGACTCTATATTATATATGAGTTTCACTTTTTGTATTGAAGAACTGGAATAAATTAACTTTTTGATGATATTCTAATTTTGTGAGAAGCACCTGTATGTTAATGACCAGCTCTTTCTAGGTTCTCCTTCTTTTCTGCCTTTAGTCAACTTGACTTTTATGGATATTGTGGTAAAATCTTTTTATATGCCATTAAAGTTACATTGAACATGCAGTTTAATTGGCGACAACATGGTTAAGAGCAGGAGAAAAAGTGTTTGGGGGGGAAAATATTCAGTGCAACTTCACTTATAATTATGCTTTTACTGGCTTAGGAGTCTAGTGGGAGGTTCACACAGTGATTGACAACTATGAATGCCTTATATAGGAAAGGAGGTTATTTGTTGATTATCGCTGCCAATTGTGATCCTTATCATAAGACGAACAGCAATGAATCTCCTGCTAAATAAGTTACTCCCCATAGAAAGGGTAGTATTTTCAGTGGCAGGCTCTCTTTGATATCTATCAATTAACCTATTAAAATCATTTAAAGGAGACATTGACAGAAATTGTCACAGTATAGAAGACATGCCATCGTCCTGCAAGATAACAGTGTTCAGTCTTGTACATTCACTGAAAATAATATAATGAATACCACTTCACACATACCATATGAGATGTTCAAACAATTAACATATACATTTTATATATTGCTGTGAAATATATTTTCACTTTGGGAGGTCTGAAGTGGAAACGACTCAACATTAATGAGAAAAATCAGCCTACTTGTGCAGGGCGTGAACTATTCTTAAAAACATCCCAGGGGGTGACAGATTCCCTTTAAGTTAAAGAGAACATGTCACCAGGTCTAAAGTGGCCAGCTTTTGTTCTTATTTTATTTCTGCTGCTCCTCTAAGTATTCAGGTTTTGTTTTTGTTTTTTTTTTAAATCTGCCTTACAGTTTCAGATGGGCCTTTTTATTTAACGATCATTTTTACGCACTTTACCACGGGGATGTGGTTTACAGGGTTATTAATACAAAATAGAATAAAGACAATAACATTTGGCAGTAAATAAAATGGCCCATATCTTTGAACAGTATGGTGGGTTTTAAAAAATTAAAAAAGCCAAATAATAGGGAGCATAAGAAATAAAATAAGTCACTAGTTTTCACCTGCTGATAAATACTCTTAAAGGGGATGTCCGGTACTTTAACACTGACATTGATGGCCTATCCTTAGGATAGGTCATCAATGTCTGATCTGTGGATGCGCGACACATAGCACCCACGCCGATCGGTTGTTCCCGGTGTCAGTGGCGGCTGCAACTGGTCACTTATGGCCTCTGATGGAATAGTT
Organism: Phyllobates terribilis; assembly: GCF_046119375.1. Taxonomy (NCBI): domain Eukaryota; kingdom Metazoa; phylum Chordata; class Amphibia; order Anura; family Dendrobatidae; genus Phyllobates; species Phyllobates terribilis. The sequence continues at coordinate 203,098,608 of NW_027362771.1, read as the reverse complement.
GCCGAGGCCAGGTACTGCACATCCACAGCTGATCGGTGGGGGTTTCGGGTGTCACACACACACTGATCAGACATTGATGACCTATCCTGAGGATAGGCCATCAATATTAAAGTCCTGGACAACCCCTTTAATTATAAGTACAATAGTATATCTTTGCTAACGTTAAACACATTTTGTGATATTTTGGTTATTTAGCTACAAACTTGTTAACTCTATATAGCGAAGTAAATATAACAGTCTCATAGTGGCACATGTAGGATATGCAATAGCTGATGTCTGTCATACAGGTATTGACTTATTTATCTCATATAGTACAGTACAAATAAACTATAGACATGATTATCCACCTTACAAACTTATGATGTAGAATAATGTGCTTTCTTGGATATACCAGTTATATTATGGCCCCCAACTAACCTCATAGGATTTAATTTTTAATATCCAAATGAATTAGTAGGTAAATGAAATGATGTAGACTATTAGCATATGACAGCTACAGTACTTTAAAAGACAATTGCAATATTAGGGCTATATAAAATAATGTTATACCGGTTGAAAGAATTCTCTGGAAAGGCACAAATGTAAATTATTACACACTTTGAGCAGCAGTTTAACTTCATTAGATATTTTGAAACATTTATTCTGTCAGGAGATGTTTGATTCATTTCGCACTCACTGAGACCAGCCAGACAGTTGGAAGCAGGATGAGATGGAACTTGTCACAAGCTCAGGAACCACTTTAGAACATTATTTGAAAATTGCTAACCCAAACGCAGCTCTGTTGATTATGTGCCAGAATTTTATGGCGATCTTGAGGGTCATTTTATTATATTATATGCTGTAGTTCCTTCCCCAGACATACATTAATATTTAGGTGAGATATGAACTAATATAAATTTGTTGGACACCAGAATATAAAATTAAAAAATGGCACTTGGCTCAGAGTCCTTTAATTTAAGAAGATGCATTCAACTGTCACTGTAGTAGCTTTCTATAATAATCAGAGAGAAGCGGACTAAAAGGAAAGGAGCAAATTCCATGGCTATTAAGGGTTTTAAACTCATCCATTACTGAGATTATGATTCTTCTACCTAGCATTATCATTTGACTTGGCATAATGGACAGAAGCAAAGTTAAAATTATATGTATTACCATATACCAAGAACCCCACATACAAACTGAGAATACAAAATCAAATTATTTTTCACATTGATTACTAAAGAAAAGACATTAGACTAACACACAATAGACCGTGACATATGTTTTTTAAATGTGCAAATAAGAATTAACCAAGATAGTAAAGTGATGGAAATATACAGGGGCTCTGTCCAAGGTCGCATTGCAGTTCTGAAACAGACAGAATTTAATCTAGGTTCCTTTACTATCAAGTCCCTATCAAGTCCTGACTGTGAAGACACGGGGACTTCCTTGGGCATAATACTATTCAGACAACACAGGGTGAGGTTGAAACAGTGTGGCAATACTTTATTGAACCACTAAACAGACAAACATATAGAACAGTCCCAGTAAACACCCAAGATGGTGCAAAATTGCACAGTCTCACCCTTCCGCTGGCCCACCGAGAATAGAGCATCTGCAACTTTGGGATTACCAGGGCGAACTACCTCAACCAGTGGCACCCCGCTTTGGGTGGACACCCACAGAGAGGAGGTAGTGGCAAGCTTAGAAAGCTGACAATCCATTGAGGTACAAGGCCAGGAGCCCCGAGGGTCCCACCTTGGCTTCTCCGAACTTATCCATGGGACCAGATGACCAGAGGGTCACAATCCTGGCTTTCTCAAGCATCTCTATGGGGCCAGGTGACCGGATGGTCCCAACCTGGCTTCTCAGAACATATCCATGGGACCAGGTTACCAGAGGGTTACAATCCTGGCTTCCCCAAACGTCTCCATAGGGTCGGTGAAGGTCAATGGAGCAGATCAGTATCCCTTCAGCAGGGGTCGGGGTCCCCTAACCTGACATCTTGTAAAGTCAAATCTGTATCCATCTTGATGAAGCCATGTGTCCTAGCTGCTGTTCTGAACAGTCTCTTTGATTCTCTTTGCAGCAAAATAAAAATCCCTTTTTATATTTACATCTGTGGCTCAGGTCATCAATCACAGGTCAGGGGGGAAGGTGGCAGGGGCACATGTCTCATTGTTTGAGCATTTAATCAGTTTGTATAGCTTGTCCTTCTCTGTTTCACGAGTCAACAAGCCACTGGGCCCACACAATTGTTAATCAACATATTTAGCACAATTAGCAAACATCCATTGTTCAAAGACCATGCATCTTGGTCTTATAAAATTAACAGATAATAAGTTGCAGTAAATATCAACTCAAGTTTCAACAATTAAACAATATATTAAAGTCTCCGGACCTACTGAAAATAGACGTCTGGATAATTAAGATTAAAAGCTGTGTCGTCACATTGACCTTCACTCTTTAACCCCTGTACAGCAAGGTGGAGATATACAGGGACCCTGGTTTGAATCCTCGGAGTAGCTGCTGGTCAGTGGAGCTGAATGGCAGGAATTGTCATATAGCCTGGTCAGAACCAGGCAATGTGGATAGGGAGAAAATTGTTATGTATAAAAATGGTCGGTAAACACACCAAGCAACAGAGGGGGAAACAGAGGGGACAGGTTCAAGTATAGATGTTGCCGGAAACTGCCTCTGATTTTTGTAGCATGACTAGCCAGTGTTGAGGTGCGATGTGTATAGTGCATTCTGTCAGCCAAACCATCAGAAAAAGGGCACACTATTTAAGATCTAGGCAGTCCTTCTGATTTTGTCTGTTACATTTTCACCCTATATCATGTAGGTACTCTGTACCAGTTCATCATATATTTGATGTCGGACAGCCCATTGTTAGTGAAAAGAAAAGAAAGGGCGCATGTGTAGACTCACAGGGCTATTTAAATAATTTAAAAAGTGCCAGTACACTCACCTGTGATGGTTGTGTACATCTACACAACCAAGATTAAGCGTGTGATTAATGAGGCTCCGGGTCGCCTCTATTTGTAGTACCGTCCTGTCGGTGTTTGCCTCGCAACTCCGTGCTCCTCAAGTGGTCACACGATCCTGATGAAGACGGCTTAGACCGTTGAAACGCGTTGTGGCAGTGGTATTGGAGGAAGAATAAAAGTCGGTTGACATCTATTAAATTGTCCAGTATTCCTTTGGCGCTCCCTGAGACCGCTGCACCATTGTTTACTAGCCCATTGTTAGTGACTCATCAGTGCTTCCTTTGGATTGCTTACCCTCTTTATGACCTAAGGCAGGGTTCCCCAACTCCAGTCCTCAAGGCCCACCAACAGATCATGTTTTCAGGATTTCCTTAGTATTGCACAGGTGATAATTACATCACCTGCACAAGCAGTAATTCCATCACCTGTGCAATACTAAGGAAATCCTGAAAACATGACCTGTTGGTGGGCCTTGAGGACTGGAGTTGGGGAACACTGACCTAAGGTATTATATTTTTTAATATTTTGTGCCACATTCTATAGCATTTTTGGTACTTAGATTTTCATTCCCACCTCAGCTCAGTATTTGACTTTAGTATTTGCTGTGTTTATGTATCATTTTTCACTTATCCTATCTTGGAACACCATGCATTCCAATATATTTTTCCTGTTTCGGTTCCACCAACATTTGTGCTGTTTGTTCTGGCTTATAAAGTCAGCTCCAAAGTGCTCGACCACTCTTGATAACTTTCATTTACTCTAGTAGTGAAACACTGATGGTAAAATGTCACTGTCAAAGGTTGGACATGCCAACAATGACAGTTAATGATAAGCTTATATCTAGAAAAAAAAATTCAGGACAGAAGTCTCTGTTATCTGTGAGTGTTATGGATCTTCAAGGTACACAATAAAGTAGCTTTAGTAGTAACTATGTTGGCTTTGATTTCACAGTACATTTGTGAAATGAAATGTTTGAGTACTAAAAATACAAAAAACGCATTTCTGAGGAATAACTTTGCCAACTCTGAAGAAGCTGTTTGTATATTTAACTATAATAAATGCATATATAAAATTAATGAGTCTGTCAAAAGGCTTTATAGGATAGCCTTAGCTATAAGTAGCGGTAAACAGAAGTGTTAACAAATCCCCTTTATTGGAAATGAATGCCACATTTGATAGTACTGATCTCACACAGATACAGCACTGTAATGCCGAGTGTTGTCCTCCATGCAAGCAATGTTATTAGACAATCTTACTTTTCATCCCCAAGGCACCAGTTAAACTAAGAGGGTTAAAGTGATACAAGCAGTGCATGTTACCCTAACGCCTTTTACTATTATTTATTGCAGCAGAGATCAGGAAAGTGAAGTGGAATCAAATGGAAACATTTTATTTACACTTACTGAAAACAACTCTAATAAATTCCATAGTTTTTCATTAGAGTTATAATCCGTAAGGGTAGAAAATCTGCAATTATTCTGAGATATTTGATTTCAGGTTTACCTCCTGTATATCGTATTGCTAGGGTGAAGCTGGGCTTTGGAAGAAGCCAGTAATTTTACATTACCATTGGTTGCTGGGACAAGGGAAGAAAAAATTGAATGTGCAAGAATTAAGAATTGCCCTATCCTTTCGAGATTAAAGATGAACATTCATTACTTCCCCTACCCATACAAATTATAGATGGTTATAGAGGCAGAGTTTATTGTTAAGAATTTGAACAAAATTGCTATTGTTAATGAGCAGCACCACATAGGTGTTATACAACACAGTAGGTTCTCTGTACCTTTGCAATGCAACAGTGCTAACCACTGAGCTACTATGCTGCCTTTACACTGTAATAAACAATTTAATAAATACAACGTCAGGCATAAATTTCCAATCAGTTGGGAAAATACATGCGGATCATTGCAAAGGCAATACAAAATATTTCCCATTAGGATTTAGTCATATCATGGCAATTATTTCTTTTTACATGCCTTCCTATTGATGAGCATTTAGACAGAACACAAACTAAAATGAAGACCCTAGTTATATTGCTAGAATATTCATATCATAATGGCCAGTTAAGGAAACAGGGCTGTGGAGTCAGTAAGCCAAACTCCGACTTAGACTCCTCAATTTCCCTGACTCCACGACTCCGACTCCACAGCGCTGCCTCACTACTGAGCATGTACATAAAGTGCAGCACAGATTCATCTCAACTAAAAGCCGAGATCCTTAGATCAGGAACAGAACAGACATTTATAGGACATTTCATAAGTTTCTCAAATTCTTATGAAAACATTTACAGCACATACTACATTGAACTACTGTATAAATTAATTAGATATTTTAGGAGTCGGAGTCGGTCCATTTTATACTAACTCCAACTTCGACTCCACCAAAATAGATACCAACTCCAAAACTATGACTTTGACTCCACAGCCTTGTTAGAAACCTCTTCATTAAGTGACAAGCTTGTCTTTAGTAATTCCCTAGACACAGAAAAGAGAGGAAGGAGGAAGACGAGAATTACATTATAGTCTCGATGTTCGTCCTGGAGGTGAGTCATGGTGTGTGAGGGAAAGAGGTAAAGCAAGGAGGAAAGTATAGGAGACTCAACACTGCTCCCCAATTCCACACTACATAAACAGCTGTAGACAAATATGTGCATGATCAAAAATGAAAAATTATATAGTAGAGTAATGGTCATATTTGAACATACTAAAGGGGTTGCCTGAAATTAGAAAAATATGGCTACCACACTAGTCTACTGGTTGTGCAAGGTATTGCAGCTCCTCCCCATGCACTAATTTAAGGCTACGTTCTCACAATCAGTAATTGATGAGTTTTTGATGTTGCAGATTTTCTCCAGCATTTCTGCACCAATTGGGTAAATTATGTTACTCTCATTTTTTCATTGCATTTTTAGAGCATTTTTTACATGTGTTTTTTAACACTGTGGTTGTTGCCTCTTTTTGGTGTGTCATGTTTGAAATAAAGCGGGTTTGTTTTTGATACTTCCAGGTATTTGGTTTTGACAAAACTTTATTGATGTAGTCATGTGTGGATCACACTAAAAAGGAATGTGCATTTTCCACCTATGGATTTTCCGCATCTAATGCAATTCTATGGGGAAATTCTGCACAGAAAATTTCCCTAAATCCCATCCACTTTGCTGGAACTGTAAGAACTCATCAAGGGAACTTAACCTAATGAAGCAAAGCTGCAAAAACACACACACAACCCATGGCCAGGTTTAGTGCTGTATTTTGGAAAAAAAACAAAAAAAACAATGTTTTTCTAATTCTAGACGACCACTGATTACCATTCTACCATTATTCTTAGTACTGCTTAGTAACCTAACTTCAAACCTGCAGCAAAACACTATTTGATGCCAAAACGTTTCAGTAAACTATAATTGGACAAATAAATAAATAAAACAGATACTGCCAGGTCTACGCATTGTATTGTGTCACATTTGCATAAGCACATTAATTAGTCTTCCTTTGTTTCCCTCCAAATACATATTAAAGTAACAGATGCAGCTGCCTTGATGTGAGATAAAATCTGTGTCCTTTATAATTCATGATGTCATTTTTGTCAGATGCAATTTTCAGTCATCATATTTCCAACAAAGAAAAATTCAATCTGCTAAGGAAAAAAAAAATCAAAAATTCCTTACAGCTTTACCTTCATTAACTCATTTTCTGGTCAAAGCTATGATCCATAATGGTAGAAAATCTGCAATTATTCTGAGATATCTTAGGGGATGAAACATATTTCAGCTGATGCATGCAGGGCGGTGGTGATATTTGAAAGAAGCCAAAGGCTTAAATTACAAAATCAATTACAACTAGACATATGTTGAATGATTTTACATTATTTCTCAGCAATACTTTAAACCTATGCAGTAGATTTATCAATTAACTGCTTGTGGAAATTAAAGCCACATTATTGCTTATGAAACAAATGGTCACACTACTAAAAGGACCTGCCATGACGTCATTTAGTCATGTGACGGGTCACGCGATCGCTGATATCGGCGGTCGCGTGACCCGTCACATGACTAAATGACGTCATGGAAGGTCTTTTTAGACCACCGCGAGACACCGAGGATACCGGACGGATCAGATAAGGACACCGGGGGCCATCAGAAGGTAAGTATAATATTTATTTTTTACCATTCTTTTACAGTCACACTATATAAATCCATGCTGTTTGCATGGATTTATATAGTGTGACCAAGTTGTCAAACAAGTGATGCTAAAATCGCTTGGAAAGCGCTTGACAATTTGCATGCAGAAATGCATGTGAAAAACACTTCACTTTCGCTTGTCCCTGGCAGGAAAAATGCATGTACAATCCGCATGTACAATCCGCATGCATTTTTTCTGCCAGGGAGATGCAGAAAAAAATCCAGAGCATTTCTACATCGTGGGCACATAGCCTAAGAGTATATTCTTGTTTCTACAAGTTAAAGTGAAAAAGGTGCAGAGCAGAATAGCACAGCTTCGTCAACTGCATAGTGACCACAGTATTGCACTGCAGATCCACACTGATTTATTTGAATAGGGCCAATTTATTTATTTATTATGCTTTACTTATATAGCGCCATCATATCCCACAGCACTTTACATGCATTATCATCGCTTTCCTTAATGGCGCTCACAATATAAATCCCCTGTCAGTATGTCTTTGGAGTGTGGGAGGAAACCGGAGAACCCAGAGGAAACCCATGCAAAAACGGGGAGAACATGAAAACTCCTTGCAGATGATGTCCTTGGTGGATTTGAACCCAGGACCCCAGTGCTGCAAGGCTATAGTGCCAACCACTGAGCCACCATGCAGTACCTGGCAGTGGCCACTATACAGGTGATTGCGTTGTGCTGTGCAGTTCCACAACTGATCCCAACCGGCCTCCACCGACACCATGAACAGCATTGGCAAGGGTGCTGAGTGTTGCACCCCAAAAAATCTCATATTGATGACCTATTCATAGGATAAGCCATCAATACTAAATACTAAAATACCAGACAATTTCTGTAACCGCTTCCCAACCGCACACTATACATAAACGTCGGCACTTGCTGGGCTCTGTGCAATGCTGACGTTTATGAGTGGTCAGCGGTCTCACAGCGCTCAGGACCCCCCCCCCAGGGTCCTGCAAGCACTGTGATTCCTGTGCAGAGTGACAGCTCTGACAAGGAACATGATCGGGACCTAATTGGATCAGGCCCCAATGATGTTAAGCCTTTGCTATCTTGTAGATGCCATGATCCATAGCGATCGCAGCATCTAGAAGATAGTGAGAGGGAGAGGGGGTCATCCACTCACCTGTCCGACGGCCCCTGTGATAAGATCTGGCGTTTGCATGGCAGCCAGCGGTCACATGTTGACCTCTGGGTCTGCCATGTACGGTGGCCTGCTAGGCTCAGCCAACAGCTGAGTCTAAGGCCGCGGCCCCACTCTCAGTATTTGGTCAGTATTTTTTCTCAGGAGTGGGAGATAAATGCAGAATTGTTACACTTGTTTCTATTATACTTTCTCTCTGATTGTTCCTCACCTGGTTTAGTCTCCCACTCCTGAGAAAAAATACTGACTAAATACTGATAGTGGGGCCGTGGCCTAACAGGAGATCTGACAGTGTAAAACTGTCAGGTCTCGTGCAATGCAATACATGTCTATCGCATTGCATGAGATCAGTGATCAGAAAAATAAAAATTCAAGTCCGATACAGGGACTAAGTAAAAAAAAGTTTAAAAATGTTTTTAAACTATTAAAAATAAAATTAAATAAAAAAAATAAATAAATTAAATCAATAAATCCGTACATTAATGTAAAAACAAAAAAAGTACACATATTATACACATATATCGCCGCGTCCGGAACAACCCGATCTATAAAACTATCACACTAATTAACCCCTTCTGAGCACACCGTAAGAAAAAAAGGAGCAAACAACTATGCTTTTTCATCATCATAACGTCAAACAAAAGTGGACTAAAACAAGATCAAAAAGCCAAATGGAAATAAAAATGGTACCGCTAAAAACGTCATCTTGTCCCGCAAAACAAAAAGCCACAATACAGCTCCATCAGCCACAAAATTAAAAAGTTAGAGCTCTGAGAACAAAATGATGCAAAAACAATTCTTTTTTCTATAAAATAGTTTTTATTGTGTAAAAACACTATATAAATGTGGTATCACTATAATCGTACTGACCCGAAGAATAAAGTTGCCTTATCAATTTTACCACATGCGGAACGGCATTAAAAAAAACCTTGAAAAGCAAATCATGAATTGCTGGTTTTTGTTCATTCTGCCTCCCAAAAAACGGACTAGAAAGGGATTAAAAAATGTGCGCTCGAAAACGGTACCAATAAAAATGTCAACTCGTCCCGCAAAAAACAAGCCCTCATATGACTTGGTCGACCAAAATATGGAAAAATTATAGCTCTCAAAATATGGTGAGGCAAAAACTAGTTTTTGCAAAAAAAAAGCGTCTTTTAGTATGTGACAGCTGCCAATCATAAAAACCCGATATAAATCTGGTATCACTGTAATCGCGCCAAGCCGAAGAATAAAGTCGTCCAGTAACTTATACCGCACAATCAATTGCGTAAAAAATAATTAAAACCAATTCTTCACCTGCTGTTGATTTGTTAATTCTGCTTCCCTAAACAACGCAGTAAGGCTCGGCGCACATTTATGCTGCGCTCTGCGCTGAGCGCTTACACCGGGATTTCCGTGTTTAAATCTCTGAAATTTGTGATTTAGACGGATATTCCCTGGTGAAAGATTCTCTGTGATGAGGCCCCTGTGATGAGGCAGATGCAGGGTCGGAATGGGGTGTCTGGGGCCCACAGAGGGAATTGACCCTAGGGGCCCACCCTACAGCTATATGCAAATACCTGTTAGCCATTATCCCTGTTATAGTGGAGCGTCGACTGTAAATCACAGGCGACTCCTGCACATCTACTGTGCACCACTATAAATGAGATGTACTATTCTGGTAATTTGCATTAAAGGGATCTTTGGTTAAAACAAGTTATCACCGATCCATGGGCTCCACAGGATCAGTGATAACTTATTGATTGTTTGGGTCCGAACATTGGAAAAACTCACCTATCGGAAGAATGGGGAAGTTTTATCCCTGACAGGACATGTTTATCCCCATATCCCCAGCTGCAGGTGGGATGTCTGACTGCAGTCTCATTCAGTCTCTTGGGGGCTTCCCAAAAAAAAAGACCAGTGCTCACAGCTAGTGTTGAGCGAGTAAGTTCTGCCCCGAGTATGCTCGGGCGAGCTCTGAGTATTTACAGCTGCTTGGTGATATGTTTGAATCGCTTCCGTGTGCATGATTTGCAACTGTTTGACAGCTTTATTTCATGTGAGGAATGTGTAAGAAATAGACATTCCTCCCATGTATTAAAACTGTCAAGCAGTCACAAATCATGCACATGGGAGCGATTCAAACATATCACCGTGTAGCTGTAAATACTCAGAGCTCGGCCCGAGCATACTCGGCGAAAGGGTTAATAGAACATACTTGCTCAACACTACTCACAGCCACTGAGGTAATGAATGGATCGGTGGCCGAGTTGCGATAAATGGCAACAAAAGTTCCACATTCTGCCAATTGGCTCCCAGCAGTCAGACCTCCACCAATCAATAACTTATCACTGATCCTGTGGAGAGGTGATTACTTGCTTTCACCGGAGAACCCCTGTAAGTGCATCTCTGCCACTGTGTTCCAAGTATTTAATCTCTAAGGTCACGGCCCCACTATCAGTATTTAGTCAGTATTTTATCTCAGGAGTGGGAGCCAAAATCAGGGGAGGAACAAATCAGAGAAAAGGTATAATAGAAACAAGTGCACCAATTCTGCATTTATCACCCACTCCTGGTTTTGGCTCCCACTCCTGAGAAAAAATACTGACCGAATACTGATAGTGTGGTTGTGGCCTAATGTAAAAAAAATTCTCCTAGTTAATATCAGCGAAAACAAATGACCACCATACACAACACAATCCACTATACCAAAACCAATAATACCACATACAAGGAACAAATACCGCCACACCATTACCAGACCACATATTACCACCACAGTGACCGAATAATACCAAATACAAGCAACAAATACCACGACACCATGACCAGACCACATATTACCACCACATAGTGACCAAATAATACCACATAAAAGGAATAAATACCACCACATCATGACCAGACTACATATTACCACCACATAGTGACCAAATACTACAATACTGATCATGAATACAAACCACAATACTAACAACACTGTTATTACCACCAGTGATGTTATACACCGGAGCCCTATATATAGTGTCAGTGTACAGGTAATACAGTGATCACCAGTGACATTATACACAGGAGATCTGAATATAGTGTCAGTGTACAGGTAATACAGTGATCACCAGTGACCTTATACATAGGAGCTCTGTATACAGTGTACAGGTAATATAGTGGTCACCAGTGACATACACAGGAGCTCTGTATATACTATATAGTGTATAGTGTAAGTGTACATGTAATACACGGACTCACCAGTGACTTATCTAGTTGAAGTACTTCATCTTTGCTTTTTTACTTCATCTAGCACAGCCCACCATCACTTCTTCCAGCCAGGACTCATCTCTACAGAAAATAACACACAGTTATCAATAAGTGATCTCTTCTAGAGCACATTTCATACTTTTTCCCTGACATCTACACTGTGCCAGATGAAGAAAAAAAGTGGCATAATGCCGCCCTGCACTGTAACAGGACCCCCCTTTTGTCCCCCTCCCCCATGGAAAACCATTTCCTAAAAAGTAAATTATATTACAAAGGTAATAATGTCCCTAATTGGACCCTAAAGTAATAATGTTCCCCACTTGCCACCATGAATAATGTATGTTCCCCAAACAGTAATTAAGTTCCTTAACCAGCCTGGCCCCATGTGTCCAGCCTGCCCCCCCATATATCAATCCAGGCCCCCATGTGTCCAGCCTGCTCCCACCATATATGAATCCAGGCCCCCATGTGTCCAGCCTGGCCAGCTCCCCACCATGTATCAATCCAGCCCCCATGTGTCCAGCCTGCTCACCCCCATATATAAATCCAGACCCCCATGTGTCCAGCCTGCTCCCCCCAAATACCAATCCAGGCCCCCAAGTGTCCAACCTGCTCCCCATATGTCAATCTAGGCCCCATGTGTCCAGCCTGCTCCCCCCATATATAAATCCAGACCCCCATGTGTCCAGCATGCTCCCTCCATATATCAATCCAGGCCCCCATGTATCCAGCTTGCTATGCCTTCATGTGTCCAGCCTGCTCCCCCCATATATCAATCCAGGCCCCCATGTGTCCAGTCTGCACTCCCTTCATGTGTCCAATTTGCTCCCCCCCATATATCAATCCAGGCCCTCATATGGCCAGACTGCTCACGCTTCATGTGTCCAGCCTGCTCCCCCTTCATGTGTCCAGCCTGCCCCCTTCTTGTGTCCAGCCTTCTCTCCCTTCATGTCTCCAGCCTGCTCCCCCCATACATCAATCCAGGCCCCCATGTGTCCAGCTTGCTGCACCCCATATATCAATCCAGGCCCCCACGTGTCCAGACTGCTCACGCTTCATGTGTCCATCCTGCTCCCCCTTCATGTGTCCAGCCTGCTCCCCCTTCATGTGTCCAGTCTGCCCCCCTTGATGTGTCCAACCTGCTCCCCCTTCATGTGTCCAGCCTGCTCCCCCTTCATGTGTCCAGCCTGCTTCCGCCTATATATCAATCCACGCCCCCATATGTCTATCCACGTCCCCTCTTCATGTGTCCAGCCTGGCCCCTCCATATACCTACACAGGCCCCCATATGTCCATCCAGGCCCCCCACCCCATATACCCATCCACGCCCCCCCATGTGTTCAGCCTACTCCCCCCAAATATCCATCCAGGCCCACATCCCATTTTGCATCCACACACATAAGGAAAAAAAATTCCTCTTACCTTCCCACGCTCCAGGTGCAGTGCAGTGTCCTCCTTTGCTTGGATCCAGCTCACATAGCAGAGGCCAGCGGCTGACTCGCATACTCCCATCGCAGCAGGTGCATGACAATGATGTCATATGCCGGCAGGTGAAGTGAGACACATAGCTTCAGCTGCTTCACTGGGACATGCGCCACGGTGGTTCAGGTAGTGAACGCTGCGTGCGCGCATCCATTCACATACTCTGCTTGCGCTTTTAAAGGGCCCGTGCCCCTAGAAACCGCAGACTTTTTTTTTTCTTTTCCTCCCCTCTCTCCTCTGCTGTAACGGCTGGGCCCACCGGGGATTTCCCAGATACCCCACCAGGCCAGTCCGGCCCTGGGCAGATGGACTGTGAACACCGTCTGACCTGTGATCCAGCGGTGTCAGTTTTTTAGGCATGCATAAAAGTGAAGTTGGCCATGGTTTTGTGTACTTCTGAAAAGAAGGACACAGCTGAACAGAGGCTAGATAGGAGTCAAGAGTAACACTGCTGCCTCATTATTTTGAATGGATCCCTTGGGGGTTAAGTCTGAATTACGTCACTCGAAAATTTAGATGGAAACCCCAATATAAGTGCTCAGCGTAGAGCGCTGGATAAATGCTTCCAAAACGTTATGTAAAATGTTCCCAATAAAAGCTTCAACTCAATAAACAAAAAAAGCAGGTCCCCACTCAGGTCCATCATCTGTTAACAGAAATATAGGGGGCTTCCACGTTACTGGTAGCTCAAAGGATTGGAAAAGTGAAATGCCCCTTGCCCCCCAAAAAAAATTCTGAAAATTCTGTGCTCCCAAATCCAAATGCCCCCCCTCCTTCTGAGCTCTACAGTGTGCCTAAACCACATTTAGGGTCCACATGTTTGGCATTTCTGTAGCGATGAGAGACCACCTCATTTAAGGGTACATGTCTCCAGAAGCATGAGCTGGGCACAACTATTGGTCACTACAACGTACTGGTCATTACAGCGGCAGTTTGTAATTTTCACTCAGCAACATCCACTGCTGCTTGTTTCTGGAAAAAACCCATGGAGTCAAAATCGTCACTACACCTGTAGATAAATTCCCAAAGGGGTATAATTTCCAAAATGGGGTCACTTCAGGTAGGTTTCTGCTTTTCTAGCACTTAGGAGCTCTGTATATGGAGTCCGCAAACTATTCTACAATAATTTGTTCTCCAAGAGTCAAATAGCGCTCTATCCCTCCCGAGTCTCGCTGTATGGCTAAGTGATACTGTACAGCCACATATGGAGTATTGCCACGTTCAGAAGAAATTGTGTCACACATTGCCCTGTGCCTGTGTGAAAATGTAAAATCTGGAGCTAAAACAATTTGTGGTAAAAATATAATTATTTTTTCTTCACCGCCCAATGGTATAAATTTCTGAGAGTCACATGTGGTGTCAATATGATCACTGCACCCCTAGATGAATTCATTGAGAGGTGTAGTTTGTAAAATGGGGTCACTTTTTGGGGGTTTATGCTGTTCTTTGACCTCAGGGGATCTCCCAGTGAGTCATATCACTTGCAAACCACAACAGTAAAATCTGCACTGTAATATGGCGCTCCTTCCCTTCTGAGCTTTGCACTGTGGCTGAAAAGTAGTTTTCAACCACTTATGGAGTATGAATATAGTCTAGAGAAATTGTGTAACATTTTCTCTTATTACCCCTTTTGAAAATTGCAAACTTGGGGTCAAAGCAACATTTCAGTGGAAAAAAATAGTAATATTTCATCATCTCAGCTCAATGTTATACAAGTTTGTGTATTGCCTGAGTGATAAAAATACTCAGTACTCCCCTAGATGAATTACTTGACAAGTTTAGTTTACAAATGAGGTCACCTTTGGGGGTTTCTGCTGTTTCGGCATGTCAAGGACTCTTCAAATGAGAAATGGTGTCTGTAACCTATCCCAGCAAAAAATAGCGTTCCTTACCTTTCAAGCCCTGCCATGCGCCAAAACAGTAGTTTTCTATTACATAAGGGGCATCAGTATACTCAGGAGGAATTGCACAACAAATTTTATGGCGCACTTTCTCCTGTTACCATTGTGAAAATGAAACATTTGGGGCTAAAATAATATTTTTGTGGGAAAAATGTGTTTTTTAATTTTCATGGCTCAGCATTCTAAAATTTTGTGAAGCCTATGAAGGTTTAAAGTGCTCACCACACATCTAGAAAAATTCCTTGAAGGGTCTAGTTTCTAAAATGGGGTGACTTGTGGGGGGTTTCCACTGTTTAGGCACATCAGGGGCCCTCCAAACGCGACATGGCGTCTGCTATCGATTCCAGCCAACTTTGCATTCCAGAACGCAAACGGTGCTCCTTCCTTTCTGAGCCCTGTTGTGTGCCCAAACAGTAGTTTTCCACCACATATGGGGTATCAGCGTACTCAGGAGAAATTTCACAACAAAATTGATGGTGCACTTTCTCCTGTTACCCTTGTAAAATTGAAAAATTTGGGGCTATAGTGACATTTTTGTGGGTAAAGGTAAAATGTTAATTTTTTCCTTGCACATTCCATTAACTTCTGTGAAGCACCTGAAGGGTTAATAATTTTCTTGAGTGTGGTTTTGACCACCTTGAGGGGAGCAGTTTAAAGAATGGTGTCACTTTTGGATATTTTCTGTCATATAGGCCCCTCAAAGTCACTTCAAATGTGATGTAGTCCATTAAAAAATGGTTTTGTAAATTTTGCTGGAAAAATTAGAAATTGATGATCAACTTTTAACCCTTCTAACTTCCTAACAAAAAAATTATGTTTCAAAAATTGTGCTGATGTAAAGTAGACATGTGGGAAATGCTATTTATTAACTATTTTATGTGATATAACTCTCTGGTTTAAGAGCATAAAAATTAAAAGTTTTAAAATTTTCAGAAATAAACTATCAAACTATCTATCAAACAAATTTTACCACTATCATGAAGTAGAATATGTCACGAAAAAAACAATCTCAGAATCACTGGAATATACTTAAGCATTCCAGAGTTATTACCTCAAAGTGACACTGGCCAGAATTGAAAAAATTGGCCTGGTCACGAAAGCGAAAACAGCCTCTGGTGCGAAAGGGTTAAGTAGTATAAAAAAAGAGAATATCTTATGTGTTTGATTTTAGTTTTCTGAAATACAGGTGGATTTATAAATAGATAACCAATATGTGTTTTTTTTTCCCAAATATTTTCACTATTCATTTTTCATTTTTAAACAGTTATTAAAGAACAGCTATATGAAAGACACAGACTTCCTTTCTGGATTTCCCATGAGGAGAATACAGCAAAGTATGTGCATTTTTGACAGCTGAAGTAAATATTAGTTGACAAAGAAATGTTACAGATTATTACAGCTACCGAGAATTTATGGAGTGTAATCCCCTAAACCTAAAGAACAGGGAGGGACAGAAGAAAAGCATACAGAACCTTATTTGTATCAGTTTATATAACATTGCTATTTTGCTTCTGGAAGTACAATAGAACAGTGACTGATTTGTCATCCCCCTACAGATATTGGGTTATTCTTTCATAATGTACACAGCGAAGATGAAGAGTGAGTATAATACCCATTTTAGATAGGAGAAATGTTTACCGACTGCCGATCACCTATGTATAAACTGATTACCAGTCATTTACTGGCCTATTTAAATGGGCAGAGGACTGTTCTACATTCAAATATTGATCATTAATTAGAGATGAGAGGATGTGACATGATTCAAATTCACCAAATTGCGCAGCGTTTGCAGGAAAATGTAATTCTCAGAGAAATTATTCTCCTTGAATTGAATGTTCCCTAATATGCTCTGGAGTCTCTCCAGACCCCCAAGTATAATAAACGTAACGTAACATGTAAAAAATAACAAAGAGCCTAATACTCACCTCACCGCTTACCTGTCGTAGCACTGCCGCTGACTCAGGTGTCCGCTGCCCACTTGTCCAGTCCTAAAGACCCATTTTTCCACAGTATCACCTCTTTACTTTAGATCATGACTTGAGGCCATGACTAGGCCTCAAAGGTCACAGCGTGTCATGACATCAAGAAGACCTGTTCTAGAGTGAAAACACAGGCGTGCGACTGTGGAAAGAAGAGAAGCGGACAAATAAGCACAAGAGGCAGTAGGGATGCCATGGTTTTTTTTCTTAATTGTTTGCTGTGCTTCTACAAATCAGTACTCAGCTGGACACCATTTTGCTCAATTCATGGAGGAACAAATTGCAAAAAATCTGTATAATTCAATTCCACTTGAAGAAATCTACCCATCTCTATCATTAATACAATCATTCTGTGTGCACAGAATATCATGTTTTGAGTAGCACATTCCCGGTTTATACAGGACAATGTGTTGCAATGATTACATGACACGTGAGCATTTTGCACTTTTGTAAGGTGATAGTCAAGAACGGGCATTCCTACCAATGCTCAATCACCAATTTGGCTTTTCTAAAGGGGCCATTATTCCATTAACCCCTTTACCCCCCAAGGCTGTTTGCACGTTAATAACCAGGCCAATTTATACAATTCTGACCAATTTCACTTTATGAGGTAATAACTCTGGAATGCTTCAATGGATCCCATTGACGTTTTTTTTCGAGACCAATTGTACTTCATAATAATCGTAAGGTTTATTTGATATGAGTTGGGTTTATGTGTGAAAAAATCTGAAATTTGGCAAAAAGTTTGAAAATTTCGCAATTTTCAAACTTTGAATTTCCATGCCTTTAAATCATAGAGATATGTCACACAAAATAGTTAATAAATAACATTTCCCACATGTCTATTTTACATCAGCACAATTTTGGATTTTTTTTTTTTTTTGTTAAGATGTTATAAGGGTTAAAAGTTGACCAGCGATGACAGAAAATACCCAAAAGTGACACCATTCTAAAAACTGCACCCCTCAAGGTGCTCAAAACCACATTCAAAAAGTTCATTAACCCTTCAAGTGCTTCACAGGAATTTTTGCAATGTGGAAGAAAACAATGAACATTTAAATTTTTTTCACAAACAAGCTACAATTTTTATTTTCGCAAGGGTAACAGGAAAAAATGGACCCAAATACATCTCTGGCTGCTATGGGCATAAAAGGGGACAAACTTATGGTGTGGCACCCATGCTCCCCTGACCTCAACCCCATTGAGTACCTCTGGAGCATCATCAAAAGGAGTGTCTATGATGGCGGGAGGCAGTTCACATCTAAGCAACAGCTCTGGGAGGGTATTCTGTCCTCATGTAAAACAATTGAAGCAGAAACCATGCAAAACCTGACAAATTCAATGGACGAGAGAGTTCAGAAGCTCCTTTTGAACAAGGGGTCCTATGTGCAAATGTAACATCACATAGAATAAAGTTTTGAGTTGAAAACTGTTTGATTTCAGTTTGTAATAACCTGCTAATGCTTATAATTTCAAAAATGACCATTTTTTTGTTCTTTATTAAAATGAAAAGGTTGAAAACTCTGCTGTGCATAATAATTTGGAACATGCATTTTGAGTGCAGTTTGAGTTTTTTATTTTTTAAAAAATATATTGTTATCATAGGCAGTTTGTACAAAAACCTTTCAATTGTACTCTAATAGTTATTTGACTGGAAAATTACAATGACTGCAATTCATATAGGTAATTTGGGAAAATCTGAGAAAATATTATTTGCATAATAATTTGGAACACAGTGTATTACGAACTGGGGTATGTGAACTTTTGATCAGGGTCATTTGGATGTTTTAGGTTGTCATTAAGATTGAAAAAGAAAAAAACACAGTAGTTTGACAATTAATGGCTTCACCCAACCAATAACTATGAGTGGAGAAAAAGTTTTTTGTTATCATTCATAGTCTCTGAAACAAGGCCAAGAAAGGAAAAATCCTGCCGAAGTATGTAAACTTTTGAGCACAACTGTATATATATATTTTTTTAAAATATTTTTACAACTTTTTTTTACTATTTTTTTCACTTTTTTTTTTAGTTAGTCCCACTATGGGACTTTCATTTTCTGCAGTCTGATCGCAGTTATAATGTATAGCAGTACAGGATCACTGCTATACATTATAACCTGTCAGTGCTGCAGTCACTAGTTACATTTTACTGCACAAAGTAACTTGCTGGTGCCTGGTGACCCGAATGTCGTTGGGTCACCATGGCAACGATCGGGACCCCTTGCTAGCGGCGCGGAGTCTCCTATCAAAGAGCAGAGGGGCTTTTGTCCCTCTGCTCGCTTACAGCATTTAGTGGGTTAAAGTGCCGGGAGCGGTGTGGGCACAGCTCCTGGCATTGAGTGCCAGGTGTCAGCTGTTAGAATCAGCTGACACCCGGCAGTGATCGCGCACGCACAGCCTGTGTGCGGGCGCAATTGCTATGACGTAATAATACTTACCTGATCCATAAAGCCCAGGGCACAGGGCGTATTATTACACTTCACGTCAGAAAGGGGTTAAGCCTGATCATCAATATTTCATTTTTTTTAAATAAAGCCTCTCACCAAATTTTTCATGTTGCACTGGACGCACAATGTAATAGTGGCTGCAGAGCGGAATAAAACATGTTGTTTTTTCTTAGAAGCTAAAATGTGCCCATCTGAAACTGGCGCTATTTTACCATTAGCCATAAAATTACAAAGAAAAGTTTTCTCCTTTTTTATAAGTTGACAACTGAATTTCATAGTCATGACCACTGTAGATGAAGAACAACCAGTTTGCCTTTATTTTTTTATAATTTCTTTTTATCCAGTACATATAATATACAATTAAACTCTAATATTAACCCCTTAAGCCCCGCGGGTGGTTTGCACGTTAATGACCGGGCCAATTTTTACAATTCTGACCACTGTCACTTTATGAGGTAATTACTCTCGAACGCTTCAACGGATCCCCCTGATTCTGAGATTGTTTTTTCGTGACATATTGTACTTCATGATTGTGGAAAAATTTCTTCGATATCACTTGCGTTTATTTGTGAAAAAAACGGAAATTTGGCGAAAATTTTGAAAATTTTGCAATTTTCAAAATTTGAATTTTTAAGCCCTGAAATCAGAGCGATATGTCACACAAAAGAGTTAATAAATAACATTTCCCACATGTCTACTTTACATCAGCACAATTTTGGAACCAAAATTTTTTTTTGTTAGGGAGCTATAAGGGTTAAAAGTTGACCAGCGATTTCTCATTTTTCCAACAAAATTTACAAAACCATTTTTTTAGGGACCACATCACATTTGAAGTCACTTTGAGAGGTCTTTATGACAGAAAATACCCAAAAGTGACACCATTCTAAAAACTGCACCCCTCAAGGTGCTCAAAACCACATTCAAGAACTTTATTAACCCTTCAGGTGCTTCACAGGAATTTTTTGAATGTGGAAGAAAAAAATGAACATTTAACTTTTTTCACAAAAATGTTAATTTAGACCCAATTTTTTTTATTTTCACAGGGGTAACAAGAAAAAATGGACCCCAAAATTTGTTGTGCAATTTCCCCTGGGCACGCAGATACCCAATATTTGGGGAAAAAATACTGTTTGGGCGCACGGCAGGGCTCGGAAGGGAAGGAGCGCTATTTGACTTTTTGATTGTAAAATTTGCTTGAATAATTAGCGGACGCCATGTTGTGTTTGGAGAGCCCATGTGTGCCCAAACTTTTGAGCTCCCCCACAAGTGACCCCATTTTGGAAACTAGACCCCCCAAGGCACCTTTCTAGATGCATAGTGAGCACTTGGAACCCCCAGGTGCTTCACAAATTGATTCGTAACAATGAAAAAGTGAAAAAAAAAAACACTTTTTCATTTTTATGAATCAATTTGTGAAGCACCTGAGGGTTCCAAGTGCTCACAATGCATCTAGATAGGTGCCTTGGGGGGTCTAGTTTCCAAAATGGGGTCACTTGTGGGGGAGCTCCAATGTTTGGGCACACAGCGGCTCTCCAAACGCAACATGGTGTCGCTAACAATTTGAGCCGATTTTCCGTTAAATTTGTTAGAGGACACCATGTTGCATTTAGAGAGTCCCTGTGTGCCCAAACATTGGAGCTCCCCCACAAGTGACCCCATTTTGGAAACTAGACCCCCCAAGGCACCTATCTAGATGCATAGTGAGCACTTGGAACCCCCAGGTGCTTCACAAATTGATTCGTAACAATGAAAAAGTGAAAAAAAAAACACTTTTTCATTTGTATGAATCAATTTGTGAAGCACCTGAGGGTTCCAAGTGCTCACTATGCATCTAGATAGGTGCCTTGGGTGGTCTAGTTTCCAAAATGGGGTCACTTGTGGGGGAGCTCCAATATTTGGGCACACAGCGGCTCTCTAAATGCAACATGGTGTCCGCTAACAAATTTAACGCAAAATTGGCTCAAATTGTTAGCGACACCATGTTGCGTTTGGAGAGCTGCTGTGTGCCCAAACATTGGAGCTCCCCCACAAGTGACCCCATTTTGGAAACTAGACCCCCCAAGGCACCTTTCTAGATGCATAGTGAGCACTTGGAACCCCCAGGTGCTTCACAAATTGATTCGTAACAATGAAAAAGTGAAAAAAAAAACACTTTTTCATTTTTACGAATCAATTTGTGAAGCACCTAGGGGTTCCAAGTGCTCACTATGCATCTAGATAGGTGCCTTGGGGGGTCTAGTTTCCAAAATGGGGTCACTTGTGGGGGAGCTCCAATGTTTGGGCACACAGGGACTCTCTAAATGCAACATGGTATCCGCTAACAAATTGAATGGAAAATCGGCTCAAATTGTTAGCGGACGCCACATTGCGTTTGGAGAGCCCCTCTGTGCCCAAACTTTGGAGCTCCCCCACAAGTGACCCCATTTTGGAAACTAGACCCCCCAAGGCACCTTTCTAGATGCATAGTGAGCACTTGGAACCCCCAGGTGCTTCACAAATTGATTCGTAATAATGAAAAAGTGAAAAAAAAAAACACTTTTTCATTTTTACGAATTAATTTGTGAAGCACCTAGGGGTTCCAAGTGCTCACTATGCATCTAGACAGGTGCCTTGGGGGGTCTAGTTTCCAAAATGGGGTCACTTGTGGGGGAGCTCCAATGTTTGGGCACACAGGGACTCTCCAAATGCAACATGATATCCGCTAACAATTTGAGCCGACAATTTGTTAGCGGATATCATGTTGCATTTGGAGAGTCCCTGTGTGCCCAAACATTGGAGCTCCCCCACAAGTGACCCCATTTTGGAAACTAGACCCCCCAAGGCACCTATCTAGATTCATAGTGAGCACTTGGAACCCCAGGTGCTTCACAAATTGATTCATAAAAATGAAAAAGTGTTTTTTTTTTTCACTTTTTCATTTTTACGAATCAATTTGTGAAGCACCTGGGGGTTCCAAGTGCTCACTATGCATCTAGAAAGGTGCCTTGGGGGGTCTAGTTTCCAAAATGGGGTCACTTGTGGGGGAGCTCCAAAGTTTGGGCACAGAGGGGCTCTCCAAACGCAATGTGGTGTCCGCTAACAATTTGAGCCGATTTTCCATTCAATTTGTTAGCGGATACCATGTTGCATTTAGAGAGTCCCTGTGTGCCCAAACATTGGAGCTCCCCCACAAGTGACCCCATTTTGGAAACTAGACCCCCCAAGGCACCTATCTAGATTCATAGTGAGCACTTGGAACCCCAGGTGCTTCACAAATTGATTCATAAAAATGAAAAAGTGTTTTATTTTCACTTTTTCATTTTTACGAATCAATTTGTGAAGCACCTGGGGGTTCTAAGTGCTCACTATGCATCTAGATAGGTGCCTTGGGGGGTCTAGTTTCCAAAATGGGGTCACTTGTGGGGGAGCTCCAATGTTTGGGCACACAGGGGCTCTCCAAACGCAACATGGCGTCCGCTAACAATTTGAGCCGATTTTCCATTCAATTTGTTAGCGGACACCATGTCGCGTTTGGAGAGCCCGTGATGTGCCTAAACAGTGGAGCTCCCCCACAAGTGTTCCCATTTTGGAAACTATACCCCTCAAAGATTTTATTAAGGTGTATAGTGAACATTTTGAACCCAGAGGTACGGCACATTATTTGTTTACATTAGGTCATCATATTGAATAAGTTTTCATTATTCTTGAGCGCAAGTGCTCGCTACTTGAGTTTGCATCGGGTACTCAGGTATGCACCATGTACAGCGTGTGCTCGAGTGACATGCTCGAGTCCCTGCTCCGCATGTTTCACGGTTATTAGACACCCAAAAAAAAACATGCGGGGATCGCTCGTGCATGGCAGGCAATCCCCGTAAAGTTTTTTGGCCGCGAAGCATATGGGGCAGAGACTCGAGCATGTCACTCAAATACCCACGATACTAAATGCATACCAGAGCACCCGATGCAAACTCAAGTAGCGAGCACTTGCTCTCAACACTAGTCGCCATATCGTCATCTTTTTTTCTTACTTTTGAAAAAAATCCCAACCCCAGCCCTAACCCTAGCACAACCCTAGCCCCAACACAACCCTAGCCCCAGCACAACCCTAGCCCCAAACCCAGCCCTAACCCTAGCCCAATCCTAACTCAAGAGTTTATTTTTGACGCCGTTCCTTGTGCGGTATAAGTGATTAGACGACTTTATTCTTCGGGTCGGTGTGATTACAGCAATGCCAGAATCATATGGGGTTTTTATGACTGACAGCTGTCACACACTAAAAGACGCATTTTTTGTAAAATCTAGTTTTTGCATCGCCATATTTTGAGAGCTATAATTTTTCCAGATTTTGGCAGACAGTCATGTGATGGCTCGTTTTTTGCGGGATGACTTGACGTTGTTATTGGTGCCATTTTCAGGCACGTGACATTTTTTGATCGCTTTCTATTCCGATTTTTGGGAGGCAGAATAAACAAAAACCAACAATTCAGGAATTATTATTTATTTATTTTTTTTTATTCTGTTCCGCGTGTGGTAAAATTGATGAGGCAGCTTTACTCTTCGGGTCAGTACGTTTACAGCGGTACCACATTTGTATCATTTTTCTATGTTTTGGCGCTTATACACAATAAAAGCTATTTTATAGAAAAAAATATTTTTTAGTATCGCTTTATTCTGAGAGCTATAACTTTTTTATTTTTCGGCTGATGGAGCTATATGGTGACTTGTTTTTTGCGGGACGAGATGACGTTTTCAGTGGTATCATTTTTATTTATATGCGTCTTTTTGATCGCGTGTTATTCCACTTTTTGTTTGGCGGTATGGTGATAAAGCATTGTTTTTTGCTTGTTTTTTTTTTTTTTTTTTTTTACCGTGTTCACTGAAGGGGTTAACTAGTGGGACAGTTTTATAGGTCAGGTTGTTCCGGACGTGGCGATACCAAATATGTGTACTTTTATTGTTTTTTTTTTATTTTTTTTATAATAATATTTATTGATGGGTACATTATATTTTTATTTTTGGTGTATTATTTTTTTTATTTTTTTATATTTTTGCACATTTTTTTTTTTTTTTTTTTCCACTTTCACACAGTTTATACACTTTATTACTTTGTCCCACTCTGGGACTTTCACTTTTTTTTTTCTGATCGCCTGCATGGCACAGGAATGGAGCACCATCCCTATGCCATGAAGGCTGTCAGAAGTGCACAGTGTGAAGATTGCTTGGAGATGCACTGCGCATGTCCAAGCAATCTTCCTGCTCTCTGGTGACCCGGATGTTGTCATGACGACATCGGGTCGTCATGGCAACACCCGGGAAGCCTTTGCAGACTGCGCTGGAAGCCGGAAGAGGAGGTGAGTATCGCCGATCACCTCCCCTTGCCCCCGCAATGCCGCGATCGACTTCGATCGACTTCGATCGCAGCATCGCGGGGGTTAATGTGCTGGGAGCGGTGCGTGACCGCTCCCTGCACATAGTACCGGGTGTCAGCTGTGACAATCAGCTGACACCCGGCGGCGATCGCGCCCGCACAGCCTGTGTGCGCGCGCGATCGCGATGACGTACTAATACGGGTCTGGCTCTTAAGTCCCAGGGCACAGACGCGCATTAGTACGTCAGATGTTATTAAGGGGTTAAAGAAGTATAGATATATTTTTCAGTGCTTCATGAAGAATGAAGAGCTGCCCTTCATTTTTTTTCAACTTTTGAAGGAACTGTTACTCCCATTAAAGGTCAGCTGAAAACAGGTCATATTCTGCCAGTTAAAGGTAAGTGCTTTATTGCTCACTCAAATTAGATCAGAGCTAATGGCTGAAAAGAAGTAACTAGCTCTAGATGGACTAAATAACCTGTGAACTTGAAATTTCTTCATTTCTGTTAACAAAAATATATGAAAGAATATTTTTTATGCATCACTTTTTAAAAAAAAATAAGTGAAAGCTATACAGGTATATGACAAGATATGATAACACAAAATGATGTATTACAAATGATCAGATAACAGATAAAAATCCCCAAATTGCTCAAGTATTGTATAAAAGTAGACATTCTTCAAGTTTTAACCCCTTCACCCACCAGCCTGTTTTCACCTTCCTGACCAGGCCAAATTTTACAATTGTGACCAGTGTCACTTTATGTGGTAATAACTCTGAAACGCTTCAACAAATCCCAGTGATTCTGAGAATGTTTTTTCGTGACACATTGTACGTAAATTACACATAATGGTAAAATTAGTTTAAAATGACTATTTGTGAAAATACTGGAAATTTTGAGAAAATTTGGGAATTTTAATTTTTATGCCCTTAAACCATAGTTGTGTCACACAAACTAGTTAATAAATAACATTTACCACATGTCTACTTTACATCTGCATCAGTTTTAAACATAATTTTATTTTTGTTAGGAAGTTAGATGGATTAAAAGTTGATCAGAAATTTCTAATTTTTCCAGCAAAATTGACAAAATCATTTTCTTTAGGGTCCACAACCCATTTGAAGTGACTTTGAGAGGACTATGACACAGAAAATACCCAAAAGTGATACAATTCGAAAACTTGCACCCCTCAAAGTTCTCAACACCACATTCAATAAGTTTATTAACCCTTCAAGTACTTCACAGGAATTAAAGCAATGTGGAAGGAAAAAATAAATGTTTTACCTTTTTCACAAAAATTATATTTAGGCCCAAATTTTTTATTTTCACAAAAATAACAAGAGAAAATGGACCCAAAAATTTGTTGCGCCGTGTTACATTGGCAGAGCCCCTGAGGTGCCAGAACAGCATTACCCTCCCCCTCCATAAGTGACCTCATTTTACAAACTACACCCCCCAATGAATTTATCTACTGGTGCAGAGCATGTTGACACCACATGTACCTCACAGAATTTTTTACTATTGGGTGGTGAAGAAAGAATAATTACATTTTTACCACTAAAATGTTGTTGTAGCACCAGGTTTTTAATTTTTATAAGGGCTAAGAGGAAAAAATGGACCTCTTAGTTTGTTGTGCAATATCTCCTGAGTGGGCCAATACCCTACATGCAATCAGGAACTACTTTTCAGGTACAGTGGAAAGCTCAGAAGGGAGGAGCACCATATTATAGTGCTGATTTTACTGTTATGGTTTGCGGGTGCCATAACCCACTGGAAGAGCCCCTGAGGCGCCAGAACAGCAGAATCCCCAATACGTGACCCCATTTTACAAACTAATTTTACAAACTACACCTCTCAATGAGTTCATTTAGGGGTGCAGTGATCATATTGACACCACAGGTATGTCACAGAATTTTATACCATTGTAAAAAAAAAAAAAAATGTTACCACAAAAATTTTGTTTTAGCTCCAGATTTTACATCTTCACACGGGCAAATGGGTAAAAATCTGACCATAATTTGTCACACAATTTCTGATGAACGTAGAAATACCCCATATGTGGCTGTACAGTATGGCTTAGCCACACGGCGAGACTCGGGAGGTACGGAGCGCTATTTTCCTCCTGAAGTGCAGATTTTCCTAGAATAGTTTGAGGACTCCATATACAGAGCCCCTATGTGCTAGAAAAGCAGAATATCCCCTCAAGTGACCCCATTTTGGAAATTATACCCCTTTGGGAATTAATCTACAGGTGTTGTGATGATTTGACTCCATGGGTACAAGCAGCAGTGGATGTTGCTGAGCAAGAATTGATAAATCTGCTATTCTATTTCAAGTACATTATGTCCAGCTCGTGCTTCTTCAGACATGCACCCCTAAACTAGGCGAGCTCTTATCAGTACAGAAATACCAATGTGGACGTTAAATGTGGTTTAGGCACACTTGGGGCTCAGAAGGGAGAGGGGCATTTGGATTTGACAGCGCAGAATTTGCAGAATTTATTTTGGGGTGCTAGGAGCCATTTAGCTTTTCCAGAGCCTTTGTCTTACCAGTAACATGGAAGCCCCCTATAATTCTGTTAACAGGTGACAGACCTTAATTGGGACTTGCTTTTTTGTGGATTGATTTGAAGCTTTTATTGGGAACATTTTACATAACATTTTGGATCACGTTTATCCTGTGCTCTACGATGCGCACTTACATTGGGGTTTCCATCCTAATTTCTAAGTGACGTGATTTAGATGAAATCCCCAAGGGATCCATTCAGTATAATTTATTTTTCCGCTGATGGAGATGTAAGGCAGCTTGTTTTTTGCAGGACAAGATGACGTTTGCAGATATAGCATTGCTATATCTATTGCTAAAAGCATAGTTTTTTCTTCATTTTTTTTTCACGGTGTTCACTGAAGGGGTTAACTAGTGTGACAATTTTATAGGTCAGGTCTTTCTGGATGTGGCAGTATCAAACGTGTACTTTTTTTGTTTATTCTTATTTATTTTTTTATTTTTTTACATAAAATTACGTATTTATGGGTATAATTTATTATTATTTTGTTGTTTTTTTTTACATTTTTACAATTTTTTCTTTTACTTCGTCCCTCTATAGGACTTAAACTTTTAGCACTGTGATCGCTGATATAATGCACTGCAATGTACCAGCATTGCAATGTTTATACCTTTCAGTACTGCTCTGACAGAAGCCTCTTAGACAATGCTCTGAGCATGGTTTAATAGGCTTTCCATAGCCTGGTGACTCGGATGTCATCATGACGACCTTGGGTCAACATGGAAATGATCGGGACCTCTTAAAGACGTCACAGGGGACCCGATCGGAGGGGAGAGGGAGCCCCTACCTCTCCCTGCCTTCTAAATGCTGCGATCACTATCAATTGCAGCATTTAGGGGATTAAATGGTCCGGGGCAGTGCAGGCAGGTGTTAGCTTTCATGTAAGCTGAACTACCGGCGGCGATCGTGCGTGCACAGCTCCTGTGCTCACAAAATCGCCAGGATGTATCCAAATGTCCTAGGTCGAGAAACCCTTCCCAGCCAAGACTGATGAATACATCCAAGGTTGTGAAAGGGTTAATCTCTTCTAGTCACAAAGCTGTAGCTGATCAGGTCATTCTTTTATAAACCAGACTCAGGAATATAAAAGTGGCATTAAAGGGAATCTGTCAGCAGGTTTTTGCTATGTAAACTGAGGAGAATATGCTTTAGAGGTTAAAACACAGATTTCAGTGATGCTTCTCTTATCAAGCGCTGTGCTGTTGTTTACTTGTAATGATTGTTTTAGCACCAGGAGCTTATCATTGCTGGACTACAGCAGCATATGCCTGGTAGTCCAACTCCACCCCTTCCAGTGATGAGCAGCTCACTGTTTATAGTTATGTACATACAGAGCCTGGTGTGGGCGAGGTTAGCTTTCTCAGCTCTGCTTCAATACTAAATCTAAAAATTCTGATTGGATCAGAATGGCTACACCCAGTAATCTAAGTGATACATCATTGGATTCAGCTTCTCTTTGCCTACATCAGGCTGCTCTCAGATGAGGTATAAAACACCTGCTGACAGATTCCCTTTAAAAACATAATTTTCTCACTTTAACTGCAGTTACTGACATCTGTATGGTTGCAAGAGTTGAGAAGTACTTAAACTTTTGAATAGGTTAGTGCTAAAAGAAACATTGTAGTCAAGCTTCAGGATTTATACTCACAGCTGTAGTTTACTGTGCTGTAGGTGCAATCATTAAGAAGAGATAAAAAAAAAACTAATGCTACATTCCCATGATGAATATTTGGTGATTTTTTTAATGTTGCAGAATTTCTCCCCTACTTGGTAAATCAGGTTATTTGCAATTTTGATTTGTTTTTATTGTTTGTTTTTTTGTCCCTTTTTTGAATGTCATCTTTTAAATAAAATAGACAAGGTATAACCTGTGCTGATAGTGTGGGGCTCGACGTTTAAGAATCAAGAAGTAGGTTAAAATATTATATAATTTATTGAAGAATCTCATAAAATTAAAGACAAAAAAACTTAGGTGCCAATTTCTTTGGGTAGAAGATTGGTTCCTGTTGTTTTAGATAAATCTCGTAGGGAGTGTGGAAGGGTGGCCCATGAGTGGGATGAATTTCTTCTGTGGAAAAAAAGCGGGGTGGATTAATTGAGTAAGCTGGTGAGGGTTGGGTTTTACCTCCCAGTATAGGGATGGTTTAACGGGTACCTGGAGTAGTGGTATCCTGGATTTAAGTTGAGAGTTCGTGAGGTTTAGGCAGTTTGTAAGAGGATCACTGAGAATGAAATAAAGAGATAATAGTCACGGGTCTAGTTTCTGATAGGTGTCCCTTCTTGAGGGTATTTACCTTAGACTTGGGGGGCGAAGACCTGGTGTCTCTAGAAAACGGTGTCTGTATGCAGAGGTGTATCTAGGTCTTCTAGCAGCCGGGGCAAGAATTCAGTTTGGCGCCCCCCCCTGCGCTACTTCCCCAGCACATATGCGATTTACACACTAAGGCAACGGCCTCTATCAGTAATTAGTCAGTGTTTGGTCAGTATTTTTTCTCAGGAGTGGGAGCCAAAACCAGGAGTGGGTGATAAATGCAGAATTCATGACTTGTTTCTACACTGCTATAAAAAAATAAAGGGAACACTCAAATAACTCATCCTAGATCTGAATGAATGAAATATTCTCATTGAATACTTTGTTCTATACAAAGTTGAATGTGCTGACAACAAAATCACACAAAAATCATCAATGGAAATCAAATTTATTAACCAATGGAGGCCTGGATTTGGAGTCACCCCCAAAATTAAAGTGGAGAAACACACTACAGGCTGATCCAACTTTGATGCAATGTCCTTAAAACAAGTCAAAATGAGGCTCAGTATTGTGTGTGGCCTCCATGTGCCTGTATGACCTCCCTACAACGCCTGGACATTCTCCTGATGAGGTTGCGGATGGTCTCCTATGGGATCTCCTCCCTGACCTGGACTAAAGCATCCGCCAACTCCTGGACAGTCTGTGGTGGATGGAGAGAGACATGATGTCCCAGATGTGCTCAATCGGATTCAGGTCTGGGGAACAGGCGGGCCAGTCCATAGCTTCAATGCCTTCATCTTGCAGGAAGTGCTGACACACTCAGGCCACAAGAGGTCTGGCATTGTCCTGCATTAGGAGGAACCCAGTGCCAACCACTGTTTTAGATAAATCTCATAGGGAGTGTGGAAGAGTGGTCCATGAGTGGGATGAATTTCTTCTATGGAAAAAAAAGGGGGGTGAATTAATTGAGTAAGCTGGTGAGGGTTGGGTTTTACCTCCCAGTATAGGGATGGTTTAATGGGTACCTGGAGTAGTGGTATCCTGGATTTAAGTTGAGAGTTTGTAGGGTCTAGGCAGTTTGTAGGTGGATCACTGAGAATTAAATGAAGAGAGTTAGCTTAATACTCACGGGTCTAGGTTATGATAGGTGTCCCTCCCATACTTGGGGGGTGAAGACCTGGTGTCTCTAGAAAATGGTGTTTGCATGGGTAGGGCAGAGCGGGTATTGGGTGTGGTGTACACCTAGAACGGAGGAGGGATAGTCAATAAATACTATAGTATTAATAGTATAGTGAAATGGTTGGGTTCATTGAACCTTAGGTACACTAACCTAGGTGGTATATAATTGTGATATATACCCTTGTTGCCACAGGCGTGCAGCCGGGTGGAAGGGTGTGAGGCGGGCGGCAGTTATAATAAGGCTGTCTCTTGTTGGAGATGGATTGCACCCAGGTTGGTTTATCTGTGGTCTGTGAAGATTAGAACATTAGTAGTCAGCGGCTGGAGGTTTACCCCTGGTTGCCGTGGTGGGTTAAAACTGGAAGTCAATAATCTAAGATGTCAATAATCTAAGATGGAAACAGACCTTGCTTGTGCTCCGGACAATCGTACACACTAGGTGGTACCTTTAGCCGACAGTGTTCCTCCAGAGAGGATGGTGTGTAGATTCCTGGT
Source organism: Phyllobates terribilis (assembly GCF_046119375.1). Lineage (NCBI taxonomy): Eukaryota > Metazoa > Chordata > Amphibia > Anura > Dendrobatidae > Phyllobates > Phyllobates terribilis. The sequence goes on along the minus strand of NW_027362771.1, from coordinate 203,067,420 downwards.
AGTCTAATCATGCGGGGGACTCACCATTACGTCACAACTATGGCAGCTGTAAAGAGAGCAACCTGTACGGAGTCCCGGCTGACTATTGAGAGGAATAATGTGAGGAGACAGTATGGGGGAAGAAAAGTGTGAGTGGGAACAGAATAGAGACTGAGTAGTGGGTGGGCAATAGCATGGGGGGACAGTGTAAGGTCACAGCCAGGAGGCAAAGTGTGATGAGGGGGCACAGTATGGTGACTGAGCCCTATAGGGGGACACAGTGTGAGGACAGTGTGAAGAGGGGGCCAAGTATGGAAAGGAGAGGGCAGTGTGGAGGGCATGTACCATAAGACAGACAGTGTGGGGGTGATATTTTGTGCCCGGAATATAGTGAGGGGCAATTATTTATTCAGGGGCTCAGCGTAGGGCAGATATTTTTATTCAGGGGCATTATAATGACTCTGCTATCTTTCAGGGCATCGTGTGAAGATGTTCTGCAGAAGACCGGAGAAGATGGAAGTCTGTAGAGACGGTTGTGAATGAGAAAACTCATCATGGCGTCTAAGCAAGAGCAAGAAAAGAAAGAGAACGACTCCAGAGACAGTGTCATCTATAAGGTACCTGGATTTAAATGTTTTTTATGAAGCTGACATTTTTTTTTTTATTTATGTGACTACAGACTTCTGAATTCTCACAGTGCGCATGCACACTGTCCGGATTCTCTCGTGCCAGAAATTTGTATACATGCATTCACGTGCTGACTAGACATGCGTGGCCTCACTCAAAGAAAATGAATTGAGGGAGGCCGGACACGTCTAGTCAGAATGTGGCCAGAAGTATACAAATCGCATACTTGTGGTGACATGACCATCCACTGTAAGGGACCACAGCAAGGGAGAATCCTAAATGTGTGCAGTGCATGCACTGTGAGAATTCAGAAGCCTGCAGTCACACACAGTGACTGCAGACTTTCATCTCAAACCTGGACGAGCCCATTAATTATAAAATTAAGCCTTGTAGGCAATCCTGACAGCGTGTAAGTAATATCCTCACTGTCAGGATTCAGCTCTGCTTGCAGGTTCCATCAGTCATCACATGGCCACTTCACTCACATGCGATTTTCATACTTACGGTCACGTGACAGCGAGCTTTTCTTCCTGCTTCTCTCGGAGAGAATTAGAAATAGAAGCTCATCAGCATGTGACTAAGGCTACAGCCCCCACTATCAGTATTTGGTCAATATTCGGTCAGTATTTTATCTCAGGAGTGGGAGACAAAACCAGGTGAGGAACAATCAGAGGAAAGGTATAATGCACTGCTCAAAAAAATAAAGGGAACACTTAAACAACAGAATATAACTCCAAGCACATCAAACTTCTGTGAAATCAAACTGTCCACTTAGGAAGCAACACTGAATGACAATCAATTTCACATGCTGTTGTGCAAATGGAATAGACAATAGATGGAAATTATTGGCAATTATCAAGACACACTCAATAAAGGAGTGGTTCTGCAAGTGGGGACCACAGACCACATCTCAGTACCAATGTTTTCTGGCTGATGTTTTGGTCACTTTTGAATGTTGGTTGTGCTTTCACACTCGTGGTAGCATGAGACTGACTCTACAACCCACAGAAGTTGCTCAGGTAGTGCAGCTCATCCAAGATGGCACATCAATGCGAGCTGTGGCAAAGAGGTTTGCTGTGTGCGTCAGCATAGTGTCCAGAGGCTGGAGGCACTCCCAGGAGACAGGCCAGTACACCAGAAGACGTGGAGGGGGGCGTAGGAGGGCAACAACCCAGCAGCAGGACCGCTACCTCCGCCTTTGTGCAAGGAGGAACAGGAGGAGCACTGCCAGAGCCCTGCAAAATGATCTCCAGCAGGCCACAAATGTGCATGTGTCTGCACAAACGGTTAGAAACCGACTCCATGAGGGTGGTATGAGGGCCCGACGTCCACAGATGGGGTTTATGCTCACAGCCCAACACCGTGCAGGACGCTTGGCATTTGCCACAGAACACCAGGATTGGCAAAGTCGCCACTGGCGCCCTGTGCTCTTCACAGATGAAAGCAGGTTCACACTGAGCACATGTGACAGACGTGACAGAGTCTGGAGATGCAGTGGAGAGCGATCTGCTGCCTGCAACATCCTTCAGCAAGACCGGTTGGGCAGTGGGTCAGTAATGGTGTAGGGTGGCATTTCTTTGGAGGGTCGCACAGCCCTCCATGTGTTCGCCAGAGGTAGCCTGACTGCCATTAGGTACCGAGATGAGATCCTCAGACCCCTTGTGAGACCATATGCTGGTGCGGTTGGCCCTGGGTTCCTCCTAATGCAGGACAATGCCAGACCTCATGTGGCCGGAGTGTGTCAGCACTTCCTGCAAGATGAAAGCATTGAAGCTATGGACTGGCCCGCCCGTTCCCCAGACCTGAATCCGATTGAGCACATCTGGGACATCATGTCTCTCTCCATCCACCACAGAGTGTCCAGGAGTTGACGGATGCTTTAGTCCAGGTCTGGGAGGAGATTCCATAGGAGACCATCCGCAACCTCATCAGGAGTATGTCCAGGCGTTGTAGGGAGGTCATACAGGCACATGGAGGCCACACACAATACTGAGCCTCATTTTGACTTGTTTTAAGGACATTGCATCAAAGTTGGATCAGCCTGTAGTGTGTTTTTCCACTTTAATTTTGGGGGTGACTCCAAATCCAGGCCTCCATTGGTTAATAAATTTGATTTCCATTGATGATTTTTGTGTGATTTTGTTGTCAGCACATTCAACTTTGTATAGAACAAAGTATTCAATGAGAATATTTCATTCATTCAGATCTAGGATGAGTTATTTGAGTGTTCCCTTTATTTTTTTGAGCAGTGTAGAAACAAGTCACGAATTCTGCATTTATCACCCACTCCTGGTTTTGGCTCCCACTCCTGAGAAAAAATACTGACCAAACACTGACTAATTACTGATAGTGAGGCCGTGGCCTTAGTGTGTAAATCGCATATGTGCTGGGGAAGTAGCGCAGAGTGGGGGGCGCCAAACTGAATTCTTGCCCCAGGTGCTAGAAGACCTAGATACACCTCTGCATACAGACACCGTTTTCTAGAGACACCAGGTCTTCGCCTCCCAAGTATAAGGTAAATACCCTCAAGAAGGGACACCTATCAGAACCTAGACCCGTGACTATTATCTCTTTATTTAATTCTCAGTGATCCAACTACAAACTGGCTAAACCTCACGAACTCTCAACTTAAATCCAGGATACCACTACTCCAGGTACCCGTTAAACCATCCCTATACTGGGAGGTAAAACCCAACCCTCACCGCTTTTTTTCCACAGAAGAAATTCATCCCACTCATGGGCCACCCTTCCACACTCCCTACGAGATTTATCTAAAACAACAGGAACCTTTTAAGACACGTTGGAACCAATCTTCTACCCAAAGAAATTGGCACCTAAGTTTTTGTCTTTAATTTTATGAGATTCTTCAATAAATTATATAATATTTTAACCTACTTCTTGATTCTTAAACATCGAGCCCCACACTATCAGCACAGGTTATACCTTTTCGCCTTTTTTCCAGCAGTATATGGTTACTGCTACTAACAGCCGCAGATTGGGTGGGTAAACCTACCAGCGCCATACTCTTTACCTTTCTATCTTTTAAATAAAGCTGCTTGATTTTTGATACTTCCTGGTACTTGGTTTGGATAAAAATTTAATGACACAGTCCTTTGTGTACTTCATGCGAAAACAAGCTAAAAATACATATTCGTTTTTTAATTGAGGTTTTCCACAATAAATTCAATTCTATGGGGAAAATCTGCACATACAACTCAGCGTACTTGCAGCAGAAATTGGCATGTTGTGAATTTCTAAAATCAAGGTCAGTTTATGCACACAAAAAAAGCACAGTGGGCATGAGATTTCTATAAATCCCTCCCACTTTGCAGTAAAATGATGCATTTTTTGTACATCGAAAATACAGTGGGGGAAAGAAAGTATTTAGTCAGCCACCAATTGTGCAAGTTCTCCCACTTAAAAATATGAGAGAGGTCTGTAATTGACATCATAGGTAGACCTCAACTATGAGAGACAAAATGAGAAAACAAATCCTGAAAATCACATTGTCTGATTTGGAAAGAAATTTTTTTCAAATTTTGGTGGAAAATAAGTATTTGGTCAATTACAAACATGCAAGATTTCTGGCTCTCACAGACCTGTAACTTCTTCTTTAAGAAGCTCCTCTGTCCTCCCCTCATTACCTGTAGTACTGGCACCTGTTTGAACTTGTTAGCAGTATAAAAGACATCTGTCCGCAACCTCAAACAGTCACACTCCAAACTCCACAATGGTGAAGACCAAAGAGCTGTCGAAGGACACCAGAAACAAAATTGTAGCCCTGCACCAGGCTGGGAAGACTAAATCTGCAACAGGCAAGCAGTTTGGTGTTTAGAAATCAACTGTGGGAGCAATAATTAGAAAATAGAAGACATACAAGACCACTGATAATCTCCCTCGATCTGGGGCTCCACACAAGATCTCACCCCTTGGGGTCAAAATGATCTCAAGAGCGGTGAGCAAAAATCCCAGAACCACACGGGGGGACCTAGTGAATGACATGCAGAGAGCTGGAACCAACGTTACACAGGCTACCATCAGTAACACACCACGCCGCCAGGGACTCAGATCCTGCAGTGCCAGACCTGTCCCCCTGCTTAAGCCATTACATGTCCAGGCCCGTCTGAAGTTTGCTAGAGAGCATTTGGATGATCCAGAAGACTACTGGGAGAATGTCATATGGTCAGATGAAACCAAAGTAGAAGTGTTTGGTAGAAACACAACTCATCGTGTTTGGTGGAGAAAGAATGCTGAGTTGCAGCCCAAAAACACCATACATACTGTGAAGCATGGGGGTGGCAACATCATGCTTTGGGGCTGTTTCTCTGCCAAGGGACCAGGACTACTGATCTGTGTACATGAAAGAATGAATGGGGCCATGTATCGTGAGATTTTGAGTGCAAACCTCCTTCCATCAGCAAGGGCATTGAAGTTGAAAGGTGGCTGGGTCTTTCAGCATGACAATGATCCCAAGCACACCGCCGGGGCAATGAAGGAGTGGCTTCGTAAGAAGCATTTCAAGGTCCTGAAGTGGCCAAGCCAGTCTCCAGATCTAAACCCTATAGAAAACCTTTGGATGGAGTTGAAAGTCCGTGTTGCCCAGCGACAGATCCAAAACATCACTGCTCTAGAGGAGATCTGCATGGAGGAATGGGCCAACATACCAGCAACAGTGTGTGCCAACCTTGTGAAGACTTACAGAAAACGTTTGACCTCTGTCATTGCCAACAAAGGATATATAACAAAGTATTGAGATGAACTTTTGTAATTGACCAAATACTTATTTTCCATCAAAATATGAAAAAAATTTCTTTCCAAATCAGACAATGTGATTTTCAGAATTTGTTTTCTCATTTTGTCTCTCATAGTTGAGGTCTACCTATGATGTCAATTACAGGTCTCTCTTATCTTTTTAAGTGGGAGAACTTGCACAATTGGTCGCTGACTAAATATTTTTTTTTTCCCACTGTACATTGAAAATACACAGCATAAAACTCATCATGGAAACTTAACCTAACACTCTCTATGATAAAGCGTATCCATATTAAGGAGAAAAATGGAAGGGATTAGATTTCTAAACCCAGATTATCTGATTAAAATATGAGGGAAGTTCACATTATTCATTATAGCTCATAATAAACTTGTTCAGTTGCTACTTTAGCATGCAGTTAAGGTGCTTTGAGTGTTTTTTTTTAGTGCAAAACAACATATATAAACTGTACATTTATATGGTTAACTAAACTGAAGTTGTGTACAGGTAACATAAGTGCTAATACACACACATTCAGCATTTGATCAGTATTTTACATCAGCATTTGAAAACCAAAACAAGGAGTGGGTGATAAATCCAGAAGTGGTGACGTGTTTCTATTATACTTTTCCTCTGATTGTTCCACTCCTGGTTTTGGCTTACAAATACTGATGTAAAATACTGACCAAATACTGATAGTGTGAACGTGGCCTTAAGCACAGAAGCTTCAGGCCGGGATCAGAAGACAATATTCAATGGTCAGTATAGACTAATATCCAGACTGAACGTGGGTTTCCGGACATGAAATTACTGTCTCATAGGCATATTTTTTAGATTACAAGATGTACCGGACCGTAAGATGCGGTTGGATGAAAAGGAAATATAGGAAGATGTTTTTGGAACATCTGTGACTAGATCACTATTATGGCTTTACCTGTGGCTGACTCACTTATAGGCATATTTGAGTATCGCGCACTTATATGGGCTTCAGTGGATGACACTTATGGGGCTATCTGTATTACACACTGATATCAGGACATGGTGGTCGAGGCTATAATGCAAAGTATATATTGTATTTTGCGTCATAGAGAGGAGAGCCTTTTTCTCACTCAGTGTAAAGTATTCCAAGACCCTGGACCACGTTGCACTGAAGCAAACAAGAGCAGGACTGCAACCTGTTCTCCAGATGCTGGGGCTGAGAGCAGGACGCAGAACCAGAGACCTTCTCAGCTCCTGCAAGGTGACCCTCACCAACATATCTCACCCAGCAAAAACCCAGCAACAGAAGGCACAGAGAGCAGAACTGTCTCAAAAAACTGGATATCACTGAATAGCATCTAGAGCTCCTGCTGGATCACCTCCTCCAGGCACCACACTCCCAGGAGAAAGCAAAAGCACAGCAGTTGTGCCGAGCAGAGAGAGGATAAAAGACCACTATATGGCCACATAAACACCTTCATACTATTCATAAAGGTAACTTCACACTATAAGATAAAATGAAAGTTTAGCCCCAGTTTTTGGGACTACAAAGAGCTTCTTATAGTCAGAAAACTGCAACTAAAAACAGTGAAATATAGCCATCTGACTGAAAGTCCTCTAAATGGGTCTAAAAAAGAAATTAAAAAAAAATTTCTTTTAAAACCTGTTTAGATATGTACAAAATATAAAAAGGTGCACAAAATTTCTATCTATCATAATTAATAAAATTACATACATGTGCTGTAATTAGGCAGTCGTCAACTAGTGATGCAACACTAGAGATTATGAACTACGTAGATGTAAGGCGACATTATGGTTAAAGCCAAGTTCAGTTTGTAGATCTATATAGATTATTTCTGCTTTTAAGGCACAGATAACAGTGTAAAACTACTTTGTTTTAACTATGAACCCGTCCACCATAATTGTATTATCTTGTGGGTACTTTTACCTGCTAAATGCCCATTCAATGCCACTAGACCAGTTCTTATTCACACATATCTAAGCTAAGGAACGTTTTACCACTGTACTAGATTAACTACTTGAATTTTCCCCATAATGAATACAATGGATCTAGCAGAATTGCTGCAAATCATATAAATGAAAGCAGTGAAGGCAGGCTTGCTTCAGTAGAACACATTACTAGACTTCATCATGCCCAAGTGAAATATTAAAGACACACGATTAGCATTAACAAATAAATATAGCCTCAGACTGAACTAAATCTCCTATAGTATAAACTAAAGAAGATCATTCTAAAATAACGATGGCTTTGACTTGAACAAATAGTGAGAACTGCTGTTGCCACATTGTTCTTTATGAGAGCATAAAGGAGAATATTTAACATTGATCATTCTCTTCGAACCAGTATTAATATACTACCAGGCTTCCTCCCAAACAAACTAGAAAATGTAGCATATATATCACTGTAGTAGAAACATAGATATATTTAGAACATAAGTACAAATAATCAATTTTTACTAAAATACTATTTAATAGTACAATGTATTAAATATATGTGTGACATGTCAAGAGCATTATTCTCTTTTATTTATTCTCCAAATTGTACATTAATAAAAAAATTTTCATATAAACTTGCTGGTTTTGACAATACTGACTTCAAAGATGGGATACTTATGGGAGGAAAAAGTTAATACATTCATGAAATCATTGTGGTTCATATTCCATATTCAGACATGATAATCCGCATGTGCTGTGCACATGCTGCGGAAATTTCCGCTGCAGATTATCATTGCGGAAAAAAACGCAGCACTACCAATTATTTTGCGGAAGTGCTGCGTTTTCGCTGCCATTGACTTGCATTGGAACACATGGAATCCGCATCACTGCATCTGTACATGCGGAATCCAAACGTTTCAATGTGCGGATGGTACCCGGGTGCAGAGGAGAGGAGACTCCCCTCTGGACCCTGGTACCATAGAAGCTGTAAAAAAAAGAATAAAATAAAAAATAAATATTATACTTCTAATCCGGAGCATTTCCGCATCGTGGGCACATAGCCTAAAGGCGGTTTTCAACAGCTCTCATCGGTGAACATGCCTTTCTCCTATTTTAATTCCTTTCGCTTCCATACTACAACATCCCTTGAGCAGGAGGGTCACTCTAGCTTTGCTGTTGAAAGGTTCTCTCAAACCATAAGGATCCTTGGTCCACTACGGTATTAGGCTGGTTTCACACAGAGTTTTTAATACAAAATCAAAGCGCTTCATGACCTTAAAATGACTTTCTGAACTGCCAGATGTTACATTAAAGTCTATAGTGCAATGTAAAATATGCTACATACAAGGGGGAACTTTATAATGTTGGTAACATGTGTGGACAACTTCCCAAGCCTGTTTTTTATCACTTTCATAGACTAAACCTACATGAGATGGAACATATACAAAGCAATATTGTTTTGACATTGTTCATTATGTTCATTCTACAGGGTGTATTTGTACGTTTTCAGGTGGATTCTTAGCAGAATATGCCTGTAAAAGACAATGTGTGCACATAGCTTTACTTTTCCAACCTCTTGTTAACTGTGTACCAATTTTTTTTATAGGTGTGTTGCTGCCATCACTTTCCAAATGTGTTAATTCTTTCAAATGAAATGACAAATGTCTAACTTTCAACTTCTGATCTGTGTTCTATCATTGCATTCTTGTTTTCTTTACATTTTATACAGTGTTTAAACTTTTTGTAATTAGGGTTTTAACCCCTTTCTGATGTGGCCAATTTCCGTTTTCACGTTTTTGTTTTCTCCTCCCATTCTTCCGAGAGTCATAACTTTTTTATTTTTCCGTCCACATAGATATATGAGGACTGTTTTTCTTGCGGGACGAGTTGTACTTTTGAATGATACCACTCATTTTACCACAGAATGCACTGGAAAATGGGAAAAAAATTCAAAGTGTGGTGAAACTGTGAAACAAAAACACAATTCTGACATTGTTTGTTGGGAATTCTTTTTACAGCGTATATTTTGTAGTAAAAATGACCTCGTATTATGATTCTGTTCATTAGTACGGTTACGGTGATACCAAACATGTCAAGTTTTTTTATTATTTAATGGTGAAAAAAAAATCTAAAGTTTTTTTAAAAAAATGTAGGGTTGTGTCGCCATTTTCCGAGACCCATGACATTTTCATTTTTCAGTAAAGGGGGCTCTATGGCAGCTTATTTTTTGCAGGGCGAGATGACGTTTTTATTGATATCATTTTGGGATAGATATGACATTTTGATCACTTGTTACAGCATTTTTTCTGGCATTGCAGAGATAAAAAAAAAGTTACATTTTGGGTCTTGAATTGTTTCAGTTTACAGTGTTTACTGATCGGGTTAATTACTTTTACATTTTGGTAGATCAAACTTTTCTGAACCCGGCAATACCATATACAGTGGGTACGAAAAGTATTCAGATCCCTTTAAATTTTTCACTCTATGTTTCATAGCAGCCATTTGGTAAATTCTAAAAAGTTCATGTTTTTTCTCATTAATGTACACTCTGCACCCCATCCTGACTGAAAAAAAACAGAAATTTTTGAAAATTTATTAAAAAAGAAAAACTGAAATATCACATGGTCATAAGTAATCAGACCCTTTGCTCAGTATTGAGTAGAAGCACCCTTTTGAGCTAGTACAGCCATGAGTCTTCTTGGGAATGATGCAACAAGTTTTTCACACCTGGATTTGGGGATCCTCTGCCATTCTTCCTTGCAGATATTCTCCTGTTCCGTCAGGTTGGATGGTGAACGCTGGTGGACAGCCATTTTCAGGTCTCTCCAGAGATGCTCAATTGGGTTTAGGTCAGGGCTCTGGCTGGGCCAGTGAAGAATGGTCACAGATTTGTTCTCAAGCAACTCCTTTGTTATTTTAGATGTGTGCTTAGAGTCATTGTCTTGTTGGAAGGTGAACCTTCGGGCAAGTCTGAGTTCCAGAGCACTCTGGAAGACGTTTTCATCCAGGATATCTCTGTACTTGGCCACATTCATGTTTCCTTCAATTGCAACCAGTTGTCCTGTCCCTGCAGTTGAAAAACACCCCCATGGCATGATGCTGCCACCACCATGTTTCACTGTTGGGATTGTATTGAGCAGGTGATGAGCAGTGCCTGGTTTTCTCCACACATACCACTTAGAATTATCACCCAAAAGTTCTATCTTCGTCTCATCAGACCAGAGAATCTTATTTCTCATAGTCTGGGAGTCCTTCATGTGTTTTTGAGCAAACTCTACGCGGGCTTTCATATGTCTTGCACTGAGGAGAATGTTCCGTCAGGCCACTATGCCATAAAAACCCGACTGGTGGAGGACTGCAGTGATAGTTGACTTTGTGGAACTTTCTCCCATCTCCCTACTGCATCTCTGGAGCGCAGCCAAAGTGATCTTGGGGTTGTTCTTTACCTCTCTCACTAAGGTTCTTCTCCCACAATTGCTCAGTTTGGCTGGATGGTCACGTCTAGGAAGACTTCTGGTGGTCCCAAACTTCTTCCATTTAAGGATTATGGAGGCCACTGTGCTCTTAGGAACCTTGAGTAAAGCAGAAATTCTTTTGTAACCTTGGCCAGATCTGTGCCTTGCCACAATTCTGTCTCTGAGCTCCTTGGGCAGTTGAGTTTATGATTCTCATTTGGTCTGACATGCACTGTGAGCTGTGAGGTCTTATATAGACAGGTGTGTGCCTTTCCAAATCAAGTCCTATCAGTTTAATTAGATACAGCTGGACTCCAATGAAGGAGTAGAACAATCTCAAGGAGGATCACAAGAAAATGGACAGCACATGACTTAAATATGAGTGTCTGAGCAAAGGGTCTGAATACTTATGACCATGTAATATTTCAGCTTTTCTTTTTTAATAAATTTGCAAAAATTTCTACATTTCTGTTATTTTCAGTCAAGATTAGGTGCAGAGTGTAAATTAATGAGAAAAAAATGAACTTTTTAGAATTTAGCAAATGGCTGCAATGAAACAAAGAGTGAAAATTTAAAGGGGTCTAAATACTTTCCGTACCCACTTTATGTGTATTTTTTTTAATTATTTTTAATGGAGGGAAAATAGGGGTAATTTCAAAATATATGAGGTTTTTTTTTTCATATTTTTTAAAGCATTTTTTCTTAGTTTTCGCTGTACTTGTTAGTCCTTTAACCTGCGATCATCTGATCACTTGTACTATATATAGCAATAACACAGTATGGCTGCAAATAGTAAAAATCACGGTCTCTTTTGAAGCCCAGTCACAGGCAGAGATTCAAGGGAACTACATAATGACAAGCACGGTGGTCTTCAACAGATCCCAGGGTGTGATAGTAACCCATAGGCGACCCGTCTCCGTGTCATGGATGCGCCGATGGGCGCATTGATTGATGCAATTGTTAGAGGCAGGTCCTCACTGTAATACACAGCCATGACCTGTTGGGTATGAGGCGAGCTCACCTCTGCTCCATACATCCGCTACCGACTTGCACTATACATGTACAGCAGATGTCGGCAAGGGGATAATTTAAAAAAAAGAACAGGTTAATACACATGGTGTTTGCTTATTATTTATCTTTCTATTGTTGGAATTATTTTAAAGACTGCATTAGTAGAGGCAAAGCACCATCAACACCGAAAGCAGTTCTGACATGAAAAAGTCTGATATAATAGTCCATTCAGATGAATAGGGAAAGTGGCGGTAGTACAAAGTATTGCTCTATTAATTGAACTTAAATATAGACGTGTTATGTTTAATGAGCCAGAATTCTGGTAGAATGGAATTTCATGACCATCTTTCAGACTTTCATCACATGACACTTTCTGTGACTTGTAAAACAAAGTGGCATTGTCTAATGTAAAGGGTGTGTGGTCTAAATGTGATAACATTAACATAAAACATGCGCCAAGATTTTGGTGTACAGTTCTAACACAAAGTGACCCAACTACAAGGTGGTGCAAACTAATAAATTTATTGTATTTTTAGATTGATTAAACATCATGAGCCCATTTAATAAATCTGGTGTGCTTTGAGACCATCTATCTAGTATAAAGGTCCATTTACACGAACCGACCAGCGGCACAATGTAACAGCTGATCGGCGATCATTTAGTAGCCTGTCTACAAAGGCAAATCAAAGTAAGTGATTTACACAGAGATATGTAGATATCTCTCCTAAGCATCACCCTACTCACCACATTATTTGTTCTGCTCTACCCAGTACCTGACCACCGCTCTGAGCTGCAAGAATTTGTATCCATTCTGTCCTGCACAGATCTGCTTCCCAGGTCTATCACCAGCCAGCACGTGACATATCAGGCGACTCCGCCCTCCATTCCTCACCTGAACTTAGGTTCTTAATAGCTAAGTCTCTGTTCCAGTATTTCTTGATTCCTGTTTAGCCCCACCTGTTATCGACCTGGCTTGCCTTCTCGTTTATCCTAATATCTCCACTCCTGACCTAGGCTACTAACTCTGAACCTGTGCTGCCTGCCCCAAACTCAGACCATCTGACTACGCTTTTTTCTCGCCCACCTGAACCTCATTCCCGAGTCTCTGACCCCCCGGTCAGCTGCTGCAGAGCCAGGGACTGCCCTGGAGTGGTACCTGGTGTCTACCGGCGGCCCAGCCTATCCTCACTATCAGACGCTGTAGTGAATATCCAGCAGACACTTTGTCACGCCCCTCCAGGGAAAACCTGGCCCGTGGCGCAGTAGGTCCACACCCACCAACTTTACAGTAATTTCTGGCCATGGACCCCGCAGACAAATCGGGACCCAGACACCTCAAGTTTAATGTACAAGTGATGTACAAGGAGGTCCATTTTCAATGAGAGCGTCAAGACCAGCTGATGAAGGCTATCAATGTAGTCGCAACTCTGTTATAGGATCTGACCACTGTAAGGTCCTCCCTGTCTCCCGCCTCTACCATGTCTGACCATCCTATTACAGGAACGACTGTCTCTCCGGGGGGGAACTGCCAATGGCTCAAGTTTCTGGTGGAACAGCTAAGCTACAGCTTCTGCTCCATTCCCGCTATGATGAAGATCCCAAGGAGAGCCGCAGATTCATTAAGCAGTGCCAGATACACTTCTCTATCCACACCCACCTGTTTCTAGCAGACAAACTAAGATAGAGTTTATGGTCTTTCTGCTGTCTGGACAAGCCATGACCCTCTGGTCAGCTGCTGCAGTCCATGGTGACATGTTTAGCAACTGTGATATTTTTAACAAAATAAATCATACTTTGGGTATGACTTTTTTATTGCCTTTTTCCAATGTTTCTAGATTAGATTTGAAAACCACTAGGAAAAATTACAAATTACTTGATGTTTTTTTACAATATTGAATTAAAAAGGTGTGTGTGTGTGATGGAGTCTTTAAAACACATTCTTATCCAGAAGCAATGCTACAGCTGCAAGGGCAGGAAAGGCTCCAATTCCAATATTTTCTATCTCCTATTGAACAGCTTTTTTCTAACAAAAAATCTAGCTTAACGATGGAATTTACAAACAAAACTTTATTTGTACCATATAACAAGATATATTATTATTTCAAAAAGCATTTTGTGGATTTTTCCATTTGTTAATATGGATATGCTTTATAATTGGCATGAAATTTACTCCTTGTTGGAGGTCAACTTGTAGGAGATAATAGCAGTATGCTTGGATTGAATATTTTTCACATTTTGTTTTGTACTATTGTGAAAGGAATGCTAGCAGATCATGTTTTGACGTTGATGAGAAAAATAAAGAGCTCAGCCAAGTTAATTTGTTAGTTTGCCTATTCTTTACAACCATCCTAACATTTTGGCAAGCCTTTAGCCTATGAGGACTGACTTGGACATTTCTCTGAAAAATAATGACTTGCTATCATTAATATTGGTTAGATAATAAGCTTCCTCTATTTAAATTGTGCTCATTAGCATTACAGTTTCATAAGCTATTTTTCTAAAGATGAAATACATAAGGTGTAATTGGAGTATTAGACCATGATCAAGATAATGTTGGGGCCATGAGATCAAATTTGCGAGAAGTTACAAACAACCTAATGTTGTAAACTTTTGTAGGTTGGCAGCTATGTTCCCGATTTAATTAATCTCATAGCCTTTATTGGTTCCGCAACAAGACCATTCCAGCAGTTAACCATTATCTTTATTTCATCACTGATAAATTTTGTATTTATGACATTACTAAAATAACTTTTATCTCATATTAGATGTTTTGGTTATAGCAGTTATAAAAATTAAATATTTTTATTAGTGAAATTTTTTTTTTTTATTAGTCACAGTCATCTTCTGCCTCAAAATAACAGACATGCAAGACCACCACGCATAACCCCTCCACATTACATGACGTACATGTACGTCATATTTCGTGTATCCCTTCCTTTTATGTGGGCTCACATGCCGAGCTCACATTTTTCTCAACAGATGATGGCTGCTGTAATCAGCAAACATGTGCCTTTAACAGCCGATGCTCAACCTGTAGCTGTTAACCTGTTAAATCCCACTATCAATCTCTGACAGCGTCATTTAACTTGCGTCAACAGGAGGAGTTTGTCATTTCATGTGCCCATCTGTGTGCCCTGATATGATTGCGGGTTGCCGATGGGTTGGCATTATAGCCGGAGGTCTGCAGAAGAAATCAATGATTGTCATGACGATTCTCCTGTAACTGGCATTCACAGGAGATTGTCATTTTCACTATACATAGCACTGTTGATGAACTGCTAAGTTTAGCACACGCAATCAGACAATTGCAACTTCAAGTACTAACAAATTAAGTAAAAAGTAAATTTTTCCAAATTTTCAATTCTTTTTTTACCACTTAAATAAAAAATATATATACATGTTTTGTATCTGCGTAATCATACTGACCTGGAGAATCATACTGCCAGGTCAATTTTACAGTATAGTGAACATGGTAAATAAAAATTGCACTCTTTTTAAAATTTGAACACACTTTGCATATTTTTCTCACTTTCCAGTAAAATGATTGATGTCATTCAAAACTATAACTCGTCTCACAAAATACAGGCCCTCATATGTGGATGGAAAAATAAAAAAAGTTATGACTCTTGGAAGAAAGGGAGGAAAAAACAAAAGCAAAAACACAGAAAATTGTTCGGGAATGAAGGAGTTAAAATGCAGCTCTTTAAAGATGCACTCAGATCAAAGTTTTTATCCTCTTAATGTATAGCAATTATCATATTATATAGCACTATGTACTTACAATTGCTCATTTTGCCTTTCTACCCATCTAATTCTTCTCTTTTATCTGCTTATGTAGAAACAGAAAGTCTCTTTTCCCTGCATTTATTATTCCTCTCTTCAACTCCTGAACCAGCTGCTCCCTCGTCCTTCCTGCCAGGGATTTTTGCAGTGACTTATAACTTATACAGGGAAAAATGCAGTCCTGTTTCTAGATACACCTTAGAAGGATTCATTTAGTCAGTTTTTGTTTGAAACACAAATTTTGTTTGAAAACTAATAGGGAACAGTAATATAAGTATGTGCATGAGTTTTCAGTTAAAGCAATACTTTCATCAAAATAATTTGGGTCATTTGATGAAATTATGTCATAAAAAATTCAGTGGTGATAGATGATTAAGTGAATGCAATCATTTCACATGTTGTGGACAGGGCATATGAGAAAGGTCCAAAATTGAAGACCATATAAAGAAGCATATCAAAAGTATCAAAAATGAATGTTGATGGATAGGGTTTACTTTTTAGCAAATAACAGTCAAAATCCAATAGGCATGAAGGTTTCGAATACATGAAAACAAGAGATCCATAGGAAAGGTGGAAGCAACGTTAAAATGTTGATAAATCAAAATGCATACTCATTCTGCTGCTGGCATCCTCTGGCTGCGTCTGTTAAAATACTTGCAGCCTTGACATTCAATTCAAAATGAAAGAAACAATATTTCTTGCAGCTTCAACAGCAAGACTGCATATGATCAGCATCCCCAGTCAGGGGATGCTAGCTACAGAATGGAGAAGTAGCACTGGTTTGGTAGAACCAAACTTTTGTACTATTTTAACCACTTCGGATCCAGCCGGTTCCTCATTTATGCATTCGTCTTCTTCCTCCCCTTCTTCCAAGAGCGATAACTATTATACTTTTCCTTCTATATTAGATGTATGATGGATTGTTTTTATGTGATGAGTTGTAGTTTTAAATGATACCACTGATTTTCCATGTCATGTACTGAAAAATGGGAAAAAAATTCCAAGTGGGGTGAAAAAAAACTGCAACTCTACCATAGTTTTTTTGGGTATTGTCTTTACAGCGTTCATTGTGCAAGTACTGTAAGTGGTCTGACAGTATGATTCTCTGGGTTAGTAAAATAACAGTGATACCAAACTTGTATAGGTATTTATATTTAAAGGAAACCTGTCACCAGCAAAAACGCTATTAACCTGCAGATATGGGGTAAATCTGCAGGTTAATAGCGATACTAATCTGCCCAGCGCCTGCACATAGCTGAGCGCTGTTGGGAGAAAATGAACCTTATTTTCCCGGCAGCATTCGGTTTCGGTCATGAGGGCGGCGCCGGTGCTGGTTCAGTCACCGCAGTGGCTGTAATCGTGCCCCCTGCACTGACTGACAGCAGGCCTCAATGCAGAGCCAGTGTCAGTCAGGGCTGGGGGCACAGTTACAGCATTCTCAGAGCGGTGACTGAACCAGTGGCGGCACCACCCCAGTGTGAAAATAGAAGCTCCCATGACTCCAATCCAGATTTTGTAGCTCCTGCAAAAGGCAGCTGAATTGGCTAAGGTGTCTCTACAGCCGGGATTGGGGACGTCATTTGAGGAAAGTCCAGGCAATATTTGATGCCCTAAGGAAAGCTGGCTTCACTATTAACACAAAAAAATGTGCCATGGGGATGGAGAAAAACAAGTATTTTATGCTATGGAGTAGTCAGGGGCGACATTAAACCCCAACTAAATAAGGTGGAGGCTATAAAGAATTGGCTATAACCCCTCACGAAAAAGCAGGTCAGAGCATTCCTAGGCAGCATAGGCTATTACAGGAGGTTTGTCCCTAACTTTGCCATGCTGGCAGTTTCTCTAACCAACCTTCTAAAGGGAACAAAATCAGTGATGGCTAAGTGGTCTCTGGAAGCTGAGGGGGCCTTTCTAAAGCTAAAACTTCTCTTGGGAGTTTATAGTCAAGACAAATGCATCAAATGTCAGGCTAGGGACTGTGATATCACAGGAAAGCAATGGGGAGGGGCACCTGGTAGTGCTCCTGACTAGAAATCTTTCCCCATGTGAGAAAAACTATTCCATCATGGAAAAAGAGTAACTCAATGGTTTCTGACTCTGCAGAATTTCAATTTCCATGAAGTGTAAAGATCTGGAAACCTATATGGGAATGCTGAAGCCCTAGCTTTGGACAAAGGAGGGTGGGGTTGAAAGTTTATACAGAACAAATAAACAATATCCGTTTGACATCTTAAACAACCTGTGCCTGTGGGGAATTAGCAGTTACCAGAGAGTGTCAAACCATGAAAATATATATATATGAATATACATATAAGTATGTGACTGTTGCAGTATCATACAAAAAGCATGGAACGTTTGACAAGCAGGCCTGAGGAAGTGGCGATGTTACAATAATTCATACTGAGTGAGTGGTAACATAGTGTGGACTCTTTACCTGCAGTAATGCAGTATGGTAATTTGAGCTGTAAAAAAGATTATAAGAAGTGTAAGTATACATCTCATAGTTAGATTAACGAGGCTATGCTGCATATTGTGTGCATATTGTAATTAAGCAATTTGTATTGATGATTCATTTTATTACTGAACAACTACAGTGCCGTCAGCCAAAAGGTTAATAAACCTGAAAACTGAATATTTAAGAAAGTAAAACTGAAGCTTTGTCTTAGCAGAATATCTACTGTATATGTGAAGAATCATTATGTATCTAAATGAAAAATGTTATTTGATTAGTTTTATCTGTTAATGTGAGAATAATAACCAAACAACTCAAAATGTGCAAAAATACATTTCTGACATTGCTCACATAAATATTAGTGATCAATATAGCCACCTTATTTTCAATAACAGTCATAAGTCTTCCGTCCATGGAGTTTGTCAGTTTCTTAATTTGTTGATGATCAACTTTTTGGGCTGCACCAGCCGCAGCCTCCCAGACACTGTTCAGAGAAGCGTACGGTTTTCCTTCACCACAAAATCTCCTGTTTAACCCTTTACTGACAACCTCTGTACATGCATGGCACAAGTCTGCAGCGGGTGTATGGAGTGGGCTCACAGGGACCATGAAACAAAGCCACAACTTGTCTATAACACATTGTTAACCTACTAAATGCCGCTGTCAAACTCTAACAGCAACATTTACTGTGCACTGTCTTTGGAGCACGTAACTTTATGTGCCCATCAGCGTCCTTGTGACGTGATCACGGGCAGCCGAAGGGTTGCTATGACAGATAAAGGTCTGTTGAAGACCTCCGTGCCTGTCATCACAGAGCTCTTCTGAAACCCAGCCTGTGGCTGGACTTAAAAAGAGACTCTGATTTTTCCTATATGGTATTGGTGTATATAGAACAAGCAACCAGGCCATCTCAGGTTCAAGTCCCCTAAGGGAACTAATATACATGGTAACAGTAAAAAAATAAATAGTTTAAAAATTTGAAAAGAAATTGCGTACATAAAATTACAATCTATCAACATTTAAAAATAATTAACCTGTGTAAACATCGTACACAGAAAAAAATCTAAATAGCAAAAATTGTGTTTTTTGGTCGGAGCAGTACTGCAAAAAAATGCTGTAAGAAGCGATCAAAATGTTTCTATCCCAAAATGGAATCAATAAAAATGTTGACTCGCACCACAAAAAATAAGGTTCATGTAACTTGATTGACCAAGAATAGAAAAAAACGTTACAAGTCGTGGAAAATAGTAAACACAATTTTTTTTTATTTTTTTTTTTTACAAATTTCTGATTTTTTTCACCAGTAAAAAATAAAAATATGGACAAGTTTCATATCACTGTATTAGTACTGATGAGGAAAATCATATTGCCAGGTAATTTTTACCACATGATATTGAAAAAACAATGTCTGAATTGCAAGGGTTTTTTTTTTCACCACATTCAATTTTTTTTTCGCATTTTTCTAGTATACTACGTACTAAAATTAATGGTGTCATTCAAAAGTACAACTTCCACAAAAAACAAGCCCTAATACATTTATGTGGACAGAAAAATAAAAAAGTTATGGCTCTTGGAAGAAGGGGAACAAAAAACGCAAGATTGGAAATTGTCAGGAAGGGGTTAAACAGGGCTGACAAATTCTCAATAGGGTTTAGATCAGGTGAGAGAGGGGGCCATGTCATTATACTTTCAACCTTTATGTCTTTACTAGCTAGCCAATCAGTTGAATACTTTGATGCAGGTGATGGAGCATTGTAGTAATAAAAATCCATAAAAATCATGGTGTCCTTGAAAGATGCAGATTTTTTTTTTCCCTTATAAATGCATAAAGAAACAACCCTAACAATAAATACAGTATTTGATGGATAACCTCTTTATCAACTTAGTACATCAATTTTAAAAATATATTTTTTTATTTTTTTAATGATCTGTTTTAAATATTTCATATTTTTCTTTAAAAATGAAGAAAAAAAAAAAAACTAAAATGAAAGGAAAACATTTGGACTGGTAATATTTTTTGCCAGCTAACTAATTATAGTATTTTTTACTTATTACCATAAAGTTGAAAAAAAAACAGCAAAGTACATATTTGGATGTTGTAGCATTTCCAGTAACACTTTGCTGCCTGCAGAATGAAATTACAGTATTTTTGTGCTAACATTTGTAGCTAACAGCAAAAATATGAAAAGCGCAAAGATGAAATGTTGTAAAGTTTTAATGTCAAATGTATCACACTTTCTGGTTGTCTTTTTTTTTTCTTTTTAGCAAAAATTGACACAATTTATTTTTTATGATAAAATAACAAACTAAGTAAGTAGCAACAAATCATTTACCGACTGGCGGACACAGACAGAAAAGGGCCCCATCATTTGTTCGATGAGGATCTAAGCCTCAAACGAACTCATATTTTTTTTGTATTTTCGCATGTGCCAGATATTGTTTAATTCACAGGAATATAGCAGAAATTGTTAGCAATGATCTCAGTATGACGAGGCAATGAGAAAGTCAAAGACAAAATAAATGCCACAGAAGAAAAATGACTTACAGTAGGTTGCTTTTACATGGACAGATATCTGACCAATTTCCCTCCAATCTAAATTCATGTATGTATCTGTTGTAACTGAAATCTGCCTTATTGGCCAGAAAACAGATCTGACATCCGCAACCCTGTTTACCAATCACAATGATTGAATTGTGCAAACAGCATCTGAAAGTATGAACATCAACTCCACTATAGGGATGAAAAGGTCTTATTTTGGGATGAGGAATATGAGAAATGATTCTATACTAACAACAAATTTGTAGGTGTAAATGGCCATCTCAGACCAATTGCTTCACCTGGAAGATTGGTCTGAATGCTCAGAGACATGTTCATGCAAATCCAATCTTATGACTCAGTCAGACGGACGTATATATCATATATAAAAATACATGAAACTGTAACACTCGGGTCAGGAGAGCCGCCAGCCAGTTCATGCACTGGGTTCCCATCTCGGTCCGTCTGACTGAGCCCTTAGAATGGAACACTAGGATAAGTACATTGAGATAGGCACGCAACGTATGGTATAGTTTTCTTAGCATTTCTGCCCCAAAAATGACAATATCAGTAAATCATAAGTCAAAAAACTGTCAAAATTTCCTTCCTGTTATCAATTTTACAATCTATTATTTTTCTGAGTGAAAATGTTTTCTGAAAAAAATGGTTTCAATATCATAATCTCAAGTTTTAAGAACTTTTTTTCAGCAAAATATGTTGTTTTAAAGGGAACCTGACACATGAAACATGCTGCCCAATCAGTGGAAAGCATGTATCAGGCACTGGATGAATGAATTTAGCAAGTTATGCAGTGTTTCAGAGAAACATGCTTTAATAGCCGCAGGAGACTGTGTTATAGACTAGTCGGACAGGTGGGTCCCCGGCAGCTTCTCCTGGCCGAAGCGTTGCAAAATCAAATATACCTGGCTGAGTTTATACAGCCAGTGCCTGATATGTGCTGCCCACAGATTGGGCAAAATGTGTCAGGTTCTCTTTAAAGTGCTTGAAAGGGATTATATATATATATATATATGTGATAGAAAGCAACATCATCAATAGTCAGTCCAGTCTTACTAAGGACAGAAGTTGTCAAACTAACCTAATTAGTTTTAATGAAGAGGTAAAAATAAACCTGAACAGAGGGGTAGCTGTGGATACAGTGTTTTTGGACTTTGCAAAGGCATTTGACATTGTCCCACAAACACCTAATGAGTAAATTAAGGTCTAAGCCTAGGAAATGAGGTTTGTAATAGAGTTGTGGTGAATGACTGCTCCTCTGAATGATCTCTGGTAATAAGTGGTGTAACCCAAAGTTCAGTGCCAGGTCGGCTATTATTAAAATTCTTAATGATATAGAAGACAAATTAATAATCTTGATTTTATTTTTGAAGATTACACCAAACTACATAGTATCGTGCAGTCTATAGAAGATGTTCATAAATTACAGGCCGACTTGTACAAACTGAGAGTTTGGGCATCAACTTGGCAGATGAGCTTCAATGTGGAAAATGTAAAGTTATGCTCATGGGCACAAATATGCATGCAGCTAATGTTTTAGGGGGGAGTTAAAATAGGGGGGGGGGGGAGTAAAAAATAGGAGAGACACTTGTAGAGATAGATCTTGGTGTAATTGTAAATCACATACAATGTCAAAAAGCAGATTCTAAAGCCAGCAGGATATTTTCATGTGTCAAAAGATATATGAACTGATGGGACAGGGACCTAATTCTACCACCTTACACAGTGTTAGTGCAACTTTATCTTGAATATGCAGTTCCATTTTGGGCACCAGTTCACTGAAAGGAAGCCCTGAACTTTAACAAAATGTAGAAAGCAACAAAACTTTTAAGAAGGGAGGAGGATCTTAGTTATGAGGAAAGACTAGTGTGGAGCCCCTGCTGCACATGAGTGCCACAGATCCTAGAGGGGTGCATGGACAGATTCCTCCACAAGAGGCCCTCATAGCATACACACACCTCCACCTTCCACCTCAGACCACCAGAGGGAGCCCGATAGGGATATAAATAGGGAAGGTGGAGCTAGGCAGTGAGTAGCTCCTCTGGAGAGTTCAGCAAGTACAGTTCTGAATACAGAGTGGAGCTCAGTCCAGAGAGAGCTCAGGTGAGTGAACCCAAGGCGTGCCAACGCCATAAGAGCGGTGAAGCGTGGCCAGCTGCCGCTAGTGTGTGTAGCCTAGTGAGGGCCCCGAGCGAGGCTGAAGGCTAGAGGAGTGAGTAGCATTGGGGGCAGAGGAGCTGTACAAGCTCACCCCAGAAAACATATACCGGACACCGGGTCCGCGTCTACAGGGCCGTATACCCCCCTGTAGAGACAACCGGAGACCCCTGGAACACTTCAGGTCCCAGGATCACCCAAGAGCTGATACGTACCAGAGCCAGGAGTCACAGAGGCCCCGCAAGCTGGGAGCGTGTCCTCCAAGAGAAGGCCCTACCACAAAGTCAGCCGGTGCAGGACAGAGACAAAGTTAGGCCTAGCTCCAGGCAGGTCAGAAACTTGCTACACAAAGGCAAGAAACAGGAGGCCCTATACCAGCTCACTGGGGAGAATCCCGATATGCACCCTTCACCCTACAGTACTCCGGAATGTGCCTGAACTTCCATCAGTAAAAGGTACTGAAGTGACCATCGTGTCTGTCCCTGTTCTTACTCTGACCCGGCTGGGTCCCATCTGTCCTGCATCCCTACATCCACGCTGCCCTGAGGCCTAGCTCCACCTGTGCGGAGCTATACCACCCAAGCTGCCTTAAACACCGGCCTCAGTGGGCTGCCGCAGCGCTGGTAATCCTCATCAGACACCACAGGTGGTGTCACAAACTTTCATATAATTATCCACCCTTTTAAAGAGAGGCCCAGGGTACGGGCCCGGGAGCCGACTACCGCGATATCCCCAAGGCCAGGCAACAAGGCCCGGGCGCCGAGTCATCCCCACCCCCTGGGCTCGACACTAGAGTAATTAAATTTATTTAGGCTTGACAAAAGACTTCTATGAGGGGACATAATTAACTTGTACAACAAGTACATAAATGGCCCATACAAAAAGTATGGTAAAAAGTTTTTTCATGTAAATCCCTCTCAAAACACAAAGGGGCACTCTCTCCTCCTGGAGAAAGACATTTTCAATCTCCAGAGGAAACAAGACTTCATAGGAACTATTAAGCCGTGGAATAGTCTACCTCAAGAGCCAGTCATAGTAGAAACATCATGTTAGTATCCCATCCCCTGATGATGCCACTAGTGCGGTGAACATGTTGGGGGGACATGTGCTGAGATTTATTTATCCCATTCAGCTCTAGTGATGACACCCCACGGTACCATCAGAAAGTCATAGATTTTAGTCTATTTATCATTTTGGCTGATTAGGGATAATATTTTAATACCCTCTACATTCACATTTTAATACAAAGATTAAAAGTTAAATTTTATAGCCTGTTTAGAGAGGGATAATTATATGGGTTTTCCCATTTGATTCATTATTTGTACATACATTCCGCAAAGGCTATCCTTTTCCTCTTTGGTTGCGACCTTACAAGCCCTTGCGCAGAACCTCCACAGGACTCAGAGTCGGAAATCACTGCCTAGTGTGTGGAGGCCTAAGAATTTAAAACTCAGTGTGGGGATAATAACATGCGGCAACTGGATGGTTGATGATGTGGAGCAGAGGGGCCGGATAAGTGAGTGGTAAGGTTATATTAGCTATCTCTCTCAGTGGTGGAGAAAGTGATGGGCCAAAATAATTCAAGTGTCCAACTAAGCTTCCCATGTTAAAATAACAATTGTAGAAAATAACATGGACAGCACATCTAAATATTATACATTGATCTATTATGGGTAAGGAAAATTTACAAAACTGAAAACAAGGTACTTTGCTAACATTTTAAGCAGACTGTATAAGATTTTGCAAGCTGGAAATAAATTAAATGAATACATTTTTTCAATTCCAGAGGAGAAACTTAAACACTTAAGCACATATCATAAAAAGCTTTTTAAGTATGCTTTAACCCCCAAGGGTGGTTTGCACGTTAATGACCAGACCAATTTTTACAATTCTGACCACTGTCACTTTATGAGATAATTACTCTGAAACGCTTGAACAGATCCCGCTGATTCTGAGATTGTGTCTTCACGACATATTGTACTTCATGATAGTGGTAAAATTTCTTTGATATCACTTGCATTTATTTGTGAAAAAAATGGAAATTTGGCGAAAATTTTGAAAATTTAACAATTTTCAAAATTTGAATTTTTATGCCCTTAAATCAGAGAGATATGTCACACAATATAGTTAATAAATAACATTTTCCACATGTCTAAATTATATCGGCACAATTTTGGAATCAAAATTATTTTTTTTAGAAGGGAGCGATAAGGGTTAAAAGTTGACCAGGGATTTCTCATTTTTACAACAAAATTTACAAAACCATTTTTTTTAAGAGACCACATCACATTTGACGTGACTTTGAGGGGCCTTTATGACAGAAAATACCCAAAAGTGACACCATTCTAAAAACTGCACCCCTCAAGGTGCTCAAAACCACATTCAAGAAGTTTATTAACCCTTCAGGTGCTTCACAGTAACAGGAAAAAATCGACCCAAAAATTTGTTGTGCAATTTCCCCTGAGCATGCAGATACCCCATATGTGAGGAAAAAACCCTGTTTGGGCGCACGGCAGGGTTCGAAAGGAAAGGAGCGCCATTTGACTTTTTGAATGTAAAATTTGCTTGAATAATTAGCTGACGCCATGTTGCGTTTGGGGAGCCCCTGATGTGCCTAAACAATGGAAACTCCCCACAATTGACCCCATTTTGGAAACTAGACCCCTTAGGGAACTTATCTAGATGTGTGGTGAGCACCCTGAATCCCCAGGTGCTTCACAGAAGTTTATAACATTGAACCGTAAAAATAAAATTTTCACATTTTTTTCAACAAAAATGTTTTTCAGCCCTCAATTTTGCATTTTCATAAGGGTAACAGGAGAAATTTCACCATGCAATTTCTCCTGAGTAAGCCGATACCCCATATGTGGGGGAAAACCACTGTTTGAGCGCACGGCAGGGTTCGGAAGGGAAGGAGCGCCATTTGACTTTTTGAATGTAAAATTTGCTTGAATAATTAGCGGACGCCATGTTGCGTTTAGGGAGTCCCTGATGTGCCTAAATAGTGGAAACCACCCCCTCCCCTCAGTGACTCCATTTTGGAAACTACACCCCTCAAGGATTTTATCAAGGGATATAGTGAACATTTTGAACCCAGAGGTATGACACAGAATTTGATAACATTAGGTCATCATATTGAATACTTTGTCATTAGTTTTGAGTGCAAGTGCTCGCTATTTGAGTTTGCATCGGGTACTCGGGTATGCACCAAGTATCAAGGGTGCTTAAGTGACATGCTCGAGTCCCTGCCCTGCATGTTTCACGGTTATTAGACACCAAAAAAAAAACATGCAGGGATCGCTCGTGCATGGCAGGCAATCCCCGTGAGGGTTTTTGGCTGTATAACAGCTGCAAAACATTTTGGGCGGAGACTCGAGCACCTGCTATACTCAGTGCATACCCGAGCACCCGATGTAAACTCAAGTAGCGAGCACTTGCGCTCAACATTAGTCGCCATATCGTCTTCATTTTTTTTCTTTACTTCTGAAAAAAATCCAACCCTAACCTTAGCCCAACCCTTGCCCAACCCTAACCCTAGCACAGCCCTAACCCTAGCACAACCCTAACCCTAGCACAACCCCAACCCTAGCACAACCTCAACCCTAGCACAACCCTAACCCTAGCACAACCCTAACCCTAGCACAACCTCAACCCTAGCACAACCTCAACCCTAGCACAACCTCAACCCTAGCACAACCCTAACCCTAGCACAACCCTAAAGTTTAATTTTTTATGCCGTTCCTTGTGCGGTATAAGTGATTAGACGTCTTTATTCTTCGGGTCAGTGCGATTACAGCGGTGCCAGATTCAGATCGGGTTTTTATGATTGACAGCTGTCACACACTAAAAGACGCATTTTTTTGCGTCGCCATATTTTGAGAGTTAGAATTTTTCCATATTTCGGCCAACAGAGTCATGTAAGGGCTTGATTTTTGCGGGACAAGTTGACGTTTTTTATTGGTACCATTTTCGGGCACTTGACATTTATTGATCGCTTTCTATTCTGATTTTTAGATGGCAGAATAAACAAAATCCAACAATTCAGGAATTGTTTTTTGTTTTTTTTTATGCCGTTCTCCATGTGGTAAAATTGATAAGGTAGCTTTATTCTTCGGGTCAGTATGTTTACAGCGGTACCGCAATTATATATTTTTTTGATATTTTGGCACTTTTACACAATAAAAATTATTTTATAGAAGAAAATTGTTTTTGCATCGCTTTATTCTTAGAGCTATAACTTTTTTATTTTTCGGCCATTGGAACTGTATGGCGGCTTGTTTTTTGCGGGACAAGATGACGTTTTCAGCGATACCATTTTTAACTACATTCGTCTTTATGATCGCTTTTTATTCCATTTTTTGTTTGGCTGTATGATGATAAAACATCGTTTTATGTTTCGTTTTTTTTTGTTTTTTTTTACTGTGTTCACTAAAGGGGTTAACTAGCAGGACTGTTTTATAGGTCAGGTCGTTCCAGATGCGGCGATACCAAATATGTGTACTTTTATTGGTTTATTTTTTTTTTCCATAAGATTATTTATTTATGGGTACAATATATACAGTATATTTTTTATTATTATTTTTTTCTTTTTTTTTTTATATTTTTACAATTTTATTTTTTTATTTTTTTTCACTTTCTGACATTTTTAGGACTTTTACACATTGTCCCACTATGGGACTTTCACTTTTTTGCAGTCTGATCGGCTGCATGGTATAGAGAGCAGCAGCTCCCTATGCCATGCAGCCTGTCAGCGTTGCACAGGGAGAAGTTACTTTGATCGTGCACTGCGCACGACCAAAGTAACTTCCTGCCTCCTGGTGACCCGGATGTTGTCATGATGACATCGGGTCACCATACCAACATCTGGGACGCCGGCAGAGATGGTAAGTATCGCGCTTACCTCTTTTTGCCACCGGAATGCTGTGATCGATTTTGCTCGCAGCATTTTGGGGGTTAATGTGCCGGAAGCAGTGTGGGACCGCTCTCTGCACATAGCACCGGGTGTCAGCTGTAACAATCAGCTGACACCCAGCGGCGATTTCGCCTGCACTGCTTGTGTGCGGGCGAAATTGCCAGGGCGTTTTAATACGTATCAGGCCCATAACGCCCAGGGCACAGAAATGTATTAATAGGCCCTGGGCCAGAAAGGGGTTAAAGTGGACTTTTCAACACATTTCTCACGTTGAGCTAGACATACAATATAATGGTGGCTGCAGAGCAGAATTAAACAGTTTTCTTTTTTTTAAATTTGGCACCTAATGAATTAACTTTAGTTAAGTCAAGTGGGTGTTAATAAATAGTTTTCACTGTGGATATGTACTTATTTTCCCAGTATGCATTGCTATCTGATAACACCCACTTAAACTTAATGAAAGTTAACTCATTAGGGGCGAAAAACTTTGATTGCTAATATCTCTGCAATAGATAGGCAAAAAACAAAACAGTTTTATTCTACTCCACAGCTATTATTACATTATGTGTCCAGCTCAAAATGAAAAATTTGGTAAAAAGTTCCTCTTCAAGGGGTATGTAACATATCTGAAGCAAAAAAATAAAAATAAAATAAAAACTGCAAGAATCTATAGGGAAAGTTGCAAATCAACACCAAATTGAACAGATTATTGGTGCTGCATCTGCTGATGATTTCCAAAACCTATTATACACACCTTCCCTGGCACTTTCATAGTTCCCTTACCTGGACTGGAGTAAGATTAGTGGCAAGGCGCATGCCACTTGTCAGGTACTCCTGATTCATTAAGAAGCTTGTGCCTCTTAATGAATCAAGAGCATCTAACTCCAACACATCCCCTTATCAAGAACAATTTGAACCTAACCTATCTTCATGAATCGGTGCCAAAGTGGCAGGGTGAGGGGTTTATATAATTTGAGTCTGATTTTTTTTCACTGCTTGCAAATTTTGCAAAGGCTCTTGAGGGTAATCTGCAGAAAAATCTGAAACAATTCAGGTTAGTTGTGGATATTAACTTCCCTCTTTAGCTCAACATGGAAAAATCAGCTACAAATCTGAGAGCAATCCGCATCTTCTTTGAAACTGCACTGCAGGTGCACTTATACATGGAAAATTTACACGGCATCTGGAAAATAATGTGTTCAAATCTCGTGTACTTTGTTGCTACTGTATATTATGTTGTGAATTTTCCATCCAAAACTCTGAACGAAGCAATTTCTATATGTTGTGTGGATGTACCTCAAGGCTTCAACTTTCAAAAACAAATTTCAAATGACATTGCAATAGTTGAAGACCACAATAAAACATTTCCTGAGCATTATTTTACTTTTCATTCTTTACCAGATCATATCACACATTCTTAGTATACATGATAGTAAACTGAATCATCAAAACATCTTTGTCTTACCAGAAGCCTCAACGCTCCTCAAAATGACTAAAGTAACAGTATAGAACGTAGGCCAGCTGTGAGCAGTGAATTATCATCTCTAGATTGTTGTCATTAATCTATGATTGTCACAGCTGATGAAAGGAATCTGCCTTTTCTTTTGTTCTTGTGATCGAACATGCACATTCTATTTCCCTCTTTATGGCCATAAAATACAAGTAGATGGAACACCAGAAGATAGCATGTAAGTCATCGGTGTAACAAATATAGGTTTATAGTTACCTGGTGTATTGCAGTTGCAGACTGACAAATCAATACATTTCTTTAAAGTTACTATGTGTTTTCACACATTTTGTGTTTTGCGGTTTTATTTTTTGCTCCAAATAATGCTTTGTATAACAGAATAATTAAAAAGAATAAAGATACATAAGGACTGTAGGGTTAAAGGGGTTGTCCGGTCCAAATTGATAGGTCTGTGTGACTACAGACTGATGAATCCCTCAAGCGCACACACTGTGCGCTGAAGGATTTGCCGGTTTCTGATCCAAGACAATGAGTTATACATACCCCCGGCCAGTGGGTGCTGCCTCACTCCATACACTTGTATTGAGCCGAGGCCGCACCCTGACTAGCCAGGCAGTTATCTAGTGGGTGTGGCTAACTAGAGGTCGTGACCTCGCTCCATAAAAGTGTATGGAGAGCGAGGGCGCTCCGGGAGTATGCATAACACGTACATACCCTCCGGTCACGGCACAGTGCGTGTGCTGGGGATTTTCATAAGTCTGCAGTCACACAGAGTGACAGCAGACTTATCGATTTGGGCTGGACAACCCCTTTAGCAATTTAGTTGACCTTATTGCACCCTAATTACTACCTAGCCACAGAAGTTGGCAGCCTAATTGTAGACACAAATTGCGCCCCCGCTTAGTCGTCATTTCTCCCTAAACTGATATCCTAAATGTCCTGTAGTGCGGCGGTGATAACAGTAGTGCGATTTAACAGGCAGTGACCCAAGAATGTCCAACTTAAAGTTTTTATTGTCCAAAAACTCACACAGTGAAGGCAGCTTTATCCTCCGGATCGCAGCCGGGTTGTCCACAATAGTCCGCACAAACAAAACACTGTTGCCATAAGGGATTGCACCGCCGTATCACTCTGAGGTGTGTCAGAAGCTTTGCTTTCCTGAGGCTCTGTGTCCATTTCACACAGGCCTGTATAGCACAGAGCCTCCTGCTCTGCAGCTTGCAAAACCAAAGACTGACACACCCAAACCTTTGCTACAGATTTTTAAATGAAAACTGTGGACATGAGCCACTTGTAAGACCCGGCTGGAGGGAGTGACCCGTCCTACTGCCACCTGTAAATCACTCCCAACATAAAAGTCCATGCCGGGTTGTTTTAAATCCGACTTGGTCAAATAGTTTGACCAAGTCCAAACTTTACTTTTATTTTTGCACTGCAACCACAGTACACTCCAGCAGGCTCTATGCACATCCTGGGGGATACATACC
Organism: Phyllobates terribilis; assembly: GCF_046119375.1. NCBI lineage: Eukaryota > Metazoa > Chordata > Amphibia > Anura > Dendrobatidae > Phyllobates > Phyllobates terribilis. The sequence goes on along the minus strand of NW_027362771.1, from coordinate 203,036,850 downwards.
GTCCCTGGCATATAATTCCCCTCACTGCCTCACAGTCCCTAAAGATATGGGAAAGCTTTGTCAGATAAATATATAAACCAAGTCTTCAGTATATAAGATCACTATCATTTAAAAGGCAATATAAAGTAAAGGAACAGAAAAGATAAACTTATTCAAATGCATGTGTCCATTCATGATTATCATTCCACAGGTGACCATCAACTCATTTCCCCTCTGAATACAGGTTCGTTAGGAGGCCAGTCTTGCAGCAAGACATAATATGGCACAGACACCATGATAGCAGCGTGTGAAATGAGCGCAGAACACCAGTTTAAAAGGGAGTGGGAAAGGTGACATCACTTCCATCATGCTGACATAGGAGGGCAATTGCACAAAAAGCTACATCGTCTCATAGACAAGACCACACCTGTGCATCTCCAATGCCTCAGAAACACTACACAGCACAAGCGCTAGGATCGCTGCCACCTTGGATAAGGCTCGACTGTCCTGCACATGCACGTCTGCCAGATGTTAGCTGTAAATCAGTTGAAAAAATAAAACACACTAAAGATTCGAAAGAGAATAGTGCATGCTGCATTTTCTATCTCACGGACAGTTGGACTGAGAAAAATCATTCATCTGAACAGACCTATTAAATAACATGAGTCAGTGTGCTGTTTTTGTACTATTCAATCAAAAATCAGACAGCCCATGTCCAATTTATATGCAAGTCTGATGGGCCCTGATAGTGGCAGCAGACATAGCTATACTAGCTTTAATGTACTTAGTGAAGTCATGAATAGCATGCTGGAGAGCCTTGGAGGTAATACCATATACAATATCAATGTCGTTTGATTGCTCCTATAAACTCCAGATATAGACTGTGCTTATTTTCATCATTAGTTTCACTATACACAATGGATATAAAAAGTTTACACACCCATGTTAAAATGAGTTTTTTTCTCATGTAAAAAAGATCATATCAAAAAGAATCAATTCAGAACTTTTTTCACCTTAAATGTCACTAAAAATCTGCACAAATCCATTGACAAAAAAACTGAAATCATTTTGAAGGGGAAAATAAAAACAAAACTATAATAATGTGAGTGCATCAAGTGTGAACACCCTCTTATAATTGGAGATGTGGTTGTGTTCAGAATTAACCAATCATTTAAAGTGATTCTGATTGTCCTCATGTAATGTTTAGTTATTGTAGTAGGATTGTCTTGATATTTTCTTAGCTGCCTTTTACAGTATAAGCCATGGTCTGTCAACAGCTTACAACACAGAAAAGGGGTCTCATTGTTGAATGTTATCTTAAGGAGAAGGGTAAAAAATACATTTTCAAGGCATTAGATATACCATGGAACTCTGTAAGAAGGTGGCTTACATTTGGCACAATAGTGACATTACAAAGAAATAGATGTACCTCAAAAACTGATGAAAAGACAAGAAGAAAATTGTTTGGGGAGGTTGCTAAAGGCCTGCAGCAATATTAAAGGAGCTACAGGAATTTCTGGCAAGTACTGGTTGCGTACTGAATGTGACAGCAATCTGCCTTATTATTCGTATGTCTGACCTGTGCGGTAGGGTGGCAAAAAGAAAGCATTTGCTTACTAAGAAAAACTTACAAGCCCAGCTATGTTTTGCCAAAACCTTCAACAAGTCTGCCAAAAGCATGTGGGAAAACTTATTATGGTCCGATGAGACCATGGTTGACGTTTTTGGTCATTTTTCCTAAAGATATATTGGGTACAAAGCCAACAGTGCCCATCACCAAAAGAACACCTTAGCCATAGGGAAGCAACATTATATTTTGAGGCTGTTTTTTGGCAGCTGGAACTTGGGCTTTAGTCAAGATGGAGAACATTATGAACAGTTCCAAATATCAGTTAATTTTGCACCAAATCTTCCAGGCCTCTGCTAAAAAGCTGAAGATGAAGAGGCCTTTTACCTTTCAGCACGACATGCCTCTACATCAACAAAAGAATGGCTTCACCATAATAAGATAAAAGTTATGGAATGGCCCAGCCAGAACCAAGACCAGAATCCAGTTGAAAATCTGTGAGTTGACCTGAAGAGAACTGTACACAGGAAATGCCCTCACAGATAGATTTGGAGTGCTACTGCAAAGAAGAGTGGGCAAAGATTGCCAATACTAGATAAGCCATGCTGGTAGATTCCTACCCAAAAAGACTGAATGCTGTCAAAAGTTCAACAAAGTAGCAGTTTAAGGAAGTGCATATTTATGCAACCACATTATTTTAGTTATTATTCTTTTTCCACCCAAAAAGAACTGCTTTCTTTCTCAAATTGTACAGATTATGGGTTACATTAAAGTGGAAAAAGTGATGAAATGATTCTTCTTGGTATGATCCGTATCCACTGTACAGCAAACAATCACAGGTTCAAGATCCCTAAGGGGAAAAAACTGTGGAAAATAAAGTAAAAATATTCAAAATACTAGATAAAAAATAAAATAAATCTGATCCCAGTTTAAGGCCAACCTAAAATTATTTGACCCATACAGTATACACCATAAAGAAAAAAACGAAATGCAAGAGTTGTTTTTTATCACTGCACCTCCCTCAACAATGCAATAAAAAGTGTTAAAAACACTCTATGTACCCTAAAATGTACCTATTAAAACAACGACTTGCCCTACAAAAAAAACAAGCCCCCAAATAGCTCTATCAATGGAAAAAGAAAAAATCATGGCTGTCAGAACATTTTGAAACAAACCAAATTAATTTTGATAAAGTTTTTAATTCTTTAAAGAATAACTGTCATTTTTGTTTTGTTTGTTTTTCTCATAAATCAATAAAACATGTAAATAAGAAACTTTGTAATATATTTTATTAGAGAAGCCATTGTCTTTCTTCTCATGGACTGATCAGTGAAAACAGATTTACTGAGATAGGAGGTGACAGTTTCTGCTCATAAAATTCTATGGAGAACCATAACGGTCATTTCAGAAGAATTTGCAGGAGAACGTTGGTGTCTACCTCCAGCTCCTCCTCCTACCCTCTTCATGGAATCTTTTAAGCACCAACTGTCATCTCAGCAATGTGAAAATCTGTTTTTGATGTATACAGATTTTACCCAGGAATTTGGAGTGAAAGAAGCAAATTTCTTGGAAAAGACATATTGCAAATTTGCTTATATTTTATATGTTCTATTCAATTATTAAATAAGAATTCTACTAACCCACAGAATCATTGTTTACAGGTCATGCTTCATTGCTATTATGCAGTGAACATCAAGAAATATTCAATGTGACTATGAAACGTTTATATTAATATACAGCAAGTGCAAAAATAACATTTGTTTGCCATGAGCATTATTTCATATTGTAGGTCATTTTTACTGCACGTAGAAGGCAGTAAAATTAAATCCAAAATCCCGGCATAACTGTTTCTTTCACCTCACTTTAAATATTTTTTTCGCCTTTTAAGTATATTATTTAAAAAAAAATAATGGTGTTGTTAATCTACAAGTCATTCTGCAAAAAACAAGACCTTATTCAGGTCTTTTAACAGAAAAATAAAGTTATGGCTTTAGTGAAAAAAAAAGGATGAAATCTAAAGCACAAACAATGAAAATTTGTTCTGAGGGGGATTAATGGCAAAATAACAGATCTATTATACTGTCCAGATAATATACAAAAGGCAGCATGTAAAGAGTTGGCAGCGTTCTAAAGAGAGTCTGCTGAGGACTGATGACGTAAGCTGTAAAGCATCTGTCTCCTGGTGTACAGAGAGTGTAGGGGGCAATTTAAATCCAGGAATTATAGGAAATACAATACAAAATAAGGGAAGCAATGAAAGCACTTGAAAATTAATTTTGTACACTACTAGCATGTCATTCTATTTTATACACTAAAGCAAACATGTGGTGATAGGGTTCATTTAAGTGACTACTATTCTTTCATGAATGTATTAGATTTTACTTCTATTTTTTACTTTATTTTAAACCCTGCTAATAATCTTACTCAGTTGTAATTCCAAATTACACTCTATTCTCATTGACTTGGAACAATTGTATACCATCTGTTCCTGTTTTCTCCGTTGTACCAAATGTCTCCAATACTTTAGACCACAGGGTTGCATCCTTGTTACATAAGTATTTTTACAATTTTTTATGTAACAGATTACATTTTATTTTCACAATAAATTATATTTATTAGCCTATAAAATATGAAATGTTAGAAAAATAATTTTATTATTTTAATTAGTACACTCCAAATTTACCATGTTAGGACTCATTCATAACTAATTTCTTTATGTCCCAGTGCTATCCGTGTTTTTCATGGGGCTGTTCATATCAGTGATATTTTGCAGACCGAGTGGTCAGTACAAAGTCATTGAAATGTCCAATATTGATCCGAATATCGGATCAAACTCTGCAATGAAAGTCTATGGATCCAGGAAAAATTGAATAGCACAGATGTGTGCGGTTCATTTTTTACTGACTGATAAGTGAAACTGCTTTTTTGCTCGCCAGTGAAAAAACTGATGAAACACTGACCAAACTCTGATGAATATCACTGATGAACTTGGACACTTGTAGTATGTAAAAAAGAATCTCATGTCTTAATGAAGTCTTATTGAGGTAAAAAAAAAAATTGACCTTCTTAAATATGTCACCTTGTGAACTTTTGGTTACAAAGCTGTCCAAGGTCCTGATTAGTAAGCCAAATTCTGATATATCATCTCTGGGAGAAAGGGTCTAATAATGCACAAGTGTCTAAATCAAAAGGCCACTATTGAAATATAATATGTTCTTTAGAAATTAACTGTTTTGGAGGAGGGATACTTTTTTATTAGTTTATGAGATATTCTATTGCGGCATTCATACAAGTATTTTTTTGTTATTTTCTTTCATATTCTGTCATTTTTATTGTTCTGATTTATGAAATTGCATCCAGCATGATTTCAGACCCCAAAATAAGTATATGCTCATGTTTTCTTTTTCAAAGACAAATTCAGCAAAATTTTGCCAAGACAGTCCATTCCTCCATTTCTGAGAAAGATGTAATTACTTACAGGTAATGGGATTTCTCCGACTCCATAACAGCACCACAGAGAGAGGGGATCCGCCCTTCCAAGGCAAGGAAACCTACAGGATAAATGTGTATACATATACTGTATACAATATGGTTCTTAATGATGACGATGCTGGGAGGAAGAAGGAAGCAAACTTTAGTGTTGCGTACGCCGGAGGTCACCTTTACATACAAGGTAAATTGCGCATGCGCGGGATATGGCCTATGAAACTGCAAGTCACAGGGTACTGTGATGTGCAGGGGATGGGGGGAAAAATTATAATTCAAACAGGAGATGGGGATTTCTTCCTGTCCCCTGGCCTGCAAGTGTCAGAAACTTAAAAGAATAAAAAGACATTTCACTGCAACAAGATCTCTAATATGAGGCATACACGCAAGTAGTATAGATTCACATTTCTATCACCTGAATGCCCATATTAGAGGTCAGATAAGTGCCAGGCGGTGACAGATTCCCTTTAAGCACTAAGTGGCCCCACACCAGAATGAACTAGTGTTCACCCAACCAAGTGATGGGAGGGAATATTAGGGTGCTGTGAAGGGTTTTGAAAAATCCTATTACACGTAAATAATTAAGTTTTTTTCTCTCTCCCATGACAGCACCACGGAGGGAATTGCAGAGAAATTAGCATTCAGGGAAGGACCACAGCCGGCAGAACCCTTCTCCCAAAGGCCTGCTGTGCCTACCTGTGTTATAGTTACATCTTCCAGCTCACCTCCGTCTGTATATCAGCCGTGCCCGCCAGCACCTGCCAACCTGTGTATCAGCCGTGCCCGCCAGCACCTGCCTGCCTATTAGCCGTGCCCACCTGCCTGTATCTCTACCGCTCCAGTCCACACTTGCAGTGCCCATCTGCTGGATCTGCCTGCACCTGCCATGTCAATCTGCTTATCAGTCGGATCCGTTGGCACTTGCCGTGCCAGTCTGTATATCAGTCGGATTCGCCTACACTAGTCTTGCCAGTCTGTGCATCAGCCGGATCCATCTACATCTGTGGTTCCTGTGTTCTCGCCGTGCCTGCCTGTATCAGCTGTGCTCTCCTACCATTGCGCTTAGCCACGCCCTTCTAGGCTCTCCTCGGGTCTTGGCACAGTGATTCCACCACTCAGTCTGTTACAATGTGTAGAGCTGTTAGAGAAAGGAGATGATTATCTGCCATTTTAAATATCCAATTTGTCACCTCCATTAAGGAATTGGATCCCTGGATCAAATGATCCTCCAAATGAGCTCTCCGTCCCTTTAGGCTTGCATCTGTTGTAATTATTCTCAATATTTGGTTTACCCAAGGCCCCCTCTGGCTAGATTTTTTATGTTCAATTACTAAAGAAGGGAATGGGTTCCTATTGGGGATAATGTTAGTCTCCCTTCCAGACGTCTTTTCAAAAGTGAATTCATTCATTAGAACATCCCACTGCAATACTCTGGTATGAAAATGGGCCCATAACACTGCCAAGATACCTGAGGTCAGAGAACACAGAAAAAACATAGCTTCCCTGAGAGTAATGGAGGGAACTTTTACCGCCTCTGATACCTGACTGCATATTTTTTTCATCTTGCCATCTAGAAGATGACATTCTTGATTTATGGAGTCCAGCATAAGGCCTAAAAAGACTTGTACTCTTAGTGGCTTTAGTCTTGATTTTTTTTTAGATTTAAGAGACACTCTAAGTTCTTCAAGTTAGCACTGACCTCTTCTAACTGGGCGTTACAGTGATGAACTGACCTGCCTACAATTAAGAAATAGTCCAGATATGGAACTATTTGTGCATCCTTTTCTTGAAGGTGAGCTGTCACATCCGTTGTTATTTTTGTAAAGACACGATGGGTCACTGTCAGTCTGAACTGAAGGTCCCTGAACTGGAAGTTTTTTATTTCTCCTTCTATGGCTAAAAGCATTCTGAGGAACTTCTGGTATTCCACATGTATTGGCATGTGATCATACGCTACTTTCAGATCCAGAACCATAATATAACAGTCTGGAAAAAGCACCTTTATGGCTGATCTTATGGATTCCATCTTGAACGTCTATTTCAGGAATTTTTTCAGGCCCTTAAAATTATTATTCTGAAAGTCCCATCTGGCTTTTTTTTATCAAAAAGAGAGGGGAATAAACTCCTTCCCCTTCTTCTTGTACAGTAACTTCTAGGAGACTGAATTTTTGCACCAGTTCTAGGACCTCCAATTCCAAGGCTAGCTGTTCATTCGGAGAAGACCAAGGAGACGTCAGCATAATCGTCCAAGGATGAATAGCCTGAAACTCCAGCCTTAGGCCGGATCTCACTACGTTGAGAACCCAGCTGCTCAAAATAATTTTTTCCCAGACAGGTAAAAAGAGTGACAGTCTTATCCCTTCCCGGAGACAGGAGTCACTAATAGGATTTCTTGCCTTCATGGGAGGGACCCCAGAACATAAAACCACTACTATTTTTCCACCGGTAATACTTTTTATCCTGATCTTGGGGGGTCTTCTCCGGTTAGATCTTCGCCACTGAAAGGATTTTTTAAAAGCTGGAATGGACAAATTAGGGAATCCTTTCTTACTGTCTCCTGCTTTCTACAGAATGTTGTCCAAGACTGGGCCAAATAGGTATTCCCCTTCACACGGGATAGAGAATATTTTTGACTTGGCTTGAATATCCCCTGGCCAGCACTTTAACTAAAGAGGTCTATGGGCTGCATTAGAAAGTGCCGCTGATCTACCCGCTAACCTTGCTGAATCTGTTGATGCATCAGATAGAAACGGTGCTACCCCTTGCATCAACAGAATTGTGGCAAAATGTCCCCAGCCACTTTATCCTTCAGCTGACCTTCTAGATGATCCAACCAAACCATCAAAGTCCTACAACCACATCTAACTTTGGTGCTTTATCCCAAGATGATGCTAAGGCCTCATCAAAAGGATATTTTCTCTTAAATGATGAAGGAAAGGAACCTCTTTTCAAGTTTTCTCTCCTGATGAAGGCTTGGATTTTTTCATTAACAGGAAAAGTCAGAAGCTTCCTTTGTTCTAGACCCCCAAACATGATATATTGGACAGATTTTTGGGCTTTAGGGTCAACAATACCCATATTGGATCTGACTGTCTTAACTAATCTATCTGTTTCTTCTACAAGAATGTACTGATGCCCTTCTGTACCGCCATCTGATGACGAAGTTGAAAAAGAGGATTCCGAAGACATGTACACACCTTCTGACCAGTCGGATTCATCCGAACCTGGGGATAATCTCTTAGACTTCTTAACCTCCCTACACTTTTCCTCCTCCTCATGATTTAGGGACTTCTGTGAATTCTTGACCTCCACCCTAATGATGGATCTGAACTCTGAGGCAAAGTTAGGGGATTCTTCACAAATAGTCTGCTCAATAGACAATGACCAGGTATTTTCTGCCAAGAACCAGGCAACCCTTCCTGACAGAGCGCACATTCCCTGTCATTAGCCTTCAGTGTGCACTTCCTAGGTTTTATTTGACAATAATATCACAAGAGAAGCCCTATTATAAAGTGAACTTTTAAGAAGATCACTTACCACTCAGAGGCTAGCAAGGTTACCGAATTCGGAGGCTGAATCATATCACCCAATAGATGCCCTCTGGAGGCTACGGATTCATCCATCTTGTCAAGATCCACATTACTGGAGCTTTTACTCTGCTTACTGGTTCTGCTATCACTCCTGATGCCACGTTTCCCTCCAGAGCTATTTCTGCCACCTCTGATGTTGCTGCTGCTGCTGCTCTACATAATCCTGCAGGAGCTTCTGCTGCTGTTGTGACTGCTCCATTACAAGCTGGAGGGAATGTCAGAGCCACTCTGTCGGCAGTCTAACCACATTTTAAATTTGGAACCTGCCAGACACAGCATGTCCCTGATGCCTCTTCCAGTTCCACCTGGAAGTGAAAAATGTCCTCCAGGTCAAATGTCACTGGTGCACTCTTAAATCAGGGCGCGCCTGCTGGACCCACTGCAGCACTTCCAAGAACCCTGCTCCAGCCGCAACAGGGATGGAGCCGCTGCCTGAACCGACTGGCCAGTCGTGAGTAATCTTCATCTTTTCTTTCGGTACCTCCGATAAATCCAGACGAAGATTTCACAGTCAAGGCCAGGAAAACAACTGATGTGTGGGAGAAGTGCCACCCTTTTATTCTGTAGGTTTCCTGTCCTTGTAGGGCAGATCCCCTATCTCAGTGGTGTGGTCATTGGTAAGAGAAAAATCAGCATTTCATTTGATTTGCATTTTGACACCTCCTTTGCCTTAAGTCACACAGGATGGAGGCTGTCAGTCAAGCAGGAGGAAGCAGTGCTGGTTGGGGAATAGAGCTGGAGTGACAGAGGTTTCAGTTCTACAGCCTCATTTGTATATCAATATTTAACAGTATTTTTTTAAATGTTGGCATTGTTTTTTTTCATTTAATATCACAATCTATTTTAAATAATAGAAATCTTACAATTTTCATGCTGGACAAAAAGGCTATTTTAGAAACACACTTAAGGTTTTTTTTGCAGAAGACTTTTCAACAGCCTCATTATCATCACAGGCAGGATTACAATAACAGGCAAAACTTCTATATATAGTTGAGAACACAGGATCCACTAATCACAATAGTTGATGTCACACCTTCCCTTCACAATGACTTTTTTTCCAAATGCTCATGCTTCAATACATATGATAGGGTCTGAGTCAGTCTATTTCTGATACTGTACATCTGAATTTCCTAAAAGAACAGTAGGTATAAATGTAGAATAGCCCCATTCGCAAGTGTGAATATTGTGAGATTTATATATATTTTTAATGCATATTGTGATATGAAAAGAAATACTGCCAAATTTAAAAAAGTACATTTAACATAAATACCAGATTTAACAGTAGGTTATTTTCTGATGACACATTTCCGTTAAGATAAATCAATAAAATTCAGGTCAGCTGCAGTATAAGTTACTGAAAGACAATAACATTCATAACGCACAGAACATAATCATTTTATGATTTAAAAATGTTTGCTCCAAAAACATATAAAACAACATTTTTGTGGCTGAGTAGCTTCGTTATATTGTATTCTAATACAATTGATGTAACAATAAATAATGAATAGTACAAAAAAAATACACTAACTTTGAAACCTATTAAAAGTGAATAGGCAGACTAATATATGACTTGGCTAGAGGAGACAAAACTATATTCAGTATATAACTTAATAGTGTATTTTAAAAACCGATTAGAGTCACTTGTATGCATTAAGCAATAATCATTTTGCTTTACTTGAAAGGGAAGAGAAACACTGTCAATGAGGTGATAAATAACATGACCTTGTGATTTTAAAATACCCTTTAAAGAGTAGTTTTTATTTGCTTTCTAAAATCAATAAGCAGTGAGCAAAGTCACAGGGATGTCCAATTCCGACAAACCCCAGCTTACATCTGCTTCTATTTAGAAGCATTTAATAAGCCCAGTGTATGCTTTGATCCATCTACAATCACTTAAAGTAAGATTATAAATCAATTTGTCACATTTTCCAAATTACTTTGGATTTAACAAACATTATGTTAGTGGTATATTTAAAATACTGGAATTTTAAGAGTTCAATCACCAACTTAGGGCTGCCCTTTTTATTTAACAGAAGAGTGGGTAGCTCCAGACTGCTCATTTCTGTAAATATCACCTATTAGCAAAAGTAGTCAGAAGTAACTCTAATGCCCCTTGAAAAGACCCTTTCGAGCAATAGTTGGGTCTGAATTTCCGAGTTATGTAATCCTAGAATGCAAAGCGGAATCAGACAACCCTTTACAGCACCTCTCTTACAGTGAAAGAGCAGGTCTCACTCTGTGCCTTAACCCAAAAACTGCCACGTATTTTACCAACCAACCAATTTTACCAATCAATTTACCAATTTTTGACGCCCCCTGAGGAAGTGGCGATGAAACGCGTCTCGGGGCTGAGGGACATGGACTCCACATCACACCAGCAGGTAATATGACTACCATCTCAGCACTTACCTTGTCTGCCTCCTCATTGGGCTAGGCCCGTCATTAAGCATTTCTGTCTGAATAGGCTCCATGATTTGAGGAAATGGAATGGCACTTTGGCAAATTAGCATGTGAATTTTGCACCTTATTTTTATCGGGAGTACTGTATATTTATTAGTATTTATTATTGACAGTGACCTTTACTTGGGTATTTACACCTTGGCAGAAGTTGATAGCCTAGTGCTTTCTTGAAGATGGTTCTTCCTGGTGGAGATTGATAGTCCTTTTAGGTCTCTCATATGAGTGGCATTTATGTTTTTTAATTTTGTCTATTATGTATGTCTATTTGTTTAATAAAATATATTTTGCTTGCATCAATATTGTTGCTTCGTTGGTTCAGTACATACATTGATTTGTCCATTACTGGGTTATGGACATATGGCCTTTGACTTTTTGAATTCCCAGTTTGTTCTCTCCATTATTGTGTTATTTATTGCATCAGTATTGTGTAGTGTCCTTTAACTATCCACAGGACTTACCTGATGTGGTGTTTTCCTGATAGAATGGTTTGGTGATTTTCTGTTGTTTATGGACACTTTATAGTTGTATGGATCCATTTGTTTGAATTTAGTATTTTACCAAGCAGTTACTGAATGGTGACTTTAACTTAGTAAAGTACGCGGCAGTGCTTGGTTTGTGCAGAGAGCAAGATATCGTAAGATCTCACTCTTGCACAGTGAGAGGGGCCGTGACGGGCTGTGGGATCCCAATTTGCATGCCAGTGTCCTACAACCAGAAAATTCGGGGCTGACTTTGGTGGAAAGTTGGGTCCCTTTTGGGTGGAGGGGGGCTATGTCTGAACAGTTTTGTTAATAGGTGATATTTAGTAAAATCATCATTTTATGGCTGCTCACTCTTTCATTAAATAAAAAGGGCAGCCCCAGACTGGTAAGATACTCTTTAAGTTTATTTCTTAGGCCACAGCCACACTATCAGTATTTGGTCAGTATTTTTTCTCAGGAGTGGGAGCCAAAACCAGGAGTGGGTGATAAATTCAGAATTGGTGACTTGTTTCTATTATATATTTTCTCTGATTGTTCCTCACCTGGTTTTGTCTCCCACTCCTGAGAAAAAATACTGAACGAATACTGAACAAATACTGATAGTGGAGCCATGGCCTTACATACATAAGCTACAACCTGGAGGCATTTGTATAAATTGCTTTAAATTTTCTTATTCAAATGTGTTATATTTTTACACTATAATAAGGGTTGTTGAAGTGATTGTTCAAGATTAGAAAACTAAGGGTGCTCACCTCCAAAAACAGTGCCAAATCTGTTCAAAGGTTTGTGCCCGGTATTCTAGGTGAGCCACATTCAATTTAATAGAACTGAGCTGCAACAGCAGACGTATCCAATAGATTGGTGACCCACTGTTTCTGAAAGAATGCAGCCATGGCTTTCTAATCCTGGGCATCTTGTTTAACGTATGCCAATCAGATAGATATAAGACAATCACATGACTTATTATATGGGTTGTTAATGGAAAACTAGCATATTGCTAGGATAAAATGAAAATGGCTTATCGGTTCAACCTCTACTGACTAGAAAACAGTAACATTAACATCAGCTCACTGCAGACAATGGTGGAGATTAATCAATTTAAATGTGCCATAATGTGCAATTTTAGATCAATAGTTTTTTCATGCATTGCACCTTAATGATTAAAATGCTAAAAGGGTTGACTTAGTTACGCCATGTGTTAACATTTTTTTGCAAATTTCTGGCCCAATACAAGTCAATTCAGGTTAAGTTCCCACAATGAGTGTTTGATGAGTTTATGATGCTGCACATTTTTTGCAGCACTTTACGGTTCCGGTAAACTGGATAGGATATATATGCATGTAATCCACACATGACTGTATTAATAAAATGTTGCAAATCCAAAGACCAGGGAGTATCAAAAACAAAGCAGCTTAATTTAAAACATAAAATACGAAAAAGAGACAAAAGCCAAAAACGCAATAACAGTGCATGTAAAAAAATGCTGTCAAACATGATAAAAAGATGCAAGTAACCTAATTTAGCTAATGCATGCAGAAATGCTGCAGAAAATGTGCAATATCAAAAACTCATCGTGGGAACGGAGCCTGATTGTATGAACTTAGAATAAATGGTGTAAACATGCACCAAATTTTTCAAACAGCATGATAAAATGTGATGAATTTGACACAATTTAAGACTGTCTAGTTAAAGTTTGAACTGTCCATGAATTGCACAGCATTAATAAATCTGCCCCAATGTGTAGAAATAAGTGGAAAGTCCCTAAAGCCAAGGATAGACATGACAGTAAGTTGCTTTACTAGCAGCGGTTGAACATCTTATCATAGCGATATGCCATTAATGTCAATCATGAGACAACTCTTAACAACGTTGAAGTCTCACTTTATGGTTGTTCCTACATGGATATAATATACAGAGTTGAGCTACCAATTAGTCGTCATTCACACTTTCATTGTTATAGTACGTGTGAGATCCATATTAAACAGACAGCACACACTAGCATTTAAAGGGCAGAATTGATTCACAGGAATGTGGTCATCTGTTTGGTCAGTAATCTGTAACCACTGGTCAGGAGACCTGTGAATCTCCATAACTCCTGACATTGCTAGTTCTTCTTTTGATTATTAGGGCTGGCGGGATATCCTGTATGCATAACGGCAAATCCGCTAATCAAAAACGAGTCGGGAATAGCAGAAGGTAGGGAGATTCGCAGGCCTCCGATCCAGTGGTCAAAAATTACTGATCTGGCTGATGGATCAAAGTCCTCTAAATAGATTATCTCCTCTCTAGTATTAGCTTATGTTCACACCCCATCTCTTCAAATAGGGTTATTTTTGCAGAATTTACACTTTAAATGGTCTCTTTCAGATGTACAAGGAGAATTCCTTGTAAACGAATTCTGTCTATTGCAAACATATCTTTACTGTTACTTTAGTAAAAATATAATGATCCCCAACCATCGAAAGTGGTGAAGCTGTCATTGGGCTCTAGTTATGGATGAGTTAATAAACTCCTGCTGTGTGCTTCCTTCTTTACTTTGTGCATTATCTGATGTGTTCTAGGCTCTGTATTGTCCTTTCACTTCTACTGTCTGGGAACTATTTTTCTCTTCACTGCCTTTCTCATACACCTCTTTTAAATACAAATAACTTCATGCGGTCTGTAGAGCTATTAATAACAACACAGGCTTCTAGAATTTTATTTTTGCAGCTGATAGTACAAAACAGGTGTCACCTGGATATGTCTTAAGAAATCGTAGGAGCACTTTATAACAATTTTCTCCACTTCACTTTTCCGCATCAATTAAATGACAGAGAGATATGACATGAATAGATAGATAGAATAGATGCTAGATAGACAGATACACAGAATAGATGAGATGATAGATAGATAGATAGATAGATAGATAGATAGATAGATAGATAGATAGATAGATAGATAGATAGAAAACCTGACCAGCACCTCCTAGGTGTGAACAGGTGCCAGATGCAGAAACTGCAAAATATATATAAAGAAAGCACAGCAGCACTCTGTATGGGCCAAGATACATAAAAACAATGGGAACATTGAATCTAAACTGCATTATTACTCAGTAAACTGTACTTACAAAAAATGAAGGTTCTTAGCGCATAAATTGGCCAATTCAGGTGTGTGCCCATCAACTGTGACAATATCCCTGTATTTCACACCATCCAACTTCTCTTTGACTCGGACCATTTTCCCTGTCCCTGCTGACGAAAAACATCCACACAGCATAATGCTGCCACCACGTTTCAATCTGGGGATGGTGTCCTTGGGGTGATGAGCTGTGTTGCTTTGGCACCAGACAGCATTTACCTTGGTGGCCAAAAAAATCAATTTTGGTCTCAGGTGACCACAGCACCTTTCTCCATACATTTGGGGAGTCTCCCACATGTTTTTTGGCAAACTCAAATTGGCCTTACAATTTTTGTGTAAGTAAAGGCTTTTTCCGCCCACTCTCCCATAAAGGCCAACTCTATTGAGTGTACGACTTATTGTGGTCGTATGGACAGATACTCCAGTCTCTGATTGGGACCTCTGCAGCTCCTTCAGGGTTACCTTTGGTCTCTGTGCTTCCTCTCTGATTAATGCCCTCTTTGCCCGGGCTGAGAGTTTTGGTGAGGGGGCCCTCTCTTGGCAGGTTTGTTGTGGTACCATGTTCTTCCCTGATCATGATAATGGATTTGCTGGTACTCCAGGGGATCATCAGAGATTGGGATATTTTTTTATAAACCAACTCTGACTTGAACTTCTTAACAACTCTGTCCCTGACTTTTTTGTAGATCTCCTTGGTCTTCATGGTGTTGTTTGGAGATCTCCTTGGTCTTCATGGTGTTGTTTGGCGATCTCCTTGGTCTTCATGAGGTTGTTTGGTTAGTTGTGCCCCTTGGTTAATGGTGTTGCAGCCTCTGTGGCCTTTCATAAAAGGTGTGTATATACTGACAAACCATGTGACACTTAGATTGTACACGGGTGGACTTCCTTTCAGTAAGCATGTGACTTATGAAGGTAATTGCTTGCACCAGAAATTTTTAGGTGCTTTATAGCAAAAGGGTTGAACACACAGCACAGACCAAAAGTTTGGACACACCTCATTTAAAGATTTTTCTGTATTTTCATGACTATGAAAATTGTACATTCACACTGAACGCATCAAAACTATGAATTAACACATGTGGAATTATATACTTAACAAAAAAGTGTGAAATATGTCTTATATTCTAGGTTCTTCAAAGTAGCCACCTTTTGCTTTGATGACTGCTTTGCACACTCTTGCCATTCTCTTGATGAGCTTCAAGAGGTAGTCACCGGAAATGGTCTTCTAACAATCTTGAAGGAGTTCTCAGAGATTGTAAGCACTTGCTGGCCCTTTTGCCTTCACTCTGCAGTCAAGCTCACCCCAAACAATCTCGATTGGGTTCAGGTCTGGTGACTGTGGAGGCCAGGTCATCTGGCGTAGCACCCCATCACTCTCCCTCTTAGTCAAATAGCCCTTACACAGCCTGGAGGTGTCTTTGGGGTCATTGTCATGTTGAAAAATAAATGAAGGTCCAACTAAACGCAAACCGGATGGAATAGCATGCCGCTGCAAGATGCTGTGGTAGCCATGCTGGTTCAGTATGCCTTCAATTTTGAATAAATCCCCAACAGTGTCACCAGCAAAGCACCCCCACACCATCACACCTCCTCCTCCATGCTTCACAGTGGGAACCAGGCATGTAGAGTCCATCTGTTCACCTTTTCTGCGTCGCCAAAAGACACATTGGTTGGAACCAAATATCTCAAATTTGGACTCATCAGACCAAAACACAGATTTCCACTGGTCTAATGTCCATTCCTTGTGTTCTTTAGCCCAAACAAGTCTCTTCTGCTTGTTGCCTGTCCTTAGCAGTGGTTTCCTTGCAGCTATTTTACCATGAAGGCCTGCTGCGCAAAGTCTCCTCTTAACAGTTGTTGTAGAGATGTGTCTGCTGCTAGAACTCTGTGTGGCATTGACCTGGTCTCTAATCTGAGCTGCTGTTAACCTGCGATTTCTGAGGCTGGTGACTCAGATAAACTTATTCTCAGAAGCAGAGGTGACTCTTGGTCTTCCTTTCCTGGGGCGGTCCTCATGTGAGCCAGTTTCTTTGTAGCGCTTGATGGTTTTTGCAACTGCACTTGGGGACACTTTCAAAGTTTGCCCAATTTTTCACACTGACTGACCTTCATTTCTTAAAGTAATGATGGCCACTTGTTTTTCTTTACTTAGCTGCTTTTTTCTTGCCATAATACAAATTCTAACAGTCTATTCAGTAGCACTATCAGCTGTGTATCCACCAGACTTCTGCACAACACAACTGATGGTCCCAACCCCATTTATAAGGCAAAAAATCCCACTTATTAAACCTGACAGGGCACACCTGTGAAGTGAAAACCATTTCCGGTGACTACCTCTTGAAGCTCATCAAGAGAATGCCAAGAGTGTGCAAAGCAGTCATCAAAGCAAAATGTGGCTACTTTGAAGAACCTAGAATATAAGACATATTTTCAGTTGTTTCACACTTTTTTGTTAAGTATATAATTCCACATGTGTTAATTCATACTTTTGATGCCTTCAGTGTGAATGTACAATTTTCATAGTCATGAAAATACAGAAAAATCTTTAAATGAGAAGGTGTGTCCAAACTTTTGGTCTGTACTGTACATCTGTTATGTTATGATTGAATAAAATTCTTTAATCACAATATATTGAAAAAAAATCCTTTACTAATAGTTTATCTAGCTTTGAAATGTCAGATATGCATTCATCAATATGAAAGATAGATGGTACTGCTAAAATCCACTTAACTTATTTACCAAATGTTACGTGCAGTTTTCATCTCACAGATCATCCTACATTAAGTAAATCAAGTTTGCCACATGCACAAATATTAGGTAGAAAATTAGTTTATTCCAAAAATGCAATAGAATTTAGGGGCTTTTAGTTTATAATTTGATCTAACTTATCATTCTTATGATTAGCAGTGCAATGTGACAAATTCTAATGCATTTTTGATATACCATTAAATAAAACATTTTCTTTTACCTTTTGGAAGCAATGAATACCTAGCTCAACTCAACAGAAAAATCAATCTCACATAAAATGGGATTTGTGTCACGAGGGGCATCTTCCTGCTGAGAAACGCATTCAAGTGCAAAAGATTCTACACCTTCATAGACTGCGGTACATTCATTGTCTCTGACTACTAAATTGGCTAAGAAAAACTGTTCCAAATTTTAAAAGGATATAGATCTTTTTTATGACAATTTAATTTGTGTCAAATGAAGTTTTCATGTCTGCAGCGTACAGCATGTATCCCAAGGAATATACCAAACAGACTTAGAAACTATTAGCTCACCATGAAATATACAAGTAAATTAAAGCTTTTTAATCATCTATATAGCCACATCTGAGATATCATGGGTTGGAGTGCTAATGCCAAACATTATAACTTCCATAGGGGTAATTCACATAGTTTTCACAGAATCAGAATAATATACAAATAATTTTTAGCCAGAAGCACAAAAGGAAAGTGTGGTTGATCAGCTCACTCAGCTGCCCCAAGAGATATTCACAGGAACACTTTCAATTTAAGTTTTCAACTGATTTATTAAAAATGTACTGCATAAACCAGTGCAAAGCTAAGTAAATAAACACTGACCTTCTGGCATAACAGGGAAGACAAAATAATATACAGTACAGTTTGTGTGGCTGCGGAAATCCACCAACTCAGGGGAAAAAACACACGGTTCAGTTTTCATTAACACGAACAAAGCTCTGGAAATCTTGTCTCCATACACACCTAACACTGAGTCCAAGGACTCCATGTTTATCTTCTGGACCACACCCTGGGGTGGAGATATGGTGAACTGTCTGCCACCCACTATTCAGCTGTTCACTAAACCTAGCCCTTAACATGGCCGATTAACCCTTCTCAGCACTTAGTGTGCTGGAGCATTTTTTCTAGGTTCACATCACTGAGGCTAACATCTTGAATGACGCATCTCCCCTCCATTATTTTACCAGTGACCTTGTCACAAAAGATAAGTAGTCGTTTTAGCTTCAAAACTGCACTCTCTGAATACAGCATCAGATTTCCTTACATGTTGATTTTGTAATGTAAATATTTTATTCTTGAAATCGGCATCATATTCAGAAACTTCTACAATTAGGATTTTAAAAAAAAAATGCAGTTGTCACCAATAGTACTGTACATATTGCATTAACTGCTGCAAATGATGGGGCCTTTAGGAAATCTTCATTAAATCAGGTTCTTTAGAAAATAGTATACTATTTACAAGAGAATCACTGCATAAAGAAACCACATCACCAGCAAACATTCTACTCTGGTAATGTCATACAGTTCTGATTAGTGAGGTTACAAATTCTACCCAATGAAACAAAGGGATTATTAGGGAAAATGTTACACTTTAATAGACTTTTTAGGTACTCGGCCAAGAATTCATGTGTTTTCATTAGTAAGATCTGAGTAAGCTACAACCAGACTCCTCTATCAAAGGATAGTCTCCAGGGACAAAAAAAGAATAAGACATTTCAATTCAAATTGCCCATTGTAATTTCAGTGTACATTATCTGTTGGGAAAAATATGGGAACCCCTCCATACATCAGATAGTCTGATAGTCCAACCAAAATGTATGTATTTAATATTCTTGTTAATATAACGGCATCATATTCCACAGCGCTTTGCAGACATCATTACCATTGTCCCCTTTGGGACTTACAATCTAAATTATCTATCAATATGTCTTTGTGGGAGGAAACCCACGCAAACACCAGGAGAGCATACAAACGCATAGCAGATGTGGTCTTGGTGGGATATGAACCCAAGACCTTGGGTTCCTGCCTCACCCTACTTTTTTGCCTTGCTTCCCATATTTCCTTATATAACATAAAGCTTTCACATGCTTAATTTTGCACTTATACTGTGGGATCTCTATTGGGTTATTTTTTCTTATTATATCATCTTTGACATACTTTTTCTTATACTTCCATCCAGCTATAATTTCAGCATCAGTTGGCTTCAGGTATTCATTTACACCACTTTGTTATATTTGGTAGAAGTTATCTCCATAAAATGATACTGTGCAATTATTACTCCAGCATGTCTTAGACATTGGTTTATAATATGTTATTTTTTACTATGTTTGCTACCATTGTATGACCCACTGTGGATTCATAATACCAGGCAGATGAGGTTAGGTATTGGTCTTATCATGGACACACCTTGTTCGTTTTTTCATTTTTTTTAATGTTTTTAATGTATGCTCCTTGCTCCCGTTTTTATTGTATATAATAAAGATTGTCTTTATTTGGTGATTCCAAAGCATTTGCATACTTCTTTCCTGTTTTGTTTGTTCACTATTAAGTATGTGCTTGGTTGATCCCGATTTATTTAGTGGTGTTCTCAGTTCTTAGGCTAAGTGCTCACGATGCAGAAATGCTGTGGAGCGTTTCTTCATCTCCCTGGCAGAAATAACGCATGCGGATTTTAAATGTGTTTTTCCTGGCAGGTAGAAGTGTTTGTGAAGCATTTTTACATGCGATTTCGCATGCGGGTTGTCAAATGCTTTTCCAAGCGATTTTAGCATCAATTGGAAAAGTGCTTGATAACTTGGTCACACTATATAAATTCATGCAACCGGCATGGATTTATGTTGTGTGACCAAGTTACGATGCTGCAAATGCAGCATCAATAGTAAAAAAAAAAAAAAAAGAATAAAAATGTTGAAAAATAAAAAAAAACATTATACTCACCTTCCGATGGCCCCCGATCTCCTTCTCCGGTGCGTCCGGTGTCTTCGGCAGCTCATGGTGGTGTAAAAGGACCTTCCATGATGTCATTTAGTCATGTGACAGGTCGCATGACTAAATGACGTCATGGAAGGTCCTTTTACCAGCCGAAGAGCCAGCAGCACCGCCGGGAGCAGGGGGCCATCAGAAGGTAAGTATATGTTTATTTTTTATTTTAATTCTTTTTTAACTACAGGTACTATGGTACCCGGATCTGGATGAGAGTCTCCTCTTCTCCAGACCCGGGTACCATCCGAGCATTAATAGCATAAGATCCGCATGACTACATGTAGTCATGTGGATCTTAAACACTAAACTATGGAGGGCACCATCCAAATCAAAAAGGGGATCAACATGCTGCACACCACATAAATACACATGAAAAAAGGGAAAAGAGGTGTGCTATGAAGCAGTGATCACCCAGCAATACTTCAATAAATTATCAAACGTTATAATAAGTGACAATAAATTTTATTCATTACAAATATAAATACATACAAACAACGTCAAAAAACCCAAATAGCTAAAACACAAGTAAAATCAATATAGTGGGGTTACCCACTAATTTGAAGCCCACCTGCTCCAAAAAAACATCCCTAGTTACAACAGAACAAGCAGTACCATAATACAACAAGTGCCAGTATTATCCCTGGTGATCAATATCGTACACATGTAAATTAGTTATGACTGCCTGACATTAGTATTCAAGGAGGTGTACTATAGTCCAGAAAGATGAAGAGGGAAATATGTGCCTACTACAGCAGAGTATATATTGAAAAATACAAAGAGTCCCAAACATAAATGAAGCCCATATAGAATATCTGAGCTGACAAATACTATATACTCACATACCACAAAAAGTACTATTCAGGGTATAAATAAATACAAAACCCTTTCATGCTGTAAGTATCCCTCCTGCACATAATAGCGCTACGATCAATCACCTCCCTGAGCATAAAATCCTATGCTGGGATGAAGCAGGCGGGCATTCAGTGCCCAACGCGTGTCGCCACTACACGTGGCTTCATCAGGGGTCTATAGGGCACAGGTAAGATGACGCTGTTATATATAATCAAGAACCTAATTACCATTTCAGCAGCTGATATGCGGCCACTCCAAATCATACATTGCAGGAACATGGCGTGACCCCCAACCTGGAAGTGCTATGCATTGCACATGTGCTGCAGAGCATACAGGAAGTGAGGGGGAGGATCGCATCCTCCCCATGGTAACCCAGACGATGCAGCTGGTAACCCAAACGCTGCAGCTTGTGCATAGATGCACATTGCACAAAGCAGACAAAGCCATGATGAGCAGGCTGATGCCCGCATCCCAAAGGCTAAAGGTCACATCATATATGTTGGAAAGTTATGCATTATGCGCAAGGAAAGAGCACGATCATAGTGAGAATATTTTGTCTTTCATAGGTGTAATGCCATATGCTGGGCATCCTGCCACAGGCTATCCCAAGTCCTAATAAATCCTGTCTGACCCTAAAGGTCATCAAATTAATCTAGTTATTTATAACATACCCCCATAACAGCTTGACACACAGGAGAGTTGGCCAGAGGCAAACAAAGTATACCTGAATCAGAGAGAGCACAATTATGGATAGTTAGCAAAAAAAAAAAAAAAAATTTCTTATATTTTTATAAATAATATTATGCCGATACACACTGACAGTATCACAAGCATTCTCCAATATACAGTGCGCACTGCTCATTCAAACATGGTATACGACCCGGCGTAGCACCCGCACAGCTATAGATAAACGTACACATAAGTCAGAGACAAAAAAATATATATACGATTTTATTATGGATAAATATGACCAAATTGGATTTCAGTCGATCCCAAGAACCCCATTATATAGAGGGCTTCTCATCATCCCAAAGCTCCCCCAAAAAAACTGCTGTATAACACTGTGATGCGGTTGGTTTAATTATATCTCAGTGGGGGGCCAATCAGGTCTGCAAGGCAAGTAAAATTCTATATGAAATACTGATGGTGAATAAGGGGTACTTTTAGTCTCCACAAACAATCAAGATGCCCATAACAACACCGCAGGACAGACCCAAGTGCTTGCATGTATGTTAGGTATCCAAGTGTAATTATCTGCCACAAGATTGATGTTAAACAAATATATTCACTCGGGTTTATGAGGACAAGGTGCCATTCAAAGAGAGACGAGACCCTCATATTTGAGTATCTTATGCGACATCCAAGTTCGACATATAGCTGATACAGCCACTACGCATACCTTTTACCCCCTTTGGAAAGACCCAAACCTCAAATGAGTTGTTGGTATATATAAAGACAAAGTAAAAGTTATGGTCCCCAACTTACAAACGGGAGACCCAGAACAACAGGAGACACCAAACTTAAACATAGACAACACAGGTATGAGTGAAATTGGTGAATTGCAAATCATTAATTTGTCTACATATGTGCTGTCTGAGATTGAGAGATCTGTGTTAACCAGGGGTCTCTCCTTCTCACCAATGAATACCTTAAACAAGTTTGATTTGGTCAAAGACACATATTTGTTTTGTCGGCAACTTACTTTTAAATTATTGTATCACCAGCCCTCCCTTATTGATGGCCTTCCGCTTGATGAAAGACAGACCTTCCAGGATCTTTTAGACCTTCTACAGGAAAGTGAGAACTCGAGGACTCAGAGCAGATTCGCAGGTAGACTCCTATCCCAAGCTACACCAGCATTCTCCATGTTCCCGGTGGTACAAATTTTCTTTGAGAACATGTGTAGGGATATTGAGAATTTAAAACCGGACAGACACAGATATAACAATTTGAGTCGTGAGGAAAGGAATGCACTCACAAATTTATCTATGAATCAGGATTTCATCATCCGCGAGGCTGACAAGGGTGGGAATATTGTTTTGTGGCCCATTGAGCTTTATACCAAAGAGACTGACCGGCAGTTGTCAAATGTGTCTTGTTATCATTTGTTACCATCTGACCCCACTTCCTTTTTTAAGGACAGATTGGACACATTAATTCGAAGGGCGGGTCACAATGGCATTTTGAGCAGGAAGGAAATGGATTATCTTATCACCGCACACCCGATCGTACCAACCTTCTATTTGCTGCCCAAGGTTCACAAGTCTCTGGTGGAACCACCAGGTAGGCCCATTGTCTCAGGCATAGGGGGGTTGTTTGAGCGCCCGTGTATCTACTTGGACTACTTTCTCCAGCCATTAGCCCAATCATTAAAATCCTTTGTGAGGGATTCTTCCCACCTTATCCATCATGCTAAGGGATTGGTTGTATCTGAAAGCACTATTTTGGTGTCCTTAGATGTGGAGGCCCTTTACACAAGTATATCCCATGATTTGGGCATACAGGCGGTTACTTACTTCCTGGACCAGCACACTACGGGTAATCGTAGACAGGACTCATTCATTCTGGAGTTACTACATTTTGTCCTGGACAAAAATTATTTTGTCTTTGATCGCAAATTCTATCGTCAAATAGCAGGGACCGCGATGGGTGCGAGATGTGCGCCATCGTATGCAAATCTATATTTAGGGTGGTGGGAGGAGACTGTGGTCTACAAGCACGAGTCTTTCTGTAGCCATGTTCACACATGGCTCAGATTTATAGACAACGTATTTATGCTGTGGAGTGGGACTATGGACGAGTGTGTGACCTTTATTTCTGAACTTAATAGGAATAGCTTGAATATTCGATTAACATCTAAAATCTCGAATAAGGAAATTGATTATCTGGATCTGAAGCTAATGAAGGTTGGTAATGAAATCTGTACCACTCTTTTTAGGAAAGAAACAGCTACAAATAACTTATTGCACTACACAAGTTTTCATCCGAAACACCAACAAAATGGCATCCCAAAGGGACAGTTCCTCCGACTCAGGAGGAACTGTACCACATCGGAGGAGTTTCAGCGACATTCCAAAGAGTTGACTCAACGTTTTATCAAAAGGGGCTATCCGAGACGGATCATCTCTGATGCATTTGAGGGAGCAAAATCTAGAAACCGTGATGATCTACTCCAAGCACGGGTAAGAAATTGTGCTAGGCCACTAAGCTTGATTACGACCTTTAACAACCAGTGGAGTGACATCCGGGAGATCCTCACTAAAAACTGGGGTATTTTGCTTAGTGAGCCAAAACTAATGAAACATATCCCGGCAGCACCTAGCTTGGTTGCTCGGAGGGCGAAAAACTTCAAGGATAGCCTTTGCAATAGCCATTTTGTACGTCCTGTAAGGAGTTTGGAAAGGGGTAATAAGCTTTTGGGAACATACCCCTGTGGTAGTTGCAACATTTGCCAGTACACTGTGGCACAAGATGGCACTGTACTGCCAAGTGTGCCATTCAAGATTCAATCTAAGGCCTATTTTAATTGCAGATCCCGTAATCTGGTCTACGCTCTGGTCTGTGGCTGCCCGAAAATCTATGTGGGGCAGACGACGCAGGAACTAAGAAAGAGGATACAGCAACATCTCTCGAATATCTCAATGGCAAAGAGAGACCGGGACAAAGACAAACCTATTACATCAGTGGCTGCACATTTCCTGGAGGTCCATAGGAGCAGAATAGTGGGACTGCAGGTAATTGGATTGGAGCGTGTTCGCAAAAACATAAGGGGGGGTGACCTGACAAAGGCACTTTTGAGATGCGAATCGAAATGGATCTATAATTTGCACAGCTTGGCTCCTAAGGGACTAAATGGAGAGTTATTATTCACAGGGTTTTATAAACTGCTGTGAATTATTTGTAATAATGCCCCTGTCTCCAACTTTCCTGGCCCAGGTCTGGACATTATGGAAATGGTACTGGAAGGACTGTGAGGATGACCCCGGTACAAAACAATATAGGAGGACAAGATGGAATATCACCTGGATGTGGGATACACAGAACACCATGAAGATTATGGAGGACCTAGGCTCCATCGCCTGTTTGGACCTCACATATGGAATAGTGCAACCATCTGGAAACATCTGGACTGGACTAATGGAACGAGCATTGGTGGCTATTGCTATTGTTTTGATGACTCTGTTTCTGGACTCTCCACGGCAATTGCCTGGTATATCATGAACTATAAAATAATTAATTGTCTTTTGATGATCTGAGCTATGGGTCTGTTTTTATGGAGACTTTTCCTCTGTTGTGCTCCAGGTGGTTTGACATTTTGTCCGTTCTTTGTCTCCCTGGTGATCAATATTGCATATATGGGGGGGTTTCCCTCATCTTTAGACGTAAAGCCTGACATATTTATAATAACTTTTACTTTGTCTTTATATATATCAACAACTCATTTGAGGTTTGGGTCTTTCCAAAGGGGGTAAAAGGTATGCGTAGTGGCTGTATCAGCTATATGTCGAACTTGGATATCGCATAAGATACTCAAATATGAGGGTCTCGTCTCTCTTTGAATGGCACCTTGTCCTCATAAACCCGAGTGAATATATTTGTTTAACATCAATCTTGTGGCAGATAATTACACTTGGATACCTAACATACATGCAAGCACTTGGGTCTGTCCTGCGGTGTTGTTATGGGCATCTTGATTGTTTGTGGAGACTAAAAGTACCCCTTATTCACCATCAGTATTTCATATAGAATTTTACTTGCCTTGCAGACCTGATTGGCCCCCCACTGAGATATAATTAAACCAACCGCATCACAGTGTTATACAGCAGTTTTTTTTGGGGAGCTTTGGGATGATGAGAAGCCCTCTATATAATGGGGTTCTTGGGATCGACTGAAATCCAATTTGGTCATATTTATCCATAATAAAATCGTATATATATTTTTTTGTCTCTGACTTATGTGTACGTTTATCTATAGCTGTGCGGGTGCTACGCCAGGTCGTATACCATGTTTGAATGAGCAGTGCGCACTGTATATTGGAGAATGCTTGTGATACTGTCAGTGTGTATCGGCATAATATTATTTATAAAAATATAAGAAAATTTTTTTTTTTTTTTTTTTTTGCTAACTATCCATAATTGTGCTCTCTCTGATTCAGGTATACTTTGTTTGCCTCTGGCCAACTCTCCTGTGTGCCAAGCTGTTATGGGGGTATGTTATAAATAACTAGATTAATTTGATGACCTTTAGGGTCAGACAGGATTTATTAGGACTTGGGATAGCCTGTGGCAGGATGCCCAGCATATGGCATTACACCTATGAAAGACAAAATATTCTCACTATGATCGTGCTCTTTCCTTGCGCATAATGCATAACTTTCCAACATATATGATGTGACCTTTAGCCTTTGGGATGCGGGCATCACCCTGCTCATCATGGCTTTGTCTGCTTTGTGCAATGTGCATCTATGCACAAGCTGCAGCGTTTGGGTTACCAGCTGCATCGTCTGGGTTACCATGGGGAGGATGCGATCCTCCCCCTCACTTCCTGTATGCTCTCCAGCACATGTGCAATGCATAGCACTTCCAGGTTGGGGGTCACGCCATGTTCCTGCAATGTATGGTTTGGAGTGGCCGCATATCAGCTGCTGAAATGGTAATTAGGTTCTTGATTATATATAACAGCGTCATCTTACCTGTGCCCTATAGACCCCTGATGAAGCCACGTGTAGTGGCGACACGCGTTGGGCACTGAATGCCCGCCTGCTTCATCCCAGCATAGGATTTTGTGCTCAGGGAGGTGATTGATCGTAGCGCTATTATGTGCAGGAGGGATACTTACAGCATGAAAGGGTTTTGTATTTATTTATACCCTGAATAGTACTTTTTGTGGTATGTGAGTATATAGTATTTGTCAGCTCAGATATTCTATATGGGCTTCATTTATGTTTGGGACTCTTTGTATTTTTCAATATATACTCTGCTGTAGTAGGCACATATTTCCCTCTTCATCTTTCTGGACTATAGTACACCTCCTTGAATACTAATGTCAGGCAGTCATAACTAATTTGCATGTGTACGATATTGATCACCAGGGATAATACTGGCACTTGTTGTATTATGGTACTGCTTGTTCTGTTGTAACTAGGGATGTTTTTTTGGAGCAGGTGGGCTTCAAATTAGTGGGTAACCCCACTATATTGATTTTACTTGTGTTTTAGCTATTTGGGTTTTTTGACGTTGTTTGTATGTATTTATATTTGTAATGAATAAAATTTATTGTCACTTATTATAACGTTTGATAATTTATTGAAGTATTGCTGGGTTATCACTGCTTCATAGCACACCTCTTTTCCCTTTTGTCATGTGGATCTTATGCGATCCGATGCAAGTCAATGGCAGCGATTTCGCATCGAAATCGCACTAGAATTGGTCTTGCTGAGGTTTTTACCGCAATGTGAATTCGCAGTGGAAATTTCCGCATGATGTGCACAGCACATGCGGATTTGCATTGCAGTAAATAGCAGACCTATTACAAGCGATTTTAATGCGTTTTTTCAGCGAAAATATGCCGCAAATAAGCATTAAAATGGCTTCGTATGCACAAAGCCTTAGGCTGTGTGCCCACGATGTGTTTTTTAAGGCCTGCCATGTCCCCCAATGATAATCCGCATGTGCTGTGCACATGCTGCGGAAATTTCCGCTGCGGATTATCATTGCGGAAAAAAACGCAGCACTACCAATTATTTTGCGGAAGTGCTGCGTTTTGACTTGCATTAGAACGCGCCAATTCCGCAAGACTGCATCTGTACTTGCGTAATTTGCACGTTCTAATGTGCGGATGGTACCCGGGTGGAGAGGAGAGGAGAGTCTCATCCACACCCAGGTACCATTAAAAAAAGCTGTAAAAAAAGAATAAAATAAAAAATAAATATATACTTACCTTCCGGCGGCCCGCGGTGCGTTCCTCCTTGCTTCCCGGCACTTCGCGATGGAATGAAGGACCTGTGCTGATGTCATAGTCATGTGACGGGTCACGCGACGCTGACTTCGGCATGTCCTTCAATCCACCGGCAGCCGGGACGGTGAAGCAAGACTGCGGGGGCCATCGGAGGGTAAGTATACATTTATTTTTTTATTTTTTGACATTCTCTCGGTCACACTATTTAAATCCATGCTGCTTGCATGGATTTATATAGTGTGACCAAGTTGACAAGCACTTTCCAAGTGATGCTAAAAATCGCTTGGAAAGCGCTTGTCAACCCGCATGTGGAAATGCAAGTGAAGAACGCTTCACTTCCGCATGTCCCTGGCAGGAAAACGCATGTACAATCCGCATGCGTTAATTTTTCTGCCAGGGAGATGCAGAAACGCTCAGGAAAAAATCCTGAGCATTTCTGCATTGTGGGCACATAGCCTTAGACTCATGAAACAAAAACCTCAGCGCTGAAAACTAACAACACTAACCACTAAGCCACTCAGCAGGTTCTGCAGACTTAAGACATTAGTATAAACTTACAACAGTTAGTAAAAACTAATTGGTTTGATAAGGGGATTAAACATGCATTGCATCAATGCTCCCCTCCCACAAGACATAATTAATACCATTAGTAACTATTGCTGTAAGCCCTCATGGGCAAACGCCTGACATTTTTTGGAACATACTGGCTATATACATGGTATATGTTTATGTATAAAGCAGGTGAATACAGTGGTGTGAAGAAGTGTTTTCCCCCTTTCTGATTTCTTATTCTTTTGCATGTTTATCACACATAAAGATTTCAGATCACAAAACAAATTTAAATATTAGACTGAAATAACACAAGTAAACAAAAATGCAGTTTTTAAATTAAGGTCTTTGCTATTAAGGGAAAAAGAAATCCAAACTTACAGGGCCCTGCGTGAAAAAAGTGATTGCCCCCCTACCCTTAACCCTCCGTCACTTACAATATCGGTTCTAACGAGTTCACATACAATGTGACTGTCAGGCGCAGGCTAGAAAAATACCTATAATATATAATGTTTGAAATTTCAGTGCTCTAAAAGTGATCAGTGACCTTCATAGGGATGTAATAAAAGAGACTACACATAATCAGGAGCAAAAAAAAAACATTTACTTAACATAAAACTAATAACTCTGAAATACAAACATTTCAAAACTCCCGCCAAATAAAAGAGATGTGCCTGTCAGGCCTATTGTATGTGACGGAGAGTTAAAATATTAAGTAACTGTGGTTTATCACATCTTTGGGAAGCTAAGTTCAATTTCCCTAACCACACAAAGGCCTGATTACTGCCACACCTGTTCTCAATCAAAAAATCACTTAAATAGGACCTGCCTGACAAAGTGAAGTAGATCAAAAGATCCTCAAAAGCTAGACATCATGCCGCGATCCAAAGAAATTCTGGAATAAAAGACAAAGTAATTGAGATCTATTGTGGGGGTCGTGATGACATTCCACTCGTCCTCCAGTCACTCCAAATTCAAACTATGAGCATGGGTCAACCATTCAAAGAATGAGTCAGACAACAAGCTGGTTCAAGCTCAGAGCATGCTCAGAAGGCTACTACAGACAACGTCCTCAGCAATGTTCTGTGTTTATTTTTTACATGCACAAACCTAAATACACTACATAATGGGGAGGGAAAAGGGGTTGTCCGGGGCGGGGTAAGCCATGAAAGTCCAGTGTCTGGCCACTCCTGATTGGTCCTCATCTCCTTATCTCAGTCTCTGGGCAGATATTGCAGCCGTCAGCTTATAATCTTGTTTCGTTTCTCTGAAATAAGTCTTGGCAACACTGGAACTGTCTTAGTTTAAGTTTCGATTTGAGTATTACGTAGCAAGGAAAGCTTATTGTTATAAGACACAAAATGGTGGTTAGTACATTAGCAAAAAAGCGTATAAAAATTACAAAAAATATAAAAGTTACAAATATATATATTCTCTTTTACCCCGACATTCCCCCCTAAACACTAAGCTTTCCTTTGCTTCGGGGCCTTTGAGACTGTCCATGTGTGGGGAGAGGGGAGGTGGATTTCTTCACCCAATCATCTTAGAAGCTGCCCCCTTATGGGACGCCCCCAGACAATCGAGCCCTATCCTGAATGACACATGGAGTTCTCCCAACTGTCCCTAAACTAAATCTCTCAATTGAACTTTGTCATGGGGGGGCTGGTCAGGCTTGTTCAAAAGAGTGTATTTCTCCATATCTTCTCTTGATTCAGAAAGGTCCCGGAGGTTGGGACAGCATTGGTTATATTTTCCTGTTATAAGGGGACTATGCAGCACAGGACCACCAGGCCCAATACTAGTAGACCTCCCATTACTAGACAAACTTGTTGGAGGAATCCCTTGAGCCCTCCCAACCAACTTGAGAAAAAGGAGGTATCTACCCCTGTGTGGTAGCTGTCCACCCTGGGACAGACAGTAAGCATATGAAAAGGATATAGAAGAAGGTAGTCATCTTATATAGACTCGTTCTGTCTCTCTTGCAGTGGGAGGCGTGAATCCAGGTGCTCTTGCCCTCAAGCTTCAGAGCCGTCGGGGTGGTGAGAAGCACAGTGTACGGTCCCTCGAACCGCGGCTGGAGGCAGTCTTTCCGGACAAACTTCTTCACATACACTAGATCGCCTGGGATGAAATCATGTACTGCATCACCTGTAGATTCTGGGAGAGAAGCAGATACTGGAGAGCGGGTGTTAGTCAATTCTTTAGACAGAGCAATCACAAATTTTACCACTCTATCATGTGTTTCAGACAACTCTTGGGGCCTAATCTCTCCTATCTTGGGTGGGGTCCCAAACAAAATTTTATAGGGAGTCAGCCCATGTTTGGCCTGAGGAGTGTGTGTGATATGATACAATACTATAGGGAGTAGGTCGGGCCAGGGGAGGGGATGATCTTAGGTCATTTTCAAGAGCTGGGTCTTGAGTGTGGAATTCATTCTCTCCACTTTGCCTGAACTGGCAGGATGGTATGGAGTGTGGAGGCCCAAATCTGTTCCCAACATGTTCCAGAGTTCTTCGTAGATATTTGCTGTGAAAGCTGGTCCTTGATCCGATTCTATGACTTGGGGAACTCCAAATCTGCAGGCAATTTCGGTGATCAGTTTCTTGGCTGTGACTTTAGCAGTCATGTTGACAACCGGGTAGGCCTCGGGCCAGGCTGAGAACATATCCACGGCTACCAAAACGTACTCCTATTTTCCTGCTTTAGGCATTTGGATATGGTCGACTTGTATTCTCTGCCAAGGGTAGTCTGGTTTAGCCAGGTGTTGGAGAGGGACCCGTGCCGTACACGTTGGGTTGCAGGTAGCGCAGACAGAGCAGGATTTTGAGTACGCAGTCACAGTGGAAGAGATTCCGGGTGCAAAGTACAGTTTCTTGATACATGCCAAAGCTTGATTCTTTCCTCTGTGTGTAGGCCCGTGAGCCCATGCTGCCACAGCTGAGTACATGCGTCTAGGCAAGCAAGGCTTCTCATCCACTTGGTAAAGAGTCGAGTTGACCTTTGAATCTTTGCAACCTGCCAGCACAGCTCCTGCCGCTTTCCATTGCTTGACTTCTTCAGTGGGGGTCTTCCTTTGTTCCTCACACAATTTTTCTTCAGGCATCTTGACCCCCCTGGATTCCACTCGTGTCTCCGCTGGACTTGTATGGTCTTCCGCCGGCTGTTTTTTGGCTCTTGCTCTAGTGAGCGCCACAGCTACGGTTTGCAGGGTTTCTCCCATCTCTTCTTCCTTTTCCTGCCACTTTGATGACACATTCTCCACTGCTGCAGTCTTGGCTGCTTGGTCAGCTAGGTGGTTGCCCCTGGCTTCTCTGGATTCTAGTCTTCCATGAGCCTTGACCTTCATAACAGCAACCTGAATGGGTAGTTCCAGGGCCTTCATTAGGGCCTTAATCCATGAGGCATGTTTCACTGGTGTACCTGCAGCTGTGATGAATCCTCTAGACTTCCACAAGAGTCCAGAATCATTACAAATTCCATGTCCATACCTGGAATCGGTATATACATATTCGCCTTTGTTCCTGCTGCCAGGTGGCAGGCCTCTGTGAGAGCCACAAGTTCAGCTTCTTGTGCAGACATGTATGGTGGTAGAGCTTCAGCCTTGAGGACTGTTAGGTCCGTTGTGACAGCATATCCCGTGTGGAACTTCCCTTGAGGGTCTGCGAAACGGGATCCATCAGTCCATAGGTGCAAGGCAGGGTCTGCGAGCGGATGTGCCACCATATTCTCTGGAGCAGAAGTCTCTTCCTGCAAAATTTTTATACAATCATGAGGTTCCACCAATGGATCTTCACCCTCTTCACCTTCCCCCCTAGAAGGTGGAAGCAAAGTGGCAGGGTTGATAGTCAGACATCTGGTAAATGTTATATTGGAGGGCAACAATAGGGAACACTGCAGCCGCAGGTGTCTTTGGTTGGTTAGATGTTTCGGAGATGTTTGTTGCAGAACAGCTGAGAGATCATGTCCAAGGACGATATCAGCTGACTTGTCAAGGAGGATGTGAACAGCGTGGACCGCCTTAAGGCACGTGGGGGCAGTTCGGGCGACAGGGTCCAGGCGGGCTGAGTAGCAGCGCAAAGGCCGATACTTATGATCATAGCGTTGTGCTAGAACTCCAGAGGCATGACCTTCCGATTTCGAGACAAAAAAGTGAAATGGCTGAGTATAGTCTGGTAAGCCCAAGGCCGGGGCAGAGACAACAGCCTGTTTAAGGCGGTCAAAACATAGTCTGTGTTGAAGAGAAACACGTGGATCTTCAGCATGAAGCCAGACTGAGCCTTCATCCTTGAAACAATCGTACAGGGGTTGCATGAGCTTTGAGACATCAGGGATCCATTGCCTGCAGTAAGTGATGAGACCAAGGAAAGTCTGCATAGCGGAATAGGTAGTTGGGAAGGTGATATCCATGATGGCTTATTTTCTTTCTTCAGTCAGATATCTAGCACTTTGTGATATACAATGTCCGAGGAAAATGACCTTGGGCAGACACCATTGGACTTTGCCTTTCGAGACTTTACAGTTAGCTGAGTGAAGAAACCAGAGAAGGGATGCTGACATCTCTGGCAAATTTTCTTCAGTGCCACAGAGTAAAGGATCATTCACATACTGTAGAAAGGTGACCTGAGGGTTCTCTTGAACCCATGGCTCCAGTATAGACTTCATAGAATGAGTGAATTGGTTAGGAGAGTTCTGGGCTCCTTGTGGAGTCCTGGTCCATGTAAGCTGTGCTCCTTGAAAGGTGAAGGCAGAAAGAAACCACGAATCTTCGTGTAAGGGTATACTGAAGAAGGCGTTGGCCAGATCTAACACCGTAAACAAGGTGGCCGTTGGAGGCACCTGAGACAAAAGGGTGTTTGGGTTGGGTACCACTGGAGTTTCTAAAATGGTAGCTGCATTGACGGCTCTGAGATCCTGAACCAACCGGTATCTTGGAGGCTCTCCCGGAGCGGTTTTCTTTTATTTTTTTACAGAAAAAAGGGGTGTATTGCATGGAGATACACATCTGACAAGGACTCCTGATTCCAGGAGGGAAGCGACTTGGGTACTCAAGCTTTGTTCTTGTGCAGCCTTGAGGGGGTATTGTGGCAACCATGGGTACCTATGTCCAGGCTTGAGGTGTACTCGGACCGGGGGAACCTGCAGGAGGCCGACGTCCTCTGGCCCACTGGACCACAGAGAGTGAGGGAACTGTGAGGTATCAAGAAGAGTGTGAGGTTGTATGGTCATCATTATGAGAGGGAAGGCTTTAAGAACACAGCGGTCTTCAGTCCCTTGTTCGGAATGAGGGTCCCGCAAAAGAAGCTCCATACCATGATTTCCGAAGGTAATTGTTGCCTTCATCCGCTCTAAGAGATCGGCTCCCAACAGGTTGACAGGGCAAGTTTCAGAGACCAAGAATCTTGTGAGTACTCCGGTGAACGATCCTGCAGACACAGGGACTGTGAGTGGAGAAGAAATATGTTGGCCTTCTACCCCAACACAGGTGAGGGTATCCGGTGATAGGGATATAGAAGGAGGGAGCTGTGCAGAGGAAATGACAGATGTGGCCGCCCCAGTGTCCACCTGTAACTCCAGTGGTTGATGGTCCACCTGTAAAGTGACAGTCTCTGAGGATGTGGTCAAGGCTACCACACTCCCAACATAACATTCGTCCTCCAGAATCACGATTGTCTTCTGTTTCTGGATGGTCCCTTGTCATCTCTTCTGTCTCGTCTTCTATATGTGGGAGGAGTATCATCACCTGTGCCTTTAACCATTACCCACTTGATTCCATGTTGGTTGCCAGGGGGTGGGTAGCTTTCATGAGCTTAATATACCATGGCAGGTGCGGCTTTCTTCTTTGACTTAGTATCTTTTTCCATTTTTAGCATTGATTTTTGGAAAGCTTTAACGAAGTCCACCGCGTCGTTGAAAGAAGAAGAACGAATCTCGGGCCGTACTCTCAGGACTTCATCTCTGAGAGCGTCTTGTAGGCCATCTACTAGGGCCTGAACCTTGACGTGAAAACTGTATCCGAGATCCTCAAAATGCATGCTGAGTCTTGCAGCATATCTTTCCACAGATTCATCAGGGTTTTGTTGAACATCTTGTACAGACCCAGCTTGATCTGACAAGCGATCCTGAGCCCAGGCTTTTAACTGTTTCATGTATTCTAGGCCGGATTCATACGTACTAAGAGGTCCTGCTTTTGTGGAAACCATGGCCTTTTGAAAGCTCTCCGTTTTCGGCTAAGTGAGCCTGGCATTCTGCAGCCAGAGTAGAACCAGCAGCAAGGGAAATTTTGCGAGCCAATCCTCCAACATGGCTCATACAGGTGTTTGCAGGGTTGACTATGGCCCCCCACCCGATGTGTAAGGATGTCACCATAGCCTATTGACAGAGTGACAGGGCGTCCTGATGGGTCTACTAGATTCCGGGAGCGGCAGGGGTCCCAGACTTCTGAGAGACTGGGGGGGTGGTGCTCTTTCAGCAGTTGCTTGGAGCAAGGGCCGGAGTACGGGTAATGGATATGGGGTGGAGGATGCCATAGGAGACGTATGGGGTAAAGGAGGGGGGGGGGCTGGAGTATCTTGAGCCCATCCCTCATCTGGCTCCGTATCGTCTTGAGTAACAGTATGTTGGCGGAGGGAGAGCAGTCTGGCCTGAAATTCTGGGGAGTTGAGGAGGATATCCCCAGGGTTGTGGGTGACTCCCATAGGAAACAGGGGAAGCGTCTCAGCATCGTGGACTGGAGCAGAGGGTGTCACATTAACTTCAGATGGGTGCTCTGGGCCTGCGGGCTTTTCCACCTGTGCTGGTGGCTGGTAATATGCACCGGACGGATCTAGTAGTGGATATAGGCCGGATTGGGGCTTTCCGGGCCTCCCACAACAAGTAAGAGGTGTAGCAAGATGGCCGTGGGAGGGAGGAGGTGGGAGTGGGGGTGGGATTGTTCTTGGAGGCAGGAAAAGGTGTAGTAAGATGGCCGTTGGAGGGAGGAGTTAGAGTGGAAGTGGGAATGTTCTTGGAGGCAGGCTGGGCTTCGTGCCATGGGCGGCCCGCCCAGAGTGGGTTTTGCTCTCCACACACCCGACACGTCCACCCTTCCGGTGATTTATTGTTGGCACCATTATAGGGCGGTGGCTGAGGGCTCGGTGTAGTGACAGGCATCAAAGGTGCAACGGCCATTTTGGGGGCACATAACAAATCACAGTCTGCAGCTTTCATGTATCCGAACAAAGGCTCGGCATTCTCTGTTCCCCCCTGCACCATCTACTCTAAGATGTGCTTGAGTCTGGTGCAAAAATCCTCACCCAACTTTCCCAACTTCTGTATCACACACTCTTTCTACACTGAAAACTAAAGCCTGCCTGTACTGGATAAGCTTATCATGTTATACAAATTCCTAACATTCTTCTTGCCTTCTTGCCTTCCCATAACTCCACTAATTGGCTTAACTCCCACAGCAGCATTCCGCAACTTACGAAATCTTTCAAATTTAAATATACGCAACATTTT
This sequence comes from Phyllobates terribilis, assembly GCF_046119375.1. Taxonomy (NCBI): domain Eukaryota; kingdom Metazoa; phylum Chordata; class Amphibia; order Anura; family Dendrobatidae; genus Phyllobates; species Phyllobates terribilis. The sequence continues at coordinate 203,000,570 of NW_027362771.1, read as the reverse complement.
CTTATAGAATGCAATGATCTGTCGCGACTCAGATCACTGGTGCAGTCCACAGGTCGCCACTCCTCAGTGTAGAGCACACCTCAATACACTGATGAGATAGAGAGACACCTCAATCTAACTCCTTTCCTAGCCTTGAATGGCGACTTTACAGTGCGACTCACCACGGCACCCTGACTACAGGTCACCACCCGTCAGTGTAGAGACACCTCAATACACTGATGAGATAGAGAGACACCTCAATCTATCTCCTTTCCTACCACGGCACCACCCGACAGTGTAGAGACACCTCAATACACTGTTTCTTAACCTTGACTTTACAGCAGTCTCTGTGTTAGACGAAGAGTACTCCTCAATTCGTCACAGATTCTGACAGCACAACACCTCCTTTACACTACAATTCAGGAATGCTTTGAAACTTCGACTATCAGTTACGGGAGGCAGCTATCTAAGAAAAGTACAGTGACCGGGGGAGGAGGAGGTGGTGTGCACACGAGCACGCGCAGGCATGCGACGTCACTCGTTTTAACACTTGCTGGTTCAGGACGTGGTGCGGGACGCCCAAGGTCTCACCACTCGACCGGTCACCCACCCAGATCCATCCTGACAATCCCACAGGAACCGCTGCGGCTGACACACAGGCAAGTGAGACATATAAAATACATCTCAACTTACCGTGTTCGATGGAGGTTGATCAGGCCTCAAATTCAGCCACCGCGGTCACCACCAGGGAAGTCAGCAATATGGGTCCGGGAGGGCGGCGTACCGCTAGCCACGCCGCACGTTGAGCGCCATTTGTGGGGGTCGTGATGACATTCCACTCGTCCTCCAGTCACTCCAAATTCAAACTATGAGCATGGGTCAACCATTCAAAGAATGAGTCAGACAACAAGCTGGTTCAAGCTCAGAGCATGCTCAGAAGGCTACTACAGACAATGTCCTCAGCAATGTTCTGTGTTTATTTTTTACATGCACAAACCTAAATACACTACATAATGGGGAGGGAAAAGGGGTTGTCCGGGGCGGGGTAAGCCAAGAAAGTCCAGTGTCTGGCCACTCCTGATTGGTCCTCATCTCCTTATCTCAGTCTCTGGGCAGATATTGCAGCCGTCAGCTTATAATCTTGTTTCGTTTCTCTGAAATAAGTCTTGGCAACACTGGAACTGTCTTAGTTTAAGTTTCGATTTGAGTATTACGTAGCAAGGAAAGCTTATTGTTATAAGACACAAAATGGTGGTTAGTACATTAGCAAAAAAGCGTATAAAAATTACAAAAAATATAAAAGTTACAAATATATATATTCTCTTTTACCCCGACACTATCATTCTGGAAAAGGTTAGCAAGTCATTTCTAAAGCTTTGGGACCATATCAAACCACAGTGAGAGCCATTATCCACAAATGGCGAAAACATGGAACAGTGGTCAACCTTCCCAGGAGTGGCCGACCGACTAAAATTACCCCAAGAGCTCAGCGACGACTCATCCAAGAGGTCACAAAGGACCCCACAACAACATCCAAAGAACTGCAGGCCTCACTTGCCTCAGTTGAGATCAGTGTTCATGACTGCACCATAAGAAAGAGACTGGGCAAAATGAAATGCATGGTAGAGTTCCAAGATGAAAACCACTGCTGAGCAAAAAGAACATAAAGGCTCATCTCAGTTTTGCCAGAAAACATCTGGATAAACACCAAGAGTTTTGGGAGAATACTCTATGGACTGATGAGACAAAAGTTGAACTTTTTGGAAGGTGTATGTCCCATTACATCTGGCATAGAAGTAACACAACGTTTCAGAAAAGGAACATCATACCAACAGTAAAATATGGTGGTGGTAGAGTGATGGTCTGAGGCTGTTTTGCTGCTTCAGGACCTGGAAGACTTGCTGTTTTAAATGGAAAAATGAATTCTGCTGTCTACCAAAAAATTCTGAAGAAAAATGTCAGGCCATCTGTTTGTGACCTCAAGCTGAAGCTTGCCATAACCTTCTCTTTGTGAGAACACGCCAGAAGTGGGGGGCCACTAGTTGAGGTAGTTGAGGTATTTGGCTCCGGAAGTCCCAAAGTTGCAGCTGTTCTATCCCAGGCGGGCCAGTGGAAGGGGGAGGACTGTGTAATGTTGTACCATCTCGGGTATTAGCTGGGACTGTTCTATGTGTTTATTGTCCACTTTGTGGTTTAATTAAGTATTGCCATGCTGTTTTACCCTCACCCTGTGTTGTCTGAGTAGTGTTATGCCCACGGAAAACCCTGTGTCTTCACACCATCTGTTCGTCACCCCAAGCTGAAGCGCACTTGGTTTAGGCAGCAGGACAATGATCCAAAACACACCAGCATGTTCACTCCTGAATGGCTTAAGAAAACCAAAATTAAGACTTCGGAGTGGTCTAGTCAAAGTCCTGACCTTAATACGATTGAGATGCTGTGGCATGACTTTTTAAGGTCATGCCACAGTATCTCAATCGGAGTAAGATCAGGACTTTGACTAGGCCACTCTAAGGTCTTAATTTTGGTTTTCTAAAGCAATTCAGAGGTGGACTTGCTGGTGTGTTTTGGATCATAGCTCGAAAAAACCCCAATGTGGCTGAATTACAACAATTTTGCAAAGATGAGTGGACCAAAATTCCTCCAGAGCATTGTAAAAGACTCATTGCCAGTTATCGCAAATGCTTGATTGCAGTTGTTGCTGCTGTGGGTGACCCAACCAGTTATTAGGTTTAGGGGGTATTTACTTTTTCACAAAGGGCCCAGTAGGTTTGGATTTTTTTTCCCTTAAACAAAAAGACCTTAATTTAAAAACTGAATTTTTTGTCTACCTGTGCTATCTTTGTCTAATATTTAAATTTATTTTGTGATCTGAAACATTTAAGTGTGACAAACATGCAAAAGAATAAGAAATCAGGAAAGGGGCCAAAAGTTTGGACACACCTTTTCATTTAAAGATTTTTCTGTATTTTCTTGACTATGAAAATTGCACATTCACACTGAAGGCATCAAAACTATGAATTAACACATGTGGAATTATATACTTAACAAAAAAGTGTGAAACGACTGAAAATATGTCTTATATTCTAGGTTCTTCAAAGTAGCCACCTTTTGCTTTGATGACTGCTTTGCACACTCTTGGCCTCATTTTGACTTGTTTTAAGGACATTACATCAAAGTTGGATCAGCCTGTAGTGTATTTTTCCACCTTAATTTTGGGGGTGACTCCAAATCCAGGCCTCCATTGGTTAATAAATTTGATTTCCATTGATGATTTTTGTTGTCAGCACATTCAACTTTGTACAGAACAAAGTATTCAATGAGAATATTTCATGCATTCAGATCTAGGATGTGTTATTTGAGTTTGGCATCAGTTGGACTCTATAAACTTTTTAACATAAATCAGTTTTCAAGTAAGTCCTACACTTTGGCAAGAAGAACCACATACCGATCCTTAGAGCCATAATAATAATAATTTTTATTTATATAGCGTAAACATATTCCGCAGCACTTTACAATTAAGCGGGGACATGTACAAACAATAAATTCAATACTAGGTAAGACAGTTTAAACAGTTACATTAGGAGTGAGGTCCCTGCTCGCAAGCTTACAATCTACAAGGCAAGAGCCATGTGGCTGCCTGGATGTAATTTGTTTTATGAACTCATAATAGCAAAGACTGGCTGAGATTTGCACACTGGGCAATATCTGTAGTGGATTACAGTATAGCCAGAGGACATTATTTACTCTGAGAAGTTTACAGCTCCATTAGTGTTCATCTTGTTCTTCTTACAACTGTGGCAGTCTGGCATTAGTACAAGAACCTATGAGGAATACATATCACTACAGTATACTTCTCTCTATAAGACCCTACATGTACAGCTGACAAGAAACTTAAGATATCAATGATTGAGCGGTTTACTAGGAACATGGCCGTGTTCTATGTAATGGATTGTTCAGTGGCTGAAAGCATGGTATGTAACAGCAAAAGTACTTTTACATTAGGAAAATAAAGCTTGCGTAATAGTTGTAACAACTAAGCTTAACAAAATAGCAAGAGACCGCAAAGATGAAATGCCAAAATATTATCAATAAGTGAATAAATGTGTTTTTCTTGAATTTTGTAAAGGACTTCAATTGCTTATGAAACAAATTCATGATATGCAAGAAAAACTCTTGACAGGCTGCAATTTATTTTACAACCACTAAATAAGCAAGAGAGTCTCAATATATAGTAAAATAAAGCCTAACTTTTAATGGTTAAAGGTAAAAAAAAAGCAACCACTAGGGAGACCCTAAACAGTTATACAAACCACTAGATGGTGGCCCGATTCTAACACATCAGGTATTCTAGAATATGTATGCGGCCGACCGGGCGCGACTAATCAGCGAAGCAGTGTTTAAATGGGTTGTGTACTACTTTAAATTTAAGACAGCGGTGTTTTAAATTTCACGCCAATGTCGCTGATTGGTCGCGGCCAATCCGCGAACCGTGTTAGTGAGGACCAGGGAGCGGCGCTGCCTGTGCGGGTACTTCCACTGCGAGCAGCCGGAAGATGACCGGCTAGCGCCGGTCATCTCCCGGCTGCATCGCCGCTGACCTCCATGCTGCTACCATGGAGGGTCGTTAGTGCCGCTGATCTCCCGACGGCAAGTGTGAAGGGAGGACCAGGGAGCGGCGCCGCCTAGACCGCCAGTCGGGGTACTTCTGCTGCGAGCAGCCGGGAGATGACTGGCTAGGGCCGGTCATCTCCCGGCTGCATCGCCGCTGACCTCCGTGCGGCAGATGAGCCGCTAACGGCCGCCATCTTGTTCTGAAATCCCGCGTCGCTGATCGGCCGCGGCCGGACCAATCAGCAACGCGGGATTTCCTGAACGGACAGACAGACAGGATAAGCCGATTATATAGTACAGTACAGACCAAAAGTTTGGACACACCTTCTCATTTAAAGATTTTTCTGTATTTTCATTACTATGAAAATTGTACATTCACACTGAAGGCATCAAAACTATGAATTAACACATGTGGAATTATATACTTAACAAAAAAGTGTGAAACAACTGAAAATATGTCTTATATTCTAGGTTCTCCAAAGTATCCACCTTTTGCTTTGATGACTGCTTTGCACACTCTTGGCATTCTCTTGATGAGCTTCAAGAGGTAGTCACCGGAAATGGTCTTCCAACAATCTTGAAGGAGTTCCCAGAGATGCTTAGCACTTGTTGTCCCTTTTGCCTTCACTCTGCGGTCCAGCTCACCCCAAACCATCTCGATTGGGTTCAGGTCTGGTGACTGTGGAGGCCAGGTCATCTGGCGTAGCACCCCATCACTATCCTTCTTGGTCAAATAGCCCTTACACAGCCTGGAGGTGTGTTTGGGGTCATTGTCCTGTTGAAAAATAAATGATGGTCCAACTAAACGCAAACCGGATGGAATAGCATGCCACTGCAAGATGCTGTGGTAGCCATGCTGGTTCAGTATGCCTTCAATTTTGAATAAATCCCCAACAGTGTCACCAGCAAAGCACCCCCACACCATCACACCTCCTCCTCCATGCTTCACGGTGGGAACCAGGCATGTAGAGTCCATCCGTTCACCTTTTCTGCGTCGCACAAAAACACGGTAGTTGGAACCAAATATCTCAAATTTGGACTCATCAGACCAAAGCACAGATTTCCACTGGTCTAATGTCTATTCCTTGTGTTCTTTAGCCAAAACAAGTCTCTTCTGCTTGTTGCCTGTCCTTAGCAGTGGTTTCCTAGCAGATATTTTATCATGAAGGCCTGCTGCACAAAGTCTCCTCTTAACAGTTGTTGAAGAGATGTGTCTGCTGCTAGAACTCTGTGCGGCATTGACCTGGTCTCTAATCTGAGCTGCTGTTAACCTGCGATTTCTGAGGCTGGTGACTCGGATAAACTTATCCTCAGAAGCAGAGGTGACTCTTGGTCTTCCTTTCCTTGGGCGGTCCTCATGTGAGCCAGTTTCTTTGTAGCGCTTGATGGTTTTTGCAACTGCACTTGGGGACACTTTCAAAGTTTTCCCAATTTTTCGGACTGACCGACCTTCATTTCTTAAAGTAATGATGGGCACTCGTTTTTCTTTACTTAGAATTTGTATTATGGCAAGAAAAAAGCAGCTAACAGTCTATTCAGTAGGACTATCAGTTGTGTATCCACCAGACTTCTGCACAACACAACTGATGGTCCCAACCCCATTTATAAGGCAAGAAATCCCACTTACTAAACCTGACAGGGCACACCTGTGAAGTGAAAACCATTTCCGGTGACTACCTCTTGAAGCTCATCAAGAGAATGCCAAGAGTGTGCACAGCAGTCATCAAAGCAAAAGGTGGCTACTTTGAAGAACCTAGAATATAAGACATATTTTCAGTTGTTTCACACTTTTTTGTTAACTATATAATTCCACATGTGTTAATTCATAGTTTTGATGCCTTCAGTGTGAATGTACAATTTTCATAGTCATGAAAATACAGAAAAATCTTTAAATGAGAAGGTGTGTCCAAACTTTTGGTCTGTACTGTAGATATTATCAAGTCAATAAAACCATAGTGATACAGTAATAAAGTGCTCCATGTAAACAGTGCCAATAAAAAAGTTTTTTTTTATCTTCTTCTAATGAAGCTAAAACACTGACAGAAGCAGGAGTACAAAGCGCATAGGATGGACAAGTGACATATTATCCCCTATTGTGCCCTGTATGGCTCCAGCACCAACAAGGGCAGTACCCAAGAGTATCACCTACAGTTTGGTAATAAGTACCTAAAAAAAAAAAAGCTCTCCCAATGCATTTCTGCCTCAATAGTGAGGTCTCATCAGGGGAGTATACTTGCAAAGACAGGAAAAAGGATTGATTAGATCCAAATTGAAGGGTTGTATACTGATCTTGCAATGGCAGTAAGACCATAGATTTAAGAGTGCTGCACAGCTTAAAGAGACAAAAGCCATGAGCCAGTGAGCATTTCTGGGATGTCTTACATAGAGGAATATAAGTCTTACCTCTTTCAGCATCCTACATGTGATATACAGCACTTCCTGTCTAAAGACGGATATCACCGCATTTCCATAGGGCTAATATTAACTTGATGCCGACTGGTTGCTATGGCTGTGACATCTCCTATCTTCATTGGATATCGCCAGGAGTCATGGCTATATCGGGGCATGGCCATGTGAAGCGATCGAAGGGAGTCATACTATTGGACCACCGTGTTCAACCCTTTTTCCGCCCACCTTAATTTATGACTATCACAAAAGCGTGACTAGGGGACACAGTTACCAATACTCTACCATTGGTCAGCCAAACTGTGACGTATCATGCCCTGATTGAACAAATCTGCAATATTGGTTGTTGCTCAAACTCATGAAATTCTTGAAAGGCAAATGTGCGTCATATTGCAGTGATAAGAGGTGATGGATCGACTTCTGATTAATTAAACAGCCTATAGATTGCAGGAATTTCCAATATACGTGATTACTCAGCTCACGCTAGATGTGCATGTTTACTTCTAAGAGGGAAATAAGCTTTTACCAGGCATTTTGATCATCTTGTATGATCCTTCATTCATCAAAATGTGCCTTTAAGGACGATCAGGAGGCATACATACACATTAGACTGTCACACTACACTGCGTTAATGTGCATGGACAGCACACGCCTCAATTACCTTTCAGAAATCCGGGGAACTTAGGACACCTTGTGTCAGCCATAATTATTGTTACAGCTATAACATAAAACAAAATGTAGTGCCTGGACCAAAACAGCACAGAAATATGTCAGGGTTGTGTATAAATACATATTTAACCAAGTCACATACACAAAAGAACAAAACCTATTAAAAGAGTGAAGGTTATGAAAGTTAGAGCTAAAAGAGGTAATAAATTTAGGAGAAAAAGTTTACTTTATTCTTACATGAAAGGATGTGGTGTACTGTACTATGAAACTTTTTAGCTTGTCGCAACTTCTCATCATGTACTTTACAAGTGCAATAGGTGTTTTATTTTGTTAATTAATTTTTTAAAATATTGTTTGTGTGATGCCTATTTTAGCCCACACCCAAATGAGCGATTTTCTGTTTTTTTCTACCCTACATCCAAGAGCCATAAATTTTACATTTTTCCATCCATATAGATGTAGGACAGCTTTTATTTTTGAGGGACGAGTTGTAATCTTGAATGACACCATTTACTTTAGCATCCAGTGTACTGGAAGATAGACCAAAAGTCCAAGTGTGATGAAATTGGGTTTTGTTTTTAAAGTGTTCATTGCGTGTTAAAAATGACCTACTAACATGGTTCTCCAGGTCAGTACATTACAAATATGAAACATATAGCTAAAAGAATGCTTGTTTTTTGCATGAGGAGGAGACATTTTTATTGATACCATTTTGGGGTAGAAATGATATTTTGATCGCTTATTGCATATTTTTTGCAGTGACCCCAAAAAAAAATCACAATTCTAGCATTTCTAATATTTTTCTCTTTATGGCGTTTACCGTTCGGGTTAATTAATTTAATATTTTAATAGATCAGACTTTTACAGATGCAGTGATACCACATACGTTTATCTTTAACATTTTTATTTCTTTATTTTTAATTGGGGAAAAATAGGGTAATTCTATTTGTTTTATTTTTTTCTAAAATATGGTCATTTGATTTTGTTTATTTTTTAAAACTTTTTTTTACTTTACTTTTAAGTCCTCTTAGGGGGCTTGAACCTGCGATTGTCTGGTCATTTAAACTAAACATAATAAAAATTATGGTCTCCTAATAACACCATCTACTGGCTTATTATCACAATAGTACCTTAATAGCAGGCATGGGGGTCTTCAGCAGAACACAGCAACCTATCAGCAACGTGAATGCCTAACGCAGGGGGCTGAAGAGCACATGGAAGAGCGCACCTCCTGGTTCGTTATAAATGCCACTGGCAGCTCAGCTCCACCTGTGACTGTTCGAGGCAGATGCTGTTGAATGATACAGTTAGTGTCTACTGGCAATGAAGCAAAGTCAGCTCATGAGCATGTGTGGCACCCCAGGGGTCTGGTTTCCACAGTAACAGCAATGTTATGTCTGAGAGCAGGTGGGAGGTCTCTTGGTCAGGGATCCGATGCATGCCACACCTCCTGCCCAGTCCTGGGAGGGGAAGAACTTCCCCTATATAAACCTAGGGCTGAGGCAGGGTTAGTGAGTAGAGAAGAAGTAGAGACAGAGAAGAGAAGCAGATATAGGAGAAGAACATCAGGAGCTCTGTGGGAGCAGTGCTATAAAGAGTCAGGGGCTGGAAGCTGCAGAGCTCGCCCTGACTGAGAAGCTATCACCGGACCCGGAGTCCGAGGCTGTGGGGACTAATCTTTACCCAGCAGCAGAAACCGCCCGGCAGGGGATTTCAGGTCCTCTGGCCAAGAAACCCGAAGGCACGGTCACACGCGTGGGACCAGCACCGCCGTCGTGGAGCGGACGCCACTAGAAGGCCCCGAGTCACCGGCCATACGGGTGAGCACCACACGGTACACTCAGGGACGTGGGCTACTTATACCCGCCTCTAGCAAGGTAGCCAGAAGAGTACAGTCAGTTTGGGAGGCCTACAACTCCGCCTGGCCAGGGGAGATCCCATCTGCTCAAGGACTGACCAGGCCCCGATCGCTAGCCAGTACTCCGGGAGGGTCTATCTTTATCACCAGTAAAGACCCTGAACTACACCGCATCGTCTCTGAGTGATTCCTGCTACCCCCATCATCCACGTCGGCTGCCCTGAGGCCATACCCCTCCCGTTGGGGGTGATACTACCACGCTGCACAATCCTACCACCGGCCTCAGCGGTCTGCCCTGCAGCGGCAGCTCCTTCGCTGCATTCAACGGGTGGCGTAGTCGTCCAACATCTACCGCTAATACAACGCCACTTAGTCTGACTCCCTGGGCACGGACCGGGTCACCGCCACGAGATTACAACCCTCAAGAGATCCGGCTCCGGGTAAGCTCCTGCATGCGCAACGCTGTGCGACACAGGCCCAGGGGTGCGTCAACTTTTGGCGTAGTCGTCAGGATCTCGTGCCCGCAACCACCGGGTACTGCGTGCCTGAAAAAGACTGTTCAAACTTACCAGTGGTGAAGATTCCCGCCATCCGTGGAGGTTTCCCGCCATCCGGCGCCATCTTCTGCCTTCTTCCCGCCATCCGTGGAGTTTTCCCGCCGTTGGACGCCATCTTGAAGACGCCGCGCGGGAAGAAGAGGGGCGTGGACTCCGAAAGCGCGCGAGAACTGAAGCCCCGCCTCACGTCCGGACGTTGCGTAAGGTCCTGGAAGGAGCCCAGCAGACGCCGACGTCACAGGAGCGCGACGGAAGGTCCTCAACCCTGACGATCCACTGCGGAGCCGCGGCCTACGGAAGAGGATCATCGGAAGGTAGGCCACGGTCCACTAGGGGGGAGGAAGATGTCGGATACGGAGGAGAGCTTCACTGCCTCAACCCCCGCCAGCGCCACCGCTGCTGCAGTCATGCCTTTCACCATGCCCTATATCCCGGGAGCGGCCTGGCTACCCCAGTACTCAGGGGAGTCACATACCCTGCATGACTTTAGAGAAAAGCTGGATAGCCTCTTCCAGGTGTATCCCCTCACAGAAGAGCAAAAAGTGAGCATCCTGGTGGCCCAATTAACCGGGGCAGCCCAAAGGGAGGTAAAGTCCTGGCCACCTGGGGGGAGGACTGTTGCAGGGATACTAACCCGGCTGAGGGACACCTTTGATACCCGCACCTCAGCCGAGATCAAGCTTAGATTCTACGGGTGCAAGCAGCGAGCACACGAGAGTATAAGGGACTATGCCCTGAACCTACAAGAGGCGGCGCCCTTGTCGGCAGGGCCTGTGGGAGCTGATGCGCAGGCTTTGAACAATGACCCGGCTCCAGACCTGCACCATCAGGTCCAAGAGCTAGCTAAAAGCGTTGCCGCGCTAACCCGAACTGTGCAGTCTTTACAGGTTTCCACTCCAGGGAAGATCCAGCTGGCATCCGGACCGGAGGACATCCCGTGGCGTCGACCAAGGAGGACCCCACCGGCCAGAGGAAGACCCAGCGACCGATACAACGAGGACGGACAACCCATCTGCCGCCGCTGCAATCAACCCGGACATATGGCAAGGTACTGTCCTTTAAACTGGCACAACCTGGGGTAGAGGGCCAAACCCCAGGAAAAAGATCATCAGGCCCATCGAACTGGCGCGACAAATATGTGGGAGGACGTCCAGTGTTGCCTGTGGTACTGGATGGCATCCCTATGAGTGCCCTACTGGACACCGGGTCACAGGTTACCACTATCCCGTACGTGCTCTTCAAGCAGTACTGGAATGACTCGGATATCACCCGCTACCCTGACGACGATTTGAGTATCATCGCCAGCAATGGTCAGCCCGTGCCACAGATTGGATTTAAAGAGGTGACCATTAAAATCGGTAGAGTTGAACTGGCGGCACAGGGACTGATCATTGTAGACATTGACAAGCACGAGAGTCACCCAAAGATAACTCTAGGAACTAATGTAATTGAAAATTGTCTTGCAGAGGTGATTTTCCTTTTACAGCAGGTTGCCAAGAACGCCAGCTCCGGCCAGCAGCGAGTGCTCCAGAAAGAGATCCGGGCACTGATGCGACGGCAACAGATAGAACTCTCCGGTGGTGAGATTGGTAGCGTAAGAATGTGTGACCCTTTCCCTATTGCCATGCCCCCAAAAAGTGAAATGATGATTTGGTGCCGGGTAGCTATTGGTCTGAGAGGTAGAGATTACCAGGCAATGGTAGAACCAGTTTACTCAGACAGTAGGCCCACCATTTTGACAGCACGGGGGGTGGTCAATGTACGCCATGGGAGGGTGCCCGTTCGCATAATAAATATCGGGAAGAGGGAAGTGTACCTGCCCCGGTATGCCACGCTAGCCAAATTGTATACCATCAATCAAAATTCCATACAGTCCGTAGAACCCTTGCCTCCATCTTCCCCGGAGGAAGGTAACGGCTCTAAGGAAACAATGGAGGACTGGTGTCAGCAACTACATTTGGGTACTGACTCCACTCCCTCACACCAGAGACAGGGAGTCTATCGGGTGGTTCAAGAGTACGAGAGAGTGTTTAGTAAACACCCGTTAGACTTCGGGCGAGTCAAGGGGGTAGAACACCACATCCCCACGGGAGACCATCTTCCCATAAAAGAGAGGTATCGAACCGTACCCCCTGCACACTACCAACACGCCAAGGGGATGCTTAGGGACATGAAGGAGGCTGGGGTGATCAGGGATAGCTGTAGCCCCTGGGCAGCTCCACTAGTCTTAGTCAAAAAGAAAGACAACACCATGAGGATGTGTGTAGATTACCGGAAAATCAACCGTATCACACACAAGGATGCGTACCCCTTACCAAGGATAGAGGAGTCTTTGGCTGCTTTAAGATCTGCTAACTTCTTCTCTACCTTGGATCTCACTAGCGGGTACTGGCAGGTTCCTGTAGCAGAGGCGGACCGGGAGAAGACCGCATTCACCACCCCGATGGGACTTAGCGAGTTTACCTGCATGCCGTTCGGACTCTGTAACGCACCAGGAACCTTTCAACGATTAATGGAGTGCTGTCTGGGCCACAGAAACTTCGAGACGGTCCTGTTGTACCTGGACGATGTCATCGTATATTCCAAGACTTATGAGGACCACCTGAAACACCTGGCGGAAGTGTTCGAAGCTCTGGCAAACTACGGCCTAAAGGTAAAACCCTCCAAGTGTCACCTCCTAAAACCAAAGGTGCAGTACCTGGGACACGTGGTGAGCGCTGACGGAGTGGCTCCCGACCCTGATAAGATCACCGCAATTAAGGAATGGCCAAGTCCCTCCAGTGTAAAGGAAGTGCGGCAGTTCCTCGGGTTGGTAGGCTATTACCGCAGATTCATCCCCGGTTTCACCAAAAAGGCAGCTCCTATGCAGGACCTCCTGATAGGCCAGTCCCGGAAGGCCAAGAACCAGAAGCCGCCCTTCAAATGGGAGAAGTTAGAAGAAGAGTCCTTCCGCCAGCTGAAGATGGCCCTCACGGGGGATGAAATCCTGGCGTACCCTGATTACAGCCAGCCCTTTATCCTCTACACCGACGCAAGTAACATCGGGCTAGGAGCCGTACTGTCCCAGATCCAGCAGGGGAAAGAACGAGTAATCGCTTATGCCAGTCGAAAACTGCGACCCACCGAAAGAAACCCTGAGAATTACAGCTCATTTAAGCTAGAGTTCCTGGCAGTGGTGTGGGCAGTCACCGAACGCTTTAAGCACTACCTCGCTTCTTCCCGGTTCACCGTGTACACGGATAACAACCCGTTGACACACCTGGACACGGCAAGACTCGGTGCCCTAGAGCAGAGATGGATGGCCCATCTGTCCAACTACGAGTTCACAATCAAATACCGGGCAGGACGCTCCAATACCAACGCGGACGCCCTGTCCAGGATGCCAAACCTACCGGACGTAGGAGAAGATCCAGAGGGACTGGAAGAAGTCGAACTCCCCGCGTTCCACCGTCATGGGACTATCCAGTATTCCCATCGGGTAAGGAGTAAGCAAGCCGCTACGTTTAACCCCTTGCCTCACTACAACTGGGAGGAAACGCAAGACAGTGACCCTGCCGTCCGACTGGTGAAGGAGATGCTGACTCGGCCAGAGGCTCGCCTTGACCCAGACGCTCCGGAGGAAGCCAAACAACTGTGGGCTGAGAAGAGTCGACTGTTCCTTTACAAGGGGAAGTTGTGCCGCAGAATGGTTAACTCCCGGACGCATGAACTAATCTGGCAAGTAGTGGTGCCACGAAGAGACGCAGCCATGGTGATGGAGGCATACCACGACGGGGCTGGACACTTCGGATGGAAGAAGCTGGAGTTCCTGCTGCGCGGGCGGTTCCACTGTGTAGGCATGAGGGGAACCATCGAGAGGTGGTGCAGAGACTGTGGCCCGTGCAACCTAAGAAGGAAGGACCGTGCCAGCCAGAAGACCCCCCTTCAGTCCATCGTCACCAAGCAGCCGTTGGAACTGGTAGCCTTGGATCATGTAAAACTGACCCCAAGCAGAAGTGGCTACGTCTACGCGTTAACCATTGTGGATCATTACTCCCGGTTCTTGGTTGTCGTCCCCGTTAAGGACTTAACAGCTCAAACAGCAGCTAGAGCCTTCCAGCAGCACTTCTGCCGTCCACACGGGTACCCGGACCAAGTGCTGACGGACCAGGGACCTGCCTTTGAAGCGGAGGTCTTCCAGGAATTCTGCAATCTGTATGGCTGCCGGAAGATAAGGATGACACCCTATCATCCGCAAACTAATGGACTTTGTGAGAAAATGAACCAGGTGGTAATGGATCTTCTGAAAACGTTGCCCCTGGAAGAACGCAGTCTGTGGCCTGAGAAGCTGCCCGACCTGGTGGACCTATACAACTACATCCCTGTAGGTTCCACCAACTGTACCCCGGCTTACCTAATGAGGGCAAGGCCTGGTAAGCTACCTGTTGACCTGGAGATGGGAGTCCTGACACCTGAGGACACTTCACCGGAAGCAGACTGGGACACAGAGAGGCAGCAGCAGTACCGGAAAGTACAGGAGAGCGTGGAGCGAAGTCTCTGTCTCGCTAGGGAAAGACAAGAGAAAACTTAAAACCAGTATGCTCCCGCTGTTCCCCTGGTACCCGGAGAGCAGGTCTTGAAGAGGAAGAGACGGCTCCACAAGTTGGACGACCAGTGGGAGAAGGACCCGTACACCGTACTGCCCTCAAGCCACGACAACCCAAAGGTTTGTACCATCAGTAAAGACGGAGGGGAAACCACAGCCATTGTATCCCGGGATCACCTGAAGAAGTGTCCCGAACAGCTACGGAACCCAGAAGGAGAGCAAGAAGACCCTCGACCCGTAGAGGAAAGGGAAGATATGGTTAGTACTGTGCTCGGAGACATCCCTCGGTCCTGGACTCAAGTCAATGGTGCAGTTGTGGTACCCGTCCTCACGTTCCTCCAACCAGCATCCCAAGTGCCTACGGAGCAACAGGTAGAGCTGGAAGAGCAGCCGGTCCAGGAGGCAGCAGACTCCACACAAGCAGAACAGGAGGATCAACCCTCTGCTCATAGTGAGCCTGCCGTACCCCTAGTGAGCCAAAGAGCCCGTAAACAGCTGCCCAGTTTACCCTTGACAGCTCCTACACCCTGTAGTTCAGGGCCAGACAGTCAGCTCCGTAGGTCCACTAGGGCCACTAGAGGCCAGTTACCCGCACGTTGGAGGATTTGAAGTGTTTAAATTGTTTTATTTGTGGTCACCTGTCTGTTGCTTGTAAATAATTATGTGTTTCTAGTTATTTTTAGGAGTCCTTGGTGGATTTACCGGGAATCCTTGTACAATTGGTTGGAGCGTAACCTAGGAATGGACTAAAGACTGTTAAGGACTCGGGGCAGGACAGGCCCCTACCTGGTTACGTCTCCCTGTTTTGGTGAAATGGACACCTTGCTTTTCTTCAAAACTGCACCCGGTTGCGGACACGCCGTAACCATCTTTATGTGTTTTTCTTATTGTATTATTATTGTTTTTACCTTGTTATGTTTTTCTAAAAATATGTTTAGTCCCGGAGTACTAAATTTCACTAGGGGGGAATGTGGCACCCCAGGGGTCTGGTTTCCACAGTAACAGCAATGTTATGTCTGAGAGCAGGTGGGAGGTCTCTTGGTCAGGGATCCGATGCATGCCACACCTCCTGCCCAGTCCTGGGAGGGGAAGAACTTCCCCTATATAAACCTAGGGCTGAGGCAGGGTTAGTGAGTAGAGAAGAAGTAGAGACAGAGAAGAGAAGCAGATATAGGAGAAGAACATCAGGAGCTCTGTGGGAGCAGTGCTATAAAGAGTCAGGGGCTGGCAGCTGCAGAGCTCGCCCTGACTGAGAAGCTATCACCGGACCTGGAGTCCGAGGCTGTGGGGACTAATCTTTACCCAGCAGCAGAAACCGCCCGGCAGGGGATTTCAGGTCCTCTGGCCAAAAAACCCGAAGGCACGGTCACACGCGTGGGACCAGCACCGCCGTCGTGGAGCGGACGCCACTAGAAGGCCCCGAGTCACCGGCCATACGGGTGAGCACCACACGGTACACTCAGGGACGTGGGCTACTTATACCCGCCTCTAGCAAGGTAGCCAGAAGAGTACAGTCAGTTTGGGAGGCCTACAACTCCGCCTGGCCAGGGGAGATCCCATCTGCTCAAGGACTGACCAGGCCCCGATCGCTAGCCAGTACTCCGGGAGGGTCTATCTTTATCACCAGTAAAGACCCTGAACTACACCGCATCGTCTCTGAGTGATTCCTGCTACCCCCATCATCCACGTCGGCTGCCCTGAGGCCATACCCCTCCCGTTGGGGGTGATACTACCACGCTGCACAATCCTACCACCGGCCTCAGCGGTCTGCCCTGCAGCGGCAGCTCCTTCGCTGCATTCAACGGGTGGCGTAGTCGTCCAACATCTACCGCTAATACAACGCCACTTAGTCTGACTCCCTGGGCACGGACCGGGTCACCGCCACGAGACTACAACCCTCAAGAGATCCGGCTCCGGGTAAGCTCCTGCATGCGCAACGCTGTGCGACACAGGCCCAGGGGTGCGTCACATGCATCAAAGAAAGACGTCATATATAAAGTAATAGTACATCATATGTCATGAAGGGGTTAATGTAAAAAAGAAAATGTAATAACACATAAAATAGGAGTGATATCACAAGATAGTGCCCACGCTGAAAGAAACCTAGTAACACAAAAAAAATTGAAAAAAAAATGTACACATTTGCATTCTTGTCTCCAAACAAGACGGGCTTTGAAAATGGATAAGAAAATATTATTAGAAAAGTTCAATGTTGGAGAGTCATTAGTACCCGTAATTTTTTTTTTTAACACTTGTTCTAAAAAGAAAAAAAAACAAACAAGAAACCAATAGATATGGACACAGTAACATAAAATGATTTTCAATAGTTTCATATGAGATTGTTTGACAACTTGTTTTTGAGAAGTTATTGCAGAGGTCATAAAGCGTCTACATGTTCATTTTTTTTTATTGCGAATGTTGCTTTGTTTTATAAAGTTTAGTATGAAAATATTGCACTCCTTGCGGAATATATATTGAACTTAGCTCTACTTAAAGGAAAGCTTTCATCAGAAAATGACCTACTGTTTAAATTATATTTTTGTGTTACATGTATTTTTAAAATTGTTGCCAATTTGTTTTCCATATCACTAGATTTATTAAAAAATAAAATTGGTAATCTTGTCATTTTTACACTGACCATTTTTTTACTCTAATACTTCCTTTCCTTTCAGGAAGAGTTTTCTTATTAGTAAAGGCATGATAAAAATGACAGGTACCTCCTCTCTATACACAGATGATAACCCAGAATCCACCATTCACAATAGGTGCTTTCACAGATGACCCTGCTCCCCCTCCCTCCACAATGACCTTGGTCCAGACCCATTACAAACTTTAATATAAAAGATTGGATTGAGGTTTAACCATTGTGGCTATGTTCATATGTTGTTTCCTGACACAAAAGGAAGTATGAGTCTAAATGAACTCAGGTAGCAAGTGTGAAACTTGCAAGATTTGTATTGCAAGTATGAAACTTGAAAATCTCTTGACATTGCCAAAAAAACTTAAAAATACATTTTACACAGAAATGTTATTTAAACAATAAAAATGTCTGTTGATAGCTCCCCTTTAAGTAGTAAATGCTGCAGCCCCAGGGGATGATCTTCACACTTAGATGTATTTAATGCAGACCTGGGCAAAGTGTGGCCCCAGGGCCACATGTGGCTCTTTGGCTGTTCCAGTGCAGCCCGCAGACTGGGGCAGCCAAAAGCCTTATTCAGTGGCGTCCAAAACCATGCGGCCTCCTTCCACCCGACGTATCACTTTCACTGATATCCGCAGCTTCCTGTTCCATCATTGAGCCTGAGAGCGCAGCAAACACAATGATGTCACTACATCGCACCAGCAGTGCCTCAGTACACAGCGCAGGCAGGAGAACTGCAAGGGAACAGGGTTAAGTGAGTAATTTTTTTTCTTTTTTACATCATTCTGCATGGGAGGGGGCAGTTGACATATGCTGTGTAAAGGGGCTGCATGGGAACATCATTCTGAGTGGATGGCTTTGTGGAGATACATTAGTGTATAAGGGGGCTATGTGGGGACATCATTCTTAATGGGGGGCTGTGTGAGGACATAATATTGTACAAGGGGGCTGTGTGGGGTCATCATTCTGAATAGCGGGCTGTATGGGGACATACTGTTGTGTAAGGGGGTTGTGCTGGGACATCATTCTGAATGGGGGGCTGTGTGGGTACATAATACTACATAAGGGGGCTGTATGGTGATATAATACTGTGTAATGGAGCTGTGTGTGGACACCATTCTGAATAGGGGACTGTATGGGGACATAATACTGTAAGGGGGCTGTGTTGGGACATCACTCTGAATGGGGGGCTGTGTGATACATAATGCTGTGTAGGGGGCATGTGTCGGGACATTATTCTGAATGGAGGGTTGTGTGGTGATATAATACTGTGTAAGGAGTCTGTGTGGGGCATCATTCTGAGTGGGTAACTGTGTGGGGACATATTACTGTGTAGGGGTACTGGGTAGGGACATTGTTCTGAATGGGGGCTGTGTGGGAACATGATATAGTGTAAAGGGGCTGTTTAGGAACATAATGCTGTGTAAAGAGGCTATGTGGGGACATAATTCTGTGTAATGGGGCTGTGTGTGGACATAATTCTGATTGGGGGGCTGTATGAGAACATAATACAATACTGTTTAAGGGGACATCATACTGTGTGGGGGATTGTGGGGCATCATATTATATTGGGAACTGTTGATCAAAATACAATAAGAATAACAGCAGCAATATGATTTTCTGCTTTATATAATCTTTACAAAAAAACAGTAAATTCTATGGTATTGATTACCTGCTACAAATAAGAATACACGTTACAATAAGCCAGGGCCGGCCTTAGGGTATATGGCGCCCTGTGCGAAATCCCTCTTGGCGCCCCCCCCCAAAGAAAAAAAATTAAACTCATGTAGGTGAAAACAACAAGTGCATTTTTTATTAATCAAATGATCAAGTAATAACAAGCAACAAAAGTTGAACAGACGGTCATTATAAAGTATAAAGTGTTTTGAACAGGTACAATTTTTATTTCTGAAACAATCAATTTCAACCATAAAATACACATTCAAAGTGCATTGCAAAGAGTCCCAAATGAATGTGCTTAGAAAATAACTTTTCGGGCTTTTGTTCTTGCAAACTCATCGATAGTGGTGGTCATGTCCAGACTCTGAAGAATGTCATTTTCAATGGACAGGACTGCTAAAGCTGTTAGTCTGTCATCTGACATTGACGACCTCAAGTAAGTTTTTATCAGTTTTAATTTGGAAAAGCTACGTTCTCCTGAAGCCACCGTGACAGGAATTGTCAGCAAAATACGAAGTGCTACCCACAGATTGGGGAAAGTGTCAGTCAGACTATTTTTGTTTATGAAGTTTAGCACATCAAGAGGATTTATGGTATCACTAGGTAAAAGACTTTGAATGTGGTAGAATTCCTGGGCCAACTCTTCTCCGTTTACGTCAGATTCAGTTCCACTAACCAATGCAGCTTGTAGATTTAGGCAACTTCTTGTCAGGTCTTCTCTAGAAAAACTATTATTTTTTATGTTGTATAAGAATCCCCATACTCCGTTATGGTTTTCTAATTGTTTGAAGCGCTCCTCCAATGATGCTGACGCTGTGTCTACTAAAACGAAAAAAAAATCTACCTTGAATTTAGATTGCGGGTCTGTTATTGCTTCGTCCCGTCCTTCATAACTAAAACTAGCTTTCTTCACTCTGATGCGCTTTTCTGGCCTAAACACTGGCTCCAAATTCAAATTCTCAGCAATCTCCTTTGCACTCTGCAGTGCCATGTCAAATCCTTTTTCACGAAAGTTTCTAATAAATTCTAGACACTTGTGAATTAGTTCTGTCACTGTACTGAGATCAGAAGTTTGTCTTTGCATGGCTTTACTTACGATATTTATTTGAAACAATATGTCATACCAAATGATAAACGACATGATAAACTTAAAGTCCGTAATCTTCTGAGCAAGAGTCTTGGCTTCAAAAGATACATTTGGCTCAACTCTCTCTTCCTCAGATAGTGCAATTAGTGCCTCATGTATGTCTCCTAAATGATAACGAAAGGGTTTAAGGCAGTCTATTCTGCATTCCCATCTTGTAGTAGACATGGGTTTCAAAGTCAGACCTGAAATATGGTCAGTCAAGATTTTCCACCTTTTAACAGAGCCAGAAAAAAGAACATAAATACACTGGATTAAACCAAAAAGGTCCTTTGAGTCTTTACTAGATCTTGCTGCATCTCCAACCACAAGATTAAGACAATGGCATCCACATGGTACAAAGACAGCACGAGAATTTTTCTCTAAAATTTGAACTTGAACACCGTTGTGTTTTCCTGCCATATTGGCACCATTATCGTAGCCTTGACCACGACAATTAGTAATATCTAAATTTTTCTCACTCAGAAAGTCAAGAAGGGCATCGGTCAATCCCTTTCCTGTTGTGTCTACAACATTTTTGTATCCAATAAAATGTTCCTTAATTGTGTATATGCCACATACTTCATCCAAAAAGCGAATGGTAAATGACATTTGCTCCTTGTGGCTTAAATCAGGGGTGCAGTCTAGTATTATAGAGTAATATTTAGCCTGGTTGCAGCGCGTTACAATGTGGTTAATGACTTGGCTTGCCATCAGAGCAATAATTTCATTTTGAATAGTTTTACCACAATAGTGGTCTGATATTTCTTTGGAGACAACACGATGCAGGTGTTCTGACATCACTCTATCAAACTTTCCAAGTACCTGCACAAACCCCAAAAAGTTTCCATTATTGGGGGTAAAAAGACGATCAGAACTTCCTCTGAATGCCAAATTGCGTTCTGCAAGAAATTGAATAATACATACAAGCCTTTCCAACACTCCTCTCCAGTGTTGTCTTTCTCTATTCATAAGAGTTTGCATGTTGGAATCTATTGTTGTATTCGTCTTGAGCCGAACCTGAGTCTCCAACCATTTACGTTCTGCTAAAAAATGATTTGGTGAGGACTCGTGTGATTTTAATATAGATGATATATGTTGCCAGTCTTGAGATCCATCTAAAGCAAGAGATGACCTTGGTTTTCTATCAAATAATTTACAACAAAAGCAGAATACTTTGTTTGCAGATTTTGAGTAAACCAACCACTGTCTCTTGCAGTGTTGTCCATTAACCAAAACTCTCTTATAGAATTTAGCAGAAAAGTGACGGTCATTTGAATCTTTTTTAAACTCCATATCTGTTATATCATGAACAGGCCCAGTTTCCACAACATGATCTATAACTTTGGTAGTCAATGAAGGCCATAGAGCGGGATCAGTGTCAATCAGTATTAGATCTTGATTGCTTGGAAATTCTGGGATATCAGTTTCCTGGTGACCAGTGCCTGTGTCAGCTGCAGAATGTTCCTCTGGATTTTCAACATTTTCAGTTAAATTTTCTAAAAATTGAGGATCCTCTGCTATCTCTGATTCATCGTTTAGAGAGCCATCAGGGTTTGAAAATTGTCCTGACGTGGAAGGTTCATCCAAATCGATTTCTATTGGACCTTCTCTATGTGTCGCTACACTTTCATATTGTTCTGCAGCTGTCTCTTTAGAAGAGCATTGGTCGCTGGATTTCTGAAAAAGCTTTTTGAAAGACTCTGCACATTTTTTGTCTTCAACTTCTTTAAGTGCTTTTCGTTTTCGATTTTGTGCTCCTGATAGTTTTTTGGGGCCCATAATTAAACTGAAAAATGTATATAATAATAACACTATTATTATTGAAACTTAAATATTCTAAATATTCTTCATCTTTTTATTATAATGCAGCAACAAAGAACAGATAGTCAGGGAACTGATCTTCTACCAACAAAGGCTGTCCATTTATGATGGGAGTCGTAGTTTTGCAATGGCTGACTCACAGGGTGGCAATGGGGACATTGGGGGGATGTCTGTCTGTCTGCACCTTATTGTTAACGTCTTTATTCAAGTTTGTTCATCATATCAGGCTCAGCAGCACAGCACTCACCAGTCACCACCACTTTGTAGCTGAGCTGCCTGCAGCATCCCCGGCGCGGCACTGTGTCTGAGCTGTGTGACGTCACAGTGCCGTGCCCGCGCCAATGGAAGGAGACGAGAGATGCTGCAGGCGGCGCCTCCCGCACTGTCTCCAGCGCTGGGGGTAAGTGTGTGAGGAGGAGAGAGTGCAGCGCGCCCGGGTCCCGGCCGGACATTTCAGAGCAGAGAGGGGGCGCCGGCGCCTGAGCACAGAAGAAACGCTGGGCGCTCCCTCTCTGCTCTTCCATAAGAAAAATACCGACGGGGAGGGAGCCAGCGCAGCGCCCCCCTTCACTCTCAAGTTTGAGGCGCCCTGTGCAGTTGCACAGCTGGCACGCCCCAAAGGCCGGCCCTGCAATAAGCCCTACCATAACATGTATAGTCATGGCCAAAAGTATTGAGAATGACAAAAAAATTATATGTTCACATGATCTGCTGGCCTCTGGTTTTTATTAGTGTTTGTCTGATGTTTATATCACATACAGAAATATAATTGCAATCATATTATGAGTACCAATAGGTTATATTGACAGTTAGAATGAGTTAATGCAGCAAATCAATATTTGCAGTGTTGCCCCTTCTTCTTCAAGACCTCTGTAATTCTCCCTGGCATGCTCTCAATCAACTTTTGGACCAAATCCTGACTGATAGCAGTCCATTCTTGCATAATCAATGCTTGCATTTTGCCAGAATTTGTTGGTTTTTGTTTGTCCACCCGTCTCTTGATGATTGACCACAAGTTCTCAATGGGATTAAGATCTGGGGAGTTTCCAGGCCATGGACCCAAAATCTCTATGTTTTGTTCCATGAGCCATTTAGTTATCACCTGTGCTTTATGGCAAGGTGCTCCATCATGCTGGAAAAGGCATTGTTGGGCGCCAAACTGCTCTTGGACGGTTGGGAGAAGTTGCTCTTGGAGGACATTCTGGTACCATTCTTTATTCATGGCTGTGTTTTTAGGCAAGACTGTGAGTGAGCCGATTCCCTTGGCTGAGAAGCAACCCCACACATGAATGGTTTCACGATTCTTTACAGTTGGCATGAGACAAGACTGGTGGTAGCGCTCACCTCTTCTTCTCCGAATAAGCTGTTTTCCAGATGTCCCAAACAATCGAAAAGGGGATTCATCAGAGAAAATGACTTTGCCCCAGTCCTCAGCAGTCCTCTCCCTGTACCTTTTGCAGAATATCAGTCGGTCCCTGATGTTTTATTCTGGAGAGAAGTGGCTTCTTTGCTGCCCTCCTTGAAACCAGCCCTTGCTCAAAGAGTCTCCGCCTCACAGTGCGTGCAGAAGCACTCACACCAGCCTGCTGTCATTCCTGAGCAAGCTCGGCACTGCTGGTAATCCGATCCCGCAGCTGAAACAGTTTTAAGATACGGTCCTGGCGCTTGCTGGTCTTTCTTGGGCGCCCTGGAGCCTTTTTGACAACAATGGAAGCTCTCTCCTTGAAGTTCTTGATGATGCGATAGATTGTTGACTGAGGTGCAATCTTTGTAGCTGCGATACTCTTCCCTGTTAGGCCATTTTTGTGCAGTACAATGATGGCTGCACGTGTTTCTATAGAGATAACCATGGTTAACTGAAGAGAAACAATGATACCAAGAACCAGCCTCCTTTTAAAGTGTCCAGTGATGTCATTCTTACTTAATCATGACTGATTGATCGCCAGCCCTGTCCTCATCAACACCCACACCTGAGTTAATGGATCAATCACTAAAACGATGTTAGCTGCTGCTTTTAAGGCAGGACTGCAATGATGTTGAAATGTGTTTTGGGGTTAAAGTTCATTTTCTGGGCAAATATTGACTTTGCAAGTACAGTAATTGCTGTTAAGCTGATCACTCTTTGACGTTCAGGAGTATATGCAAATTGCCATTACAAAAAATGAAGCAGTAAACTTTGGAAAAATTACTATTTGTCTCATTCTCAATACTTTTGGCCATGACTGTATAAGCAGTAATAACCAGTAAACAGCCTTAATTCTGCTCAATATAAAGTTATAAAAATGAATGTAAAACAATAAGCAGAATTAAGTTTGCCTGGTCGGTTCGGCCCTCTACAACAGTCATGGTATCTCAGGCGGCCCTTTGGGAAAATGAATTGCCCACCACTAATCGAATGAGATTATGATAGCATATGCTAGTAATACACCATCACTTCTGGTGAGAAAAACCCTTTAATATCTAACTAGTGGTATATTTCTTTTTTTGATGCGTATAATGTCATTTTCACTGGGGATGAATGATCCAAATTCAGCCAATTAAATGTTACACACATTTGGTGTGTGTAGCTAATAAAAGCAGAATACGCCATGCTTTCATTGCCTGAGATAGCATTGCTCTGGCTATAGTAAAGTAAAGATGCCTATTTCTCTTTATTCCAAGAAGTTTTTTTTCATTGTAAATACAATAATTATAGAGATGGTACTGTTATTGGGTCTACAATGGAATCTTTTAGCAGCTACACACATAAAAATCCTGTTAGTAAGATTGCCTTAGTCATTTTTACAATATTCAAAGCAATTGTAGGATTGTTAAGAAATCACAGTGGTGGCTTCTCCAAACCTCTTATGAAGAAAAAAGAAATACATCAGACCAAAATATCATATAGGTTCCTCCTGAACATCCTGTTCATTACTAAAATCTTGTGGGCCTGTTATACTTGGATTTATAGTGCTTAATGATGAAGTCACATGTTTTCCTGAGAAAAACTGGTATAAAATTATCTAGGCAGAAACAGGTCACGTACAACTTTCTATGTGCTATTTTGTCACTTCAGAAGGTATAGGTAATATATTTTTCTAATCTTTTTTACCGCCACCATTCAAAATTCATGGCTATAATACTTGATGTCTTCTTTATAAAATATTTTTTTGGTGTTAATTTCATTAAATTTAAACAACCCATCGAATGGAAAATAGGTCACAACCAGACAAAGAAAAATAACAAGAAATTTGATGAAAGACAACTTCCTTATTCCTTCAAGTATTTACCACATCTTCAGACATAGCACTCTGAGAAACTTTAATCTCCCCACACAATAGTTTCAATTAAAGTGTGTTTTATCCTAAGAGCTTGTCAGTGTTTGAAAACAGCTTTATTTAATCCGTCGTATTAATTTTAATTAAATGATTTTCAGTAAATTTTTATGTATTTTTTTTTCTGAAACAGTACACTGGCTTTCACTGCTTTGTTTTGACATTATGAGGCATAAAGGGAAATTGACTTGTTTAAATATGTATTTGCTAATATATTATTACTAAAATCTAGCTCTCAGGAAAGATATGAAAGGACCTCAGAGAAATGTCAAATGGTACTCTTTTTCCATCCCCCTCTGATAATAACATAACATAATTTAAATTAATTTGTGACCATAACTTTACTCCCTGCAGGATTCACACATTTGTGTTTTGTAGTTTGTACTTGGACCATGATAAACAGACCAGTCGCATTTCTTTTGACCTAAACTCAACACCATCATGTATGCCTATGAGGCCGTCGAGTTCAGGTCAGGAGACCCACGTCCATTCTGTTTATCATTGTCCGAGTACACACTGTGAAAAAATTATGTATGAAAAATAGACAAAGTCTCATGCACAAAGCCAAATAAAAATGCATTAGGCCTTTTTGTCTGAGTATTTCAAATATAGAGGAATTGTTCCATAGAAGGCAGTGGCACCTGACAGCGCATGGAACAGTAGAGTATACAACCCCTGAAGTGTCATGTGCATAAGGCATGGCTTGGAAAATATCGTATTTTTCGGATTATAAGACGCACTTTTCCCCCAAATTTGGAAGGAAAATGGGGGTGCGTCTTATAATCCGAATGTAGCTTACCAGGGAGAGTAGCTGCGGTGGAGCAGGGTCCCAGGAGGCAGAGGCTGATACAGAGCACCAACAGGTTCATGCAGATAAAGGCATTATGAGTAAGGTTTCTGTCAGACAAATTCATCAGATTAAGAGAGCAGCTGCTAAAATACCATTACAAAGCAGGAAACAGGTATTTGAAGCGGCTAGTATCACTGGAGCCCCACAAATCTCAAGGTGTAGGATCCTCCAGAGGCTTGCAGTTGTGTATAAAACCTAATATTCGGCTACCCCTAAACAGTGGTCACAAGGAGAAATGGTTGCAGTGGTCCCAGACAAACATGAAGACTCATATTAAAACAGTCTTGTTTACTGATGAGTGCTGTTCAACCCAGAATGATCCAGATGGATGGTTGGCGAATGACCACCAGCAAGGCTGTGACATCAGCAATGATGTGGCAGAGTCATATTTTGGGACAGAATCATGGGGAGAGAGCTGGTAGGCCCCTTTAGAATACCTGAAGGTGTGAAAATGACCTCAGCAAAGTATATAGAGTTTCTGACTGACCACTTTCTTCTATGTTACAAAAAGAAGAACTGTGTCATCCGTTGCAAAATCATCTTTATGCATGACAATGTATCATCCAATGCTGCAAAGAATGCCTCTGAGTCATTAACTGCCTTGGGCATAAAAGGAGAAAAACTCATGGTTTGGCCACCATCCTACCCTGACCTCAACCCTATTGAGAACCTTTGGAGTATCATCAAGCAAAAGATCTATGAAGGTGGGAGGCAGGTCACATAAAAACAGCAGCTCTGGGAGGCTATTTTGACATCCTGCTAAGAAATTCAAGCAGAAACTATCCAAAATTTCACAAGTTCAATGGATGAAAGAATTGTGAAGCATGTAACTTGGCCCGTTAAGATGTTTTTGATGAAAAAATCTTTTGATTTCAGTAAATGGGACCTCTTAATCCTGGAAATTCAACAAATGACTATTTTCAGTTCTTTTCTAGCCAAGCAGTGTTGTTTTCTTCTCTACCTAGAGAGCAATGGTAAACTGCTCAACCCAAATCACCAAGACACTCTAGAGGTTCTTCTGAAACCACAACTTGACCAACATCGCCTACGTATAAAAGTAAAAATGTGAGGAAGTTGTCCAGGTTTGGGATATCACCAACATTGTCTACATATAAAAGTAGAAATGTGAGGAAGTTGCCCAGGCTTGGGATATCACCAACATTGCCTATGTATAGTAATATAATAGCATAGTTTTTAAGGTTGAAGGAAGACTAAGTACATCTAGTTCAATCCATAGCCTAACATGTTGATCCAGAGGAAGGCAAAAAAAAACCATGTGGCAAACACTAAGCTCCACATTGGAGA
The DNA here is from genome assembly GCF_046119375.1 of Phyllobates terribilis. Lineage (NCBI taxonomy): Eukaryota > Metazoa > Chordata > Amphibia > Anura > Dendrobatidae > Phyllobates > Phyllobates terribilis. Next base: position 202,973,165 of record NW_027362771.1, on the reverse strand, counting down.
AAAAAATTCCTTCCTGACTCCATACGACAATCAGACTAGTTCCCTGGATCAACACCCTATCAAGGAATCTAGTATATATAACCTGTGATATTATACTTTTGAAGAAAGGCATCCATGCCCTTCTTAAATTTTAGTAGTGAATCAATCATTACAACATCATGCAGCATAGAGTTCCATAGTCTCACTGCTCTTACAGTAAAGAATCCCCGTCTGTGATTATGATTAAACCTTCTTTCCTCCAGATGTAGAAGATGCCCCCTCGTCCCCGTCTCAGAGTAAAAAGATCAGTAGAAAGGTCTTTGTACTGTCCCCTTATATACTTGTACGTAGAAATAAGATCACCCCTAAGCCTTCATTTTTGCAAACTAAATAACCCCAAGTGTAATAACCTGTCTTGGTATTGCAGACCCCCAGTCCACTAATAACCTTGGTTGCTCTTCTCTGCACCCGCTCTAGTTCAGCTATGTCTTTCTTATACACCGAAGACCAGAACTGTACACAGTATTCTAAGTGTGATCGCACTAGTGACTTGTATAGAGGTAAAATTATGTTCTCCTCATGAACATCTATTCCTCTTTTAATGCATCCCATTATTTTATTTGCCTTTGCAGCAGCTGCCTGACACTGGCCACCAAATGTGACCTTCTCATCCACCAGTACACCCAGGTCTTTTTCAGTTACAGATTTGCCCAGTGATTTAATTATAATTATACATTTTATTTCCTCTGCCCAAGTGCATTACCTTACATTTATCCCCATTAAAGCTCATTTGCCATTTATCAGCCTAAGCTTCTAGTTTACATAGATTCTCCTGTAATATAAAATTACTCTCCTCTGTATTGATTACCCTGCAGAGTTTAGTGTCATCTGAAAATATTGAAATACTACTCTGCATGCCCCCTACAAGGTCATGAATAAATGTTAAAAAGAAGAAGGCCCAATACTGACCCCTGTGGTACCCTACTGTTAACTGAGACCCAGTCTGAGTGTGTTCCATTAATAAGCACTCTTTGTTTCCTATCACTGAGCCAGTTCTTAACCCACTTACATATATTTTCCCCTATCGCCATTGTTCTCATTTTATGTATCAACCTTTTGTGTAGAACCGTATCAAAAATCCATATACACAACATCCAGTGCATTTCCTTGGTCCAGTCCGGAACTTACCTCTTCATAAAAGCTGATCAGATTAGTTTGACAGGAACAGTCCCTCGCAAACCCATGTTGATATTGGGTCATGAGGTTATTCTTCTTCAGATACTCTATCATAGCATCTCTTAGGAAACCCTCCAGGATTTTACCCACAGTAGAGGTTAAGCTTACTGGCCTATAATTTCCAAGTTCGGTTTTTGTCCCCTTTTTGAATATTGGCACCACATTTGCTATATGCCAGTCCTGCGGTACAGACCCTGTTATTATGGAATCTTGAAAGATTAAAAACAATTGTCCATCTATGATGTTATTTAATTCCTACAGTATTCACGGGTGTATCCCATCCGGGCCCGGGGATTTGTCAACTTTAATGATTTTTAGACGCCGCCGTACTTCTTGCTGGGTTAAGCAAGTGACATTTAATGGAGAATTTTTGTTATCACTAATCATGTTTTCTGTCATGCAATTTTCTTGTGTAAATACTGTTGAAAAAAAATCATTTAGCATATTGGCTTTTTCCTCTTCCTCATCCACCATTTCACCCAGACTATTTTTAAGGGGGCCAACACTATCATTTTTTAGTTTTTTACTATTTATGTAGTTAAAGAATATTTTGGGATTATTTTTACTTTCTCTGGCAATGAGTCTCTCTGTCTCAATCTTTGCTGACTTGATTTGTTTTTTACAGAATTTATTTAATTTTCTATATTTATTTAATGCCTCATCACTACCTACTTGCTCTAGTTCTCTAAATGCTTTCTTTTAAAAGTAGAAATGTGAGGAAGTTGCCCAGGCTTGGGATATCCTCCTTGAGACTTTTCTACTGTTGGATTCAAGATTGAAATTACTTAATTGACTTGTTGCAAATAGCCATTTACAATTTCTCTTTAGTTTTATGCTACTTAACCATGATAGCAATATATTGTGATATTTGTTTATGTTAATAATATATTATATTTTATTACCATATATTCTATAATATAATGTGTCTTACTTGTCATATGAAGTTGCCACAAGACACCATCCTATAGTATGTACTTGGCTTGTATCACTAGTTTAGTCTACCTAACTTTGTTGTTTAATACCTCACCCACATTTTGTGCCATTTTTAACTTCTGTCACACCATAGTTAGTACTCCTATGGATACAATATTTTCATAGCGAGGATTAATAGGGTTTGTTTCTTATCTATTATATACACACTTATATCACACATAGGGCCCACAGCACACTGTGTTGTAGCATACAATAGTGTAACTTGGGGTCCATTTACATGAACCAACCGGTGGCACAATAAAAGCGACGATCAGTAAACTTTTACCAATTGGTGGTTGTTTAAATGCCTGCTCAGGGCATAGGTTTTCATAGTTCTCAGCAGTGCAAGTCCTGTTTGTACAGAACAATGCACTGCTGAGAACGATGATCTTATGCTTTGTGTTTTGCTCATTGCTTAAAAAATTGGCAGCCTGTCTATACAGCAAGATAATCTTCAAATGGGCGTTTTTAACAGTGCTCATTCACGATTCTCTTGCAGTGTAAATGCAGCTTTAGTTGACCTCTCTGGGTGTCACACGTTAGTCAGGGGGTCTTGTTTTAACAGTTTGGCTTTTATGTCTTTACTTCTCTATCTTCCTCCATTCCTTTATTTTCTACACCTCTTCCCTCTCCTCTTTTCCCCTTTTGCCTTACATTCTGTTTCCTCACTTGGCTAATCACTTAACAATTGAACACCACTTATGTCTGCCTTGAAAATTTCTACATATAGCATGATATAGCATGAAATGACCCAAAAAGAGAAGCCAAATCTTGTACTGAATTTGTAAGAAGAATATTGTGATAGCAATGTTCCAGGAAACCTAGTTCATAGCTACCAACACATGTACAGTAAATGTGCCAGTAAATCCTCCAATTTCTCCAAATCTCTAGTTAGCTTTGGCGCCAGAATTCAAATGACCGTGGCCTGTTTTGCTGATGAATCTGGCATCATCTTAGGAGGTGACTTTAATCTCACCTTTGAACCTAGCATTAATATTTCAACAGGTAAATTCTTTGTGTCCTATTTAGCACTATACAAATTGAAGAGAAACCTGTTGTCCACGAAAATTAGTAGACTTGTTGAGGGTGCTTCACCTGAGTGTCAGGGACTATAACTATCAGTCATTAGTGCAAAACAGTTATTCCAGCATGGACCATCTTTTTTTTTTTTTGTCATAATCAATGGGATGCGGATCCGATAATCCTCAGTGGACCACACTGCAGTGTATGAAATATTGGGTAGATCTTAGAAAAAAGAAATGGAAGTTATACTTGGAGACTCAATGCAGCCCTCCACTCTACATGAAGATACTTTGTTCTCTCTACCCAAGCATTCTATCACTCATCTACAAGTTGTACTTGATGTTTCAGGTCTAAAATCCTTAGATGCATTTTGGCGGGTCAAGAAAGAGCAAGTGCTTTAAAATACTTTCAGCTCCGCAACCATATTAACTTCCTGGTACCTGGCCCAATATTCAATCCACAACTACTTTCTTAGAAAGACTATGCTTCTCATCAGAGGCAGCGACAAGTCATCTCTTTGATCTATTATACTTTAATGTCAGAGGAATGACAACCAGAAGAAAACCACTTGGCATTACTGCCACTCCCTTAAGGTGTGTGGTTTCATTTGTAGTTGTTTATTGCACAGGTAATAGCTACTGTAATAAGCATTGGTGCTCAGCTGTATGCAGTAATTTCCAAGAGTTCATTTTTGAAGAAAAGAGCATGATGATACTCACCTTGCCATCACTGGCTATGTGTATCCCATCAATACGATCCTTGACTAAACATATATATTTTTAATGGGTTCATAAAGCAGAAGGTTTTATTACATGGTAAGTGCTGCTAGTTTCATTTCTTCAATAATGGACTCTTTAATCTCAGAGAAGATGAAGGCGAGCACCCTACTTTATGTACTTATTTGATTAAATTTGAGCCAAATCATTTATTTTATAGCAATAATTGTCAAACTCCTGTAAACTTCAAGAATTATATTTCAAGATACTGACCCAGTGGTGTAAAACTCCTAGCAAACTTAATAGCATACATCCATCTGTTAGCCATATTTGTTCGAGGCCCTTACTACAATGTTGCATAATTGGTGAAGCTTTTTGGAGTAGAGTGGAGAGGTCCAATTTCTTTGGAATCATATAATCTAACTTTACAAATCACAAGTGAAGATCTCACGATAAGTAGTCCCTTTTTTCATGTTTCTAGAACCCATTTCAAAACTTAAAGAGGTCTGTTAAAGTACTTTTGCTTAGTTACTCGTCAGATTATCTCTAAGCCTTGGAAATCACCATCTTCACCATCCAGGATTCAGTGGTGGGGGCTATGGACTTGGTCCAGTGTAAAGAAGAGCTCAGGGAATTTGACTACAATGGTATCTCTGGTACAATGGTATCTCTGGCTACAATTTATACTTACTGGCTAGCTTTCCAATATTTCGTTACTCTTGCACTATATAAAGCATTATGACTGGGCAAAATTCATGCCCCAATCCTCCTCCTACTCTTCTCTCCTCTATATTTCGCTGTGTTTCTTTCTACCTCTCATCTGAACATTTCTGATTCCTCTTGGTTTAGTAGGTTTATACACAGCTCAAAAAAATAAAGGGAACACTTAAACAGAATATAACTCCAAGTAAATAAAACTTCTGTGAAATCAAACTGTCCACTTAGGAAGCAACACTGATTGACAATCAATTTCACATGCTGTTGTGCAAATGGAATAGACAATAGATGGAAATTATTGGCAATTATCAAGACACACTCAATAAAGGAGTGGCTCTGCAGGTGGGGACCACAGACTACATCTCAGTACCAATGCTTTCTGGCTGATATTTTGGTCACTGTTGAATGTTGATTGTGCTTTCACACTCGTGGTAGCATGAGAAGGACTCTATAACCCACAGAAGTTGCTCAGGTAGTGCAGCTCATCCAGGATGGCACATCAATGCGAGCTGTGGCAAGAAAGTTTGCTTTGTCTGTCAGCGTAGCATCCAGAGGCTGGAGGTGCTACCAGGAGACAGGCCAGTACACCAGGAGACGTGGAGGGGGCCGTAGGAGGGCAACAACTCAGCAGCAGGACTGCTACCTCTGCCTTTGTGCAAGGAGGAACAGGAGGAGCACTGCCAGAGCCCTGCAAAATGACCTCTAGCACGCCACAAATGTGCATGTGTCAGCACAAACGGTTAGAAACCGACTCCATGAGGGTGGTATGAGGGCCCGACGTCCACAGATGGGGGTTGGGCTCACAGCCCAACACCGTGCAGGACGCTTGGCATTTGCCACAGAACACCAGGATTGGCAAAGTCACCACTGGCGCCCTGTGATCTTCACAGATGAAAGCAGGTTCACATTGAGCACATATGACAGACGTGACAGAGTCTGGAGACGCCGTGGAGAGCGATCTGCTGCCTGCAACATCCTTCAGCATGACCGTTTTGGCAGTGGGTCAGTAATGGTGTGGGGTGGCATTTCTTTGGAGGGCCGCACAGCCCTCCATGTGCAGAGGTAGCCTGACTGCCATTAGGTACCGAGATGAGATCCTCAGACCCCTTTTGAGACCATATGCTGGTGCGGTTGGCCCTGGGTTCCTCCTAATGCAGGACAATGCCAGACTTCATGGGGCTGGAGTGTGTCACCAGTTCCTGCAAGATGAAGGCCTTGAAGCTATGGACTGGCCGGCCCGTTCCCCAGACCTGAATCAGATTGAGCACATCTGGGACTTCAAGTCTCGCTCCATCCACCAACTTCACCTTGCACCACAGACTGTCCAGGAGTTGGCGGATGCTTTAGTCCAGGTCTGGGAGGAGATTCCACAGGAGACAATCTGCAACCTCATCAGGAGCATGCCCAGGCACTGTAGGGAGGCAATACAGGCACGTGGAGGCCACACACAATACTGAGCCTCATTTTGACTTGTTTTAAGGACATTACATCAAAGTTGGATCAGCCTGTAGTGTGTTTTTCCACTTTAATTTTGGGGGTGACTCCAAATCCAGGCCTCCACTGGTTAATAAATTTGATTTCTATTGATTATTTTTGTGAGATTTTGTTGTCAGCACATTCAACTTTGTACAGAACAAAGTTTTCAATGAGAATATTTCATTCATTCAGATCTAGGATGTGTTATTTGAGTGTTCCCTTTATTTTTTTGAGCAGTGTATATACTTCATGCTGACATGATAAAACATTCCACTCTTCAAGGATGTCATATACTTGAATTTTATTGAGCTTGAGGCCTTCTTTCTTGGCATTAAATTTGTTTCTATGTACTGCATATACACTGTTTGGCAAGACCAGTAAAAGTTTATTGAACTAAACTAACCATTAGCCCTTTCCCTGTGAAGGATATATTCAGACCCCCATGAAAGAAGACACATAAGTAGCTGAAAACGAATTAGATATATCCTAGCTACTATTGACTGCATCTCAGCTTAGATCGATTTCTGGACTGCAACATATATATTTTTCACACATTTATTGATGACTGCCAAATAGTACATAGTCTTTGATTTAATATTTTTGAAAGCCCAAGCTTTGTTGGAGCATACATACACACACATGGCACACATGGATGAAATTGTTGGTACCCTTCTGCTAAAGTAAGAAAATCCCAAAATGGTCAATGAAGTAGCTTGAAACTGTACCTACTGTGAAACATGGAGGAGGCTCGGTTAGGTTTTGCATCTGCTTGAAGCATCTGGCACAAGGTGACTTGAATCTGCGCAGGGTACAATGAAATCTCAAGACTATTAAGGCATTCTGGAGAGAAAAGTGCTTCCCAGTGTCAGAAAGCTTGGTTTGAGTCGGGCGTCATGGATCCTCAGACAGGATAATGACCCAAAACACACAGCTAAAATCATTCAAGAATGGCTAAGAGCAAAGCATTGGACCATTCTCAAGTGGCCTTCTATGATTTCTGATCTAAACCCAATAAACATCTGTGAAAGGAGCTGAAACATGAAGTCTGGAGAAGGCATCCTTCACACTTCAAATGGCTGGAACAGTTTGCTCACGAGGAGTGGGCCAAATTACCTGTGGACAGGCGCAGAAGTTTCATTAAGAGTTACAGAAGTTGTATGTTTCCAGTGATTGTCTCAAAACATTGTGCAACAAAATATTAAGTTAAGGGAACCATCATTTTAGTCCAGACAGTTTTCATTAGTTTTTTTTTATTATTATTATTATTATTGCTATGTTAAATCACAATTCAAAAGCAATGTCTGATTTTCATTAGTTGATTCAATACATTTAGATTGAAAAATTACTTTTGTCAGCTTCAAAGTTATTTCTGTGACCATTGTGGGATTACTTTAACAGAAGGGTATCAACAATTTTGTGTGTCTATATAAAGTTTTCATGTCTTAATCTATTTTTTTTTCTTTATACACCTCTGCTTGTGTGTGAGTTTAAGACTACCAAATCTGCCAATGTCCAAAACCCTTGAAAGAGTTAAACTTAATGTCACTTTACATGTAATTCGAAACACAAAATACAGCTAGCATAGAGTAGCCCTATGGTGTTAGAATATAATTTTATATAGTGCTTTCTACCAGATGCACTGTAATTATCTGGAATATCCATGTTTTTCTTTTTCATATCAATAACTTCTTTCCTTAGCAAACAAAAAGTATAGAGCACCTCACATTATCAGCATATTTTTGTAATGTGCTGGAATACACATGAAAACAATTCAAACAATATTTCTGATATCAACAGGTTCTCCATTTCTGTTTTCCACTTCTCACAATGAAATTGCCACCTAACTGAAGATGTTTGATTATTGACAGATGATACAGCAGGGATTCCAATTAACTGTGGATCCCTTTAAGAGTGTTCCTGCTGCACAGAAAAGCTTTTAAAGCTCAAAATGGCTTTGAAGATCACGGCCAGTAAGCCTACTCAAAAGCTACATGGGAGAAAGCCAGCCACGTGCTTCTACGACATGTTGTTTTTTTAAAGGAATTGTTAAGAAGCAGACTCAGGCACGAAAGAATCTGTGTTCAAATGAATAGAAGCAAGAAGCGACATGGCGAGTGCACGTTTTCATTTCATTAACCAGAATACCAACCAGCATTGGGAACAATATGTGGCTTGTGATTATATGATATATCAGATTTCTGGCTCTTTTTATGACACATATCTGCAGAAAATGTCCTTAATGTGACTGTGATGCTCCATATACCCTGATAAGGAGGACAAGGAGGTGGTAAAGAACTGCTAACAAATTATACAGTGTGTGGGAGGACATGGCAGCTATTCCTTATTAACAGCGGAAGGAGAGTAGAAATTGTAGCTATGATTTTCCCTCCTATTACACAGTACTGCTGTTTTGAAATGTCTCATTGTATAATATTAGGAAAGTGCAAATATTGTAAGGTGTTTTGCCGTAATACTTCATCTAGTAGTGCCTTCACCTCTAAGAAAAATCTGATTCCTAATCAACGAGATTATCATTTCAAGGAAATTATCATTTCATGTGCATAAGGGACATTATAACTTTACACAAGTGCCCCAGAATGCCAAATATGCATTATATACACCTCTGGCTTACAGAGTTACTTTAGGAAGAATGGTCGCTGAGTGGTTAGCACTGAAACCTTGCAGCTCTGGGGTCCTGGTTTCAAAACCACCCAGGACAACATCTGCAAGGAGTTTTTATGTTCTCTCTGTGTTTGCATGGGTTTCCTCTAGGTTCTCCGGTTTCCTCCCACACTCCAAAGACATCCTGATGGGGAATCTAAATTGTGAGCCCCAATGGGAACAGTGATGATAATGTCTGTAAACCGCTGTGGAATTAATGTCATTATAAAAGTGAATAAAATAAGTAATAAGAACAGGGTGGCAGAGTGCTCTAGTATATAAAAGTCACCAACACTTTGCAGACTCAACTGTAGAGTTCCAAAAGCTTCTGGAATTAACATCAGCATAAAAAACTGTACCAGGAGTTTCATGGCATGGGTTTCCATGGCCGAGCAGCTGCATGCAAGCCTTACATCACCAATCACAATGCAAATCAGCAGATAGAGTAATGTAAAGCAAGTTACCACTGGACTCTGGAGAAGTAGAAATGTGTTCTGTGGAATGAGGAATCATGCTTCTTTATACAGTATTCTGATGGACAAGTCTGGGTTTGGCAAATGCCTGACTTACTGCATTGTGTCCTCTCTGTATATTTTGGTGGAGGAGGAATAATGCTATGCGGATGTTTTTCAGGTGTTGGCCTAGGAACCTTCAATCCAGTGAAGTGAAATCTTACTGGTTCAGGATAAGAGGACATTTTGGGAAACTGCATGTTTTCAACTTTGTGGGAACAATTTGGAGAATGTTATTTCTTTCTGTTCAAGCATGATTGTGTCCAAGTGCACAAAGAAAGGTCCATAAAGTCACGAATGGGCAAGTTTTGGTGTAGTAAGACTTCAGTGACCTAGATCGAGCCCTGACCTCAACCCCATCAAACACCTAGGATGAACTAAAATAGAGATTGTGAACCTGATCACTTCTTTCAACATCAATGTCTGTTCTCATAAATGCTCGTCTGGATGAATGAGATAAAATTACCACAGAGACAAATGCTTGAAGAATGCCTTCCTAGAAGACTGGAAATGGCGGAACAACTCAATATTAATGCTCCTGGATTTTGAATATGATGTCATAAAAGCTCTTTTTTCCATATAGAGTAGCAAAATATGTACGAATATTTTAACTACTTAATGATCACAATGAGTTTTCATGGTGGTCATTAGGGGGCATTATTCTGCTGTGCTACATTGGAACTGCAGAATAGTTGTTATGTAAAAAAGCATGCAGCCGTAAGATGACTATACAGACAACTTATTAAACTGCTAATTCCAGTAGAGCAAACCTTTATTGTGTCCAACAATCTCTAAGACAGCTGCCATATGACTGTTCTAACAAAGTTTCAGTTGTCCCTTTTTGAGACTGTTTACAAATATGTGACTGTTAAAAGCAACGACGGCAGGTTTTTGATATGTAATCTGAGACCTATAAGCTGTCGGAGCAGAGAGCCTGATTCCAGTGATATGTCGCTTACTGGACTGTGTTGTGTAGTTTGAATAGAATCCCTATTTTCTCTGTTGTAGATGTAAGAGTAGTCAGAATGCTAATCTGTATATGACCCTGCCCACACCCATGATTGACATCTTCTTGTGTGCACTGTACATTGTTAGCAAGCTTCCAATCAGTGATGGAGGCGGAGTTACACAGCTTAACCTGACTGGCCTGCATGTGAAAACGAGTCCTGTAGTGATAATCTCATGCTGATAAAACACTGATTGTATTAGCACCACAGCCCAATAAGCAAAATATTCTTGGAATCATGGTCTCTTACCCTACATTATGCTGCACTCAGATTAAATATCAAAACAGATTCCCTTTAAGCCACTTGCAGTTAAAGACGAAATTAAAAGATCAAATAATATATATATATAGCACTGTGCAAAATTTTAGTCAGGTGTAGTATAAATGCAACGTCAGAATGATTTCAAAAATAGAAGAGTTAATAGTTTGTATAAATTAACAAAATGCAAAGTGAATGAACAAATGATAAATAAAAAAAAATAACAATATTTGGTGTGACCAAACATTGGTCTTCAAAACAGCAACAAATCCTCAATTCTTCTAGGTACACTTGTACTCAGAATTTGAATGAACTCAGTAGGGAGATCATTCCAAACATCTTGGTGAAATACCCACCAATCTTCTGGGGATATAGGTTTACACAAATCTTTCTGTCTCTATTTGTAACCCCCCATAGACTTGATGATGTTTATAACAGGGCTCTGTGGAGGCCATATGATCATTTTCAGGACTCACTTTTCTTTTTTACACTGAAGATAATCAATCACATTTGCTGCATGTTTAGGGTTGTTATCCTGCTGCAGATTAACTTTGGAAACAGATGCCTGTGTAAGGTATTGATTTATGGATAAGTTTCTGCCTGTATTTCTCAGCACTGAGGACACCAAGAAATAGGCAACATTGTTAACAATAAATGGAGTAGTCAGTGAAGGAAATTTAATGAAGCAGAAGAAAGACACGAAATGCTCCCCTTCCAAATCTGAAGATGACCAGCAGTGACATCAGCTGACTCAGCCACAACTATCTGTCGTTTGGAGAAGACTGGCCAAAAGCGGTCTTCATGGAAGAATTGCAATAAAAAAAGCCAGAACTTTAACAAGAAACAAAGCCAAGTGCTTCAACTATGTATGAAAACAAAGACACTGTAGCACAGAAAAATGGCAGCTGGTGCTTTGGACTGTTGAGTCAAAATTTGAAAGAATTGGCTGTAAAAGAAGGCATTTTGTTCACTCAAGGGCTGGAGAGCAGTACAATACTGAGTGGCTGCAGGCAACAGAGAAGCATGGTGGAGGTTCCTTGCAAATTTGGACCTGTATTTAATCAAATTAAGTTTGGAATTTAGAAATTATTAATTTTGGCATCAGTGTTGAGAAATACAGGCAGGTACTGTATTTATCCATCATGCATTGCCATCAATAAGCTCCAAATGTATTCTGTAGCAGGAAAATGACCCCAAACATGCTGCCAATGTCTTTAAGAATTATCTTCAGTGCAAAAAAAAGGAGTCGAGTCTGTGTGAAATTACAAAACAGAAGGATTTGAGAAACCCTACATTTACAGGAGATTTGTGGTTAGTTCTTCAACATATTTGGAACAAACTCTCTACTGAATTCCTTAAAAAAATGGTGTGCATGTGTACCAAGAATACATGCACAAATTTTCATCTTTTTTTTAACATACGAACATTTGCAGGGAACTGCAAGAAAGAATTATTCAAGTGGCTAGACATATGTGGTGCTGTGAAAGACAAAAAAATGCTTGTCCAAATACCCCACCAATCATGAAAGGATATATGTCAGGTGTTCATATTACACTAATACTATATAAAACACCTACATATATCTTTGCAGCATACTGTAAACAGTTTACACACTGCAGCACATTTAATGGAAATCCTACTTGAAATAATTCAAAATAATTGAAGAAATTCTAAAGCCGTTTAAAATGTATCAATTATCTCCTAGATTGCTGTACTTACAAAAGGAATTATATACATAAAAATAGCTTTATTGTTATGATGAAGTGCAAATTAGCATCCTATGTTGTATTCAAACTTCACTGTATCCATTAGGAAGAACATAAATTCCCAGAGAGAATTGCTTGCTTTATCAGCAGTTTTAAAGCTTTGTCTTAATAATTTTCAGCCACTTAAAATATTGTTAATTAGTCTAATTGTGAATTTAGTTTAAATATTAAATAAAATAATTTCTTGCTACTCAGAACCGCTAAAAAAATTTCACCCTTAGACATTATTAATAGAGAATAGTGATGAGCGAGCATGCTCGCCACTGCTCGGTACTCGTCCGAGCATCTCAGTACTCGAGATGCTCGGAGCTCGCCGAGTACTTGCGCGATGCTCGGGCGGGAGCTCGGGTCCCAGTCCTGCATGTTTGGCGCTATTTCGAGCACCAATCATGCAGGGATTGTCTGCCACTCACTGTAATGTCACAGCCATGGTGGTTGTGGCACTACAGTGATTGCCCAAATCGATGGGAACAGTGCTCACAGTGAAACATGAAAAGCCGGCAATTCATCAGCGGCATACACCGGTACCCGACAATTTAGAACAGAAAGAATAGAGCATCACACATAGATTAGATAGATAGAAACATGTCAGTCACATATATAATAAGTACAGTGACAGTGTTGGTTACTGTACTTGTCATTTAGTGTTAAAATAAAGGATTTATTTAAAAAAATTGGCATGGGATCCCCCGTAATTTTAGTCTCTAGCGGAGGTTAAGCAGACGGCTGGGGCAGATGTTTGAAGCCTGGGAAGGGGGTAATACCTACGGAGCTTCCCAGGCTACTAATATCAGCCCCCAGCTGAATACCTAGCCTTTACTAGCTATTAAAATGGGGGACCCCCCCAAAAAATGACGTGGGGTCCTCCCTATTTTAATAGCTAGCAAAGGCTAGGCAGACAGCTGGGGGCTGATATTAATAGCCCAGGAAGGGTTCCATGAATATAGGCCCCCTCCCAGGCTAGAAACACCAGCCGTCAGCTGCCCCAGAAATGGCGCATCCATAGGATGCACCAATTCTGGCACTTTGCCTCGCTCTTCCCACTGCCCTGTAGCGGTGGCAGTGGGGTAATAGGGCTGGAGTTGAAGTCAGCTTATAATGCCAGCTGACATCAAGCCCAGGTTAGTAATGGAGAGGCGTCTATAAGACACCCCCATTACTAACCCCATAGTGAAAGTTAAAGAAAACACAAACACCCAGAATAAAGTCCTTTAATTGAAATAAAGACACAATAATTTAATGTTCTAAATTAAACTCTACTTACCGTCACGCCCATTCCAGCTGAAGCCAACGATCTCCTGCAATAAAAGTAAAATAATAAACCAACCTCATCCTTACCTTTCCATGGTTCCCAGGACGGCTGCCATGCTTGCGCTCCGCAGTGTCTCTGAAGGATGACAAGCTGAATGGCAGCGTTCTGCTGCGATCCAGCCTGCCATCTCAATGCCATCCCAGCGTGGGATGCTCGAGTTTCCCATAGACTTACATTGGGCTCGTTGCTTGGGTCGAGCACCCGAGTATTCCAATGTGCTCGACCCGAGCTTCGAGCACCCAAGCATTTTAGTGCTCGCTCATCACTAATAGAGAATAATGATAGGAGCATGGAAGAAAAGTGATTAAAATGACAGCTATTGCAGTGTTATATAATAATTAGTACATCAGTAATGAATTAACGAAAAAATATTTACTTATATATTTAAAACTATATGACCAGAATTTTTCTTCTTTAAAATGCAACTGCACCTTCAGGAAACTTTTTACATGTAGAAATTTTAGTTGAAGGCCACCTAAGTGCTGAGACCCCTACCAAATTCTGCCACGATGGAGCATAAGTATTCAGACTGGGTATGTCTTCAGTCTCAGCCAACCTGAGCGCTGATGCTCCTTAATTTTACCAGATTCTTAGGCTAGGTGCACATTGAGTTTTTTGAGCTGGTACGCTCAAAAATTGTCTGAAAAAATTGCTTAAAATGCTTAAAAGACAACTCCTAATTATTTCTATTGTAAAACCACTTATATTCAGTGTTTTTAGCATTTTTTTCTGCTTCAGGTTTTGTAAAACATCTGGTTGAAAAAAAAAGACAATGCGTGTCACTTCTTTGGAGCATCTTCTGAGGGGATCTACTCCAAACTATGCATAATCTAATCAAAAGCTGGCAAAAATATGCCAGGAAAATAAAAAGTCCATTTAACACTCCTCAAGGAGTTTCCTGAACGGTTCTCACTTGAAAACTTGTACTTTTTAACTGCTTACCCTTAGTGATCAAAATGTGAGAAATCGCCCTATGACAGGTCACAGTTTTCTGAAGGTATAGATACACTTTAATTTACAACTAAGTTTTAAAGTAGTGATAGTAGCTTGTCTCAAGATGACAGCACCTTTGTATGTGTCCTATTATAGCATTCTAGATGGGAATTCCTTCTCAAGACACATCTCTAAGAGCCAGATTAGAGAGTCTTCAGCAAAGAGCTGCTCTCATTTTGGCTGCCTATTCATGAATTACTTTCGTTTAAATGGCTGGGAAATTATACTACAGTTACACTACAATAGGCACAGAAAGTGAAAAATAATGCTGGGCACAACTTCCACCAAAGATAAATTCTGGGTTTTGGCATTTTCTGATGCTCAAAAAGGGTTGTCAAAGTGAGACAAAAGCTTTAATTAAAACTTTTGTTTAACCAAACATGTAGCCCCCCTATACGCATTAGACTAATGTTGGCTGAACCTGCAAATATCAATGGGTTCGATCGACAGTCTAATGCATATTGGGGTCTTGGACAACTGATTGTAGAAGGAGATATCGACCGGGCTTGTCTGATTTCAGCCTGACGATCGCTTTGTATTCCTGGAGATAAGCCACCAGCCGGACATGTCTGACAACAGCTCTCATAGGGAATACAGGAATATTCGGCCAAATGAGCGCTACTATGTATGGGAGAGACGGCCAAAATACCTTTCAGCTGAACAGTTAAACTGCCGACAGCCATCCAATGTGAATGGCGGACTTTATGCTCTATTCACACCATATTAATCATCTATATAAGCAGTACATGTTTAAATAGGTAAAAAAAAAGAAGATCTAAACATAACATACCATCAAATTTAAAAAATAGAGGAGTCTGGAAACCGATTATTTCCCTTTACCCCCAGCATTCAGTCATCAGCTATCTATTGTGTGCTGCCAACTTAAAGGGAATTTGTCACCAGGCTTTTGCTTCCTTAATTGAAAGCAGCATAATTTAAGGGCAGAGACCCTGATTCCAGAGATGTATCACTTACTAGTCTGCTTCATTTACTTTTTATAAAATCACTGTTTTATCAGCAGGAGATTACCACTCGAGGACTAGTAAACGTGCTGCAGGTAGTCCAACCCCTCACCATTAATTGGCATCTTCCTGCCTATGCACAGTGTACATAGAAAACTGTCAATCAGTGGTGTGGGTGGCCTTATACAGAGCTCAACATTCAAAGAATGAGTAGATCTGCAGAAGAAAAAAACAGATTTAAAATAAAACTGTAAAGTACTGGAATTAAGCTCTCTGCCCCTACATTATGCTGCTCTCAGATGGGGTAGAAAAAACCTGGTGATAGAGTGCATTTAAGATCTTGGGATCACAGATCCATTCTAACTCAGGTCTTCCAGCAGAATAATGACCCCAAACATATTTCAAGAAACACCCAGAAATGGGTGGAAACAAAGTGCTGGAGAGTTCTGAAGTGGCCAGCAATGAGACTGGATCTAAATCCCATTGAACACCTGTGGAGTGATCTTAAAATTGCTGTTGGTAGAAGGCACCCTTCAAAGATGAAAGACCTGGAGCAGCCTGCAAAAGAAGAGTGGTCCAAAATTCCAGTTGAGAGGTGTAAGGAACTGATTGATGGTTATAGGAAGCGATTGATTGCAGTTATTTATTCCAAAGGGTGTACAACCAAATATTAAGTTGAGGGTGCCAACAATTTTGTCCAGCCCATCTTTGAAGTTTTGTGTGAAATTATGTTAAATTTGCCGATTTTATATGTTTTTTGTGTGTTGTTCCAACACACACAAAGGAAATAAACATGTGTATAACAAAACATGAGTAATTGCAATAATGTTCTGGGAGAAATACTTCATTTTCTGGAACAATTTCAAGGGTGCCAACACTTTTGGCCTTGACTGTATATAAAGATTTAAAATATATAATTTATTACATTAAAAAACACATCATATCAAAGTATACTGTATACGTATACTAATTGTTTTGGGTAACTGTTTATCCATCACTTTATATCTATGTATTGGATATGATATACTATTTCACTTACTATGACTCAAATCTTTAACCTTTTCAACCTGCACTATTTTACATGAGATTATCTATGCACTTGGACTTTTATTTATATTATTTTTCTCTCATTTAATTATATTTTTGCAATATTCATGCATGGTCTATCATTTGTTTGTAATTTTTATGTATCAATTTTAAAAGATACAACTTTTATCATCATTATTATCATTCTTTTTTCATCCATATTCACATTATTTTACTTTATATTACACAGTATGAGAGTATCCATGCACTTGCACTTTTGATTTATATAATTTTTTTCTGATGTAATAGATATACGGATGGTTTATTGATTATTTGTATGTACTTTAAATATATCCCTATCTCCAAATACCCCTTTATTGTGCTTACTATTTTCCTGGAGTTTGTATACATATATATTTTGATATGATGTGTTTTTTAAGCAATTCAATAAATTTGATATTTTAATTCTTTATATAAGTGTGGCATTCTTTTGTAGGTCATATATACAACCAATATTTAATGGAAAGATTTGGTAATGGAAAGATTTGAAATTGGGTATGTAGTAGGTTAAGGGTATCTTAAAAACTATTTTTTTCCTAATACACCAGACCTACAAAGGCCAAAAAATAATTTTAGGGTCAATGACCCCTATTACTTTTCTGATACAGGTCCTTGAGACAAGACAGTTGCTAAAAAGAGATAAATTCGCAGTAGAATATACGTTATTTGTCAGCACCACGGAGAATATTTCTGCTTTTCCCAAGTATATGATAAAATTATAAACATTCATATTGCATCATGTTATTGTGCTGTAAACAGATGAGAAGTTTGTGGAGTGGTTGCGAAGTATTCTATACCATGTACAATGTGATAATAAAAATATATTTGTCTGAACTTATTTAATTCTATTGCTACATGCCACAATAACTACAATAGGATTCCCTGCTGTGCATAATGATAGTTAGCAGAAAATCGCGTTATTAATGATTTGACAAATACAGCTGTCATATGGTAATAATGAATTTTCAATGTTAGAAATACATTTTTTTTTAATATGTGTTACTGTACTTCCCTCTGCTGAAAAAAAAGCCCATTAAAGGGAAGCAATGCAGTAAGAAAAATCATTGTTTTATTACATATATAATTTTTCCATTGCACGGAAAGAAACTAATTAGTCATTTGAGCAATGTACCTGTTCTTATAGCTGTAGCTATAACATCTAGTAATTGCTCTTTGAAAATAGCAGTTTGTATCTAATAATTTACAGGGAAGTTAAAGGTAGTCATGTTGGACAATAGGTTATTGGAACAATGATGAATCATGGCGTTAAGCGGTATAGTGCGAACATGATAATTAAGGTAAGCACATTTCTCAAAGTGTTACATATAATTGGGTATTAAAGTACATATTTCATCTGGGCGTATCCCTCATACTGTATATTAACTAGTATAAGATATTCCTGAAGTTACCACAGCTATGATAAAGAGCTCCATGGACATTGGGACTATGCACAAACTCTCAATTAGAACAAAATTGTTTCATATGACAATACTTGAAAGGAAATCTGTCTGTAGACCTTTTCTATTTAATCTGAATGCAGCATGATGTAGGGGCAGATACCCTTATTCCAGTGATGTCACTTACTGGGTGCAGCAGTTGTGATAGAATCACAGTTTTCTCTGCTGCAGATCTAGCACAGCTCAGAATGGTCAGCTGTATATAACCAAGCCCACATTACTGATTGGCAGCTTTCTGTGTACAATGTATATTGACAGAAAGCAGCTAATCAGTGGTGGGGAAGTGCTTGGACTAAGAGGCACGAGGCACCTAGTCCTCCAGAGAAAATTTCCTAATGAAAGTCATTTTCTTGAAACAACATAAAACTGCCCAGTAAGTGACACATTGCTGGAATCCTGGTCTCTGCCTCTACATCATGCTCCTCTCAGATTACATAGCAAAAATCTGCTGACGGATTCCCTTTAACAGTAAAAAAAATAATAATAATTTGGCCAATTTAATCTGATAATAAAAAGTACTTCTATATGCATAAATATAATTTCCACCACTAACCACAAGATATCAGCAACAATTTCTACATAGCCAAGTGAAAGGTCTTTCTGGGAAAACCCAACATTTCCCGGCACCGCACCCACAGGGAATGTCACCAACTTCTCAGTCTCCTGAATCATTCAGATCCACTATTATACCACAGTGCACCTATATTCCTTCGCAAACTACAGTGATGGACAATTTGTTTCAGCTTCACAATTACACAATATGACAACTGAAAAACATATTATAATGATTATTTTTCCAAGAAGAAATAGTGTAAATTACTTAATGAACACATGAGCTGTAAATCACATTGAATGTCAACCAGAATGATTTTAATTGTCAGGTTTATGTTGTTGCTTTTTTTCAATGGATAATGTCACAAAAATAGTTGTATGTCACATGCCGTAACATATCTGTGACAACAGTAAAGTTCAGACACAGTTTTGAACATTAGATTATCAATTAATACATCAAAAACTAAACACAGGGCATGAATTAGCATTCTTGAAAAACAACCTCGATCTGGGTTTGTGGATGAATGGAATAGCTAAATATAAGAAAGTCTACTGGAAGCACTGAGCATCTAATCTAAATGGAAATAGAAGTAATGCAATCCTCAAATGAATTGAACAGGGGGTAGGAGTAATTTAATAATACATTAATACAACAAAGTAGAAAATAATAAAATAGACTCTTTAAAATATTTACAAGAAATAAGAATGTGTTAGTTTGTGCAATGTCTACTATTAGCTTTGATGACATTATTCAGTTCAGCTGCCAAAGAATCCCAAATAACCCAGCAGCATTTGGGTTATCAAAGTCCTTTTAACTGCAAGCAGTGCTGAGACCCCTACTGATCCTTTACAAAACCCTGTGATCTGCGTCATGCTCAGGGTGTATGGATATGGCCTATACTATGAATAGGCTTTCTATTGTTTCCATACGTTGCTCCTTGGGAAAGCTCAGGCAGGAACTGTTTGCTCCTGTCTCATGAGAATCGCCCCTTCCTCAGGAGGTTTGGAACGACCACTGGGGGATGCAGAATACTCTTACAGAGAAAGCCACAGAGATATTGCACATTTTATATCTACAGAATATCAATTTAAGCAGTAGTAAATGTTACCTTTTGCATTTGGTGTTAATCAGAGCATTTCAACAATAAAATTTGCAAAAAATTGGTACAGATGTAGAAAATCTGCAACATTTCCGACCTGTGTGGACATACACTAAGGCAGTCAATGATCGTTTATGATCTTCAAGTTATTTCTCCATAACTCTGAAATTAATTTTAGATCATATTCTACATCTTCAAAAGCCAATCTGTACCTTTCTTTATAAAATCTGTGGCTCCATCGAAATAAATCGACATTGTAATTCATATACAGATTAAGCTGAAGTGCTCTGGGCATTATTGGTGGATATCCAATGCCTCTGCCTTCCCAGCTATACTCCCCATCTAGTTTCACCTTACTTTGATTGATTGACAGCCCACTGGCTTGGCTACATAGCCATTGGGCTATCAGTCAGGCAGAAGAAGGTGATGCTAGGTGGAAAATAGGGAAAGGGAGGGAGAGACTCAGGAAGTGCTCTGATTATGCCCAGAGCACATTAGCTTCATTGGCATACTGATTAAAATATGGATTTTTCAATTATGGAGTGGTGAATTTTATAAATGAAGGTACAGATTGACTTATTTTTCAACAAGCTACAAGACAATATAAGTGGCTTTATTCAGGAATGAATGAAAGAAAAATAGAAAACGAGTAACCAAAGACACCAGGTTGCTTTTAAAAATTGTAAAATAACGGATATGAATCACTTTCTTTAAATGGGTGAACAGTCACCGTGTCCTCCCATTTCCACAAAACACGTATCAAATCCAATTATAATGCTCCAATGGGAGGTAACCATCTAGTTGTCGCTAATCCATTAAGTGTATGTGCACACGATCCGGAGCCGCTGCGGGTTTGATGCTGAGCACTTATGCAGCATCAAACCCGCTGCGGCCAGATGTTACAGCATAGTGGATGGGATTTGTAGAAATCCCATGTCCACTATACGTCTCCATGCTCCTGCGGATCACCAGCAGACACAGACATGTGGCGCTTCTTTCCAAATGACAGCATTTCAATTTCTCTTGTGGAGTCGCTAGTCTCCACAAGAGAAACTCTATCAGTACAATGTATAGGATGCGGTGAATCTGCATGGTTCAATGAACACATGGTGATTCACCTGCTTTCATATAACGCAGGGTTTGGAAGCAGCATAAAGTACGCATACTGCGTCCAAAGCGCTGCCTGTCCGGATTGTGTGCACATAGCCTTAGATGTATTTATTCAGTTTACAATTAACAACAATAACAGCATATATAAATAAGGGCATCTATGCATTTGGAGTGTCCTCTTCCTCAGGACCTAGTCACTCACAGAATTTAAGTAAAGATTGATATATAATAATACCATTGTCCTCTATCCATTACTCTGGTCAGAAGCGAATCCCCAGCGGCATATTTTTTTTGTTTTTTTCTTGTTTTTAATATGAGAGGAAGAGATTGATCATTATGACCTTTAAGACTCCCACGTACAGTATATTAGAGAAAAGTAGTCAAAACTTACCATTTTTTAAAAAAAAAATAAATATATAAATATTACGTGTATTGTGGCCTACCATTTAGTCACGTTAAATTTCAACATTTGTTTGTTTTTTACCTTAGAATTATCAGGCAGTAACTTATTACCCTCTTCCCACTGAAAAGCTGAACCAAGCATGCATCTGTACTTTGAATCAAAAGGAATAGAAGACAGCTAAAAGAGAGCACAGCTAGCGAAGGTGTATGGGAGCCTAAGACATAACACTAAGAGCTCATACAGACGTCCGTGGATCTCGGTCCGATCTTGATCTGCAATGCACGGGCTGACTGCGGCTCTCCCAACCCAAGTGTGACAGCTTCATATATGTCATGACACTCGGGCCGGGAGACCTGCAACCAGTCCGTGCATCAGTGGTCCATGCTCAGGCCGATGTTTTGCCGAATGCATTTCTGGCATAAACAATGCTGGCACTTTTTCTGAATTTGACGGATGGGCATAACCATGGCCTGTCCTGGCTCCTCCCCAGATCTGCCTATTTTGGTGAAGCTGCTTTCAACAGGCCATCAGCCACAACATTTTTGTGCAATTCCGGATTGCACAATAATTTTGCAACTTTTTAAAGTGTTTTATGCTAGATTTCTGGCAAAACTGCTTTGATGAATTTCTTGTAAATGTTTAATTAAGGCTTTTTTTCTGATCTATAAAAAATATTAAAATTGCCTCCAGGAAATGTATATAAAATGAATGCAAACTGAATTAAAATAAGAATGTAATTGAACAAAACTACAATAAAAAAAGGTATCCTAGATAACTAATGATATAGCTAAAGTACTTTTCTGCTACTCTGCCTTTAAAAATAAGGGTAAGTAAGTAAAGGGGATCCAGGTGTTAAATTGGTCAATAAGGGTGGATTAGCCCTTGATGAATAGCCAAATGAACATCAATTGTACTGTCCAATAATCAAACATAGTTTCAGTTTCCGCACTCCAGAAAACAATAGCTGTCCTCCTAATTACCACAAAGCCTGTCTGTTCATTAGATGCAATAGACAGATGGTAGTTAGTCCAGTATGAATGAACAATACACAGTAAGTGAACAGAATATCCAGAGTATATCCCCTTAATTAAAATAAATAAGGTTTTATGAGCAGTATTAAAACAAATACAGCAATAATGCTATTTCCACAGCCAAGAGATTAATTAAGTAGTGTGCAAACCAGTGCGCTATACAGGGACAGACTGATGCGCTAAATATCATTTTAAGTGCTGGTGGTTTCACAAGACAAACATCAATACACAGAATTAGAAATCTACGTGTTTACAGACAGAAGGAGAAATATCAAATCAATGAGATCTTTAAAAGGGTTATCCACTGTCTTAACTAATGTGTAGGGGACACGGTTGTGCGGCACTTACTAATATATAAGTAGTGGAGGTTCTCCTCTTTCAGGAAGCACCACCTGCTCATTGGGGCAGTCTTCTCCATGGAGAGCACATTGTTCCTATTTTCAACATGGTCCTCGACAGAAGGGCTTGTGACGAGACCTGACCATCAGCCTTCTCCAATTGAAAAACATTGCACATTGAAAAGATGTCTTTCACTTGGAGAAAGAAAGATGGATGGGTCTGATATGCTGCACTAACAATTTCTTTACAAAGGAGCCTTAATATCTACTGCATATATCAGTAAGTACTAAACAATCATGTGCTCAAATATTTGTTAAAATAATGTGGACAACCCCTTTGATGTAAAAAAATAAAAAAAAGTGGCATAAAAGGAGTTATTCAGGACTATTTTTTTTATGGGGCTAAGAACTAACAGGCAAGTAGTTGTTAACTACCTGACTGTTCTGTCCGGTGCTGACTCAGACTAGTCATGGACGGCTCCTGCTGGAGATTCAGCTGCTCCACATAAACACAGCAGCTCTTCCACTTCCGGGCTGCTCTGCCGACAGGGCATAACTGCCGACATCATGCTGATCAAAAGCCAGCTCCCTGCAGTTATGCAGCGGGGAGCCAGCTGTCAATCAGCATGATATTGGCAGTAATGGCCCATCACGTCTGATCATAAATGGCTCAATATATCAATTTTTATTGCTATACAAAAGAACTGCCAATTTCCAATGAGATCACAAATTTTTATTTAAAAGCAATACAAATGTATATTTATCAGCCATAATGGTCAGCTATTATAGTCGAATTATTCATTTATACTTTAAAGGACAGTTCAGCTATTCCCTATGTTTGGATTCCAGTAACTTAAGAAGGACATGACGATTTATGTGACATATGGCATAAAAAAAGCAATTGTCTTCTTCATATGCCTTTTCTTTCAGCGTTTTTAAAAGCTTGTGAAAAAGGCTTTGGTTTCAAGTGTTTTTCACTGGTTTTTTTGCAAGTTTTTGGGGTGGGGTCTTTACTTTGTAATATTTTGTATATGCAAATCTGCAGTACCCTGCAGTGCTCACTTCAAAGTTTATGGAGATGTGCTGTTCGACACTGCAACTGCTAACATCTGGCTGCTGCCAACACCAAGAGCAACTGATCTGTGGGGTGCGGGTTTCCCACCGATGTGATATTGATAAACCATCCCATGCATAGGTTATTAATATAAAAGTAGTGAAGCAACCCCTTGAGTACAATAAACATGCATTTTTAATGCAGTAAAGCAAACAAACAACGCGTTTCGAAAGCTGTGTGCAATCTTAATCCTGGTGTTACAATGGTGGCTTCAGTTTGTTAAGCAGGTATGTGCAGACACGACGACATCATTACCGCTCAGCTCCCGAAGCAGAAGTGAACATCGCCGGACAACCATTATAAGATGAATACAAGTTTCATCTTCCAAGTAAAGCACAACACAGCTAATGAAAAGGAGATCTGAGAACTTGAAAGGTCCAATAAAAGTTTGTACCAAGAGAAGATTTTGCAATGATACCTAGTGATACAGTCAACTGGAAAGTTTAGTAAGTAACCTTCTGTTATAATAAAAGTAAAAGTGGCTTTCACAAAGGCCGTAAACCACAGTATATTCCTTTTTTATAAAAAGAAAAATATCTTTGTCAGTTGTGCCTTACATTCTGTTTGTTGTAAGGCGAAATTAAAATGGAAAAAGGACTGAGGTTATGCTGTCTTTGGGTATGTATAGTAAAAAACAAGAAACTGCCAAAATCAACGAGGGTGAAAATAATTCACACATTAAATACCTTTGGCTTTAAATAACATTTGAAATTAAATTCATGATATCCAAAATGAACTGTACATTACATCACATATAAAAAGGTACATAAAATGAAGATGGGTACATTAAGAATAACCATAAGTATAAATGTATCCATCTTTCTGCCATGGATCTTATACAATATATAAATTAATCTAGATATATATGTAGTGAGCCAAGAGGAAAACAATGTATAAACTTCAGTGACAGAATACACATCCCAAAGGGTATCAGGGGGTAGGAGTCAGCAGAGAGCATCATAATATTATGCATGACGGAACTTCAAGGGACCCTGTCATGTCCCCCAATGCTATCAACCTGCAGACATGGGGATAATGTGCTGGTTAATAGCGTTTTAAAGCAGTGCGGCTGCCACACTAAATGGGGGAAAATTAACTGCATTCCTCCCTGTAGCATCCGGCTTTCAGTCACAGAAGCGTGGCGGCGCGCCTTTAGTCACAACTCAGTACATAGTGAGCGCCAACTATAAGCACATACCGGTATATTGACTGACAGTTGTCTCTGTACTAATGAACTGCAGAGACAACAGTCAGTCAATGTGCCAGGACGTGCTTACAGCCACCACTCACTATGTACTGAGTGATGACTGAAGTCACGCCGGCACTCCCCTATGACTGAACGCCAGAGGTTGATGTGAGGAATAAACGACATTTCCTCCTGCTAGCCAAACTTTCAGTAAGGCAACTGGGCAACTTTAGAATGCTATTAGGGTATGTGCACACATTAAGTATTTGGTGCAGAAATGTCTGCACCATTTCTACATCTCTTGGCAGGAAATATGCAGCGAAAGATAGGTTTGTTTTTGCTGTGTTTTTGATGTATCTTTTAATTGCTCTTTTTGGTGCAGATTTTTCCTCACTCATTAGTATGGGTGAAATCTGCAGCAAAAACATTGAAAGAATTGACACCTAGCAGATTTACATCTGCACCAAACCTGAAAGTCACTAAGCAACATGTGAATGAGACTTCAGGATTGTAGCATCGGCGTCTCTGTCCCCTGTCAGGCAGAGAAGCCATCCCACTCACCGCTGTGGTCCTGCTATGGCGTCTTCCGGCCTCCCTGCTGCTGCTGCTGGTGCACGCAGCTTCTCTGGCTCTGTGCTTAGGGCGCGCGCGTACGCGCTCCTTCCCTCTTAAAGGGGCCGCGCGCGCCGTCCTAAAAAGTCCCCGGCCAATGGCCGAAGGACTTTCTCTATAAAAGGCACCTCCTCCAATATGATCAGCCGAATCTGCCTGCTTAACTAACCGGAACACCCGTCAGCCTGCCTGCCGTGCTCATCTGCTGTACTGGTCAGTCCCTGCATTCTGACCCGTAGGAGTCACCTGCTCTCATACAAGGTCTGTCCCAGAGTGGCACCTGGTCCCTCTGCTCGGTTCCTCTCAGGTTTAAGGAGTCGACTGAGCCGCCGTGCAACCTTGGTCGGGCCGAGTAGATACTTAGTCATGCCCCTCTGGTCCCTCCTTGCACCGTAGCACAGAGGTTCCACCACCCGGATCTGTAACAAGGATTCTCTCACTTTGCTGGCATCAGGAAACCCTTCAGGTTTTGTGACAAATCTTTGCAGAAAAAAAATGAAACAAAAATACAACAAATCTGCAACGTGTGCGCAGCCCGAAAACCTGCAAATTAACTCCATATCTGCAGGTTTGTTTCAAAATAAGTGCGATCCTCTATTCATATAGAAATATAGTGTTTGTAGAACAAGCAAATGTATAATCGAGGCCAAGAGAGTAAAAATAGGGAACCAGAGGAGAGACATAAAGAACTGAAAAAGAGGAAATGAAGCAGAGAGGTGGTAGTACGGGAGAAGTACTCCAAGAACACCAAATACATGCTAAATTGTACGGTGGAAGACATGCGGTTGCCTGAAAATTGGCTACTTGGCATAGAGGGGGGCATATTTTATCAATAGCAGGGAAACACTCATACAAAATGCTTTTTTACGTAAATAAAAGGTGCTTTGTGGAAAGCAAATCCCTTTTGTAGAATTTTTTATCTCAGTAAAACATTGATTCAAGCAGGAACACCTTAACCTTAGGCAGCATCCAGTTAAAAGCTTTTTAACTCACTTATGTCAGACACACAGAGAAGAAAAGTGCATGTAAAATCCATTAGGTCATTGGTACTTATAGTGATATGTGAGCTGTTCACATAGTCAGCAATGCCAAATACCTTTGTGAAATAACTTTTCAGTGCTGCTCGTCTTGGCAGAGCCTTAGGGTGTGCATTCACTTGGCAGGCTTCCTTGTGATTTCAGCTCAAGTAGAAAGTCAGGATAACACATATGTTGTGACAGTTTTCATTTGAAAAAAAAATAAATGCATTTGTTACATGTTGTGCTAATATAGACCCATCCGGAATAATGCTGAAGCTTTAGCAGTCAGCAAATCTTCTATGGCTTTTAATGGAATTGCACTGAAAGTATGAAAATGCATTGCTACACGATTTTCCACTGCTGAAATAGTATGCTATGCTCATATTATTGGGTACCGACCAGTGTCTTGGAAACCTCAAGCAACTGGAGAACCCTAGCGGTACGGGCTCTCTACAGCAGCCTGGCATTATGACCATTAGCAATCGTTATCCACACTCACAATATTACAGACATATCTTGACCCATGACCTATTTGGTATAATATGAGTGGGTCAAATTTCTCTACAAGTTCCCAGATTTCTTGTTTCTTCACATTTAATATGTCTTTAACCCATTTTTACGCCAAATGCAAATCACAAGGTACAAAAGTTCAGGGACCTCTGTCTTATGCAATATGAATCTATATAGAAATCACTATATCTGTTCCTTTAATTTCAGATTAAAATTTGTCTTGACCTATAAAATGCAGAAAAATTCTTAAAATTAAAAATAGATGTTAATTGACCTTTCTAAGTTGACTATATATGGGAGGTCTTTAAACCTTACAAATAACTTGTTTGACATGTGACATTTGCCTTCAGTTGCCACAATTCAGAGATGTCACCACTGTGTAACCTCAGACTGCGTAACCTCATGTAATCTTCCAGAGCCATTTAGGCATCATTGTTAGAAATGACAGCTCCTTTCTACTACAAGTGTGAAAAGGTGAAGAAAGAGGCAGTGAAGCTGTGGGAATTAGATCTTAATTAGAATTTCTAGTTATGGATGGTTGTACTGTCAAATATATCTAATTACAACCAGTGAAAAAGTCTACGCTTACACTATAAGGAATGTAAAGCCAAGAAAAGAACATTAAAGGCGAAAGACATGCTAGCTTTTAGTAGATTTAGATCGACTCTCCAGAAGGCGGGATTTTCCTCTGCATCTTTGACTAAATTTCAGTCCTAATTATACTGTCTAAACTATACTATCAGCAATAAAAAAAAAACTAATGCCTATTACAATCTTATTGAGGGCACAAGGTTCTATACGAAGAATAAATACATAAAAATTATAAAACAAGAACACAACGGCTTGCCAAACCTAAGGTGTAGCCCCACCCTTGAGGACCCAAAACTAGATCCCTTAAAGACAACTAAAAAAATGCATTTATTGGCAGTTTCCCTTAATAATTAGCAAAAATGTAAAAATACTATACTAAAACTGGCATAAAAGTAAAAGTGGGAAAAATTCAAAGATATTTTGAATAAGAGAACAAGAAAGAATGTTGAAGCTTAAAAACTAACAACTACTAACAAATGGGAATCTTCACCTAGTCACTAACTGGGAAAAATGACCAGGTTTCTAAATGTTTCAAAATAAAAAAAGCTTATTCAAATCAACAATTGCAAATAAAAAATATGGTTAACATGAGAATACTTAACACAATAAACTCTTGCCTCCAAAGTGTGACTTAAAACCAACTCATTATATTAAAGTTATTTAAATCATGTGTTCACTGATTATGCCTTCATGGAACGTCGGGGTGCTAATTATAATAGAAAAATTAATCTTATTTTATTACACCAGATTTTATTGTCATTGTGCCCAGTTGTCCCATGTCTGAAATTATTGGAACCCTTAATGAGAATCTGCCATTTGCGGAAATGCTGCGTTTTCGCCGCCATTGACTTGCATTAAAACGCGCCAATACCGCAAGACTGCATCTGTACTTGCGTAATTGGCGCATTCTAATGTGCGGATGGTACCCGGGGGTAGAGGTGAGGAGAGTCTCATCCACACCCAGGTACCATTAAAAAAGCTGTAAAAAGAGAATAAAATAAAAAATAAATGTATATTTACCTTCCGGCAGCCCGCGCCGCGCTCCTCCTTGCTTCCCGGCACTTCACAGTGGATTGAAGGACCTGCGCTGAGTCATGTGACGGGTCACGCAACGCTGACGTCGGCAGGTCATTCAATTCACCGCTGCCGGCAGCCAGGACCAAGCGAAACAAGCCAGTGCGGGCCATCGGAGGGTAAGTAAATATTTATTTTTTTATTTTTAACCACTCTCTCGGTCACAGTATATAAATCCATGCTGTTTGCATGGATTTATATAGTGTGACCTAGTTGTCACAAGCACTTTCCAAGTGATGCTAAAATCGCTTGGAAAGAGCTCGTCAATCCGCATGCGGAAATGTCAGTGAATAACGCTCCATTTCCACATGTCCCTGAACGGAAAACGCATGTACAATCCGCAAGTACAATCCGCATGCGTTTTTTTCTGCCAGGGAGATGCAGAAACGCTCAGGAAAAAATCCTGAGCATTTCTGCATCGTGGGCACATAACCTTACATGACTATTAACTAGAGCATATAGGCTTTGGGGCATAAATCATGACAAGTGAGGGACATAAAAATCAAAGTGGAGGCCATAAAAATGTACTGATCTAAACAGAAACCTTGGCCCTTTAGTTTTAGTAATTAAAATCGGTAACTTACTACCATATATACGTTGATTTCTTACTACAAATTCTGTATTTTAAATCAATGGAGATGTAAACAGGAATACTTTTGAATCATGGCAAAAATGCAATTTTAGTTATAATGCTTTCTTTTAATATCCCACATTTGTTGATCTATTATTATTATGAATATTACTTAACCCTCCGTCAGGGACAACTGATCGGACAAGCGCAGCTCTTTTAGTTTCATTCCTCCCTCCTCCCTCCAACTTAATAAAAACCAAATATAATCCCATCTCACTTGTTTACTTTCACCAGGTAAACCAATATCAGTGCACAAAATTTAGAAATAAACATTTCTGACGTGCAAAAACAAAAACCAAAAAAAATAGTGATCAATATAGCCACCTTTCTTTATGATGACACTCAACAGCCTTCCATCCATAGATTCTGTCAGTTGCTTGATCTGTTTTCGATCAACATTGCATGCAGCAGCCACCACAGCCTCCCAGACACTGTTCCGAGAGGTGTACTGTTTTCCCTCCCTGTAGATCTCACATTTTATGATGGACCACAGGTTCTCTATGGGGTTCAGATCAGGTGAACAAGGGGGCCATGTCATTATTTTTTCTTCTTTTAGACCTTTACTGGCCAGCCACGCCGTGGAGTAGTTGGATGCATGTGATGGAGCATTGTCCTGCATGAAAATCATGTTTCTTGAATGATACCGACTTCTTCCTGTACCACTGCTTGAAGAATTTGTCTACCAGAAACTGGCAGTAGGTCTGGGAGTTGAGCTTCACTCCATCCTCAACCCGAAAAGGTCCCACAAGTTCATCTTTGATGATACCAGCCCATACCAGTACCACACCTCCACCTTGCTGGCGTCTGAGTCGGAGTGGAGCTCTCTGCCCTTAACAAATCCAGCCTCTGGCCCATCAAGAGTCACTCTCATTTTATCAGTCTATAAAACCTTTGAATAATCAGTCTTAAGATATTTCTTGGCCCATTCTTGACATTTTATCTTATGTTTCTTGTTCAAAAGTGGTCGTTTTTCAGCCTTCCTTACCGTGGCCATGTCCCTGAGTATCGCACACCTTGTGCTTTTTGATACTCCAGTAACGTTGCAGCTCTGAAATATGGCAAAACTGGTGGCGAATGGCATCTTGGCCGCTTCACGCTTGATTTTCCTCAATTCATGGGCAGTTATTTTGCGCCTTTTTTGGCCAACACGCTTCTTGCGACCCTGTTGGCTATTTGCCATGAAAATGCTTGATTGTTCGGTGATCACGCTTCAAAAGTTTGAAAATTTCAAGACTGCTGCATCCCTCTGCAAGACATCTCACAATTTTGGACTTTTCAGAGCCCGTCAAATCTCTCTTCTGACCCATTTTGCCAAAGGAAAGGAAGTTGCCTAATAATTAAGCACACCTTATATAGGGTGTTGATGTCATTAGTCAACACCCCTCCTCATTACAGAGATGCACATCACCAGATTTACTTAATTGGTAGTTGGCTCTCAAGCCTTTGCAGCTTGGAGTAGGACAACATGTATAAAAAATATCATGTGATCAAAATACTCATTTGCCTAATAATTCGGCACACAGTGTAGAAATTCCTGGACAGTCCATATAAATAAGGCATTTTTCCAGAATCCATTGAAAAAATTTTAAGTGTTAATGAATTTTTTAGGTTGGAGAAGTCTGTACATATTATTATTAGGACAGTACTTATCCTTTCACAGTTCACAGTGAATGAAGTTAATGTGTTCATATCAGTATTATGGGCTGTAGGTAATGATTTATTAAGGTTTTCCAATGTAAAATATTGGCAGTCTATGATTTTTGAAGAATTTGTCCAAAAAAAAAAAAAAAATCAAGTTAGCAATCCTGATTTCATGTTGTAATATGAAATTCATAATATACTCATCAAAGAAACACTAACAGTCACTTTGGACAAGTAATCAGTAAGTTCAACCACAATTAAAGAAATACCTTATTATATGATATACAGTACCAGTCAAAAGTTTGGACACATTCATACAATGGTTTTCTTATTATAATGTGCCTACTGTAGATTCAAACTGAAGGCAGCAACATCACATAAAGAAGCAAGGAGTAAAGAAATACGTGAAACAATTCAGAATATGTGTTAAACCTGCAATCGCAGCAGAGCAACAGTGCTAACCACTGAGCCACAGTGCTACTCCTTGTTTCATTATGTGTTACTTTGAGGTTTTGCAGCTTTCAGTCTGAATCTACAATGTCCACATGCCAATAAAACAAAGAAAACCAATGCATGAACGGTTATTTCCAAACTTTAGACTGGTACTGGAAAAAACAGCTTTCAGACAGTGTCTCAGATTTGCTTTGTTTGCCTAACTTCAAACTTCTGGGCACCAAAGAATCTTCTGTTCCAGAGCCCAGTGACAACAAGGCCTTTTATATAGTTTGGCTTAGTAGTAAGCAGTGTTACCTTGCAGCTTGGGGGTAAATTGTTATTATTTTACCAAGGACATCATCTGCATGGAGTTTATATATTCTTCTTGTGTTGACTCTGGTTTCTTTCCACACTCCTACTCCTAAGACATAATGATATGGAGTTTTGATTGAGACCTTAAGTGAGGACAGTGTCTATATCCATAAAGTGATTAAAAATATCTTGGTGTTATACAGGGGGATTCACTCAATACTTTACCCAGAAAAATTGCTGTAACTTCTAAAAGAGATGATCTTTGGTACTGAAATTTGGTCTGTACATACCTTGGTTCATGAGAAACTGATGTTTTAAAGCAAATGTTGGAAAATGTCCACCATTTGCATCCAACAATGCCAGCACATACCGTTCCATATTGTTGAATGTATTCCGCAGGGCATCTGGGGTCATAGCCTGAATTTCTCGCAGTATTGTTCTCTTGGAATGCCTGTAATGTTCATGGCTTGTTACTGTACAGCCGACCCTTCAATGGCCCCAAAGGAGTGGTGTTCAATCAGGAGATATTGGTGGCCACAGTCCCATGGAGATTACTTGTTCATCGTTGACATGTGGAATACGACATGCCAGTCTGCTGGGAAAGCCTGTACAACGATTTATGTGGGGATGGCAGAACTCGCTGTTTACCATCTTGAATTGTTTCCTCAGACATTTTCGGATATCCTCCATCATACCTATCCAGTAATGTTACAGCTTATTCACCAATGACAGAATACAAGGTTTGGAAGGCGGATTTTGACCTCCAAACTTTTTTAGAAACTCACTTTGGCACCTCTTTAAAGGACTCAGTTTTCACAATGAAAACACGCTCCTCCAAACTCTATCTGTTTTCTTAACAAATGAAGAAGAAATTCGATAGGAGTGATATGCAAGCACCAAACAAACTACCGACCTGCAGAAAGGCATGGAGCAAATCTATCTCATAGTGAGGATGACTGGCGGGAAGACAAGGCAGCGAGACCACTCGGCACGAGGATGTAGCAGTGAAGTTCATTGCATTCTCACATCCCATAAACAAAAGTATGTACAGTCCAAATTTCAGTATGGTCAACGTCTCTTTTAGAAGTTACAGCAATTTTTCCGGGTAAAGTAAAGATTGAATCACCTTGCATAAGCAGGCATATTAATAATAATAATAAATAATATCTGTTCATGTACAGTAATACCTGTGTGTGTACTGTGCAGAAAGTTTAGGCAGGTGTGGAAAATAAGCTGCAAAATTGAAGTGTTAGTAGTTTATTAGTATCAATTAAGAAAATAAAAAGAGTGAATAAAAGAGAAATTTTAATGAAATTAATATTTGGTGTGAAAACCCTTTGCCTTCAAAACAGTATTAATTCTCCTAGGTACACTTGCACACAAACAAAATGTCACGGAGGTTGCGCAAATCTTTCTGTCTCTTCAAATAATCCTAGACAGATTCGATAATGAAATTGGGGGTCTGTGGGGGATCATATCATATTATATATATACACATTTATATACAGTATATATATATATTTTTTTTTTTTGAGTCTATGTACTGTGGCATAATAAATTTGGAAGCCATCGGATGCCTCCCTGATGATATTGCATGACCCATGAGCATCTGCATTACTCAGCAATGAAAACACCATTAATCCTGACCAAATGCTCAGCTGAATTTGTTGAAATGCAGTCCATTGCAGGATCCTCCACCATGCTTCATTGTTGCCTGTAGGCACTCATTATTTGCTTTGATTAACAAAATGCCTTCTGTTATGGCCAAATATTTCAAACTTTGACTCAACAGTCCCAAGTACCTGTTGCCATTTTTCTATACACAAGTGTCTTTGTTTCTGTGTATGGCTAAGTAGCTTAGCCATGTTTCCATGTTCAATGTATGACTTTCTCCATGAAGACCACTTCTGGCCAGACACCTCTAAACAGCAGATGGATTTAGCTAGGTCTCACTGGTTGCTGTCAATTCTGAGCTGATGGCACTGCTGGACATCTTCAAATTGTGAAGAAAAGAAAGCATGATGTGTCTTTTCACTTGCTTCACTAAATTTCCTTGCATCTACGGTCCTCAATGTTGCCTATTTCTTGGTGCTCTTTCAAAAGAACTCAAACAGCACATTTTGAAACTCAAGTCTTGTCTGAAAGCTTTGCCTGGGAGAGACCTTGGTGATGCAGTATAACTACCATGTGTCTTGTTGTTAGTCTTTCTATCGCGAATGACCTGTGACTTGAAACGGTCTTCCACAACTTCACCTTTGTAGCAGAGTTTGGCAGTTTCTCACCAAGCTTTAAGCCTTACACAGCTGTTTCTGTTACAGTAAATGACTTTGTTTCAACCTACATATGAAAATGATAACCTTTGACATCTGTTTAGTATAATTGGTTATTTATTCACCTAATAATAATCTTACAAAACCCTAATTTTGTGCAAGTGTACCTATAAGAATTGAGATGATTTTAAAAGCAAAGGTTGGTCGCACCAAATGTTTGATTTGATTTAGATTTCTCTCTTGTTCATTCACTTTGCATTTTGTTAACTGATAAAAATAAATTACTAACACTTCTATTTATGAAAGCATTTTTCCATATCTGCCTAAAACGTTTCCACATTACTGAATATCTAGACTTACATTAACGCATCATGTAAAGCATATTCCCTAAAAGTGTGTATACAATGTAATGAAAAAGTTGCAGCTAAAGCAAAATAAACTTAAGGATAGTAATATAGAATGAGACTTTAAAGTGACAGTTCGAATTAGCACATAGTCTTGAAGGGGATAGTGCCCCTTTAAAAATCACACCTTTAGAGTTGTACATGCTGTCTCTGTTCAGCTGAAACTGTAGTTTAATTAGTGCTTGGTGCACCAATGGCATTGCCAAGAGGCTCAGTGCACCATTCTATCCATTGTTTTAGCAGACCCTGCAGTCCACTATTTTGCCTTATAGTTTTGCAAGCACCTGTCTCCAAAGAAAGCAGAGACTGACCAGCACTGTCATTCATCCAATAGTGAGGCGGGGCATGTAAAACTAGCGGGTGAAATGGTGCACTGAGACTCTTAGCCACGCCATCGGGCCCCAATGCAGTTTATTTAGCATATATCATTCAACTTTACCAATTAGGACACTATGGTTATTTCCACAATGAGGATTTTTGATGCAGTCGAGAACATGAAGTTTTCAATTAGAAATGGCTTCAAAAAATTATTTTTGGGGTGAGAGTTTTTCATTTCTTGAAGAGTTTTTCAAGCATTTTTGGGCATTTTTTTTTTAACTGGAAGTCTTTTGATTGTAGAGCACCTCATTTGGAGTATTTTCCATTAAGAGTTGCTTCAAAGAAGTGAAATACACTATATTTTCTACCACCAGGTGTTTTTCATAACCTGTAGCGATAAAACAACGCTGAAAAGACTGAACATACGCACAGCAAATTGTTTTTACTGTAGAAATGAATAGGGGGAGTCTTTCAAGTATTTTTTTTAGGTTAACGCATCTTTTGAAGCTGACCTGCTCCAAAAGCTTACTCAAAAACTCAGTGAGCACATAACCTAAAGCAAGGTAATCGTGAATAATTGCATATATATATATATATATATATATATACACACATATACAGTACAGACCAAAAGTTTGGACACACCTTTTCATTTAAAGATTTTTCTGTATTTTCATGACTATGAAAATTGTACATTCACACTGAAGGCATCAAAACTATGAATTAACACATGTGGAATTATATACTTAACAAAAAAGTGTGAAACAACTGAAAATATTTCTTATATTCTAGGTTCTTCAAAGTAGCCACCTTTTGCTTTGAAGACTGCTTTGCACACTCTTGGCATTCTCTTGATGAGCTTCAAGAAGTAGTCACCGGAAATGGTCTTCCAACAATCTTGAAGGAGTTCCCAGAGATGCTTAGCACTTGTTGTCCCTTTTGCCTTCAATCTGCGGTCCAGCTCACCCCAAACCATCTCGATTGGGTTCAGGTCTGGTGACTGTGGAGGCCAGGTCATCTGGAATATCACCCCATCACTCCCCTTCTTGGTCAAATAGCCCTTACACAGCCTGGAGGTGTGTTTGGGGTCACTGTCCTGTTGAAAAATAATTGATGGTCCAACTAAACGCAAACCGGATGGAATAGCATGCCGCTGCAAGATGCTGTGGTAGCATCCTCACACCATCACACCTCCTCCTCCATGCTTCACAGTGGGAACAAGGCATGTAGAGTCCATCCGTTAACCTTTTCTGCATCGCACAAAGACACGGTGGTTGGAACCAAAGATCTTAAATTTGGACTCATCAGACCAAAGCACAGATTTCCACTGGTCTAATGTCCATTCCTTGTGTTCTTTAGCCCAAACATGTCTCTTATGCTTGTTGTCTGTCCTTAGCAGTGGCTTCCTAGCAGCTATTTTACCATGAAGGCCTGCTGCACAGAGTCTCCTCTTAACAGTTGTTGTAGAGATGTGTCTGCTGCTAGAACTCTGTGTGGCATTGACCTGGTCTCTAATCTGAGCTGCTGTTAACCTGCGATTTCTAAGGCTGGTGACTCTGATAAACTTATCCTCAGAAGCAGAGGTGACTCTTGGTCTTCCTTTCCTGGGGCGGTCCTCATGTGACCCAGTTTCTTTGTAGCGCTTGATGGTTTTTGCAACTGCACTTGGGGACACTTTCAAAGTTTTCCCAATTTTTCGGACTGACTGACCTTCATTTCTTGAAGTAATGATGGCCACTCGTTTTTCTTTACTTAAAATTTGTATTATGGCAAGATAAAAGCAGCTAACAGTCTATTCAGTAGGACTATCAGCTGTGTATCCACCAGACTTCTGCACAACACAACTGATGGTCCCAATCCCATTTATAAGGCAAGAAATCCCACTTATTAAACCTGACAGGGCACACCTGTGAAGTGAAAACCATTTCCGGTGACTACCTCTTGAAGCTCATCAAGAGAATGCCAAGAGTGTGCAAAGCAGTCGTCAAAGCAAGGGGTAGCTACTTTGAAGAACCTAGAATATAAGACATATTTTCAGTTGTTTCACACTTGTTTGTTAAGTATATAATTCCACATGTGTTAATTCATAGTTTTGATTCCTTCAGTATGAATGTACAATTTTCATAGTCATGAAAATACAGAAAAATCTTTAAATGAGAAGGTGTGTCCAAACCTTTGGTCTGTACTGTATATACACACACACATACATTTATATATACACACCCACATATATACTGTATGTATATATATATATATTCACACAACAGGTAAAGTATTGAACATGTCGCCAATTTGGAAACAACCCATCCAATCCACACAGGCAAAGAAAGCAAACCACAGATGTCCTTAAGTTAAATTGTTGTCATGATTCCACCCCTCAGTGTGTCTGGGATGCAGTTACTGACAGCTCAGCTGTCCAATCTGGTACAGGAGCGTGCTGAAGCTGTTCGTGCTTTGATTGACAGCTCAGTCATCTAGTCTGGTGCAGGGCGGTGCTGAGCTGTCAGTGTGTTGATTGACATCTCGGCCGTCCAATCTGAGACAGGGAGTTTCTGGCTGTCTCCAAGTGTTCATTGTCCCAGGTGATTGCCCAGCTACTTAGCTGGGCTGTCACTCTCAGATCTCAACCAGAAGTACATTCAGCTACTGTGTGGTTTGTCTCTCTGTGCCTAGTGTTCTGTTTGTTGATGTTTCATTGCCTGACCTTGGACCTCATTCTGAACATCCGTCTGTTTAACCCCTTCTGCTCTAATCTGCTATCCTCCTGGTATTTTGACCTCGGAACGTTATCCCTGTACTTTTCTGGCTTCTGACCTTGGACTCCTTGGCTATCCCATCTCATGGCTTGGCAGTGAGAAGTTACTCAGCGTCAGTTATGTATAATAATGAGAAATGACACAGGGATTTCAACTGACTTTCTATGGCTTTTTGCACTTCTCTTTATTCATGTGTTAAATACTTGTTCTCTGTATCATTTCTCATTATTACTCAAACCCTAATTTACGGACATCTATGGTTTGATTTTTTCTTTGCCTTTGTGGATTGGATGGGTTGTTACCGACATCTGTTGAGAGTTTCATGTCAATAATATCATCTTTAGAAATGTATTTACTTAGAAAATTTGTGACGTGTTCAATACTTCTTTCACCAGCTGTTTATATACATTTTTTGTTCAATTTTAGATTATTTATTATATGTTCTATTTACACAAAACATAACAATAATACAAATTAATGCAGAAACTAAAGAAGAAGAGGTGACCACCAAAATGTGGTCTTTACCTAAAAATAGAGAAATAGTAATAGCGGCTAGTTTCATGTGTTTGTACCTAAGCTGCAATGTCATATAATGGGCATGTTGTTTCAGCCAACCAGACTAGAGCAGCTGTGAGTACTGTATCTTGGCACTCTGAAGCTATTGGCTCCTCTCTGGGGAGTGGAGGGTGTTCAGTTATTAATGATCGCTGAGCAGGCAGCACCATGTCAGTGTGACAACTGATCGGGTGAATGATGCAGCACTAACCACTAGCACCAGCACCACAGAAAGGAGGAGAAGGGGTAGAGTCTACACAAGCAGCATCTCTGTATTGGATTGTCAGCATCAGCCAGAGAGAAACAAAGCAGTGGCAGCGACGAAGGATCTTAGCAAGGAGCGAGCAGCTCTGTTCATGTAGGATATGTACAGACAACTATAAAACCCCTATTTATACCCAGGATCAGAGTGTATATACTGCAGTCAAAGCTGAGGAATATAAAGAGGATACAAAGTGTTGTTGGCGGGTAAGTTACAAATGTTGCTTTATGTAATGCATTTTACATGTTGATTGTTTGCAAAGAAATCAGAAATGTTAAGAAATTACCCAGGAAATATACCATTTATTTTAACAAAACAGTGTTTGCTTTTCATGCCCAAGTCCTGAAGGTGAACAATTCTGATTCAGTCTTCATTTCGGGTCTAGAAGCAGGAGAACAACGTAGGAGAGAGCTTGTTTAGACATTTTCTGTGTTTTCAAGACTATAAAAGCTGAGATCCCAATGTCTGAAGGAGCATATCACACACAGAGCTATTGGATTCCTGCCAGGCTACATCTTAGGGATTGTGGTAAATGACTTCCCTTAAAACATATCCTCTTGCCAGTGTGAAGAGACAGTGGGGATATCTGGTCTGCAAGTGCAGCTCTGACTGACGCATGTTAGAGCAAGAAAAGAAACGATTTCTATTACCCAAAGCAGTCCTAATCCCATTAAGCAGTTGTCACGCTTATGACCCTGCAACTATTAATAATTTTTATCATTTTTCATATCGATTGCTGTGTCGAGGTCGTCTGTTATATAGGAATCGGCTTACTTAGGTAGCTAAACTATAAAGTGCATTGTTGTGGAGCACACGGTTTAAAAAATGATGCAGTGCATTCCCCTCCAGCACCCGAGAGGTTAACAAGACAAGAGAAAAGCCTCCAGTCACAAGCACCTTTGGGAGAGGCAGCATGCTTAGAGATATGCTTTATTTGAAAGGAAATCCACATATTAGTCTTTCGCAGCTAGCACAAATTCCCTGGCTGGGATGTGTTTGCCTGCATAAATGAAGAGACAGTGCCTTCAAGGGGTTAATCTGTCTTACTTCGGAGTCAATGGACATGAAATGAGAAGAAGTTGAGATTAATTTCCTGATGTTTTATTTATCAAGGAGTCGTCTTTCCACGTTGGCTCAGGATGTGCTCGTCTTGTTTTGTATGGCACATAAAGTATGTATGATTCTTCTGTCCCCTCTGATGGAAGCCAGATACAACCTGCTGCCGGACCCTGGGAGGTGGCTTCCAGAACTGCCCATTAGGAGTTATTACTGCTAGCATAAGCTTCCTAAGTAATGGAATATATAAGAAGCGTCGCCCACGCACCGCACCGGACTACAAATCCACCCGAGTGCAGAGGCACACTGCGAGCATGGACAGCCCTCTAACAATGCAGCTGATGTTGGCAGCTAATAATATGCCAATGTGTGAAATTTCCTGCTAATCCCCTAATCAGAAAGGGTTTTACCATGCGCAGCTACACAAACAAGCTTTAGGATGCCGGGCAGTGCAATTTCTACAATATTATTACATAAAATAGTAATGTATCCCTTCTTTATTTCCCGCACTGCATTCCACCATAGACATTTACCACATTTGGACCTTTTTTCTCTTTGTGATAATGGGCTGCGTATTAAAAACTGGAGGCATAGTTGCCAAGAAACTCAGTTTTGGTCCCTAAGGCAATGGGAGCTTGTTTAATTTAGGAATTTGGCAAAGTGCTAATCTGATGAGCATGTGGTGTATATCTGCGTGTACAATGGTTGTGTACATATACCACACACCTAGTTCTCACATATTCAGTCTGTCTCACTACTAATTCATGGCATTGATGACTGTTGATACCTCCAGCAGATCCACATATCAGGACCCATAGATTAGATATATGTTTACATCATAAACAACACGTTCAGACCATTCCTTCAATATCGTGGGATCTGGACGGAGCAAGTGATATATGTTAGTGTATTGATTCATTCCGGATTGGATGACACAATTTAATCAGAAACTGGACACGTGCCAGGAGATCATGGAACGCTAAATAAGAATAATGCAACCCAGCTTTTTCCAGAGAGAACATGAACATGATGCACTCTGGAGAAAGGCTTTGGCAGTGCATCAATGGTCCTCTTAGCAGAAAATTGAGCAAATGTACACTATTTCACCACCAAGGAATTGATAGAACTTATCAACAGATTAAAAGTGGTCGTAAGGACAACAGAATAATCCCTGCAGGCCTTCTCCAGAATGATGTAGCGAAATTACATTACATGGTAATTTTAGAGACCAACACTGGTTATGGCCTCCACTGGTTATGGGTCATTTTTTCATCCATACAGATACATTTTATACAACATTTCTACTCCATGCAATGCTTGAGTGGTACTTGGCCTCGCCTAATATTCCTCAAATATAACATCATATTGAAAATGATGAACACATGGCTGTGAGGTTTTCTCATCCTTAGCTTGCTAAAAGAATGAAATAAAACATATATATTCCATTCAAGTCATAGCATTGCACTTCTAAATCCATAGATCCACTAGTGTCTCCCAGAAAATAAAGTAGACACAATTAGAATTTCTTTAGCCAACAATGATATAATCAGGCATGGTACTAAAGTACTGGATATGAAGAGACATGTGCTACAATTTATGCACAGGATATTTCATTAACTCTGGTCCCAACACATACACGTCGCCAGTGGACATCTTAAGGGGCAAATAAATGGACTTAAAAAAAGCAGTACTATTTAACAGTTCCAAATAAAAAAATATCGTTAATATATTTTATTAATATTTTTGTTCAAGATTTAAAATATTGTTGACAAAAATTACAATTCAACATTGTATGTATGTATATGTATATATATATATGTGTATATATATATATATATATATATATATGTGTATATATATATATATATATAAATATATATAAATATATATATATATATATATATATATATATAATATTATGAAACAGCTAAAACTGAAATTCGAAAGAATAAACCTGGCACTGGTAGGACAAACTCCAAAGAGATTATATAGTGGTGTTAGGCTGTAAAGGATCCTAGCAACCACAAGATGCAAAAATCCTCCACTAGATGAATCTCCTTCTCATTTTTGAATTGAAAAGCACTTCATATTCTAATTGGTTGACACTGCATTTTGTATGTACCTCTTCAGCGAAATAGCCAATTAAAAGGAATCCATATATCTTAGCACACAGCCACAGCTCTGATAAATATGCAGCTCAATTTGCTGCCAGTTACTCTTGCTAGATGTGGGTTCTTAATCCTTTAGGTCAAAGGAGACTTTTTAAAGGTCAATAGTAGGTAGACATACAAGAAAAATACATTTTATACAATCCAGCCTCTTAAAGTTACCGTATTCCTCTCCTTTTCAGTATATAGCTTTAATTGGCTTGTGTTTACTTCATTACCCACAGACCCAGACCCAAGACATTTTGTGCAAAATTAAAAAGCAAGAAAATATGTGTATTGTCACAACGATGCTATAAATTATCAGTGCCAATATTTAGAATAACACATGTTTTACCCAAGTAATGCTGAATATTTGCAGTAGTATTCAGTCTTTTTAGTACTGGTCATGTGGTCCTGGGCGTAGGAACATGTGCAAGGTCTGGCTTGTCACTGGCAGCAGCCATGTGCTTTACCTGCTGACAGCCCACCAAGGGCATGTCTGGTTGGTCCTAAGATGGTATGTCCTGTCTTCACTGCTGCGAATGTCAAGGAATCACAGGTCTAGCGGCACCAAAGTGTGTGGGTGGGGGGATTTACCAAGGATCTGTCGACTCTCCTGATATGTATGTTTTAGCAAATACTTGCACACCCATGAAATACCAATGATAGAGCTTTGTTCATATCACTCTGTGCTGTGCTATAACCTTTTTATTCCTCCTAGAACTGTATGCATAAATTGACAACTAGGTGTTACTGTACCGGTTGGGGAGGGTGTCCTTACACAGTATAACAATGTCCAATCAGTGCAGACAATATCAGACTTTATGGGGACTCACCCAGAACTAACACTCAGCTGTGAATTTATTCATACATTTCTAGGAGAAATAAGGCCATGTTCACACATTCAGTATTTGGTCAGTATTTTACAGCAGTATTTGTATGGAGTAGAACAATCAGAGGATAAATAAGACTTCTGTATTTATCACCCTCTCCTGGTTTTGACTCACAAATACTACTGACCAAATGCTGAACGTGGCCTTACAGAGGAACAGCAAATGGTAGCTTTTTAAGAAAAGTTGCTCGAGAATTGGTATCATGGGAATACAAGTCTTTACAAACACAAACATGTCATAAATGGTGATAGGTTCTCTTTAAGAGTTGAATAGGTGCTTTTTGTTACTTTTGTACTATAAGCACCTACGATATATTTTTTTCCTTAACTGGAAAACCCATTTAATTTAATTATTGCTACATATCACTTTCACACAAAGTATCAAGGAATGATAATTGATTTTTCCATAATGTATCTCTCCCATTTTTATATAATCATCGTTACTTAACACCTTAGAATACCAAAGTCAGCACATTTATGATTAAATCTTATTTATACGGCGAGCACTGCAGTTATCTAGGCCATCTTGGGGAAAAAATACTGTAAATACAGTATCTATCATTTTGATCAATATAGTATACACTAACTGTAAGTTGCCAGTGTGATGAAGTGATATTGGATATAGGACTACAGATGGTAAGTCAGAGGGGTATACTGAAAAAGAACTGACATCTTAACCACTTTAGTAACAAATTCCCTTAAATTGTGCAGAAATGATATTCTGTATCTCAGAAGTCAAAGACCTTATTTGCAATCAGTACGAGTATAGAAGCACTCTGATGTCTCCTCTTATGTACACCAGGTGATGCATGCACATGCTCGCTCATGTCAAGGTCACAACATTTTCAAGCCCTATAGATCAAATATTACAAAATACATAGACCAGTGAATGAATGTGTGCATACAAAAATAATTAAAAATGTTCTGCCATTTGGGTCATCACTTGGCCTTATGAAGGCAACTACATAGAAGCACAAAATTCATTCTCTATGATATTCCAATTGAAATTGTCACAATTCAGTCATAGAAGAATTGAGAGGACATTGTTACATTGACTTTTAAGGAATGTCCTATGGTATGGTATTAAGACAACATTACAGATAATATACATCCACCTAATATAATAGGATGAATGGTAACATTGCACTGATGATAACAATATCATCACAAGGCAGTCATAAGAGACTAGGTGACACTGTAAGGCTATGTTCATATTGTGTTTGGACCACATGTCAGTAGTACGAGAAAGACTTCCATTCGAAGCTCAGAAAAACGAGATTCAGGTGGAA
The DNA here is from genome assembly GCF_046119375.1 of Phyllobates terribilis. NCBI lineage: Eukaryota > Metazoa > Chordata > Amphibia > Anura > Dendrobatidae > Phyllobates > Phyllobates terribilis. The sequence goes on along the minus strand of NW_027362771.1, from coordinate 202,929,424 downwards.
CCAACCATCGATGGGACCATTGACTTTAATATGGGCGATAAAGTCACTTTGTGCTCTGTCTGGCCTCTATGTAGACAGGGTCCGCCTTCTTGAAACACAAAAGCATCGTCAACTGGCTTTTGTACCTACCTCAAGAAGATGGACACTGCCGAAACAAAGGCCAGACAGAGCACAAAGTAACTGTCTGCATCATTTAAGCCAATGGCCTTATCGGGGGTTTCGTACCAAATCTCATTTTTCAGGACTTCAAATGGAAACCTTGATGAGGCCACTAATGTGTGGCCCAAAACACAATATGAACATAGTTTTATACTGATTTCTAAGGAATGTGCTATGGTATGGATTGAAGAAAACACGGCCAATACAACATAAATATTGAGTATCCATAGAAAATTTTAGATAAATGATAGCTTTTACAGATGACAATATTAATTCCAGTGGGTCATAAGACTTGAGGTGGCATTATTATCTTAACTTCTAATTATATGCTTATCTCAAGATCACAAGGAAAATAAATATTCATAGAGAAGCTTTGCATGACAGGGTAAAATGTAACATTGGTGACACTTTGTGTTGATACATGTTCAAATGTAAATCATTCTCAACAAGAAAGTGGGTCAATCTGATAATACCAAAAGGGGATAAATTGTACTTATAAACACAAGATTATATAAAGTTCCAGGCCTATGGAATGGGGTTTCTACAAACCCGCAAAAAATCAGAACATATACTATACTGTAAAATCCCATGTTAGAATTCAGCTACATAAGGCAGTAAGTTAGATTATATTTACTCACATCTCTATATGTACATTCTCCGAAGCAGGGAGAGTCTTAATCTCCATGCTATCGCACAATGGGCCAATAATAATGGAAATGTTCTCCATGAACTCTGATCAAAACAAACATGCTAAGCTTGGCATAATTAAAATACATTCATCTAATCAATTGTCTGTATGTAGTAGATGTTTATTCAGTCCAGCATAATAAGCAGTGCATTGCTCGCAGGAATCTATCATGTCTTCTGACATTATGTATTTGTCTTTCATTTCTTTGGAGAGAGATCTGAATCAATAAGTTGAGTGCCATCAGTTAAACTGCACCTCTGGGGTAGCGTGTTAAATGATGTTACTAAAAACAACATGGACAGAAAGGAAGTCTAGAATGTGTCATATTAAATAACTAAAGGTGTAGTGGGACAAGGAGCAAAGTGTGATCAGAATGATGGAGGCGGCAGCTCCTATGTATTGTGTGTGAAGAGTATTCTTGGATTCTGATTCATAGGCAGCTTGATGACATTTTTTTACTCAACCTTCATGTGAATCATGCTTTTGGATTTAGAATTGGTAATATTAGCTATATATCACTCCAAGTTTGGTTACAATGCCTAGAAGAGGAGGAAGGAAATAACACAGGGTGATTATTTCCTAGTATTTGGTAGTGTAAGTTGATAATTAACTAGATCTCCAGCATCTCACCAGAAGTCTATGTCTATGGTAGGATTTTATTTTATAGTTAATCGTTCAGGTGGTCTTTACCTACAATGAATGCAAAATTTGTTAAAACATGCTGAGTGTACTACTTAATAGACCTTCTGTAGAAAAATCCGTCTAGACTGCAAAATTGTTATTATTTTTGATGTGCAACCATGCAAAATCTCACAAATTAAAGTAGACAAAAACAAAAGCAGAAAAAGACCAAAAATACTAATTGGCTAATGATAGTCTTTCACTGTAAATTGTGACTCATTTTTATTTGGGGTGTATTGTATAGTGATATAAATCTAAGACAGATTGACTTGCGCCCCTTCTTACACTTTAGATAGCCGTTGGCCGAATGCATCTCACCCAACGTTCAAATATAGAGGAGAGCTTTGATCTGTGATGGAGCCAGTGCCAGACATCTCTGGAGGTAGCTTATCTCTTAGACTATAAAAGTATCATCAGTCCAAAATGAAACATGCCAGATCCTTATCTCCTCCACTGATAATCTGTCAGGGAACCCCATACACATTCGATTCTTGATATTGGAGGGTTTGGCCGAAGTTAGTCTAAAGGCCCTGTCACACTTAGCGACGCTGCAACGATCCCGACAACGATATGACCTGTCAGGGATCGTTGCTGCGTCGCTATGTGGTCGCTGGTGAGCTGTCAAACAGGCAGGCTCACCAACAATCAGGGGAGCAGCGACATCGTTGAAAGAATCTTTCCACGCTGTCCTGCTCCGGTTACCAGCCTGCTGAAGCAGGAGCAGGCTGGTAACCATGATAAACATCGGGTTACTAGGGGCACACGCGCACCTAGTAACCCGTTGTTTATCATGGTTACCACTCTGCTACGGTGAGCGGGAGGTTACCGCTCACTTTAGCAGGCTCGTAACCATGATAAACAACGGGTTACTAGGTGTGCGTGTGCCCCTAGTAACCCGATGTTTATCATGGTTACCAGCCTGATCACGGCTCCCGCTGGTCACACACAGCGATGTGTGCTGACCAGCGGGAGGGCAACAACCATAAAATGGTCCAGGACACTTTGCAGCGATCAGCGACCTCACAGCAGGGGCCTGATCGCTGCAAAGTGTCACACATAGCGACATCGCTGGTGAGGTCGCTGTTGCGTCACCAAAACCGTGACACAGCAACGATCTCGCTATGTGAGACGGGGGCTTTATGAGTTTGAAAGCCATTACAGATTGTTCACACCAGATAGCAAATATTGTCTAGTATTCAGATCACTCTTGAATACTGCCCTCACTCTTTCTAAACAATACTATCAAGACCAAATTGCCAATATAAATAGAAGGCTCTGTTGCCATTAAAAAGCATAAAACACTCACTTCTACATTTCTACACAACAGTTCCATGTAATTTATTTTTCCAGCACCAAACTGTTTCATAAGATGGTGGTACAAGAGAAGGATACATGTGCTTTAGTACTTTATTTGCTAGGACAGAGCAGTCTGAGAATGTTGCTGAAAATGCTCAACTCACTAAAGCCAGTTTCACGGTCCAACGGCAGGTCTCCTTACCCAAACTCAACAGTCTCATGCCTATAATGGGAGAATCAGACAACCATATAACTTGGACGAGGATCGCAGCGCAATGCTCAGACTGCCTGTTGGCTCTCCCGAGCAGAGTGTGACAGCATGCATTTCTATGCAGCTGCTACGCTCTGCTGTTGAGTTTGGGTAAGGAAACCCACGGCCATTCAGTACATCGTTGTCAATACTCAGACAATGAAACATGGATGTGTAAAATCGGCACAAGATAGTTATTATAACCTGTTCGTATATACACACACAATTGTTCTTATTGAATAAGGACATTTAAAAACATGGGATAGGAGCAAGACAAATTATATCAGATTAAGCAAATGTGCATTATTATAATGTGTTGTGGGCAGCTAGTTGAAACGCAGCCAGTTCTAAAACCTTCACTGATGGATAGATTATGTATTCATTTTCTACTATGAATCAGTGACGGCTGAAAAAATTCCAAGCTTTTTAGTCACGTAACTGCATAATTTTCAGCTGTAATGTTGCCATGTCTTCTACCAGCACAACAGCCACATTATCAGTAATTTTGAACAAATATAATAATGTGGACCTGTAAGACAAGGCTCTGCAGACATGTATTTTCAAGATCAGCTATGCAACTCGTGACAAGCTAGAATAAATTCAGAATGCACATTATGCCATAGATGTGATTCATTCTACCAGCACATAATCCATAGTAAAATTCCCACTAGATTCAATTATTGATGTAATGAAATAAGCAGTATACTTATTGGCTTCTATCTACCTGACACTCGGGAAAGAAATGTACAGTTATATGTCTGCATAGTTTTGCACTTTGCCTTAAAAAAAAACTGTCATGAAGAAAGCACTTGAGCGGGCATACAACAGCTGCTTTGAACATGTCTTATAATAGGCGCAGCATATTAACGTTTTCCTTGGGGCTTTCTACTAATCTGTTAAAGCTATTCACCACTTACAGTACAAGCTCACCTTGCTGTGCGGATATTTAGGGGCAGCGATGCTTAAAATGGAGCTAAATGCAGGAATACTTACTTTTTGTGCTGTAGAATTGATGCTATTGATCAGTTTTCATTCTCCTAGCTTGTAAGAACTGATCTGCAATCTTTCACTATGAGCCAGTATATCATATTATTTGCATGTGTGGGGCAAATTTTTAGAATATGGCAGGCACACCACAGAACCACAAAAGAACCCTCAGCACTCATACAGATACACTTCCAGACATGTCTTTTATAAAACTTCCATGTCTTGTCTTGAATAATTCTAGGTTCTTAAACAACTTTAGGTTGTGCAGTTCTTCTGTTGACAACTAGGTGTTGCCATTTCCCTTGTCAAAGGGGTGTGTCTCTAAACAACATAACAAAAGCAGCACTGATTGGATAATAGAAATCCAAGCAAAAGCCGGCACTCGCTCCTTCCGTAAAAAGTGCTTTATTAGATCAATTTTTTTTTCTAAAATCAACGATGGGCAAACAGCAGCACACAAATAAATGGCAGAGAAGGAACACATACAAGCTCCGGGCAACACATTTCTGACCTACACGGTCCTTAGTCTCAGACCATGTAGGTCAGAAACGCATTGCCTGTGTTCCTCCTCTGCCATTTATTTGTGTGCTGCTGTTTGCCCATCGTCAATTTTAGAAAAAATTTTAATCTAATAAAGCACCTTTTATTGAAGAAGCGAGTTCAGGCTTTTGCGTGGATTGTTATTGTTTAAGGAGTACCATGGCCATGCACCGGACCGGTGAGCTGATTGATCCATTTTTCATACCATCAATTGGACAATAACCGAGTGTGCACAGCCACAGATCAACTGTGTGCAGAGCTACACCTACTGTCAATGCAGTCATAAATTTCTAGGAGGAGTAATAGAACAATGTCAAAGCACAGACTTTTATGAAGGCCACGTTCACACGTTCAGTATTTGGTCAGCACGTTGCATCAGTATTTGTAAACCAAAACCAGGAGTTGGTGATAAATACAGAAGCGGTGACGTGTTTCTATTATACTTTTCCTCTGATTGTTCCACTCCTGGTTTTGGCTTACAAATACTGATGTAAAATACTGACCAAATACTGAACGTGTGAACTGTGACATACCCTATTTCAAGAAGTAGTAATGGCAGACATTGTAATAGCTTGGATGATTTCTTCAGTACACATAACACGGTAGGTTATAGATAATTTAGTGGCAAAAAATGTATAATTGGTGGCGAAAGGTTGAACTTGATGGACACGAGTCATTTTTCAACCTATGTAACATGGCTGAAGAGATACTTTCTTTCCCTCACCCAAAATTAATTCTCCATTGGCAGAAATCCCACCTTTTTATTATGTCTGTATGCAGTTTCACAGACAGGAAAGCAGGAGATAAAGATCTGCCACCTCGTCCTATCATTCTCAGCATATCTGTAGTTAGAGATGGATTGTGCTTTACAACAGGCATTTGAAAGCAGGTTAGGCAGAAAGGAGACAGCAAGTGGCCAGTACTCTGGAGCAATTTTTCAGGTTGAAAGCATCAATTTAGATAAAGTACCTTGACATTTTGTTAGTCATTGTTCAGGCCATATGATGAGCTTTTTTTTTATAACAGTGACCATTACAGACTGGCTGTTTTGTAACAGCAACATAATAACGTAATAGCATCAAATTATAAAGCAGCAAAGCACATCACACAAAATAGACCGTTTTGTGTTACCAACCCTTTTATTGCTTGAGTGCCATCTATATACCTTTCTTAAGAATTAGTTTTTTTTTTCAAATTAATTACCTTGAAGTAGTTCTGAACATAAGTGACATTATCAGACAACAACAGCACGAGCAAAGTGATATAAAAATTGTAGTTGTTTTTGCTTGCAACCTGATCTATTAACCCCTTCCTGCAACAACCAATTTTAGTTTTTTCCTCTCCTTCTTCATAAAGCCATAACTATTTATTTTTCCATCCACGCAGATGTATAAGGGCTTGTTTTTAGTGGGATGAGTTCTACCTGTCAATGAAACCATTAATTTTACATCACAATGTGCTGGAAGATGTGAAAAAAGTCCAAGTGCAGTGAAATTGCGAGAAAAAAAAATGCAATTCTGACTTTTTTTTTTGTTCTGTTTTTACGGCTTTCAGTGTGCTGTAAAATGATCAGTCATCAGAATTCTCCGGGTCAGTGCGAATATGGAGATACCAAACTCGTTCAGTATTTTTTATTATTTTAATACTGAAAAAAATCTGAATTTAAAAAGAAAAAAAAAAGTATTGTATCGCCATTTTCACAGACCTATACTGCTTTCATTTTTAGGTCCAGGGAGCTGTGTCAGTGCTTGCTTTTTGCAGGTCAAGCAGACGTTTTTATTGATTCCATTTTGAAACATGAATATGATGTTTTGGATGCTTATTTCATTTTTTAAGGCAACCAAAATATCACGATTTTGGGATTTGAAATTTTTTTTCTATTCACCGATCAGGTTACCTAATTTCAGATTTTCATAGATCGGACTTTCATGGACACAGTGATTCCAAATATGTGTATTATTTACATTATTTTAATATTTTTTATTTTTAATGGTGAAAAAGAAGGCTGATTAAAAATATTATGTTTTTTTTATATTTTTTAAAACTTTTTATTTAACTTTTTACTGTGTTTGTTAGTCCCCTCAGGGGACATGAACTTGCGATCATCTGGACGCTTATACTATCTACAGCAATACATCACTATTGCTGCACATAGTAAAAATCACGGACTCATTTGAAGCCCAGCCACAGGCTCTGTTTCAACAGAGCACTGTGATAGCAAACATTGGGGGTCGTCAGCAGACCCCCGGCTACCATAGCAAACCATCAGCACATCCGAGTGGGGCTGATGGGTGTGTGGAACAGTGTGCCACCATGCTGGTGTGCTGTAAATGTCACTGTCACAGATTGACAGCAGTACTTAACAAGCAGGGCTACGTTCCATCCACGGCTGTTAGAGGCAGATCCTGGCTCTGACAGTCATTATTTGCCGGGTATTGGGTGGGGTCAGCCACTGAGCCCATTCCATCCACCCACTCCTGACTTGCGCCATACATATATGGTAGATTTTGGAAAAGGGTTAAAACTATTCCAGTTTGCTGCTTTCATTCAAAATGGAAGGAAATGCCACAATAGTTAGATGTTTACAGTTTTTTTTACAGTAAAAGTTTATGAACCCCCTGAAATCTATAACACTTAGGGGACCCACAGATGTCATTTTTTAACCTCTGTATCGAGGGAATATTAGGGTATTATGAATGCTTGGTATTTAGCTGGTTTTGCCTCAATAACTGTTGAACAGTCTCGGCATTGCTAGGCAGCAAAACTAAAATGTCAAATCACAAAAATTGATATATGAAAAGCAGAAAAACAGAAAAAGCATTTAATCAGTACTAATTAAAATAGATTATTACTGTCGGTATTTGCACTGTTTTCTTGCTAAGCATGGTATTCAAAAGAGAAACCTCATTTCATGTACGTGCTACCAGAAGGATACTGCCGAACAAAGCTTTTAAGGAGGTCCACACCTAAGGCTTCATCCACACCCCATACCGAGACAAGTTTCGGTGTTACCATTTGATATAGATTTAAAGGGTATTCCCATCTCCAAGCTCCTATCCCAATATGTAGTAGGTGTAATAATAATAATATTAGCAAATACCTCCAATAAGAAATGTAGTATAGTATATTTGATTTGCTATGCCACTTACCTCATGTGCAGGCATTGCAGGACCTTAGGTAACCACGGTTACATATATCTAATTCTCTATAATATATATCCTTATCACTAAATTCCAAAGATTCTTCGTCACATTTTAAAGAGCTGGAGCTTGCACAATCTCTCCACTCTGGCTATTTCTTTCCACTCTGCCAGCTCCTCATTATTATGACGGTCACTTTGTTTCCTCTTGATCTTTTCCTATGCAACTTTACTTATTCTATCTCTCCCAATATTCTAAAAATTCCTCTGCTCAATTACTGCTATCCTTTTTCATCACCATTATTCCTTTCTCCTAATTTAAAATTCTAATTAATGTTCCCTGTTTCTTATTCAGTAACTTCTCCCCATCACTATTTCCCAGTATACTTCAAGCCAATGCTTCTTATCCACTCCTCCAAACACACTTGACTGTTCATTTCGCTGTCACTATTTTGGGGTAATTCTCTTCTGGTCACACGTTCGCTCACCATCCTTTTCCTTCTCTTTAATGTCCCATTCTAGTTCACCTCACCTCCAGTCCTGAATTAGCTGCACACTTTTGCCTCCAGCCTACAATCTTTTCTCCAACCAATGATAAGCACCGAAACGCATTTGGTATTAAAAAATATATTATACATACACATACGGTATATAAAGTGTGTGAACACTACCTAAGACCTAATGCATACAAACACGAGACAACTGGAGCAGTTTGCTCATGAGGAGTGGGCCAAAATACCTGTCGAGAGGTGCAGAAGTCTCATTGACAGTTACAGGAATTGTTTGATTGCAGTGATTGTCTCAAAAGGTTGTTCAACAAAATATTAAGTTAAGAGTACCATCATTTCTGTCCAGGCCTATGCCATGAGTTTAATTTTTTTTAAAAAGCAGGGTTGAAAAGCAATGTCTGACTTTCATTTGTTCATTTTTATACATTTTTAATTTATTATTAGTTTTGTCAGATTCAAGTTATTTCTGTGACCATTGTGGGTTTTTCATTCATTAAACGAGGGGTCCCAACAATTTTGACCACGTGTGTACACTGTATATACGTACATATATATATATATATACACACAGTCATGGCCGAAAGTGTTGGCACCCTCAAAATTGTTCCAGAAAATGAAGTATTTCTAACAGAAAATTGAACGAGCATCACATCATTGCAACAAAGTTGTTTACCCACAATGTTGGAAAGGTGCCAACAATTCTATCGGGCCCATTTTTGGGGTTTTCTGTGAAATTATATCCAATTTGCCTTTTTTTCTCTGTTTTGTTTTGTGTTGTTCCAATAATCACAAAGGTAATAAACATGTGTATAACAAAACCTATAAAATACCACTATAGAGTGGATCGTGATCTTTGAGGAACAGATATAACCAAAGAAGATAGGATTCCTTCTAATTGAATAGTGGGGTATTAATTATATGGCTCTATATATCATAATAAATCAAGAAACTCAAAAGCATAAGGGATGCAATAATTCAATCACAATTTATTCAAAAAAGTACATATGAGTAGTAATACAAAGACAAGTGGCTGGAAAAGGGGAGAAGTACAACCAAAAGAGGGAGAGATAGAATTTCTCCCAGTAAGAGACAATAGAATCCCACCCCTAGACGCTCAAGGAAAACAACCTTATAAGCATATCAAAATCTATTGAAAAGAAATAGTGCTAGTCTGATAATGCACTGTTAGTGCTGGTAAATGGTGAATAATGCAAAGCTCCATATCTATTCAGAATAATGTGCAATTATATAGGAGTTATCAAAAACATTAGAATACAAAACCAGATGTATGGGCTGAAATCTGGGACAGCCAGTATTGTAAAGATATTAGTCTAGAGGATATCAAGAGTGGTGTCCACCAGAGGGTATTCAGGACAGTGTGTCCAGCAAAGATAAGAGAAAGTGCATAATAGGTACAGGAACAAGCATATACTATTTACACAATAATGAGATAGTACTCCAATATCCTAGCCTGGTAAAACAGCATGGCAAGGTAGCATAGTATGCATGATCCACAGATCAAATTTCTAGCAGTCTAAAATCACACACCTTGTATAAGGTGTGCAATATGATATCATACCAAAGTCATAGATAATTAAATCAATAAATTACCTTGAGTCATGGTGTGCAAATCTGGGAGCGGAGGAGGGGATAAACCTCAACTCACATTTCGCCTACAGTAGCTTCATCAGGAGCGTGTATAACAAAACATATGTAGTTGTAAAAATTTTCTAGGAGAAATACTTCATTTTTTGAAACCATTTCAAGGGTGCCAACACTTTCGGCCGTGACTATATATACACACAGTGTCAAAAGCCTTTATTGGTGATGACAGCTTCAAGACGCCTCCTGTATGGAGAAACTAGTTGCATGCATTGCTCAGGTGTGATTTTGGCCTTTTCTTCCACACACTCTTCAAATCCTGAAGGTTCGTGGGCTCCTTTTATGAACTCTGAGCTTTAGTTCCTTGCATAAATTTTTTATTGGATTTAGGTCAGGTGATTGTCTGGGCCATTTCAGCAGCATTATTTTCTTTCTCTGAAACATATTGAGAGTTTCCTTGGCTGTGTGTTTAGGATCATTGTCTTGCTGAAATGTACCCCCTTCATTTCATCTTTATCATCCTGGTAGTTGGAGGGAGACTTTTATCAAGGACGTCTCGGTACATTTGTCCATTCATCCTTCCTTTAAGTGTAGTTTGCCAGGGACATATGCTGAAAAACAGCCCCACACCATGATGTTCCCACCTCTAAACTTACCTGTTGGTATGGTGCTTTTGGCATGATATGCAGTGCCTTTTGGCCTCCAAACATGATGTGTAATATGGCATCCAAAGAGTTCAATGTTGGTCTCATCTGACTAGACTATATTCTCCCAGTATTTTACAGGCTTGTCTAAATGTTGTTGAGCAAACTTGAAATGCATTTTAACATGCTTTTTGTTCAGTAATGGACTCTTGCGTGGTGAGCGTGCATACAGGCCATGGAGGTTGAGTGCATTACTTATTGTTTTCTTTGAAACAATTGTACCTGCTAATTCCAGGTCTTCCTGTAGATCTCCACAGGTGGTTCTTGGCTCTTGGAAAACTTTTTTGATAATTCTTTTCATTCCTCTGCTTGCTGGGAGTACCAGGTCGTGGCCGGTTTATGGTGAAATAATGTTATTACCACTTCTGGATTATAACCCCAACAATGCTCACTGCAGCCTTCAATAGTTTAAAAAATGTTCTGTTTGTCCGCTTCAGGAATAGCTTCTGTGGACTTACTCAGATTTACTATAGCAGATCGACAACATAATATCATGTCATAGATGATGTTTTTGTCATGGATAATATCTATATATGTGTTGGTAGGAAATATCATCATCTTAGTGCCTTGTCTATATGTTAAATAACATTTGCTTGAATATCCGACCTTTCCATGAGATTCATTTATTTATTTTCACATTGGACATTCTATACATGTTGGCTTATGAAAATCATTTATATAATTTGGGGTTCTTTGTTATTGTAATGTACTTAACTATTGTTTTGTTTCTAAATGTAAAATATTTGTGATTTCACAATAAAAAAAAGATCTGAGTTGAAAAAAAAAAATCTCTGTAACCTATGCCATCAGTATGTTTTGAAACAATAAGGTTGTGAAGGTCTTGAGACAGCTCACTGGTTTTACCCATCATGAGATTTTTCTTGTGGGGCACCTTGGTAATGAGACACCTTTTTACAGGTCATCAGTTGAACCAGCTGATATTATTTTTTACTAATTGGCAGGATTGCTTTCTAATTATTGATAGATTTTAGCTGGTGTCATGACTTTCCATGGCTTTTTGCACCTCTCTTGCTTCATGTGTTGAATACTTTTTCCCTGTGTCATTTCTCATTATTATACATAACTTAATTTATGGACATCTATGGTTTGATTTATTTGACTGTATGGACTGGATGGGTGGTTACCGATAATCTGGTGAGAATTTCATGTCAATAGCACCTTTAGAAATACATTTATTACATTTATTTAGAAAATTGGTGACATGTTCAATACTTATTTCACCTGCCTGCTGTAAATAAATAAATATATATATATATATATATATATATATATATATATATATACACAGTACAGACCAAAAGTTTGGACACACCTTCTCATTTAAAGATTTTTCTGTATTTTCATGACTATGAAAATTGTACATTCACACTGAAGGCATCAAAACTATGAATTAACACATGTGGAATTATATACTTAACAAAAAAGTGTGAAACAACTGAAAATATGTCTTATATTCTAGGTTCTTCAAAGTAGCCACCTTTTGCTTTGATGACTGCTTTGCACACTCTTGGCATTCTCTTGATGAGCTTCAAGTGGTAGTCACCAGAAATGGTTTTCACTTCACAGGTGTGCCCTGTCAGGTTTAATAAGTGGGATTTCTGGCCTTATAAATGGGGTTGGGACCATCAGTTGTGTTGTGCAGAAGTCTGGTGGATACACAGCTGATAGTTGTATTCATCCTTCTCCTTCCTCCAAACATAGCAAGTGGAGTTGATACCAAAAAGTTCTATTTTGGTCTCATCTGACCACATGACCTTCTCCCATGACTCCTCTGGATCATCCAGATGGTCATTGATGAACTTCAAACGGGCCTGGACATGTGCTGGCATGAGCAGGGGGACCTTGCGTGCACTGCAAGACTTTAATTCATGAAAACGTGGTGTATCCCAGTAATGTTTGAGACTGTGGTCCCAGCTCTCATTGACCAGGTCCTCCTGTGTACTTCTGGGCTGATTCCTGACCTTTCTCAGAATCATCCTTACCCCATGGAGTCCCAGACCAAGGAAGATTGACAGTCATCTTGTGTTTCTTCCATTTTCTAATAATTGTGCTAATGGTTGTTGTCTTCTCACCAAGTTGATTGTCTATTGTCTTGTAGCCCATCCCAGCCTTGTGCAGCTCTACAATTTTGTCAATGGTGTCCTTAGACAATTCTTTGGTCTTGGCCATGGTGGAGAGTTTGGCATGTGATTGATTGAGTGTGTGGACAGGTGTCTTTAATACAGGTAATGAGTTCAAACAGGTGCAATTAATACAGGTAATGAGTGCAGAGTAGGAGGGCTTCTTAAATAAAAACTAACAGGTCTATGAGAGCCAGAATTCTTGCTGGTTGGTAGATGATCAAATACTTATTTCATGCAATAAAATGGAATTTTATTCTTTAAAAATCATACAATGTGATTTTCTGGACTTTTTTTTTAGATTCTGGCTCTCACAGTTGAAGTGTACCTACGATAAAAATTACAGACCTCTCCATTATTTGTAGGTGGGAAAGCTCTCAAAATTGGCAGTGTATCAAATACTTATTTTCCCCACTGAAATATATATATATATATATATATATATATATATATATATATATATATATATATATATATATATATATATAATGATAGAGGATATGATATACAGTATATATACACACACGATGGAGGATATGATATACAGTATATATACACACACAAACACGATGGAGGATATAGATATATATATACATATATATATATATATATATATATGTATATACATACACACTGCTCAAAAAAATAAAGGGAACACTTAAACAACAGAATATAACTCCAAATGAATCAAACTTCTGTGAAATCAAACTGTCCACGTAGGAAGCAACACTGATTGACAATCAATTTCACATGCTGTTGTGCAAATGGAATAGACAATAGATGGAAATTATTGGCAATTATCAAGACACCCTCAATAAAGGAGTGGTTCTGCAGGTGGGGACGACAGACCACCTCTCAGTACCAAAGCTTTTTTGGTCACTTTTGAATGTTGGTTGTGCTTTCACACTCGTGGTAGCATGAGACGGACTCTACAACCCACAGAAATTGCTCAGGTAGTGCAGCTCATCCAGGATGGCACAACAATGCGAGCTGTGGCAAGATAGTTTGCGGTGTCCGTCAGCGTAGTGTCCAGAGGCTGGAGGCGCTACCAGGAGACAGGCCAGTACATTGGGAGATGTGGAGGAGGCCGTAGGAGGGCAACAACCCAGCAGCAGGACCGCTACCTCCGCCTTTGTGCAAGGAGGAACAGGAGGAGCACTGCCAGAGCCCTGCACAATGACCTCCAGCAGGCCACAAATGTGCATGTGTCTGCACAAACGGTTAGAAACCGACTCCATGAGGGTGGTATGAGGGCCCGACGTCCACAGATGGGGGTTATGCTCACAGCTCAACACCGTGCAGGACGCTTGGCATTTGCCACAGAACACCAGGATTGGCAAAGTCGCCACTGGCGCCCTGTTCTCTTCACAGATGAAAGCAGGTTCACACTGAGCACATGTGACAGATGTGACAGAGTCTGGAGACGCCGTGGAGAGCGATCTGCTGCCTGCAACATCCTTCAGCATGACCGGTTTGGCAGTGGGTCAGTAATGGTGTGGGGTGGCATTTATTTGGAGGGCCACGCAGCCCTCCATGTGCTCGGCAGAGGTAGCCTGACTGCCATTAGGTACCGAGATGAGATCCTCAGACCCCTTGTGAGACCATATGCTGGTGCGGTTGGCCCTGGGTTCCTCCTAATGCAGGACAATGCCAGACCTCATGTGGCTAGAGTGTGTCAGCAGTTCCTGCAGGATGAAGGCATTGAAGCTATGGACTGGCCCGCCCGTTCCCCAGACCTGAATCCGATTGAGCACATCTGGGACATCATGTCTCGCTCCATCCACCAATGTCATGTTGCACCACAGACTGTCCAGGAGTTGGCGGATGCTTTAGTCCAGGTCTGGGAGGAGATCCCACAGGAGACCATCCGCAACCTCATCAGGAGCATGCCCAGGCGTTGTAGGGAGGTCATACAGGCACGTGGAGGCCACACACAAATACTAAGCCTCATTTTGACTTGTTTTAAGGACATTACATCAAAGTTGGATCAGCCTGTAGTGTATTTTTGCACTTTAATTTTGGGGGTGACTCCAAATCCAGGCCTCCATTGGTTAATAAATTTGATTTTCATTGATGATTTTTGTGTGATTTTGTTGTCAACACATTCAACTTTGTACAGAACAAAGTATTCAATGAGAATATTTAATTCATTCAGATCTAGGATGTGTTATTTGAGTGTTCCCTTTATTTTTTTGAGCAGTGTATATATGCACATACACACACTTTGGTGCCTCGTGTAATTTACATTTGTTGAATGCTGATCAATTTTTTTGTACTGGAATCCCAGTGACCACCTCATCAGTTACATAGTTTATAAGGCCGAAAAAAGACAAGCGTCCATCCAGTTCAGCCTATTTCTTGTGCACTGCAGCTATTCCGCAGCGTTGATCCAGGGGAACGCAAAAAAAAAAACAAAACAAAACAAAAAAAAACATGCGGTATAGGCCAATTGACATCATTGAGGAAAAAATTCACTTCCCGACACCAATCTGGATTAATTAACTATCACTAAGCATAAGATGTAATTTTATTGTTCTCAAGAAAGGCGTCCAGGCCTCTCTTGAACTCATTAAGTGAGTTGGACATCACCACTTCCTCTCCCAGAGAGTTCCAGAGTCTCACGGCTCTGACCGTAAAGAATCCCCTTCTATGCTGGTGCAGGAACCTCCTTTCCTCCAGACGCATAGTGTGCCCCCTCGTCTTTGTCACCATCCTTGGTATAAACAGGTCATGGGAGAGATCTCTGTACTGCCCCCTGATGTATTTATACATGTTTATGAGGTCTCCCCTAAGCCTTCTCTTTTCCAACGTAAATAGGCCTAATTTTGACAACCTCTCTGGGTATTCTAGTCCCTCCATTCCCTTTATTACCTTAGTCGCCCTCCTTTGTACCCTCTCTAGCTCCAATATATCTTTCCTGAGCACCGGAGCCCAGAACTGTGCACAATATTCTAAGTGCGGCCTTACCAGTGCTTTATACAGAGGAAGAACAATGTTCTCATCATATGCCCCTATTCCTCTTCTGATGCATGCCATGACTCTATTTGCCTTCGCAGCTGCTGCCTGACACTGGGCACTCCAATTTAATTTGCTATTAACCAAGACGCCCAGGTCCTTCTCCATGTCAGATTTCCCCAACGTTTTCCCATTTAATATGTATGGGTGACTGCTGTTTTTCTTTCCCATGTGCATGACCTTACATTTATCGGCATTGAACCCCATTTGCCATTTTTTGGCCCAACTCCCCAATTTATCTAAATCCTCCTGTAGCTGTGCCCTATCCTCATCTGTGTTAACTACTTTACAAAGTTTAGTATCATCTGCAAATATTGCTATTTTACTATGCAACCCTTCCACTAGATCATTAATAAATATATTAAATAATATAGGGCCCAAGACAGACCCTTGAGGCACCCCGCTAGTAACCCTGACACACCCTGAGCTTACTCCATTGATAACCACCCTCTGCTTTCTATCACTCAGCCAGCTATTTACCCACTTGCACACATTATCCCCCAGACCAAGCATTCTCATTTTATATACCAACCTTTTGTGTGGCACGGTATCAAACGCTTTGGAGAAGTCAAGGTATACAACATCCACTGACTCTCCCCGGTCCAGCTGTGAGCTCACCTCCTCGTAGAAGGCAATCAGGTTTGTTTGGCAGGAGCGATCTCTCATGAATCCATGTTGATATGGAGTTAGACAGTTATTATCATTAAGATATTCTACAATAGCATCTCTAAGAAATCCTTCAAACAATTTACCCACAACAGACGTTAAGCTGACTGGTCTATAGTTCCCAGGGTCACTTTTAGATCCCTTTTTGAATATTGGTACCACATTTGCTTGGCGCCAGTCTAGTGGGGCAGTCCCTGTCCATAAAGAGTGCTTGAATATAAGATACAGCGGTCTGTCTATCACATTACTTAATTCTTTTAGTACCCGGGGATGTATGCCATCTGGGCCTGGTGACTTGTCTATTGTGATATTATTTAGGCGTTTCTGAACTTCCTCCTGGGTTAGGTGGGTAATATTTAGCGGAGGGTTTACTTTATCACTTTGCATTTCCTCCGATAAATTGTTTTCTTTTGTGAAAACAGTGGAGAAGAAGCTATTGAGTAGGTTGGCTTTACCCTCATCGCCCTCTATGATTTTACCCAGGTTATTTTTCAATGGGCCAACGCCATCAGTTTTAATCCTTTTACTGTTTATATAGTTAAAGAACAGTTTGGGATTCTTTTTACTTTCCTTGGCAATTAGTCTCTCTGTCTCCTCTTTTGCTATTCTTATTTGTTTCTTACAGATTTTGTTTTTTTTCCTATAAGTTATTAGCGCTTCCTCGCTGCCTTCTTGTTTAAGTTTACCGAAAGCCCTTTTTTTGTTTTTCATTGCCCTCTTGACTTCCTTATTTAGCCACATTGGCTTCCTCCTATTCCTAGCCCTTTTATTCCCATAAGGTATGTACCTTCTACAGTGACTATGTAGGACTGTTTTGAAAATTTCCCATTTTCTATCCGTGCTCCTATTACTGAAGATACTATCCCAGTCTATAAGGTGAAGGGCATCTCTTAGCTGATCAAACTTTGCCCTCCTGTTCAGTGTTTTTGTGACTCCCTTGCTGGGCACCCTACTGAAGCACATGTGGAATTGTATAATGTTGTGGTCACTATTTCCCAGGTGCCCCCCGACCTGCACCTCAGTTATTCTGTCTGGCCTGTTAGTTAATATTAAGTCTAAAAGGGCCGTCCCTCTAGTTGGTTCCTGCACAAGTTGTGACAAATAATTGTCTTTGATAATTGACAGAAACCTGTTTCCTTTCTGAGATCTACAGCTTTCGGTTTCCCAGTCTATATCGGGGTAGTTGAAGTCCCCCATAATAATCACCTCGTTATTTTTTGCTACTTCGTCTATTTGTCTCATTAATAGACTTTCCGTGGCTTCTGCTATATTTGGTGGTTTATAACAGACTCCTATGATAATTTTATTATTGTTTTTTGCCCCATGTATCTCCACCCATAAGGACTCGACCTCCTCATTTCCCTCCCATACATCCTCCCGTATTGTAGGCTTTAGACACGTTTTTACATATAGACAGACTCCACCCCCTTTCCGATTTCTTCGATCCCTTCTAAACAGACTGTAACCCTGTAAGTTAACTGCCCAGTCATAGCTTTCATCCAACCATGTCTCGGTTATTCCCACTATGTCATAGTTACCTGTAGATATTTCTGCTTCCATATTTTGTAGATATTTTCAGGTCATGGGTTACTTTGCAGAAAGAAATATTCCTTTAGAAATCTCCATTTTCATCAAGTTTGTGAAATTGCATGTCTGCAAGCATCAGGAGAAGTAATATGCCCAAGTATAGACCCATGGGTTGGACTTTCAGAGATAATCATAGAGCTTCCGTGGCCAACTGCAGGAAACTTTTGAAGATAATTTCGCCATGTGTGTATAAAAGCCTAAAGTCTCCTAACAATATTTGATCATTTCCTTTGCAAACTTATGTATTCCATTATTTACAGACCCAGTAGAACTAAATTATTGTTTTCAGAGAGCCAAACCAATGTCAACTCATCAGGCTCAGAATGGCTCTCAGGTCTCAATTTCTTACCCCCAGTGAGATTTACACCTGAGAAACCTCAGCACTGATCCATGTACAGACATGCAGAAAGGACCTTTTAGGATATGTGGACTGGTATTGTAGAAGTGATGTACACTATAGTCGCATGGTCTACAGTGGCCTGTTTCTGACCTGCTAATGATAATTGATATTACTTTGCTGTGCTCCTTTATATTAGATTTTGCCAGCAGTTAAGCGGTGCCATACATAAGCTGTTTACTCTGGCACTGCTGAAGCACGCTGCTTTGTGTATTGATTGCATAAGATAAATGTGACCAAAACCACAAAGATCCAAAGGCAAAGCCACAGATTAAAGCATTTAATATACATAGCTAGCAAGGATGACAAACACATAGTTTCATTTGTATTCCGATGAAGTATACAATACACTCGGTCGATATTGTACTTCATTGTTCTGTGCCAAGATGTATGGACAGACTATACTTCTGTCCACCAGGCTTAGTGAAGGCCAAATGATTATCTAAATAGCCTTCTACAGTCTACAGATACCAAAGAATGTAGCAGAATACAATGAAACACACACAATACATTCTTCAAAATCACAAAGTACTCTCAAAGAAATTCCATGTTAAGTATATATTGTTTTAATATGTAAAATGGCTATGCCATCATTAAATAGCATAGATATTGTATACATAAAAAATATCCATTTCTATGCTGTTAGACAATCTAGTGATGGAACTAACCTATATAGTATGGTGCCACCTGGTATTCATGGACTATGCCCTTCAGCATGTCTACCTACTGAGCACTGGTGGGTGGGCATGCTCAATCATCCGCTCTACAGTCAGTTCTCTGCATAGGGATCTTCTGTTCACTACAGAACAGCCAATGGAAATGGCTTTCCGCCCTGTTTGTCAGGAAAGGACCAGAGCCACTACAGTAGCAAGGCCATACAGTTGAGAAGACTTCTTCTATAGCATACATGTCAAACTTTAGCCCGTGGGCTAAATCTGGTTCATGACACCAGAACCACCACCTTTATGTGGGGCCATTATTCTGTATGGAGGACTATGTGGGGCTCATTATACTGTATGGAGGATTATGTGGGGCCATTGTACTGTATGGAGGACTATGTGGGCCCATTATTCTGCATGGAGGACTATGTGGGGCCCATTATTCTGTATGGAGGACTATGTGGGGCCCATTATTCTGTATGGAGGACTATGTGGGGCTCATTATACTGTATGGAGGACTATGTGGGGCCATTGTACTGTATGGAGGACTATGTGGGCCCATTATTCTATATGGAGGACTATGTGGGGCCCATTATTCTGTATGGAGTACTATGTGGGGCCTATTATTCTGTATGGAGGACTATGTGGGGCTCATTATTCTGTATGGAGGACTATGTGGGGCTCATTATTCTGTATGGAGGACTATGTGAGACCCATTATTCTGTATGGAGGAATATGCGATGCCCATAATACTGTATGGAGGACTATGTGGGACCCATTATTCTGTATGGAGGACTATGTGGGGCCCATTATTCTGTATGGAGGAATATGCGATGCCTATAATACTGTATGGAGGACTATGTGGGACCCATTATTCTGTATGGAGGACTATGTGGGGCCCATTATTCTGTATGGAGGAATATGCGATGCCCATAATACTGTATGGAGGACTATGTGGGACCCATTATTCTGTATGGAGGACTATGTGGGGCCCATTATTCTGTATGGAGGAATATGCGATGCCCATAATACTGTATGGAGGACTATGTGGGACCCAATATTCTATATGGAGGACTATGTGGGGCCCATTATTCTATATGGAGGACTATGTGGGGCCCAATATTCTGTATGGAGGACTATGTGAGGCCCATTATTCTGTATGGAGGACTATGTGGGGCCCATTATTCTGTATGGAGGACTATGTGAGGTCCATTATTCTGTATGGAGGACTATGTGGGGCCCATTATTCTGTATGGAGGACTATGTGAGGCCCATTATTCTGTATGGAGGACTATGTGGGGCCCATTATTCTGTATGGAGGACTATGTGAGGCCCATTATTCTGTATGGAGGACTATGTGGGGCCCATTATTCTGTATGGAGGACTTTGTGAGGTCTACTATACTGTATACTTATTGGCCCGCGACTTTGTCCAAGTTTTTCATTTTTGCCCTCTGTGTGTTAGAGTTTGACATCCCTGTTCTACAGGGGGAGTAAGAAGATAATATATTGTCAGCTGCCACAGGAAAAGATAAACCAATAGCACAAATTTGCAACAATACCAAGCAACATACATAGAAATGGAAGCAAAAACAATTATGTAAAAGCTATTTTTATGCTAGAAACACTGCAAATTACTGTATTTTTTAGATGTGGATTTTAACAATAATAAATGTTGCTAAGATGTTCTAGACCGTTTGATTAATAATCTGGCACTGTGCTCATGAAGAGTTTCTTATCATTAGATCCCCCCTTGTCATAGTTAACTTCCCTCCTTCTCTGTACTCATCATCACTCCTCCAGATCTCCTCCTGCTGTTGCAGAACACCTTCCATACGCAGTGATTGGCCACCTTTGCTCTGATGTGCACTCTTCTGCCAGAGCAGCGACATCCATAGCTTCAGCCATAGCTCCCCAAACATCAATCTCCGCAGTAATCCACTGGATTTGTAGCCCATCCATTTCCCACAAGTCAACAAATTGGTATGGTAATACTGCTCGCTGCTGATTTGTGCAGCTCTGGTAAATGTTGCAAGGCAGAGCGACACAACTGAACTGCGCAGTTCTAAGAGGCAAACAGACATAATCCCATGGTGCAGTGTCAGTCGTGGAGACTGCTAATGCATTGCATACCACAAATATCTCAAACTTGGCCAGAAAACATGGGAGATTGGCTAATGTGTCAAACAAGTATTCTTTTGTAGCAGTCAAGCACTACAAAGATGAGCAAGTCGTATTCTGTGTTTTTGTTCCAACACCAAAATGCAGAACCAGACACATTTTTATAAAATTATCAAATCTAGTAGTCCCTAGTAATACTGGAAATAGATCTGCTTTTAAGGGAATCTGTCACCAGGATTCAGCTATTTATTCTGAGAGCAGCATAATATAGGCCAAGTGAGCCTGATTCCAAAGCTGTGTCACTTACTAGGCTGTGTGTTGTAGTTTCAATACAATCAGTATGAAATTTGTTTTGTCTTTAACGTGAACTATTAAATGTATTATATTTATTGCTGTGGTAGGAATGCTCTTTCTTTCAAAACAATCTATTTAAATCTGCCAGCAAGTTTTTGCCACCTAATCTGAGAGCAGCATAATGTAGAGACAGAGACCCTGATTCCAGCGACGTGTCACTTAGTTGCCTGCTTGCTGTAGGTTAAATAAAATCACAGTTTTATCAGCAGGAGATTATCAGTAGAGGACTAGTAAACCTGCTGCCAGGTTTTTAATCATATTCATGATTTCTATATAAGCCCACCACTTATTGGCAGCTTTCTGCCTATGAACAGCGTACAATGATGGAGAGCTCAGCATTAAGAGAACTGCTAGATCTGTAGCTGATAAAACAGTGATTTGATAGAAAAATACAACATGCTGCCAGTAAGTGCCACATTGTTGGAATAAGGATCTCTGTCCCCA
The DNA here is from genome assembly GCF_046119375.1 of Phyllobates terribilis. Classification (NCBI taxonomy): domain Eukaryota; kingdom Metazoa; phylum Chordata; class Amphibia; order Anura; family Dendrobatidae; genus Phyllobates; species Phyllobates terribilis. The sequence continues at coordinate 202,907,486 of NW_027362771.1, read as the reverse complement.
CATCATGCTTCTTTTAGATGGAGAAACCAGAACCTGGGGACAAATTCCCTTTAATTTATAAGTCATGCCCCCAAACATGCAAACTACACTCTTCTAACTTCCCAATTTGACCAGTTAACAGGCTGAACTAATGTAAATTAATTAGAAATGAGCAGGCAGAATACCTTAATGCAACCAGTAATGGGCTGACTCGAGGGATCAGGCTCAGCTGGTCTTTGTGTAATATACATTTATTTTTATACTTCCGTAGTATCAAATGTCTAACTTTGTAATTTACCGCAGACTTAGGCTCATATGTTATAAAAGAGCTACCGTGGGTAGGTGAAAGCTATCAGTTTATAAATTATTCATTACAACAAGAAAACAATATCAAAATATAGAAAATGTAGACAAAATGATCATGGGAGGCGGTATGTCAATTCAGGAATGTGAAGAACAGATCTTGACACAGATGGTACAGGTTAATTTTGTAAGCAGGCAAGTATTATTCTCAGTTCATTTTACAGATGGCTAGTTCTAAATGAGTCCCGAATATGTGACTTTTTTCTGAAAGTTATCGTGCATGAGTTAACACATAGCAGTGTTTATGAAAAAAATGTGATTTAATATCATAGCACTTCATAAGTCCCATTAAATAAGTAGTTACACTTATTAACCCCTGTCACATTAACAATGCTAATATCCTCCGAGTGCTAAAATATGAGAACAAATGACTAAAAGTCAAAGCGTTTTCATTCTTTTTATATGCAAAAGTGTCTGTAGCCACTCCATGCTGAAACATGTTTTATTCAAAAGTAGATTAAAACTTGCATGCAAAATCAGTAGAATTAGAATATTTCTTTTTGTAAATGAGAGAGAACATTGTTATCTTCCCCAGTACAGATGAAGCCTGTAAAACTTTGCAGAGAAAGATTTTGCATGTAGAGAGGACATGATCAAAGCCTCAGATCCTGCTTACTCCAGGTTGATAGCAATCATGTCGCCATCGCCAGAGATGGTGAGCTTACACCGGATTAGCTGTCACCTTGTGCGCTAAGGTAATTAATGAGCCATAGCGGTATACACCATCCTGCTGCTCATATGCCACAATAACCAGGACGGGAGGCTTTTCATTAAGAATGACTCTGCAGGAGTTATAAAGGGAGTCTCATTGGGGAACAGATAATATACTCAATTCTTTTGTTACATATTATTCTACACAGTAAGTCCACACACTTGGATGTATTATATGTGATGGATCACTTTCAAAACTAGATAAAGCAATGCATAACAATAGTATTCTATCAAGAGACAGATATAAAGCCAGGCTCTACTCTTTTTTTCTTAAATCTTGGTAGAGGTATAAAATAATCCTTCTATATTGATGATCTCTAGTCTCATAATGGGCTTCGTTATTTATTATTGAACATATTTAAAAGGGAATTTGTCAGCAGGATTTCACCCCTAAACTATTTATTTGTATTTATTTTACTCACTTATATAGCACCATTATTTCCACAGCGCTTTACAGACATTATGATTGATGTCCCCATTGGGGCTTACAATCTAGATTCCCTATCAGAATGTCTTTGGAATGTGGGAAGAAACCAGAGAACCCTGAGGAAACCCACGAAAACACGGGGAGAACATACAAACTCCTTGTAGATTTGAACACAGGATCCCAGTGCTATAAGGCTGCAGTGCTAACCACTGAGCCACCGTGCTGCCCTACATGTAGCTCTTTCAAAGACAAACCCAGCAATACCTTCACATAACCAATCCTTTGCTCCGTTACTGAGAAATCAAGATTTGAATTGATGTGCAAATGAGGCTGAAGAGCTATTTGTAGAGCTGAAGCCTCGGTCACTCCAGTTCTATTTCCCACTTCCTCCTGCTTGACTGACATTAATATTCCTCTTGATTTGCTATCTGATGTACAAGAGCTAGCTGGTTTAAACAAGTACCCCGATGGATCAGATGGCGTGGGACCTTACACATCTTTAAGAAATAAAAGCACAAAAATGCCTCCACCCACTGGAGATTTATCAGCAATACATGTTTTTACAAATATGGTAACAAAAGACTTAGTAGAACTAGAGACTAAAACTTCTAAACCAAACTGTTCTAGAGAAGAGATTCAAGCACTCAAAACCCTAGAAAGTGATGACAAAATAGTGATTAAAAAAATCAGATAAAGGGGGAAACAGTCGTCATGGGGGCAGAAACCTATGAGAACATGTGTATGAAAATATTAGCGGATAAGAATAACTATGCCGTTCTATCGAATAATCCCACTACAGATATGAGAAATAAATTGGGAAAAATTCTTAAAAAAGCTAGGGAAGACAATTTGATAAGCAATAATGAGTTGGACTTTCTCTTACCTCAGAATCCCAAATTAGCAACTTTTTATTCAATGCCAAAGATGCATAAGGGTCTAAAAACTTTGAAAGGGAGACCAATAGTTTCAGGTATTGGTAGTTTGGGACAAAATGTAGGTGTATACTTGGACCAGATACTTCGTTCCTTTGTTGAAGCATTGCCTTCATATACAAGGGACACCATGGATCTTTTATGGAAATTAGAAGGTGTGCAGCTTGATAGGGATGTGTGGATAGCAAGTATTGACGTGGAGGCCTTATACTCATCGATACCACATGACAAAGGTATTGAGGCTGTAAAGTTCTTCCTGGGATCCCGAGGGAACCAATTTCAAGCACATAATATGTTGATACTCACCCTTTTAGAATTTGTACTCACTAATAATATCTTTTTATTCAACGGCAAAACCTTCCACCAGCTCAGGGGCACAGCCATGGGTAATTCCTGTGCGCCAATTTATGCTAATCTGTTCCTGGGCTGGTGGGAGGAAACCGTAGTCTTCATGGAATAAAGACAGAATTTTACTGGATGTATTGAGTTTTGGATAAGGTATATTGATGATATACTGGTATATAAGGGACCCAGGGAGGATTTTGAAAAATTAGTTGAAAACTTGAACAACAATACATTAGGACTTAGATTCACACACGAGATGCATCAAACAAGCTTGCCCTTCCTAGATATATTGCTCACCAAACGGGAAGGAGGGGAAATACACACTTCAATTTATCGAAATCCTGCGGCCACTAATTCCCTCCTTCGGTGGGAAAGCCACCACCCTTTCCCTGTGAAGAAGGGAATACCAAAGGGCCAATACATTAGGTTAAGAAGGAACTGCTCCACAGACGAGGAATTCATACAACAAGCAGAGGAGATGAGAGAGAGATTCAGGAGAAGAGGTTACCGGGATTGGGTTCTTAGATGAGCATATCAATTTGCTCTGAAACAAAAAAGAGAGACCTTACTCACCCCAAAAATATTGCGTAAAGGAAAAGATAATGCAAACCCTATGAGATTTATTGCGACTTTTGACAATGGTGCCCCGGAAGCAAAAAAAATTAGAGAGAAATATTGGAGAATTTTAACAATGGACGAGAATTTGAAAGGAATAGTGGGTGATACACCACAGATTACATTTCGTAGAACAATTGGAGAAAGAGTGGTTAGAAGTCATTATGTCCCCCCAAAAAGAGATCAATCATGGTTACCAACAAGACCAAGAGGCTGCTACAAATGTAGCAGTTGTGTGGCCTGCCCGAATATTAGAACTACAAAAACATTCGTAAGTAAGGTTATTGGTGAGTCTTTTGAAATTTGGAATTTCATAAATTGCAGAACCAAATTTGTGGTGTACAAAGCAACATGCATTTGCGATAAGGAATATGTTGGAAAAACTATAAGAGAGTTGAGGAGATGAGTGGGAGAACATTTGAATGATATCATAAATCAGAGAGAGACACCTATTGCGAAACATGTGAATGTGGTACATGGGGGAGATCCCAAAGTAATTTCTTTTATTGGAATTGATTGTATGAAAATCAACAATAGAGGTGGAGACATGGATAAGATCTTGCAACAAAAAGAAGCAAGATGGATATTCCGTCTAGGTACCATGACCCGTAGGGGACTAAATGAGCAGATTAGTTATAGCTGTTTCATTTAAATGTCATATTTAGCTATCAGTAGTAAATTTATGCTCCAGAAGACCCTCTTACAGGGACCCGCCGAAAATCACATTTATTTATTTTTATTTTTTTGAAAAAGATGATGACAAAGGCCCTTTTAAAGAAAAAAGAGGGCTTAAGGTTTATATGCCCCTAAATATTAAAATGGGCAATAAAAGTCTCTGATGTTCTGATACTAAAACTTGCCTAAATAACAACCTCTGGATTTGAGTGTTGTTTAGAACGATTGATTAATATATATGAAGAACATGCGCTTATTTTCATATATGGAGAACATAGACTTCTATAATGAGAATAAGAACGATATTTGGCCACCCTGATATGTGAAAATTAGATGAAATTCCCCTAGGAGAGAGGAGAGTGGTATATAAAAATAAGAAAATCTATGAGAGATTCAAGTCTTAAAAACCGCCTTTGACAAAGGCGCAGGAGAGATGCGGCATAGACACCTAGCAACAAAGTGAATGGTGCATGTGTTGGATATCCAGAGATACTGCTATGTTTTCAAAGTGCCAGGAGATGACGTGGACAATGTGCGTTCCAGGCACCCGGAACTGTTGTCGGAGCGTGCGTTTCAGACGCCCGGCAATGACGTGGCTGGGGGAGACGTAAGCGGTGTGCGTTCCAGGCGCCCGGAAAAGACACGAACAAGATGCGTCCCGGGCAGCCGGAAGTAACGTAAGAGATGTGCATTCCAGATGCCCGGAAATGACAGGATATGCGTTCCGGATGCCTGAAAGGACACGATAAACAAATGTCCCGGGCACTAAAGATAATAATTTGAGTTGCGACTTAGCAATAGCCTAGGTTGCGTTTTTAGAGATTTATAACAGGAAAAAGGTTAAGAAAAGCCACATGGGGAATTTAAATATACAGCTTTTGACTGGGGGATAGGTCACAAGATATTACTATGGGAGTATACAGAGTCACATGACATCATTATGAAAATATATGAATTAAATGTAGTGCATTTAAATCTATTTGATCTCGGTTTATTACAAGTTGAATCTGGAGGAAGTAAAATATTATACTTCATGGAAAAGAAATGATGGATTATGGCAAGGGATTCAAACTGGGAATAAGCCTCACCCAGGAAATGACATAGAACGCTAAGAAATGGAGGGAAAAAGAATGCATTTAAACAGAGAAGGTTGATGTGTGTGCATCCTCCATTTTTGCATCTGGAGATAGTGGTAGCAGTACTCTGTATCACTGAGATGGACTCTCACCATTGTGAGGTTCATTACATTTTTTAAGTCACTTGGCACTTTAATGGCACAGAGTCACTTTTTTGCTCTTTTGCATGGCCAATGCCCCCCAAAAAATACCAAATACACTCCCCTGATGAATCGCCGATAAGGAGGAAGAAACGCGTCGGGAGGGATCTTTTTTGTGGGTGACATTGTTAGGACATATTTGGATACTGCCCTTGTTAAAGCGGGAGCAAACACCAGGGGCACGACAGGGTAGATTTTTTCCTGAGGAACCAATGGACTGAAGGGGATGAAGAAACCCGAATGATGCCCGCATGCACAAAAAATGGGTGAGATCCACACATGTCACTAATATTTGATAACACTGTATGTTTTTTAATTTATTAACCAGGATTTTTTTGAAATTATAGGCCCTTTTGTAGGTCATATGTTTGCATTCTAATAGGGTGGTCTAGGCATTACGTGTTTTAGAACTATTTTTGTTATTACCTGGCATCCTCTGCCTCTTGTTTTGATATTTCTAGAGGTAGTATTTGTCAATTTGGTTATAAACAGGATTTAATTGAGGACTGGTATCGAATTTTGGAGGTATTTACTATATACTCTTTTTTTTAGAGATTTATTAAAGGTTATATTTTAAGAGATACCTCGTGGCTGTTATATGTTGTTAATACTGAGGAAAATTGTCTGCTGTATGGTAAGCAGATTATAGCTATTCTATTGTGCTTGATTGACAGCTTCTAATGCTGTGTGACATCAGGCAAAAGAGCAATCAGTCATGCAGAAGGTGGCGCTGGATCGGAAGTAGAGCTGGTGTGACAAAGGCTTCAGATCTACAATATCGTTTTGCTTCATTTGAATATATCCATTCACATGCTAATTTCTCAGTAATGAACTGGCCATGTAAAAGTATTTCTAGATTTCTCATTGATAGAGCTACATGCGCATATACTGTATATAGTTTAGGAGTGAAATTCTGCTGACAGATTCCCTTTATTAGCTGATCTTTATGAGAAGACAGCAAGCAGCAGAAATTAAGTATATTGATTTTGCCTGTAAAGTTGGTGTTGATCACACTGATGGAAGAAACTTACTGATATAGACGGTACTGAGGCCTAGTAACAGTCAAAGACAACTGTCAAAAACGTATAACCTTCTTAACTGAAAACTGTTCCAACTATTAATAAAAACTTGTGTTCAATGTATTAAGCTACAGACATTTTAGACAAAGGTTAATCATATACTGTATGTCTCTGGGAACCTGAAGGACAATTGGTCTTGTGTCCTCTACTTGAATGGTTGATCGTTAAGCATGTGCATGTTTAGACCCTGATTCACCATTTACGGGAGGAGTAGGTGGGGGTAGGGAGGTTGTTAATTCACTTTTCTTTTCTGTTTTAAGGTATTTGTTGCAGTTTTTTTCACCAAATTCTTCAAAGTTTTACAAGTGATTTATGAATTTTGTGCAGTCATAAATGCTATTTATTTTTGTTATTAAAGAAGCACTTCAATCTAAGTTTATATCCTCTTAATATGGTGCAATCATCATATTATATAGCACTGTGTACTTTCAATTGCTCATTTTGCCTTTCTACCCAGCTAATTCTTCTCTTTTCTCTGCTCTATGTAGAAACAGGAAGTCTCTATTCCCTGCATGAGTCATCCCCCTCTTCAATTCCTGACCCAACTGCTCCGCTCCCCCTGCCAGGGACTTTTGCAGTGATGACTTATGCAGGGAAAATTGAACTCCTGTTACTACATAGAGCTTAGAAGGATTCAGCTAGTCAGTTTTTAATCATGTGATATCATAGACCTAATGGAAAAGAGAAGAATTATCTGGGTAGAAAGGCAAAATGAGTAATTGTAAGTACACAGTGCTATATAATAAAACTGCAACACATTAGGAGGATAAAAATGCTGACGGGAATGCTTCTATAACCTTTTATGCGACTTCATAGCACAAAAAGTCACACATTTGGTAAAATGGTGCATTAATTGTAACAAAATAACTGGTGTACATAAAACCACTCGGGGGGGGACTGAAGTACATATGTGACAAATTTTGCAACTTTTCAAAACAATGAATCAGACAAAAACATCTGTCCACAATGGTGAAAAAAATAAGTGAACACTTATAAAAATAGACTTTGAAAAGGCGCAAATTAAAATAAGAATTAGGTGCAAAGTAAAAAAAGGTGAAAAACACAAAAAAATAAACAAAAACAAATCCGCAAATGCAATGAATCAGCCCCTTAGGGTCTGCACCATTGTAAAGGTACCAATAGATTTGCCCAAGCTGAATTTGGTGCTGGAATGATAGTCACGAGGTAGACGATGCATTAATTATTGCATATACCTCAATGACAGAGTTTCTATTTGTTCCCATAGACAGGCACTATAATTGATGACATTTTCTTCTGTCCTTGTACATTCATCCCGGGAATGTTATAAACCTCGTCTTACAGAGGTAAACATGGAAATTAGATAACAGCACTAAAGTATTGATTTGGATTTGTTGATTCTTCTGCCTGCTAGGTATAGACTAGACACACAATGCATATTTTCCTGTTACTTAGGAACCCAGCACGTGGGCAGAAGGGACCCTCTCAGCTGACAGTATTAAATAAAATGCTTCATTTTTTGCTGGATTGTTCTAGACACAATATGATTTCTATTTCTATTGGTATCACTGTCTGCTAATGAAAACCAAATATTCTTAATAATTACAATTGGTAGAACGAGTACCCATTGCTTCTTGGGTAACGCTGCTGTGGTATTTAACATGATGGAGAGGGCTCCTCAGCAGGGAACCCGTCTGTAAAGCCTAACATGCCCTTTTAGAGCAGCGGACACTGTACGGATTATGGGCACGTTCACAAGCAGCAGTTTTATTGCAGACATTTCTGACACTCCCTATCATGTGAACGGCGCTTGCAGAATTGAATGCAAACACTGCAGAGACAACCCTGAAACCGATGCTCGAAATTCTGCAAAAAAAATCTAGCAGATGAGAACCTATGAAGCAGAATATTTGCTTAAGAAGATCTGCAGAACATATATATTTAATGAAGGCTGTATCCAAGCTCATATTTCCAAGACAATGAATTTGCCCAGAAAGGTGCATGCACCTCCGCTTATTAGACATTATTATTATTCGACGGTCTGAATTTTCATGGGATGATCGGAAAATGTTATGCTCATTTAAAGGCTTCTATTAAAATACCCATTAAAACGTGAGGTTCGCAGTATGTAAAACAGTGAGAAGAGTATGATAATAGAATCTGACTAAGTACGCATGCTGCGCTGCAAGAATATTCTATCTCCGTGTGTAATAAGGCTAGTAGATGCAAAATAATATGTAACCTTGTTTTGTCTTCAATGTCCTGCAAAAACTGAAATGAGAAAGACTGCATAATGTGATATCACCGTACACTTTTCTCTAACCATTGCCAGCCGAATTGAATAATTTTCGGTGCATTGAGCCTTTACTGAAATATAGGCAAATAATTGACTTTTATTTTTTATTTTATTGTAATTAATATTTTTAGAAGCAGTTTCGTTAAAGCGAACCTGTCAGCATAATTTTGCTAAGTAAACTACAGGCAGTGTCCTGTTGGGGCTGCTGCACTGATGAATATGATACCTGAGGTGAAGAAATCTGTCTTGAGGTTCTTGTGTAATCAGTGTTTGCAGTTGTGAGTTAATGATATGCCCGTGCTTTGGGGCAGGACTGTAGGCAGGGTCTTATCTTATGCTCTAGGCAAGATCAGCAAGATAAGACCTGTTCTCAGATTTGTTGGCAAAAGCCTTGTGCAGACTCCCTTTAATACTTTATTTGAGTACTGTTTTAGTATTGGGCACTGTTACTTGAAATACTTTTGAGGAATTTCTATCTAAATAGGAATTATTTGTATGACCATGTATGATTTCTCTGCATAAACCCATCATTCTAACATTAACAGGGACTCTCAAATCTACATTTCAGGGATTTCTCCATGGATTCCATTTGAAAACTAGAAATTGCTGCAGGTCTATGCCATGCTATTCAGAAAAAGGCTTTTTAAAATGCAATCACACTATCATTACCGCAACATCTGAGAATGTCTTTCATTTCTGTTAGCAGAACATCTTTGGTGTGACACCACATTCATCTTTCATGAACTGGGAATATAACCTATTCTAAACAGGACGGATACCAAAATAGGAGTGCGCAAAATTCCTTGCCGCATGCAAACAGGATGGTGACCACACATCATATGTCCTTCTATTTGTCTGTGACAAGCCATTCCATGAAATCAATCTATCATATGCTCCGTTCCTGTCCTTGCTTGGCACATGTCCCTATTCCCCAAGTATACAGCAAGAAGGCAGAAAAATGCAGCTCTCACGATTTCTCCTAATCTAGCTAAAACAATTTTGGCAAGGTAAATCTTAATTAACGCTGCATGTCCGACAATCAGGCAAATAAATATAATCTGTATTGCAGAATTGCAGTATTTAAAGCGTGGATGGGTTTTCTCTTTGTAAATACACAGCAGTTCTTTCACTGCTTCCCGAGTTCCCACAATATCAAATCCAGAAGTCTACATGTAAGAAAACCATTCCATCGTTCTAGCCCCTATCTTTCTTCTCTTGACGGCGCGATGAAAATGTAGAGGTATGGCTAGTGCACACTAAATGACAAATGCGCCATTACACAGCAGCCTGATAAATGGCAGGATGTTTTAATATATATCTGTTCCACTTTCCACCTTCACAATGGCAAACGTCGCCAGGAAACCTAACATATGCCGAAAGAGAACTGCATTTTTAGTTTGCAAAATCATACTTTGCTTGACAATTCCAGTCTTTTCAATATACAGTAAAACCTCTGTAGGGGTATGTGCACAAGACGTTTTATAGATGATGCATACACACCGAGTTCTGCCAGAGGACACACTGGAATATTGTTCTGAAACATCTTTTTTTGGCTTCTCTTCGTTTTTTTTGTACATTTTGATCTACACTATTAAGTCTCCTAAAGAATGGTCAGGTCACTGCTATTAACCACTTCACAGCTTCAAAGCCTGAAACATTTAAAAGAATCACAAAAAGATGGAACATATGCACAGATAAGAGTTTTGACATTGCCATGTTTGTTCTTTTTAGCATTTTTTTTAAAGCGAACCTGTCACCAGGTTTGGGCCTTTATGAGATACGGCCACCACCTTTCAGCCCTCAAATACAGCAGTCTATAATGCTGTATATAAGCCCCCGATCTGACCTGCAAGAGAATAAAAAGGGCTTTTATTATACTAACCTGCTGGGTGGTCTGGTCTAAGAGGTGTCGCGCGTCTTGGTTCGGCACCTCCCTTCTTCTTACAATGCCGTCCTCCTTCTTGCTTTGTGTAGATGACATGTCCCGTACGTCATCCACACAGTCTGCCCGACATCACGCTCCTTCTCAGGCGCACGTCTCTGCCCTGACTAAGGCTGAGCTAAGTACTGCAGTGCGCATGTGCAGGAAAATGCTAAAGAGCCCCGGAGCATGCGCACTGCAGTACTTTACTCAACCTTAGTCAGGGCAGAGACGTACGCCTGAGAAGGAGCGTGATGTCGGGCAGAAGAAATGCGCCGGACCAAGACGAGCGACTCCCCTCGGACCGGAGTGCCCCCCCCAGATGAGTATAATAAAAGCTCTTTTTATTCTCTTGCAGGTCGGATCAGGGGCTTATATACAGCATCATAAAATGCTGTATTGGAGGGCTGAAAGGTGGTGGCCGTGTCTCATATCGGCCAAACCTGGTGACAGGTTCACTTTAAGCGCTTTTTTTAGGCGGATTTCAACCACCTGAAAAAGACGTTGTGTTCACATACTTCAAGACGATCAGCCAAAATTGCAGTGAAAAATTGTCTCCTTCAGGTAAGGTCTTGTCAAAGATGAGACTGATGTACACAGAAGATAGACAAATTGAAAATCAAAGAAAAAATGGTCATAGTACCAAAAGGTGGTCTTTTGGAGGGGTTTCACTGTACTGCAATTTAGATGTATTTTTTCTCTACAGGTTCTTGCTATCAAATCATTTAAACCTATCACCTATGCGTGGCTACCCTCTTTCTGTAAGAAAACAATGGGCAGTCACACAAATTATTTTATGAAATATGTCTTAGCTGTTACCAATCAGTAACTGCTATGTTAATGGCGCACAGAACGCTGCATTAGCTAAAGGCATGTGAACATGTGACATCTTGCATTTTGACTGATCCTCCCATCGATGATTGAGGGATCAGCATTCCGGAATCCTAAAACCTAGAAGTACAGACTTTACTTCTGCTGTAAAATCGGGCCCCTTATAAGGCACTGACTGCATGAATGATGCGACCGGCCCTCTTAGAAGGACCCATATACGCTAATTTAGCGTCTCATGTCTGGCTAGAAGATAAGCGTTCTGAATGAGGAATCCTTCTCTGCTAAATATTCTAAAAGGGCATTTAAAAGTGGGCTGAATGCTAATATTAGGAATATATGGCACAAAATACCTTGGTTTTGTACCAAAAGAACCACAAAGCCTAATATACAAAGCCCTCACATTTGTGGTGTTAAAGCTGAGCTGCCAATGTAATGTCTGTATTGTCTTTTACTTCCCCCCCCCCTGCCCAGGAGATGTGGTATGTTCCGTACACGGTCAGACACAGACAATTATTAAAATGAACTTTTGTTCATGGGAAAACCCCTTTTAAGTGTCCCTTCAAATATCAACCAATACCAACAACTAGACTGTCAACTAATTATAAAAAGTCAGTCATTAATGTCCTAGAAAAGACAAACTTTCATACTTTCATGATACATAGCATATACATGGCATATAAAACTAATCTCTAAGATACCATCATAATCACAAACACAAAGAGATAAGAAGAGATCTATGAAATACTGTTAAAATATACATTTATTGAGAATAGATATATAAAAATATAGTTAAAAAAAAGCTATATAAAACAAGTCTTCTAGTTGAGAGACACCGACAGATGCCTGAACACAAAACCATCTATATAGACTGCATAGCAAAGCATTGAAAAGAAGGGAGGATAATATAATGCCAGTGCATTACATTGCTTGTTCTGGGGCCTCAGAAGAAGCAAGCGAGGCGAAACGTGCGTCGGGTGGAGTGACACAGCCTGTAATATCCATAGCAGCAGTGATTTCCCTATCGAAGGTAATTGATACCATTCACATTAAGCAGAACATTGCTGGGAGCTGTAATGAGGCTGTTAGGGGTCATATCTTCACAATAAGACCATGGCTAGCTCAGACTATAGTGGATTATAGTATCCTCCCTTTTTTTCAATGCTTTGCTTTGCAGTCTATATAGATGGCTTTGTGTTCAGGTATCTGAACAATATTTTTATATAGCTATTCTCAATAAACTTAGCTATTTTAACACTATTTCATAGATCACTTCTTATCGCTTTGTGGTTATAGTGGTATCTTTAAGATAAGTTTTATAATTATAAAAAGTTCAGTTTTCAAAGCAAGGAAATATGCACACGGCCCTCTGTGAAGAAAAACAGTGGTACAAATTATATTTCATCTTCTGTCAGAATAAATGAGCTCCTTCCTGACTCTGGTAATGGATGTAAATGGTATTTATGACTTTTTTTCCCTTTGTTACATGTACTTAATTGTTCCAATACATTTACGGGATGATTAATGGTCCTGATTACACACAGAGCAAACAATCGAATGCGATATCTCTATAAAGTGACTAAACATGTTACAGAAATGACTGCATGATATAAATTGGACTTGAGGAGCCAGAGATCACTCCACAATGTCTGGGATGAATAAATAAATGAATAATTGTTGACTTCATGGCAAAAAAATAGAAAGAAAAAGGAACACTCGCAAAATAAACCAAATGAAGCAAATGTCAAAAGGGAATTGAATTTATTTCTACAGGCAAGTCTGACTGAATGTCACATTTTAATAACACCAAAGCATGTATCACTATTGTAGAAGCACTCACTCTGCTATTACTGTGTTTGCCTTATAGTCAATGGATGGCTTCACATTTCATGCATCAGTTATGACTTCTGTCAACATAAGAGACAAAGTCAAAAAATATATACAACCTGCTAGAATCCAATATTTTAGAATGAACAGCATTTGCATGATGTTATATCCCCCAAAGAGCACAAGGCATAACTAGTACATTAAATGTATTGCCGTTTGGTTAGCCTAAACGAACAAATCAGTATATATTATTTAAAGGAGGTCTATCAGCTCAAATGTACCCTTGAAACTAATCCAATAGGCAAGTAGGGGAATAAGCAGCAATGTAAATCACACTTAATTTCTAAATACATTTCTACACGACCTCCAATTTTTTTTCTAGTGTAATACACAAATTAGGATGCTCAGTGCACCCTTGGAGTAGCTAAATGCCTCAGTGCACTGTTCCACCCATGTATTTAATATGCTGTCACATCCTTCTATGTTGATTGATAGACTGAAGAGAAATCTCAGGTCATGAACCTCCCTGTGCAGGAGTGAGTGCACACATCACTCTCTCCTGTCTGTTGCCTTCGCTCACAACACAGCTACACCTGCATGGGGACAGAATGCGAATGCCGGAGGTTTATTTTCAGACAGAGCTGGCTCTAGGCATGCCAGCGCTGTAAATCAACATAGAAGGCGGCAATATGCTGAATATGTGGATGGACTGAGGTGTTTAGCCACACCAAGGGTGTACTGAGCACTCTAATTTGAGTAGTGCAATAAAGTTCTTTTCGGGCCAATAAAGAAACCGATTTGATAGCTAAAAACAATTGTTAATGTTGCTCCAATACCTACAAGGCTATGTGGTTAGTTTTAAGTGTAAATTTGGGCTCCCTTTAAATATATGTGTGACTCTGACATATAGGCTTCAAAAGTTTTCACTTTTCAGAAATGTATGTATAAATCATAGAGATAACCCAAGTGGTTGCTGTGGAGCTCCTATAGGGTAGGATCAGGGGATCATGTAGTAAATAATGATTCAGTACTAAAATATGATAGTAGAAAGCATTTGACCACATATGCTATACACCATTAAGGCTAACCAAGCTGCGGGAAGTTGTGTCTGGATAACTTCTCCATAGGTCATAAAATATTAGGAACAAGAAAATGGGGAATTATGTTAAGGATCCTGGAAAATAGATGGTGGCAGGCAAGCATTAAAAAAGAACTCCCATTAACCACTTCGCACCAGAGCCTGTTTTTGCCTTCGTGACCGGGCCAATTTTTTAAATTCTGACCACTGTCATTTTATGAAGTAATTACTCTGGAACGTTTCAACAGATTCCCCTGATTCTGAGACTGTTTTTTCATGACATATTGTACTTCATGATTGTGGTAAAATTTCTTCGATATCACTTGCGTTTATTTGTGAAAAAATCGGAAATTTGGCGAAAATTTTGAAAATTTTGCAATTTTCAAACTTTGAATTTTCATGCCCTTAAATCAGAGAGATATGTCACACAAAATAGTTAATAAATAACATTTCCCACATGTCTACTTTACATCAGCACAATTTTGGAACCAAAATTTTTTTTTTGTTAGGGAGCTATAAGGGTTAAAAGTTGACCAGCGATTTCTCATTTTTCCAACAAAATTTACAAAAACATTTTTTTAGGGACCATATCATATTTGAAGTCACTTTGAGGGGTCTTTATGACAGAAAATACCCAAAAGTGACAACATTCTAAAAACTGAACCCCTCAAGGTGCTCAAAACCACATTCAAGAACTTTATTAACCCTTCAGGTGCTTCACAGGAATTTTTGGAATGTGGAAGAAAAAAATGAACATTTAACTTTTTTCACAAAAATGTTACTTTAGATCCAATTTTTTTTTATTTTCACAGGGGTAACAGGAAAAAATGGACCCCAAATTTTTTTGTGCAATTTCTCTTGAGCGCGCGGATACCCCATATGTGAGGGAAAACCACTGTTTAGGCGCACAGCAGGGCTCGGAAGGGAAGGAGCGCCATTTGACTTTTTGAATGTAAAATTTGTCTGAATAATTAGCACCATGTTGCGTTTGGAGAGCCCCAGATGTTCCTAAACAGTGGAAACCCCCCACAAGTGACACCATTTTGGAAACTAGACCCCTTAGGGAACTTATCTAGATGTGTGGTGAGCACCTTGAACCCCCAGGTGCTTCACAGAAGTTTATAATATTGAGCCATAAAAATACAATTTTCCCATTTTTCCCACAAAAAATGTTTTTCATTCCCTAATTTTGCATTATTATAAGGGTAACAGGATAAATTGCACCATGAAATTTGTTGTACAATTTCTCCTGACTACGCTGATACCCCATATGTGGGGGAAAACCACTGCTTTGGTGTACGGCAGGGTTCGGAAGAGAAAGGAGCGCTATGTTGGCTGGGATAGGCAGCAGACACCATGTCACATTTGAAGAGTCGCTGACATGCCGAAACAGCAGAAACCCCCACAAGTGACCCCATTTTGTAAACTACACCTCTCAAGGAATTCATCTAGGGAAGTAGTGAGTATTTTTTATTTTTTAAATTTATACCATTGGGCAGTGAAAAAAGCATAATTATATTTTTACCACAAAAAAATGTTTTACCCTCAGATTTTACATTTTCACACAGGGCAATGGGTAAAAATGGTGCCGAAATGTGTCACACAATTTCTTCTAAAAGTGGCAATACCCCATATGTGGCTGTATCGTACCACTCAGCCATACAGCGAGATCTGGGGGGGACGGAGCGCTATTTGACAATTGGAGAACAAATTATTGTAGAATAGGCATTTGGATTTGGGAGCACAAAATTTTCTGAATTTCTTTTGGGGGGCAAGGGCCATTTCGCTTTTCCAGAGCCTTTCTGCTACCAGTAACTTGGAAGTCCCTTATATTTTTAACAGATGACGGACCTGAGTGGGGACTAGCTTTTTTTGAGGACTGAGTTGAAGCTTTTATTGGGAACATTTTACGTAACATTTATCCGGCGCTCTAGGCTGAGCACTTACATCGGGGTTTCCATCTAAATTTCCAAGTGATGTAATTCAGATGAAACCCCTGCAGGATCCATTCACTGTAATGAGGCAGCAGAGTTACTCTGGACTCCGTCTGGCCTCTGTTTAGCGGTGTCCTTTTTTTCAGAAGTGCACAAAACTGTGGCCAACCGCACATTTATGCACGCCTAAAACAAATGACACCGTGGGATCACAGGCCAGACGGCATCCACAGTGGCCTATATCTGCCTCATTACAGGGAATCTTCCATCATGGGTTCCGGCTGAATCACATATTTCAGAGATTTACACGGAAACTCTGGCGTAAGTGCTCAGCGGAGAGCGCAGGATAAATGTGTGCCGAGCCATACTACGATCTTTGGGAGACATAATAAACAAATCAGTAGCAGGTGAAGAATTGGTTTTATTTATTTTTTTTACACCGTTCCTAGTGTGATATAACTGATTAGATTACTTTATTCTTCGGGTCGGTGCGATTACAGAGATACCAGATTTATATCGGGTTTTTATGACTGACAGCTGTCACACACTAAGAGACGCTTTTTTTTTGCAAAATCTAGTTTTTGCTTCGCCATATTTTGAGAGCTATAATTTTTCCATATTTCGGCCGACAGAGTCATGTGACGGCTTGTTTTTTGCGGGACGAGTTGACATTTTTATTGGTACCATTTTTGGGTACGGGACATTTTTTGATCGCTTCTATTCCGTTTTTTGGGAGGTAAAATTAACAAAAACCAACAATTCAGGAATTGTTTTTTGAGGTTTTTTTTTATGCCGTTCTGCGTGTGGTAAAAGTGATCAGGCAGCGTTATTCTTCGGGTCAGTACGTTTACAGCGATACTACACTTACTGTATATTTTTTTTATGTTTTGGCGCTTTTACACAATAAAACAATTTTATAGAAAAAATATTTTTTTTGCATTGCTTTATTCTGAGCACTATAATTTTTTTATTTTTCGGCTGATGGAGCTGTATGGTGGCTTTTTTTTTGCGGAACAAGATGACGTTTTCAGCGGTAACATTTTTATTTCCATTTTGCTTTTTGATCGCATTTTTTCCCACTTTTTGTTTGGCGATATGAGGAAAAAGCATAGTTTTTTCCTCCGTTTTTTTTTATTTTTATTACGGTGTGCACAGAAGGAGTTAATTAGTGTGACAGTTTTATAGCTCGGGTTGTTTCGGACGCGGCAATACCAAATATGTGTACTTTTTTTATTTTTGCATAAATATACGGATTTATCGGTTTAATATTTTATTTATTTATTTAAATTTATTTTGTGGGTTTTTTTTTAACAGTTTCAAAACATTTTTTTTTACTTTTTTTTACATTTTTACTTAGTCCCTGTATGGGACATTAATTTTTATTTTTCTGATCCCTGATCTCATGTAATGTAATAGACATATATTATATTACATGAGATCTTCACTGATTGACTGTGAAACAGTCTCCTGCCTGGCTTCAGCTGCAGGCTGCAGGCTGAGCCAGGCAGGACACCATATATGGCAGAGCTGGAGGCGGTCATGTGACCTCCAGCTGCCATAGCAACCCAAGGTCCTGGAAGGTATCAGGGGTCGTCGGAGAGGTAAGTGGACGACCCCCTCTCCTCCTGCTGTCTTCTATATGCCACGATCACTATAGATCGCGGCATATAGAAGACAGCAAAGGGTTAACATCACTGGGCCCTGATCCAATCAGGTCCCGATGATGTTCCCTGTCAGAGCTATCGCTCTGCACCGCTCCTGCAGTGCTTGCAGGACCCTGGGAGTCCTGAACGCTGCGGGACCACCCACCGTTTTTAAATGTCCGCGCTGCACAGAGCCCAGGCAGCACGGACGTTTATCTACAGTGGGCGGTCGGGAAGCGGTTAAAGGTTTTATCCTCTTAATATATTGCAATCCTCATATTATATAGCACTGTGTACTTACAATTGCGCATTTTGCCTTTCTATCCAGCTAATTCTTCTCTTTTCTCTCCTCTATGTGGAAACAGGAAGTCTCTTTTCCCTGCATGAATCATCCCCCTCCAACTCCTGGTACAGCTGCTCCCTCCATCCCCCTTTCTACATAGAGCTTTTAAAGATTCAGCTAGTCTGTTTTTAATCATGTGATGTCATAGGCCTAATGGAAATTAGAAGAATTAACTGGGTAGAAAGGCAAAATGAGTAATTATAAGTACACTGTGCTATATAATATGAGGATTGCAATATATTAAGAGAATACAAATTTTGATAGGAGCGCTTCTTTAAGTCTCTCTGTTCCAGGAAGTTAGGGATATGCACAGCACAAGAATGGGCATTATTTTAATCTTTGATATAGGGCCCCTCATGTCCGTGCGTGGACATGTATATCTCCTAACCTTTCATTGGTGAAAACCACTACTATGTAATGAGTGTTCATGAGCTATGAAACAGACATGAATACAGAGCTAAATCACATAAAAATACAGTAGAACATGCTTTTACACATACTTTGTTCTGATAAACATGTACAATGTATCATATTAAAATACAATAATATTAATGAAGAGCTCAGCCGAGCAAAACATAGAATTAAAAATAAATACAAATCATGTTTTCTTCCATAATTAGCGGTGACAGTACGTCTACAAGCGCATAATTCATGAAGCTACGTAAATCAAATCAGCGAAGATAAAATGCTGCCAAGACTCAAATGTTCATTTCTTATTCTCTATAAAGGGAATGTTAATGAGTAATATCTGCTCTGTAAATTATCACTTGTCAGCAATATCACCACCAGGCTGTCATTACATCCATATACCTAAATGGAAAGCCTACAGCTATGTTACATGCTCTTCCATCGGAATTTTTCCTAATTTACACATATATCCTCACATCATATCAAGTGGAATTCTTAAGATTTCCCTAAAACCTTGCTTTCTCAAATAATATAGCTTGAGAAAAAATTGCATAATAACTAGTGTTGAGCGAGTATGTTCTATTAACCCTTTCGCCGAGTATGCTCGGGCCGAGCTCCGAGTATTTATAGCTGCTCGGTGATAAGGTTAAATCGCTCCCATGTGCATGATTTGCAACTGTTTGGCAGCTTTATTACATGTGAGGAATGTCTATTTCTATTTCTATTTCACACATTCCTCCCATGTAATAAAGCTGTCAAACAGTTGCAAATCATGCACATGGGAGCGATTTAACCTTATCACCGAGCAGCTGTAAATACTCGGAGCTCGGCCCGAGCATACTCGCCGAAAGGGTTAACAGAACATACTCGCTGAACACTAAAATAACCATAGGCCATTGCAAACACGATAATTCACAAGGTCACGACCTCCACTGAGAACAGATGTCTGTCATTAGCAAAAGTTGACGTCTGTGTCAGGAAAGAAGGAGCTATTTTAGAGCATGATGAGAAAAACTGAACGAAAACATATATATATATATACATACTTGTGACACCTTAATCTATATATCTTGTTAAAAGAGGCCCTAAATTGAAAACATAAATAATTGGCAGCCAAGATTTACTGATATCACTGTTCTAATAATGATCATATCTAATTATTTCATCAAAAGCATTGTTATAGAGCCAAACTAAGTATCACACTATGTCCAGCCTCTACTTTCTGCGTTGCAATGCCCCACATGTATGCAACTACAGTATATTGTCTATACAGTGGCATATGTTTGCCATCAATTACCATCAATGAAGGACACTTTGGCATATTTGTAATAAATGATGTGAAATACCCAGGCTACAGCAATGCTAAACACAAAAGGTGGCCTTAATAAGGGTGGATTAAACTAGACAACCCATTATCACATACATGACGCGCCCCCTGGGCCTGTGTTGTGTAGCGTTGCGCACGCGGGGAATACCCGGAGCCGGATCTGTCGGGGTTAGTAGTCCTCGTGGCGGTGACCCGGTCCGTGCCCAGGGTGTCAAACTAAGTGGCGGAATTTAGCAGAAGATGTTATAGTGTTCGACTACGCCACCCGTTGAATGCGGTTATGAAGCCGCCGCTGCAGGGCAGACCGCTGAGGCCGGTGGTACAGTTGTGCAGCGTGGGTAGTATAACCCCCAACGGGAGGGGTATGGCCTCAGGGCAGCAGACGTGGATGATGGGGATAGCAGAATTGCACGCAAGCACCAGGAACCACTCAGAGACGGTGCGGTGTAGTTCAGGGTCTTTACTGGTGGCAAAGGTAGACCCTCCCGGGAGTACTGGCTAGCGATCGGGGCCTGGTCAGTCCGTGAGCAGATAGGATCTCCCCTGGCCAGGCGGAGTTGTAGGCCTCCCCACTAATTGTACTCTTCCTGGCTACCTTGCTAGAAGCGGGTAAAAGTAGCCCACGTCCCTGAGTGTACCGTGTGGTGCTCACCCGTATGGCCGGTGACTCGGGGCCTTCTGGTAGCCTCCGCTCCACGACAGCGGTGCTGGTCCCTTGCGTGTGACCGTGCCTTCGGGTTTCTTGGCCAGAGGACCTGAAATCCCCTGCCGGTCGGTTTCTGCTGCTGGGTATGGCTCAGTCCCCACAGCCTCGGACTCCGTGTCCGGTGAGATTTCTTCAGTCAGGACGAGCTCTACAGCTTCCAGTCCCGGACTCCTTTTATCACTGCTCCCACAGAGCTCCTGTTGTCACTTTCCCTGCAACTGCTCCACACCAGACCAGACTGTGTCTCTGTCTCTGTCTGTGTTCTTTTCTAACCCAACCTCAGCCCCAGTTTATATAGGGGAAGTTCTTCCCCTCCCAGGACTGGGCAGGAGGTGTGGCATGCTTAGGATTCCTGACCAGGAGACCTCCCACCTGCTCACAGACGTAATATTGCTATTACTGTGGTAACCAGAACCCTGGGGTGCCACATACACATTATATATATATACTCTCTGAGAAGAGTCTACAGAGAACCACAAGTATTAGCGGGTGCTACACACAATAGCTGTTTTGTTTGAGTGAGCTGGGGCTAGCTCAGCCATATATGAGTAGCCAGGATCTCTTCTGTTTAGTTAGCGCCTAGGCTAGGGATTTAGGTTTATGAGTTAGTTTTGGTGCTGGGCAACCTGTGGAAAGCAATAAAAACTGCACGTGCTTGGATCAAACTGCATTGCCTGTGTGAATGCTACCCAAGGCCTAATGCCTACCAGAGAGAGTGAATCTTGTATTATACCCCTTTTTCACATGTAAAGCGCCATGGAATAAATGGCGCTATAATAATAATCCCTACAATGTGTGTGTATATATAGAGAGAGACATACATATGTATCTATAATGTAGCTGTTCTTCTTTTGACCATTTCCTCTAACAAGCTCTTATTACTGTATAACACTCAGATAAATGAATACACTTTGCTGTAAAATGCTTTACAATACCTAGTATACCTAAATTAGTAAGATTAAATAAATAACACCACTCAAGATTCACTGGTCTTATGTTTGTTCTGCTCTTTTACATTTTTTGTATACCTTTATGATTCTAGCATTAGATATTTAACATTTATTTCATTACAATGTCACACCCAGAAGAATAGCTGAGTATGTCTGATGTATTTCTCTTTTCTACGAACCTTGTATCATAGATATTTGTGGTATTTTAACAAGACTGTTTTTAAACTACCATAATACACGTGTGTCATGAAAGACATGAGCTACTTTTATGGGTGTAGCTATGATGAGTTTAGAACACATTGTAGTGAGATCCATGGCTGTCCATGGGACAATAAAATTACCAAATCACTTTATAGTCATAACGCTGAAATTTTCTTACTATGTTTTATAATGTTGTAGTATACTATGCATTTTTATTTCTACTCAATCATGTTCACAGTACATTCAGAGAAAAGGCCGACGTAAAGCTATATTCATATAGTATTTAGGGATTGTGCTTTGTATATACATTTGAACAATGCCACGGAGCCTATCCCCCAGGTCAAACAGTGTCATTTAAACTATACCCCAGACTGAACAGTGCCACTGAGCTAATGCACCAAGCCGAGTAGTGCCACTGAGCCTATACCCCAGACTGAACAGTGCCACTGAGCCTATGCGCCAGACCCAGTAGTGCCACTGAGCCTATACCCCAGACTGAACAGTGCCACTGAGTCTATGTTCCTGCCCGAGCAGTGCCACTAAGCCTATACCCCAGACTGAACAGTGCCACTGAGCCTATGCACCAGACCGAGTAGTGCCACTGAGCCTATACCCCAGACTGAACAGTGCCACTGAGCCTATGCGCCAGACCCAGTAGTGCCACTGAGCCTATACCCCAGACTGAACAGTGCCACTGAGTTTATGTTCCTGCCCGAGCAGTGCCACTAAGCCTATACCCCAGACTGAACAATGCCACTGTGCCTATGCGCCAGACCGAGTAGTGCCACTGAGCCTATACCCCAGACTGAACAGTGCCACTGAGTCTATGTTCCAACCCGAGCAGTGCCACTAAGCCTATACCCCAGACTGAACAGTGCCACTGAGCCGATGCGCCAGACCGAGTAGTGCAACTGAGCCTATAGCCCAGACTGAACAGTGCCACTGAGCCTATGCGCCAGACCGAGTAGTGCCACTGAGCCTATACCCCAGACTGAACAGTGCCACTGAGTCTATGTTCCAGCCCGAGCAGAGCCACTGAGCATATGCCCCACACAAAAAAGTGCCACTTAGCCCAAGCCCTTGACCAAACAATGCAACTGAGTCTATGCCCCAGAATAAAACAGTGCCACTGAACCTAATCCCCAGGTCAAACAGTGCTACTGAACCTATCCTCCAGACTAAACCATGCCACTGAGCCTAGATCCTAGACCGAACCGTGTCACTGAGCCTATCCCCCAGACCGAACAGTGCCACTGAACCTATCCTCCAGACTAAACCATGCCACTGAGCCTACCTCCTAGACCGAACCGTGTCATTGAGCCTATCCCCCAGACCGAACAGTATTACTGAGCCTATTCCCCCAGACCATACAGTGCCACCAAATCAACCCATCAGATGGAACAATGCCATTCAATCTATACCCCAGACTTTTGTAGCTGTGTACTAATACAATTGCATATGCCTACGAGTTACTCAGTACTATGCAGAATATTTGGATAAAACAAAGGTACACTGGAATAATTTGCCAAATGTATACCAAAAATAATCTTTTCTGCATACAGTTTCATCTTTTATATTTCCCTTTATTTACTAAGGTAGAAAAAAAACTCACCTTTGTATACATTGTTTTCATTTCTCAATACATATAAAATGAGAAATAAAGCACCTTTGCAAAAAGTCCTAATTAATTTTTTTTTTTTTTTTTTACATGTTTGGGCTGATTCATTAAGATTGTCGTTTCATACACAAGTCTTTATAAAGGGCTCGCTGGAGTATGATGTGACAAATTCACTAAGAAGTATAGCCATGACCCATCTCAACCCATTTTGGCGGAGCTGCTTCAAACTGGCGTGAAAAAGCCAAAAGTAGCAAGTTTTTTGCACAACTTCAAATAGGTCAAAAAATGTTGATACTTTTCAAAGCATTTTATGACACTTTTCTGGCGTAAAAGCTTTGATGAATCGCCCTCTTTGTGTCCACAATTCCAAGGCAACTTTTACTTCTCCATAGTAACAGACAACAAACTCTGCGTAGTCTGATTCTACAGTCATGCTCACTTCCATCTAACCTACCAAATGTACATTAATCCTTTTATCCCATACTTTGTGCTAATGTATGAGATTGTAAAAAATATGATTGGACTACATAGAATTTGTTTCCTGTCTGCTACCATAGAGACACAAAGGAAATGGGGAAACAAAATAGGACATTTTTAATAATGACTTATTTCAGAATTGCATGGTTTTTCATTTTAGATGCATTGAAACATTGAGGAAATTCAGTGCAATAGTACATTGCATGTAAGATATTTATCACACTGCATAAAGATGAATGTGCATTGATAAAGAGCCTAACAGCTTGAGAGCCAGGATCATACCTTCCAATTAATTGTGAAAAAGGAAAATATTTTATTACAAGTGCTGGATTATTTCAAGTTTTGTCAGGCTCCAAGCACTTGTGAATAAGGATGTACTGTGGAATATATCTTCTGGCAGTGAGAATGGGACTTTTTTGCCAATGCAAAAGAGTTAAAGGGAATCTGTCACCAGGGTTTTGCTACCCCATCTGATAGCAGTTTGATATAAGGACAGAGATCCTGATTCCAGCGATGTATCACTTATGGGGCTGCTTGTTGTAGTTTTGATGAAATCACCATTTTATCTGCTGCAGATATACCAGTTTTCTAAATGTTGAGCTCTGTATAACCCCTCCCACATCAGTGATTGGGAGCTTACTGTGTGCACTGTGCATAGGCAGAAAGCTGCCAATCAGTGGTGGGGGCGGGGCAATATAGAGCTCATGAATATAGAGGACTACCTGACAGCAGGATTACTAATCCTCTAGTGAAAATCTTCTAGTGATAAAACAGTGATTTTATCAAAACTAAAGCACACAATCCAATATGTGAAACATTGCTAGAATCAGGGTCTCTGCCAATATATCATGCTGCTCTCAGATTAAGTGGAAACAAACTAGTGACAGATTCCCTTTCAATGTTAAATCAAGCTTTGATGTATCAGTGTGCTATGGTCAACAGTACGGCCTTTATCTTCTCATGATTCACTCAGAATAGGATTACACATAGTGAACATTTAGTCTGAAGACCCCTATATTACACAGAATGTTCACGTCTCTAGAGGAATCATACTGCGGTGTTTAAGGATAATGTATAATTCACAATGTAATTATAATATCCTTGGCCTCCTATTAACTAAGAGGTGGCAATGAGTCACAAAACAGCATGATGTTCATTTCCAGCTCTGCGACCATGCATACAGGGGTGTATAATATTAGCCATTTCTGAGGCTTTATGACGGATGTGTTCATACATTGCGGTCATAGCACAGGTTTGTTTGCAAATTTTAATAAAACTATATAATTCCAGCAGTTGGTTGTGATATTATGAAAATAGCAAAGAGAAACAGGTTAAGACGGCAATCTGCATGTATACCGTAATACACCAATAAAGAGAGTGCATACGCATAAATAAGTCTGGGGCGGCTCTTAGATTTCCATATGTCCCATTGGTTACCTACGCATAAAGCCATCTTACTGCTAGCAGTGAGCCTGATCGAGATGTTTCGTATTGACATGTATTAATCTGCAATCACAGCATACCTCTTATACGTACAAAACTATTTTCATTCCATTTGTCAATGCCTATGACAGCAAATTTCTCGTGCAAACGGCTGCACATGCTAAATCAGGTAATTATATGAAGAATTATGCTTTATAGAAATGACTCTTTTTCTACAAGAACACACCTGATGAATGAAGTCTGATATGTTTATTTATATGGCAATATGGAAAATATTCTAAATTCTCCTTCAGGTCAAGAAAAGTAAAGAAGTAGATTGGGTGACCATGGACATTGGATTTTCTTCTCCTTTGGCATATTGTAACAATTTCTTCCTTCTAAGAATTAGTCATAGCCCCACAATCTTTGTTCACGTCTGACATTTTATTTCCTTCTTCTGAGTCACCAGACTATTATAAATCACTTCTTTTTCTGTCCTTTATCAACTGTGCACCACTTAACCTAATACTTAGCTACGACGGAACACACAGAATGCTTGCAAGGTAAAATCTCCAGCTCGCACACAATAGTGTTCCTTATTACACATTGATTCGGGGTGGCATTGTCTGCTTTTAGACAACATTATTTACACTAGTGGATGCCATGAAACATCCACGCCTGACATGTTCTCTAATACTGTGTGCTATATGGATTCAGATGTTCCTAGCAGGGGCAACAATTGAAGGCTGCCATCTCCAATTAGACATTCTACGTAAAATTGTAACAAATTGGGCATATTTTCTGCAATATTACTATATATATTTATACATGTATATATTTATATATACATATATGATATAGTTGAAATACTTAATAGGGCGTTGATCCAGAGAAATAGTCTGATTGTCGTATGTGGAGTCAAGAAGAATTTTTTTTCCCCAATGTGGAGCTTAGTGTTTGCCACATGGTTTTTTTTTGCCTTCCTCTGGATCAACATGTTAGGCTATGGGTTGAACTAGATGGACTTAGTCTTCATTCAACATTAAAAACTATGTTACTATGTTACTTCTCAGGAACCTTTCATTATGATGTGGATTACATTTTACTAAATACATTTAAAGGTATGTTCACAATGATTTTTTTGAAAGAAAACAAATGTAAAAAGCTTTTCAAGAGGAATCCACGTCAATTATGCATTTTGTAAGAGTTTTTGAATTGGTTTAAATGCGGTTTTTGAAGTGCTTTTTTTCCACATGATGTTTTGGAGCATTTTGACTTGGTCATGTTTGGAGTGGATGGCACAATCAATGTCCCTCAAAAGATATTATATGTCTCTTTTTTATTTATTCTGCGAGTTTTTCAATACCTTGTTGGAGAAAAACCTCACCATATGAACAGCAAAAGGGATTTTCGATATAAACAAAAAGGAAGGGTATTCAAAGAGTATTCAAAGCTCTTTTGATGTAGATTCTCAAGTTCAAGCTTCATAATCCTTCTCAAAAACTCTGCGTGAACATACTTTTAAAGTCTCATGGAAAGTCCAACTAGATCACTAAGATGTTGTACCCAACACTTTCAGATACTCATTTGTTGTGAGCTTCCACCATAGGACTAAAATGTGACTATACATTTGTTGTATATAGTCACCCTATCTGGTACCTTCTGCTGCCTCCTGCAGACTCTACTGCTCAGATTGGCATTCTTTTCCTCCTGCTTCCATTATGGCCACCGCAGATGCAAAGGGAGTGCAGTGGTAAGTCTATCCCAAGCTTTCATTGCTTTTCCTACCGCACAGGAAAGGCATGATTTAGACTTACCACTGCACTCTACATGACACTGCAATGGCTATCTTGGAAGCAGAAGGAGCACTGATTTGGGCAGAGAAGGCAAACCGAGGGTAAGAGGTCAGTTGACTATACATGTGAGATATATTATCACTTTTTCAGGCTCAGGGTGGAGGGTTGTTTTAAGCAGTTTTTCAAAATTATTAGTTGATCATCTATCCTTACAAAATCAATGTATAATGTTTTCCAGTCCTTGTGACAGCAGCACATGTTGGATAGCTATAATTTTTCATTCTGGATTCAGATAGATTTGGACACATTTTATTACATGAATAGATTTGGATACATTTGGACGTCTCGTAGTACGACCAGTTAGTCTACTTTCAGATACACTATTGACTAAAGCAATTTTCCAGGGCATTTAGTTGATTGTCTATCTACAGTTAGGTCCATAAATATTTGGACAGAGACAACATTTTTCTAATTTTGGCTCTAGACATTACCACAATGAATTTTAAACAAAACAATTCAGATGCAGTTGAAGTTCAGACTTTCAGCTTTCATTTGAGGGTATCCACATTAAAATTGGATGAAGGGTTTAGGAGTTTCAGCTCTTTAACATGTGCCACCCTGTTTTTAAAGGGACCAAAAGTAATTGGACAGATGAAATAATTGTAAATAAAATGTTCATTTCTAGTACTTGGTTGAAAACCCTTTGTTGGCAATGACTGCCTGAAGTCTTAAACTAATGGACATCACCAAACGCTGTGTTTTCTCCTTTTTGATGCTCTGCCAGGCCTTCACTGCAGTGATTTTCAGTTGCTGTTTGTTTGTGGGCCTTTCTGTCTGAACTTTAGTCTTTAACAAGTGAAATGCATGCTCAATTGGGTTGAAATCAGGTGAATGACTTGGCCATTCAAGAATATTCCACTTCTTTGCTTTAATAAAGCCAAAGCAACCCAGAAGTGTATGTTTTGGGTCATTGTCCATCTGTAGTATGAAATGACGACCAATCAGTTTGTCTGCATTTGGCTGGATCTGAGCACACAGTGTGGCTCTGAATACATCAGAATTCATTCGGCTGCTTCTGTCCTGTGTCACATCATCAATAAACACTAGTGACCCAGTGCCACTGGCAGCCATGCATGCCCAAGCCATCACACTGCCTCCGCCGTGTTTTACAGATGATGTGGTATGCTTTGGATCATGAGCTGTACCACGCCTTCTCCATACTTTTATCCTTCCATCATTCTGGTAGAGGTTGATCTTGGTTTCATCTGTCCAAAGAATGTTATTCCAGAACTGTGCTGGCTTTTTTAGATGTTTTTTTAGCAAAGTCCAGTCTAGCCTTTTTATTCTTGATGCTTATGAGTGGCTTGCACCGCGCAATTAACCCTCTGTGTTTACTTTCATGCAGTCTTCTCTTTATGGTAGATTTGGATATTGATACGCCTACCTCCTGGAGAGTGTTGTTCACTTGGTTGGCTGTTGAGAAGGGGTTTCTCTTCACCATGGAGATTATTCTGCGATCATCCACCACTGTTGTCTTCCGTGGGCGCCCAGGTCTTTTTGCATTGATGAGTTCACCAGTGCTTTCTTTCTCAGGAGGTACCAAACTGTAGATTTTGCCACTCCTAATATTGTATCAATTTCTCGGATGGGTTTTTTCTGTTTTTGCAGCTTAAGGATAGCTTGTTTCACCTGCATGGAGAGCTCCTTTGACCGCATGTTTACTTCACAGCAAAACCTTCCAAATGAAAGCACCACACCTCAAATCAACTCCAGGCCTTTTATCTGCTTAATTGAGAATGACATAACAAAGGGATTGCCCACACCTGTCCATGAAATAGTCTTGAAGTCAATTGTCCAATTACTTTTGGTCCCTTTAAAAACAGGGTGGCACATGTTAAGGAGCTGAAACTCCTAAACCCTTCATCCAATTTTAATGTGGAAACCCTTAAATGAAAGCTGAAAGTCTGATCTTCAACTGCATCTGAATTGCTTTGTTTAAAATTCATTGTGGTAATGTCTAGAACCAAAATTAGAAAAATGTTGTCTCTGTCCAAATATATATGGACCTAACTGTATATAAAGGTTTATCAATGAATGATTTGACCCAACTCTTGGCAGATCCAACCCAACAGAGGGCAGTGGCACATGCTGGAGATCAACAGCCACTTTAGTGCAGTACCAATGCAGAAATTCTCATTAAGGTCACATGCACAAGTTGAGTATTTGGCATCAGTATTTTTAAGCCAAACCCAGGAGTGGAACAGTCGAATAGAAACAAGTCACCACTTCTACATTTCTCACACCCTCCTGGTTTTGGCTTACAAATACTGATGTAAAATACTGACCAAATACTGAACTTTTGAGAATCTATTCAAGTGAGGCAAAGCCACACTCATCTGGGGTGTGAACATCGATAGAAGCGAATAGAGAACAGTACATTGGTGAACACCTCTACATTCACAATGGCACGACACAGAGGCCTATTCATAATATAGGAGTGACTCTCAGAGGTGGGACTCACATCTATTAAGGCACTTATGGAATATTCTGTGGATATATCATAAAAGGGTAAGATAGGAATATGACTTTAAGACAGGGAAACTGCCTGCGACTTATCTGCGACTCGGCTGTATTATTTAAAGCAAAATTCTAGCTCTAAAATAGTCACAGACGAGTTGCACAAATGTTCTTGTCGCACGACTTCTCAGAGAATTGCTGGTGCGTGACACATGTCGCTGTGTAGCTTTAGCCTTCTGTATTATCTATGGCTGGGTGAGATTCAGCTGAACCTTTGGGATGTGTACATTTATATAGAAGAAAACTGTTGGTGCACTAGTAACATAAGAGTTGCCATAAAAGACCCAATTCTCGCCATGACATGAGAGGGTCGGTGATGTATTTCTGTTAAGTATTCACTCGCCATCCCATGACCATTTGTCATGTATTTTCTCCTAATGCAACTGTACTTTGCCACTCTCATACAAATCGACCATACAGCTTACAATGACCATTGGCATGAAACAGTCACAATGGCGACACTTGTGCCCACGTCTTTGTGTGGTTCCACGAGATACCTTTGTGACAACATATGTGCCGTATAATGCTTGCCACCTCGGGAAGTGAGCTGTTCCCTTATTGCCGGCACGGCTTGTTGCAGTGCTACTGCTGCAATTTTATTTTCATGACTGACTTTCTACTGAAGTGGAATGAGAAAGATTGCCAAGCACTGATGCTCTCTTTTCTGCATTTTGCCCAGTGTGACTTGGCTCTTAGCTGTCTGTTGCTCCAGTGATGAGGAACAATGCACAGCTTATTCATGCGCTGGATGTCTTCCATTTCAAGCATTAGTGACACCCCCTAGTGAACTGGTATGTGAGCCATTAATGACAGCCACTGATACAAGCCTAATTAAGGCAAACCAGGCTTTCTCTGGAACAGGGATAATTAGTCCTCAAAGGGTCACTATGACTTCAACTTTCTTTTCCATTTAGAATAAAAAATATTAATTAGTATGCATCATCTAAGAATTTAGATGCATTTTAATAGGATAACTGTGTGCAGGCAAAAGTTCTCCGTGGAGGACAAACAAAGCCATCTCTGATGTACTAAGGACTTTCAGGACATATACACAAACAATGCTCAGCATCTCCCCGGTTTTGCTTGAGAACTAAAGATATATTTAATTAGATATGGAACTGTGCACATGACAAGGGATTATCCCTTGTAGGTTGGTGTGACGCTCCCTAAACCATTTATATTGAGCTTCATGACCACAACTGCTTATTAGCATGAACAAAAGATTACGGCACTAACAAAGACATTCAAGACCCCTCTAAGTTTTCTTATTACATCTAGTACAATGGAGATAAAAAAGACCACCTTTATTCAAGTTTTTTTTTTGCTAGAAATGCCATCAGACTACATCAGAATACATTTACGGCAGATCCACATGAGTGGAACTGATCGCATTGCATTTGTATTTCAGTAGTAATACTGTATTTATTAGCAGTCTTCTAAGCAAAAAATTTAAATATGTAATACTGATAACATACTGATGCAATACAGATAATTTAAAAGGGGTTGGCCAGGCTTGGGGGTCAGTGTTCTCCGGTGCCAGTGCCAGGAGCGGGCAGGCACGTTACTTCAAGTATGAGATTTGCATACATGCACTCACATGACAACTAGACATGCACAGCCTGGCTCAGTACAAGTGAATTGAGCAGGGCCGGACACATCTAGTCGGAATGTGGCAGGAAGTATACATATTGCACACTCGCAGTTATATGACCGTCTGCTCCCAGCACCGACACCGAAAAATCCTTAATACACACTTGAACCCCAAGCCTCAACAACCCCTTTAGGAATTTAAATACTCTTCATAGACTTTAAAGGGTGTATTCCATCTTTAAAATGAATTATAATCGACATGCTACATTTAAAAAAAATTAATAAACAAACCTATTGTCTGCAGCCATGTGAAAAGCTCAACAATAAATTTTAGGCCGCGGTCAGACAAGCGTATGAAAAATCGTTTGATTTTTATCCAAAAAATTTGGACGATTTTGATCTGTATAGTCATCCATGTACCATCCGTGTTACATAACATGTGTGCCTTCCATGTACCTGTTTTTTATGTCCATGTAAAATCTGTATTTATACATCAACATTTAGGCTAAGTGTTCATGATGCAGAAATGCTCCGGATTTTTCCTGAGCATTTCTGCATCTCCCTGGCAGAAAAAACGCATGCGGATTGTACATGTGGATTGTACATGCGGATTGTACATGCATTTTTCCTGCCAGGGACAAGCGGAAGTGAAGCGTTCTTCACATGCATTTCCGCATGCGGGTTGTCAAGCGCTTTCCAAGCGATTTTAGCATCACTTGGAAAGTGCTTGACAACTTGATCACACTATATAAATCCATGCAACCGGCATGGACTTATATAGTGTGGCCATAAAAGAATGGTAAAAAATAAATATTATATTTACCTGCTGATGGCCCCCGGTCTCCTCATCTGATGTGTCCGGTCTCCCGGTGTCTTGCAGTTGTGTAAAAGGACTTGCCATGACGTCATGTAGTCATGTGACGGGTCACGCGACTGCCGACATCAGCGGTCGCGTCACCCGTCACATGACTAAATGATGTCATAGCTTGTCATCGGGGAGACTGGACGCATCGGATAAGGAGACCGGGGGCCATCAGAAGCTAAATATAATATTTATTTTTTATTTTAATTCTTTTTTCTACAGGTTCTATGGTACCCGGGTCTGGAGGAGAGTCTCCTCTTCTCCAAACCCGGGTACCCTCCGCACATTGAATCGCTTAATATGCGCATGTGCACATGTAGTGATGCGGATATTATGCGATTCGATGCAAGTCAATGGCGGCGATTGCGCAAAATAATTGGTAGTGCTGCGGATTTTTCCGCAATGATAATTTTCCACAGTATGTGCACAGCACATGAGGATTATCATTGGGGAACATGGCAAGCCTTCTACCAAGCGGTTTTTAAGCGTTTCTGCAGCGGAATTGCCGCTGCGGAAACGCTTAAAAAACGCATAGTGGGCACACAGCCTTATAATGTACATGATCAAATACAGTTTCCTATACTAACACTGATACTTCATATGGGATCCAAATTTTATTTGTGCACCCATAGACTTGTATTGGTGATTCTCATCTGATTACCGGAAGAAAATAGTGCATGCAGTGATTTTTTTCGCATGAACACTCACTCTTGGTTAAAAGAACGTCATCTGAACAACCCTATTGAATAACAGTGATTAATATGCTGATTTTTACTTGTCACACATCTGTTTAATACGTTGTCTCCTCCATACACAAAATCGTGGAGGTTTTTTTGATCATCCAAACGAGCCCCTATAGATAGTAAAATATTCACGTAATAGTAAGAACTACAGTAAAGTGCTCATGTTAAAGGGAACTAACTGGTACACTTCATTTATGTATGCCAACTAAATTACCAAGAATCAACCTATCGGAGAATCTGAATATTATTTATTCACATCAATCCCTGCCCCCAGTGGAGTTTACACATGCACGCACCATAGGCAATTTCATTAGAAGCCAATTAATCTATTTTTGTGCTGGCAGTCATCAACATGCTGCTTGTATGAAAATGAAAAATTAGGTAACTGAACGTGAGCGTGTATAGATGGTTGTACAGGAGACTTCTTTCTTGAAGGCAGCTTGGAATTCTGTTGAGGACAGCTAATAAATATGACAATCTGTTTCATTTTATAAAGATTATTATTTCTTGGAGGAACACTGGAGAAAACACAGGTCAATGACCATCTTTATAAACACAGTTTATAGAATATTTGATACCCTATATGTCTCCCCAGTGGTGTAATTCAAAACTGGCGGGGGTGTAGTGCCAAATCTTGAACAGGGCCCCCAATTATCATGGGAATTAAACAGTATTGATCTTCTCATACGGGCCAAAGGAATCTTTTAGGTCCCGTTTGGTTCCAGGGTCCAGGTGTGATTGCAACCCATTGCAGACACTAATGTTATGCCCCTGGCTTTTTCTACTATATTTGTAGTGTGTTCAAATAGAAACTACTGAGCTGAAAGAAAAAAGAAGGTATACTTACCATGGCCATCTGCTTGTTGCTTTCTGCTGGACCAGAAACCATGACCACATCCACCAGTGACCTGACCGCTGCGACCACTGTTTGCCTACAGGGTCAGGTAACTGGTGGTGGGGACATCTTCGTGTCCATTCTGGTAGAGACCTTCGACGTGTCAGTGCTGAAGCGTGGCCATATTATGATGATAAATATGTTTTCTTTTCTTTTTTTTCTTTCAGTAGGGCAGCTACACACTGATCACTTTAAAAATATAGAGGGAAACCTCTAAGTTCTCTTTCATAATAATTTATTCTGCAATAACATTACATTGTACTGTCCCACCTGGTAAAGTATGACTGAATAGTATAAGGACACACACCTCTGACAAGGAGAGGAGTACTGCCCACTTTTCAATATATTCATTCACTTCCAGGAGGAAAAATAGAGGTTTGACATCATGTAGATTATCAGAACCGATGATTTAGAAATTTATGAGGCACGCACATATTAAAAAAAAGACAAGTGGGAACACACACAGTCTATATGCAGGATATTAAATATCAGTGCCGATTCCAGGGAGATTATATCCACAACATATTTGATAAGAACATTAACTGCTAACACATTCTAATAAAGTTTTATTTCAAGCACTTACTTTGCCGAATGGCTCACACTTTGGGACTATTGGCAAAACTCATATGCCTTCGGGATATTAATTAGTAAAACTGATTGGTTTCAGATGCTATCTGTTTTAACGAAACGGATGTACATCTTTCAGCATTTATTCAGACAAACCATAATTTATGTCCTGTGGACCAAACGACCCTGAGCTGCTCAATACAATGGTAGCTTACTATGGCTACATTCTTATATTACTGTGCTCATTATCCATAATGTTTAGCTCAAGGCAACAATTATCAGTGCAGTAATAAAATAGAAATGTATTTCCGTCTCTAAAATACATCAGGTTACATTAGCTAATATTACGCCGTCTTGTCCTGTACAATAATTAAAATATGGTGACAGTGTTATGGGCAATGGTGCATTGAAAGCAATTTGGATAATGCTCAAATATGAAAGGTCACCCATGTACAGCAGTTGATTCTAGAGGTGAAAATGACAGGCAATAAGCAAGGAGTGTAGAATTTTTGGGACAATCCTATGGTAAATAAGTCAGGATGACAAAAGCCCTAGAGTATGAAAAATGTAAGCAAGCTGTCAATTAGTTGCATTATTGTTTGTGCATTATGATAATCTCCCCCCCAGCTACTATATTGTAATAGTTTTGCATACATTACTATGCAATATGCCAGACATTATAATGTGCTACTGACGAGCATTGTATGATGACCTTGGCTCGGCCCTACATTATAAAGCAATGAAAGTATCAAAAGAATTGTTTACATTTGCAAAACTGTTTTCACACCTGAATTAATAGGCAGTTTAGTTTCTCCGTAAGTTCCAGGAAGAGACAAACGGATTTCATGCAGAGGATAGATCTACAGTACTATTTAAACAAGCACTCCCATAAACGTTTTTATCCTCCTAATATATTGCAGTCATCATATTATATAGCACTGTGTACTTACTATTGCTCATTCTGC
The DNA here is from genome assembly GCF_046119375.1 of Phyllobates terribilis. Lineage (NCBI taxonomy): Eukaryota > Metazoa > Chordata > Amphibia > Anura > Dendrobatidae > Phyllobates > Phyllobates terribilis. The sequence continues at coordinate 202,872,131 of NW_027362771.1, read as the reverse complement.
CTTTCTACCCAGCTATTTTTTCTCTTTTCTCTGCTCTATGTAGAAACAGGAAGTGTTCCTGCATTTATCATTCCCCTCTCCAACTCCTGACTCAGCTGCTCTGCTCCTTCTCCTCTGCCAGGGACTGTTGCAGTGACTTATGACTCATACAGGGAAAATTGACCTCCTGTTTCTACATACAGCTTAGAAGGATTGAGCTAGTCAGTTTTTAATCACTTTATCTCATAGATCTAATGGAAAAGATAAGAATTAGCTGGGTAGAAGGGCAAAATGAGCAATTGTAAGAACACAGTGAAATAAAAAAAATATCATCCTCAGTGTATATTCCATAAAAAGATTAGGGAATAGGTCTGTAAGACATAGGTGTTATAACTTGTTTCAAACCTTTGAACTCCCTGGTTCTTAGTCATAATTAACTCGAATCTAGATTTGAAACGTGTAATAACTCCCATATCTTATGGACCTGTTGCCTAATCTTTTTATGGAATATAGACTTATGAAAATGTTTTGAACAATTTTGGAACAAACATTAGATTTTATCAACTCATATGTGCTGGATTCCCTACTTCCATGGTAAATATGTATCCATGAAGCAGGATCGGTTCATTTTTCTTCATTAAAAGAATTGGGTAATAGACTAATTAATACAAATCAATATCTGTAAATCCTGCATTAGGTCTCATTCAGATGTCAGTGATTTCTCCAGCATGTATAACGATTTTCATTAGTTTTGGATCAGATTTTCATCAGTGTTTGGCCGGTGTACCAGTTTTTACCAACAGTGATGTTCTCAAATGGGAAAAAAAAAATTAAAAAACTTCTACCCATTACAAAGTTAAAAAACGACAGCACACGGATGCCATTTGAGTTTTGTCAAAATTTTTCATGGACCCATAAACTAGCTTTGGCAGGTTTGATCCGTGTCTCAGCTCAAAAGTGGACATGTCTCTGTTTTGGTGCGGATTGCACGGTCCACAATCTCTTACTAGATTTTGTAATCTGTAGGAAGCAAGGGACTTTTTAGCAAGATTTTTACTGGTTAAAAAGTGTTTTCCATAGTCTGAAAAATACAGTTAATCCTTATTCAAGCCAAAAGAAAGGACGCTGACACAAGCGTGTTATAAGGAAAAATGTAACATTAGGAGCCACCATAGTCAGCCTAGATAGATAATTTTACTGGAGAGGAGTTAATAGCAGTACCATCATGATTTACTAGGGAGTCATTATCCTTGGTTAAATATGATGGAATAGATTTAATATATCTTTTTAAATAATGGCAGTACAGCATTATTCATCTCCAGAGGAAGTGTGTGGGAGTTGCAGGGTACAGAATGATACTGTATTAGTTTACTACATATTATCATATAATATATCTATGCATAAAGTAACAGTTATTATTTTTTCATTTACAAGTGAGAAATAAAGTTATGATAAGCTCTTGCTAAAGACTGTCCTATGGTATCCATGCAGTAAATTACATCTGGCTGTTTCCAGTACAGGGCAGGGTTAAAAGGGACCCGACAGCTGATTCATGGTGCCTGAATCATGTGCAGCATGAACCAGAGACCTGCAGTCTAGACATCCATGTTTTACTCTAAATGCTGCAGAGTTTCAGAGAAAAACCTAGTTTGAAGCAAATGTTAAAAAAAATAAAATGTTTTTCACTACACAAAATTACATGTGATGTTTTAAAAATCAACCCAAAAAGAGGTTAATTATTAATCTGTAATATGTGAGTTATGAAAAAGAAATACACATTAGGTATAGAAGACTTTTTATGAAATGCAACCTCCAAAAGAGACAGAAGAGAAGAGATCATGGGGCACACTCTACAAGTTACGCTAAGTGCATCTTCTCTCTACTCAAATGCTTCAGGATGCAGAGGCAACCTTTCTGTAAATAAGTAAGGATTTCATATTTTCCTCTGCAGCCCTTCAGGTCGTTGAGGTCAGGAAACCTTGTGCTACTTGCTCAGCCATGTCCTTATTACTGTGCTAGCAGAGGTTAAATGACCTATGGAAGATATATGACCATATCTGCACCTTATCTCTCTCTATCATATGTAGCCAACTGTATCTGGCTTTGGAACACATACATCACTGCCAAAACACATGGGGATGAAAATCACAATCGTTTTCTGGAGTGTGACTTAGCTAGCTACGCATCTAATAACTTGGTAAATACTGCTGAGAGCAAAATAAATGCAAAGCTGCTATTAATACATAGCCTGAACGGGCTGAGCAAATGTCAGCTGTGTGTGACTCTCCCTATATATGCTCCAAATGTCACTGCTCAAATGTAGAAAACTACACAAAAACACTGTCCACTTTCTTATAATGCACAGTGCAGGATACACGTCAGCATTTCTGTTCAATTTCAAGACATTCAAGATTTGTGTGGAGAAAGAAAAACTAAGGGGCAGGAAAATGAATGTATCAAGCAGTATCTAAGCGGACAGCAGATATTAAAATATGAAAGATAGATCACCAATTTCTATCAGAATTATTAAACCAAGGATAACATTTTTATCTTGTGGCTTTTATCGTTTATTGATAACGCCACCCTCAGGGTGAGGGCTACACTAAGACATGTGTAGCATGGCATGAAGATCGTAATGTATTGCGACAAGTGATGAGCGAGCATGCTCGTTACTCGAGATTTACGAGCATGCTCGGGTGCTTCCCGAGTATCTTCAGCGTGCTTGGGTGTTATGTTTGAGTCGCGCCATGATTTGCGACTGTTTGACAGCTTTAATACATGTGAGGAATGCCTGAAGATACTCAGCGAGCACCTGAGCAAGCTCGCCGAAAGGGTTAACAGAACATGCTCGCTCATCATTAATTGCGACCTCAAATCTGATTTTGTCAGTGAAGTCACTAACTAGCGTCACTGCTGTTTGGGTTATTTAATTTAATATTTTAAGAATATAGACTTAATGGCATGGTGATACCTCTTTTTACTTCTTTTTTAATTGGAAAACGGGCGTGTTAAGCTTTTATATGTTTTTTTAAATATTTTTTAATAACAATTCTTTTCATATTCTTCACTTGTACTATTTACTGCAATAGCAATTACGTCAATATCAACCTGTCACCTTCAAGGCAGCCCTTTTTCTGATAAACCGATTAGGTTGGGTCTAGTTTTAGGCCCTACAAGCTGCTTAAAGAGGAGCTGCCACCGGGTCAAACGTGGCCAGTTTTTGCTCATATATTATTCTTGTTGTTCCCTTGAATATTCCGTTGTTGTTGTTTTTTTTTAAATCCATCATATGGTTCCAGAGATAAGGGCCTTTTTATTTAGTGCAACTTTGTATGGTTTTTACCAAGGGGCAAATCTCATAGGATTCATTGAGGGGTTGCCTTTAGGGTACTCTGTATAAGTAACCTGTGAGCAACACCCTCACCATAAAAATCAGCACTAAAGTAAAAGAACCATATCTTTAGAACCGTATGGAGAACTTAAAAAAAAATACAAAGAACAAAACAGAATACTAGGATTGGAAGTGGGGGAGGGAGGGAAGTGGGAATAAAGTAATAGCAAAAAATGCCCACTTTTGACCTGGTGGCTCGTCACAGCAATACCAATTAGAGATAGAGAATTTGGTAGAGCAAAGAACAACAGGTTTAGGTTTTTGCGGACTAACACGTTGACACTGCAGTAATTTGCGGATTGAAGTTACATTATTATGTCGCATGAACACAAGTTGCCACCTAGCTCTAGCCTAAATAAAGAACTGGCCATGTAATACATGACAGCCCCGGGCTGTCAAAGCAAGTCTTATGCTTTGTTGGCAGCTGTGTCTTGAGAGGGAAGGTTCTGCTACGATATCTAAATGTTTTTCCAGGACTTATGGAAATTAATTGTCCTGGTCTGGTAACTCTTTTAATCAATTTGTACTACAACATATGTACCTAGATATTCCCAATGAAAAAGACAGGTTTAAAGAAAACCGGTCAGCACGAATGTAAAGACCTGGCTATAATGGCGAAGTAATACTGATTACATTGATACGTTGGTGAAGACTTCCGCTTTGTTGTTCTTCTTTAATCACCATTTGAGGCTTTCTGCTGATTAGATTTCGGTGCATCAGGGCCGGACTGTACTCTGGGTCGTCTCCTCCCTGTCTGTGATTCCCCGGCTCCTTTGCTGCCTCCGGTGTTTGACTGTTCAATGAAATTTCAGTGACCGGCCTCCTGTTTAAAATCTGGTGACAGTGCTGTAATTTCCATGGGCAGCACATACGCAGATTAATTTCTCGGCTCGTCTGCAATAAAATGTCACCACACACAGCTCAAATGCAATCGTCATTGAGCTGAGGTCTCAAGATGTGCATGCACTGCCCTTGGTGCCATTTTATTGCATACAAGCTGGGAAATCAATCTGCGCACGTGCCGCCCATGGCAATGATGGCCCCAGATTTCAAAGAGGAAGCAAGCCACTGAAAAAAATCAGTGACCTGTCATTCAAACACTGGAGGGAGGCGGAGGGGCCGAGGTAAGAGAAGACGCAGTGCACCGAAATCTTTTTAGAAGAAAGTTTCAAATGGTGATTAAAGAAGAACCACAAAGCAGATTTCTTCACCAAAGGTACCAATGTACCGTATTTTTCGGACTATAAAACGCACCAGACCATAAGACGCACACAGGTTTTAGAGGTGGAAAATAGGGAAAAAAAAAGCTCCTATGGCATGCTGGGAGTTATAGTTCCCCACATTTATGTCATGTGTTTGCCCTGAGAACTATAACTCCCAGCATGTCCTTCAGCTCTTATGCCATGCTGGGAGCTATAGTTCACCACACATTTGACATGTGGTTGCTCTGAGGAGAACTATAACTCCCAGCACGTCTTTCAGCTCTTATGTCATGCTGGGAGTTATAGTTCACCACAGAAGTGGTACAGTGTTTAATGACATGTGCTTTTTCACTTTACTTTATACTTTACTTTGACTTTATAATGCTTGCCTCTCATTCTGGATAGGCAGGGAGCGGGGTCACACTGGCTGGGAGCTGCAGCTGGGTCTGCCGCAGTGAAGGCGGCTAGGGCTGTGGAGGGGGCTGCGGAGGGGGCGGGGACTGCGGCTGTGGCAGCGGAGGGGGCTGTGGCAGCTGGGGCGGCGATGGAGTGGTGTTACCCAGTGGGCTCCACCATGAATTCACTATGGCAACGCTAGATATCAGGAGGTGGGCGGTCTTCCATCCAGATCGCGAGCTGCAGTGACGTTACTAAGAGGCAGGGGCGGTGATGACTGCGCGCTGTGCTGTTCTGTGTTGCCCCGGCCCTGCATCTTAGTAACGTCACTGCAGCGTGCGATCTAGATGGAAGACTGCCCACCTCCTGATGTCTAGCGCGGCCATAGTGAATTCATGGCGGCGCTCACTGGGCAACACCGCTCCATCGCCGCCCCAGCTGCCACAGCCCCCTCCACTGCCACAGCCACAGTCCCCGATGCCTCCGCAGCCCCAGTCACCCCCCACATCACAGAAACGGTACATTCGGACCATAAGACGCACCCCCATTTCCCCCCAAAATTTTGGGGAAAAAAAGTGAGTCTTATGGTCTGAAAAATGCGGTAATCAGTATTACAGCGCCATTACAGCCAGGTCAATTATGTCAGAAAAAGAAGCAGATTTCTCTGATAAGATACATTACAGAGCTTCTTATTTTCATGTGTTCTACTGATTTATGCAATAAAAATTTAAACAATAGTTACTCTTTAAGTAAAAGAGTAGCTTATCGTTGCATCAAAGAGAAGAAATAGACAGAAATGTGAGACACGAATTGAGATTAATACCTCTTAACCTGTTTTGCAACTAAAGAACACAAAATATGGGTAAAGCAATTACATAGTCTCCAAACTGTACCAGCATGCCACACAAACTCATGCTGTAATTCTTGCTAAATCTGTAAATACTGTGCAAGGTAATCATTTATTTTTAATGGACTTGTATAGGCTACTATTAATCATGGATTAAACAGAGCAACACACTGTTAGTGGAAATATTAGGAAAAGGTATGAATACAGTTTGATTTTCTTTACAAATCAAGGTTTTAATACACACAGGATTCTCCTAAAATTAAAATAAAGAGATAGACCTTGCGTAACAAAGAAATCACTTGAAAGATGGACAAAAAAAAAGAGTAACCATTGTTTTATTTTTTTTTCATAAATCAATAGTACACATGAAAATAAGAAACTTTCTAATATCTTATTAGAAAATCTGCTTTTTTTCTTCATCGTGGACTGTCCATACATTCTCAAAATTCCCAATTCACAGGTGAAAATTGTCTCTTCAGAGAGGAAGAGGACTTGAACTCTAGCGCCACCTATTGGAAGTAGCAATCAGTCAATATTGACCCTTCTATGAGCCTTGCTAGGATAAGTCACAGTGTCTGCAAATTGAGATTCTGGTGTGGCTTTTATCCTAAGTCAAATGGCAAGGCTCGTTGAAGGGTCGATATTAACTTTTAGGATTGCCGCTTCCAATAGATGGCGCTAGAGTTCAAGTCCTCTTCCTCTCTGAAGAGGAAGCAGCGATCCTAAAAGTCAATATCGACCCTTCAATATGAGCCTTGCAAAATGACTTGGGATAAGGCACAGTGCCTGCAAATTGAGATTTTGGTTTGGCTTTTAACCTAAGTCATATGGCAAGGCTTGTTGAAGGGTTGATATTGACTTTCAGGATCGCTGTATCCAATAGGTGGCGCTAGAGTTCAAGTCCTCTTCCACTCTGAAGAGACAATATGCACATTTAATTTCCCAGAGGAGCATGTATGGCTTTTAAGTCTTCTCACTCTGACATTCCAGGCTTGACATGTCACTCTCCATGAGGAGCAACGTTACCCCTTAGACCTTAATTCACAGATAAAATATGTCTTCAGTGAGTGCAGATTTTTCCATTACTGAGATAGGTAAAATAAAAATGGAGAACTGTGATGGTTATTTCAGCAGACCTTGCAATAGAATATCTGTTTCCATCTCTAGCTCATTCTCCTTCCATCGCCATAATATTTTAAAATCACCAATTGACATTTCCTCTCTCATTAAATGGGAACATTTGTCTACACTGAATACAGATTTTACCCATGAATTAAGAGAGAAACAAACACATTTCTCTGGTAAGATATATTACAAGTTACTTGTTGTAAGTTACTCATTTTCATATGTACTATTGATTTACTAAAAATAAAATTATAACAGCGGTTACACTTTATGACAATGGACAACATTCACGTATTTAAAGAGACACTTTAAAGAGAATCTGTCAACAGGTTTTCGTTTTGTAATCTGAGAGCAGCATTACATAGGGGCTGAGACCCTGATTATAGCGAGGTATCACTTGCTGGTCAGAATGCTGTCATTTTGATACAATCACTGTTTTCTTTGCTGTAGATCCAGCAGTACTCTGAATGCTGAGCCCTGTCTAACCCCGCCCACATCACTGAACATAGTACAGTGACAGAAAGCTGCTAATTAGTGGTGGGGGTGGGATTACATAGAGGGGTTGACTAGGAGGCAAGAGCCACCTAGTCCTGTAGTGATAATCCCTTGTTGATACAACACTTTTTTTTAATGAAACCGCAAAACACAGACCAGTAAGTAACACATCCATGGAATCAGGCTCTCAGCCCCTATATAATGCTGCTCTCATATTACATTTGAAAAGCATATATAAAGACATGAAAAGTATACAACACATTAAATATTTATAGCAGAAAACTATGTATGTTTATTAAATCCTTACTTTTGTAAATGAGTTTTTAATAATACAGTCCAGTTGTAGCATATTTATATAAAGGTTAAAATGTTGTTCCACAATTCATCCTCTTAGAATAGACAGTTCTTTGTGTGAAGCTTTTACTATTCAATTTCACTATGTACAGACCTTTTAATCAGCATGATTTTTTTCTACTTTGAAGGTAATTATTATCCTTTTTTCATTTTCAGATCTCCCAGCATCAGCTACTAATCAGTTATGGAGAAATAAGTGGATTGCTTCTTCAATGACCACCTACAGAATCCACATTTCCACAATGGCTTTTTGATGTCTCCCAAGAATAGAGTGACCTTCAGTCTCACAGTATGCGTGGAGCATTTGAAAAAAGAGACTGCACTTGGCTTCCTGAGAAAGAAACATTACAGTGCTGTGTGCTGAATGCCTCCTATATGTTCATGAAGTGACCAATTTGCTATTAATAATTAGAAGCAAAAAAAACCCTCAGTCGTGTGCAGCTAAACAAGTGTCAAGAACTGAAAAATGAGGGAAATAAAACTCAGAATAAACTTGTTGTTTGGACTAACAATCACCGCATTAGTGCAGGCAACTCAAAAAAAGATGGATTGTCCAGAGATGTGCACATGTGAGATTCGACCGTGGTTTACGCCGAGATCTATTTATATTGAAGCTTTCACGGTGGATTGCAATGCATTAGATCTTTATAGCATCCCTAACAGACTTCCAGCAAACACACAAGTCTTACTTTTACAGGCTAATAATATTGAAGAAATTAAAAATGCTGATCATTTTCCAGTAAATCTTACAGGGCTGGATTTATCACAGAACAATCTATCCTCTATGGTCAATATCAATTTCACAAATGCCTACCAGGTGCTTTCTGTATACCTGGAGGAAAATAAACTAGTGGAACTAACAGAGGAAAGCTTTTCTGGACTGGTAAATTTACAAGAGCTCTACATCAATCATAACTTGATAGCCACAATTTCCCCAAATGCATTTGCTGGGGTTGGCAATTTGCTCAGGCTTCACCTTAACGCAAACCAATTGCAAGTGGTTAATAGTGAGTGGTTTGAAGGGATGCCGCATCTAGAGATCCTCATGATTGGTGAAAATCCAATCATCAAAATCGAAGATATGAACTTTAAGCCTCTTATCAATCTGCGCAGCCTGGTTTTAGCAGGAATAAATCTGACAGAAATATCTGATAATGCCTTCATAGGCCTAGAAAATTTGGAAAGCATTTCTTTCTATGACAACAGATTTATTAACGTCCCCTCTGTTGCTCTTCAAAAGGTTCGGAACCTTAAATTTTTGGATCTAAATAAAAATCCTATCCGGAGAATACAAAGAGGAGATTTCAGCAATATGTTACACTTGAAAGAGCTGGGCATTAATAACATGCCTGAGCTAGTTTCAATAGATAGTCTTGCCATTGAAAATTTGCCGGAATTGAGAAAAATAGAAGCAACCAATAACCCTAAACTGGCCTACATTCATCCCAACGCGTTCTATAGACTTCCTAAACTGGAAACCCTCATGCTCAACAGTAATTCGCTCAGCGCCGTATACAGAAGCACTATCGATGCTCTGCCCAATCTTAAAGAATTGGGAATACACAGCAACCCCATCAGATGTGACTGTGTGAACCGCTGGATAAATATGAATAAAACAAGCATCCGTTTTATGGAAACCGATTCATTATTTTGTGTGGACCCCCCTGAATTTGAAGGTCAGAACGTTAGACATATACATTTTAGGGAAATGATGGAAATATGTTTACCACTTATTGCGCCACAGAGCTTTCCTTCAGATCTGGATATAAGAACTGGCAGCTCCGTTTCATTACATTGCCGAGCTACAGCAGAACCAGAGCCAGACATTTATTGGATCACACCTTCGGGTTCTAAGCTTCAACCCAATACAATTAATGGTCCATTTTATGTCCACATTGAAGGAACATTGGAAATTACCAGCATAAGTGTTTTAGAAGCAGGACTTTATACCTGTGTTGCAAAGAACCTGGTTGGTGCAGATTTGAAAACAGTCATGATCACTGTGGATGGATTTCTACCAGAGGATGCCAATGGATCAGTCAGCATCGACATTAAGGAAATTCAAAGTAATTCTGTTTTGGTGTCTTGGAATTCCCAGTCAAAGATTTTGAAGTCGAGTGTGCAGTGGGTAGCATCCTTGAATGCGGAGTACACCAGAATCGCTCACATTGTCCGAATGCCGTCAGACATCAAACAATACAATTTAACACGTCTAAGTCCTCTGACTGAATATAAGATCTGCATCGATGTACCCAACATCTATCAGCAAGTGGAAAAGCAATGCATTAACATTACCACAAAAGGAATGGATACTTTGAGAAAACATAATGAGTCCTTTAAAACTACGGCTCTGATTATTATCTTGTGCGGTCTGTTTGGGATCATTACCGTGGCTTATTTCTTCAATTATATCTCTTTATACTTAAGACGATTTTCGGAGCAGAGATGCAGTGGAAACCTTTTGCAGACCCCACCATTTGCTTACAATGACCTCTACCCTCCGTTGCTGAGCCTTTGGAATCTTGACAATGATAGCACATCTCTAGAAGTCAAATCTACAGTAATACAAGTACCCAGTATGATGCCATAAAAACAACACTAAGCGAAATGTGACCCGTGGAATACAAAAAAAAAAGCACAAAGTTCTAGTTGTGCTCCTCTAAACACAGGAAGACTATTTTCTAGGGAACAAAAGACAACATAATGTCAAGGTATCCTAAGGCTTAACATACTTACAAGCCAGCGAGCAAGTCATTAATACTATAAAAACTAGATGAAACAAAGAACTATGACTCACTTTGTCAAATACAATACAGATATATTAACTTGTTTTATGTATTTTGTTTGGATTGTTTCAATTTTTTTCTTTTTTTTTTTACTATATACTGTAGTTGAACTGAGCAATACCTCCTCTTCTGTGATGTATTACACATTTTAGCCAAGAGTTTTTCCAGTGACAAAATTAAATAGAATTGACACGTGATGTTCCAAAATGGACCTTTCTGTAGCGTAGTAAAGATGGTAAATATGTAAATCTTTTTTTATGGAAAAAAATACATTTTTGATTAAAATAAAAACTACCTGTGCCATGACTATTTTGTTATGTGATAAGGACTTGTGCAGCGAGAATAATGTCAGCTGTAATAAGAAATGTATAAGCCATATGCAATTGTTATGAAGGTGAAAAGGGACGGCATGAAGCAGGGTAATATGACTATAGTATGCTGGGAAGAGCTAGGCTTTTGTGTTGAATAATGCAAAATGCTATATATATCTATACACGGTATACTATATCGAAAGTATAACACCAAGTTTTAGATTCTATTTGTTTTTTATTCTATTTGTTTTTTTTTTATTTATCTATCAGAATTTTAGGATTATTTAAACATAGAAACATTTATGCTATTCAGTTTTGCAGTAACAGACAAAATATTCCCTCGGTTTTGCATTTCAGGCACCATTATTTATGGAAATGATTAGTCTTCTGTATTTGTATTCATCTACGCAATCATTACAGCACAGACTGAGCACAGCAGATTCGATCCCCGTCATTCGACTGTCTGTGAATGGTCCCTGCGCCATGTCTCATGCAGGTCACTTGCCTCACTGCAATGCACAAAACCCTAAATCTGCAATGTGTCACGAAATACACCTTATTATCCTGTATAGAGAGTACAACTGCATGAAATATGCCTATGATACAATGCTGTAACAGCATCTACATATTGCTTATGTGCTAGCGGTTTAATAAATTACTGAATAATAAAAAAATGGTAAAAGGTAGTACATTAAGGTATATATATATGTATACATACATATCTATCTATCTATCCATCTATCTATATATATAGATATATATACACACACACATACATACACTGAAGGCTGCCTATGCTTATTGGCAGTGCTCTGTCATTATTGCAGTTATACCACTTATAGCAATAATTGGTCACACTGTATGGTATTCTCACAGTGTTAAAAATTCCAAGATACATACTCAGGGCGGTATCTGAGAGAAACAAGAGGGATATGTCCTGATACATTTATTTATTGGCAATAATACAGTTTTAATTGTACTAGTGATACAGTGCACACTATTTTAGCAATAAGTAGAATGCTGGGCAACCGCCCAGAGATTCACGCTCAGCGGTTCACGCTCAGCGGTGGGTATTATGTAGAGTTCATACAGTCAATGCGGTTTGGTCAAAATGTGCAGTTTTATAGTTTTCATAAAACTCTAAGGGATTAAAAAACAAAACAATCTTCTGGGCACCAAGGTATAACAGCTAATAAACAGTTCATTCAGCAGGAACATATATGTCACTGCGGGCTCATCCGGACAGACTATAGTCCTTTCTCCTGGAGGAAACTTTACACACAGAAAAGGTACAGTCCTACCAATCTTGGCATCCCCTTCAACCTAAGCTTCCAGCACCAAACAAAAGTGTTGAACTTCATGTACAGTTCACACTGAATAAGTTGCAGCTTCCAAACATCACTCTGCAGCTCCAACACACAGACTACTCAACCTTCTTAGCTGACCCGTGCAGCATCCATTTAGACAGACACTCTGGCTTGGCTCTCTCCCAGCTACAGCTCACATTTTAGCTGGTCACTCACCAGTTTCAACACACTCCACTCTGCTCAACATCCCCAGCAGACCGAGAGCTCCAAGGTAAACACATGCCCTGGTTCTTAGTCAAAGCTAGCCAAGTACATCTAATTAACACAAACAGTGCTAGGGTTGGCTTTGCTACAATATACACTGTGTATAGGGTACTCAATACATGGGCCATGTGAACCTAAGGAGGCTCGTGTATTCATTTATAGCAGGGGCTCATCAGTAATCTTAACAACCAAACAAGGGGAGAGAACAAGCATCCCATGAACACCTTTCCTACAGAGAATGGAGTTTGCATAATGTCATCAACCTGCACCAGTAGGTGGGCTCACTTTTCAAATCCCCACTGCTCTATGTACCTTTCTGAGATGTGATTTTAATAGCACTGCTGAAAAGATGACAACTAGTACATAAAAATATGGAATTTTTTTTAATTCCTATCTTTTTCCGGACGTTTCAGGTCACTTTTATTTAAATGTCATGATCCACTAATTATTTGCTTGAAAGCAGTACTGTTTGAGGCCCAATACCAGGAAAAGAATGACAGAGCTGTGAAAATGAAGCAGAACATTTCTGTGTCCAACCTAAATGCAGTTACTATTACCACTGTAATTATTCTATCACTGATTTCGGCTATGCAGTACTTGGCTATGCCTTTTCCCAAGTGAGAGAAGTCTACAATACTAAAAAAGTGAACAAATTGAGATTAGTAAAATAAAGGAGTTAAGTAACCGTGCAACTTATTACAAGGCTGCACAAGATCCAATATAAATTCTAGGTTGTAAATAAGATCATTTTATATAATTTATTATCTGTTAAATAACTAGGAATTAAAAATTTCACTTTGTGAACTATTTTTCTTTAACAGTAGATTATGTTACATCTAATATTACAAATATTAAATGTTTATGTTGAGTTTTGCTGTATAAGTAAAAGTTCAATTATCACTAGCGTGTAATTTGCTAATTAAAATCAGCAAACCAGACAGATGATAATAGCAAAATATCACTACAAGAAACGTTCCGCCCCTTTAGAGAACATTTTTGAAATTAGATATTGAGTTAACAGTAAGCATTAACAAGATCCATTTATCTCCACAAGGCACAGAAATATATCATGAACTTTAATGCCTTTTTCTCGGTATTGCTAATTTATAATACTTATACCTCTCTCCTTATTTAAGTATGTATATTGGAATTGCTTATGTTCTTAAAAAAACACATTTAAGATTTGCTTAGTAATGTCTTTTGAACTTTAGAATTGACTTTAGGATCAATTACATAAATACTTTTAGAATAAAATATCTTTTTATTATTTCTAAGACTCTGTGTGCAACTACAGGAAATTGTGTACAAATGGATTATGTTTTGAATGAATAGGCAAGATGGATAGGCAAGTGTACAATCAGATTATCTTCTGAATGAATAGGCATGGTGAAAGTCAGTACCTTAATCCTTTCGCACTAGAGCCTGTTTTCACCTTTCTCAGCAGGTCAATTTTTTCAATTCTGACCGGGGGCATTTTATGCAGTAATAACTCTGCAATGCTTCAATGTATCCTAGTGATTTTGAGACAGTTTTTTCGTGACATATTGTACTTCATGTTAGGGATACATTTAGGTTGATATCTTTTTGCATTTATTTGTAAAAATATTGGAATTTTGGTGAAAATTTAGAAAATTTTGCAATATTCAAAGTTTTAATTTTTACGCTCTTACACCAGATAGTTCTATCACACAAAATAGTTAATAAACAACATTTACCACATGTTTACTTTACATCAGCATCATTTTTTGATAATTTTTTTTTTGTTAGTTAAGTTAAAAGGGTTAAAAGTTTATCAGCAATTTCTCATTTTTTCAACAAAATTAACAAAACCAATTTTTTTAGGGACCACATCACATTTGAAGTGAATTTGAGGGGCCCATGTGAAATACACAAAAGTGACACTAGTCTAAAAACTGCACCCCTCCAAGTGCTAAGAACCACATTCGAGAAGTTTATTAACCCTTCCGGTGCTTCACAGAAATTTAAGTAATATGAAAGGGAAAATGTTATTTTTTCCCACAAAAATGTTACTTTAGCCCCAAAATTTGTATTTTCACAATGGTAATAGGAGAAAATGGACCTCAAAATGTGTTGTGCATTTTCTCCAGAGTACGCTGATACCCCATATGTGGTGGAAAACTACTGTTTGGGAACATGGTAGGGCTCAGAACGGAAGGAGAACTATTTGACTTTTAGAACACAAAATTGGCTAGAATAGATAGCGGACACCATGTCACGTTTGCAGAGCCCCTATTGTGCTTCAACAGTAGAAACACCCCACAAGTGATCCCATTTTGGAAACTATACCCCAGAAGGAGTTTATATAGATGTGTGGTGAGCACCTTGAAGCCACAGGTGCTTCACAAAATTTTATAACGTTGACTTGTGGACATAAAAAAAAAATCACATTTTTCCCGCAAAAATGTTGCTTTAGCCCAAAAATTTGTATTTTCATAATGGTAATAGGAGAAAATGAACAGTACAATTTGTTGTGCAATTTCTCCTGAGTACACTGATACCCCCCATATGTGGTAGAAAACTACTGTTTCGGCACACAACATGGCTCGGAATGGAAGGGTGTAATTTTGGCTGGAATAATTTGTAGACGCCATGTCACATTTGAAGCGCCTCTGACATGCCAAAACAGCAGAAAATCCCACAAGTGACCCCATTTTGGAAAAACACCTCTCTGGGAATTCATCTAGAGGATTAGTGAGTATTTTTAACCCTCAGACAATGCAGAGAATTGCATAACATTAGGCTCAGTAAATGAAATATTAGCATTTTTTACACTAAAATGTTGCTTTGGACCCAAGTTTGTAATTTTCAAAAGGGGTAATAGGAGAAAACAAACAGTACAATTTGTTATGCAATTTCTCCAGAGTACGCCAATACCCCATAAGTGGTTGCAACCTTCTTTTGAGGAACATTGCAAAGCTCAGAAGAGAAGGATCATCATATTATAGTGCAGATTTTGCTGTTATGGTTTGCGGGTGCCATGTCACATTGGCAGAGTCCCTCAGGTCCCAGAACAGCAGAACTCCCCAAAAGTTACTCCATGTTACAAACTACACCTCTCACTTAATTCATCTAGCGGAGCAGTGATCATATTGACACCACAGGTGTGTTACAGAATTTTATATCATTGGACGGTGAAGAAAAAATAAATTTTTACCATAAAAAAATTGTTTTAGCCCTAGATTTTACATTTTCACAAGGGGAAATAGGTAAAAATGGCATAAAAATGTGTCACACAAATTCAGCTAAACATGGCAATATCCCATATGTGGCTTTACAGTACTGCTTAGCCACACAGCATGACTCGGGAGGGAAGGAGTGGTATTAGACTCTTGGAAAACAAATTTTTATAGAATCGTTGCGGACTCCATATACAGAGCCTTTAGTGCTAGAAAAGCTGAAATCCCCCATCATGTGACCCCATTTTGGAAATTTCAACCCTCTGGGAAATTATCTACAGGTGTACTAATGATTTTAACTTCATGGGTGTTTTCCAGAAACAAGCAGCTTAGTGAAAATTGCAAATCTGCCAGTGTAGTGCCCATACATTGTGCTCAGCTCTTGCTTCTGGAGACACACACCTCATAAATTAAGCAGGCTCTCATTGCTACAGAAATGTCAAACATGTGGATGCTAAATGTGGTTTAAGCACACACTGGAGCTCAGAAGGGAGAGGGGCATTTGGATTTGGTAGGGCAGAATTTGCTGAATTTCTTTTATTTTTTTTGGGGGGGGGGGGGCCATAGCGCTTTCCCATAGCCTTTGTGCTACCAGTAATGTGGAGGCCCCCTATACTTCCGCTAACAGATGAAGGAGCTGAGCGGGGACTTACTTTTTTTGTGGATTGAGTTGAAGGTTTTAATGGGAACACTTTACATAACTTTTTGGATCACATTAATCTTGTGCTCTACACTGAGCACTTACATTGCGGTTTCCATCTGACTTACATAGTTCCTGTGTGGGACTTCAACTTCTATTTCTCTGATTGCTGGTCACATGCATGGCAATACATGTGTATTGCAATGCATGCGAACTGTCCATTTTACAATGTCAGAACGACTGTTAGACCCTGCTTCTGGCTGAGTCTAACAGGCCACTGTATCTGGCAGTCCTGGAGATCATCATTTGACCTCCAGCTGCCATGACAACCCTGGGCTCTCCCGTGATTATGTCACTGGAGTGCCAGAGGTGTGAGAGAAGGAGCCCACTCCCTCTCACAAACTTATAAATGCCGCAATCACTATTAATTGCGGTATCTAGAAGATAACACAGGGTTATCTGACCTGAGAGAATCAGGTACCAATGATGATGCCGGGGTGGGGTCCCGGGGTCCCAAGCACTGCAAGAACGCTAACTGTAGAGAAATGTCCGTGTTGCACAAAGCCCAGCAAGCATCATAGTTTATTTACTGTCGGCGATCGTGAAGGGGTTAATATTAATTAAAAATGTAGTTTTTCATCATCAATATTGTATACAAATTGAAAAGAAACATAACATATCATATAAAGGACAAATCTAATAAAAAATAAAGGAAAAACTAAAGCCTCGTTCAGACATCTAAAAAAGTGAAAAAAAGATCAATTTTCATCAATGTGCTGGATCAGTTTTTTATCAGTTATTGATGAAAAGGAGGTTTCTCAGGCTTCACCTAACAAAAACTCAGTGAGAAACAGACAGTACTAGGATACGAGGATGCCATCAGTGTTCTGTCAGAGTTTTTCACAGACTCAGTGATTAGAAAGGGCAAGTTTTATCCATGACCAGGAAGAAAAAGTGTTGCAGACACTGCAGAAAAAAACACTTACATGTGAATAGCCCTACAGACTATTATGGGTAGATGTTCATAACATGAAAAACATAGGAACAAAATGTCCAGAATAAGAAACACAGATGGTTGAATTAGACCTTAAAATGTTTAGTTAATTTCAACTTAAAAATGGGTTTTCTCATTTAGAAAAGTAATTTCTAAATTAACAGAAGGCGCCCTCAACTATTAGCCAGAGCAGGGGACATCAACATACAGCATTTCTCATTCTGGAATACCAGGCATGTTTGTACATTATATACATAGCTCATGATTTTAATGGAAACTATGTAATGCGATTTATCTACTGTGCAAAAATTGAACACTAATTGCTGAATTCCACTACGGATTACAGCTGGTCACATAGGATCTCAGCTCATCGGTAAGGGATGCAACTAACAAAAGGTATTGTACAAAGCGGACAAACCACTGAAAAAATATTCAAGATAAAACTAAGAAACTGTGTCCTTAGCATACCCAGCTGCCTAGTTTTTTACCCATTTGTCCTGATCTTACGCTTCTCTCCATAGAACTCAAGACTGGCATAATTTGGAAGTGTCACAAGTTGCCCCCAGCTTACACTGATTTATCTCTTGCTTTACATTGTGGTGTACGATATATTAGGTGCATAGATATTGCATATATACAGTGCCTACAAGTAGTATTCAACCCCCTGCAGATTTAGCTGGTTTGATAAGATGCAAATAAGTTAGAGCCTTCAAACTGCAAACGAGAGTAGGTTTTATGAACAGAAGCATAAATCTTACAAACCAAAAAGTTATGTTGCTCAGTTGAATTTTATTAATTTTTAAACATAAAAGTGTGGGTCAATTATTATTCAACCCCTATGTTTAATATTTTGTGGAATAACCCTTGTTTGCAATTACAGCTAATAATCGTCTTTTATAAGACCTGATCAGGCCGGCACAGGTCTGTGGAGTTATCTTGGCCCACTCCTCCATGCAGATCTTCTCCAAGTTATCTAGGTTCTTTGGGTGTCTCATGTGGACTTTATTCTTGAGCTCCTTCCACAAGTTTTCAATTGGGTTAAGGTCAGGAGACTGACTAGGCCACTCCAACACCTTGACTTTTTCCCTCTTGAACCAGGCCTTGGTTTTCTTGGCTGTGTGCTTTGGGTCGTTGTCTTGTTGGAAGATGAAATTACGACCCATCTTAAGATCCTTGATGGAGGAGCGGAGGTTCTTGGCCAAAATCTCCAGGTAGGCCGTGCTATCCATCTTCCCATGGATGTGGACCAGATGGCCAGGCCCCTTGGCTGAGAAACAGCCCCACAGCATGATGCTGCCACCACCATGCTTGACTGTAGGGATGGTATTCTTGGGGTCGTATGCAGTACCATCCAGTCTCCAAACGTCACGTGTGTGGTTGGCACCAAAGATCTCGATCTTGGTCTCATCAGACCATAGAACCTTGAACCAGTCTGTCTCAGAGTCCTCCAAGTGATCATGAGCAAACTGTAGACGAGCCTTGACATGACGCTTTGAAAGTAAAGGTACCATACAGGCTCGTCTGGAACGGAGACCATTGCGGTGGAGTACGTTACTTATGGTATTGACTGAAACCAATGTCCCCACTGCCATGACATCTTCCCGGAGCTCCTTCCTTGTTGTCCTTGGGTTAGCCTTGACTCTTCGGACAAGCCTGGCCTCGGCACGGGAGGACACTTTCAAAGGCTGTCCAGGCCGTGGAAGGCTAACAGTAGTTCCATAAGCCTTCCACTTACGGATGATGCTCCCAACAGTGGAGACAGGTAGGCCGAACTCCTTGGAAAGGGTTTTGTACCCCTTGCCAGCCTTGTGACCCTCCACGATCTTGTCTCTGATGGCCTTGGAATGCTCCTTTGTCTTTCCCATGTTGACCATGTCTGAGTGCTGTTCACAAGTTTGGGGAGGGTCTTAAATAGTCAGAAAAGGCTGGCAAAAGAGATCTTTAATCCACACATGTGAAGCTCATTATTCTTGGTGCCTGAACTACTTTTTAATACTTTAGGGGGACCAAACAGAATTCTTGTGGTTTGAGGGGTTGAATAATAAATGACACTCTGAATTAACTTTTAACGTTTTAAAAAAAAAAAAAAAAAAATTTGCTGCAGTGCATTTCCCACTTCCAGGCTGATCTACAGTACAAATGTCACAATGCCAAGTTAATTCCGCATGTGTCAACCAGCTAAATCTGCAGGGGGTTGAATACTACTTGTAGGCACTGTATTTTGGAGGTATTTGAAGGTCCGAGGGTAATATATATATCTAAATATATAGATAGATAAACAAATAGATAGATAAATAGATAGAAAAACAGATAGATAAATAGATAGATAGAGAGATAAACAGATAGAGAGATAGATAGATAGATAGATAGATAGATAGAGAAATAGATAGATAAACAGATATATAGATAGAGAGATAGCTAAAGAAATAGATAGAAAGAGAAAGATAGATAGATAGAGGGATAGATAGATAGATAGATAGATAGAGAAATAGATAGATAGATAGATAGATAGATAGATAGATAGATAGATAGATAGATAGATAGATAGATAGATATGAGCACAAGTCCTAGAGAAGATTTGGGATAAATAATGGTAGAATTTAGTAGTAAACAAAATAATTATAGCTATTTAGTAAATTAATCTCTGGGGAAGGAAAGCTATAAAAGGTGAAGAATAACATCTGTCTACTACAATAACAGATTGTAAAATACATCAGAAACTTCCTGTTCTCATTTCTAGAAAAAAAGTATATTTAGTGAAAGTGTGACTAGGAAATCACCGTTTGTGCTAAAAGAACAGCATTTGTAGCAAATATTAAATGCCACACATTTAAATTGTTTTGCGTTCAACCTCACTTCTGTGAATACAATTTTACCATAGTTGATGAATCACTGTGGTTCATACGCTGGCGTTAGAATTCATCAGCTAGACACAATCATCAATCATAAGATATTTCAGCATCTCGGACAGAGCTTTTCATTCCAGCCTATTTGTCACAAACAAAGGAGCTGAAATATGACCTATTACAATTCAGGTACTGTATAGGTCAGCAAAATGGGCTCATGTATCTTGTATGTCTCTCTTTTACTTCCAAATACATTTAAAATCTGCTGCTTGATATGATTTAAAAGTCCCAATGTGACGAGTAATAAGGAAACAATCACATGGCAACACGCGCTGGCTGAAGAAAACAAATTATGATCTAGAAGGGATTTTATCTTCTTGAGAGGTGCAATTTTCCAAAAGATAATACTTTTACTGGTGCCAATTGACTCAGTAAGATGAATATCATAGGACAACCCTGCATGGTTTAATTCATTCTAATTATTTTATAATGTGCTTAAGTAAATATTTAGATGATATAACAATGCTTTGGATTTTAAGCAATCATGAAGGATAGAATCTTGTTCCACAACATCCAATGTACATGTTGACAAAGTGAGGATATATTCTAAAAATATGTTTACTGTGCTCAGAGACTATCGACAGGAGGAGATAAACCTTCTGGTGGCTGTAAGCTCCTTTTCCATATGACAGATGGTGTTGAGTCACATCGCATATTAAAAGGGAAAAAATATGACAAAGTTATTTGACTCTTACCATAGCATTTATTTATTTATTTTACTCGCTTATATGGGGTCATTAATTCCACAGCGCTTTACAGACAATATCGGCACTGTCCCCTTAGGGACTCACAGTCTACATTCCCTATCAGTATGTCTTTGGAGTGTGGGAGAAAACCGGAGAACCCGGAGGAAACCCACGCAAACACGGAGAGAACATACAAACTCCTTGCAGATGTTGTCCTTGGTGGGATTTGAACCCAGGACCCCAGGGCTGCAAAGCTACAGTGCTAACCACTGAGCCACCGTGCTGGGTTTTAATCCTAGTATCTAATTCTAGTAATGATATGACCTACTCGTTGTCTCTAGTGCTTAAAATAGCTAATAGAGCTACATGCAGAATTTCTGGCAGCAGAACGCAGCTAGAGACTGTATATAGAATATGGCAGTCGCGGGCACATCATTGGGGCAACAAAAAAATTTAAAAAAAGAGAAAAAGAAAAAGCCTTATCTACTCATCTTTCCGACACAAGGCTTGGTTTCCTTTCACTTCCCCAGATCAGATGAGACCTGGTTTCGCACATGGAGAGTTAAGACATTAGTGATAGGGACCCTATATATTAAAGATATACCTTGACGCGATTGGATGGATTTTGATCAAAAAATGCTAAGAACCTTACATTTTTAACATTTACAGCAATAGCGGATTTCATATATTTATTAATTGCAGTGAGCTGATGCATAGTGTATGTACATTCGTGGTCAAAATTGTTGATACCCCTCGTTTAATGAAAGAAAAACCCATAATGGTCACAGAAATAACTTGAATCTGACAAAAGTATTAATAAATTAAAAATCTATGAAAATGAACAAATGAAAGTCAGACATTGCTTTTCAACCCTGCTTCCACTGAATTTTAAAAAAAATGAAACTCATGAAATAGGCCTGGACAGAAATGATGGTACTCAACTTAATATTTTGTTGAACAAACTTTTGAGGCAATCACTGCAATGAAACGATTCCTGTAACTGTCAATGAGATTTCTGCTCCTCTCGACAGGTATTTTGTCCCACTCCTCATGAGCAAACTGCTCCAGTTGTCTCGTGTTTGAAGGTTGCCTTTTCCAGACAGCATGTTTCAACTCTTTCCAAAGATGCTCAATAGGATTTAGGTCAGGGCTCATAGAAGGCCACTTCAGAATAGTCCACTGTTTTCCTTTTAGCCATTCTTGGGTGTTTTTAGCTGTGTGTTTTGGGTCATTATCCTGTTGCAAGACCCATGACCTGCGACTGAGACCAAGCTTTCTGACACTGGGCAGCACATTTCTCTCTAGAATCCCTTGATAATCTTGAGATTTCATTACACCTTGCACAGATTCAAGACACCCTGTGCCAGACGCAGCAAAGCAGCCCCACAATATAACAGAGCCTCCTCCATGTTTACCAGTAGGGACAGTGTTCTTTTCTTGATATGCTTCATTTTTCCATCTGTGAACATAGAGCTGATGTGCCTTGCCAAAAACTTCCATTTTTGTCTCATCTGTCCATATGACATTCTCCCAGAAGCTTTGTGGCTTGTCAATATGTAGTTTGGAAAATTCTAGTCTGGCTTTTTTATGACTTTTTTTCAACAATGGTGTTCTCCTTGGTCGTTTCCCATGAAGTCCACTTTGGATCAAACAACGACGGATGGTGCGATCTGACACTGATGTTCCTTGAGCTTGAAGTTCACTTTTAATCTCTTTAGAAATTATCCTGGGCTCTTTGGTTACCATTCGTATTATCCGTCTCATTGATTTGTCATCAATTTTCCTCCTGCGGCCACGTCCAGGGAGGTTGGCTACAGTCCCATGGATCTTAAATTTTTGAATAATATGTGCTACTGTAGTCACAGGAACATCAAGCAGCTTGGACATGGTCTTATAACCTTTACCTTTAACATGCTTGTCTATGATTTTATTTCTAATCTCCTGAGACAACTCTTTCCTTTGCTTCCTCTGGTCCATGTTGAGTGAGTATCTGTAGCCCTATATACAGGCCCACTGACTGATTACAAGATTGTAGACACCTGTGATGCTAATTAGTGAATACAACTTGATTTAACATGTCCCCTTGTCACATTATTTTCAGGGGTACCATCATTTCTGTCCAGGCCTATTTCATGAGTTTAATTTTTTTTTAAATTCTGTGGAAGCTGGGTTGAAAAGCAATGTCTGACTTTCATTTGTTCATTTTCAAAGATTTTTAATTTATTATTAACTTGAATCTGACAAAAGTATTTCTGTGATCATTGTGGGTTTTTCTTTCATTAAACGAGGGGTACCAACAATTTTGACCACGTGTGTATATGTTTTTAAACCATTAGGGTAAACTGTGCAGCTGCACAGGGGCCTAATAAGTTTGGGGGCCCACTGTCATCAAAACATATATTCCTCCATTGCATAGTTTGAAGTCCAGGGTTTATTCGTGCACTCCATAAATGTAAGATTTTTGTAGGGTTTGTATTGAGAGGAGCAGTACTGATGCAAGTGGCTCATTTTAGACCTGTTCATAGCTGCTACTCCTGACTGAACATGTCCTACCGGGACCAGGGCTAATGCTAAGAGCCTAGGCACACATCCCTTCCCAGCATTATCTACAACCTGTGTTTCTTCTGCAAAATATATATGTGGCACCCCAGGGGTCTGGTTTTCCACAGTAATGTAATGTTATGTCTGAGAGCAGGTGGGAGGTCCTTTGGTCAGGGATCCTGTGCATGCCACACCTCCTGCCCAGTCTTGGGAGGGGAAGAACTTCCCCTGTATAAACCCGGGGCTGAGGCAGGGTGAGTCAGACAAGGAGAGTGGAGACAAGAAGCAGCATAGGAAACAGGAGAGTTCCAAGGAGTCAGGGGCTGGCAGCTGCAGCGCTCGCCCTGACTAAGAAGATTCTTTACCGGACCCGGAGTCCGAGGCTGTGGGGACTAACTTCTACCCAGCAGCAGAATCCGTCAGGCAGGGGATTTCAGGTCCTCTGGCCCAGAAGCCCGAAGGCACGGTCACACGCGTGGGACCAGCACCGCCATCGTGGAGCGGAAGCCATTAGAAGGCCCCGAGTCACCGGCCATACGGGTGAGCACCACACGGTACACTCAGGGACGTGGGCTACTTACATCAGCTTCTAGCAAGGTAGCCAGAAGAGTACAGTCAGTTTGTGAGGCCTACAACTACGCCTGGCCAGGGGAGATCCCATCTGCTCAAAGACTGACCAGGCCCCGTTTGCTAGCAAGTACTCCGGGAGGGTCTATCGTTGTTACCAGTAAAGACCCTGAACTACACCGTACCGTCTCTGAGTGGTTCCTGCTACCCCCATCATCCACGTCGGCTGCCCTGAGGCCATACCCCTCCCGTTGGGGGTTATACTACCACGCTGCACAATCCTACCACCGGCCTCAGCGGTCTGCCCTGCAGCAGCAGCTCCCTGGCTGCACTCAACGGGTGGCGTAGTCATCAACTATTTACTACTAATAGACTGCCGTCTAGTTTGACTCCCTGGGCACGGACCGGGTCACCGCCACGAGACTACAACCCTCCACTGATCCGGCTCCGGGTAGGCTCCCGCATGCGCAACGCAGCGCGACACAGGCCCAGGGGCGCGTCATATACACTATAGCAGTAAATTTAATAGAAGGTAGATAAATTACAAAATCTCTCTTTATCAGATTTCATATTTTTAATTTCAGTACACTATCTGACCCGAAAATACATGATTAACCAGTATGAAATAATTGCTGAAAGAAGCACTCTGGTCAATAGTAAATGTAGAAGTGCTCCCATTATTATTAATATAAATGTGACCCAAACATTTTCTGCATAGAAAAGTGATTGACCCACTTTGCATGAAAGAACATAGACTAAGTAATATAGTAGCA
Source organism: Phyllobates terribilis (assembly GCF_046119375.1). Taxonomy (NCBI): domain Eukaryota; kingdom Metazoa; phylum Chordata; class Amphibia; order Anura; family Dendrobatidae; genus Phyllobates; species Phyllobates terribilis. The sequence goes on along the minus strand of NW_027362771.1, from coordinate 202,847,370 downwards.
TTTATCATATTCATGTTGATGTGATCAAACCTCCCAGATATTAACCATGGTTTTTGTATAATGATCAGCAGCATTCACCTCTCTAACCTACTACAAAAGAAAAAATACGATTAGATCTGAAATGTTAATACATTGCCTCCAATGAGGGAATTCTGTTTAGCTTCAGGACATAAAACTATGTTTTTGGTAACTAAACATAAAACTGACTGCAGTTATGTGAAAGAAAGACTGATCTCAGTTTTGTCTATGGGAATCAAATCTTGCCATTATTCATGTCTTGAACTTGCTGACTTTTTGTTTTTTTCAGGTGATGGAAGAAAATGATGAATTGAATACAGAAACAAAGATTTACCCCAGAAAGAATAAGCCAATATTAACAAAAGATCTAGAAATCACATAAACAATGTCATGTTTGAATGGTTTTATCTTTGTAATTTTCAACTTTAAAGATGTCACATTCCTGGAATAAGAGAAATCTAGTCCAGTTAACTGTGTTTTGCATTCTGGAGGTGTTCAGAGCACGGAAATGCTGCGTCAATGTGTTGGAGAGTGCAAAAATAAAATTTTTACACTCTTGGAATACAGATGTATAGCATCATAACCAAGTACAAAGACCAAGGAACATTTAATAGAACTACCATCTTCAAAGGAAATGTGTCTTCAGAAGACGACATATTGTTTATATTAGATTTTTGTGTTACATGTATTTTTAAAACGTATTTTACTTTTTTTTTCATATCATAATCTATAGGAAAGAAAATAAACAGTAATTTTGCAATTTTCACACTGGGGCTATTTTAGACTAAAGGCCCCGTTACACTAAGCGACGCTACAGCGATCCCGACGACGATACGACCTGTCAGGGATCGTTGCTGCATCGCTATGTGGTCGCTGGTGAGATGTCAAACAGTCAGATCTTCCCAATGACGCAGCAACGATGCGGCGACCCGTAACGATCTGTATAACGATGCAAGCCTATGTGTTTCTGTGTCTGAGTCGTTAACAAGGTCTTTGGTAAGGTGTCTAACACACCGATGCATGCTACCCAGCGGGACCTCAACGATCAAAGAAATGTCTAGACCATTCCGACATGACCAGCGATCTCACAGCAGGGGCCTGATCGCTGCTAAGTGTCAAACGTAGCGAGATCGCTACTGAGGTCGCTGTTGCGTCACAAAACTTGTGACTCAGCAGCGATCTCGCTAACGATCTCGCTTAGTGTGACGGGGCCTTTATACATCCTATCCTTTCAGAAAGAGGTTTCGGCATGCTCCAAATCATCACAGCCAGAATAACAATGAAGATAACACCTTTATACACAACAGATAACACAGGATCTAACATTTACAATAGGCAATGTCACAGCTGACCCTGCTTCCCCTCTCTTCACAATGACCTTTGCACATGCTCATTGTCACACACGTGGATTGTGGACCACTATGCCACAATCCGGATTTACTTAGGAGGGGAATAGCTAGGAGGTTACCTGGTTTTTGCTAGAGCCTCTAATGGTGGTGCAGATAACCGCGAGGTACCACTCTTAGGGAGTCCCCGGTACTGCAGCGGGTGTCACAGGCAAGACAGGATTCAGACTCTGTTCAAACAGCACAGGTTTTGGATCACAGGCAGGAAGTATACTGACACGGAGTCACAGGCAGCACTGATTTCGGACTGTCTTCAGACAACACAGGTTCTGGGTCACTAGGCAGAACGGATGCGGAGACGGATTTACAGGCAGGACTAGATTCGGACTCTGTTCAGACAACACAGATTCTGGGTTACCGGACAGGACGGACACAGACTCGTAGTCACTGGCAGGACAGTATTTGGGCACTGTTCAGACAGCACAGATTTTGGGTCACTGGGCTGAACAGACACAGACTCTGAGTCACTGGCAGGACAGGATTCGGATACTGGAACAGGTTCTGACAGTACAGACTCTGGAATGCTAACCAGGACAGACACTGGTGCTGGTTCAAGAACCGCAGGAACGTTTACAGGTTCGGGTACCACCGAAGCGGCTTCAGGTTTCAGATACCGCAGTTGCGGCTTCAGGATCAGGTACCGCAAGAGTGGTTTCAGGGTTCAGTTACCGCGAGTGCAGCTTCAGGCTGAGGTACTGCCGGAGCGGTGTCAGGCTCAGGTTCCGCTGGTGCGGCATCAGGCTCTGGTACTGCCGGAGCAGTGTCAGGTTTCTGGTACCGCAGGAGCGGTCTCAGGGTTCAGGAACCGTGGGTGTGGCTTCAGGCTCAGGTACCGCCGGAGTGGTGTCAGGCTTCAAGTACTGAAGGTGCAGTGTTTTCATATACCATTGGTGTATTCATATACCATTGGAGCGGTGTCAGGATTCAGGCACCGCAGGTAAGACTTCAGGCTTGGGTACCGCCGAAGTGGCTTAAGGGTTCTGGACTACGCAACACGGGATATAGGAAAATGTTTAGACATATACAATACAGGATACAGGGACCTGGCAACTCACTAGTTGCACAACACTACTGAATTGAGAACGTTGATCAGGTATCTCCCTACTGTGGAGTCTGTCTTAAATACTTTATGCCTTCCAGCTATTGGTTGGGGGCATTTATACAATGCACGTGTTGCCCCTTTAAGATTCAGGAAGCATGCACACTAGGCGTGCCGCCGGGAGACGTGCGCGGCGTACGCAGGCCCAGCAGAACTACGGAAGGGAACAGGGACACTGCCACGCCGTGAGTGAGTTGGCATCCCTGTGTTATGATACTGGTGCAGCACTGCTGGAATCCAGTGGCCTGGGGGAGCACAAGCAAGAAACAGCAAGCAGTAATAGAAGTTCTTGCAGATAGCAAAGGAGTTGTAGCAAACAATCCGGAGATAAATTAGAACAGTCTGGATAAGAAAGTTCAGGAGCTGGAGACTGGAACTAGACTAACAACTAGACACAATACTCAAGCAATGAGTGAGGAATCCATGTGGCTTTAAGTAGGCCCAAACAGGAAACAAGATGGATTCCACAGGTTCAGAATTTGCCATCTTAGTAAAGGGCAATTTCAGAACACAACAGCAGCCTCCAGTGGTAAGGAATGGAATTGCAGCACAATTATCAAGATGAAAAATAGCAGCCACTAGTGGTTAAACTGTAGAAGGACAACAGGAATCCTGACACCCTGCCGGGAGAGGTAACACGCAGGGACGCCGGCATTAGCTTTACACTCATTTGATGCATCAACTCAATAGATAGAGTCTGAGTCAGTCTATTGCTACTAATAAACATGTAGATTTCCTGAAACAATAGGAATTAAAAGTCTAGAAAAGCCCCAGTGACCAGTGTGAAAATTGCAAGACTTCTCATTTTTATCACAGATTGTGATATCAAAGAAAAGAAAACATTACCACATTGCCAATTATTATTATTTATTTTTTTAAAACTTCCTAACAAAATATAGATCTAATGGATTTCTGTTTTTCTCACAACCAGAAAGAAAAGACTTCTATAAACTTTTATTGTGAGTAAAAAATAAATAAATAAATTTTCGTCTTTCAATAAAATCAGTTGCTTGGCCAGATTGAATTAATACTGATATGACCTCAGTCTCCACCAAGGCTAAGACAAAGGCTAGACACCCATGAAGGGCGCTAACGTTTGCCTCCCTGGGGGGTCGCAATTAAAAAAAACAAAATATATTAACTGTTTCTTCCCAATGAGAAGAGCCAGTGAGGCACTAACATTGCACACCACTCTACCTATCCCCGGCCATCAATTCCAGCCAGCATTCAATCATATTCACGACTTTAAGAAGCAAATATAATTGAACATGTCAGCACAGGGACAGAGGAACAATTTGGACAATAACACAATATTAGGCTGCGCTGCTGTAATGAGAAATCCTTAGGACCAAGATGAGTTGAACGGTTTTTATTTCCACAACGCATTTCAACGTTGGACTAGAATCTTTTTCAAGTGAAAAAAACTATGCAATTATTTTTTTCACTTGAAATAGACGCTAGTCCAGCGTTTTGGAAATAAAAACTGTGCAATTCATCTTGATCCTAAGGATTCTTCATTACAGCATCGCAGCCCAATATCGAGGCAGCAGCAGCTGATATTTCCAGGTGCTCATAGAAGCTGTGCTTTCATACAACCTACTCAGGTTTTGTGTGCTTTTGTTCCCCTACAGTTTGTCTAGCACAGGGATAGCAGCAGAGGAGCTTTACTCAGCCCACTGCTCTGCCAGTTAATCCAGCAGGACACAGGCTGTTTTTGTCTTGCATCCTGTTGGAGGCCGGTGTCACACATGGGACATTGGCAAAGACAATGACATCACTGTATCTTGATGCCTGTGCCCATTGTTACACAAGATAGAAGAGGAGACGGTGGCTGCAGTAGATGGGGAGCCTGGAAAAAGGGAGGGTAAGCTTTTTATTTCATTTTTCTTATATTATTTGGCCAAGGGCATCATATTGCATGTGGGGCTGTGCTGGACATCATCCTGTAAGGAGAGGCAGTGGGGGATATCATACTATATGGAGGGGCTATGGAGAACATCTCATTGAATGGGGCATATCTAGGGGGGCAGGCGAGGCTTTTGCTCTGGGCATAATCAGCAGGTGAACACTTTTAGGCCGCCTAATGCAGTGGACCAAGGTGTCTCCCATGCAAGGGCATTTTCCTGCTCCCCAGAAGTGGGATTCACCATTCTCTGAGCGGGTTATCAAACTAACAGTTCACTCAGAGACCATATAAAATGCCAGCCCTATGCATGCAATTGTTCTTGCTTCTGCTGATTCTGAGAATATTTTTTCATGACATATTGTACTTCATGATAGTGTTAACATTTCTTCGATATCATTTGCATTTATTTGTAAAAAAATCAGAAATTTGGCGAAAATTTCACAATTTTCAAAATGTGAATTTTTATGCCCTTAAATCCGAGAGATATGTCACACAAAATAGTTAATAAATAACATTCCCCACATGTCTACTTTACATCAGCACAAGTTTGGAACCAAATTTTTTTTTTATTAGGGAGCTATAAGGGTTAAAAGTTGACCAGTGATTTCTCATTTTTGCGTCAAAATTTGCAAAACCATTTTTTTTAGCGACCACATCACATTTGAAGTGACTTTGAGGAGCCTTTATGAGAGAAAATACCCAAAAGTGACACCATTCTAAAAACTGCACCCCTCAAGGTGCTCAGAACCACATTCAAGAAGTTTATTAACCCTTCACATACTTCACAGGAATTTTTGGAATGAACATTTAACTTTTTTCACAAAAATGTTACTTTAGACCCCAATTTTTTTATTTTTTCAGGGGTAACAGGAAAAAATGGACCCCAAACTTTGTTGTGCAATTTCCCCTGAGCACGCAGATACCCCATACATGGGGAAAGAACACTATTTTGACGCACGGCAGGGCTCAGAAGGGAAGGAGCGCCATTTGACTTTTTGAATGTAAATTTTGCTTGAATAATTAGCGGATGTGCCCCTGATGTGCCTAAACAGTGGAAAACCACCACAAGTGACACCATTTTGGAAAATAGACCCCTCAGGGAACTTATCTAGATGTGTGGTGAGCACCCTTAACCCCAATGTCTTCACAGAAGTTTAGAACATGAAGCAGTGAAAATAAAAACATTAAGTTTTTTTCCACAAAAAATATTTTTTAGCCCCAAATCTTTAAGTTTCACAAGGGTAAGAGGAGAAAATGGAACCTAAAAACTGTTGTGCAATTTCTCCTGAGTACGCCAATACCCCATATGTGGGGAAAATACACTGTTTGGGTACACGTCAGGGTTCAGAAGGGAAGGAGCACTGTGTAACTTTTTGAACGCAAAATTAGCTGGAATCAAGACCGGACGCCATGTCGCATTTCGGGAGCCCCTGATGTGCCTAAATAGTGGCAACCCCCCCACAATTGACTCCATTTTGGAAACTAGACCCCTCAAGGATTTTATCAAGGGGTATAGTGTACATTTTGGACCCAGAGGTATGACAGAATTTGATAACATTAGGTCATCATATTGAATAAGTTGTCATTAGTCTTGAGCGCAACTGCTCGCTACTTGAGTTTGCATCGGGTACTCGGGTATGCACCATGTATCACGGGTGCTTGAGTGACATGCTCAAGTCCCTGCCCCGCATGTTTCACGGTTGTTAGACACCCCAAAAAAAACATGCGGGGATTGCTCGTGCATGGCAGGCGATCTCAGCAATGTTTTTTTTTGCCGCGAAGCATATGGGGAAGACTCGAGCATGTCACTCAAACACCCACGATACTCAGTGCATACACGAGCACCCGATGCAAACTCAAGTACTTGAGCTCAATACTGGTCGCCATATCATCATCATTTTGTCATCATTTTTTTCTTTACTTTTGAAAAAATCCCAACCCTAACCCTACCCTAAATCCATCCCTAGCCCAACCCTAACCCAACCCTAACCCTAGACCAACCCTAACCCTAGCACAACCCTAACCCTAGCACAACCCTAACCCCAACCCTAGAGTTTTGTTTTTTTTACACCGTTCCTCGTGTGGTATGTGATTAGACGACTTTATTCTTCGGGTCGGTGTGATTACAGCGATACCAGATTCATATGGGGTTCTTATGATTGACAGCTGTCACATACTAAAAGACACTTTTTTGCAAAGACCAGTTTTTGCATCGCCATATTTTGAGAGCTATAATTTTTCCATATTTTGGCCAACAGAGTCATTTCACGGCTTCTTTTCTGCGGGACAAGTTGACGTTTTTATTGGTACCATTTTCGGGCATGTGACATTTTTTGATTGCTTTCTATTCCAATTTTTGGGAGTCAGAATAAACAAAAACCAGCAATTCCGGAATTGTTTTTATGGTTTTTTTTTTATGCCGCTCCGCGTGTGGTAAAATTGATAAGGCAACTTTATTCTTCGGGTCAGTACGTTTACAGCGATACCGCATTTATATAGTTTTTTATTGTGTAAAAGCGCAAAACTGTAAAAAACTTTTCTAGAAAAAATAATTTTTTTTGCATCGCTTTATTCTGAGAGCTATAACTTTTTATTTTTCGGATGATGGAGCTATATGGCGGCTTGTGTTTTCAGGACAAGATGACGTTTTCAGTGGTACTATTTTTATTTACATTCGTCTTTTTGATCACGTGTTATTCCATTTTTTATTTGGCGGTTTGATGATAAAGCATTGTTTTTTGCTTCGTTTTTTTTTTTTTTACCGTGTTCACTAAAAGGGTTAACTAGTGGGACAGTTTTATAGGTCAGGTCGTTCTGGACGTGGCAATACCAAATATGTGTACTTTTATTGGTTTATTTTTTTTTCATAATAAATAAATATTATGGGTTCAATATATTTTTATTTTTTGGGGATTATTATTTTCATTTTTTTTTTATTTTTTTTTACAAATTTTTTTTTTTTTTTACTCTTACACATTGTCCCACTACGGGACTTTCACTTTTTGCAGCCTGATCGGCTGCATGGTATAGAGAGCAGCAGCTCCCTATGCCATGCAGTCTGTCAGTGCTGCACACAGGGAAGACATTACTTTGGTCATGCACTGCGCATGACCAAAGTAAAGTCCTGCCTCCTGGTGACCCGGATGTTGTCATGACGACATCGGGTCGTCATGACAACATCCAAAAGCCGGCAGGAGAGGTGAGTATAGCGATCACCTCCCCCCTTGCACCTGCAATGCTGCGATCGACCTCAGTTGCAGCATTGCGGGGGTTAATGTGCAGGACCACTCCCTGCACATAGCACCGGGTGTCAGCTGTGACAATCGGCTGACCTCCGGCGGCGATCGCCCCGCATGCGTAATAGTACGTAGCTGGTCCATAAGTCCCAGGGCGCAGCTACGTACTATTTCTGACCTCGTCGGAAAGGGGTTAGAGGCCCAAGTGCAATTGAAGCTCTGACCACCGACACGTCCGGGTCAAGGCAACATCAGCAGTGTGATTAGGTCAGCCCGCAGAGGAGTTATGAAGGGGCAGTATGGTGGGGGAATATGAAGAGACAGAAAAGTGTGAAGGGGTAATCTTGTGAGGGGACAGTATAGGGTGAATAGTGTGAGCTGATAGCATGTGGAGGGATAGTATGAGAGGAAAGCATGTGGGGGGGAGTGTGAGGGGACAGTATGGGGGAGGAGTATGAGGGGACAGTATGGGGGGGTGAAGGGACAGTATGGGAGGGAGTGTGAGGGGACAGTATGGGGGGAAATAGTGTGGAAGGACAAAATGGTGGGGGGTGGAATCTTGTGAGGGGACAGAATGGTGAGGGGGAATATTGTGAGGGAACAGTATGGTGGGGGAGCTTGTGAGAGGACAGTATGATGGGGATAGTGTAAGGGGACAGTATAATGGGATAGGTGAAGTGGGAGAGGACAGTACAGTGGGTGGCGTGTGAGGGGACAGTATGGGGGTGGAGAGTGTGAAGGGACAGTATGATAGGAGAAGGGAGATCTTTGAGGGGACAGAACTGGGAGACAGTGTGATAGGACATGTGAGGGGTTATATTTCACATGTATAGGCCCCTTAGAAATGTCATTGGACACTTATAGGGTGTATATTTTCCCCTTGTAACATGTCACATTATCGTTGTATCTGGGACCATCTCCTAACCTGGTTGAGATCATGCGCCCGTACCATATCCCTTTTGACTTTCGGGAGTGCCGGAACACGTGACTGCTATGCGTTCCAGCATGCGGGTCCCGGTGCGCTTCCCAGGAAGTTCACCAGGCGCGCGTCCCAGGAAGTTCCATTGGCAATAAGGGACGGTCTGGCTCATACATGCGCCGCCCACCCCAGACATGTAACCACAAGTAATAGGACTATTACCCTGATGTGGGAACCTCTGATTGGCAAGTAAAACAAATATATACTATGGCCCCCATTCAGCATAGACACGTCCCCGGAAGAAGCGTTGGCGAAACGGCGTTGGGGTGAGGAGGACACCACATCTCTACTTTCGTGGCAGTTAAACTACTAGGTAACTTAACCTGTATTGTTGTTTAATTAAAAATCACCACCCACTCGCGCTATACAAATGCTAGAAGAAGTGCAGCTGCTGGTAGTAGAGCAGGTTTCGTGTGATCACCTGCCTGTGGGAATAAATGTAGTGAATGGAGTATAAACTACCACGCTCGCAGACGTCAAAAATAAGTGTCTGAAATCTAGAACACCAGGGTAAACATATGTCAGGAGTAATCTGGCTAATGCCGTAATAGACCTACCTACAATAGTGTCAATAATAAAATGGAAAAAAAAAAAATCCCTGCACCTGCAATCCCCTATTGTGCTGCTATAGGGATCACAGAGACAACTGATAAAATCATCCAATTAGACACTACATATGGACCAATGCAGAGGATAGCACAATGGTTAAAGTACCTGTGTAGTTTGCTTTGTCCTCCTGTATTGTGCTGGGTCTTGGAATCCCGGTATAATCCCCTTTTCGCTCTGGGTGTGTCTCCTGGAGCCCTGTATTATTGTTTGTATCTGTTTATGGCTTGCCATGAAAAATAGGCCTGTTATATCTCATGACATGAGTTTCTACTTATCCTCATTGCTCCACTATCTGTTGCACTAAGCATTGATATTTGGTATGGAGTTTTGAGGATCTGCACTTGCACCTAAGATCACACAGGATTTTCTGACAGTATACTCATTTACTCTAATGTTGGAGCTGTAACATCTTATCTGATGTTGATTTAAAATGACTGTTATTTGAAATATTGTATTCTGTAATCCAGTATGATACTCTGTCTTCAACCATTGATTGGTTTGGCCTATATGGGGGTAGTTCCCCTTATTTTTATAGGTGTCCCTCTCGCATAGAGGTTGTTGCCCTGTCTGTTTTTAAATTTATTTTCTAATAAAGTATATATCTTTATTATTAAAAATTTGGTTGCTATCTCTTCGTGATCCTGACTGCTCAGTTCTTGCAGATCTGGATTTTTGGTTGATCATTGGCTACTTCATGTCACATGGGCCCCGACAATTAATCACAGTTGAATCTCTTTTGTGATTTACCATAGGCAAGTAAAAATGTGTTTCCATAATAAATTAATGTAAAGGGTGCCAATACCAGTGACACAGCAAGCTTTAGGTTTTCCTATTTTTCCCTCCCATTGTTTTTTGTTTTAAATTATTGTTTATCGTTTGCTCTTTTGTATTTAACACGAGTGCACTATACCAAAAAAACTGTTTCACTTGATTCATTTTTTTCAGGAGATATTCCAAATTACGTACTTAAACTTCATGGGTGCTAATAATGATGAGCAGGACTGTACCCACATGCCATGCAGCAGGACCAAAGTACTTAGAAACAGAATGAGGGCAGAACATTTAACCTTTTGCTCTAAATGAAGGAAAGCTCCGCTACAACTCTGGGTCTCATCATAAAGAAAGGGCCAGGGCTCCTCGTGATGCACGAGTCACTTAGTACAGATCTACATCTACTAATTTTTCCCTCTGTCTCAACTACGGGATATTATGTGGCTTCCAGCATTTTTCTTTGCATAAGATAAAAACATAAGCAATGGGAAGAGCTGTCTGCCATACTTAGTGGGGATAAGGTCATTTATTAATCCCAACAGGCTAAGCTCAGCTGAGCACACCACAGGGGATTTATAAATCATATTTGATACCATAAATGAATCATTTCAGAGAAACTACTTATTTGTGGATTGAAGTACTTTTCCCAAAGAATATCTATTTATCCTTTATTTAAAGATGAATCCAAAAATGATGGGAAGACACATGCTTCTTATAAAAACAAGCTTAAAACAATCCACATATGGATTGTCACCTACATACTAGTAAACCTCTATAATACTGATGCCATACAGATTAGATACAAACCGCCTACATTTACATCCATATTGAGAACTTCAATGAGTGGTTTTCATCCGCAAAGCAGATTAAAGTAATGCAAGAAGCATTTTTAAAATACACATTATTATTATTATATCAATGTCACTAGTCCAAAGATTAAGATTAAGTCCGAATTGCAGAAAGGAAAAAGTGGATGGAAAATTAATGGAGAATATACTACTGTAAAAATTTCTACAAGAGCTTTAAGTCTGCATCAAAAAGTGACAGTCAGACCAAGAATCAGGTTTAAAAAGGTTGTCCGGGCTAAATTGATTAGTCTGCAGTTACTTTGTTTGACTGCAGATGGTTGAATCCGCCCAGCGCATGCACTGTGCACTATGAGGATTCGTCTGTTTCTGAGCCGGGAAATGCGGTGATTAATTCGTTATGCATACTCTCAGGCAGAACCCGTCTAGTGGGTGCAGCCTCAATCCATACACTTGTATTCAGGGAGGCAGTGCCCCGTCTAGTGGACGTGGCCACTAAACGGGCTCTTGCCTGGAGTATACATATCGCATACATCACCGCTAGTGTTGAGCATTCCGATACTGTAATATCGGGTATCGGCCGATATTCGCGGTATCGGAATTCCGATACTTAATTCCGATACTTTTACAATATCGGATACCGGAATCGGAAGTTCCCATAATGCCTGCGCTCTGCAGTGTCTGTGAAGGATGACAAGTTGGATGGCAGCGCGATCCAGCCTGTCATCAGAATGCCATCCCAGCGGGGGAGAATTCTCCTGATTGTTTAAAAGCCGGCGGGCGGTATAAAGCCGCCGGCTTTTAAACAATCACACAGCCCCATACTGCTTCCCCGCAGCCTCCCACCCCGATCCTCCGCTCCCCTCGCCACCTCCCATCCCGATCGTAAGTTAGGACCGGGCGGGGAGCGCAGCTCCAAGGAGCGGGGAGTGAAGGACCCGGGCGGGGAAGCCGGCAGTGAAAAGACTTCACCGCCGGCTTTCCCGTTCTGTGCTGCGCTTTCCCGCCGGTTATTTCAAATGAACAGCTGAGGTATCAGGTGATGCCGATCAGCTGTTCATTTGAAGTAGCCGCGGTGCCCTCAGAGGGTTCATGTGAGTTCATGCTTGACTGCATGAACTCACATGAACTTTCCCACGGCCGCACAGGTCAGCCTCACCTCCCAGACCCGTCATGATTAGTGTGTGTGCGGGGTGTGTGTGCGGGGTGTGTGCGCGATGTTTGTGCGGGTGTGCGGGTGTGTGCGTGCAGGCAGACATAGGCCGATGTGACACTACTACTCCCATCGGCCTATGTCTGTCCCCCGTCCACTCGTGCCAGCAGGATCAGCTCGATGGGAGCAGTAGTTCCCATCAGACTGATCCTGCTATTTAAATTGCCCTACTGTGTCCCCAATAAATGTTAAATACATGTCATTGGTGGCCAGTGGTTACCTACAATAAAATAGTTCATACATTACCTGTCCCCGCCGATCGCCACCTAAAATAAAGTAAAAAATAAAAAACTACACCTATACTCACCTAGACACCTAATTCCCCGAAGCCATCGATCTCCTGTAATAAAATATAAAATAATAAACCACAACCTTATCCTTACCCCTCCGTAGCAGTCCACGAGTGTCCCACGAAGATCTCCAGTTCAGAGCAGCCACATAGAATGTGACCGCTCTGAACCGCTGCCGCCGCTAGAATGACGGGGCCGTAAGGGTTCACCGGAGTTCAGGCAGCGCTGCTCCGGTTAGCTCCTTTACGGCCCTGCTGTATCGTGAGAAATTCCCACGGTACAGCAGTGCCGTAAAGGAGGTCTCCGGAGCTGCGCTGCCTGAATGCACTCCGGTGACCTCAGTCAGTGGCTCCCGCTGCCGGGAGCGGACGTGTTCCCGGCAGCGTGAGCTTACAGCAGCCATGCACAGCTGTCACCATCTCCAGATGTGACAGCTGTGCATGGGAGATCAGCGCAGGAACGTGGACAGGTAACTATTATTTTTAGTAAACTAAGAATTAAATAAAATTGTGTGTTTTATTTCAAATAAATTATTTTTTTCTGGGTGTAGTGTGTTTTTTCTTTTTAACACTTTGTAGGTTAGTAATGGGGGTGTCTTATAGACGCCTCTCCATTACTAACCTGGGCTTGATGTCAGCTGGCATTATAAGCTGACATCAACCCCACCACTATTACCCCCTGCCACCGCACCAGGGCAGCGTGGAAGAGCGAGGCTAAGTGCCAGAATTGGCGCATCCTATGGATGCGCCATTTCTGGGGCGGCTGACGGCTGGTGTTTCTAGCCTGGGAGGGGGCCAATATTCATGGCACCCTTCCTGGGCTATTAATATCAGCCCCCAGCTGTCTGCCTAGCCTGTGCTAGCTATTAAATTAGGGTGGACCCCACGTTATTTTTTGGGGGGGTTCCCCCATTTTAATAGCTAGTAAAGGCTAGGTATTCAGCTGGGGGCTGATATTAGTAGCCTGGGAAGCTCCGTGGGTATTACCCCCTTCCCAGGCTTCAAACATTTGCCCCAGCTGTCTGCTTAACCTCCGCTAGAGCCTAAAATTAAGGGGAACCCCACGCCAATTTTTTTTTAAATAAATCCTTTATTTTAACACTAAATGACAAGTACAGTAATCAACACTGTCACTGTACTTCATATATATGTGACTGACATGTTTCTATCTATCTAATCTATGTGTGATTCTCTATTCTTTCTATTCTAAATTGTCGGGTACAGATGCTGAATTGCCGGCCGGCTTTCTTAAAGAGACGGTGCATGAAAACACTATTATTTTTTTAAATAAATCCTTTACACTAAATGACAAGTACAGTAAGCAACACTGTCACTGTACTTCATATATATGTGACTGACATGTTTCTATCTATCTAATCTATGTGTGAAGCTCTATTCTTTCTGTTGTAAATTGTCGGGTACCGGTGTATGCCGCTGCTGAATTGCCGGCTTTTCATGTCATTCTACATTATTCTTAGTTGTTTTACTTCATGTAGAATTAACCTACAAGGAAAGAAAGGGTTTATTTTCATTCCGATATTTTTGTCCCATTGACTTGCATTGGTTTCCGGTATCGGAATCAGCGATATCCGATACTTTTTGGGTATCGGCCCGATCCAATCCGATACGATATTTCCTGATATCGGAAGGTATCGCTCAACACTAATCACCGCTGTTCACAGCTCAAAAACTGGCAAGTGCTCTCAGCGCACAGTGCATGCGCTGGGGGGGATTTATAAGTCTGCAGTCACACAGAGTGACTGCAGATTTATCAGTTTAGACTGGACAACCCATTTAAGGATTGTTTAAGTTAGAAAACACATTATAATTTACTAAGGAATTCAGAGTTAATATAGTTGGGCCTTTATTCAGGATTCTTATATCTTGGCTAAAGTGCAGATCGGTTACATAGATCATCTCAAGTTCGGGAGGGCCTGATCTGTCTGTTTATATATAGCGTGCACACCACAAATTTTCAGCCTGAATATGTCAAAAGACACATAAGCCCTGATTCATTATTATCTTTGAGACTGCTTTTTGTTTAGGTTCGTGAATTTTACCACTATTTATAGTTTGCATCCAATTCATTATTCTATTTGCACCTTTTTAAAGTCTATGCTATATATGTTGGCCTGTTTTTTTCTGCTTTGTGGGCAGAGTCTAGCAATGCCAGATGTTTTAGCTTGGTTCATCAATTACCACGAAGTCTTCACTCCAGTTCCTCCCCGCCTGATATATTTTTGCGTATGTCAAAATTTTGGCACAATTTTTACAACTTTTGGTGCAAAGGTCACAAAAATAGTTGACGTAAGATAATAAAGCCCATTTTTGACTTTGCACCAAATTCATGAATTGGAGCGCATTTTGATAAATGTGGTACTGAAAACGCAGACAAAGCACAGACAAAAAAAGTAAAGCGACTGAAAAATCCGCAAATAATGAATCAGGGCAATAGTGTAAGGCTGCGTGCCCACTATGCGTTTTTACAGCGGAATTTCCGCAGCGAAAACGCTTAAAAACCGCTTGGTAATACGTGCCCCATGGTCCCCAATGATAATCCATATGTGCTGTGCACATTCTGCGGAAATTTCCGCTGCGGATTATCATTGGGGAAAAAAATGCAGCATGTCCATTAATTTTGCGGACACGCAGCGTAATTGCCGCCATTGACTTGCATTGAATCGCTTAATATCTGCATGACTACATGTGCACATGCGGATATTAAGCGATTCAGTGTGCGGATGGTACCCGGGTCTGGAGAAGAGGAGACTCTCCTCCAGATGCGGGTACCATAGTACCTGTTAAAAAAAGTATTTCAAATAAAAAATATACATTATACTCACCTTCCGATGTCCCCCGTCTCCTGTATGATGCGTCCTGGCTCCCCAGCAGCTCGCGATGGTCTAAAAGGACCTGCCATGACGCCATTTAGTCACATGACAGGTCACGCGTCCGCCGACGTTGGCGGTCACGTGACCTGTCACATGACTAAATGACGTCATGAAAGGTCCTTCACACCACCGCAAGCCGTACAAGAGACTGGACGCAGCAGAGAATAGACCGGGGGCCATCAGAAGGTGAGTATAATGTTTTTTTGTTTTTTTTTACCATTTTTATTCTTTTTTTCAACTATAACTTGGTCACACTATATAAATCCATGCCGGTTGCATGGATTTATATAGTGTGACCAAGTTGTCAAGCACTTTTCCAAGTGATGCTAAAATCGCTTGGAAAAGCGCTTAATAACCCGCATGCAGAAATGCATGCAAAAACGTTTGACAAACGCTTCTACCTGGCAGGAAAAACGCATGTAAAATACACATGCGTTTTTCCTGCCAGGGAGAAGCGGAAAAAATATGCAGCATTTCTTCATCGTGGGCACTTAGCCTAACACGGTACAATAAAGGTGATTGAGATTTTAACCTCTTCCTGCTAAAGCCAATTTTCATTTTTGCACTTTCATTTTCTCCTCCTTTTCTTCCAACAATCATAATTTTTTTTATTTCTCCATCGACATAGCCATACAAGGGCTAGTTTCTTGCAGGACGGATTGAAGTTTTGAATGTGTCACGCAAGGTGTGGGAAAGACTTCGTGAAACACAAAGGGAAGAAGGAAAGGAAGCCCAGACTCTAGGGAAAGGGGAGAGTGGAGACCTTCTGGCTGATAAAATGTCACCCTGTCTCCCCTAACGTCTCTATATTGGCTCTTCAATCGCCGCACGCGTTCCTTGCCCTGTCTTTCAATGGCGCTTGGCTAAGGCTAGGGAAGGGAGGAGATGAGCACTAGTCGATCCCCACTGACACTACAGACAACAAGGAGGACAAACACAGGGGACTTGCTTAGCTTTATATGATTCCAGACAACTGCGCACACGTCCTCAACACCAGAGAGGAAGAAGTACTGCTCTTGCTGAAGCCTTCACAAAGAGTAATGAATATCGCTGGCACCTCTCTTTTGAACATAGTAGGTATTTATACATATTTATGTTTTTTGGATCTGGTTCTTCCACAGTTCATTGTGCCCAGGTCAGTATCATTTAAGCAATACTAAACTTGTAAAAGTGTCTTATTTTCTTTTAATCGATGAAAAACAAAAATGAGAAATTTGCAAAAGAAAAAATTTTGATTCAAGTCACCTTTTTCTGACTCATAACCTTTTTTTTTCTATCAAAGGAGCTGTATGAGGGCTTGTTTTTTGCATGTGCAAGCTGATTTTTCAATGGTACTATTATGGGGTGTTTTGATAGCTTTGTATTGCATTTAACATTTAATTGCATGTAGAGTTGTCTATATCGCACTGTACTAAAGGTTCAGAGCCACTCACAAAACACTATAGTACTTTTATACATTTTTAAAGGCTCTGAACTTATAAATATATCATTCTTTAACTTGTTGGTAACTCAACATACAGTACAGACCAAAAGTTTGGACACACCTTCTCATTTAAAGATTTTTCTGTATTTTCATGACTTTGAAAATTGTACATTCACACTGAAGGCATCAAAACTATGAATTAACACATGTGGAATTATATACTTAACAAAAAAGTGTGAAACAATTGAAAATATGTCTTATATTCTAGGTTATTCAAAGTAGCCACTTTTTGCTTTGATGACTGCTTTGCACACTCTTGGCATTCTCTCTTGATGAGCTTCAAGAGGTAGTCACTGGAAATGGTTTTCACTTCACAGGTGTGCCCTGTCAGGTTTAATAAGTGGGATTTCTTGCCTTATAAATGGGGTTGGGACTATCAGTTGTGTTGTGCAGAAGTCAGGTGGATACACAGCTGATAGTCCTACTGAATAGACTGTTAGAATTTGTATTATGGCAAGAAAAAAGCAGCTAAGTAAAGAAAAATGAGTGGCCATCATTACTTTAAGAAATGAAGGTCAGTCAGTCTGAAAAATTGGGCAAACTTTGAATGTATCCCCAAGTGCAGTTGCAAAAACTATCAAGAGCTACAAAGAAACTGGCTCACATGAGGACCTCCCCAGAAAAGGAAGACCAAGAGTCACCTCTGCTTCTGAGGATAAGTTTATCCGAGTCACCAGCCTCAGAAATCGCAGGTTAACAGCAGCTCAGATTAGAGACCAGGTCAATGCCACACAGATTTCTAGCAGCAGGAACATCTCTACAACAATTTTTAAGATGAGACTTTGTGCAGCAGGCCTTCATGGTAAAATAGCTGCTAGGAAACCAGTGCTAAGGACAGGCAACAAGCAGAAGAGACTTGTTTGGGCTAAAGAACACAAGGAATGGACAGTAGAGCAGTGGAAATCTGTGCTTTGGTCTGATGAGTCCAAATTTGAGATCTTTGGTTCCAACCACCGTGTCTGTGTGTGATGCAGAAAAGGTGAATGGATGGACTCTACATGCCTGGTTCCCACCGTGAAGCATGGAGGAGGAGGTGTGATGGTGTGGGGGTGCTTTGCTGGTGACAATGTTGGGGATTTATTCAAAATTGAAGGCATACTGAACCAGCATGGCTACCACAGCATCTTGCAGCGGCATGCTATTCCATCCAGTTTGCGTTTAGTTGGACCATCATTTATTTTTCAACAGGACAATGACCCCAAACACACCTCCAGGCTGTGTAAGGGCTATTTGACCAAGCAAGAGAGTGATGGGGTGCTACGCCAGATGACCTGGCCTCCACAGTCACAAGACCTGAACCCAATTGAGATGGTTTGGGGTGAGCTGGACCGCAGAGTGAAGGCAAAAGGGCCAACAAGTGCTAAGCATCTCTGGGAACTCCTTCAAGATTGTTGGAAGACCATTTCCGGTGACTACCTCTTGAAGCTCATCAAGAGAATGGCAAGAGTGTGCAAAGCAGTCATCAAAGCAAAAGGTGGCTACTTTGAAGAACCTAGAATATAAGACATATTTTCAGTTGTTTCACACGTTTTTGTTAAGTATATAATTCCACATGTGTTAATTCATAGTTTTGATGCCTTCAGTGTGAATGTACAATTTTCAAAGTCATGAAAATACAGAAAAATCTTTAAATGAGAAGCTGTATCCAAACTTTTGGTCTGTACTGTATCTGTCAGGTTGCATAAGCGTGCCCCTTGTATTTACGGGCATACTCCGGCCTCCCAGCAGGTTGAGCCTCGCTACTCTCTGGTTGCAAGGGGTGTCACCTTTGGAGGGCGAAGCCGATGCGGGGCTCCGTCGTGCTCGAGTACTTCGTTCCAGGGAATCTACCTCAGGGCATGGTGTTGTTGGAAGGCGGGACGCTGTCGCTTCCAGCACTGATGCGATTTAGGGTTTCCCTGGCGCCGGATTTCCCAGTGTCAGCTGTTGTTAGGAGACATGGGATGCTATATCTCCTGGTTCAGTTATGTGGTGGGAAGCTCCTTTCTCTCCACCCCCCTTTCTCTGTCTCTCTGGGCAGAGGGTAGAAATTGGGTGTTACCTCAGTGGTGTCAGGTGATCCATGAGAGGGATATTTAAACCTGCCATATCCTCTACTTCATCGCTGATTATTCAGTTCACTTTAGTGGTACGGTTGGTAACTCCTTCTTGAGTGTTTCTTTGGTTTGTCTCTGCCTCTGGTGTATTGTGTCCCCTCGTTCCTGCATCTCTGTTTATACTCCCTGACCTTCCAAGTTTGTTAGGTTCGTCTCTGCCTTCCCAGTATAGTTTATTGGTGTGCTTGACCAAAAACAGTGGCAAGTGTGCCCAGTCACTCCTCTATTGGCACCTGGGAAGGGCTCTGCAAAAGTCCCCTTCCCTTTAGTGGGAGGGGGTGAAGAGTACCCAGGCCTTCAAGGGTGTGCATTAACGTGCCTGCTTGTGCCAAGTGTGTCTGGCATACTGCTATTGTTGGCCTTCTAGTGGGATGAAATAATAAAAAAAAATGCACTTTCGCCACTTTTTGTTTTTGCGGTGTTCATAGTATTGTAAAAATGACCTAGAAACATGATTTACCAGGTCAGCATGATCATGGCAATACCAAACTTAGAGAATTTTTTTTATTTAAGTGCTGAAAAAAAAATTCAGAAGTTTGTAATAAAAAAAATGTTTTCACTCGCCATTATCCGAGACCCTTACCATTTTTATTAGTCCGTAGATTGAGCTCTGTGAGGGCATTTTTTTAAGTGGTGAGCTGATTTATTGATATTATTTTGGGCTACATACAATGTTGTAACTGCTTTTATTGTATTTTTTAGGAAGATGTAGTGATTGAAAAAATGCAATTCTGGTGATTTTTTTTTTTTCCTTTTGGGCATTTACCATATGGGTTAATGAACTTCTATTTTGATAGACTAGACTTTTACTGATGTGGCAATACCAAATATGTTTAGTTCTTTATTTTTAATTGGGAGAAAAGAGATTGATGAAAATTTTTAAAAACACTATTTTCATTCTTTACTTTTAGGCTGTGTGCCCACGTAGCATTTTTCAAGCGTATATGCTGCGGAATTTCCGCAGCGTAAACGCTTGAAAAACGCATGGTAATCCGCACCCCATGGTCCCCAATGGGATTCCGCAACTTCTATGCACATGCTGCGGATTTTTCCGCAGCGTTTATGCCGCGTTCAAAAATCCGCAGCATGTCATTTAATTTTGCGTTTCCGCAAGCGGAATTGCCTTAGTCCAATGCATAAAAAACGCAAGGCAATTCCGCATGTGGAAAACGCGTGATAAACGCGCGAAAAATGCGCGATAAACGCGTGCGGAATTCTGCATGCGTTTTTCCGGGAGAGGACTTGCATTTATGCAGCAGAAATTTTCTGCTTCATAAATGCAACGTGGGCACATAGCCTAAGTCCCTTTAGGAGACTTGAAGCTGTGATTATCTGATCACGTATACTGTATAATGCAATACAACAGTACTGCAGTTTATAGTGAAAATTGTGGTCTGCTTTGAAGAACAGCTAATGGCAGAGCATCACAGGAGTACCAAGATGGTAGCTATGGGGGGTCATCGGCAGACCCCCAGCTGCTATGGTGACCTATAAGTGCCTCATGATCGCGCGGGGAACTGATTGGCTTGACAGCAGCATCTAAAGAGGTTGATAGTAGCATCTAAATGGTTAACAGCAGCAATTGGAGCTCAGCTCCGGCCACTGCTGTTAGACATGACTATGTAGCATAGTCGGCTTCAAAAAGCTCAGATATACCTTTACATAATTTTGTATTAAGCTGTTACTGTATATTTTTTTATAGGATTTTGGTTGGATTGGATTGGTATACTGACAATTAAGGTTATAGATAAACACATTTGTAAAGGACCCTTGGCATTGCCCCAATGTCTAAATAGTCAATGTACCCCAAGAGTGCCTAATTTTAAATTTCCAATGTGAGGACAGTATATAAGAAAAATAGATATAGTCCAACATAAGTAGTTTAACCTATTGCAGAAAAGCTTAAATATAAATAAAAAGTTCCTTTATGGTGTCAGTACCGTACCTGACATTTAGAATATTGCATGGTGTGCCATCCCTGTAGCAACAGAATACTGTATTACCAAAAGCTGCATTTTGATTTTATGCAGGTGAATGTAGAAAATGTTTCATAAATTACCCAAAGGCACCTCAATATGAAAAATTGCTTTCTTCCAACACTGAAAATGTAAAAGGAAAGATATTTATACTTTCAACCACATGAATATTTAACAAATGTGAGGGTCTAGAGTACACTGCCATCAGCACTCGGCTACTAGCTGTAAATATCCAGATTGTTTTATGTGAAGTGAAAAAGTCATTTAAGTATTTATTAGCCAGTGGATTATCACAGGATTGTACAGCAAATTTGACTGCTTTTTAAGTGGCTTGTTTTCTAATTTTCTTGCTCTGTCAGTTTCTATAAAATGAATTGCAAACATAATTTTCTATTGATTTATTTTAGTTTCATGCAGCTTGCTACGAAGCAGCATATTGTCTGCCATGTGACAGGAAGAATACTTGGTAAGCAACAGTGAAAATGATGGTATATTCTAATAAAATGGTTGATGCAATTCTGGGAGACTGTGCACTTTAGAGAATACCAGTATAGATCAACAACTGTAACAAAAAAAAAAACAACATTTCATGTCAGACCAGGAATATCATAGGCTTCATGAAGACAACTCTTTTTTATGGAAGCCTGTGCGTTCATCTTATCTTACACATGTAGTTATTCCCAAGGAAAGCCTGCCCGCTAACACATCTTGTTATTAGAAGCCACTTCAGAGAAAATAATGCATTACCAAGCAGAGACTGGGGCATCCATGTAGGACATGAATGGGCTAGGCCTACCAAAGAAAAAAAGCCATTCTTACAGAGCAGCTTTCCAGTCATCCTCATGGGGGATTTCCAATTGGGGTGCCTTCTTTGACATCTATTTGCCCTTCATGAAGCAATCGATTAAACAAGACAATGTTAGCTGGGTTAGGCTACAATCACACAAGCTTGAGTGTTACCACCCGAGAGAACCGGAACGATTTTTCCCTCCCTTCCCTGATGAAGCAGCTCCAAGTAGCGATACGCGTGGGTTTCTCCACTGACATTCCCCTATATTGTCTTGGATTCCATATTATGGGTTTGATATACTGAATACCATCATTCCTATATATTACATAGTGTTATATAACCTAATTATATACTTTCAATTTTGACTATATATTATTTACCTTTATATATATGTATATAAAGGAGTTGTCCACTATTAGGACAACCCCTTCTTGATCTAAATGTTTGGCCTCAATAAAAATAAAAAAGCCTATACTCACCTCCTGGGCCATTCAAGCGGTGTCAGTACTCGCGGTCCCAGGGCTGTGATGCGGTGAAATGACACGTGAAACTAGCACCCAATCAGCGCTGGCGTCACTGTCCCCGCCTTCGAACGAATTGAACATGAAGAGAAAGTCAGATAAAGAAGGGGTTGTCTTAGTAGTGGACAACACCTTTAATATATGTTCTTTTCATATTTTTATATATGCATTTGCACTTTATCAGTCTCAGTAATTGCACTTTATAATAGCACATATACTGTATTTACCTTGTTAAATTAATTTTTACACTCCTGCTCATATTTCATTATCTTACACACATTATGGGACAGGGACCTTAGAGTTTATATTTGAATATATTGAATTTAATATACACTTATATATAGAACATAAATCTGAATGTATTGTATACATATATATTAGTTTCAAGATGCTAATGTTGTGGATATTGTGGTTTTGTTTTTAATCAAGGAGTATTGATTTGTGGTTTTCCATAAAATACATAGCTGTATATATAAGTGTGTACATCGATATTGTATTGCTCTTTTCTCCCTCTTTCTTTTTGGGATCAGTTTATATTTACTGACGTAGCACCCTTACTATATGTTTCTGCTGTGCATCTTTATATTTTACGTGATTTTTTTCTCATGTGTCATCCTAGCTGCATCTTAGTTACATCCGTTTTTTTCACAGGTACACTGTCTGAACTAGTTTTTATCCACTGACGCTTAACAATGGATCAGTTACAAATAGATGGAACTCTGAAGCACAAAGCATATCTTCCTAGTTTCAGTCTCATGGATCTCGAAGACTTTAATGTTCGAATTTGATCAGCAAAGCGAATGACAAAAGGAAATGCTCAGAGTTTCACGGACCGGAGACACAGATCTGTTTTTAAAATGGATGTGTGAATGGATCGATTAAACTCTATGTGTCAGAGTGATGTGTGAAATAAAAATGGACAGCACTAGGCCGTATTACCTGTATGTATGAATGTAGTCTTAGGTGAAGTGTGGCATGCAGAAGTAATGCTGTTGCTTCAAAAGCATCCAGCAACTATTAGAAGTAACACAATCACAGGTGACAGGAAGTGTTGTGCTTCAGAAGCATCCAGCAACTAGAGGGCTTAACACAGTCACAGGAGACAGAGTGTGTTTTAGCAGAGCCCCAGGGGGATTGCAGGGGGGATTGTTATTGTAGTCTGGCTGAAGAGAGAGGTGGTGTGTGATCTGTATCTGACAGAAGGCAACTGAACAGGATTCAGGAGAGAAACTAAACACAGGTCAGATAAACTCCCTGAACGAACAGTGCAGAGTATTATCGGGCAGAAAGATAAGGACTGGAAGGAATTGTGGCACAGGGATCATCTCCCTCATCAAACCCCCCCCCCTCCATCTCCATGCAGGATAAAGAATGCTGTGTACTATTGTGTTCTTGTGAAGGAAAAGCCTGTGCTTGTGTATGCATAGAAGTGTGCTGCCACAATCTATGCTGAATTATTCTACTGAAGAGACTGTAATACTGTGCCTTGTGAAGAAACTACTGTATTGTTACTGGAGCCGGTTGCTCAAGAAACTCAGACTGTACTGTAATGAAGATTGTTGCTGTAAGATCCCTGCATTGCACTGGCTGTACTTCAGATTCAATTCCACTGTTAAACTGTTGAAAAAGACTCTTGTCAGACGTGTCTGGTCTGCAATTGAATCAATTGTGTGCCTGAGAGAAGTTGCAGCCTATGGTCGCTCTGAGTAACGGTTCCCCCCAGGATTCCAAAGAATTCATGAAACCCGTTTCGCCCTATCTGAACGTAGCGGCGTGCGTGTAACAGAAGCCTATGATTTTACATTGGCCTGACAAATCAACTGCTCCACATGAGCACTTTTGATCACTGTGACTGGCCAAGAAGAGTTGAGTTTCTTGGGCACAATTCTGTCAGAGAACTGTTTACTAATTAACTTTTGTTTGTTGAGATAATTGAAAGGAGGATTTCCATTATTAACCTGTTAAGATACTATAAAGCAACTGTGTATCAGGGAATGGCTTACATTAAGCCTTTCAAACAGCTCAGTCAATCAGCAGGAATAGGACCGAGGCTAATGGGAGCCCAATATATTGGCTGTCCACCAAGCTCCTTCTCTATAGATAATGGGAATGAAGATAACGTTAATTATTTAAGATACCACAGTCAATAACGACAATGACCTCTAAGTAGATTCATAGAAGAAAGGGGAAGTATAGGTCAAGATAATAAATGTCACCTATCGGCAGCCAGAGGATGAAATTGTGTGGTGCCGCTGGGTTGCCTTCCCATAGCCCTGCCATAACTGTATGCCTATTAGATCATAATGGTTTACAACCGACAAGCAATAATACTTTGGTATACTAAGTATATCAAAGCATTAAAAAATCGCATTGTGACAACCCTTAGTAAGAGGGTTAGTAAAAAGGAATTCAGCTATGACTAAGGGCGTTTTCGCCAGAAACGCGTCAGAATTTTAATCTTTGTCCATGGGTTTATACGTTTTTAATGGCACTTAAATAAATATACTTTTTTTTATACTTACCGGATGTGCTGAATTCCCTATTACTATCCTCCTACATAACAAACAGATGTCTGGATGAGGCCTAAAAGTGGTTTCTCACACAACAATGTTTGGGGAAAAAATATTTTGATGCATGTTTTATCACAAATCCAGAAGTGGATACAGCAAGGAGGAGAAACACAAGTCTTACCTTTACATTTTCTAAAGCTTTTGAATCCATTTTGAGCTTAAGGCTATGTGCCCACGATGCAGAAATGAAGCAGAAAATTTCTGCATCTCCCTGGCAGAAAAAACGCATGCAGATTGTGCATGCGTTTTTCCTGCCAAATACATGCGGATTTGAAGCTTTATTCACATGCGTTTCCGCATGCGGATTGACAAGCGCTTTCCAGGCGATTTTAGCATCACTTGAAAAGTGCTTGACAACTTGGTCACACTATATAAATCCATGCAACCGGCATGGATTTATATAGTGTGACCGTAAAAGAATGTTTAAAAATAAAAAAATAAACCTATACTTACCTTTCGATGGCCCGGCGTGTGTTGCTGCGCTCTTTCCTAG
The DNA here is from genome assembly GCF_046119375.1 of Phyllobates terribilis. Lineage (NCBI taxonomy): Eukaryota > Metazoa > Chordata > Amphibia > Anura > Dendrobatidae > Phyllobates > Phyllobates terribilis. Next base: position 202,822,218 of record NW_027362771.1, on the reverse strand, counting down.
CAGCCAGCTGATCGCGGGACACTGAACTGAAGGGCCTGCGGTCACAAGACTGTGACGTCACCGCAGGTCCTTCAGTCCTGCCCGCAAGCACAGGGAAGATGACCGGGGGCCGTCGGAAGGTGAATATAATCTTTATTTTTTATTTTATTCTTTTTTTTTACAGGTACAATGGTACCCAGGTCTGGATGAGAGTCTTCTCTCCTCCAGAACTGGGTACCATCCGCACATTGAAACGCATATAATCAGTGAGCACAAATGTACTGACACAGATTATGTGCGTAAATGCAAGTCAATGGCGGCGATTACGCCGCGCTTCCGCAAAATTAATGGACATGCTGCGGATTTTTGAGCGCAGCATAAACACTGCGGAAAAATCCGCAGCATGGGCATTGACATTGCGGAATTGCATAGGGGACCATGGCAGAAGGCTTACCATGCGTTTACGCTGAGGAAATTTCCGCACCAAAAATGCATGAAATACGCATCGTGGGCACACAGCCTTAGTTAACAGTGCATCAAAATTTTTTTCAATTTTTGTCTAAAAAAAATCTGTGTAAAATTCTAATGGTTTAACGGAACATTATCAAAATTTGTGGGAGGTTTCTGCTATTTTTTCTTCCTTTCCATAAAATATTGAAAACTGAATGCTGCTATTTTTGGAGTAGTAAATATATGAACTAGAATTCTGCTCTTTCCCCTCAGGCTATAAAATGACTTTGACGGCCCAACAGAGTGATTTTGCATTAATGCAAAAAAGTATAAAGCCTAAAATGGATATAGTGGTGAAAAATACAGGCTACATTCTAAAGGAGCACTTAGGCTACCCTAGTACAACAAAACTCACTCCATTATCCTGGCCTATATTTTGCAAATGGAAGCAACGTCTCAATGGTTTAATGATTTTTCTTACACAAGGGAAATGTAAAACAAGCATCACTCGGACTGTTTTAATGTTTTACATAGGTCAAGCATTTGTTTGTTTGGCTCAAGAAACAGATTTTACAATTAATGCCTCATCAAATCCTGATTTGATTTTTCCTCTTGTGAAATGTGTTTAAGATGGTAATTGCATCTGCAATAAAAATAAAAGCAACATCTCTTGCAGCTGAGGCAATGGCTGGAGCAGACAGCAAGTCGTCACTCGTGTTTGCAGAACAATATCCATGCTGCATAAAGGATGGATGATGCAGAAAATGCACTCCGCTTTCAAATGAAATATTATTCATTCAAAAAATTGTTTTTCAGTGGATGTAATCATATTTTCCGTTTTAGGCAGCATCAGGACAGCAAATGTCACTTACTTAAAGAGGACGTCACTAAATCATATATGCCAGTTTTTGTTCTTATTTTGTTCCCGCGGCACCCCTGAGGATGCTGCTTTCTCTTTGTTTGCTATTTTAAATTCGCCATACAGATCTAATAAAAAATAAAAATAAAATAAAAAACTCAAGGGTGCAGCGGGAATAAAAATAATAGAAAAATCAGCTACTTTTGACAAGGTGATAGGTTCTCGGCTTAAACTGAAAGTATAAACTAAATGCACAGCCTTGTAGGGAATATAACTCCTATAAATGTCACACTTGTAGTATTTCAGCCACTGTCTCTGTTCTGCAGAAACTAAAGTTTAATTCAAATATGCTAATTAGAGTGCTTGGTCCCCCCCTTGGTGTGGCCAAGAGGCTCAGTGTACTATTCCAACCACTGGCTTTGCATGTCCACACCTCCCTCCCTGGTGATTGCTACATCCCAGCTACCACGCGGTGAAAAAAAAGAATAAAAAAGTAAAAAATTAAAAAAAACTGTATACTCACCTCTCCGGTCTCCTCCAGTCTGCTCCCGGCCGCGTCCTCTCTCCTTGGCGTCCCGCGGTGTACTGGCAGGACCGGCGGTGACGTCATTTAGTCAGCTGATGGTCACGCGATCATCACCTGACCGCTGACGTCAGCGGTCGCGTGACCATGAGCTGACTAAATGACGTCACCGCAGGTCCTGCCAGTACACCGCGGGACGCCGAGGAGAGAGGACGCCGCCGGGAGGAGACCGGAGAGGTGAGTATACAGGTTTTTTTTTATTTTTAACTTTTTTATTTCTTTTTTTTCACCGCGTGGTAGCCGGGATGAAGAGGAGTTGTAGTCTCCTCTTCATCCTGGGTACCACACGCACCGCGATTACACCGCAAATTCGCGGCCATTGAATTTAATTGAAACACAGCAAATCCACATATACCTGTGGGTTTGCTGTGTTTCAATGTTCCTCAATGGCAGCGAATTTGCGGCGTAATTGCGGTAGAAACGGTCATGCTGCGTTTTGCAACGCAATGCGAATTCGGCGCGATAATTAGCACCTCATGTGCACAGCACATCCGAATTCACATTGCTTTGCATGGCAGACTGTTTTACAAGCGTTTTTGCGGGCGCAAAAACGCTACATGGGCACATAGCCTAAGAGGCAATTTGGGATGACAGGCTCCCTTAAACTCCTACAATGAACGTAATACACCATATGGAGGATGCCCAAAAGTTCCTTTCATTAATCCAAAGAAATTCTAATCACCTTATAACTGGATGTAACTGTAATTCCGAATCTAATCACTGCTTTGTTTCGACAATGCAAAATCTATAGCATAAAACACTCATTTACAGTACTGGTGCCATATGTGACAATAGAGCTGCTCAGGCACCACGGCACGTTAACTTTAAAGGGAACCTGTGAGGTCCAATAATGCTAACAACCAGCGGACATGGGGTTAATTTACAGGTTTATAGCGTTATGAAATTGCCTGACAGCAGTACTTAAAGTGCAGCACCTGGGAGAAAATGAACTTTATTTCTACCGGGAACCGGTTTCAGTCATTTATGGGTGCCTGTAACAATTGCAGTCACTGCTCACTCTGGCACTGACTGACAGCCGACTCTGCAATGATGCACTGCGGATATAGTGGTAATCTGCTGGTAAACAGCGCTTAAATCTTGTTTGTCAGGCTTACTGGAGCAGCAGCTAAAGGGAGAAAATTAATTAATATTTTCCTTGCAGCTACTCGCTTCTAGTTTTCAGGCAGTGCCGGGGAGTGATCACAGCATGCTCACTGTGTAGTGAGAAGACACTGTAACCACTCTCTGCATTGCTCTCAATAACTGAAAGCGAGCAACTGCAGGGATCATATAACTTCCTTTTCTCCCTTTAGCCGCTGCTCCAATAAGCCTGCCAGACATGATTTAAACGTTATTTACCTGCAGATTACCACTATATCTGGAGGTAAAGAGCTTTTCTAAAGAGGACAGGTTCCTGAGGATAGGTCATCAATGTTAAAGTAGTGGACAACCTCTAAGACCTGGTAAGCAATCAAGATCTATGTACATGCACGGAAGCAAGGAAAAAAGTTTACTGGAAATGTTTTCTTCAAATTAGAAAAAAAACTAAAATATTTTTCCACATTCATTGCATAAATTACCAAGCTGTCTATATTTTATTCCTTTTTGGCTAATACAACATGAGTGACAGGAGGCAAGGAAGAGTTTGTGCAGGGAGGGAAACTGCTGAATGTTTGGTGCTGTGCAAGAGACACAAGGGGATGAAGCACAACTAGATAAAGAGCAGAAGGAATCATTTAGTCATAGATATGACACCCAGATCTTTTATATCACCTTCTTAGATTGAGTGTTCATCTCAGGAAATTGCTTTGAGGAACTTTAATATTTTTTTTCAGCCCTTAATGCTAGAAATAGATTAATTAATTACAAAAAAGATCAAATTGTTCATGATATGAAAGAAAACAGGTAACACGCTGCTTCTTTAAAGCTGTATATGTCTTGTAGCTTCAGTTGATTGTGGATGACAAGCAATATAAAGAGAATGTCAATTAAACATACAGAAAGAGACTGAGCTGCTCTAACAATGAAGAGGTTAATTCTAGAAGAAAGCTACACCATGTAAGGTGTCAATAACAGCACTGCCGAGCTTTCAAGGATCTCTAGCTGTGTTCTTCTACCTAATAACATAGTAAAGGTCATGTTTATCTTTAAACACTGTGTTTAACACTGGGTTACAGAACCAGTCACAAGCATGTCAGTGTTTTATTATATATATGTTCAGATCCACAGCGCAATACAGTCCAAGCAGGGAAGAGGAGATTTACCAAATCAGATCTATACATTGGGGATATTTTCCACACTTTAATTGACGAGCGATTCAAAATTTTAAATCTGAAGCATGTCAATTCTTTTCTGGAATTCAACACAGACTTCACTCTAGCAACGCAACAAATCTGCCTCAAAAACCACATTGGGTGTAGGGTGGAGGACAGGCGTTTCGAGATGACCGCGCTTCTAAAGATGATGAGAGATCCACACTCCAAGGCAGATTCAAGTAGTTTTATTTATGAGTTTCTGGTTCGAAGCAAATCCTTTTTCAAAATAACTGTATTGTGTAGTTATGTTGAAAAAGGGTTTAGTTTGAACTACTACTTGAATCTGTAGTGGCATGTAAAAGTATGGGCACCCCTGGTCAAAATTACTGTTATTATGAACAGTTAGGCAAGTTGAAGATGAAATGATCTCTAAAAGGCCTAAAGTTAAAGATGATACATTTACTTTGTACTTTAGGCAAACAACAAACAAATATTATATTTTTTTTTTTTTCAATGTAAAAAATGACTATATGTATATAGTCATTTTTTACATTTTAAAAATTACAAAAAGGAAAATTGGCCGATGTAAAAGTTTGGACACCCCTGGAAATTTGTGTACTCAGATAACTTTGACCAAGATTTTAGACCTTAATTAGCCTTGTAGGGTTAAGGCTTGTTCACTATCATCATTAAGAAAGGCCAGGATATGTAAATTTCCTACCTTAATAAAAACCCAGCCTCCTCTAACCTTGTGCCTAAAAACTGCAACCATGGGTTCTTCTAAGCAGGTGCCTAGCACTCTGAAAATTAAAATTGTGGAGGCCCACAAAGCAGGAGAAGGCTATAAGAAGATAGCAAAGAGTTTTTAAGTTGCCCTTTCCTTGGTTTGAAATGTAATTAAGAAATGGCAATTAACAGGAACAGTGGAGGTCCAGATAAGGACTGGAAGACCAAGCAAAATTTCAGTGACAACTGCTCGTAGGATTGCTAAAGAGACAAATCAAAACTCCTGCCTGGCTGCAAAAGGTCTTCAGAAAGATTTAGCAGGCTCCGGAGTTGTGGTAGATTGTTCTACTGTTCAGAGACACCTGCACAAATATGGACTTCATGAGAGAGTCAACAGAAGAAATCCTCTCCTGCATACTCACCATAAAATTCAGAGTCGTTAGTATGCAAAAGAACATTTAAACAAGCCTGATGCATTTTGGAAAAAAGTTCTGTGGACCAATGAGGTTAAAATATAACTCTTTGGCCACAATGATCAAAGGTATTTGTGGAGATAAAAGGACACAGAATTTCAGGAAAAGAACATCCGTCCAACCATTAAGCATGGAGGTGGATTAATCATGCTTTGGCGTTGTGTTGCAGCCAATCGCAAGGTGAACGTTTCACGGGTAGAGGGAAAAATAAATTCAATGAAATTTCAACAAATTCTTGATGCAAACATAATACCATCTGTAAAAAAGCTGAAGCTGAAAAGAAGATGGCTTCTACAAATGCATAGTGATCCTAAACCCACGTCAATATCCAAAAAGACTAACTCAAAAGGCGCAAGCTGAATGTTTTACAATTGCCCTCATAGCCTCCTGATCTGAACATCATTGAAAATCTGTGGTTAGACCTCAAAATAGCAGTGAATGCAAGATGACCCAGGAATCTCATAGAACTGGAATAATTTTCCAAGGAAGAATGGATGAAAATCCCACAAAATAGAATTGAAAGACTCTTGGCTGGCTACAAAAAGTGTTTACAAGCTGTGATACTTGCAAAAGGGGGGCTACTAGGTACTAAGCATGCAGGGTGCCCAAACTTTTGCATCGGCCCATTTTCCTTTTAGGAATTTTTAAAACGCAAAGAATATATATATATATATTTTGCCTAATATACAAAGTAAATGTGTCATCTTTAACTTTAGCCCTTTTAGAGATCATTTCATCTTCAACTTCCTTAACTATTCACAATAACCGTAATTTTGACCATGCCACTGTATCTTGGAGTATGAAGCTCTCATCATCCACAGCAGTGCGGTCATTTCCGAACGCCTATCCTCCACCCTATAACCATTGTATTCAAAAGGAGGGAATCTTCTACCTGCTGGGGTGACTGCAGTGGCTGATTTTAACACAGGCTTTTTTTTGGAGTTGTGACAATCACAACTCCATCAAGTGAGCAATATTTCACCCCCTAACTTTCACGATCATGTATTACTCAGTATCACCCTAGGGCACTTGTCTCCTTTTCTTTTTGCAAAAACCACTTTAACACACTCAGTTTTTGTGTTTTTGTAACTAAAACTGCCACAGGTGCAGGAACCCCTAAGAATACATTCACACAATGAGCATCTGGTGAGTTTTTGATGTTGCAGATCTTTTTTTCACGTTTTTAAAGGTGATATCCAGGGACTTTAAAAAAAAAAAGGCATGTAGTTTATAACAGATGCAACAACCTGTCTGTTGTACCCGGCGTCGGTCATTGACCGCTCCTGCCAGAGATTCAGCAGCTCTCTGTCATTAGAGCAGCAACTTCTCTTCCTGTTGACATGCTGATTGACGGCTGGCTCTCCGCTGCCTAATTGGGGGAAGCTTGCTGTCAATCAGCACGAATCCAATAGTCCCGCCCTGTTGACAGCGAGCAGCTGAATCTCTGGCAGGAGCAGTCAATGACCGACGCCGGGTACAACAGACAGGCAGTTGCCTCTGTTAGCAACTACATGCCTTTGTTTTTTTAAGTCCTGGGTATCTCCTTTAACTCTATGGTTTTTGTCTCATTTTAGTATGTCATGCTTTTAATAAAGTAGCTTTGCTTTTGTTTTGGCTTTGACAAATCTTGATTGATACAGTCATGTGCTGAATCTATGTTTTTAAATGCATTTCCGCAATGGAAACGCACTTAAAATGCATATTTGTTTTTAGCTGCGGATTTTCCACATCTAATGCAAGTCTATGGGAAAAGTCTGCACATAAACTCAGCATACCTGCAACATAAACTGACATGTTGCAGATTTCAAACACGCACAGCAGGTCAGTGGGTATGAAAATTCTATAAATTCCACCCACTATGCTGGAACTATGAGAAGCTGAGTTTTTGGCACAGCGAAAATACGCAGCATAAAAATACTTACCAAAAATTCACCGTGAGAATTTAACCTTACAGAAACTAAGGAATTTTTTTTCAATGCAAAACAAAACAATGCTAATAGTTTGCATAAAAAAAAATCATCTAAATTTATATTCTGTGATGAAGTCATAAATATATATGGATGGAGGTTTTAAAAGTTCAAATTTAGTGGAAAAATTCTGAGAGGGGAAAACAAGAATGTAGTAGATATAAAGTGGTGTCCCGCTAATGGCGGCAGGTCACGCAACTGCTATGGGGTCCGTGAGCCAGGGGGCCCGGTGTCAGTACCCATCCGGCCAGCCAGCACTGTTCTCCCACATTCAACTGTATCAGCAGTTGAAAGTAATGATGGAGGAGGGCGCATCATGTGACACTCCCTCTCCCATCATTCCCACTCTGCGTCTGACGCAGCGAGCGCGATGACATTACTTCATTGTGCTCCACGCTGTGTCAGACAGTGGAGCTGCTGAGGTGAGGAGACGCACTGCAGAGACCGAAGCAGCGGGGAAACGAGGAGCGGTGAGTATTGTATTTATTTTTTTAAATCAGTGAGTACGTGGTGCCCATAATACTGGAGGAATGGGGGGTGCAGCTTATACTATGGGGGCTGCATTTTACCCTATGGAGGCTACATTTTACCCTATGGGGAGTGTATTGTACTGGGTGGAGGACAATGGGGAGTGCATTATACTCTGTGGAGGACCATCGGGAGTGCATTATACTCTGTGGAGGACCATCGGGAGTGCATTATACTCTGTGGAGGACCATCGGGAGTGCATTATACTCTGTGGAGGACCATCGGGAGTGCATTATACTCCGTGGAGGACCACGGGGAGAGCATTATACTCTGTGGAGGACCATGGGGAGAGCATTATACTCCATGGAGGACCATGGGTAGAGCATTATACTCTGTGGAGAAACATGGGGAGAGCATTATACTGTGTGGAGAACCATGGGGAGTGCATTATACTATGTGGAGGACCATGGGGAGTGTATTATACTATGTGGAGGACCATGGGGAGTGTATTATACTCTGTGAAGGACCATGGGGAGTGTATTATACTCTGTGAAGGACCATGGGGAGTGCATTATACTCTGTGGAGGACCATGGGGAGTGCATTATACTCTGTGGAGGACCATGGGGAGTGCATTATACTCCGTGGAGGACCACGGGTAGAGCATTATACTCTGTGGAGCACCACGGGGAGAGCATTATACTCTGTGGAGGACCATGGGGAGAGCATTATACTCTGTGGAGGACCATGGGGAGAGCATTATACTCTGTGGAGGACCATGGGGAGAGCATTATACTCTGTGGCGGACCATGGGGAGAGCATTATACTCTGTGGAGGACCATGGGGAGTAGATTATACTCTGCGGAGGACCATGGGGAGTGCATTATACTCTGTGGAGGACCATGGGGAGTGCATTATATTCTGTGGAGGACCATGGGGAGTGCATTATATTCTGTGGAGGACCATGGGGAGTGCATTCATTATTCTGGATGCAAGCAATTATACAGTGTGGTTTGGTGTGGGGCCATTATGCTGTATGTAGGCCCATTATACTGCATGGAGGGCTGTGTGGGGGTCACAGTTGAGGGATCATACTGTGATGGGGTCACCATACTTTGCTTGGGGGGTACAGTAGGGTCATTATGCTGTGCATGTGGAGGCTAATGTGGAGGAATTCACCATTGGGGTATCATACTGTGCTTGGGGGGCACTTTTGTTGGCATCATCCCTTATGGAGGCAATGAAAGAAGGATCTAGGACTTCAGCAAAAGGAAAAGGACTATGTAAAGGCTGGAAAGTTGTGAGATATGCTCTTCTGTGACCCCGACAAATATTTCATTTATTTTTTTTGGGTGGGGGGGGCAATTAAAATTTCTGCTATAGGGCCCCATGATTTCTATGTATGCCCCTGCTCACATACATATTAGTATGTCGTTCATCCCTTAACCGGTTGAGACATCATCAATTTAGTAATAATACCAACCAATATAAAAGCAATTAATAAAATACATAATTAAAATCATGAACAGGCAGTCAAAAAAGTTATGTAATCAGTGTACAAATTAAACTATAGTTAATTTGATCCATAAAACAAGCCTTATTATTTATTGCCATATGCAGCTTCTTTCCGACACCTAGATTTTCTAAATGGTGTAAATGACTGCATTGTGGAATAATTATCTTCTCTGATGCATGTTTACAATTCATGCAGTTTGCTGGACACATTAATCCTATGAATAACAAGTTAATTAAAGGTGTTTTTGCCAAGTCTTTCTTATATAATGAGCTGATTACACCAGAGCTACTACATAGACTTAGTTCAGCAGTGTTAAATTTGTTCATCAATATGCATGTGATCTAAGGCCATCTGGGGTTTGGTTTCATCTTCAGGAACAGGTGAAGAAAGGTAATCCACTTCAAACATGTAAAGCTGTATTTTGATCTATAAGTTAAAAAGGTTGATCACTTTTTATTATGTATTTTAACAAATACATTAGGGGTACGATTTTATAGCCCTTACTAAAATAAGTATCACTGTTTCTCCTCCTGCACTTCTAAGTATGGCCTTTCTCATAGACTAAATAGATCTCCTGTTTGCAAAATGGCGGCTGATGGAGGAGCATGTGATCAGATCTGTCCATGAGTCTCCTTGCGATAAACATGCATATGTGAAAGCTCTTTTTCAACTGAAGTAGAAGGATTAAGTAGATGATGAACTAGAAGGATGACGTAGAAGTCCCTCCATCAAATGCCATTTTGAGATCACTCTGAGGAAGGCTGAACGTTATAACAGGAAAAGGAGAAGAACCTCTAATACTTTTTTTTTTTTAACAAATGGGTTGGGGACATGATTTGGTGGTAATAATATATGGTGTAAAGTGGCCAACAACTTTAATAAATATTGTTGGGACCTGCTTTGTTGATTACCAGACTAAGCACATTTGATGTATGGAGTGGATCACCTAAGGATTAGCATCAGCTGATACAAATACTTGAAATCAAGGATTGATACTTGTTAGCTACCCCAAGAGACAAATATCCTGACTTTTTGTGCTCCCCAGACTTCTGGTTTTAAAAGAAATAAGCCACCTCTAAAAGGTGTCTGGCAGTGGTCTATTCCCTGTTCCCCATGCTTTGCTGAGTCCCAGGTTGTTGTGTGTGGGGGATGTAAAAGAATAACAGCAGTTGGCTTTCAACCAAGAGCTAGCCTTTAAAAGATTAAGCATTTTTGGGGTTCAAAGACCAAACTTTTTTATGTCTTGGCATTCCAGATGATACAAGTTTGTTTGGTCTGGTCTGGCCGAGACACATTAAACTCTCTTATTTCTACTGCTTTAAGTCATGGGTAGGTTTGAATTTATTCTTTATTCATTTATTATTAGATCCTATAAAGCAGGGGGAGCCAAAGCCCTATGCCAGAAGTAACAGATAAAATTATACTTAATTAGTCAAAACTAAATAGGAACATTTTTTAAATGAAGCACAAAATACCAGTATTACAGTGGAGAAGAGAATAAATATCGACCAGTACCCAAAATGCAGCACAATTGAAAAAGAAATAATATACTAAATGTGATACAATATAGTAAGATGAATAACATGCAATATTCCAACCCAAGTACATATAATAAACCATACAATGAAAATGGGTTACTGCATGTAGAAAACCCAGTTAAATGGAATAGGTGATATGATTAAAGCATTAATATTTACATCGCAGAAACAAAACTCTACTCATGGAGCCCTCCACTCGCTGAAATGCCACCAACCCCCATCCTATGTTGCTAATTTTTACGATTTTGTGTTATTCATAGGTTCATATTTAATCTTTATTAATTTATTATTAGGTGTGCAAACTTCACTTTTTATTTTTTCATCAGTAATTAATATAAAGTATATATATTTATGGGATGTATGGAAAAAAATAATGACTACTGAAAATAGGGGACATTTCATATATAATAAAGTACCACTCCAGGGAAAAAAAAAATGTCACCACTGGAGTGGTATCGCTAATATATGTTCCTTGTGTGTTGTAACATACTAACCAGCTGTGGTATTTTGCTGTTCCCAGTGCTGCTTCGGTCTTCTTCTACATCAAGTGACTGAAATTGTGACTGGTCGGATTACTCCAGTGTTTGCTGGGTGGACCGGAAGTCACTGTTTAATGCAAGTCTATGAGACTCAGAACAAGGCTCTCATAGACTTACATTAAGAGAGATAGTGACCGTTAGCAGTGATTTCCGACCTGTCACAGCTGTAGTCACAAGATGGTAGAAAGGACCAAAGTGACATTGGAATCAGTAGAAGACAGCAACCGGTAAGTATTTTACTATACATGGGAAACATAAATTACTGATAACAAAATACCCCCGAGTGGAACTTTACATGATAAAACATATCCTGTTCCCTTGCACTTTTAATGTATGTATTCATTTTTACAGTTTTTTTGTTCCATATGGAAATTTTACACTTTTTAAATTAACAATTTGCTGGCATACTTCTGCATGACAGCAGATTGTGCTTGTTAATGCTTAGTAAAAGTAGCAAAATCTGTGTTTTTAATTAATATATAAGTATCACTAAAATATTTGCTTAAAAAAATTCTCTGATACTCATTTTCTTCGGTAAATTTGTGCTATTATTAACATTTTTGACTATATATGGTCTCATCTCCATGGTGTCTCTGGCCTTAGCAATCAGGCCAATTGGGATGGGCGATCACCTTAATTAGGGGACTCCCTTTTTTGTACAGTCCTATAATCAAAGGGGTTTCACAGTGTAACTCCAAAGGAGTACGCCAGGACTCAAATTGAGTAGAAAAACACACGAATGTAAAAGAGTCTCTTTAAGGGCTCGCTCACATGAGCATAGATTCTCTCATGCAAGAGAATTAGATAGATTAAAATGACATTGTCAGAGTTTGATCAGACTGTCAGCTTAGTGTGATCTGATTCTCTTGCATGAGAGAATCGTAGCACAGATAAGAAGATGGAGAACAAAATTTCTCCATCTTCTCCATTGTGGGAGTCCGTGGAAATCGGACTGTACTAGGAGGTCATCCTAGTTTTTTTAGTGTTTTACACGGACCGATAGACTTGAATGGGCGAGTGCCATCTGATTTGAGCAGCCACTTACTGCAAGCAGCAACATTTTTCTGACGACACATCGGCATGAGAAAAAAGTTGTAGATCTGAAGTGCCATATAGAATAACACTGGCCTGAGTGCTATCCGATAAAACATTGGATAGCACTCGTTCGATTTATATACTCGTGTGAACGAGCCCTAAAACAGTCCGTTACCTGCACACAAAAATACTATTTAAAAAGCAAAACATCCCCACCCCACAAATTTAAAGTTGCTAACATCATTAGCAGATCATCAGCATTCATCATTATCATCGCAGAGCACAAAAAAGGGAGTCTTTTATTTTAAAATAGGTCTATAAAATATACTACAGTCTTGTGTATCTTGTTGGACTCCAATTACCACTATTTCATTTTATCAGAAAAGAACCCAGACTCCTTCACAGACCCTGAACTGGCAGTGTTTTTCCTGTGGGCAAGTTTTCAATATCAATTCGTAAAAATTGCTTTTACTTTGAATAAAAATCTAAAAACCATTTTGCACATTGTGTTACCAAAGACAAAAAAACATATGCTGTACAATGTGTTTTCCGTTTCTCATAATATCAAATATCATCTCACTACGGAAGTCTAATATCTGTAGCATGTCTACTGTTCAGATTTTCACACCTTGTGTTCTTGACTGTTCTAGCCACTTAATGCTTACAGATGACTAGTAATCATAATTTGGAAGACGTGAGAAACACACATGCTGCATATAATATGAAATCTAGCAGCACTACATAAGTAGGATTTCATAAAACATCTGGCTGGTAGCAAAAACAGTGAGAATAGCCTTTCCACTTCAGTATGCAAACCAAGACACGTTGCTGTTTTACAGTAGCACTTTTTTTTTAGTTAAAAAGCAAATCTATGAATAAGAACGTTCATGCAAGAACCAATACAGGAGAAAAAGTCCTGTGAGAGCAAGGTAATGGGTGAAGAGGGAATAATAAAGTCGTTACCAAAATATGACTTTCACTGCTTTAAATTTTCAGTAAAATCAACCCTTCCATTCCAGATATATGGCCATGCAGGTCTTTGAAACCTAAAGTCATAAACACCTTTATTTCTTCTACTTCCCGAGAAATCATTGTTTTAATACATATGCAAATAGGGTGTTAGATGCCCTAGGAGTGACAGAGCACTTATCGAGTCACAGCCTCCCGAGGTTCTACCTATTGTGTCCCCCTATTTCCTTATAGATTCTAAGGGCCCTCACTCCTCCTGATACACTGACTGTGTGTTACTTTGTGATGTCTTTACATTTCCATGTTTAATTGTAAAGTGCTGTGGAATATTTTGGCTCCACTGTATATAAATTAAATTATTATTATTATTGACACGCTTGTGGTTTGAGGGCGTGGGGGGTGGAAGGAGGGATTAATCTGACAGATTCCCTCTCATATATTTATATTTAACAGTATAGACGAAAAATGTCTCTGCCAGGGCTGGGGAGTCGGAGTTGGAGTCGATGTCCATTTTGTTGAAGTCAGAATAAAATAGACCGACTCAGACTCCTAAAATATATAATAAATTGGGTACAGTAGTACAATGCAGGATGTGCTGTAAATGTTTTTAGAAGAAGTAAGGATCTCGGCTTTTAGTTGAGATTAATCTATGCTGCTCTTTATGTACACGCTCAGTAGTGAGGCAGCGCTGTGGAGTCGGAGTCGAGTAGTTGAAGTTGGAGTCGGGAGTCAGGGAAATTGAGGAGTCGGAGTTGGAGGTTTGGCTTACCGACTCCACAGCCCTGGTCTCAGCATGTAAAATAATTATTTTAGATCTGATTTGAAGAATAGTGTAACAACAAGCAGAGTTTCTCATACTGCCAAAATGGCAGGAACTACTATAAAGCCCTTACAGAGCCTATTCTAAATCAATAAGGTTCAACAGGCTCCAATGTATAATGAATCCCGCAGAAAGGTGTGGTTTGTTTTAATACATAGCCCTCAATATACATTTTGATGGACTGTATTGTGTCTATGTGTCCGTATAAACAAAACACACAGATTGAGAATTATTTTAGTTTCCAAGCTTCAGAACATGCTAATTTGTAATCATGTACAGAACAAAATTTCCTTATTTGTAGAACCGCCATACTTAAAAAACATCAAAACACAGCATCCAATGTCATTCAAATGTGCAATTTACAGCCTATACTGGAATAATGAAAACATTAATTAGCGCCTACTAATCTAAAGAACGTTCTCAGACCAAAACTGATTTATAAATATGAATTATGAAACTGATGTTCATAATGAGTTCATGATGCATAAAAATACCATGGATCTTGTGTTTAACCACTCCAAATTAAATAGCTGAAATGCTGCTGTTTATAAACCCTGAACTTCACAAGAAAAATAACACATAAATCTATGCCTAAGAAATGTGCCAGAAACCTAATTACTTGTTGGTGTGTGCACAAAGCTCACGCTGAGGTCACCCTCAGATTACAGAATAGAAGTACTAGACTGAAGGAAAAAGAACAGACAGAACCAGCTATAAACACAACAAGTAAATGTCACTATCTTATGTTCCTCTCTATAGCAGAACTATTCAAACAACATGAGCGGTACATTTTCAGTATACTAATACCTAATTAACAACAGCCATCCTGAGAGCCAAACACTATTTCATTGGGGCATGTCATTTACTATACATCAAAAACAGAAGAAAAAGTTGTGCCTTCATTATCACCATGCTGGGAACATGCATTTTGTTTTAGTTTCCCATTCTAGGATACCTGGGGATATCTATTGAAAATAAAATATTAAAAGCTTCTTCCCAGGGACATGAACAAAAACTCTTCAGGGTGTGTAATAAAATTTTTGTTTCTTAAAAAGCCCATGTCCTGCCTTTATTTTCCTGTAGTTATGTCCTAGGCTTGAAGCTAAATTGATCTCTATTGAAACCAAAGAGGAGGAGGAGAAGCCAGCTACTTCTTTCCTCACTTGTGTTACTTTTGAACTTCATGCATTCCTTTTGTTACAAATCGTGAAACAAAATTAGAATATTGTAGGCCATAAAAAAAAGTAAATACAGTATGACAGAACTCTTTTTGGCAAAAAAACATTTGGACACCAATATCAGGATATGTTTCAGTCTCTGCATGTGCATGTCTAGATTCAATGCAATGTCTGTAAGGGGATGGAAAGAGTCTTCTCACTGGAACTGACCACCAGATGGATCAGAGGGGGAGAGAAGATCCTCTGGACGACCATATGACAAAAAAATTAGCTGCAAGAAAATTAATATGGTTGACATTTTGTCAATTTAAGTGACATTGCTTTATCATAAAGTGAGTGCAAGAAGTTACGTTGAGGACTTCAAAAGCTGAACTGACAAAATCTATGTTAATACTTTAATACCCAAAAAAACAAAAGTATTGTTAGGTCACGGTCCCACTATCAGTATTTGGAAAGAATTTTTTCTCAGGAGTGGGAGCCAAAACCAGGTGAGGAACAATCAGAGAAAAGGTTTAATAGAAACAAGTCACCAATTCTGCATTTATCACCCACTCCTGGTGTTGGCTCTCACTGCTGAAAAAAAATACTGACCTAATACTGATAGTGGGGCCGTGGCCTAAGAGTGATATCTCAACACAAATACCTCAACACAGATGAACTAACAAAAACAGCCTCACACATGATATTGGGTTACTGGTATTGGGTTACTGTCAGGCCTCAAAAGGCATCTCAAACCACAATATTCAATGTTTGATTCCCTGCTGCTCGCAGATTGGGCTGTGTTAATAGCCACTACCTTCTGCTGGATCCATCATACAAAATATACAACAGCGCCTGGTGAGTTACAATGGGGTCATCGGGTTCAGCCTGTAGGACAATTTCTCTTCCCAACACAGATGATAGAATTGGCAATGAACATAGACTCTGTTCACTTTGATGCCACAACTTATACTCAAATTGTTTTAATATATAGAATCATAGAATGGTAGAGTTGGAAGGGACCTCCATGGTCATCGTGTCCAACCCCCTGCTTAATGAAGGATTCACTGAACCATCTCAGACAGACCATATAGACTGCAAGTGTCAAAGTAAAAATGTGTTCTGTGTATACAGATATTCCCTATACTGTATAAATAGTAATAATGATTTATACCACGGTAGATGCCATGTACATGATATTCTAATGTATCACCTTAAAGATAAACATGAATAAGATAATAAATCAGTAAGATTAATCCTTCAATGTCTTTTGTAATTCTACACCCATTAGGTAACAATAACAATCTCAGCAGATTTCCACCATCTATTAACCGACTCAAAGAAAAGTGCATGGGTAAGACAGATAGCAGAGAATTAAAATATTCCCTACAGAAAAGCCCGCTGATTAAAATAGAACATACGGGATTTGCATTATCTTGGAATGTTGTAAGATTTTTTTTGGACCACATTTGCTTTGAGAAGAAAAAAAAGCTATGTATAAAAAGAAAGAAAGAGCGAGAGAGTGAGTAAAAAAGGTGAGAAAGGATGTATTGCTAAATAATAAGTAGTTACACAACATATTTCATATGTTATATAACAAAAAACAGGATCATTCATAGCTAGTGTTGAGCGATACCTTCCGATATCAGGAAATATCGGATCGGATTGGATCGGGCCGATACCCAAAAAGTATCGGATATCGCCGATTCCGATACCGGAAACCAATGCAAGTCAATGGGACACAAATATCGGCATGAAAATAAACCCTTTCTTTCCTTGTAGGTTAATTCTACATGAAAGAAAACAACTAACAATAATGTAGAATGTATTGGGGGAGGTGGTTGCCCAAATCGATGGGAACAGTGCTCACAGTGAAACATGAAAAGTCGGCAATTCAGCAGCGGCATACACCGGTACCCGACAATTTATAACAGAAAGAATAGAGCTTCACACATAGATTAGATAGATAGAAACATGTCAGTCACATATATATGAAGTACAGTGACAGTGTTGATTACTGTACTTGTCATTTAGTGTAAAGGATTTATTTAAACAAAATATTAGTGTTTTCATGCACCGTCTCTTTAAAAAAGCCGGCCGGCAATTCAGCGTCTGTACCCGACAATTTAGAATAGAAAGAATAGAGAATCACACATAGATTAGATAGATAGAAACATGTCAGTCACATATATATGAAGTACAGTGACAGTATTGCATACTGTACTTGTCATTTAGTGTAAAGGATTTATTTAAAAAAATATTAGTGTTTTCATGCACTGTCTCTTTAAAAAAGCCGGCCGGCAATTCAGCATCTGTACCCGACAATTTAGAATAGAAAGAATAGAGCATCACACATAGATTAGATAGATAGAAACATGTCAGTCACATATATAAGAAGTACAGTGACAGTGTTGATTACTGTACTTGTCATTTAGTGTTAAAATAAAGGATTTATTAAAAAAAAAATTGGCGTGGGGTTCCCCCTAATTTTAGTCTCTAGCGGAGGTTAAGCAGACGGCTGGGGCAGATGTTTGAAGCCTGGGAAGGGGGTAATACCCACGGAGCTTCCCAGGCTACTAATATCAGCCCCCAGCTGAATACCTAGCCTTTACTAGCTATTAAAATGGGGAACCGTCCAAAAAAATGACGTGGGGTCCCCCCTATTTTAATAGCTAGCAAAGGCTAGGCAGACAGCTGGGGGCTGATATTAATAGCCCAGGAAGGGTGCCATGAATAGTGGCCCCCTCCCAGGCTAGAAACACCAGCCGTCAGCCGCCCCAGAAATGGAGCATCCATAGGATGCGCCAATGCGGCACTTAGCCTCGCTCTTCCCACTGCCCTGTAGCGGTGGCAGTGAGGTAATAGGGCTGGGGTTGATGTCAGCTTATAATGCCAGCTGACATCAAGCCCAGGTTAGTAATGGAGAGGCGTCTATAAGACACCCCCATTACTAACCCCATAGGCAAAGTTAAAAAACACACGAACACCCAGAATAAAATCCTTTAATTGAAATAAACACACAATTCTTTATTGTTCTAAATTAAACCATACTTACCGTCACGCCCATTCCAGCTGAAGCCAACGATCTCCTGCAATAAAAATAAAATAATAAAGCAACCTCATCCTTACCTTCCCATGGTTCCCACGACAGCTTCAGCTCTGCTACATCGAGATGACAGGCTGGACCGCAGCAGACCGCTGCCATCCAGCCTGTCATCCCGCGGACACTGAGAAGCGCAGGCTTGCTTGCGCTCCTCACTGTCTGGCTGTGACGGCATCCAGATGAGCCGACAATGAACTCAGCTCACCTCATGCACGTCACTGACAGCGTGGGAGAATTCTCTTGCGCCTGCGGTGAGCGTGAGAGACTCGGCTCATCGGGATGCCGTCACAGCCTGACACTGAGGAGCGCAAGCATGCCTGCGCTTCTCAGTGTCCGCGGGATGACAGGCTGGATGGCAGCGTTCTGCAGCGGTCCAGCCTGTCATCTCGATGTAGCAGAGCTGAAGCTGTCCTGGGAACCATGGGAAGGTAAGGATGAGGTTGGTTTATTATTTTTCATTTATTGCAGGAGATCGTTGGCTTCAGCTGGAATGGGCGTGATGGTAAGTATGGTTTAATTTAGAACAATAAAGAATTGTGTGTTTATTTCAATTAAAGGACTTTATTCTTGGTGTTTTGTTTTTTTTTAAATACTTTACTAGAAATTCATGGCGGTCATGTCTAATATTGGCGTGACCCCATGAATTTCGGGCTTAGGGCCAGCTGATAATGCCAAGCTGGCCCTAACCCCTTTATTACCCAGTGAGCCACCGCACCAGGGCCCTGGATGAGTTGGGTAAAGCGCCAGAAGATGGCGCTTCTATGAACGCGCCATTTTCCGGGGTGGCTACAGACTGCAATTTGCAGCGGGTGGGGCCCAGAAAGCTTGGGCCTCACTGCGCTGTGGATTCCAGCCCCCAGCGGCCTAGTTGTACCTGGCTGGACACAAAAATAGGGTGAACCCCACGTATTTTTTTTTTAATTATTTCATGAAATAATTTAAAAAAAAAAGGGCTTCCCTATATTGTTGTATCCGGCCAGGTGCAAATAGGCAGCTGGTGGTTGGGGGCAGCCAGTTCATGCCTGCTGTACCTGCCTGGAACAAATATAGGGCGAAGCCCCACATCAATTTTTTTTTAATTATTTCATGAATTTCCTGAAATAATTTAAAAAAAATTGACGTGGGGCTTCGCACTATATTTGTGTCCAGCCAGGTACAGCAGGCAGGAACGGGCTGCCCCCAACCACCAGCTGCCTATTTGTACCTGGTTGGACACAACAATATAGGGAAGCCATTTTTTTCTTTATTATTTCATGAATTTCATGAAATAATTAAAAAAAAAAATACATGGGGCTTCTCCCTATTTTTGTGTCCAGCCAGGTACAACTAGGCAGCTGGGGGATGCAATCCGCAGGCAGGGAGGCCCAAGCTTTCTGAGCCCCCCCCCCCGCTGCAAATTGCAGTCCACAGCCACCCCGGAAAATGGCGCGTTCATAGAAGCTGGATGATGTACCTGGCTGGCATACAAAAATATGGCAAAGCCCACGTCAAAATTTTTTGGAAAAATTAATTAAAAAATAAATAATAATTTAGGGACTGCATCTTTATTAACTCCTCAAATGTCATTTAGTGTTAAAATAAAGGATTTATTTTAAAAAAAATTGGCGTGGGATCCTCCATAATTTTAGTCTCTAGCGGAGGTTAAGCAGACGGCTGGGGAAGATGTTTGAAGCCTGGGAAGGGGGTAATACCCACGGAGCTTCCCAGACTACTAATATCAGCCCCCAGCTGAATACCTAGCCTTTACTAGCTATTAAAATGGGGGACCCCCCCAAAAAAATGACGTTGGGTCCCCCCTATTTTAATAGCTAGCAAAGGCTAGGCAGACAGCTGGGGGCTGATATTAATAGCCCAGGAAGGGTGCCATGAATATTGGCCCCCTCCCAGGCTAGAAACACCAGCCGTCAGCCGCCCCAGAAATGGCGCATCCATAGGATGCGCCAATTCTGGCACTTAGCCTCGCTCTTCCACGCTGCCCTGGTGCGGTGGCAGGGAGTAATAGGGTTGGGGTTCATGTCAGCGCCAGCTGCCATGAAGCCCAGGTTAGTAATGATGGGCGTCTATAAGACACCCCCATTACTAACCTACAAAGTGTTAAAAACACACACTACACCCAGAAAAAAATAATTTATTTGAAATAAAACACCATTTTATTTAATTCTTAGTTTACTAAAAAAAATAGTTACCTGTCCATGTTCCTGCGCTGATCTCCCATGCACAGCTGTCACATCTGGAGATGGTGACAGCTGTGTATGGCTGCTGTAAGCTCACGCTGCCGGGAACACGTCCGCTCCCGGCAGCGTGAGCCCCTGACTGAGGTCAACGGAGTGCATTCAGTCAGCGCAGCTCCGGAGATCTCCTTTACGGCACTGCTGTACCGTGGGAATTTCTCACGAAACAGCGGGGCCGTAAAGCAGCTAACCGGAGCAGCGCTGCCTGAACTCCAGCGAACCCGCTTATGCAATGACGGGGTTGCTTTACGGCCCCGTCATTCTAGCGGTGGCAGCGGTTTAGAGCGGTCACATTCTATGTGGCCGCTCTAAACTGGAGATCATCGTGGGACACTCGTGGACTACTACGGAGGGGTAAGGATAAGGTTGTGGTTTATTATTTTATATTTTATTACAGGAGATCAATGGCTTCGGGGAATTAGGTGTCTAGGTGAGTATAGGTGTAGTTTTTTATTTTTTACTTTATTTTAGGTGGCGGGGACAGGTAATGTATAAACTAATTTATTTTAGGCAACCACTGGCCACCAATGACATGTATTTAAAATTTATTGGGGACACAGTAGGGCAATTTAAATAGCAGGATCAGGCTGATGGGAACTACTGCTCCCATCGAGCTGATCCTGCAGGCACGAGTGGACGGGGGACAGACACAGGCCGATGGGAGTAGTAGTGTCACATCGGCATATGTCTGCCTGCACGCACACACCCGCAGACATCGCACAGACACCGCACACACTCGCAGACATCGCACAGACACCGCGCACACCCGCACACACTCGCAGACATCGCACAGACACCGCACACACTCGCACACACTCGCAGACATCGCATAGACACCGCGCACACACTAATCATGACGGGCTGATGGTCAGCGAGGTGAGGCTGACCTGTGCGGCCGTGGGAAAGTTCATGTGAGTTCATGCAATGCAGTCAAGCATGAACTCACATGAACCCTCCGAGGGCACGCGGCTACTTCAAATGAACAGCTGATCGGCATCACCTGATACCTCAGTTGTTCATTTGAAATAACCGGCGGGAAAGTGCAGCACAGAACGGGAAAGCCGGCGGTGAAGTCTTTTCACTGCCGGCTTCCCCGCCTGGGTCCTTCGCTCCCCGCTCCTTGGTGCTGCGCTCCCCGCCCGGTCCTAACTTACAATCAGGATGGGGGGAGCGGAGGATCGGGGTGGGAGGCTGCGGGGAAGCAATACGGGGCTGTGTGATTGTTTAAAAGCCGGCGGCTTTTTACCGCCCGCCGGCTTTTAAACAATCAGGAGAATTCTCTCACGCTGGGATGGCATTCTGATGACAGGCTGGATTGCAGCTGAGCGCTGCCATCCAGCTTGTCATCCTTCAGAGACACTGCAGAGCGCAGGCATTATGGGAACTTCCGATTCCAGTATTCGATATTGTAAAAGTATCGGAATTATGTATCGGAATTCCGATACCGCGAATATCGGCCGATACCCGATATTTCAGTATCGGAATGCTCAACACTATTCATAGGAATAATGGGTTTGCGCTGTAAAAAAGAAAATGTGTCGCCTGTCCTTGTGTAAGTCAATGTGTAACTTTCCTTGAACACTTCTATCATACCAGACATGTTTGGGCTTAAGTGCTTTGAGCCACTGCTATAACTGGGTTGTGGGGCATCCTCCTGCACGTTCACACCACCCATGGGGAAAGAAATCACAGCTGTTGCTTCTTTTATGTATTTATGCACAGCTCCACTGTAGATATTTTATGAGATACTCACAAAGTACCTTAAAGGAATGGATGTTCAAAAATGACAGAAAATTAATATTTGAAAGTGTAATTGTACTGTATCTGTAGTGGAAGTTACAGATAAAGTTGTTTAACCCCTTCGCAACCCTGGGATTTTCCGTTTTTGCATTTTCGTTTTTTGCTCCCCTTGTTCCCAGAGCCATAGCGTTTTTATTTTTTGGTCAATATGGCCATGTGAGGGCTTATTTTTTGCGGGACGAGTTGTACTTTCCAACGCCATTACTAGTTTTACCATATTGTGTACGGGAAAACGAGAAAAAATTCCAATTGCGGTGAAATTGCAAAAAAAGTGCAATAACACAGATGTTGTTTTTTTTTATACCATGTTCACTGAATGCTAAAACTGACCTGTCATTATTATTCTCCAGGTCATTATGAGTTCGTAGACACCAAACATGTATAGGTTATTTTTTATTTAAGTGGTGAAAAAAAATTCCAAAGTTTGCTAAAAAAAAAAAATGGCCCCATTTTCCAAGACAAGTAGCGTCTCCATTTTTCGGGATCTGGGGCCGGGTGAGGGCTTATTTTTTGCGCGCCGAGCTGAAGTTTTTACTGATACCATTTTGGGGTATATCCGATGTTTTGATCGCCCATTATTGCATTTTATTGCAATGTTGCAGCGACCAAAAACCGTAATTCTGGCGTTTCAAATTTTTTTCTTGTTACGCAATTTACCGATCGGATTAATTCTTTTTTTAGATTGATATATCAGCCGATTCTGAATGCGGCAATACCAAATATGTGTATGTGTTTTTTTTTTATTATTTTATTTTGAATGGGGCGAAAGGGGGGTGATTTAAACTTTTATATTTTTTAAAAAAAATGTAAATTTTTAAAAACATTTTTTTTCACTTTTTGCTTGCTTCTATAGTCTCCATAGGAGACTAGAAGCAGCACTTGTCTGATCGCCTCTGCTACATACAGGGGATCATCTCTGTGTAGCAGAAATGGTCCTGTGTTATGAGCGCCGACCACTAGATGGCCACTGGAGTCTGCTACAGACCCAGGGTTGTCATGCCCTAGCATCGGTGATCCGCGATCACGTGACAGGGTCACCGATGGGTGGGGTAAGTGACGCGCTTCCGGCGCGGCACTGTTAAATGCCGCTGTCAGAGATTGACAGTGGCATTTAACATGTTAACAGCCGTGGGTGGATTGCGATTCCACCCGCGGCTGTTGCGGGCACATGTCAGCTGTAAGAATCAGCGCTGGAGCCCTCACTGAACCGGGGGTTACAGCCTGTTGTGTACAAATACGGCAGTGGCTGTAAAGGGGTTAACCAGTTCAGCACTGCCCCTAGATTTTAACCCCTTACTTACCGGGGACGTATTAGTACGCATATTTGCGTACTGCCCGTTCAGTGAGGGCTGCTGCGCTGAGCCCTCACTGAACGGAGCACATGTCAGCTGATTCTTACAACTGACATGTGCCCGCAACAGCCGCGGGTGGAATCGCGATCCACCCGCGGCTGTTAACATGTTAAATGCCGCTGTCAATCTCCGACAGCAGCATTTAACGCGCGCTTCCGGGTAGCGCGTCATAAGCCCCGCCCACCGGCGACCCCTTCACGTGATTGCGGGTCGCCGATGGGCGTGCATGACAACCCAGGGTCTGCAGCAGACGCCTGTGGTTGTCATGATCTTGTTGCTATGAGCGCCACCTAGTGGTCGGCGCTCATAGCACAGGACCATTTCTGCTGCATGCAGGGGACCTGCTCGTCCCCTGTATGTAGCAGAGGCGATCGGATAGTTGCTGCTTCTAGTCTCCTATGGAGACTATAGAAGCATGCAAAAAGTAAAAAAAAAAAGTTTTTAAAAATATAAAAAAAATAAAAAAATATAAAAGTTTAAATCACCCCCCTTTCGCCCCATTCAAAATAAAATATATATAAAAAAAAAAAACACATACACATATTTGGTATCGCCGCGTTCAGAATCGCCCAATCTATCAATATAAAAAAGCCGATCAGTAAACGGCGTAACGAGAAAAAAATTCTAAACGCCAGAATTACGTTTTTTAGTCGCCACAAAATTGCAATAAAATGCAATAACGGGCGATCAAAACATCAGATCTACCCCAAATGTTATCAATAAAAACGTAAGCCCGGCACGCAAAAAATAAGCCATCAACCAGCCCCAGATCACGAAAAATGGAGACGCTACGGGTCTTAGAAAATGGCGCTATTTTTTTATTTACCAAATTTTGGAATTTTTTTTCACCACTTAAATATAAAAGAACCTATACATGTTTGGTGTCTATGAACTCGTAATGACCTGTAGAATGAGAAGGGCAGGTCAGTTTTAGCATTCAGTGAACGTGGTAAAAAAAATAAATAAAAAACAACTGTGGCATTGCACTTTTTTTGCAATTTTACCGCACTTGGAATTTTTTTCCCGTTTTCCCGTACAGGATATGATAAAACTAGTAATGGCGTTGAAAAGTACAACTCATCCCGCAAAAAATAAGCCCTCACATTGCCATATTGACCAAAAAATAAAAACGCTATGGCTCTGGGAACAAGGGGAGCAAAAAGAAAAATGCAAAAACGAAAAATGCTCCGGGGCTTAAGGGGTTAAACGTTTTGGCGGTCCGCTCTTTACTCAAGCGTTCTCTTTACTCAAGCGTTTACTCTTTACTCAATACATTCCAAAATGTGAATGCTGAATAAGTTGCCGCTGCAAAGAACTAACTGTCTGCCAGACATAGAATCATAGAATGGTAGAGTTGGAAGGGACCTCCTGGTCATCTGGTCCAACCCCCTGCTCAAAGCAGGATTCACTAAATCATCCAAAGAGAGATATCTGTCCAGCCTCTGTTTGAAGACATCCATTGAAGGGGAACTCCGCACCTCTCGTGGCAGCCTGTTCCGCTCATTGATCACCCTAACTGTCAAATTTTTTTTTTCTTATATCCAATCTGCATCGTCTCCCATTCAGTTTCATCCAATTGCTTCAAGTCTTTCCTTGTGCAAATGAGAATAAAGATGATCCTTCTTCAATGTGACAGCCCTTGAGATATTTGTAGACAGCTATTAACTCTCCTCTCAGTCTTCTTTTTTGCAAGCTAAACATTCCCAAATCCTGTAACCGTTCCTCATAGGACATGGTTTGCAGACCGGTCACCATTCTGGTCGCTCTTCTCTGAACTTGCTCCAGTTTGTCGATGTCTTTTTTTAAAATGTGGTGCACAAAACTGGACACAGTATTCCAGATGAGGTCTGACCAAAGAGGAGTAAAGTGCGATAATGACTTCACGTGATCTAGACTGCATGCTTCTGTTAATACATACCAGAATTGTATTTGCCTTTTTTGCTGCTGCATCACACTGTTTACTCATGTTCAGTCTATGATCTATTAGTATACCTAAGTCTTTTTCACATGTGCTGTTGCTTAGCTCTATTCCTCCCATTCTGTACATGCTTTTTTCATTTTTATTGCCAAGATGTAGTACTTTGCATTTTTCCCTGTTAAAAACCATTCTGTTAGTTACTGCCCACTGCTCCAGTTTATTTATGTCTTTATGAATCCTCTCTCTCTATTCTCTAGTATTAGCTATCCCTCATAGCTTTGTGTCATCAGCAAATTTAATCAGTTTACCCTCAATTCCTTCATCTAAATCATTGATAAAGATGTTGAACAATATAGGTCCCAGGACAGAGCCCTGTGGTACCTGTAACATACCTGGCGGCGTCCTTGCATGGTGGTCCATCTCCCACTGTGCAAGAGGGCGCACTTGATCTCCTGTCCAGAATGTCTCTCTGGCTTCCCTCCATGCTGTCTGTTTGTGTCTGTTTCTGCTGCTTAAGGGCGGCGCCCGATCACTTCCTGCCTTTTGTACCTGCTGTGGGTCACACCCCTTGTGCGTCCTCAGCCTATTGCTGTCTGTCACTTGGTATATAGCTCAGCAGCTCCCTTCTATCCCTGCCTGAGCATAGTGTTTCCTTCAGTGTGTGCTTGCACTCTGAAGGTGCCAGGTCCCGTTCTTTGTTTCCTTGTCTGCCTTTCCTGGAGGCTGTATTTCCAGGACTGTCTGAACTGAGTCCTGTATGTCTTCTGCTTTGCGGTATCAGCTCCCGTGTCTGAACTGAGTCCTGTATGTCTCCTGCTTTGCGGTATCAGCTCCCGTGTCTGAACTGAGTCCTGTATGTCTCCTGCTTTTCGGTATTAGTTCCCGTGTCTGAACTGAGTCCTTTCTGTGTTCTCTTGTCTGTCCTGTCTGAACACGCTCCTAGCCTGTTCCTCCTGCCTTCTAGGGGCCGATTACCTAGACCCGTTCCTGTATCTTGTCTGACCTGTCTGAACACGCTCCTAGCCTGTTCCTCTCGCCTTCTAGTGGCCGATTTCCTAGACCCGCTCCTGTGTCTGGTCTGTCCTGTCTGAACACGCTCCTTGCCTGTTCGCTCCGCCTTCTAGTGGCCGATTTCCTAGACCCGCTCCTGTGTCTGGTCTGTCCTGTCTGAACACGCTCCTTGCCTGTTCGTTCCGCCTCTCTGGGGGCCGTATTCCCAGACCCGCTCCTGTATCCCTCTGCAGTGTCGGTCTCCTCCGTACACTCAGTTCCAGTCTGAACTCTCTCCTGTCCTTTACCTGTTCTGCCTGTATTGTTCCTTAGTCCCGGTGTGTACTGGGTCCTATCCCGCCTGTGTTCCTACCTGCTAGTGCCTCCCTGTCTGCACTCTAGCTGTGCTTGCCTTTACCCCCCTGCCTGCATACCCGCCTGCCTGCATACCAGTCGTGCCTGCCTATACCCACCAGTCTGTGTGCCAGCCTACCAGCCTGTTCCTGTATTCCCCTGTGTGGGTCAACAGCCGTGTCCGGGGTCTGTCCTGGAGTAGCACCTGGTCCCTCTGCTCGGTTCCTCCTTGGTGCACTGGCGTCGTATGCCGTCGTGCGACCCTGGTCGGATCGGGTGAATACCTAGTCACGCCCCTCCAGGCATTCACTCTCCGGCACGGTCCAGTGGAATCACTACCAATCACACGCACACGCCGCTTAGCCCAGGCGTGTGCATAACAGTACCCCACTTGAGACATTCATCCAACTGGATGTGAAGCCATTTACAACCACCCTTTGAGTCCGATCACTAAGCCAGTTATGAATCCACCAAGCAGTTGCCTTGTCCATTACATACTTGGTCATTTTTTCAATAAGGATGGTGTGAGATACTTTGTCAAATGCTTTGCTGAAGTCAAGATATACTATATCTACAGCATTTCCCTGATCCACCCAGTCAGTGATTCTGTCATAGAAGGAAATTAAGTTAGTCTGACATGACTTGTTAGTTACAAACCCATGCTGACTCTGGTTAATCACTTCATTCTTATCCAAGTACTTACATACATGTTGTTTAATAATTTGTTCAAAGATCTTTCCTGGTATGGAAGTCAGACTCACCGGCCTATAGTTCCCTGGGTCCACCTTCTTTCCCTTTTTGAAGATAGGAACAACATTTGCTCTTCTCTAGTCTTCTGGGACTTCTGTTCTCCAAGAATTTTCAAAGATTATGGAGAGTGGTTCTAAAATTTCTTCTACAATCTCCTTCAGTACTCTGGGGTGTAATTCATCTGGACCTGGAGACTTGAACTCATTTATGTTAGCTAAATATTCACTCACAATCTCCCTGTTTACAGATAACCTGGATTCTTTTATTCCTTTAATAGGACAGTGAAGATCAGTTGATGTTAAATTTTCTTTTTGAGAGAAAACAGATGCAAAATAGGAATTAAAAAGTTCGTCCTTCTCAACATCCTTTCTTACAATTTCACCATTTTCATCCTGTAAAAATCCTAAAGCATCTTTGACTTTTCTTTTACTTTTGACATACCCCCCAAATCCTTTTTTATTGCTTTTGACATCTCTTGCAAGCCTTAATTCATTGTCAGCTTTAGCTAACCTGATACGTGCCCTACAGGTTCTGCAGACTGCATTATAATCTTCTTTAGATATGCCTCCCTCTTTTCATTTGATAAACATTTCTTTATTTCTTTTTAGCATGTGTTTAAGTTCTGTGTTCATCCATCCCGATTTCCTTAAATGCTTCCCATTCTTCCTACTTTTTGGGATTGTTAACGATTGTGCTTTGAGAATCTCATTTTTAAAAATTTCCCATCCTTCCTGGACATTTTTGTCCTTAAGGACATCCAGCCATTGGATCCCTCCTATTCTCTCTCTGAGTCGTTTAAAATCTGCCTTTCTAAAATCTAACCTTGAAGTTTGAGTTTTCACATGTCTTCCTCCTCTAGTTATTCAAAATTCTATAATAGCATGATCACTGCCTCCTAGGGTCCCAGTCACCCTTACCTCCTCAACCATTTCCTCCCTGTTTATAAGGATTAGATCCAAAGTAGCAGATCCCCTTGTTTTCTCCCCTACATTTTGTAAGATAAAGTTGTCAGCAAGAGAGGATAAGAATTTGCTTGACCTGTTAGTTTTACTTGAGAGAGATTCCCAACAAATGTCTGGATAGTTGAAATCTCCCATGACCACTACGTCATATTTTTTGGAGAACTTGGTCATTTGATACATAAAGAGTTCATCCATATCTTCAGCTTGCCCAGGTGGCCTGTAGTAAATGCCTACAATGGTGTCCCTTCCGTTGTTCTCTCCTTGTATTCTTACCCAACTAGTTTCCATAGAACTCCCAGTCTCTGAAGCTTCATTCTCTGTGCAGATATTCGTTTTTCCAAATACATAACATTTTCTAACATAGCCGACTCCCTTTAGAGAAGGCAGAGATAGTTTATCATCTCTGCCTTCCGGATCGCTGTATACGCAACACTGAACAAAAGCTGTGTATGCAACATAGAAAGCGCTGAAAGCTTTTCCTTCTGGCCCAGCCGTCATATGATCGCTGAGTGACCCAGTCAGCTCTGATGGGCAAGCAGGAGGCTGAATCTCCCCTGTAACTGAGGCTATTATGCCAGCCCTAGTTACAGGAAAAAGCATCAATAAAAAGAATGCATTAATATGTTAAAATTCCACCCAAAAAATCTTCTAAGACCATAAGGAAGCGTGTGTGAAATAAACCAAAAAAATAAATAAAGGCAAAAAATAAATAAAAAAACTAAAACACTAGAAGTCAAAAACACTGTTTCTAGCTTTGCCCCCTTTGAAAAAAAATTATGTCATATATATAAGTATTTCTATGGAAAGTTGAACAAAATTTAAAATGATTTTTAGTGGTCCTTTGTCATTGTAAAAAATTAAATAAAACTTAAAAAACAGACATGTATTTCCTATTTTTCTGTAGCATTTTTCCCTAATATAAGCACAAAAAAGTAATATAAAAATGAGGGAAAATTAAGCTCCATGTATTGTAAATAAGAAAAAGGCCAAAATCATTTGAATATTCGAATAAGGGTATGTGCACACGATGCAGAAATGCTCAGGATTTTTTCCTGAGCGTTTCTGCATCTCTCTGGCAGGAAAAAACGCATGCGGATTGTACATGCGGTTTCCTGCCAGGGACATGCGGAAATGAAGCGGTCTTCACTTTCATTTCCGCA
Organism: Phyllobates terribilis; assembly: GCF_046119375.1. NCBI lineage: Eukaryota > Metazoa > Chordata > Amphibia > Anura > Dendrobatidae > Phyllobates > Phyllobates terribilis. The sequence continues at coordinate 202,792,266 of NW_027362771.1, read as the reverse complement.
TGCGGGTTGACAAGCGCTTCCCAAGCGCTTTTAGCATCACTTGGGGAAAGTGCTTGTCAACTTCACACTATATAAATCCATGCAGCCGGCATGGATTTATAGAGTGTGTGATGTCAAAAAATAAAAAATAAATATATACTTTACCCTCTGATGGCCCCCGGTGTCCTGCTTCATCGGTCCCTGCTGCCGGCAGTGAAGACTGTAGGACCTTCCGACATCAGCGTCACGTGACCCGTCACATGACTCTGACGTCAGCGAAGGTCCTTCATTCAACCGCGAAGTGCGCGGGAAGCCGACAGGACGCTGCGCGGGCCGTCAGAAGGTGAGAATATATATATTTTTTATTTTATTCTTTTTTTTTTTAATGGTACCTGGGTCTGGATGCGAGTCCTCTCATCCACACCCGGGTACCATCCGCACATTAGACCGCATGAAAAGCGCATCAACATACAGTGATGCGGATTCCATGCGGTCTAATGCAAGTCAATGGCAGCAAAAGAGCAGCGTTTCCGCAAAATTAATTGACATGCTGCGGATTTTTGACCGCAGCGTTTACGCTGCGGAAAAATCCGCATCATGGGCACAGCACATGCAGATTTCAATTGGGGAACATTGCTGCCCTTCTACCATTGTTTTTCATGCTTTTCTGCGGCGTTTACGCAACTGCAAAAACGCCGCGGAAACGCATGAAAAACGCATCGTGTGAACTCAGCCTTAGACAATTGTACGACAAAACCCCACAATTTGTCTAGTCAGGAAGAGCGAAAATGGCCTGGTCCTGAACAGGTTAAAGTAAAAGGTTGCTGTTCAATAAATATTTTCGTAAACTGTGGCATTATTCATAAAAACAAGGATACAATTTGAAGAAGCCAGGTTTGATGATATCATATCATACTGTATGTATTGGGCATGCACTGTGTGTGTGTGACTTCACCGCTGTTGCCAATATTTTACAAATGGTGCCTAGCCCCTACGTGCAGTACAGCAAAAAGATGTAGTTTGCCGCTGTTCCCACCGCTGCCTCACCCAGGACTCAGAAGAGAGACGTAGTAAACCACAGAGGTCAATACATATTTGTGTTGCTGAATTCATTTAGAAAAGGAAACAATCTTTGTGAAATAATTTGGAAATGTTACTGTAGCCTGAGGATAGATAAAAATGAAAAATACACTGGCCGTTAAGAAGCCAAACAATGTTTAGGCAGAATAATACATAACTTTTGGAGTGACACTACATTTTCTTTAAAGTGGAAAAATCAATTGTTCTCTAAATAACAGCTTACGTCTGGAAAACATGAATTATTATCTTATTACCTACCAGTGAGTTTCCTCAACTATTCACTGTTCTGTTTCAAATCACTTTTAGGAATGAAACTTATTTTCTAATTTCATTTTCTGTTCTGTGCATATAAATCCTATTTAATATATTTGGTTGGTAGTCAGAAAGCACACAATCACTTTTATTGCACTGACCACAACCACCTCCACCGTTCTATTAAAGGGGTTGTACAGTACTAGGATATTCCCTTCTCAATCTAAATGTTTGGCCCCGATAAAATAAAAAAGTATCAAAAGACTGAAAGTCACTTCCAAAAACAGAAAATGGTGTGTACATGTGCTTACTAAGAGTAGCCATCTCGAACATGAAATGTATGAAATTAGAATAGCAGTACTGCTCTAAAAAATAGAAATACATGAGAATTCTTAGCGCATAAACTGGCCAATTCATGTGAACCCGGCAACCACGGTAAGGAGACTCTCGTTGCTGGGAAGCTACCTAGTGTGAATCTTCTCTTAGACTGAAGTCTACATGTATATGGGAAGGTAGGATCCTGCTATAGTTAAAATAAGCCTCAGGCGGTTTTACTTATAGCAGGAACCTACCTTCCCATATACATGTAGACTTCAGTCTAAGAGAGGATTCACACTAGGTAGCTTCCCAGCAACGGGAGTCACCTTACCGTGGCTGCTGGGCACACATGAACTGGCCAATTTATGAGCAAAGTATCTTCGTTTTTTCTTATTTTCTAGAGCAGTAATGCTACTCTAATTTCATATATTTCATGTTTGCATGCTATAGCGTTACAGAGTGCAGCTTTATTTGTTAGGTATAAGTAATCAAAGGGAAGTGAATGGCCGGCCGCAGACCTGACTTCCTCTTGATTACTTACACAATATTGATAAAGGGAATACATAGCAAACAAAGCCATAGTGATATCAGCACAAGAGTAAATACATCTCAGAAATAACGGCAGACCATTACACTAGAACCCAGTTTATAAATCAAGACATAGCCTAAACCTGAATGGCTCATTTGGGCAGCTGCTTGATGGGTCATACAGCCTAGCACTTCACCTATGCACTTAGTCATTGAAAATAGGCATCTGTGCATATGAATGGATTAATTAACCATACACGTGTATATTTACAGATCAGTCACCCCTGTGTGACACTGACAATATGCCTGTGCACACACAATACAGTCATTCTCCAGAACACATGAAGATCTAGGACAAAAGCAGGAAAAGGAATTCCATGCTGCGTGATAAAACCCCCGCTGTTTATGTACGTAGCAATTCTGTTACTAAGTATTTATTAAGAAATTGCTGTGACATAATTCCCTGTAACTTTTAGCTCACTGCAGATTAACCTTCACCTTTCTGGCAATGTATAAACACAATATAATTGTAAAGAGAAATCAGCTGAATGTCCAGACACCAACCCATAAAGGATTGCTGTAGGTGTCATTCACATCTAGAGTAAAACAGTATAAGTTACTTGACCACATCAGAATGGGATTTCGGGAGTCAATTTTGTCTTCCTTTTTCCACAGGAAGCAATGCAAAAATAATAAACTATTTCAACAAGAAACATGTGGGTAGCATATGCTGAATTACCCAAAGGTGAGCAAAGTCTACATAATGCACTGGTGTTGCCTGGCTAAGCACAGCATTTTTCATTGTCCACTGTGAAAGACAGATGCAAAAAATACCAGTGCAGTTAAAGGGAATCTGTCAGCAAGATCAACCCCCCAAGCTGCATATATAGGCATGCAGGTCTTTGAAATGTAAATACATTGACACATTTATATCTTCTATTTGTAATTAGCATTCTTATGCAAATGAGACTTTAAGTGCATTGGGTGTGACAGAGCACTTCCCAAGCCTCTGCCCCCTAAGGTTTGTTTCTGCACACAGCATCAGCCTCTTTAGCTTGATCGATAGCGCTAGGCAAAGAAATCAGACAGTGAGCTATCAATCAAGGTAAAGAGGCTGGTGCTGGGCGGGGAAACAATCATGGGAGTTAGTGTCTCTTTAAGTGCTCTGTCACACACAAAGCACTTACCACATCATTTGCATATTAAAGTGCTAACTACTTGGGAATGCAGCAGCAGACAGAAGATATAAACATGTCCATAGATTTAGCTTCCAAAGACTGGCATTCCCATATATGCCAGAGGAGTGTTATCTTCCCTGACAGATTCCCTTTAAATAGTGTATCAGAAAAGCTCAATAATTATTAGTCACAATATAAGTTAAATGTTTATATAAAATGAAATTGAAAATAGAAATTGCAATCTGCAACAAGCTGATGGATATTTGTTACAGTAACAGAAATGTTTCCATGTAGGAATCACACCTTCATTGTAATTATATGGCTATAAGACAACATCCTCACCCCTATGTCTATTGCCTGAAGCGCACAAAATATCTGCTGAGTAGGAATACGTCTTGGACAGCTGGGGACGCAGGACAGTTGGACACTCGCAGGTGTCTTTCTGCGTTCCCACATACTAATTAAAAGCTGCCATGTGTACTAATAAAACTAGATGACTGCAGAACAATTCATTTCTTACAGACCTGTCAATCTCAGCCTACACAGCAGGTGTGGTAAATGTCACTAACGAATTGCCACATATTGCAATTTACAATTAACATCAAAGCAGCCAGTGAGGAAGACTGGATAACACAAGTGTGAAAATGGTGTTCTGCAACAGTAGTCCAAGCCAAGTTCTGAAGCTACCCGGCATTTGCAGACCATCTGTTCCTCTTATTTGAGATGGCCGCACTTTCTTGGCAGAAACAGCTTGAATTTTCCACAGACTAACGAACAAAAAAAATCACTACTGGAGGCCTCAAAAAATGTGATTTTAAGCAGAGATGTATTCATAGCATATCATAGAGAAAATAGAACATTACTGCTAACACTACAAAAGAATTAGTAGCTACTGGATCCGTAACCATAGAGATGTATTTAGAGAATGGCCCCAGAGATCCCATATCACAGAAAGCGTTACCCCTGTGTGAACCGAAGAGCCTTCAGAAATAGTGTACAAATTTACTTTTCAGATGTCGCTTCTACACAATCAAATCTTTCAATCTTTTTTTCTACCACGACATAATCTAAGTGCCCTGAACAAGAGGCCAACGGAGAATTCAATTCTTGAGCTGTTCTGAACAGATAAATAGGCTTAAAACTCAGGAACCCTGAGAAATGACCCAACAATGAAGCATACAGCCAATCATATTTAATATTGTGTTTCTATAGTTATAAATAACTGCATGTCGGTCCATTGTTACAATCCAGCACTTAGTGTACCGTACATTCACACAAAGCAACACTAGGACATAAAAGCGCCTGCAAAAAACTGCTTGTTAAGGCCAGGTTTACATCATGTTCAGGAGATCCTCACGCTTCAGATCAGGAGAAGGATTGGATGGCACCACAAAGGAGAGGAAAAACTTTGCAAAGGGCAAAATCTGTGCCAAAAAGTGTCCACAGTCTTTTCTAAGTCACGGGAAATGTTTCTAGAAATGCGTAAGTATCACGGTACCATGAGTAAATTAAAACATTTAGCTTTGAATGTACTTGCTATAACTTTTGGTTTTTCATATCAAAGTAGGGCATAGCGATAATGTTCTAGGACAGACAACCTCTATAATATGGCATGTATAATTTTCCTACATTTGTAAGGCTCTAATGAGCAAAAAATCGACACATAAAGCACATAAAACATCATAGGCAGAAAAAATTCCTTTATACCCATTGTGATTTATTGTTATTACCCCATGTAAGTGTGAATACTTTTTTTTATAGGCACTACAGGTTTCATTTCAGGAAAGCATTATGGAAATTATGGATAAAAATAAGTGCTCCATGCAGATTTGTAGCTTACAGAATTACTTGTTACTTTACCAGTATCATGTTGCCTAAAGGGTATCCATGTATCGCAGTTAGAAACCAGAGTGTAGGGGGCCATTCATAATACAGTGGTGGCCAAAAGTATTGGCACCCCTGCAATTCTGTCAGATAATACTCAGTTTCTTCCTGAAAATGATTGCAATCACAAATTCTTTGGTATTATTATCTTCATTTAATTTGCTTGCAAGGAAAAAACACAAAAGCGAATGAAGCAAAAATAAAATCATTGATCATTTCACACAAAACTCCAAAAATGGGCCAGACAAATGTATTGGCACCCTCAGCCTAATACTTGGTTGCACAACCTTTAGCCAAAATAACTGCGAACAACCGTTTCCGGTAACCATCAATGAGTTTCTTACAATGCTCTGCTGGAATTGTAGACCATTCTTCTTTGGCAAACTGCTCCAGGTCCCTGATATTTGAAGGGTGCCTTCTCCAAACTGCCATTTTGAGATCTCTCCACAGGTGTTCTATGGAATTCAGGTCTGGACTCATTGCTGGCCATTGCTGTGTAGGCTGAGATTGACAGGTCTGTAAGAAATGAATTGTTCTGCAGTCATCTAGTTTTATTAGTACACATGGCAGCTTTTAATTAGTATGTGGGAACGTAGAAAGACACCTGCGAGTGTCCAACTGTCCTGCGTCCCCAGCTGTCCAAGAAGTCTCCAGTGCTTACTCTCAAACCATTTTATAGTGCTTTTGGAAGTGTGTTTTGGGTCATTATCCTGCTGGAAGACCCATGACCTCTGAGGGAGACCCAGCTTTCTCACACTGGGCCCTACATTATGCTGCAAAATTTGTTGGTAGTCTTCAGACTTCATAATGCCATGCACAGGGTCAAGCAGTCCAGTGCCAGAGGCAGCAAAGCAATCCCAAAACATCAGGGAACCTCCGCCATGTTTGACTGTAGGGACCGTGTTCTTTTCTTTGAATGCCTCTTTTTTTTTTTCTGTACACTCTATGTTGATGCTTTTTCCCAAAAAGCTCTACTTTTGTCTCATCTGACCAGAGAACATTCTTCCAAAATGTTTCAGGCTTTCTCAGGTAAGTTTTGGCAAACTCCAGCCTGGCTTTTTTATGTCTCGGGGTAAGAAGTGGGGTCTTCCTGGGTATCCTACCATTCAGTCCCTTTTCATTCAGACGCCGACGGATAGTATGGGTTGACACTGTTGTACCCTCGGACTGCAGGGCAGCTTGAACTTGTTTGGATGTTAGTCGAGGTTCTTTATCCACCATCCGCACAATCTTGCGATGAAATCTCTCGTCAATTTTTCTTTTCCGTCCACATCTAGGGAGGTTAGCCACAGTACCATAGGCTTTAAACTTCTTGATGACACTGCGCACGGAAGACACAGGAACATTCAGGTCTTTGGAGATGGACTTGTAGCCTTGAGATTGCTCATGCTTCCTCACAATTTGATTTCTCAAGTCCTCAGACAGTTCTTTGGTCTTCTTTCTTTTCTCCATGCTCAGTGTGGTACACACAAGGACACAGGACAGAGGTTGAGTCAACTTTAATCCATGTTAACTGGCTGCAAGTGTGATTTAGTTTTTGTCAACACCTGTTAGGTGCCACAGGTAAGTTACAGGTGCTGTTAATTACACGAATTAGAGAAGCATCACATGATTTTTCAAACAGTGCCAATACTTTTGTCCACCCCCTTTTTTAGGTTTGGTGTGGAATTGTATCCAATTTGGCTTTAGGACAATTCTTTTTGTGTTTTTTCATTGAAGACAAATTAAATGAAGATAATAATACCAAAGAATTTGTGATTGCAATCATTTTCAGGAAGAAACTGAGTATTATCTGACAGAATTGCAGGGGTGCCAATACTTTTGGCCACCACTGTACATGAAATATTCCGACATGCTTCTACAAAGGCTCTTTCAAGAAAATTCACTGCAAAATAACACTTTAGTTTTATGCTGAAACGTGAACTTTTGTAACACATGTTCCATTTGCATGTGCAGCACAAGTACAAAGAACATACAAATCAAGAGAAAAACTAAGTACACCCTCTTTCAATTCTAGAAAAAATTGCGTGTGAAATTTCTGAATTTTTATAACCACTTAAATAATAAAAAAAGGGACACTTTTGGTATTGCCCAATTCATATCGCCCTGGGAAATCGAAATGCCAGGTCCTGTGAACCTGTACAAAGAAAACCTTAATTATTTTTTACACAATTTCCCCGCACTTAGAATTTTTTCCCCAATTTTCCGGTACTTTATAGGGTACAATGAATGTCAAAAGACAAGCCCTCAGAGGTCTACGTGGAAGGACAGAGGTCTACGTCACGACAGGGATAAAAGGCCAGGGTTGCGTTCTCTCTTATCCTTGCCATTGCAGTGCCATACATATACAGTGAGGTCAGGAAGGGGTTAAGATTTGTATGAACTATACAAGCCCATATACTGTATGGCAGGCAATTGTATCTGGAGAAATAACGCTGAGACAATCATCTGAAATTACAGTGAAATTGGTTTTCTAGAGGGAGATCACCCTAAGTTGGTCAGTTTGCATAGTACATAATAAATTAAAAATCTGTCCAAGATCTTGAGTCTCTTCATATACTTTCTAATGGATCTGTCCTACGCTCTATGTGCATGCTTTTCAGCTGGCTTTGGGAGCTCGGTGGGGGTCTTCGTTGCCATTGACGGGCGAGATGCAAGAGCCGATGGCTTCTTTCTGATGGACATGGAGAATGAGCACATGGAAATGCACACTATTCTGCATACTGATGTGAAGGGTCAGAGCCAGTGACAGATATATCATCTCTTTACTTGCATCAGAGCACATTAAGACGTGTACTGAAGAGGCTGCACATTGCTTCAGCTATATAATGTAATGGTAAGGTAATACTTTTATAAGACCAAACTTTACAGCAGTTACAGTGTAAATTCGGGCAATACTGAATAATTTATGGGCTCTTCAGGCTTCTAGATGAGATTTTCAGTTCTACAGTTTAGTGTTCCTTGAACCAATATACTGCACTCTGTTCCTTAATAAAATCATTAAATCACTGTTCTTCTAATATGATTTGCATAATGGATTGTATACTTCTATATAAATCCTTTATGGGAAAATCCTAATAATTACATCATAGAGCCTGAACCTGATCTACAAAAAGCATTCTGAACACTATGGTTTTTCTTGTATTAGGGCATAAGCCAAAAAAATCTTGTCCTTAGGTCTTAAAATTGGGTAAATAAATCCTCAGATGAACACCACATTACAAACTACAATATCATTATCTGTTTAATAAAAACTAAGCCAAAATGCAGAAGTAGCCTGTAAAAATAAACTGCACCCTTACTGCCGGTCACCAAGCCCAAAATGGACAGTTTTTGTTGCTCTTGCTTCTCCCAAGTTTTCTGTTTTTTTGTGTGTTTTTTTTTTTTTTTATTTTAATCCATCAAATGGTTTCAGATATGGACTTTTTTATATGATGCTAATGTTTAAAGTCTTTCCAAGGGGGTGGGGCTCACGGAGAGTAAGGCTATGTGCCCATGTAGCGTTTTTGCGGCGTTTTTACGGCCGCGAAAACGCTTGCAAAACTGTCTGCAAAACGCAGCATGACCATTTCTACCGCGATTACGCTGCAAATTCGCGGCCATTGAGGAACATTGAAACCCGCAGGTATATATGGATTTGCTGCATTTCAGTTAAATTCAATGGCCGTGAATTTGCAGCGTAATCGCGGTGCGTGTGGTACCCTGGATGAAGAGGAGACTACAACTCCTCTTCATCCCGGCTACCACGCGGTGAAAAAAAATAAAAAAGATAAAAATTAAAAAAAACTGCATACTCACCTCTCCGGTCTGCTCCCGGCGGCGTCCTCTCTCCTTAGTGTCCCGCGGTGTACTGGCAGGACCTGCGGTGACGTCATTTAGTCAGGTGATGGTCACGCGACCGCTGACGTCAGCGGTCAGGTGATGGTCGCGTGACTATCAGCTGACTAAATGACGTCACCGCAGGTCCTGACAGTACACTGCGGGACGCCGAAGAGAGAGGATGCCGCCGGGAGCAGACCGGAGAGGTGAGTATTCAGTTTTTTTTAATTTTTAATGTTTTAATTCTTTTTTTTTTTTACTATAGATGCAGCATTTAAAGCATCAGTTGTTCACACATTATAAATCCATGCCAGTTGCATGGATTTATATTGTGTGACCAACTTGTCAAGCACTTTTCCAACTGATGCTCAAAATCGCTTGGAAAACTGCTTGAAAAAACGCATGCGAAAACGCATGTAAAAACGCTGAAAAAATGCTTCTCTCTGGCAGAAAAAACGCATGTAAATCTGCATGCGTTTTTTTCTGCCAGAGAGGCAAAAACTCTCTGCATCAAATCTGCTACGTAGGCACATAGCCTAATGCAAAGCGGTCTAAAGATACGCCCTTAAAGAATCATGTGAACCACGCCGCCTCACAAAAAAAAATAAATTAGGACTAGATAAAAAGGCCTACATCTTTGGAACTGTGTGGTGGATTTAAAGGACAAAAGAATGAATACTCAGGGGAGCAGCAAGAATAAAATAAGAGCAAAACCTGGACATTTTTGACCTGGTGACAGGTTCTCTTTAAGCGCCAGCTGCCTCAAATAAGTGAAAAGTGCGTCTTATTTTTTTCTTTTAGTGTATTGATAAGCGTAAAACAAGGCATATATGGAACTGAATGGCATATTGGGCTATACGTGTGTGAACACTGCCCTTTACACTGAATGTATGTAAATTCTTATACATCTCTTGTATTCCTAGGCATTTCTTTACAGTTAACAAAAGAAATCTTTTCTCTGGTATCAGGTGTCCTGCCCTATTATGTAGAGGAAACAATTCAATATAAATAGTGAATTAATACGGCTCCTCACTCCTCTGCAGACAGCAATAAATTTACAGGATTACCCTTCAGACTAGCTCACAGTCCAGTAATATTACACAGTTGTTTGCTTGAAAGACTGGCAAACAAAATCAAGGACATTCATTATCAGGGGAGCTTTCATTGTCGCCATCAGGCGGCTTTCACTGTCTCTTGATGTTACATACAAAGTGTGCAATTTTACTTTTTTTAAAAAATGTTTAATCTAAGACACTTTGTGAAGCAGAACTTTATTTACACTTCTAAAGAAACAAAACCCATCAAGCGTATTTTCAGCTGTGGTTTTAAATGAAGTATAATAGACACTAGGAAATGAGCGTAGTGTGTATAATAAAGCCAAGTAGTATGTTTCTGCTCATCCAAGACAATTATTGCATTCAGGGTATTCAGATGAGTGCTGGCAGGGAGCACATACTGAGTCAATGGACAGAACACAGCATGGCCAGCAATTAAGGACATTACCACTATAAATATTTTAACCCCTTCACCACTTTGCGATTTTCTGTTTTTGTTTTTTGCTCCCCTTATTCCTAGAGCCATAACTTTTTTATTTTTCCGTCAATATGAATATGTGAGGGCTTGTTTTTTGCGGGACGAGTAGTACTTTTGAACACCACCATTGATTTACCATATAGTGTACTGGAAAACAGGAAAAAAATTAAAAAGTACAGTGAAATTGCAAAACAAGTGAAATTCCATAATTGTTTTTTGGGTTTTCGATTTACCATATTCACTAAAAGCTAAAACTGACCTGTCATTATGATTCTCCAGGTCATTATGAGTTCACAGAAATCAAACATGTTTAGGTTCTTTTTTATTTAAGTGGTGAAAAAAAATTGTAAAATTTGTAAGAAAAAAAAATGGCGCCATTTTCCAAGACCCAAAGTGTCTCCATTATTCAGAATCTGGGGCCAGGTGAGGGCTTATTTTTTGAGCGCCGAGCTGATGCTTTTATTAATACCATTTTGGGGTACATACAATGTTTTTATCACCTGTTATTGCATTGTTGCAACAACCAAAGAAACATAATTCTGGCGTTTTGATTTTTTTTCTCGTTACACCGTTTATAGATCGGATTAATTGTCTTTATATTTTGATAGGTCAGACATTTCTGAAAGAAGTGATGCCAAATATATGTATTTTCTTTATTGTTTTACTTTGAATGGGGCAAAAGCGGAGTGATTTGAACTTTTATATATTTTTTTTAAATCTTAAATATTTTTAAGAACTTTTTTTTTCTTTGCTTCAATAGATATCTTAGGAGACTTGAAGCTGCGATCTTTCGATCGCTTGTGCTACACTTAGTAGGGCAAGCATAAATCATGATTTCCTATGAACGCTGGCCAAGAGCTGGCGTTCATAGGAGATCTGCAATGACAAGCACATGGGTCTTCTGCAGACCCTCGGTTGTCATGCTGACGCGCCCCCTGGGACATATTCCTTTCTGAGGGGAATACCCGGCACCGGATCAGATGGGGGGTTGTAGTCTCCGAGCGGCTGTGACCCGGTCCCGTGCCCAGGGCGTCAAGCTCAGGGTTATGTGGCAGTCTTTACTGATGTTATTAAAGTTCGTTGTGTCGACTACGCCACCCGTTGTGATGCGGTCACTGTGGCCGCCGCTGCAGCAGGGTCCGCTGAGGCTGATGGTGGATGCGCAGCTTGGTGGGATAACCCCCAACGGGAGGGGTATAGCCTCAGAGGGGACAGGCGCAGAGGATGGGGGTTGTGGTGGTGCGGTGCAGCCGGTAATGATGACAGACTCGGGTAGTGCAGTTAAGGGTCTTTACTTACTGCAGATGTTCCTGGTCACTCTAGCTCCAAGTGACCTCCCGAGCCGTGCTGCGTCCACCAGGTCCTGGATCCAGCCAACCCCCAAACAAGTCCGGAGCGTGGCCCTGAGCTCTCCCTCTGTCCTTACTTCAGCCGTCCCCACCAGTGATTCACCTAAGTCCAGCTCCCTCGGGCCTTCTGTTGGGCAACCTTTGGCCTAAGGTTCCCTGACCCTTCCTGTGGTGTGCCTTCAGGGTGAATGTAGTGGGTGACCGTGACAGACACTGCCCACGGTCTCCGGTCTCTGGCTGGGGAATGTCTTTGCCCCCACCAGCTTGGGTTCCGGTACCCTTCTGCTGACTCCTCACCCGGTGTTCTTATTTGGGTTCTTGGGTCCCTTCTTTGTCCCCCCCTCTGGGTCTTTCTTCACTCCACTCTCTCTCTTCAGGGCCTCTCTTTCTTTCAGCTGCTCCTCTGCCAGCTTCCGCTCCTCCTCATCTGACAGGCTCCTCTGCGTCTGACAGGCTCTCTGCGTCTGACCCTGATCCTAGTTGGTGCCCTCCTTATATATCCCTCTATGTGTGAGCTCAGGTGACCAGCACCCAATGAGCTCCTACCACTACCCAGACTGCTCCCCCTATCTGCCCCTACACTACATGGGATGTTCCTCCCCCCTCCCACTCCAGCCAGGAACAGGCTCGGTCGCACCTGCACATTTCTAAGTGGGAGTGCCGTCGGCCTGCTCCTCTGGAATGGGATGTATGTAGTGCATGCAGTCTATCTGAGCTCAGTTCCACACTCCATCCTTACCCGGGAGTGGAATATCACACCTCTGGGTTGAGGTGCAATACTCCTGTAGCAGCCGAATCCTCAGGGTGCTACATTCCCCCCTGGTAAACCACAGCACGTCCTCGGGCTGCAAAGACAAAAACACCAAAACATACAAATTTTTATAAACATATAAAACATATAAAATATTATATATATATAACTTTTTCATATAGACATCATTATAACATTCTCGTCGTCTCTTTCTTTCTCCTCTGGTCACCGTGCAACTCGTGACCAGGTAAAGTGCGACAGTCTTTTGATAAGCAGTTTCTCATAAAACCAGTAGGGGGCGCCTTAGGAAGCGCAACTATGTACAGGGAAGTTTTGGCCGTTCTCAGTCCCCGGCCAAGTAAAGGGAATGGGATGGCTGCTCACAGTCCTCAGCCTGGTTTGGGTAGGGGACACACGGGTTAAACTGTTCACTGGTCCCAACGGGGACTAAACTTTAAAGCAGCCACGGTTACTTGGGTACCCCGACGGGTAACTATTTACATCTCCTTTGTACTATTTCAGTCATAGTACCGTCTAGCCTTGAACCCGTCCGGGTCTTCTGGCTCCTCCTCCCTACACCGCAACTCCTCCTCTGTCAGGCGATGCACGTGGAGGGCGTAAGGTCCCTTGGCACACTTGTGCCGGGTGAACGTTACCTCGTCACCGACGTAGAGGTCACGGCCTTTGTGACCCTCTGGCAGGTGAGACTCGACATCCCGTCGGGTAACGAAGACGTCACCCATGGTGTTCCGGTCCTTTATGAAGCCCCACCCATGCTGCGCATTAAACTTTATTACCGTCCCGATGGTACGGGGACGATCTGCTGCATAGGGGTCCCTTCTGGTCCGACTCTTTTGCTCCGCGCTGCGGGTCCGGGCCCATTGCTCTCTGGCCCGCCTCTCCTCCCGCTCTCTCTTGAACTCTGCCAGCTGTTGACGGCAACACTCGGTACGCTCTGCTGCAGCTGCCCGAGTCTCTCCGGTGAACCCCATCAAATCTTCTCCCGTGGGGTCCCACACGAACTGGGCTTCCTCGAGTGGAGGCGAGACCCGAGTCACGGGCTTTGGAGCCGGGATCAGGGGCTCACACAGGGGACCTAACTTCTTTTGTCGCTCCAGTTCCAAGAATTCTTTGGGCCAGATGAAGGGCCGCCCGTCCGGCCACGCTGGCTGGCTGAAGGGGTCCTCTCCCAGATATGGCACCCTTGGTGTTTCGGGTGCGGGCGTGATGGTGGGGGCGCCCTGGTTGCCCAGGCCTTGCGGCCAGGCCTGGGGCATCTGGAAGGTAAATGGAACTGTTAACACGGCGGCACCCTGGGCCACCTGGCCTTGCGACCAGGCCGGAGGCTCCGCGGAGGTAGATGGCTCTGCTGGGGATGCGGCGCCCGGAAACGCTAGGCCTTGCGACCAGGCCGGAGGCTTCCCTTCCTTCGCCACGCTCCGGGTCACGACGCGTGACGTCACTGGGGTCGCGACGGCGGCTTCCGGTCGGGGCCTAGTCGGTGGCGGTGTCATGGCGGTCTCGGGTACGGCAGGGGGACTTTCGGGCTCTGCGACGGGGAGCTGGGGCAGGTGGGTGGTCTTCCGGTATGGGGTATAGGCGTCCCCCTTACCTGCTGCCATACGTCTCGCTCCCTCTTCTGCGCCGTCTCCGGCCTTGGGTCCTCCCGCGTCATCCGCAGAGGTAGTCGGTGTCTTCTTCCAAGGGAGCGGGTTCCGTGGACGGATTCCAGCTTGCTGGGCCATCTCCCGGCCCCACTCCGCCAGGATCTCCCTCTGCACTCGGGCCATCCTTCCCGCGAGGCCCTCCAGGGCACTCCGCGCGCACTCCCGATCTCGGGGAAGCTGCGCCAGGATCTCCGCTAAGCCTAGCGGGGTTGTTGACTCCAGCAGGCTCCTGACCATCGGGTCGGTGCTGCTCTGCTCTGCTTCCGGCAGGCTCCTGGCCAGCGGGCCGGTGCTGCTCTGCTCTCCTCCTTCTTCCTTTTGCAGGCTCCTGGCCAGCGGGCCGGTGCTGCGCTGCTCTCGCTCCATTCCCGGGTCTACTCTTCCTCTCCTCGACTCCGGGTGCTCTCGCTCTGGACACCTTGCCTCCGGGTGCGCTCGTTCTAGACTGCTCCAAGCGACACCCATCTTTTCTCTTCTCTTTCGTCTCCTCCCACTTCGAGGGCGGTCCCGGGGCAACTCGGTGACTGTCAGCTCCAGGGGAAGTTCTTTCACGCTGACAGACACCTCCAGCATCACAGTCTCTGTTGGTGGGGGCGGTTTCCACTTTTGGCGCCATTTTCTGTCCTGGCCCACGATGGGAGGTGGCCTCTTGCCCTCCTTTGGTACGCCCATAATGGCGTCCGCTGCTCTTCCAAGGCGGGAAATCTGCGGTTTTGGCGGGAAGCGTCGCCCAGTGGCGGGAAACTCTGCAGATGGCGGGAACAAGCTGGAAATGGCGGACAATCGGCGGGAAACGACTGGTGATGGAGTCCGATGGCGTGGACCCTCCGGAACCGGCAGGAGTCTTCTTTCTGAGGTAAACTTGCACTTTTCTTCAGGCACGCAGTACCCGGGTGTTGCGGGCACGTAATCCTGCCGACTACGCCAAAGTTGACGCGCCCCCTGGGACATATTCCTTTCTGAGGGGAATACCCGGCACCGGATCAGATGGGGGGTTGTAGTCTCCGAGCGGCTGTGACCCGGTCCCGTGCCCAGGGCGTCAAGCTCAGGGTTATGTGGCAGTCTTTACTGATGTTATTAAAGTTCGTTGTGTCGACTACGCCACCCGTTGTGATGCGGTCACTGTGGCCGCCGCTGCAGCAGGGTCCGCTGAGGCTGATGGTGGATGCGCAGCTTGGTGGGATAACCCCCAACGGGAGGGGTATAGCCTCAGAGGGGACAGGCGCAGAGGATGGGGGTTGTGGTGGTGCGGTGCAGCCGGTAATGATGACAGACTCGGGTAGTGCAGTTAAGGGTCTTTACTTACTGCAGATGTTCCTGGTCACTCTAGCTCCAAGTGACCTCCCGAGCCGTGCTGCGTCCACCAGGTCCTGGATCCGGCCAACCCCCAAACAAGTCCGGAGCGTGGCCCTGAGCTCTCCCTCTGTCCTTACTTCAGCCGTCCCCACCAGTGATTCACCTAAGTCCAGCTCCCTCGGGCCTTCTGTTGGGCAACCTTTGGCCTAAGGTTCCCTGACCCTTCCTGTGGT
This sequence comes from Phyllobates terribilis, assembly GCF_046119375.1. Taxonomy (NCBI): domain Eukaryota; kingdom Metazoa; phylum Chordata; class Amphibia; order Anura; family Dendrobatidae; genus Phyllobates; species Phyllobates terribilis. The sequence continues at coordinate 202,776,399 of NW_027362771.1, read as the reverse complement.
GTGCCTTCAGGGTGAATGTAGTGGGTGACCGTGACAGACACTGCCCACGGTCTCCGGTCTCTGGCTGGGGAATGTCTTTGCCCCCACCAGCTTGGGTTCCGGTACCCTTCTGCTGACTCCTCACCCGGTGTTCTTATTTGGGTTCTTGGGTCCCTTCTTTGTCCCCCCCTCTGGGTCTTTCTTCACTCCACTCTCTCTCTTCAGGGCCTCTCTTTCTTTCAGCTGCTCCTCTGCCAGCTTCCGCTCCTCCTCATCTGACAGGCTCCTCTGCGTCTGACAGGCTCTCTGCGTCTGACCCTGATCCTAGTTGGTGCCCTCCTTATATATCCCTCTATGTGTGAGCTCAGGTGACCAGCACCCAATGAGCTCCTACCACTACCCAGACTGCTCCCCCTATCTGCCCCTACACTACATGGGATGTTCCTCCCCCCTCCCACTCCAGCCAGGAACAGGCTCGGTCGCACCTGCACATTTCTAAGTGGGAGTGCCGTCGGCCTGCTCCTCTGGAATGGGATGTATGTAGTGCATGCAGTCTATCTGAGCTCAGTTCCACACTCCATCCTTACCCGGGAGTGGAATATCACACCTCTGGGTTGAGGTGCAATACTCCTGTAGCAGCCGAATCCTCAGGGTGCTACAATGCCAATCCATCGTCGCCCTGCGATCATGTGACAGGGGCACCGGTGGATGGGGTTTGTGACGCGCTTCTGGCACGCTCGTGTTAAATTCCGCTATCAGCGATCGACAGCTGCATTTAACATGTTAACAGCCGCAGTTATTAGAGGCCCATGACAGTTGATCAAACCAGCTGTCATGTGTCGGGAAAAGACGCACTTTTTTCTCCCAAAATTTTGGAGGAAAGTAGGGGGGTGCGTCTTATAGTCGGGATGTACCTGGCTGTGGGGGGATGGGGTGGGGAGCAGTGAATATTTCAGCAGCTGACGTTGGCATATGGGGGCGTATGGCATTGACGTTACACGCTGAAGTCAGTTGCCGACATCAGAAGATGACGCCGTGCTGCGAAGGAGCGGAGGAAAGGTAAGTAGAATTGTTTCTTTTTTTATGTGTGTGGCATGATGGGGATCCATATATACCAGGATGGGGATCATATACTGCATATCAGGATGGGGATCATATATATCAGGATGGAGGCCATATATACCAGGATAGGGATCATATACTGTATACCAGGATGGGGATCATATATACCAGAATGAGGGCCATATATTGAAGGAAATAATAATTTGATCCCTTGCTGTTTTTGTAAGTTTGCCCACTGACAAAGACATGAACAGTCTATAATTTTAAGGGTAGGTTAATTTTAACATTGAGAGATAGAATATCCAAAAGAAAAAATCAAGAAAATCACATTGTATAAATTAGATACATTTATTGGTATTTTGCAGTGAGAAATAAGTATTTGATCCCCTACAAACCATTATGAGTTCTGGCTCCTACAGACCAGTTAGATGCTCCTAATCAACTCGTTACCTGCATTGAAGACAGCTGTCTTACATAGTCACCTGTATGAAAGTCTCCTGTCCACAGACTCAATTAATCAGTCAGACACTAACCTCTACAACATGGGCAAGACCAAAGTGCTTTCTAAGGATGTCAGGGACAAGAGCATAGACCTGCACAAAGCTGTAATGGGCTACAAAACCATAAGTAAAACGCTGGGTGAGAAGGAGACAAATGTTGGTGCAATAGTAAGAAATGGAAGAAATACAAAATGACTGCCAATCAACATTGATCTGGGGCACCATGCAAAATCTCACCTCGTGGGGTATCCTTGATCATGAGGAAGGTGAGAGATCAGCCTAAACTACACGGGGGGAACTTATTAATGATCTCAAGGCAGCTGGGGCCACAGTCACCAAGAAAACCATTGGTAACACATTACGCCTTAAAGGTTTAATATCCTGCAGTGCCCGCAAGGTCCCCCTGCTCAAGAAGGTACATATGCAGGCCCATCTGAAGTTTGTCAATGAACACCTGGAAGATTCTGTAAGTTATTGGGAGAAGGTTCTGTGGTCAGATGAGACAAAAAATTGAGGTCTTTGGCATTAACTCAACTCACCGTGTTTGGAGGAAGAGAAATGCTGCCTATGACCCAAAGAACACCGTCCCCACTGTCAAGCATGGAGGTGGAAACATTATGTTTTGGGGGTGTTTCTCTGCTAAGGGCACAGGACTACTTCACTGCATCAATGGGAGAATGGATGGAGACGTGAACCGTAAAATCCTGAATGACAACCTCCCCTCCACCAGAACATTAAAAATGGGTCGTGGCTGGGTCTTCCAGCAAGACAATGACCCAAAACATACAGGAGTGCCTCAAAAAGAAGCACATTAAGGTCATGGAGTGGCCTAGCCAGTCTCCAGACTTTAATCCCATAGAAAACTTATGGAGGGAGTTGAAGCTCCGAGTTGCCAAGCGACAGCCTCAAAATCTTAATGATTTAGAGATGATCTGCAAAGAGGAGTGGACCAAAATTCCTCCTGACATGTGCGCAAACCTCATCATCAACTACAAAAAACATCTGACTGCTGTGCTTGCCAACAAGGGTTTTGCCACCAAGTGTTGTTTGCCAGAGGGATCAAATACTTATATTTATTTGCATTTTGCAGTAAAAAATATCTAATTTATACAATGTGATTTTCTTGATTTTTTTGGGATATTCTATCTCTCAATGTTAAAATTAACCTACCCTTAAAATTATAGACTGTTCATGTCTTTGTCAGTGGGCAAACTTACAAAAACAGCAAATGATCAAATAATTATTTCCTTCACTGTATATACCAGGATGGGGGACATTAGTACAGAATTGTGGGACATTACCACCATAAAGGTGTCAGCAGCAGATCCCCCCCATAACAGTGCATCATGACCACATTTTTTAATTCAATTTTTTCTATTTTCCTCCTCTAAAACCTAGGTGAGCCTTATAATCTGCAAAATATGGTACATTTTTGCCATATCTTACTCCCACAAATTCTTCATCATGACTGGAATACAAAGATACAGTATTGATGAATTTACTAGTCTTTATATTTCTTTTATGTAAACAAAAAGAAATAATCTTTGAAATTATATCTATTTTTGTCTTTTATGTAATTGCATTACACTTTTCTTTTCTTCTATGATGTCCATAGAAATTAAATATTTGTTGCGGTCAATGTTTTTTTGCTATTATTCTTTTGGTTTACATTTGTTACAAACATACCTATGAGGGTTTGAGGCCAGTAAGGCACATAAAACAGTCTTCTATCCAATAAACAGAGCTGTTATCGTATAAAGGCTTCAGGCACACGGCAGGTGCTGGTTGTAGAAGTCAATCATGATTTCTACCCTTCAGCCTTTACATGAGATTGCTCACTATTCTTCTGCCTAGGTCCCTGGTACAGCATTTACTGTTGCTGATCACCTTCCTAATAATTCGACTTGCCCTTGTCTTGCAAATCTGTACTGCATTGCTGTGTAACACCAGATTTGTCACTCGCCTTCTATAACTCTGCCCCCAGTTTCCGCCTGAGCTTGACTGTCACTGATAAACAGGCAAAATGGCTATTTTAGCTGTTTGCTTAGTGAACGTATCACCTCCTTCTCGTAAGGACTCGTTCAGACATCAGTGTTGCACGTACATGTTCTATCCATTTTTCATGGATACAACATGCACCCATTGCGGCGAATACAAGTCTACGGATCCATGAAAAACATATACAACAAACAGATGGCATCCGCGTGCCATCCATGTATTGTCCGTATTTAATATTGTAAAGGATAGAAGTTGGGTAATTTTTTTATACATCTGTGAAAATCACTGATGACACACTGATGGTAAAAATGGGCAAACAGATCATACACTGATGACACCGATACCGTTTATTCACATATGTGTTTAAACACGGATGTCTGAATGAGAGTTACTTTATCCTAGTTCACTTCATACAAAGTATTAATACCCAGAAAACATCCTGCATTCCAGATCTAACCCAAACTCAAGTGGAAAAGAGAGTTCGACAAGTAAATTCTGCAGTTTCACTCAGATGCTTTTTCTGGGACCAAGAAAACAATACCATAACGGATGTTAAAGAAAATCCAATCAATATAATGTATGCAGTAATTTTCTTTAAAATAATACTTTAGTCTTCGGAAACTTTATATGAGTAGCTTAAATATTGAAACCTCCAGCTATAATCCCGATACTCTTGCCCCATTATTAGACATGTGGAGAGAAGGAAAATGTTCTCATTATATACTGCTCAAAAAAATAAAGGGAACACTTAAACAGAATATAACTCCAAGTAAATCAAACTTCTGTGAAATTAAACTGTCCACTTGGGAAGCAACACTGATTGACACTCAATTTCACATGCTGTTGTGCAAATGGAATAGACAATAGATGGAAATTATTGGCAATTATCAAGACACCCTCAATAAAGGAGTGGTTCTGCAGGTGGGGACCACAGACCACATCTCAGTACCAATGCTTTCTGGCTGATGTTTTGTGTCTGCACAAACGGTTGGAAACCGACTCCATGAGGGTGGTATGAGGGCCCGACGTCCATAGATGGGGGTTGTGCTCACAGCCCAACACCATGCAGGACGCTTTGCATTTGCCACAGAACACCTGGATTGGCAAAGTCGCCACTGGCGCCCTGTGCTCTTCACAGATGAAAGCAGGTTCACACTGAGCACATGTGACAGACGTGACAGAGTCTGGAGACGCCGCGGAGAGCAATCTGCTGCCTGCAACATCCTTCAGCATGACCAGTTTGGCAGTGGGTCAGTAATGGTGTGGGGTGGCATTTCTTTGGAGGGCCGCACAGCTCTCCATGTGCTCGCCAGAGGTTGCCTGACTGCCATTAGGTACCGAGATGAGATCCTCAGTCCCCTTGTGAGATCATATGCTGGTGCGGTTGGCCCTGGGTTCCTCCTAATGCAGGACAATGCCAGACCTCATGTGGCTGGAGTGTGTCAGCAGTTCCTGCAAGATGAAGGCATTGAAGCTATGGACTGGCCCGCCCGTTCCCCAGACCTGAATACAATTGAGCACATCTGGGACATCATGTCTCGCTCCATCCGCCAACGTCACGTTGCACCACAGACTGTCCAGGAGTTGGCGGATGCTTTAGTCCAGGTCTGGGAAGAGATCCCACAGGAGACCATCCGCAACCTCATCAGGAGCATGCCCAGGCATTGTAGGGAGGTCATACAGGCACGTGGAGGCCACACACAATACTGAGCCTCATTTTTACTTGTTTTAAGGACATTACATCAAAGTTGGATCAGCCTGTAGTGTATTTTTCCACTTTAATTTTGGGGGTGACTCCAAATCAAGGCCTCCATTGGTTAATAAATTTGATTTTCATTGATGATTTTTGTGTGATTTTGTTGTCAGCACATTCAACTTTGTACAGAACAAAGTATTCAATGAGAATATTTCATTCATTCAGATCTAGGATGTGTTATTTCAGTGTTCCCTTTACTGTTTTGACCAGTGTAGTTTTAGCCCAGTTGGGCAGGTTTATCCAAGTACTCTATAGGAGAAAGCTGCCATCTCTAGGCATTACATTTTCTCCTCTCCTCCTTATGAAGAGGCAAACAGCTTCAGCAATTACTTGTAGTGTTCACCATAGAGGCAGTGTGTCCCTCAGGAGGTCATCTTTACAAGGGTTTCTGCAAAGCCAAAGGCATCTTCAATTTATGTATCCATGCACAGTACTAATTTTCCTTAACCTGTAGGACTTCATAGATATCTGAGGGGGCAATGGATATATTTTAGGTATTATGAACACAGTAGGGCAGATTTTAAAACATGGCAGACAGTGTTTATCCCAGTGGCATATGCTGTTTGATAGATTTGGTGGATCTCTAAGACTGTCTAGTCTAAGTTCACACCACCTATTAATTAGTTTACTTTGCACCAGAAATGTGCACTAATATCTTGCCTAAGGCCATGTTCACACGTTCAGTGTTTGGTCAGTTTTTTTACATCAGTATTAGTAAGTCAAAACCAGGAGTGGGTGATAAATACAGAAGTGGTGACGTGTTTCTATTATACTTTTCCTCGGACTGTTCCACTCCTGGTTTTGGCTTACAAATACTGTGGTAAAATACTGACCTAATATTGAACATGGCCACACTACATTCCCACAAAGCCACACTGACTTGTTGGGCAAGTGCAAGTAGTATCTAAGGCCGGGTTCACATGTCTCAGAAGTCATGGACCGTGATTTTTGGACTGGATGACGTTCTTTTGACCTAAACTCATAACTCTAATTGGCTGGTTCTGGAAATTTCGGTCTATACATGTACCATGAAATGTGGCCTAAAACACATAACAAATGTAGTGCAAAGCATGGATGGCAGAGTTTTGAAGCAAACTGTGCAGGAATTCTTTCATAAATCTTGTGCAGGGTATTCTGAAAATACGATTATAGATACATGCGTACCCAGGTGTATAAAGTGATACTTTTTCTCCAGTGATAGACTGGAAGCTTTGAGCCAATGTACTGTATGCAAAATTGCCTGTCAGTCACCATTGTGAGGGGGTGAAGTAGTGGGGTACTCACCTTATTAAAACATTGGCCTCAGAACTATGAATATATTTTATTTCTTCACAGCTCTATAAGCCAGATAGCACATTATGGGGCCAATTCATCAAGACTGGCATAGCGTACACCACTACACCACTTAATGAATTTGCCACCTCCTCTAAATGGCATGAGCGCCAGAAATGCAACTCCAGTCAATAACTGGAATAACATTTCGGGCATACAGAATGCTGGCACTCTTGATGAATTTGACAGGCGGGCCATGCCATGCCCTGTCCTGGCCCATCCCATTTTGGTGGAGTTAATTCAAATTTTCAAGTTGCAACATTCTTGGGAGACTTGGAGTTGCGCAAAATTTTGAGACTTTTCAAAACTTTTACGCCAGTTTTCTGGACAAAAAGCTTTGATGAATTGGCCTCAATATTTCTAATTGTTTCAGCTAATAGGAGAAGCAACCAATCTCTGTAAAACACTGTATTATGCATATACATAAGGCAGCATATTTAGGGGACAGCAACTGTACAGCCTGATCTTCTGTTTTTGGCGGGGAACAACCCTATAGTATATAATGATTCTCTCTTCACCCCGATTCCATTCAACCACAATTCTTTATGCTAATATTGTACTGATTAAGTCAGATCTTCTTCTGGGTAAGGTGAATTAATAGCAGTATCTTATGATCAAAGACATTTGATACTCATACTACTTGCATATATATGTTGTGGGTCAACTCTAGAACATGCTGGTATAATAATTTTTTTTCACTTTTTTGATTTGTCTATACTGTTTTTGGTCTTATGTTGAACCAGTTTGTCATGCTGTGCCATATTCACCAATATCATGACCTTTTACTAAATGCTGTATTATTGATCCCAATATACTTTTACTTTCACATGCAAATATGTTAAAAAAAAAAAAAAGAAAAAGTGATCAGGATGTTAGAGCCGTCCAAAGCGCAACTCATTTATCACAATTTTTGGAAACTTGTGTCAGAAAAAGACGTGTCTGAACTGTCTTTGGTTTTCTTCTGTATTGGATTTATCAACAAGTTGTGCACCTAATATGTGCGAGATCGACACAGTGTTCTGGCACTAATAATCCTCTGCTAATGTCTACTGAACGGCATCAGAGTATACATTATACTTGTATTTAGATTTCTACCTTACAAACATGGATATCTTCTAAAACTTGGATTGAATGCTCAGGGGATACTAGTTCATTAAAATTTTAATAACTTTTTCTTTTTTTTTTTACTTAATTACCTTCTGATTAATTGCATGTCAAAGAATGACCCCGAGTGTTGACTTTGTTCATGACATTGGGTTTATAATTCAGTTGCGCGCTATAATAAGGTAATAGTAACACGATAATATAAAAGCATATTATGAGTAGGGGATCTAATATTCTGCATTTTTTAAGTATAATTCTAAACATATATAAAAGACAGAGTTAAATTGCACTCAAGAACAATTTCAGTGTTCGATTTTTGGAGGCAGTTCTTGTACACAGTAATAGACAGTAATAGATTTTGAGGTAAGTAGTCATGATGACCATTTATATACATTTGTTATGTGGACAGATTGAAAAGTTTCCTTATGACAGATCAATACATGATTTGCACATAGTCACCTAATGGCAAAATCATCAATAAGACACACTGCTTCAGCCCAGCTGCAGAAATCACTGATGCTGAATGGAAAGAAATAACAGGATTACATATATGAATGTTCATGTATGTAATTCTTCTACATTAAACTATTAAAATGGATATTATTGTAATTATTTACAAAGACTAAATTAAAGTAAACCAAATCGATAATACTTTCTTTCTTTACTCTCTTGGGGGTGCTTATACATTTTGATGCAGAAATTTCTAAGTTATTCATCTGAATGAGGCTTGCAGTAATCCACGTGCATGCTGCCAAAACAATCCCATTTTGAAAAAGCGTAGTGTTACCGACCTCTTTGTTTTTTTTTGGGCACGACAAAGCCAAAAATTATAAACAGTCAGACAAGTTACAAAATCATTTGTGACCCAAATATGAGGGTCTGTTTCTCGCAGAAGTTCCATTTTTCTGTTTCTATAATGGAACAGATACATTATAGTGCGCGTCTTGAGAAAGCCAGCTAGATTGGTGGCGAAACGCACGTCGAGGCGCTTGCTGACAAACCTTCTTCCATTTGTGGCTCTCCACTCTGCCCCTCACCTCACCCCCTGGTAAGCGTTCATTACTAGTGTTTTGTCACATGGAGGGGTTGATCTAATGTCAGGCATCATGTACTTACTTATTCCCTTCTGGAATCTTATATGATTGAAATATTATGCTGCCAATTGGGATTTTCGGTGGGTTCATGGTAGGGTGGGAGTGTCATTGTCTCTAGCACACTGCACTTTTTGTCCTTTGAATTTCATGTTAATCTATTATGCACTTTATGCCTTTTAACTTTCTGTATAAATACAGTTGTTTTTATGTCATACTTACTCCTTGCTCCTCCTGATTTTTTCTCAGTGTTTTTGAGTAGGCGTGTATGTTGCGGGCACGGGATTTTGACCGGTTGCCTAGCAAGTATTCAATAATATGTGGACCGTTGTTTGTAGACTATATAATATTTGTGTAATGTGGCAGTTCTCATTTAATCTACACTAATGGTGTTAGCTTTTGTGTATCTGTATATCTCTTAAGGAAGGCTGTAACATATAGCACTGTACTGTATACAGCCCCCTCCACCTTCCTACAACATAGACACTGGAGCTTGAGGTGCTGTGTAGGTTGAAGACTTGTCCAGGGGTCGCCTGCTATAAGCAGGGGGAAATGTCACTAACTGGACATGCAGCCCGGTAGGTCCAGCTTGTCTAGTCGGATCGCACTGAGACCGAAAATATGGTCATCTGCAAGAGCCCTAACTCTCATGGTCCCAAAAGTGCTAAGAGAACCTCATTTAGAGAAGGGATGACAGTAGAGGGTCAGTTATATGGATAGTTACCAAACTGGGGACTTAGTGGGAAACTACAAAATACGCAGCAGCCAAGCATGTGATTGATAAGTTCAAAGAACCTCGGCACTCAATCGCCCTTTGCAAGAGAAAATTTATTGATTTTGTGGAACAAATCTGCACACAGAAATAACACCAAAATGTTTCGGTCTTAACGACCTTCTTCAGTTGACTGTAGAAAATAGGACAATGTCATAAAAGATGAAATACAAAAAGGTCAGAATATCTCTCCTAGATAACATAGTGAAATAGAACAGTATATTCCAAAAAGTGAAAAGAACAAAAAGAAAACATTTTTTTCTTTACTATATACAAGTGCGCACAATAATGCATAAGTGAAAAACCCAATAATAATTGAGAATTATATAAATTAGTAATATGCAGAGGGATTACTAGGGGGGGGGAAGGGGAGAAGGACTGGGAGAAGAGGACACAGGGATGGAACAAATGGGAAGGGGAAGAAAAAACAAAATCGCTGGCAATAGTGGGTAGGCACATACCGGAAACATCTGCGGGAGGTGTGAGCAACAAATGGGTCCCAATGGGGCTGCCTAGAGGTGAAAGGGTAAAAGGAATGAGAGGCTAAGACCTCACAGAGAACACAAGAGTGGCGTGCTGAGCCAAAAGTTACCTGCTGAGAAGCGCTAAGGGGCATGGACATCGCAACGCGGTCTCCACCGCTAGTTGGAGTAGCTCCCAGAGCAAGGAGAGGTTTATAAAGGGCCTAGAGGGGCAAATACGAAAAAGACGCGCAAACCCGTGGTGCCGGACCGCACATGACCGGAAGCGCCAAATGACGCAACCGGAAATGATGATTGCGGGTCACCGTATGTGTTCCACGTGGAGGAGAACGCATACCGGAAGTTCAGGTGTGACACGAACAGGAAGTGACGAAAGCCGGTGCGTTCCACAGAGAGATCTTTGCGTTCCAGGAAGATGTACGCAGCCAGGAGAGGGAAACAACGAGAGATACAGATGGATAACGAAGGGGAGGTGGGAGAGGACCACAGTACAAGGTGAATCTGCAACAAAAGAGACAGAAGTTAAAACGTACATAGCATCTTATACTACAACAACTGTCAAAATAGTAATGATGGATTGGCTATAGGGTCACAGTGTGTCAAACAAGTAATAAATAACAGACTCAATATTTGATAATATACAACAACGGACCGGAAGGACAAAAGTACCTAGGGCCTAAATGTATGGAATGGTCTACCTAGATAGAGAACCCAGATGATAGTGTACCAAGAGGTGTATCACAACAACCCTGCATACAACCAGATGGAGGAGCAAGGAAGACTTTAGTTAAAGGAGAGGAGATCGTATCCCCTATTTAGTCCCCTGGGAGAAAGGGTGTCCAACGTGTGGATCCAGAAGGCTTCCCTCTGTTTAAGGAGCAGGGTCCTGTCTCCACCGCGGCGCGGTGGTGCCACTTGTTCCAGAACCTGGAACCTCAGCTGGGAAATGTTGTGACCTGAGGTAATGAAATGATGGGGGATGGGTAAGAGTAGATTTTTACATCTGACCGTAGACTTGTGCTTTGAAATTCTGTCACGGATCGGTTGTGTGGTTTCGCCTACGTAAAGAAGGCCGCATGGACATTTAATGAGGTAGACGACAAACGAGCTGTCACACGTGAAGTACCCTTTGATAGTATATTTCCTGCCGGTGTGTGGATGGTAAATTAAATTCCCTTTAGTGACGTTGTTACACTGTCTACAGTGAAAGCAAGGGAAGGTACCAGTTTTGGGTTGTTGAAGGAAGCGTTGTGTCGAGAGAGATCTATTAGTACCAATGTCAGCTCTGAAAAGTGAGTCTCTCAAGTTTGGGGCACGTTTGAAGCAGGGCATAAAAGGTCTTTGAAAGCCAGTAATAGAGGGATAGCCAGTGCGTAATATACCCCAATGCCTACGGATGGTTTTGTGCAATACATAGGCAAATGGGTGGAAAGTGTGGACAAAAGGGATACGACAAGAGTTATCAGGGCGTGTACGGGAAGAATCACTAGAGGGTTGGAGAAGCGCTGGTGGATAGCCCCTATTGATGAATTTGCGATTCATTTCATGAAGTCTGTGTTGGCGGCTGACAGGATCGGACACTATGCGTTCCACCCTTTTGAACTGGGATTTGGGTATGGATTTTTTGACATGCACAGGATGGTTGCTGGTATAATGCAACAGTTCATTGCGGTCCGTGGGCTTGGAATACAGGTCTGTAGTGAGTAAGCCTTTTTCGTTTTTGATGACCAGTGTATCAAGGAAGCTAATCTGGTTTAGATCGTATGTAATAGTAAACGTAAGGTCGGGCCATGCAGAGTTAAGGTCGGTGAAGAATGATTCAAGTGTAGATAAAGGACCATCCCAGATGCAAAAAATGTCGTCAATGAATCTCTTCCAGACACGGACCGCAATGGACTGTTGCATTATACCAGCAACCATCCTGTGCATGTCAAAAAATCCATACCCAAATCCCAGTTCAAAAGGGTGGAACGCATAGTGTCCGATCCTGTCACCCGCCAACACAGACTTCATGAAATGAATCGCAAATTCATCAATAGGGGCTATCCACCAGCGCTTCTCCAACCCTCTAGTGATTCTTCCCGTACACGCCCTGATAACTCTTGTCGTATCCCTTTTGTCCACACTTTCCACCTATTTGCCTATGTATTGCACAAAACCATCCGTAGGCATTGGGGTATATTACGCACTGGCTATCCCTCTATTACTGGCTTTCAAAGACCTTTTATGCCCTGCTTCAAACGTGCCCCAAACTTGAGAGACTCACTTGTCAGAGCTGACATTGGTACTAATAGATCTCTCTCGACACAACGCTTCCTTCAACAACCCAAAACTGGTACCTTCCCTTGCCTTCACTGTAGACAGTGTAACAACCTCACTAAAGGGAATTTAATTTACCATCCACACACCGGCAGGAAATATACTATCAAAGGGTACTTCACGTGTGACAGCTCGTTTGTCGTCTACCTCATTAAATGTCCATGTGGCCTTCTTTACGTAGGCGAAACCACACAACCGATCCGTGACAGAATTTCAAAGCACAAGTCTACGGTCAGATGTAAAAATCTACTCTTACCCATCCCCCATCATTTCATTACCTCAGGTCACAACATTTCCCAGCTGAGGTTCCAGGTTCTGGAACAAGTGGCACCACCGCGCCGCGGTGGAGACAGGACCCTGCTCCTTAAACAGAGGGAAGCCTTCTGGATCCACACGTTGGACACCCTTTCTCCCAGGGGACTAAATAGGGGATACGATCTCCTCTCCTTTAACTAAAGTCTTCCTTGCTCCTCCGTCTGGTTGTATGCAGGGTTGTTGTGATACACCTCTTGGTACACTATCATCTGGGTTCTCTATCTAGGTAGACCATTCCATACATTTAGGCCCTAGGTACTTTTGTCCTTCCGGTCCGTTGTTGTATGTTATCAAATATTGAGTCTGTTATTTATTACTTGTATGACACACTGTGACCCTATAGCCAATCCATCATTACTATTTTGACAGTTGTTGTAGTATAAGATCCTATGTACGTTTTAACTTCTGTCTCTTTTGTTGCAGATTCACCTTGTACTGTGGTCCTCTCCCACCTCCCCTTCGTTATCCATCTGTACCTCTCGTTGTTTCCCTCTCCTGGCTGCGTACATCTTCCTGGAACGCAAAGATCTCTCCGTGGAACGCACCGGCTTTCGTCACTTCCTGTTCGTGTCACACCTGAACTTCCGGTATGCGTTCTCCTCCACGTGGAACACATACGGTGACCCGCAATCATCATTTCCGGTTGCGTCATTTGGCCCTTCCGGTCATGCGCGGTCCGGCACCACGGGTTCGCGCGTCATTTTCGTATTTGCCCATCTAGGCCTTTTATAAACCTCTCTCCTTGCTCTGGGAGCTACTCCAACTAGCGGTGGAGACCGCGTTGCGATGTCCATGCCCCTTAGCGCTTCGCAGCAGGTAACTTTTGGCTCAGCACGCCACTCTTGTGTTCTCTGTGAGGTCTTAGCCTCTCATTCCTTTTACCCTTTCACCTCTAGGCAGCCCCATTGGGACCCATTTGTTGCTCACACCTCCCGCAGATCTATCCGGTATGTGCCTACCCACTATTGCCAGCGATTTTGTTTTTTCTTCCCCTTCCCTTCTAGCCCATTTGTTCCATCCCTGTGTCCCCTTCTCCCAGTCCTTCTCCCCTTCCCCCTCCCCCCCTAGTAATCCCTCTGCATATTACTAATTTATATAATTCTCAATTATTATTGGGTTTTTCACTTATGCATTATTGTGCGCACTTGTATATAGTAAAGAAAAAAATGTTTTCTTTTTGTTTTTTTCACTTTTTGGAATATACTGTTCTATTTCACTATGTTATCTAGGAGAGATATTCTGACCTTTTTGTATTTCATCTTTTATGACATTGTCCTATTTTCTACAGTCAACTGAAGGAGGTCGTTAAGATCGAAACGTTTTGATGTTATTTCTGTGTGCAGATTTGTTCCACAAAATCAATAAATTTTCTCTTGCAAAGGACGATTTAGTGCCGAGGTTCTTTGAACTTATATATCAGGGTTCGGCCCCTACTCGCGCACACTCATAGGGAGTGCAGTGATTTATACCTCTACTAAGCATGTGATTGATGGCACCACCAACATCAGCAGCAGTCAGGTTCAGGGACAATTGGTAGGAGGAGGAAAAAACATGAGACACACAGAGGTTGAAAGTAGGGAAAAAACAGCTGGGAACCAATCAAAGCTCTAATGGTGTCCATTAAGTGTATATGTTTTTTTAAGTGGAATCCAATGATAATCTAATAAACTACATATCCTTTTTTCGTGCAATATACTAACATATACTGGCTAGACAGAGGCTAAACTAATAGTCTTATGTCCTTTGTCTTTCGACAGAATCCTGAATATGTGTATGTAAATGATTAGCATGTACATCAAGAGTTTCCCAGCATACAATCATGTTTTCTTCCATATTTATTGTAACATTCATTAGAGATACACTATTTATATCTGCAACAATCACTGTTTGCTACACAGTAAAAGAAGAATCATGGACATTTCTATATGAGCACCGTAAGGCAGCGGCTGTCACTACAGTGCGGTAATGAATCAGTGACCCAGGTTAGTTCAACTTAAACGTCTTTATTTTGACAACTTACAAAAATAACTCAAACTTTATCCTTGGGTTTGCAGCCGGATCATCCATAACAGTCAGTATGAAATCTGATGCCGTGGCCGAGTGCACTACCGTATCATTCGTGGGTGCATCAATGGCTTTGCTCGCTCTGGCTCTGGCCTGTGTTTAGTCTCACACAGACCTGACCTACACAGAGCTCCTGCTCTGATGCTTGCAAACAAAAAGCTGACACACCCAAACCTTAACTGATAGTTTAAATGGGAATCGTGGACATGGGCCACTCCCAAGACCCGAAGTGGAGGGAGAGATCCATCCCACTACTTTCCTACAGATCTCTCCAAAAATAAAAGCCCATGTCAGGTTTTCCTAAAACTGACTTGGTCAAATAGCTTGACCAAGTCCACACTCTCTTTTATTTTGCATTGTAACCATAGCTGTGGCTGTAATTACAATGCACTCCAGAGGGTTCAGTATCTTTCTATGCACATCCTGGGGGACACATAAAGACCCTCGTATATATGTATATCCCTAACTGCCTCACAGCACATACAGAAACACTGTAATTTAGGAGAAACTTATTTAGACTTTGAATACAAGTTTAGACTTACTAAAAAATTTGGTGACCAGCAACTTTATGTATTCAATTCAGATGTATTAGCAAACAAAATCCACTTTGCACTTGTCTGTACATAGGTTGGAGGAAGACTTAAGTCCATCAAGTTCAACTTATAGCCCAACATGTTGATTCCAGGGCAAGGCAAAAACCCCATGGGGCAGATGCTGATTGCCCCATATTAGATACTGTGCCCGCAATGAGTTTTTGACGCTGCATATTTTTGCAGCATCAAAAATGCAGCATCTTGGGCCACGTGCACAAGTTGAGTATTTGGTGAGTTTTCTACATAAGGATTTGTAAGCTAGAGCCAGAAGTGGAACAATCAGAGGAAAAGTATAATAGAAACACGTCACCACTTCTGTATTTATCACCCACTCCTGGATTTGGCTTACAAATACTGAAGTAAA
This sequence comes from Phyllobates terribilis, assembly GCF_046119375.1. NCBI lineage: Eukaryota > Metazoa > Chordata > Amphibia > Anura > Dendrobatidae > Phyllobates > Phyllobates terribilis. The sequence goes on along the minus strand of NW_027362771.1, from coordinate 202,760,668 downwards.
ACACTGAACGTGTGAACGTGGCCTTACAGTCCCAGCAAAGTAGATGGGAATTACAGAAATCTCATGTCCACTGTGCTTTTTTTGACTTAGCGTAAACTGACCTGAAGTGTGCGTTTCAAATTTGCAACATGTCAATTTCTCTTGCTGGTACGTTGAGCTTTATGTGCAGGTTTATAGACAATCCGCAGGTAAAAACCACACATGCGTTTTTAGTGCGTTTCCTCAGGGGAAGTAATCTGCACTTAAATCAATAAAGTTTTGTCAAAGGAAGAATGAAAAACAAAGCAGCTTTGTTTAAAGCATGACGTACCAACAAGAGACAAAAATCGCAGCATCAAAAATGCAATAAAAAAGTATGTAAAAATCGCATTAAAAATGCGAAGAAAAAACAGAAGCAAACTGTGCAGAAAATTTGCAATATCAAAAAGTCACCAAAAGCTCATCGTGTGAACGTAACCTTAAAGGAAAAACTATTTTCGTATGCCAATCAGGTTAGTTCCTTGGATCAGTGCCCCATCACAGAATCTAGTACATATAATCAGGCTAGTTCCTTGGATCAATGCCCCATCACAGAATCTAGTACCTATAATCAGTAATATTATATTTTTCCAGAAATATATCAAGACCCTCCTTGAATTTTGCTGTGAATCAACCATTACAACATTGTGTGGCAGAGAGTTCCATAGTCTCACTGCTCTTACAGTAAGGAATCTACGTCTGTGACTATGATTAAACCTTCTTTCCTGTAGATGTAGATGATACCCCCCTTAGATGAAGCAGCGGGTCTCTGAGCAGGAGTATGCTTCAGCTGAATGTGTATCTGTGGATGCACATCTAGTTGAAATTTGTGCTGGCGTCGGCAGGCACCTCACCCGGATGGGCCCAGTCGCTACCTTTGTGACCATGATCATTATGCCCCTGTTATTGTGCATACAAAGAACATTTTAAGTCTTATTTTCAGGGGAAAATAAATTGCAGGACATATTGAAACCTTCTAGAAATTACTTACACAGAGAGGATTTTAGGTCTGTAAAAGCCCATAATGTAAGGTGTATAATAGCGTTGTCGTTCCTCATTATATGATATAACCAAGGATAATAGGCTGCTTGTAATCATTAATCAAGTAGTAAAATATTTCTTGAGCGAAAGCAAAGGCAAACGTTCTTCTACTCATTTGCATCAGCATTATTGATTGCTTCATAAAGCAAGGCCCATATCTTGAGAGCTTCCAGATGGCTTATCTGTCACTGTAGATATGATCCAAACTCCATGTACAGAAATCAACGTATCACTACAAACTCTTCCAGGAACATGTAAACATGTAATTGCATTCTGATGTCTCCTGCAGTCATTTTATGGCATAGCAGGATGGGATATTATGTATGCATTAACCAATCTATAGTGTGAAAAACATGAACGCATAGCTTGTTGTAAAGCACAATGGAAATACATCAGAATTATAGGTAAACAAATATGCTAATTTTTTCTGATCTGCATTGCAGATGCACTTCAACTTACCATAAAATAATCCGCCTGTAACGATCGTCTTCTGTCAAGTTTTATACATTCTGTTAAGTTGTTTTTTAGTTAGATCTGTTTCTGGGAGAACTAAAGGCTGGAAGGTGCACAATTATGGCTGATATGCTACAGATATGATATGGGGCTATTAAAGATGTCATGCTGAGCTATGGGTCTCCATGGTTATAAACCTTATGTGTAGACCTTAGCCTACCGTCGCCTTAACCACTTCACCCCCAGGCGATTTTTTTTTTTTTTCCATTTTTTCCTCCCCATCTTCAACTATCCATAACTTTTTTATTTTTCTGTACACATAGCCGTATGAGGGATTGTTTTTAGTGGGACGTGTTGCACTTTGAATTACACCATTCATTTTATCATGTCATGCACTGAAAAGTAGGAAAAAAAGTATTTACCATGTTCACTATTTGTTAAAATTGACTTGGCAATGTGATTCTCCAGGTCTGTACGAGCACACAGACACCAAACAAGTATAGTTTTTTCATTAAAGTGGCGAAAAAAAATCGGAAATTTGTAAGAAAAAAAGTTTTTCTTATGTCGCTATTTTCCGAGACCTGTAATATTTTCAATTTTTGAGTTATGGGGTTGGGTGAGGGCTTATTCTTTGCACCCTGAGCTGACGTTTTTATTGATACAATTTTTGGGTATATACGATGTTTTGATCATCTCTTATTGCATTTTATTGTAATCATTTAAGCTTTAGAATGTCCAAATACCTGTTAACCATGATTGGCACTTCTCAAATGCATATACATAACCACAGACCTCACCAGGTGTTCTATTTATCCCTGACGATAACTAGAAGTGACACAAGTTAGGTCAAATAAAATATTTTTATTAAATATCTCAAAATTGTTAAAAAACAGACAGGGTGCAGGAAAAAAAAAGTACAGGAGCTGTAATATCCAATAATAAAGGCGGTATTGTAAAAAAAATATATATATATATTCAACACTGATTATAGTTCCAAGTAACAAGTAAAAATACATATGCATGATTGCATTTGGCATTTAGCACCTTGCTTTTTAGTACAATTTTTTCAAATGCTATATATATATATATATATATATTAAAATGCTAATACACCTGTAGGTGCAAAATACTTAGTGTCTCATATTGCACACTGCCCTCTAGCCTAAATACTTGAAACACATGCCCTAAGGTCTATAATGTTTTTGTCAAAGCAAGGCCTTCATATATAGAATCAAATTCTTGAAATTATCGCCAGGGATGAATAGAACACCTGGTGAGGTCTGTGGTTATGTATATGCATTTTATTGTAATGTTGCGGTAGCCAAAAAAAACGTAATTCTGACTTTTTGATTCTTTTTTTCATTATGCCGTTTACAGATCGGATTAATTTATTTTATATTTTGATAAATCTGACTTTTACGAATGTAGCAATTCCAAATATGTTTTATTTTTTTTTTAATTGTTTTATTTTTAATGGGGCAAAAGGGGGGTGTTTTGAACTTTTGTTTTTTTTTTCCATATTTTTAAAACTTTTTTTTTTTTTAATTTTTACTGTATTTAATAGGCCCCGTAGGGGACTTGAAGCTGCGATTGTCCAATCGTTTGTGCTACACATAGCAGTGCATCAGCTAAAATCACAATCTCCTATGAACGCCAGCTATGGGCTGACATTGACAGTAGGACCATAATGAAAGGGGATCTTCAACAAACCCACGGCTGACATGACAACTCATTGGCACCCGGCAATCACGTCATGGGCATGCCGATGGGAGCTAGGAACGACGCACGCCCCTGTTGGCGCGTGTTAAATGCCGCTGTCAAAGATTTACACCAGCTGCTGTTAAAGACACATGATGGCTAATTAAATCAACCATCATATGTGGGGAAAGATGCATCTCCGCGTGTGAGCCTGCATCCAAGTCAGGCACATGACTTTTGATGTACAGTGGTGGCCAAAAGTATTGGCACCCCTGCAATTCTGTCAGATAATACTCAGTTTCTTCCTGAAAATGATTGCAATCACAAATTCTTTGATATTATTATTTTCATTTAATTTGCTTGCAAGGAAAAAACACAAAAGAGAATGAAACAAAAATCAAATCATTGATCATTTCACACAAAACTCCAAAAATGGGCCAGACAAAAGTATTGGCACCCTCAGCCTAATACTTGGTTGCACAACCTTTAGCCAAAATAACTGTGAACAACCGCTTCCGGTAACCATCAATGAGTTTCTTACAATGCTCTGCTGGAATTATAGACCATTCTTCTTTGGCAAACTGCTCCAGGTCCCTGATATTTTAAGGGTGCCTTCTCCAAACTGCCATTTTGAGATCTCTCCACAGGTGTTCTATGGGATTCAGGTCTGGACTCATTGCTGGCCACCTTAGAAGTCTCCAGTGCTTTCTCTCAAACCATTTTATAGTGCTTTTGGAAGTGTGTTTTGGGTCATTGTCCTGCTGGAAGAACCATGACCTCTGAGGGAGACCCAGCTTTCTCACACTGGGCCCTACATTATGCTGCAAAATTTGTTGGTAGTCTTCAGACTTCATAATGCCATGCACCTGGTCAAGCAGTCCAGTGCCAGAGGCAGCAAAGCAACCCTAAAACATCAGGGAAGCTCCCCCATGTTTGACTGTAGGGACCGTGTTCTTTTCTTTGAATGCCTCTTTTTTTTTTCCTGTACACTCTATGTTGATGCTTTTTCCCAAAAAGCTCTACTTTTGTCTCATCTGATCAGAGAACATTCTTCCAAAATGTTTTAGGCTTTCTCAGGTAAGTTTTGGCAAACTCCAGCCTAGCTTTTTTATGTCTCGGGGTAAGAAGTGGGGTCTTCCTGGGTATCCTACCATTCAGTCCCTTTTCATTCAGACGCCGACGGATAGTACGGGTTGACACTGTTGTACCCTTGGACTGCAGGGCAGCTTGAACTTGTTTGGATGTTAGTCGAGGTTCTTTATCCACCATCCACACAATCTTGCGTTGAAATCTCTCGTCAATTTTTCTTTTCCGTCCACATCTAGGGAGGTTAGCCACAGTGCCATGGGCTTTAAACTTCTTGATGACACTGCGCACGGAAGACACAGGAACATTCAGGTCTTTGCAGATGAACTTGTAGCCTTGAGATTGCTCATGCTTCCTCACAATTTGGTTTCTCAAGTCCTCAGACAGTTCTTTGGTCTTCTTTCTTTCTCCATGCTCAATGTGGTACACACAAGGACACAGGACAGAGGTTGAGTCAACTTTAATCCATGTTAACTGGCTGCAAGTGTGATTTAGTTATTGCCAACACCTGTTAGGTGCCACAGGTAAGTTACAGGTGCTATTAATTACACGAATTAGAGAAGCATCACATGATTTTTCAAACAGTGCCAATACTTTTGTCCACCCCCTTTTTTAGGTTTGGTGTGGAATTATATCCAATTTGGCTTTAGGACAATTCTTTTTGTGTTCTTTCATTGAAGACAAATTAAATGAAGATAATAATACCAAAGAATTTGTGATTGCAATCATTTTCAGGAAGAAACTGAGTATTATCTGACAGAACTGCAGGGGTGCCAATACTTTTGGCCACCACTGTACATGTATGTCAAAAGTCGTGAAAGGCTTATTGCTATCTTTGCAAGTTATCACCTATTAAAAGGATAGGTGATAACATTCTGATTGCCGGGGGTCCCACCATTCTAAAGCACTCCATATAAATGTAGCGATGGCTGCACCTTCAGGTTATCACTCCATTCATTGTCTATGGTACTCTGGTATGTATCTCTGGCAGGCCAACAGACAAGTTAATGGAACAATGGTATGCATGGACAAGCAATAACTTATGAAGTTGGGAATAACCCATTTAATTTGACCCTGGTTCCATTGTATATAAGTTTAGTTTACACATATTTTTAGAACTAGAAGACGCACAAGACCATAAGACGAATCTAGGTTTTAGAGGAGGAAATTACAAAAAAAATTGAAGCAAAAAATGTTGTTATGATGCACTGTTATGGGGGAAGGGGTCTGCTGCTGACATTGTAATAGGGGTAATGTCCCCCAATTTTGTACTAATAACCCTCATCCTTGTATACATGGCCCCCCCTTCCTGTTATAGGTGGCGCCCATCCCCATCCTGTTATACATGGTATCCCATCCCCATCCTGGAATGCATGGCACCCCAATCCCCATCTTGTTATGCATGGCACCCCTCATCCCCATCTTGGTATGCATGACACCCCCATCCTAGTATGCATGGCATCCCCATCTTGGTATGCATAGCACTCCCATCTCGATATGCATGGCACTCCCATTTCCATCATGAAGCACACAAAAAAATAAACAATTCTACTCACATTCCTTCTCTCTGCTCCAACGCAGCACCCTGTTCTGCTGCCAGCAGCTTATCTCACCGTGTGAGCAGCGCATGACATCACTGCCATGTGCCCTCACATGCTGAGACGAGCTGCCGGAATAGTCACTGCTCTCCATGCCAGGACTATTGGCATGGAGAATAGTGACTATTTGTTCTCCTTAATAGTGCGCATAATGTCAGCCGCGGCTCCTGCAGCAGCTCGGCTATCACGTGTGCCCGCTATTAAAGAGCATGAATATTCACTACTCCCCACACCCATGGGAGCGGGGAGTAGTGAATATTCATGCTTTTTATTAGAGGGTACACACGATCGCCCAGACACTGCAGGAGCCGGCGGGTGCGGCTAACAGTGTGCACGCTATTAAGGAGAATGAACATTCAGTGCTCCACACGCCCATGGGTGTGGGGAGCAGTGAATATTCCTTTTCTTTAGCAGCGGGCCCAGTGTTGGCTGCAGCAGGTGGCTCCTGCCTCCTGTGTCCTGCTACTCCGCAGCTGCCGCCCCCCCACCCAACATCTACAGCCACAGCAACACCATTCGGACTATGCACATTCGGACTATAAGATACATCCCTCACTTTCCTCCAAAATTTTGGAGAAAAAAAAGTGCCTTTTATAGTCCGAAAAATACAGTAATAATCAAAAAATACAACAGCAAATGAACAGAATACAGAAAATTGAGCGTGCCCAGCAATTATTTCAGGATGATATCAGGGAAACCAAATAGGTATATTTGTCTATAGTTTGTGACATTTACATGCTTAAAAAGAGAGAGTGCAGAGAGATGGCACAAAGATACCCATATTTGCCACAATATACATATAAAACAAAGTTGGAACGCTGTGTAAATATAAAAAACAAGAATGCAATGATTTGAAAATCTCTTTTAGCCATATTTTTTCCCAACAGAACATAAAGCACAGATTAGGAGTTGAAAGTTAGACATGTTTCCATTTCAGTTGAAATAAATAAGTAATTTAGAAATTGATGGCAGCAACACATCTCAAAAATGTTGGAAAAGTAAATGGCACTAATGAAAACAGCTGGAGAGTCCATGTTCAACAAAATCACATGACTGTATGAAAACAAAATGTTAGAAAGGCAGAGTCTCTTAGAAGCAAAGATGGTCAGATGTTCATTAATATTAGAACAAATTTTGTCTAAAAGTGGTGTTAAAATTGCAAAGACTTTGAATATCTCACCATCTACAATAATATATAATACATAATATCATCAAAAGATACAGAGATTCTGGAGAAATCCATGTACAAAAGGGACAAGGATGATGGTCTTGTGTACTACAAGATCATTGACATGTGTCATGCTTGTGACACAGACGGCTCTGCATTGGAATTATTCATTCACGCAAATCAATGCATGGGCTAAGGATACTTCCAGAAATCATTGTCTGTGACTACAGTTTGCCGTGCAATTCACCAATGCAAGTTAAAGCCCTATCATGCAAAAAAAGCCATATATCAACACAATATAGAAATGCTACCATCTTCTCTGGGCCAAAGCTCATTTAAAATGCACTGAGGCAAAATGGAGAACTGTTCTGTGGACAGACGTATCAAAATTTTTAATTCTTTATGAAAACCATGAACGCCATGTCCTGTGGACTCAAAAGGAGAGGCACCATTCAGCTTGTAATTAGTGCACATTTCAAACATCTGCATCTGTAATGGCATGGGTGATATTAGTGCCTATGACATGGGCAGCTATCACATCTTCAAAAGCACTAACAATGCTGAGCATTGCATTATATAGAACTACATATGCTCACATCCAGACAATATTTATGGCATACTTCAGAATGACAATGCTAAATCACATACTGCATCACATACTGCATCCAACTGTTGCAGAACAGTTGCGTTGATGAACCTTCCCATGTCTGTGTGTCCACTAACTGGACTCAGTCTCTCAGCCCTTATCCACATGCATGTCAGTTGACAAACGGTAAGGTTTTAAATATTAGAGTTTGGACTGTCCCAAATAGGGTCACCTTGATGAGGTGGGATGCCTTTTGCATTATTTTGTTCAAAATTTTGTTAAGTACTCTATATTAATTTCATGCACTATTGCTGTTTATCTATTTATTGCAGGGTATTTGCGTATTATGTTTCTGTCTTTGCTTTTTTAGTTGATGAACCTGCCTGCAGTCCAGATCTTTCACCAACGAAAAACAGAGCGCAAAATGTAACAAAAAATCCAGGAAAAATGACCAAGGATGTGTCCGACAGCCAAATCTCTGCTTCCTCAGCTACACGCTGTCATACAGCTGCACAGCTATGTACTGATATTAGAACATTAATGCATAGTAGAACGCAGGTTGCACAAACATATACAGTCTATGGGCATCTAGAAGTAGTTAAAATATGTGCATACAGTTAGGTCCATATATATTTGGACAGAGACAACATTTTTTACATTTTGGTTCTAGGCATTATCACAATGAATTTTAAACAAAACAATTCAGATGCAGTTGAAGTTCAGACTTTCAGCTTTCATTTGAAGGTATCCACATTAAAATTGGATGAAGGGTTTAGGAGTTTCAGCTCCTTAACATGTGCCACCCTGTTTTTAAAGGGACCAAAAGTAATTGGACAATTGACTCCAAGGCTATTTCATGGACAGGTGTGGGCAATCCCTTCGTTATGTCATTCTCAATTAAGCAGATAAAAGGCCTGGAGTTGATTTGAGGTGTGGTGCTTGCATTTGGAAGGTTTTGGTGTGACGTAAACATGCGGTCAAAGGAGCTCTCCATGCAGGTGAAACAAGGCATCCTTAAGCTGCAAAAACAGAAAAAACTCATCCGAGAAATTGCTACAATATTAGGAGTGGCAAAATCTACAGTTTGGTACATCTTGAGAAGGAAAGAAAGCACTGGTGAACTCATCAATGCAAATAGACCTGGGCGCCCACGGAAGACAACAGTGGTGGATGATCGCAGAATAATCTCCATGGTGAAGAGAAACCCCTTCATAACAGCCAACCAAGTGAACAACACTCTCCAGGAGGTAGGCGTATCAATAGCCAAATCTACCATAAAGAGAAGACTGCATTAAAGTAAATACAGAGGGTTCACTGCACGGTGCAAGCCACTCATAATCATCAAGAATAAAAAGGCTAGACTGGACTTTGCTAAAAAAACATCTAAAAAATCCAGCACAGTTCTGGAAGAACATTCTTTGGACAGATGAAACCAAGATCAACCTCTCCCAGAATGATGGAAAGAGAAAAGTATTGCGAAGGCGTGGTACAGCTCATGATCCAAAGCATACCACATCATCTGTAAAACACGGCGGAGGCAGTGTGATGGCTTGGGCATGCATGGCTGCCAGTTGCACTGGGTCACTAGTGTTTATTGATGATGTGACACAGGACAGAAGCAGCCAAATGAATTCTGATGTATTCAGAGCCATACTGTGTGCTCAGATCCAGCCATATGCCGCCAAAATGATTGGTCGTCGTTTCATACTACAGATGGACAATGACCCAAAACATAAAGCCAAAGCAACCCAGGAGTTTATTAAAGCAAAGAAGTGGAATATTCTTGAATGGCCAAGTCAGTCACCTGATCTCAACCCAATTGAGCATGCATTTCACTTGTTAAAGACTAAACTTCAGACAGAAAGGCCCACAAACAAACAGCAACTGAAAATCACTGCAGTGAAGGCCTGGCAGAGCATCAAAAAGGAGGAAACATAGCGTCTGGTGATGTCCATGAGTTCAAGACTTCAGGCAGTCATTGCCAACAAAGGGTTTTCAACCAAGTACTAGAAATGAACATTTTATTTACAATTATTTCATCTGTCCAATTACTTTTGGTCCCTTTAAAAACAGGATGGCACATGTTAAGGAGCTGAAACTCCTAAACCCTTCTTCCAATTTTAATGTGGATACCTTCAAATGAAAGCTGAAAGTCTGAACTTCAACTGCATCTGAATTGTTTTGTTTAAAATTCATTGTGGTAATGTCTAGAACCAAAATTAGAAAAATGTTGTCTCTGTCCAAATATACATGTATATGGACCTAACTGTATATTACATATACACACATATATATATATATATATATATATATATATACAGTGGCTATAAGTAGTATTCAACCCCCTGCAGATTTAGCTGGTTTGATAAGATGCAAATAAGTTAGAGCCTTCAAACTGCAAACGAGAGTAGGTTTTATGAACAGAAGCATAAATCTTACAAACCAAAAAGTTATGTTGCTCAGTTGAATTTTATTAAATTTTAAACATAAAAGTGTGGGTCAATTATTATACAACCCCTATGTTTAATATTTTGTGGAATAACCCTTGTTTGCAATTACAGCTAATAATCGTCTTTTATAAGACCTGATCAGGCCGGCACAGGTCTGTGGAGTTATCTTGGCCCACTCCTCCATGCAGATCTTCTCCAAGTTATCTAGGTTCTTTGGGTGTCTCATGTGGACTTTATTCTTGAGCTCCTTCCACAAGTTTTCAATTGGGTTAAGGTCAGGAGACTGACTAGACCACTCCAACACCTTGACTTTTTCCCTATTGAACCAGGCCTTGGTTTTCTTGGCTGTGTGCTTTGGGTCGTTGTCTTGTTGGAAGATGAAATTACGACCCATCTTAAGATTCTTGATGGAGGAGCGGAGGTTCTTGGCCAAAATCTCCAGGTAGGCCGTGCTATCCATCTTCCCATGGATGCGGACCAGATGGCCAGGCCCCTTGGCAGAGAAACAGCCCCACAGCATGATGCTGCCACCACCATGCTTGACTGTAGGGATGGTATTCTTGGGGTCGTATGCAGTGCCATCCAGTCTCCAAACGTCACGTGTGTGGTTGGCACCAAAGATCTCGATCTTGGTCTCATCAGACCATAGAACCTTGAACCAGTCTGTCTCAGAGTCCTCCAAGTGATCATGAGCAAACTGTAGACGAGCCTTGACATGACGCTTTGAAAGTAAAGTTACCTTACGGGCTCGTCTGGAACGGAGACCATTGCGGTGGAGTACGTTACTTATGGTATTGACTGAAACCAATGTCCCCACTGCCATGAGATCTTCCCGGAGCTCCTTCCTTGTTGTCCTTGGGTTAGCCTTGACTCTTCGGACAAGCCTGGCCTTGGCACGGGAGGACACTTTCAAAGGCTGTCCTGGCCGTGGAAGGCTAACAGTAGTTCCATAAGCCTTCCACTTACGGATGATGCTCCCAACAGTGGAGACAGGTAGGCCCAACTCCTTGGAAAGGGTTTTGTACCCCTTGCCATCCTTGTGACCCTCCACGATGTTGTCTCTGATGGCCTTGGAATGCTCCTTTGTCTTTCCCATGTTGACCATGTCTGAGTGCTGTTCGCAAGTTTGGGGAGGGTCTTAAATAGTCAGAAAAGGCTGGCAAAAGAGATCTTTAATCCACACATGTGAAGCTCATTATTCTTGGTGCCTGAACTACTTCTTAATACTTTAGGGCAGAGGTCCCCAACCGCCGGTCCGCGGACCAGGACCGGGCCATTGGAGTTTTTCAGCCGGTCCGCGGGGAGAGGGGGCCCCTCCAGCCTCCAGCAGGGCCGCCATCAGGGCATGACTGCCCTGACTCCAGTATGGGGCCCGGCCGGTAGGAGCCCCCTCGGAGCCCCCCTCTTGTGCGTCTCTCTCCTCATGGGGCCCCCGGCCGCATGCTAAGCGCCGGGTCCGGGACATCTTAGCGCTGCGCTGCTGCGGCAGCACCTTCATGATTCCCCTGACTTCCGGTCATGTGACGGCGCCGTCACATGGCCGGAAGTCAGGAGAACCTGGTGTCAGCGATTTGGACGAGCGCCAGGATTCTGCAGGGATCGCATGGGGGTAAGTATAACAAGTTTTATTTTTTTTTAAATACAATTAACTAGGAGTGGGGGGAATGGGAGATGCACATGGGGGGAGGGGAGAGATGAGAGATGCACATGGGGGAGGGGAGAGATGAGAGATGCACATGGGGGAGGGGAGAGATGAGAGATGCACGGGGGGTGAGAGATGCACGGGGGGGTGAGAGATGCACGGGGGGGATGAGAGATGCACGGGGGGTGGATGAGAGATGCACGGGGGGGTGAGAGATGCACGGGGGGGATGAGAGATGCACGGGGGGTGGATGAGAGATGCACGGGGGGGTGAGAGATGCACGGGGGGGATGAGAGATGCATGGGGGGTGGATGAGAGATGCACGGGGGGGTGAGAGATACACGGGGGGATGAGAGATGCACGGAGGGGATGAGAGATGCACGGGGGGTGGATGAGAGATGCACGGGGGGTGGATGAGAGATGCACGGAGGGGGATGAGAGATGCACGGAGGGGGATGAGAGATGCACGGGGGTGAGCTGCACATGGGGGAGTGAGAGAAGCACATGGGGGGGTTATGTTTACATAACTTTGTGGCCTTATGAAGGGCGGGGGGGGCCCCAAAAAATTTCTTGCACAGGGGCCCACTACAGTCTGTGTCCGCCCCTGGGATGAAGTAAATGCAGCTGAACAGCAGCTGTCAGGACAGCTGCCCTGTCCTGCTGCAGGGCGTGATGGGGCCTCAGTGATGCGGCTCCTGGCACAGCACATTATGTGGGGCTCCTGGCGGGGACCTGGTCTACACTATATGATAAGTATGCACTAAACTCCAAATCCCTCCATTACCCCGCCCCCATATGACCAAAGCCCCGCCCACCCCACCCCCTCCTTGCTGGGCCATGGAAAAATGATCTTGCTTCAAGCCGGTCCCTGGTGCAAAAAAGGTTGGGGACCACTGCTTTAGGGGGACCAAACAGAATTCTTGTGGTTTGAGGGGTTGAATAATAAATGACACTCTGAATTAACTTTTAACGTTTTAAAAAAAAAAAAAAAAAAAAAAAATTTGCTGCAGTGCATTTCCCACTTCCAGGCTGATCTACAGTACAAATGTCACAATGCCAAGTTAATTCCGCATGTGTCAACCAGCTAAATCTGCAGGGGGTTGAATACTACTTGTAGGCACTGTATATTTATATATATATATACACACGCACATACATACACTTACATATTATAACATACCCTTAATTTTGTGTAGAGCTACCCTTTGTGTTTCTATGCAGAACTTACTGAATTTAACTCTATTATGAAACACAGTTAGTTCCCTACTGGTACTTGGCAACTGGCTCAGTGCACCCATCTTAACCCTCTTATTCCGCCTAGGGCGAGATCCTGCAGTATAATTCAGTAAATGAGTGGGAGAACATCAAAATGTTAAATCTTTAATTGACCTACTTTAGCTTTGCAAATGTTTTAAATAGCCAACATGATTTGGGAAATCATCCACATTTTGTTTTTCACACATTGCCTCATACAAGTATAATGTGTTTACTACTATGGCTGTTCTAGAAATGTTGAGCTCTATGTAGACAGAGACGTACACAACTCTTTTCAGCATCCTTATATTCTCCCTCCCTGTAACCTCTTTTACAGAATGTCTTCACTTCTAATTCTAATCCTCTTCATGAGATTCCCCTTTTTGTCTCTCGCCAGCTAGTTTTCTCCTCAGGCCTCTTAACTGTAGCTTAAAACGTAAGGAGAAAACCAAACAAAGCGAAGCAGTGAAAAATGATTGGTGCAGCCGCTGTATGAACATGAAGTTGACAATATATTCATAAAATAATACACCACAGCTCATTGCAACTCATGCCATGTTCTACTAAAGCATAACATCGAAATAATTATGTAGGGAGAAAGGGAGAGGCTGAAAGACATTTAAGTCATTTATTTTTGCAATCCAATACCATGGAACAATAATTTTTCCTAAGTCTTATGCCATCATAAAATTTAACCGTCCATTTTAGGTTTTACAGCCTATACTTCTTCAACTGCTCGAATAGTTCATAGGGGTTAAAGCCTGCCCTGCCTGCAAAGTAGATTGGTAACATAAAATATGACCTTCTTGAGACTAACCAAATGGATGGAACCATGAAAAGACACAATAGTTAAATCGAGCAATGGCAAGGAGCTTGTTAGAGGCTAAAATACAGTACGGAGCTCAACATACAATACAGACAGCAGAGGAAAGAAAATGAACATTTTAGGCATTATTGAAAATGTATAAAAAACTTAAGATGGCAAAAATAGAATATGGAAAATGACAATAAAATATCTTGGCTACATGAAATGATTATTTACCAGTTTGTTTATATATAATCCTATGGATCTATAAAAAGGCCAGATATAAAATTGGGTAGGGAATCTAATATATGTAATATACACACTGTTAGGTTTCCACTATTTGTACACTGATGCGATTTGCATACTTGCAGACATGTGTTTGTCATAAAACCTTAAAATATAATTTTATTAAATCTGCTTTAAAATATGGAACAAAAAACAAAAATATTCCCTTTAAGTGAGGCCTGGGCGCCATTTATTGTTGATTTTTAGGGTGCCAACCTCCGCAGCTAGGCAGTTGTATCACAATAGGATAACACTTTAGGGTACAATAGGATATTTGGTGTTGCCTGGTGTCATTTAGACATCTACCTACCCTTTGAGGGAATATTTTTGTTTTTTGCTCCATATTTTAATGCATATCTAACAAAATTGTATTTTAAGGTTTTTTATGATGCACTGTTTTGGATAACCGTGAGACCTCTATCATACTGAATATGTGACTGAAATTATGCAAATCACATATGAGTGTTCACATGACAACTGCTGGAAGTGTAAAACAAATCAAAATCCTAACAGTGCGTATGTTACACACTATTTCCTATCTTAGACTTTCTTTCGAATTTTCTACCTGTCCTGGAAAAAACTCTTTCAATATAAATGTATGATCATTATATTAAGTACTTTAGTAATACACATATCCTCTGCATGTGTCTGGGCATGAACATGTGTTTTGGGTGTAATGACAGTTTGCACTGACCTTAACACAAATCATATGACACTGTTATAGTCCAATATTGTGAACACAACAAAGAATTCAAAGAGTCAACAAATGCACTAATAACTCATAAGAGCTGCTGCCCCAATACAACTGGATATACCTTTTTTCATTTGGAAGGCTGTAATAGAAAGACATGTACAACCCCTGGCAAAAATTATGGAATCACCGGGCTCGGAGGATGTTCATTCAGTTGTTTAATGTTGTTGAAAAAAAGCAGATCACAGACATGACACAAAACTAAAGTCATTTCAAAGGGCAACTTTAGGGCTTTAAGAAACACTAAAAGAAATCAAGATTAAAAATGTGGTACTCAGTAGGGTAGTTTTCTTCAGACCAAGCAGAGGGAAAAAAATTATGGAATCACTCAATTATGAGGAAAAAATTATGGAATCACCCTGTAAATTTTCATTTCCAAAACTAACACCTGCATCAAATTAGATCTCCTCATTAGTCTGCATCTAAAAAGGAGTGATCACACCTTAGAGAGGTTGCACCAAGTGGACTGACATGAATCATGGCTCCAACACGAGAGATGTCAATTGAAACAAAGGAGAGGATTATCAAACTCTTAAAAAAAGGTAAATCATCACGCAATGTTGAAAAAGATGTTGGTTGTTCACAGTCAGCTGTGTCTAAAATCTGGACCAAATACAAACAAACATGGGAAGGTTGTTAAAGGTAAACATACTGGTAGACAAAGGAAGACATCAAAGCGTCAAGACCGGAAACTTAAAGCAATATGTCTCCAAAACAGGAAATGCACAACAAAACAAATGAGGAACGAATGGGAGGAAACTGGAGTTAATGTCTGTGACCGAACTGTAAGAAACCGCCTAAAGGAAATGGGATTTACATACAGAAAAGCTAAACATAAGCCATCATTAACACCTAAACAGAAAAAAACAAGGTTACAATGAGCTAAGGAAATGCAGTCGTGGACTGTGGATGACTGGATGAAAGTCATATTCAATTATGAATCGCGAATCTGCATTGGGCAAGGTGATGATGCTGGAACTTTTGTTTGTTGCCGTTCCGATGAGATTTATAAAGGTGACTGTATGAAGAGAACATGCAAATTTCCACAGTCATTGATGATATGGGGCTGCATGTCAGGTAAAGGCACTGGGGAGATGGCTGTCATTACATCTTCAATAAATGCCCAAGTTTACATCGATATCTTGGACCGTTTTCTTATCCCATCAATTGAAAGGATGTTTGGGGATGATGACATCATTTTTCAAGATGATAATGCATCCTGCCATAAAGCAAAAACTGTGAAAACATTCCTTGAAAGAAGACACATAAGGTCAATGTCATGGCCTGCAAATAGTCTGGATCTCAATCCAATTGAAAATCTTTGGTGGAAGTTGAAGAAAATGGTCCATGACAAGGCTCCAACCTGCAAAGCTGATCTGGCAACAGGAATCAGAGAAAGTTGGAGCCAGATTGATGAATAGTACTGTTTGTCACTCATTAAGTCCATGCCTCAGAGACTGCAAGCGGTTAATAAAGCCAGAGGTGGTGCAACAAAATACTAGTGATGTATTGGAGTGTTCTTTTGTGTGTTTGTTTTTCATGATTCCATAATTTTTTCCTCAGAATTGAGTGATTCCATAATTTTTTCCCTCTGCTTGGTCTGAAAAAAATTACCCTTACTGAGTACCACATTTTTTATCTTGATTTATTTTAGTGTTTCTTAAAGCCCTAAAGTTGCCATTTGAAATGACTTTAGTTTTGTGCCATGTCTGTGATCTGCTTTTTTTCAACAACATTAAACAACTGAATGAACATCCTCCGAGCCCGGTGATTCCATAATTTTTGCCAGGGGTTGCGGTAAAAAAGGTTGGGACTCTAATGGTGGTACACTTATATCAGGAATATCATGTGTTTTGTAAAAAAAATAAAGCACTAACTTCTGCTATCCACTTTCCAGAATAAATAATCTACAACGATGCATTCTTCTGGCAAAGCACACTTATGTGAAACGCACATCAGGCATGGTGGGATTTTTAGTACCTCTTTATCATTCTTTGCATGTGTTTACCTTTCTCTTCCTCGGGCAATGCTTTGGACAACTTTGTTAGAAGGGTCTGTGCACATACTGCGTTCTTTGGTGTGTCCACCCTTAGGCTATGTGCCCACGATAGGCTATGTGCCCACGATGCAGAAATGAAGCGGAAAATTTCCGCTTCATTTCTGCATGTCCTTGCCCGGAAAAATGCGTGCGGAATTTGACACGTGTTTTTCACGCGTTTTTGAAGCGTTTTGGACATGCGGAATTGCCTTGCGTAAATGCACAAATAATGAACATGCTGCGGATTTTTACGCACATCAAAAACGCTGCGAAAAAATCCGCAGCATGGGCATTGAAATTGCGAATTGTCATTTGGGACCATGGGGGACGGATTACCAAGCGTTTTACAAGCCTTTACGCTGCGCAAATTCAGCAGCAAAAACGCTTGAAAAACGAATCGTGGGCACGCAACCTTAAAGAAGTTGTCCACTACTTTTTTGAATTTCCCCAAAGTATTTAGCATGTGACCATAACTTTTTTTGTAATTAACTTTAGTTGGATGTATTGCCTGTGAGCGGCGTTATCACTGGGTGCTCACAAGAATCACGTGACCTCCGGCTTTTTCTTCCGCTGATGTCACGTCAAATGAGGCGTGATATCAGTGACGCAGTCCCAGGGGTGGATGCTGGTTTGTGGGCAGGATTACCCCGCGCGTCACACCCAGCATCCACCGCGCTTTGCGAATGAATGAGGAGAGGGAAAGCGCGCGGTGGATGCCGGGTGTGACATGCTGGGTAACCCCGCCCACAGCCCAGCATCCACTGGGAAACGCAGCACTGAGTCACGCCCCCGGCTTCAGCCGGAACTTGACGTGACATCAGCGAATGTCAGAGCCGGCTGCAGCCGGGGGTCACGTGATGCCTGTGAGCGCTGCTAACAGGCAATACATATAACTAAAGGTAATTACAAAAAAACTTATCGTCACAGGGTAAATACATTGGGACAATTCAAAAATGTAGTGGACAATTTCTTTAACATCTATTGAATTAATATTTATTTATCTTGTCACAATATCAATTCAATACAATCTATGGTATCTAGTTAAAAAGCAGATATGGTAAAGGTAAACCTCTTTAACATAGTAGCCTTAGGTTGATGAATTGCCGATGTATGGCTTCCGTCATAAGCATCCATCCAGTAAAAAGTATATACATAAACTTACATGTTTTGTCCACTGGATATTTTTTAAGGCAAGTTAAACTTTTTTTTCTCCTTGATTGTTTAACATCTCATGCCATACACACTTCACAATAAGTTGCGTTTTGAGACAAGTTAAAGGGGCAATAAGTCACTATAGACTTCTGAATCCTTAGGCTACCTTCCCACAATGAGCTTTTGGTGCGTTTTTGACGCTGCATGTTTTTGCTGCATCAAAAACGCAGCGTCTCACTGTTCCGGCAAAGTGGATGAGATTTATAGAAATCTCATGCCCACTGTGCTTCTTTTTAATGCTGCATAAACTGACCTGCAGTGCGTGTTTCAAATCCACAGAGTGTCAATTTCTCTTGCGGGTACGCTGAGTTTTCTATGCAGATTTTCACTACTGACTTACAGTTTTTAGTGCATTTCCATGGCAGAAACGCATAAAAAATGCATGTAATCCGCAATTAAGTATAGCAATAAAGTTTTGTCAAACCAAAAAAACAGGAAGTATCAAAAACAAAGCACCTATGTCCTATGAGGAATGGCTAAAGGATCTGGGAATGTTTGGAAGATACAGATTAGATATTAGAAAAAACTTTTTGACAGTGAGGGTGATCAATGAGTGGAACAGGCGGCCACGAGAGGTGGTGGGTTCTACGTCAATGGAAGTCTTCAAACTGAGGCTGGACAGACATCTGTCTGAGATGGTTTAGTGAATCCTGCATAGAGCAGAGGGTTGGACACGATGACCCCGGAGGTCCCCTCCAACTCTAACATTCTATAATTCTATATGTAAAGCATGACACATCAAACAAAGACAAAAAACGAAGCGTCAAAAACGCATGTTAAAAAAATACACACACAAACGCAATGAAAAAACTAAAGTAACCTAAGTTAAATAATTGGTGCAAAAATAGTGCAGAAATTCTGCAATATCAAAAACGCACCAAATGATCACCGTGGGAATGTAGCCTTACAGCATTCTTCGGTATTACTATTGAGAGTGGGCAGACCTCTGGCCACAAATATGCAATGTGCATACATGCGGTCAAATGCCAACTAAACGTGCTTGGCCTAGCTCAATTTAAGTGAATTGTGCGAGTTTGGGCACGTTTAGTTGGAATGTGACCAGAAGTGATCATCCGCACTTGTCAGTGACACTGGAGAATGCTGACAGCGTGCATAATGCACGCTATCAAGAATAAGAAGTCTACAGTCACATAGAAGGACTGCAGACTTTCATCAGAAGACCGAACAACCCTTTAACCCCTTCATTCCCGGGCGATTTTCCGTTTTTCATTCCAAGAGCCATAACATTTTTATTTTTCCAGTCATATAGCCGTATGAGGGCTTGTTTTTTGCGAGATGAGTTGTACTTTTGATCAAACTCATTTGAATTTGATCACCGGTGCTATACATAGCAGTGCCAGTGTCTGAGCAGACGTGCCCTTATCTACTTTTATGTCTGCTGACACATAGTGAGGTGAACTACAAGACTTAGTATTTCATTTCAACATGGTTTTGTGACATTTTTGAGATTTCAGATCAGCTCCAAACTGTAAAATTAAAATCATATATATAATATATACACAGTACAGACCAAAAGTTTGGACACACCTTCTCATTTAAAGATTTTTCTGTATTTTCATGACTTTGAAAATTGTACATTCACACTGAAGGCATCAAAACTATGAATTAACACATGTGGAATTATATACTTAACAAAAAAGTGTGAGACAACTGAAAATATGTCTTATATTCTAGGTTCTTCAGAGTAGCCACCTTTTGCTTTGATGACTGCTTTGCACACTCTTGGTCTGTACTGTACATATATGTATATATATGCCTAACCATATACACCTTTTGTATTGCGTTGAAGACCGTGGTCGTGAGTCAGTACCTGTACAGTCGTCAGCGCTGCAGTGCTTCCTACACCAGTCTCCATAGCAACATCAGGAAAGGAGGTTTTGCAATTGTAAAATGCACAAGGGAAACAAATACATATTTAGAAATTTTGGAATCATATTTCATCATCATTCGTTAAATCAATTACAGGCTGCCGCAGACTGTTAATAAGGAGTAAGCACGTTGGAAACTACTGTATGTAAATATCCCATTCATTCCCTATAAGAAGACGCCATATACAATGCTGCTATTGACAAGCATAAAGAAAATACAGTGAAATTGTATTGCTATTGACAAGCTGACACAAACAGGCGCCGCGCATTTTAGATTTCCATTTGTGAAACCAATTCCTTTATTGCTGGCGAATTTAGAATTTTAACCAGCACAATTTTTTTGACATGTCTTTTGTGGCCCTTCTCCTTTCTTAAGCCCTGCTTTCAGAGTCTTGACTCTCACCGGCCTGGCACAGCGTATGGCATTGTTTAAGGTGACAGTAAACGTGAAATTGGGACGTCTTGGAGCAGGAATTTATGCAGCAAATAGAAATCATTTTACAACCGGTGCGTGCTTTGTATCACAAATGGATGGCAGTGTGTAAAGTTGCAAACATATTCTGCTTGAAATTATTCAAGAGACAGAAAAATCAATGCATTGCGTAAAGAGATGAAGCAGAGCTGAATTTGTAATTCTGTTCTCGGTGATTTCTCATTTACATAGTGTTATTTAAAGGGTTTTCCAACTTGTGAATTATAACGTCTTTTTTTTCTAAAAAGCCATTAATATCTGATCGTGGGGGGGACCAATTTTTGGTAAAACCTCTTCTGCTCTGATTACCTGTGCACCACCTACATAGCAGCGGCTGTTCTGGGTATTGTGGTGTTGCCCCTCTCATATCGACACAATACTGCAATACAAAGCATAGGTGCTACTATTATAATGTGCAGATAAATCATTGGAAGAACGCTCGCTGAGTGCAATACCTCTTCAGAAAGGTCATTTGCAGGTAGATGATAAGATGCTTCTAAGGAAAGGCCATCAATATTCTGAACTTGGAAAAACCCTTTAAGATATTGTGAAAAGTGAATATAGTTTGTGGGAAAGTGTCAACTGTAAAATCAGCTCCATTACATGAGCACTAAGCATACAAACCGTCCACAAGAACAGATTCATTATTTATTGTAATATATAGCTATTTTACCATACTAAATATCCTATACTTTGTTTTTTTTCTTTGTTCTACACTTAATAAAGATTATAAAAAAGATTAGCAATAAAACTACGCTTGTTATGACTCGTTAAGGGCTGATAGTTACCGGAAACAGCAGTCGATGGCCACTTTAAGTAGCTTTTCTCATGATTGCATACACCTGGCTATGAAGTTCAAAGCTCAATGAGGTTACAAAACCAAAAAAAGTGCTTTAGTAAGTCAGTAAAAGTAGGTAGGAGTATTTAAAACAAGAAAATGATAAGGGTGCCCATACTTATGCACCTGTCAAATTTTGTTTGAATGCAGGTTGCACATTTTCTGTTAGTACAATAAACCTCATTTCAAGGCAGAAACATTACTGTGTCCAACAGTTATTACATATATCAAACTGAAATAGCTGTTGCAAAAACACCAATTTTTATAAAACAATAAGCTTAATATTAATAGGGGTGCCCAAACTTTTTCATATAACTGTATGTACAATAAGACTAACCTTCCTATTCACCGTATAGTCTCATCAAGCAGAATGATGACTATAAAGGTAATTACCATAAACTTCATATCAAAAAGGGTTAAATGAAAGGAGTTGTCAAGCCCTTTAAATACATGATGTTATGCCCATAATAAGCTGTATGCTGTCTCCAAGTAAAGAAACGTTTTACATTATATGGATATAGATTCATCTCACCTGATAGAAGGCTTTATCCTGCAAAAATTACGAAACTAGATAAGGAGCACTGCAATATATGTTGCACTGCTATGGCGAATGGCCAGTACCGTAGTATTGATGCAAAAATGCTGCAATGACCTAAGTCCCACCCACTTAGTGTAAAAGAAAGAAAGGATCCAGTTTCCGATCCAGGTATGTATAAAACTGATCCCTTTATTAGCAAAAAGTTAAAATATGTGACAAAAAGAAAACAAATGCTCACCAACAATCTAAGGTGTGAGTGCAGGTAGAGCTCAAAATGAGTCTGGTGATAACTCCAGGACCCCCCTCACACCTTAGATTGTTGGTGTACATTTGGTTTTACTTTTTGTCACATATTTTAACTTTTTGCTAATAAAGAAATCTGATTTATACATACCTGGATCGGAAACTGGGTTCTTCTTTCTTCTCCTGCATTCACTGGGCACTGAGCAGTGGTGTCGATTACGGGCTTCCTTGCCGATTGTTCATCGAAAGGGTAAGCTGGTGTTACGATACTGGTGTAATACTGCTGAAAACCCATGGTCGAAGGAGCACAAGCAGGAACAGCAAGAGGTAGTAGAAGTTCTTGAAGTTAGCAAGGAGTTGTAAGAAACAATATGTAGATGAATTTAGAACAGTCTGGGTAAGAATGTTCAGGAGCTGGAAACTGAAACTAGGCTAATAACTAGACACAATACTCAAGCAAAGAGTGAGAGGTCCATGTGGCTTTAAGTAAGCCCAAATAAGAAACAAGATGGATTCCATAGATTCCGAACCCGCCATCTTGGTAAAGGGCAATTGCAGAACACAAGAGCAGCCTCCAGTGGTAAGGAGTGAAACTGCAGCACAATTCTCAAAGTGAACAATAGCGGCCACTAGTGGTCAAACTGTAAAAGGTAACAGAAATCCTGACAGCTGGTCTTTTTCCTTTTACATAGAAAATAAATAGTCCTGGCTTCTCATAAGACCATTGTTGGTCATTTTTTCTCAATTATGGAAGTGTTCTCTAAGTTTGATTTTAAGTTATACACCAGATCTCTCATTTTCAATGAATCATATTGTAAATCAAGAAATAAGTCGCAATTCCTTAAAATCAAATTGAATTACAGTACTCATTACTTTGACATAAAAAATAGAAAAAGGACAAAAAAAATCTTCAAAGTTAAATTGCCAAACTCAAAAATTCTTCAACCTAAATTATCAGTAATTAGAAACTGTTCATCTGAATCTTTGTTTCGTTTTCACGATTTATAAATTGTATCCATGAAATATAGTCCCTCATCGGCTGCTCTGATTACAGGACTGAAAGATAGCTTTCTCAACTTACCCTCAAGAGAGCCACTTTTGCCATTTACATCAATATGAAACACAAACTTACCTAGTAGTGGCCAAATTAAACGAACAAAACGAAGATTCATTTTCTTAATAAGACAGTTTTTCTTGCAAATTAGGCTGCAAAATGAACATGAAGCAAGCAGTTTATAGCTGCACCAGAAGAATGTCACTGAACCGTAACTGATAAAAATGAGTTGTACTTCATTAATTAGCAAAAAAAAAAGGAGCAGTGATACATTTCAGTATCTGAAATGCAATACCTTATATGCATGTTTTCTAAGTTTACTTTAATTAGCAGCAAAAGCCAATAACAAACATCTCCATCTGTTGCTTTTACAAATCTTTGTCCACTAGCTGATGCTAAACAGCAATCTGTAGATAGCTAATAAAATAGTAAATAATTGCAACCAAGCATTTCAGTTTGTCCATGATAAATATGCAAACATAGTCTAATGGGGTCTTTGGGGAGTAGAGTGGGAATTCTTTCTGTGACAAGGAAACTATGGTTATAATAACTGAAAAAAAAGAGCAACAACAGAAATAACAGCAGAAAAAAACTGTTATATAACTTTCATCAAAGTTTTTAGCCTCTGTAATGCAGCGGCTTGCTGCATTGCTAATATGTCCAGGGGGTGTGTTCTGGCTGACCATTTACCTCCCCCTCAGGTGACTGATCAAGTGACTATGACATCATCACGGGTCCTGTGTGCACAAAAGGATATATAAATCCTGGTGGTTTTGAAACAGAGAGTGAGGCCTAGTGAGGTCTGGAAGGCAGAGACTGGATCCCTGTGCTTGGGATTCCAGTAGCCTTGGATGGCACGTGGCCCGGAGACTATGTCTGGGGAGCCTTAAAGTCACAGTTGTGGCAGAACCGAGCTGATAGAAGCAGCTGAGACCCGGCAAAGGTAAATCGGTGCTATAAGTGAATATTGTTGCTGTACCTTGCTGAAGTCTGCATTTGAAGCCAAGCGGGCATAGCTGCCACTGAAAAGGCTCTAGGATACATGTGTAACATTCCTGCGAGCCATTGAGATGGACTATGTTATAAACAGTTTATGAGGTGTAATAAACTGCTGGACTACATATTACCGGAAAACGTTGCATGTGTGCTTTAATTGACCCGGTGAAGCGAGTGCCCTCAGCGTGATGAATAGCGCTACCCTACATCTCTTAATATATTGAAGTCATCATATTATATAGTACTGTGTACTTACAATTGTCATTTTGCCTTTCTACCCAGTAAATTTTTCTCTTTACTCTGCTCTATATAGAAACAGGAATTCTCTTTTCCCTGCAAAAATCATTCTCTTCAACTGTTGACCCAGCTGCTCCTCTCCTCCTCTGTCAGTGACTTTTGTAGTGAGTCATACAGGGAAAATGGACCTCCTGTTTCTACAAAGAGCTTAGAAAAATTAAACTAGTCAGTTTTTAATCACGTGGTGTCATAGACCTTAATGGAATACAGAAGAATTACTGGGTAGAAAGGCAAAATGAGCAATTTTAAGTGCACAGTGATATATAATATTATTATTATTATCATTATAGCGCCATTTATTCCATGGCACTTTACATGTGAAAAAAGGGTATACATACAAGAACAATTACAATAATCTTGAACACAATGTGACAGCGACTGGTACAGGAGGAGCGAGGTCCCTGCCCGCGAGGGCTCACAATCTACAAGGGATGGGTGAGGATACAGTAGGCGAGGGTAGAGCTGGTCGTGCAGCGGTGTGGTGGATCAGTGGTTACTACAGGTTGCAGACTTGTCGGAAGAGGTGGGTCTTCAGGCTCCTTTTGAAGGTTTCCACGGTAGGCGAGAGTCTGACATGTTGGGGTAGAGAGTTCCAGAGTAAGGGGGAAGCACGGAAGAAATCTTGTATGCGATTGTGGGAGGAGGAGATAAGATGGGAGTAGAGAAGATCTTGGGAGGATTGGAGGTTGCGTGCGGGTATGTAACGGGAGACTAGGTCAGAGATATATGGAGGAGATAGGTTGTGAATGGCTTTGTAAGTCATGGTTAGGGTTTTGAACTGGAGTCTCTGAGCAATGGGGAGCCAGTGAAGAGATTGACAGAGAGGAGAGGCCGGGGAAAAGCGGGGGGACAGGTGGATTAGTCGGGCAGCAGAGTTTAGGATGGATTGGAGGGGTGCAAAAGTGTTGGAAGGGAGGCCACAGAGCAGGAGGTTGCAGTAGTCAAGGCGGGAGATGATGAGGGCGTGCACTAGTGTTTTTGCAGATTCATGGTTGAGGAATGTGCGGATCCAGGAGAAATTTTTGAGTTGCAGTCGGTAGTAAGTGGAAAGGGCTTGGATATGTGGTTTGAAGGAGAGTTCAGAGTCCAGGGTTACCCCAAGGTAGCGAGCTTGATGGACTGGGGAGAGTGGACAGCCATTGACGTTGATAGATAGGTCAGTTGGCGGGGTGAATGAGATGGCGGAAATATGATGAATTCTGTTTTGTCCATGGTAAGTTTTAGAAGGAGGTGATATCGGGTCCAGAGAGGTAGATCTGTGTGTCATCAGCACAGAGATGATAATGAAAGCCATGAGACTATGAGCTATCCCAGGCCAAAGGTGTAGATGGAGAAGAGCAGGGGTCCTAGAACTGAACCTTGGGGGACACCGACAGATAGGGGGCAAGATGAGGAGGTGGTGTGTGAGTGGGAGACACTGAATGTCCTGTCTGTTAGGTATGAGGAGATCCAGGATAGGGCCAAGTCTGTGATGCCGAGAGATGAGAGAGTTTGTAGTAAAAGGGAATGGTCCACTGTGTCGAAGGGAGATGACAGGTCTAGGAAGAGGAGGACAGAGTAGTGTCGCTTAGATTTGGCGGCTAGTAGGTCGTTGGTGTCTTTAGTCAGTGCAGTTTCAGTAGAATGGTGCGGTCGGAAACCAGATTGTAGGCGGTCGAAGAGGGAGCAGGAGGAGAGGTGCGAGGACAGCTCAGAATGGACGTGTTGTTCCAGTAGTTTTGAGGCATAGGGGAGAAGTGATATGGGCCGATAGCTAGTCAGAGAGGATGGGTCAAGGGAGGGCTTTTTGAGGATGGATGTGATTGAGGCATGTTTGAAGCATGCGGGGAAGACACCAGTTGTTAGTGACAGGTTGAAGAGCTAGTGACAGGTTGAAGAGTGGGCTAGGGCTGGGATGAAGATAGTGGTAAGGTTTGGGATGAGGTGGGACGGGATTGGGTCAAGCTTACAGGTGGTGAGGTGTGATTTAGAGAGTAAAGAGGAAAGTTAATCTTCCGTAATGGTGGAGGTGGTTTTTGAGGAGGAGGGTTGAGTAGGTGTGGGGAGGGGCTGTGGGGGCTTTAGGCAAAAGCTTTGTCTGATGGTATCAATCTTCTGCTTGAAGAATGAGGCAAAGTCTTCGGCTGAAATAAGAGGAGAGGGAGGAGGCACTGGGGGACGGAGGAGAGAATTGAAAGTGTTGAATAGTTGTTTGGGGTTGTGATACAGGGAGGATATGAGAGATGCGAAGTATGTTTGTTTTGCTGCAGTGAGTGTGGACTTGAAGGTAGTGAGGGACTGTTTGAATGCGATGAGTGCTCATTGGAGTGGGACCTTTTCCATCTACGCTCCGCAACCCTGGAGGCCCGTCGCAGTTCTTTAGTTAGGCTGGAGTGCCAGGGTTGTCTGTTGATTGTGCGAGGTTTGGTATGTGTGAGGGGGCGACCGAATCGAGAGCTGCAGCTGTTGTGGTGTTGTATAAAGTGGCAGCAACATCTGCATCATGTAAGGAACTAATGTCTGTAAAAGGGAGAAGGGATTCAGAGAGTGAGTGTAGGTCACGGTGTTTGAGATTTCTGTGAGGGTATGCAAGTTTGTGGAGTGGGGATTGTTGCCCTGGAGAGGAGAGGGTAGAGAATGTAAGTAGGTTGTGGTCAGAGAGAGGGAGAGGTGAGTTAGAGAGGTTAGATAGGGAACAGAGGCGGGTGAAGATGAGGTCCAGTGTGTGGCCGTCTTTGTGGGTGGGTGTGGAAGACCACTGAGTAAGACCGAAGGAGGAAGTGAGGGATAGAAGCTTAGAGGCAGCTGAGAGGGAAGGGTCAATGGGGATGTTAAAGTTGCCCATAAGGATAGTGGGGATGTCAACGGAGAGGAAATGAAGTAGCCAGGTGGTGAACTGGTCAAAGAAAGTGTTGGTTGATCCTGGGGGGCGGTAAATGACAGCCAGTTGGGGGTTGGAGGGGGGAGTAGATGCGCATGCAGTGCCCTTCAAAAGAGGGGAGAGTAATTGAGGGCGGCAGTGGGATATGGGTGAAGGAGCAGTTATCTGAGAGGAGGAAACCTATTCCTCCACCGTGCTTGCCGGTGGGGCGGGGGGTATGGGAGAGGTGGAATCCGCCATACGAAAGTGCAGCAGGAGAGGCCGTGTCAGAGGGGGTGAGCCAGGTTTCAGTGATGCCGAGGAAGGAAAGCTTGTTAGTGATGAAGAGGTCGTGAATGTAGGAAAGTTTGTTGCAGACAGAGCAAGCATTCCATAGAGCTCCTGTTAGAGGGACTGGGGAAGTGGGGGCTGGGCAGATGGGTATAAGGTTAGAAGGGTTACGAGAGTTTGGGATAGATCGATAGATGATGATTGCAATATATTAAGATATCTTTGATGGGAGTGCTTTTTTAACAAACACCTAATTTGAACATCATAACTGTGTTGTTTCACTTTCACCTATAACTGTAGTCTATCTATGGACTGTAGAGCTCCTCCTATATCAACAGTCTGTGTTGTACACAACATCTCCTCATATAACAGCAATCTGGCTGTATACACTATCTCCTCCTATACCAGCAGTCTGTGTGTACACTATATCTCCTCCTATATCAGCAATCTGGCTGTATACACTATATCTCCACCTATAATAGCAATCTGGCTGTATACACTATATCTCCTATATCAGCAGTCTGTCTGTATACACTATATCTCCTATATCAGCAGTCTGTCTGTGTACATTATATCTCCACCTACAACAGCAGTCTGTCTGTGTTCACTATATCTCCTCCTATTGTGCTGTTCCCCCAAAAACCAGCAGTCTGGCGGTGTACTCTATAGCTCTTCCCATAACAGCAGTCTGGCTGTGCACTCTATAGCTCTTCCCATAACAGCAGTCTGGCTGTGCACTCTATAGCTCTTCCCATAACAGCAGTCTGGCTGTGCACTCTATAGCTCTTCCCATAACAGCAGTCTGGCTGTGCACTCTATAGCTCTTCCCATAACAGCAGTCTGGCTTTGTACTCTACAGCTCTTCCCATAACAGCAGTCTGGCTGTGCACTCTATAGCTCTTCCCATAACAGCAGTCTGGCAGTGCACTCTATAGCTCTTCCCATAACAGCAGTCTGGCTGTGCACTCTATAGCCCTTCCCATAACAGCAGTCAGGCTGTGCACTCTATAGCTCTTCCCATAACAGCAGTCTGGCTGTGCACACTATAGCTCTTCCCATAACAGCAGTCTGGCTGTGCACTCTATAGCTCTTCCCATAACAGCAGTCTGGCTGTGTACTCTATAGCTCTTCCCATAACAGCAGTCTTTCTGTGTACTCTATAGCTCTTCCCATAACGGCAGTCTGGCTGTGCACTCTATAGCTCTTCCCATAACAGCAGTCTGGCTGTGCACTCTATAGCTCTTCCCATAACAGCAGTCTGGCTGTGCACTCTATAGCTCTTCCCATAACAGCAGTCTGGCTGTGCACTCTATAGCTCTTCCCATAACAGCAGTCTGGCTGTGCACTCTATAGCTCTTCCCATAACAGCAGTCTGGCTTTGTACTCTACAGCTCTTCCCATAACAGCAGTCTGGCTGTGCACTCTATAGCTCTTCCCATAACAGCAGTCTGGCAGTGCACTCTATAGCTCTTCCCATAACAGCAGTCTGGCTGTGCACTCTATAGCCCTTCCCATAACAGCAGTCAGGCTGTGCACTCTATAGCTCTTCCCATAACAGCAGTCTGGCTGTGCACACTATAGCTCTTCCCATAACAGCAGTCTGGCGGTGTACTCTATAGCTCTTCCCATAACAGCAGTCTGGCTGTGCACTCTATAGCTCTTCCCATAACAGCAGTCTGGCTGTGTACTCTATAGCTCTTCCCATAACAGCAGTCTTTCTGTGTACTCTATAGCTCTTCCCATAACAGCAGTCTTACTGTGTACTCTATAGCTCTTCCCATAACAGCAGTCTTTCTGTGTACTCTATAGCTCTTCACATAACAGCAGTCAGGCTGTGCACTCTATAGCTCTTCCCATAACAGCAGTCTGGCTGTGCACACTATAGATCTTCCCATAACAGCAGTCTGGCTGTGCACACTATAGCTCTTCCCATAACAGCAGTCTGGCTATGTACTCTACAGCTCTTCCCATAACAGCAGTCTGGCGGTGTACTCTATAGCTCTTCCCATAACAGCAGTCTGGCTGTGCACTCTATAGCTCTTCCCATAACAGCAGTCTGGCTGTGCACTCTATAGCTCTTCCCATAACAGCAGTCTGGCTGTGCACTCTATAGCTCTTCCCATAACAGCAGTCTGGCTGTGCACACTATAGCTCTTCCCATAACAGCAGTCTGGCTGTGCACTCTATAGCTCTTCCCATAACCGCAGTCTGGCTTTGTACTCTACAGCTCTTCCCATAACAGCAGTCTTTCTGTGTACTCTATAGCTCTTCCCATAACAGCAGTCTGGCTGTGTACTCTATAGCTCTTCCCATAACAGCAGTTTGGCTGTGTACTCTATAGCTCTTCCCATAACAGCAGTCTGGCTGTGTACTCTATAGCTCTTCCCATAACAGCAGTCTGGCTGTGCACTTCTTTAGCTCTTCCCATAACAGCAGTCTGGCTGTGCACTCTATAGCTCTTCCCATAACAGCAGTCAGGCTGTGCACTCTATAGCTCTTACCATAACAGCAGTCAGGCTGTGTACTCTATAGCTCTTCCCATAACAGCAGTCTGGCTGTGCACACTATAGCTCTTCCCATAACAGCACTCTGGTTGTGCACACTATAGCTCTTCCCATAACAGGAGTCTGGCTGTGTACTCTATAGCTCTTCCCATAACAGGAGTCTGGCTGTGCACTCTATAGCTCTTCCCATAACAGGAGTCTGGCTGTGTACTCTATAGCTCTTCCCATAACAGCAGTCTGGCTGTGTACTCTATAGCTCTTCCCATAACAGGAGTCTGGCTGTGCACTCTATAGCTCTTCCCATAACAGGAGTCTGGCTGTGTACTCTATAGCTCTTCCCATAACAGGAGTCTGGCTGTGTACTCTATAGCTCTTCCCATAACAGCAGTCAGGCTGTGCACTCTATAGCTCTTCCCATAACAGGAGTCTGGCTGTGTACTCTATAGCTCTTCCCATAACAGCAGTCTGGCTGTGCACCCTATAGCTCTTCCCATAACAGCAGTCTGGCTGTGTACTCTATAGCTCTTCCCATAACAGCAGTCTGGCTGTGCACACTATAGCTCTTCCCATAACAGCACTCTGGTTGTGCACTCTATAGCTCTTCCCATAACAGCAGTCTGGCTGTGCACCCTATAGCTCTTCCCATAACAGCAGTCTGGCTGTGTACTCTATAGCTCTTCCCATAACAGCAGTCTGGCTGTGCACACTATAGCTCTTCCCATAACAGCAGTCTGGCTGTGCACACTATAGCTCTTCCCATAACAGCAGTCTGGCTGTGCACTCTATAGCTCTTCCCATAACAGCAGTCTTTCTGTGTACTCTATAGCTCTTCCCATAACAGCAGTCTTACTGTGTACTCTATAGCTCTTCCCATAACAGCAGTCTTTCTGTGTACTCTATAGCTCTTCACATAACAGCAGTCAGGCTGTGCACTCTATAGCTCTTCCCATAACAGCAGTCTGGCTGTGCACACTATAGATCTTCCCATAACAGCAGTCTGGCTGTGCACACTATAGCTCTTCCCATAACAGCAGTCTGGCTATGTACTCTACAGCTCTTCCCATAACAGCAGTCTGGCGGTGTACTCTATAGCTCTTCCCATAACAGCAGTCTGGCTGTGCACTCTATAGCTCTTCCCATAACAGCAGTCTGGCTGTGCACTCTATAGCTCTTCCCATAACAGCAGTCTGGCTGTGCACTCTATAGCTCTTCCCATAACAGCAGTCTGGCTGTGCACACTATAGCTCTTCCCATAACAGCAGTCTGGCTGTGCACTCTATAGCTCTTCCCATAACCGCAGTCTGGCTTTGTACTCTACAGCTCTTCCCATAACAGCAGTCTTTCTGTGTACTCTATAGCTCTTCCCATAACAGCAGTCTGGCTGTGTACTCTATAGCTCTTCCCATAACAGCAGTTTGGCTGTGTACTCTATAGCTCTTCCCATAACAGCAGTCTGGCTGTGTACTCTATAGCTCTTCCCATAACAGCAGTCTGGCTGTGCACTCTATAGCTCTTCCCATAACAGCA
This sequence comes from Phyllobates terribilis, assembly GCF_046119375.1. NCBI lineage: Eukaryota > Metazoa > Chordata > Amphibia > Anura > Dendrobatidae > Phyllobates > Phyllobates terribilis. The sequence goes on along the minus strand of NW_027362771.1, from coordinate 202,729,095 downwards.
GTCTGGCTGTGCACTCTATAGCTCTTCCCATAACAGCAGTCAGGCTGTGCACTCTATAGCTCTTACCATAACAGCAGTCAGGCTGTGCACACTATAGCTCTTCCCATAACAGCAGTCTGGCTGTGTACTCTATAGCTCTTCCCATAACAGCAGTCTGGCTGTGCACACTATAGCTCTTCCCATAACAGCACTCTGGTTGTGCACTCTATAGCTCTTCCCATAACAGCAGTCTGGCTGTGCACCCTATAGCTCTTCCCATAACAGCAGTCTGGCTGTGTACTCTATAGCTCTTCCCATAACAGCAGTCTGGCTGTGCACACTATAGCTCTTCCCATAACAGCAGTCTGGCTGTGCACACTATAGCTCTTCCCATAACAGCAGTCTGGCTGTGCACTCTATAGCTCTTCCCATAACAGCAGTCTGGCTGTGTACTCTATAGCTCTTCCCATAACAGCAGTCTGGCTGTGCACTCTATAGCTCTTCCCATAACAGCAGTCTGGCTGTGTACTCTATAGCTCTTCCCATAACAGCAGTCTGGCTGTGCACACTATAGCTCTTCCCATAACAGCACTCTGGCTGTGCACTCTATAGCTCTTCCCATAACAGCAGTCTGGCTGTGTACTCTATAGCTCTTCCCATAACAGCAGTCTGGCTGTGCACTCTATAGCTCTTTCCATAACAGCAGTCTGGCTGTGTACTCTATAGCTCTTCCCATAACAGCAGTCTGGCTGTGCACACTATAGCTCTTTCCATAACAGCAGTCTTTCTGTGTACTCTATAGCTCTTCCCATAACAGCAGTCTGGCTGTGTACTCTATAGCTCTTTCCATAACAGGAGTCTGGCTGTGCACTCTATAGCTCTTCCCATAACAGCAGTCTGGCTGTGCACACTATAGCTCTTCCCATAACAGCAGTCTGGCTGTGTACTCTATAGCTCTTCCCATAACAGGAGTCTGGCTGTGCACTCTATAGCTCTTCCCATAACAGCAGTCTGGCTGTGCACACTATAGCTCTTCCCATAACAGCAGTCTGGCTGTGTACTCTATAGCTCTACCCATAACAGCAGTCTGGCTGTGTACTCTATAGCTCTTCCCATAACAGGAGTCTGGCTGTGCACTCTATAGCTCTTCCCATAACAGCAGTCTGGCTGTGCACTCTATAGCTCTTCCCATAACAGCAGTCTGGCTGTGTACTCTATAGCTCTACCCATAACAGCAGTCTGGCTGTGTACTCTATAGCTCTTCCCATAACAGGAGTCTGGCTGTGCACTCTATAGCTCTTCCCATAACAGCAGTCTGGCTGTGCACTCTATAGCTCTTCCCATAACAGCAGTCTGGCTGTGCACACTATAGCTCTTCCCATAACAGCAGTTTGGCTGTGTACACTATAGCTCTTCCCATAACAGCAGTCTGGCTGTGTACTCTATAGCTCTACCCATAACAGCAGTCTGGCTGTGTACTCTATAGCTCTTCCCATAACAGCAGTCTGGCTGTGCACACTATAGCTCTTCCCATAACAGCAGTTTGGCTGTGTACTCTATAGCTCTACCCATAACAGCAGTCTGGCTGTGCACTCTATAGCTCTTCCCATAACAGCAGTTTGGCTGTGTACTCTATAGCTCTTCCCATAACAGCAGTCTGGCTGTGCACACTATAGCTCTTTCCATAACAGCAGTCTGGCTGTGCACTCTATAGCTCTTCCCATAACAGCAGTCTGGCTGTGTACTCTATAGCTCTTCCCATAAAAGCAGTCAGGCTGTGCACTCTATAGCTCTTTCCATAACCGCAGTCTGGCTTTGTACTCTACAGCTCTTCCCATAACAGCAGTCTGGCTGTGCACTCTATAGCTCTTCCCATAACAGCAGTCTGGCTGTGCACTCTATAGCTCTTCCCATAACAGCAGTCTGGCTGTGCACTCTATAGCTCTTCCCATAACAGCAGTCTAGCTGTGTACACTATAGCTCTTCCCATAACAGCAGTCTGGCTGTGCACTCTATAGCTCTTCCCATAACAGCAGTCAGGCTGTGCACTCTATAGCTCTTACCATAACAGCAGTCAGGCTGTGCACTCTACAGCTCTTCCCATAACAGCAGTCTGGCTGTGCACACTATAGCTCTTTCCATAACAGCAGTCTGGCTGTGTACTCTATAGCTCTTCCCATAACAGCAGTCTGGCTGTGCACACTATAGCTCTTCCCATAACAGCAGTTTGGCTGTGCACACTATAGCTCTTCCCATAACAGCAGTCTGGCTGTGCACTCTATAGCTCTTTCCATAACAGCAGTCTGGCTGTGCACACTATAGCTCTTCCCATAACAGCAGTCTGGCTGTGCACTCTATAGCTCTTCCCATAACAGCAGTCTGGCTGTGCACTCTATAGCTCTTCCCATAACAGCAGTCTTTCTGTGTACTCTATAGCTCTTCCCATAACAGCAGTCTGGCTGTGTACTCTATAGCTCTTCCCATAACAGCAGTCTGGCTGTACACACTATAGCTCTTCCCATAAAAGCAGTCTGGCTGTGCACTCTATAGCTCTTTCCATAACCGCAGTCTGGCTTTGTACTCTACAGCTCTTCCCATAACAGCAGTCTGGCTGTGCACTCTATAGCTCTTCCCATAACAGCAGTCTGGCTGTGCACTCTATAGCTCTTCCCATAACAGCAGTCTGGCTGTGTACTCTATAGCTCTTCCCATAACAGCAGTCTGGCTGTGCACTCTATAGCTCTTCCCATAACAGCAGTCTGGCTTTGTACTCTATAGCTCTTTCCATAACAGGAGTCTGGCTGTGCACTCTATAGCTCTTCCCATAAAAGCAGTCTTTCTGTGTACTCTATAGCTCTTCCCATAACAGCAGTCTGGCTGTGTACTCTATAGCTCTTCCCATAACAGTAGTCTGGCTGTGTACTCTATAGCTCTTCCCATAACAGCAGTCTGGCTGTGCACTCTATTGCTCTTCCCATAACAGCAGTCTTTCCGTGTACTCTATAGCTCTTCCCATAACAGCAGTCTTTCTGTGTACTCTATAGCTCTTCCCATATCAGCAGTCTGGCTGTGCACACTATAGCTCTTTCCATAACCGCAGTCTGGCTTTGTACTCTACAGCTCTTCCCATAACAGCAGTCTGGCTGTGCACTCTATACCTCTTCCCATAACAGCAGTCTGGCTTTGTACTCTATAGCTCTTTCCATAACAGGAGTCTGGCTGTGCACTCTATAGCTCTTCCCATAAAAGCAGTCTTTCTGTGTACTCTATAGCTCTTCCGATAACAGCAGTCTGGCTGTGTACTCTATAGCTCTTCCCATAACAGTAGTCTGGCTGTGTACTCTATAGCTCTTCCCATAACAGCAGTCTGGCTGTGCACTCTATTGCTCTTCCCATAACAGCAGTCTTTCCGTGTACTCTATAGCTCTTCCCATAACAGCAGTCTTTCTGTGTACTCTATAGCTCTTCCCATATCAGCAGTCTGGCTGTGCACACTATAGCTCTTCCCATAACAGCAGTCTGGCTGTGCACACTATAGCTCTTCCCATAACAGCAGTCTTTCTGTGTACTCTATAGCTCTTCCCATAACAGCAGTCTGGCAGTGTACTCTATAGCTCTTCCCATAACAGCAGTCTGGCTGTGTACTCTATAGCTCTTCCCATAATAGCAGTCTGGCTGTGCACTCTATAGCTCTTCCCATAACAGCAGTCTGGCTGTGCACACTATAGCTCTTCCCATAACAGCAGTCTGGCTGTGCACTCTATAGCTCTTCCCATAACAGCACTCTGGCTGTGCACTCTATAGCTCTTCCCATAACAGCAGTCTGGCTGTGTACTCTATAGCTCTTCCCATAACAGCAGTCTGGCTGTATACACTATAGCTCTTCCCATAACAGCAGTTTGGCTGTGTACTCTATAGCTCTTTCCCTAACAGCAGTCTTTCTGTGTACTCTATAGCTCTTCCCATAACAGCAGTCTGGCTGTGTACTCTATAGCTCTTTCCATAACAGCAGTCTTTCTGTGTACTCTATAGCTCTTCCCATAACAGCAGTCTGGCTGTGTACTCTATAGCTCTTTCCATAACAGCAGTCTGGCTGTGTACTCTATAGCTCTTTCCATAACAGCAGTCTGGCTGTGTACTCTATAGCTCTTCCCATAACAGCAGTCTGGCTGTGCACTCTATAGCTCTTTCCATAACAGGAGTCTGGCTGTGCACTCTATAGCTCTTCCAATAACAGCAGTCTGGCTGTGCACTCTATAGCTCTTCCCATAACAGCACTCTGGCTGTGTACTCTATAGCTCTTTCCATAACAGGAGTCTGGCTGTGCACTCTATAGCTCTTCCCATAACAGCAGTCTGGCTGTGTACTCTATAGCTCTTCCCATAACAGCAGTCTTTCAGTGTACTGTATAGCTCTTCCCATAACAGCAGTCTGGCTGTGTACTCTATAGCTCTTCCCATAACAGAAGTCTGGCTGTGCACTCTATAGCTCCTCCCATAACAGCAGTCTTTCAGTGTACTCTATAGCTCTTCCCATAACAGCAGTCTGGCGGTGTACTCTATAGCTCTTCCAATAACAGCAGTCTGGCTGTGCACTCTATAGCTCTTCCCATAACAGCAGTCTGGCTGTGCACTCTATAGCTCTTTCCATAACAGGAGTCTGGCTGTGCACTCTATAGCTCTTCCCATAACAGCAGTCTGGCTGTGCACTCCATAGCACTGTATTGTACAACAGCAGTCTGGCTGTGCACTCTATAGCTCTTCCCATAATAGCAGTCTGGCTGTGTACTCTATAGCTCTTCCCATAACAGCAGTCTGGCTGTGCACACTATAGCTCTACCCATAACAGCAGTCTGGCTGTGCACTCTATAGCTCTTTCCATAACAGGAGTCTGGCTTTGTACTCTACAGCTCTTCCCATAACAGCAGTCTGGCTGTGTACTCTATAGCTCTTCCCATAACAGCAGTCTGGCTGTGCACACTATAGCTCTTCCCATAACAGCAGTCTTTCTGTGTACTCTATAGCTCTTCCCATAACAGCAGTCTGGCTGTGTCCTCTATAGCTCTTCCCATAACAGCAGTCTGGCTGTGTACTCTATAGCTCTTCCCATAACAGCAGTCTGGCTGTGCACTCTATAGCTCTTCCCATAACAGCAGTCTGGCTGTGCACACTATAGCTCTTCCCATAACAGCAGTCTGGCTGTGCACTCTATAGCTCTTCCCATAACAGCAGTCTGGCTGTGCACACTATAGCTCTTTCCATAACAGCAGTGTAGCTGTGCACTCTATAGCTCTTCCCATAACAGCAGTATGGCTGTGTACTCTACAGCTCTTCCCATAACAGCAGTCTGGCTGTGCACACTATAGCTCTTCCCATAACAGCAGTCTGGCTGTGCACTCTATAGCTCTTTCCATAACAGCAGTCTTTCTGTGTACTCTATAGCTCTTCCCATTACAGCAGTCTGGCTGTGTACTCTATAGCTCTTCCCATAACAGCTGTCTAGCTGTGTACTCTATAGCTCTTTCCATAATAGCAGTCTGGCTGTGTACTCTATAGCTCTTCCCATAACAGCAGTCTGGCTGTGCACTCTATAGCTCTTTCCATAACAGCAGTCTGGCTGTGCACTCTATATCTCTTTCCATAACAGCAGTCTGGCTGTGCACTCTATAGCTCATCCCATAACAGCAGTCTGGCTGTGCACTCTATAGCTCTTCCCATAAAAGCAGTCTGGCTGTGTACTCTATAGCTCTTTCCATAACAGCAGTCTGGCTGTGTACTCTATAGCTCTTCCCATAACAGCAGTCTGGCTGTGCACTCTATAGCTCTTTCCATAACAGGAGTCTGGCTGTGCACTCTATAGCTCTTCCCATAACAGCAGTCTGGCTGTGTACTCTATAGCTCTTCCCATAACAGCAGTCTGGCTGTGCACTCTATAGCTCTTCCCATAACAGCAGTCTTTCAGTGTACTCTATAGCTCTTCCCATAACAGCAGTCTTTATCTGTGTACTCTATAGCTCTTCCAATAACAGCAGTCTGGCTGTGCACTCTATAGCTCTTCCCATAACAGCAGTCTGGCTGTGCACTCTATAGCTCTTTCCATAACAGGAGTCTGGCTGTGCACTCTATAGCTCTTCCCATAACAGCAGTCTGGCTGTGCACTCCATAGCTCTTCCCATAACAGCAGTCTGGATGTGCACACTATAGCTCTTCCCATAACAGCAGTATGGCAGTGCACTCTATAGCTCTTCCCATAACAGCAGTCTTGCTGTGCACTCTATAGCTCTTCCCATAACAGCAGTCTTTCAGTGTACTCTATAGCTCTTCCCATAACAGCAGTCTGGCTGTGCACTCTATAGCTCTTCCCATAACAGCAGTCTGGCTGTGCACTCTATAGCTCTTCCCATAACAGCAGTCTGGCTGTGTACTCTATAGCTCTTCCCATAACAGCAATCTGGCTGTGTACTCTATAGCTCTACCCATAACAGCAGTCTGGCTGTGCACTCTACAGCTCTTCCCATAACAGCAGTCTGGCTGTGCACACTATAGCTTTTCCCATAACAGCAGTCTGGCTGTGTACTCTATAGCTCTTCCCATAACGGCAGTCTGGCTGTGTACTCTATAGCTCTTCCCATAACAGGAGTCTGGCTGTGCACTCTATAGCTCTTCCCATAACAGCAGTCTTTCTGTGTACTCTATAGCTCTTCCCATAACAGGAGTCTAGCTGTGCACTCTATAGCTCTTCCCATAACAGGAGTCTGGCTGTGCACTCTATAGCTCTTCCCATAACAGCAGTCTGGCTGTGCACTCTATAGCTCTTCCCATAACAGCAGTCTGGCTGTGTACTCTATAGCTCTTCCCATAACAGGAGTCTGGCTGTGCACTCTATAGCTCTTCCCATAACAGCAGTCTTTCTGTGTACTCTATAGCTCTTCCCATAACAGGAGTCTGGCTGTGCACTCTATAGCTCTTCCCATAACAGGAGTCTGGCTGTGCACTCTATAGCTCTTCCCATAACAGCAGTCTGGCTGTGTACTCTATAGCTCTTCCTATAACAGCAGTCTGGCTGTGTACTCTATAGCTCTTCCCATAACAGCAGTCTGGCTGTGCACTCTATAGCTCTTCCCATAACAGCAGTCTGGCTGTGTACTCTATAGCTCTTCCCATAGCAGCAGTCTGGCTGTGCACTCTATAGCTCTTCCCATAACAGCAGTCTGGCTGTGCACTCTATAGCTCTTCCCATAACAGCAGTCTTTCTGTGTACTCTATAGCTCTTCCCATAACAGGAGTCTGGCTGTGCACTCTATAGCTCTTCCCATAACAGGAGTCTGGCTGTGCACGCTATAGCACTGTATTGTACAACAGCAGTCTGGCTGTGTACTCTATAGCTCTTCCCATAACAGCAGTCTGGCTGTGTACTCTATAGCTCTTCCCATAACAGCAGTCTGGCTGTGTACTCTATAGCTCTTCCCATAACAGCAGTCTGGCTTTGTACTCTACAGCTCTTCCCATAACCGCAGTCTGGCTTTGTACTCTACAGCTCTTCCCATAACAGCAGTCTGGCTGTGCACTCTATAGCTCTTCCCATAACAGCAGTCTGGCTGTGTACTCTATAACTCTTCCCATAACAGCAGTCTGGCTGTGTACTCTATAGCTCTTTCCATAACAGCAGTCTGGCTTTGTACTCTACAGCTCTTCCCATAACCGCAGTCTGGCTTTGTACTCTACAGCTCTTCCCATAACAGCAGTCTGGCTGTGCACTCTATTGCTCTTCCCATAACAGCAGTCTGGCTGTGCACTCTATACCTCTTCCCATAACAGCAGTCTGGCTGTGTACTCTATAGCTCTTCCCATAACAGCAGTCTGGCTGTGCACTCTATAGCTCTTCCCATAACAGCAGTCTGGCTTTGTACTCTACAGCTCTTCCCATAACAGCAGTCTGGCTGTGCACTCTATAGCTCTTCCCATAACAGCAGTCTGGCTGTGTACTCTATAGCTCTTCCCATAGCAGCAGTCTGGCTGTGTACTCTATAGCTCTTCCCATAACAGCAGTCTGGCTGTGTACTCTATAGCTCTTCCCATAACAGCAGTCTGGCTTTGTACTCTACAGCTCTTCCCATAACCGCAGTCTGGCTTTGTACTCTACAGCTCTTCCCATAACAGCAGTCTGGCTGTGCACTCTATAGCTCTTCCCATAACAGCAGTCTGGCTGTGCACTCTATAGCTCTTCCCATAACAGCAGTCTGGCTGTGTACTCTATAGCTCTTCCCATAACAGGAGTCTGGCTGTGCACTCTATAGCTCTTCCCATAACAGCAGTCTTTCTGTGTACTCTATAGCTCTTCCCATAACAGGAGTCTGGCTGTGCACTCTATAGCTCTTCCCATAACAGGAGTCTGGCTGTGCACTCTATAGCTCTTCCCATAACAGCAGTCTGGCTGTGTACTCTATAGCTCTTCCTATAACAGCAGTCTGGCTGTGTACTCTATAGCTCTTCCCATAACAGCAGTCTGGCTGTGTACTCTATAGCTCTTCCCATAACAGCAGTCTGGCTGTGTACTCTATAGCTCTTCCCATAACAGCAGTCTGGATTTGTACTCTACAGCTATTCCCATAACCGCAGTCTGGCTTTGTACTCTACAGCTCTTCCCATAACAGCAGTCTGGCTGTGCACTCTATAGCTCTTCCCATAACAGCAGTCTGGCTGTGCACTCTATACCTCTTCCCATAACAGCAGTCTGGCTGTGTACTCTATAGCTCTTCCCATAACAGCACTCTGGCTGTGCACTCTATAGCTCTTCCCATAACAGCAGTCTTTCTGTGTACTCTATAGCTCTTCCCATAACAGCAGTCTGGCTGTGTACTCTATAGCTCTTTCCATAACAGCAGTCTGGCTGTGTACTCTATAGCTCTTCCCATAACAGCAGTCTGGCTGTGCACTCTATAGCTCTTTCCATAACAGGAGTCTGGCTGTGCACTCTATAGCTCTTCCAATAACAGCAGTCTGGCTGTGCACTCTATAGCTCTTCCCATAACAGCACTCTGGCTGTGTACTCTATAGCTCTTCCCATAACAGCAGTCTGGCTGTGCACTCTATAGCTCTTTCCATAACAGGAGTCTGGCTGTGCACTCTATAGCTCTTCCCATAACAGCAGTCTGGCTGTGTACTCTATAGCTCTTCCCATAACAGCAGTCTTTCAGTGTACTGTATAGCTCTTCCCATAACAGCAGTCTGGCTATGTACTCTATAGCTCTTCCCATAACAGAAGTCTGGCTGTGCACTCTATAGCTCCTCCCATAACAGCAGTCTTTCAGTGTACTCTATAGCTCTTCCCATAACAGCAGTCTGGCGGTGTACTCTATAGCTCTTCCAATAACAGCAGTCTGGCTGTGCACTCTATAGCTCTTCCCATAACAGCAGTCTGGCTGTGCACTCTATAGCTCTTTCCATAACAGGAGTCTGGCTGTGCACTCTATAGCTCTTCCCATAACAGCAGTCTGGCTGTGCACTCCATAGCACTGTATTGTACAACAGCAGTCTGGCTGTGCACTCTATAGCTCTTCCCATAATAGCAGTCTGGCTGTGTACTCTATAGCTCTTCCCATAACAGCAGTCTGGCTGTGCACACTATAGCTCTAGCCATAACAGCAGTCTGGCTGTGCACTCTATAGCTCTTTCCATAACAGGAGTCTGGCTGTGTACTCTATAGCTCTTCCCATAACAGCAGTCTGGCTGTGCACACTATAGCTCTTCCCATAACAGCAGTCTTTCTGTGTACTCTATAGCTCTTCCCATAACAGCAGTCTGGCTGTGTCCTCTATAGCTCTTCCCATAACAGCAGTCTGGCTGTGTACTCTATAGCTCTTCCCATAACAGCAGTCTGGCTGTGCACTCTATAGCTCTTCCCATAACAGCAGTCTGGCTGTGCACACTATAGCTCTTCCCATAACAGCAGTCTGGCTGTGCACTCTATAGCTCTTCCCATAACAGCAGTCTGGCTGTGCACACTATAGCTCTTTCCATAACAGCAGTGTAGCTGTGCACTCTATAGCTCTTCCCATAACAGCAGTATGGCTGTGTACTCTACAGCTCTTCCCATAACAGCAGTCTGGCTGTGCACACTATAGCTCTTCCCATAACAGCAGTCTGGCTGTGCACTCTATAGCTCTTTCCATAACAGCAGTCTTTCTGTGTACTCTATAGCTCTTCCCATAACAGCAGTCTTTATCTGTGTACTCTATAGCTCTTCCAATAACAGCAGTCTGGCTGTGCACTCTATAGCTCTTCCCATAACAGCAGTCTTTCTGTGTACTCTATAGCTCTTTCCATAACAGGAGTCTGGCTGTGCACTCCATAGCTCTTCCCATAACAGCAGTCTGGATGTGCACACTATAGCTCTTCCCATAACAGCAGTATGGCAGTGCACTCTATAGCTCTTCCCATAACAGCAGTCTGGCTGTGCACTCTATAGCTCTTCCCATAACAGCAGTCTTTCAGTGTACTCTATAGCTCTTCCCATAACAGCAGTCTGGCTGTGCACTCTATAGCTCTTCCCATAACAGCAGTCTTTCAGTGTACTCTATAGCTCTTCCCATAACAGCAGTCTGGCTGTGCACTCTATAGCTCTTCCCATAACAGCAGTCTGGCTGTGCACTCTATAGCTCTTCCCATAACAGCAGTCTGGCTGTGTACTCTATAGCTCTTCCCATAACAGCAATCTGGCTGTGTACTCTATAGCTCTACCCATAACAGCAGTCTGGCTGTGCACTCTACAGCTCTTCCCATAACAGCAGTCTGGCTGTGCACACTATAGCTTTTCCCATAACAGCAGTCTGGCTGTGTACTCTATAGCTCTTCCCATAACGGCAGTCTGGCTGTGTACTCTATAGCTCTTCCCATAACAGGAGTCTGGCTGTGCACTCTATAGCTCTTCCCATAACAGCAGTCTTTCTGTGTACTCTATAGCTCTTCCCATAACAGGAGTCTAGCTGTGCACTCTATAGCTCTTCCCATAACAGGAGTCTGGCTGTGCACTCTATAGCTCTTCCCATAACAGCAGTCTGGCTGTGCACTCTATAGCTCTTCCCATAACAGCAGTCTGGCTGTGTACTCTATAGCTCTTCCCATAACAGGAGTCTGGCTGTGCACTCTATAGCTCTTCCCATAACAGCAGTCTTTCTGTGTACTCTATAGCTCTTCCCATAACAGGAGTCTGGCTGTGCACTCTATAGCTCTTCCCATAACAGGAGTCTGGCTGTGCACTCTATAGCTCTTCCCATAACAGCAGTCTGGCTGTGTACTCTATAGCTCTTCCCATAACAGCTGTCTGGCTGTGCACTCTATAGCTCTTCCCATAACAGCAGTCTTTCTGTGTACTCTATAGCTCTTCCCATAACAGGAGTCTGGCTGTGCACTCTATAGCTCTTCCCATAACAGGAGTCTGGCTGTGCACGCTATAGCACTGTATTGTACAACAGCAGTCTGGCTGTGTACTCTATAGCTCTTCCCATAACAGCAGTCTGGCTGTGTACTCTATAGCTCTTCCCATAACAGCAGTCTGGCTGTGTACTCTATAGCTCTTCCCATAACAGCAGTCTGGCTTTGTACTCTACAGCTCTTCCCATAACCGCAGTCTGGCTTTGTACTCTACAGCTCTTCCCATAACAGCAGTCTGGCTGTGCACTCTATAGCTCTTCCCATAAGAGCAGTCTGGCTGTGTACTCTATAACTCTTCCCGTAACAGCAGTCTGGCTGTGTACTCTATAGCTCTTTCCATAACAGCAGTCTGGCTTTGTACTCTACAGCTCTTCCCATAACCGCAGTCTGGCTTTGTACTCTACAGCTCTTCCCATAACAGCAGTCTGGCTGTGCACTCTATAGCTCTTCCCATAACAGCAGTCTGGCTGTGCACTCTATACCTCTTCCCATAACAGCAGTCTGGCTGTGTACTCTATAGCTCTTCCCATAACAGCAGTCTGGCTGTGCACTCTATAGCTCTTCCCATAACAGCAGTCTGGCTTTGTACTCTACAGCTCTTCCCATAACAGCAGTCTGGCTGTGCACTCTATAGCTCTTCCCATAACAGCAGTCTGGCTGTGTACTCTATAGCTCTTCCCATAACAGCAGTCTGGCTGTGTACTCTATAGCTCTTCCCATAACAGCAGTCTGGCTGTGTACTCTATAGCTCTTCCCATAACAGCAGTCTGGCTTTGTACTCTACAGCTCTTCCCATAACCGCAGTCTGGCTTTGTACTCTACAGCTCTTCCCATAACAGCAGTCTGGCTGTGCACTCTATAGCTCTTCCCATAACAGCAGTCTGGCTGTGCACTCTATAGCTCTTCCCATAACAGCAGTCTGGCTGTGTACTCTATAGCTCTTCCCATAACAGGAGTCTGGCTGTGCACTCTATAGCTCTTCCCATAACAGGAGTCTGGCTGTGCACTCTATAGCTCTTCCCATAACAGCAGTCTGGCTGTGTACTCTATAGCTCTTCCTATAACAGCAGTCTGGCTGTGTACTCTATAGCTCTTCCCATAACAGCAGTCTGGCTGTGTACTCTATACCTCTTCCCATAACAGCAGTCTGGCTGTGTACTCTATAGCTCTTCCCATAACAGCAGTCTGGCTTTGTACTCTACAGCTATTCCCATAACCGCAGTCTGGCTTTGTACTCTACAGCTCTTCCCATAACAGCAGTCTGGCTGTGCACTCTATAGCTCTTCCCATAACAGCAGTCTGGCTGTGCACTCTATACCTCTTCCCATAACAGCAGTCTGGCTGTGTACTCTATAGCTCTTCCCATAACAGCAGTCTGGCTGTGCACTCTATAGCTCTTCCCATAACAGCAGTCTTTCTGTGTACTCTATAGCTCTTCCCATAACAGCAGTCTGGCTGTGTACTCTATAGCTCTTTCCATAACAGCAGTCTGGCTGTGTACTCTATAGCTCTTCCCATAACAGCAGTCTGGCTGTGCACTCTATAGCTCTTTCCATAACAGGAGTCTGGCTGTGCACTCTATAGCTCTTCCAATAACAGCAGTCTGGCTGTGCACTCTATAGCTCTTCCCATAACAGCACTCTGGCTGTGCACTCTATAGCTCTTTCCATAACAGGAGTCTGGCTGTGCACTCTATAGCTCTTCCCATAACAGCAGTCTGGCTGTGCACTCTATAGCTCTTTCCATAACAGGAGTCTGGCTGTGCACTCTATAGCTCTTCCCATAACAGCAGTCTGGCTGTGTACTCTATAGCTCTTCCCATAACAGCAGTCTTTCAGTGTACTGTATAGCTCTTCCCATAACAGCAGTCTGGCTGTGTACTCTATAGCTCTTCCCATAACAGAAGTCTGGCTGTGCACTCTATAGCTCCTCCCATAACAGCAGTCTTTCAGTGTACTCTATAGCTCTTCCCATAACAGCAGTCTGGCGGTGTACTCTATAGCTCTTCCAATAACAGCAGTCTGGCTGTGCACTCTATAGCTCTTCCCATAACAGCAGTCTGGCTGTGCACTCTATAGCTCTTTCCATAACAGGAGTCTGGCTGTGCACTCTATAGCTCTTCCCATAACAGCAGTCTGGCTGTGCACTCCATAGCACTGTATTGTACAACAGCAGTCTGGCTGTGCACTCTATAGCTCTTCCCATAATAGCAGTCTGGCTGTGTACTCTATAGCTCTTCCCATAACAGCAGTCTGGCTGTGCACACTATAGCTCTACCCATAACAGCAGTCTGGCTGTGCACTCTATAGCTCTTTCCATAACAGGAGTCTGGCTGTGTACTCTATAGCTCATCAATAACAGCAGTCTGGCTGTGCACACTATAGCTCTTCCCATAACAGCAGTCTTTCTGTGTACTCTATTGCTCTTCCCATAACAGCAGTCTGGCTGTGTCCTCTATAGCTCTTCCCATAACAGCAGTCTGGCTGTGTACTCTATAGCTCTTCCCATAACAGCAGTCTGGCTGTGCACTCTATAGCTCTTCCCATAACAGCAGTCTGGCTGTGCACACTATAGCTCTTCCCATAACAGCAGTCTGGCTGTGCACTCTATAGCTCTTCCCATAACAGCAGTCTGGCTGTGCACACTATAGCTCTTTCCATAACAGCAGTGTAGCTGTGCACTCTATAGCTCTTCCCATAACAGCAGTATGGCTGTGTACTCTACAGCTCTTCCAATAACAGCAGTCTGGCTGTGCACACTATAGCTCTTCCCATAACAGCAGTCTGGCTGTGCACTCTATAGCTCTTTCCATAACAGCAGTCTTTCTGTGTACTCTATAGCTCTTCCCATTACAGCAGTCTGGCTGTGTACTCTATAGCTCTTCCCATAATAGCAGTCTGGCTGTGTACTCTATAGCTCTTTCCATAATAGCAGTCTGGCTGTGTACTCTATAGCTCTTCCCATAACAGCAGTCTGGCTGTGCACTCTATAGCTCTTCCCATAACAGCAGTCTGGCTGTGCACTCTATATCTCTTTCCATAACAGCAGTCTGGCTGTGCACTCTATAGCTCATCCCATAACAGCAGTCTGGCTGTGCACTCTATAGCTCTTCCCATAAAAGCAGTCTGGCTGTGTTCTCTATAGCTCTTTCCATAACAGCAGTCTGGCTGTGTACTCTATAGCTCTTCCCATAACAGCAGTCTGGCTGTGCACTCTATAGCTCTTTCCATAACAGGAGTCTGGCTGTGCACTCTATAGCTCTTCCCATAACAGCAGTCTGGCTGTGTACTCTATAGCTCTTCCCATAACAGCAGTCTGGCTGTGCACTCTATAGCTCTTCCCATAACAGCAGTCTTTCAGTGTACTCTATAGCTCTTCCCATAACAGCAGTCTTTATCTGTGTACTCTATAGCTCTTCCAATAACAGCAGTCTGGCTGTGCACTCTATAGCTCTTCCCATAACAGCAGTCTGGCTGTGCACTCTATAGCTCTTTCCATAACAGGAGTCTGGCTGTGCACTCTATAGCTCTTCCCATAACAGCAGTCTGGCTGTGCACTCCATAGCTCTTCCCATATTAGCAGTCTGGATGTGCACACTATAGCTCTTCCCATAACAGCAGTATGGCAGTGCACTCTATAGCTCTTCCCATAACAGCAGTCTGGCTGTGCACTCTATAGCTCTTCCCATAACAGCAGTCTTTCAGTGTACTCTATAGCTCTTCCCATAACAGCAGTCTGGCTGTGCACTCTATAGCTCTTCCCATAACAGCAGTCTTTCAGTGTACTCTATAGCTCTTCCCATAACAGCAGTCTGGCTGTGCACTCTATAGCTCTTCCCATAACAGCAGTCTGGCTGTGCACTCTATAGCTCTTCCCATAACAGCAGTCTGGCTGTGTACTCTATAGCTCTTCCCATAACAGCAATCTGGCTGTGTACTCTATAGCTCTACCCATAACAGCAGTCTGGCTGTGCAATCTACAGCTCTTCCCATAACAGCAGTCTGGCTGTGCACACTATAGCTTTTCCCATAACAGCAGTCTGGCTGTGTACTCTATAGCTCTTCCCATAACGGCAGTCTGGCTGTGTACTCTATAGCTCTTCCCATAACAGGAGTCTGGCTGTGCACTCTATAGCTCTTCCCATAACAGCAGTCTTTCTGTGTACTCTATAGCTCTTCCCATAACAGGAGTCTAGCTGTGCACTCTATAGCTCTTCCCATAACAGGAGTCTGGCTGTGCACTCTATAGCTCTTCCCATAACAGCAGTCTGGCTGTGCACTCTAGAGCTGTTCCCATAACAGCAGTCTGGCTGTGTACTCTATAGCTCTTCCCATAACAAGAGTCTGGCTGTGCACTCTATAGCTCTTCCCATAACAGCAGTCTTTCTGTGTACTCTATAGCTCTTCCCATAACAGGAGTCTGGCTGTGCACTCTATAGCTCTTCCCATAACAGGAGTCTAGCTGTGCACTCTATAGCTCTTCCCATAACAGCAGTCTGGCTGTGTACTCTATAGCTCTTCCTATAACAGCAGTCTGGCTGTGTACTCTATAGCTCTTCCCATAACAGCAGTCTGGCTGTGCACTCTATAGCTCTTCCCATAACAGCAGTCTGGCTGTGTACTCTATAGCTCTTCCCATAGCAGCAGTCTGGCTGTGCACTCTATAGCTCTTCCCATAACAGCAGTCTGGCTATGCACTCTATAGCTCTTCCCATAACAGCAGTCTGGCTGTGCACTCTATAGCTCTTCCCATAACAGGAGTCTGGCTGTGCACGCTATAGCACTGTATTGTACAACAGCAGTCTGGCTGTGTACTCTATAGCTCTTCCCATAACAGCAGTCTGGCTGTGTACTCTATAGCTCTTCCCATAACAGCAGTCTGGCTGTGTACTCTATAGCTCTTCCCATAACAGCAGTCTGGCTTTGTACTCTACAGCTCTTCCCATAACCGCAGTCTGGCTTTGTACTCTACAGCTCTTCCCATAACAGCAGTCTGGCTGTGCACTCTATAGCTCTTCCCATAACAGCAGTCTGGCTGTGCACTCTATACCTCTTCCCATAACAGCAGTCTGGCTGTGTACTCTATAGCTCTTCCCATAACAGCAGTCTGGCTGTGCACTCTATAGCTCTTCCCATAACAGCAGTCTGGCTTTGTACTCTACAGCTCTTCCCATAACAGCAGTCTGGCTGTGCACTCTATAGCTCTTCCCATAACAGCAGTCTGGCTGTGTACTCTATAGCTCTTCCCATAACAGCAGTCTGGCTGTGTACTCTATAGCTCTTCCCATAACAGCAGTCTGGCTGTGTACTCTATAGCTCTTCCCATAACAGCAGTCTGGCTTTGTACTCTACAGCTCTTCCCATAACCGCAGTCTGGCTTTGTACTCTACAGCTCTTCCCATAACAGCAGTCTGGCTGTGCACTCTATAGCTCTTCCCATAACAGCAGTCTGGCTGTGCACTCTATAGCTCTTCCCATAACAGCAGTCTGGCTGTGTACTCTATAGCTCTTCCCATAACAGGAGTCTGGCTGTGCACTCTATAGCTCTTCCCATAACAGCAGTCTTTCTGTGTACTCTATAGCTCTTCCCATAACAGGAGTCTGGCTGTGCACTCTATAGCTCTTCCCATAACAGGAGTCTGGCTGTGCACTCTATAGCTCTTCCCATAACAGCAGTCTGGCTGTGTACTCTATAGCTCTTCCTATAACAGCAGTCTGGCTGTGTACTCTATAGCTCTTCCCATAACAGCAGTCTGGCTGTGTACTCTATAGCTCTTCCCATAACAGCAGTCTGGCTGTGTACTCTATAGCTCTTCCCATAACAGCAGTCTGGCTGTGCACTCTACAGCTCTTCCCATAACAGCAGTCTGGCTGTGCACTCTATAGCTCTTCCCATAACAGCAGTCTGGCTGTGTACTCTATAGCTCTTCCCATAACAGCAGTCTGGCTGTGTACTCTATAGCTCTTCCCATAACAGCAGTCTGGCTTTGTACTCTCCAGCTCTTCCCATAACCGCAGTCTGGCTTTGTACTCTACAGCTCTTCCCATAACAGCAGTCTGGCTGTGCACTCTATAGCTCATCCCATAACAGCAGTCTGGCTGTGCACTCTATACCTCTTCCCATAACAGCAGTCTGGCTGTGTACTCTATAGCTCTTCCCATAACAGCAGTCTGGCTGTGCACTCTATAGCTCTTCCCATAACAGCAGTCTTTCTGTGTACTCTATAGCTCTTTCCATAACAGGAGTCTGGCTGTGCACTCCATAGCTCTTCCCATAACAGCAGTCTTTCTGTGTACTCTATAGCTCTTCCGATAACAGCAGTCTGGATGTGCACACTATAGCTCTTCCCATAACAGCAGTATGGCAGTGCACTCTATAGCTCTTCCCATAACAGCAGTCTGGCTGTGCACTCTATAGCTCTTCCCATAACAGCAGTCTTTCAGTGTACTCTATAGCTCTTCCCATAACAGCAGTCTGGCTGTGCACTCTATAGCTCTTCCCATAACAGCAGTCTTTCAGTGTACTCTATAGCTCTTCCCATAACAGCAGTCTGGCTGTGCACTCTATAGCTCTTCCCATAACAGCAGTCTGGCTGTGTACTCTATAGCTCTTCCCATAACAGCAGTCTGGCTGTGTACTCTATAGCTCTTCCCATAACAGCAATCTGGCTGTGTACTCTATAGCTCTACCCATAACAGCAGTCTGGCTGTGCACTCTACAGCTCTTCCCATAACAGCAGTCTGGCTGTGCACACTATAGCTTTTCCCATAACAGCAGTCTGGCTGTGTACTCTATAGCTCTTCCCATAACGGCAGTCTGGCTGTGTACTCTATAGCTCTTCCCATAACAGGAGTCTGGCTGTGCACTCTATAGCTCTTCCCATAACAGCAGTCTTTCTGTGTACTCTATAGCTCTTCCCATAACAGGAGTCTAGCTGTGCATTCTATAGCTCTTCCCATAACAGGAGTCTGGCTGTGCACTCTATAGCTCTTCCCATAACAGCAGTCTGGCTGTGCACTCCATAGCTCTTCCCATAACAGCAGTCTGGCTGTGTACTCTATAGCTCTTCCCATAACAGGAGTCTGGCTGTGCACTCTATAGCTCTTCCCATAACAGCAGTCTTTCTGTGTACTCTATAGCTCTTCCCATAACAGGAGTCTGGCTGTGCACTCTATAGCTCTTCCCATAACAGGAGTCTGGCTGTGCACTCTATAGCTCTTCCCATAACAGCAGTCTGGCTGTGTACTCTATAGCTCTTCCTATAACAGCAGTCTGGCTGTGTACTCTATAGCTCTTCCCATAACAGCTGTCTGGCTGTGCACTCTATAGCTCTTCCCATAACAGCAGTCTGGCTGTGTACTCTATAGCTCTTTCCATAGCAGCAGTCTGGCTGTGCACTCTATAGCTCTTCCCATAACAGCAGTCTGGCTGTGCACTCTATAGCTCTTCCCATAACAGCAGTCTTTCTGTGTACTCTATAGCTCTTCCCATAACAGGAGTCTGGCTGTGCACTCTATAGCTCTTCCCATAACAGGAGTCTGACTGTGCACTCTATAGCTCTTCCCATAACAGCAGTCTGGCTTTGTACTCTACAGCTCTTCCCATAACAGCAGTCTGGCTGTGCACTCTATAGCTCTTCCCATAACAGCAGTCTGGCTGTGTACTCTATAACTCTTCCCATAACAGCAGTCTGGCTGTGTACTCTATAGCTCTTTCCATAACAGCAGTCTGGCTTTGTACTCTACAGCTCTTCCCATAACCGCAGTCTGGCTTTGTACTCTACAGCTCTTCCCATAACAGCAGTCTGGCTGTGCACTCTATAGCTCTTCCCATAACAGCAGTCTGGCTGTGCACTCTATAGCTCTTCCCATAACCGCAGTCTGGCTTTGTACTCTACAGCTCTTCCCATAACAGCAGTCTGGCTGTGCACTCTATAGCTCTTCCCATAACAGCAGTCTGGCTGTGTACTCTATAGCTCTTCCCATAACAGCAGTCTGGCTGTGTACTCTATAGCTCTTCCCATAACAGCAGTCTGGCTGTGTACTCTATAGCTCTTCCCATAACAGCAGTCTGGATTTGTACTCTACAGCTCTTCCCATAACCGCAGTCTGGCTTTGTACTCTACAGCTCTTCCCATAACAGCAGTCTGGCTGTGCACTCTATAGCTCTTCCCATAACAGCAGTCTGGCTGTGCACTCTATAGCTCTTCCCATAACAGCAGTCTGGCTGTGTACTCTATAGCTCTTCCCATAACAGCAGTCTTTCTGTGTACTCTATAGCTCTTCCCATAACAGGAGTCTGGCTGTGCACTCTATAGCTCTTCCCATAACAGGAGTCTGGCTGTGCACTCTATAGCTCTTCCCATAACAGCAGTCTGGCTGTGTACTCTATAGCTCTTCCCATAACAGCAGTCTGGCTGTGTACTCTATAGCTCTTCCCATAACAGCAGTCTGGCTGTGCACTCTATAACTCTTCCCATAACCGCCGTCTGGCTTTGTACTCAACAGCTCTTCCCATAACAGCAGTCTGGCTGTGCACTCTACAGCTCTTCCCATAACCGCAGTCTGGCTTTGTACTCTACAGCTCTTCCCATAACAGCAGTCTGGCTGTGCACTCTATAGCTCTTCCCATAACAGCAGTCTGGCTGTGCACTCTATACCTCTTCCCATAACAGCAGTCTGGCTGTGTACTCTATAGCTCTTCCCATAACAGCAGTCTGGCTGTGCACTCTATACCTCTTCCCATAACAGCAGTCTGGCTGTGTACTCTATAGCTCTTCCCATAACAGCAGTCTGGCTGTGCACTCTATAGCTCTTCCCATAACAGCAGTCTTTCTGTGTACTCTATAGCTCTTTCCATAACAGGAGTCTGGCTGTGCACTCCATAGCTCTTCCCATAACAGCAGTCTTTCTGTGTACTCTATAGCTCTTCCCATAACAGCAGTCTGGATGTGCACACTATAGCTCTTCCCATAACAGCAGTATGGCAGTGCACTCTATAGCTCTTCCCATAACAGCAGTCTGGCTGTGCACTCTATAGCTCTTCCCATAACAGCAGTCTTTCAGTGTACTCTATAGCTCTTCCCATAACAGCAGTCTGGCTGTGCACTCTATAGCTCTTCCCATAACAGCAGTCTTTCAGTGTACTCTATAGCTCTTCCCATAACAGCAGTCTGGCTGTGCACTCTATAGCTCTTCCCATAACAGCAGTCTGGCTGTGCACTCTATAGCTCTTCCCATAACAGCAGTCTGGCTGTGTACTCTATAGCTCTTCCCATAACAGCAATCTGGCTGTGTACTCTATAGCTCTACCCATAACAGCAGTCTGGCTGTGCACTCTACAGCTCTTCCCATAACAGCAGTCTGGCTGTGCACACTATAGCTTTTCCCATAACAGCAGTCTGGCTGTGTACTCTATAGCTCTTCCCATAACGGCAGTCTGGCTGTGTACTCTATAGCTCTTCCCATAACAGGAGTCTGGCTGTGCACTCTATAGCTCTTCCCATAACAGCAGTCTTTCTGTGTACTCTATAGCTCTTCCCATAACAGGAGTCTAGCTGTGCATTCTATAGCTCTTCCCATAACAGGAGTCTGGCTGTGCACTCTATAGCTCTTCCCATAACAGCAGTCTGGCTGTGCACTCCATAGCTCTTCCCATAACAGCAGTCTGGCTGTGTACTCTATAGCTCTTCCCATAACAGGAGTCTGGCTGTGCACTCTATAGCTCTTCCCATAACAGCAGTCTTTCTGTGTACTCTATAGCTCTTCCCATAACAGGAGTCTGGCTGTGCACTCTATAGCTCTTCCCATAACAGGAGTCTGGCTGTGCACTCTATAGCTCTTCCCATAACAGCAGTCTGGCTGTGTACTCTATAGCTCTTCCTATAACAGCAGTCTGGCTGTGTACTCTATAGCTCTTCCCATAACAGCTGTCTGGCTGTGCACTCTATAGCTCTTCCCATAACAGCAGTCTGGCTGTGTACTCTATAGCTCTTTCCATAGCAGCAGTCTGGCTGTGCACTCTATAGCTCTTCCCATAACAGCAGTCTGGCTGTGCACTCTATAGCTCTTCCCATAACAGCAGTCTTTCTGTGTACTCTATAGCTCTTCCCATAACAGGAGTCTGGCTGTGCACTCTATAGCTCTTCCCATAACAGGAGTCTGACTGTGCACTCTATAGCTCTTTCCATAACAGCAGTCTGGCTTTGTACTCTACAGCTCTTCCCATAACAGCAGTCTGGCTGTGCACTCTATAGCTCTTCCCATAACAGCAGTCTGGCTGTGTACTCTATAACTCTTCCCATAACAGCAGTCTGGCTGTGTACTCTATAGCTCTTTCCATAACAGCAGTCTGGCTTTGTACTCTACAGCTCTTCCCATAACCGCAGTCTGGCTTTGTACTCTACAGCTCTTCCCATAACAGCAGTCTGGCTGTGCACTCTATAGCTCTTCCCATAACAGCAGTCTGGCTGTGCACTCTATAGCTCTTCCCATAACCGCAGTCTGGCTTTGTACTCTACAGCTCTTCCCATAACAGCAGTCTGGCTGTGCACTCTATAGCTCTTCCCATAACAGCAGTCTGGCTGTGTACTCTATAGCTCTTCCCATAACAGCAGTCTGGCTGTGTACTCTATAGCTCTTCCCATAACAGCAGTCTGGCTGTGTACTCTATAGCTCTTCCCATAACAGCAGTCTGGATTTGTACTCTACAGCTCTTCCCATAACCGCAGTCTGGCTTTGTACTCTACAGCTCTTCCCATAACAGCAGTCTGGCTGTGCACTCTATAGCTCTTCCCATAACAGCAGTCTGGCTGTGCACTCTATAGCTCTTCCCATAACAGCAGTCTGGCTGTGTACTCTATAGCTCTTCCCATAACAGCAGTCTTTCTGTGTACTCTATAGCTCTTCCCATAACAGGAGTCTGGCTGTGCACTCTATAGCTCTTCCCATAACAGGAGTCTGGCTGTGCACTCTATAGCTCTTCCCATAACAGCAGTCTGGCTGTGTACTCTATAGCTCTTCCCATAACAGCAGTCTGGCTGTGTACTCTATAGCTCTTCCCATAACAGCAGTCTGGCTGTGCACTCTATAACTCTTCCCATAACCGCCGTCTGGCTTTGTACTCAACAGCTCTTCCCATAACAGCAGTCTGGCTGTGCACTCTACAGCTCTTCCCATAACCGCAGTCTGGCTTTGTACTCTACAGCTCTTCCCATAACAGCAGTCTGGCTGTGCACTCTATAGCTCTTCCCATAACAGCAGTCTGGCTGTGCACTCTATACCTCTTCCCATAACAGCAGTCTGGCTGTGTACTCTATAGCTCTTCCCATAACAGCAGTCTGGCTGTGCACTCTATACCTCTTCCCATAACAGCAGTCTGGCTGTGTACTCTATAGCTCTTCCCATAACAGCAGTCTGGCTGTGCACTCTATAGCTCTTCCCATAACAGCAGTCTTTCTGTGTACTCTATAGCTCTTTCCATAACAGGAGTCTGGCTGTGCACTCCATAGCAGTGTATTGTACAACAGCAGTCTGGCTTGCAGACTCGAACTTCACCTATAATCATGTTATGAGTTCCTCAAACAGCTCCATTGACAGAAAATGTAGAATTTTATGGCTCTCAGAATATGACGGCACAAAAACAAATGATTTTTTTTTCCAACGGTGTATTTATTGTACAAAAGTAGTAAAACACAAATAAAACTATATGATTATATTGCCATAATCGTGAAGGTTAACAGAATAAAATTAGCACTTTATTTGTGTAGCATGTGAACAACGGAAAATATAAATCGTCAAAAAACAATAACAAATGCTTTTTTTTCCTACTTCTTCCCCCAAAGAGTTAATAAAAGTTAGGTAATAAGTTACATATGAAAATTGTCTCTTAAGAGAGGAAGATGACGTGAACTCTAGTGCCATCTATTGGAAGTAGCAATCTGCAAGTTAATATTGACCCTTTAACAAGCCTTGCAATATGACTTAGGATAAAAGCCAGAACCATAATCCCAATTTTATAGGCACGGAGTTTTGGGGTATTACCCCTCGCCAGTGCAAATTATGAGATCTGATTTGGCTAGGTGAGTGGCTAAGACTGGGATCTAATAGGGTAAGGTTTCTCCCTGTGGGGAGTGACTAAGTTATATTGCGAGGCTTGTTAAAGGGTCGATATTGACTTGTAGGATTGCCACTTCCAATAGGTCAGAGAAGTGCAGGAGCGCTTGCAAATTGTATAGTAAACAGTTAGCGCATGCTCCTTGCCTAAGAAACCGGCCACTGCAGAGATGCCCAGGGACCTAGGCACAGAGCTGCAAACTATAGAATTATAACTCTCTCTGTTCTTGAAAGCAGAGACAATTTTCTATAAGAAGTAAATTGCAAAGTTTTTACAAGCACTTTGCAATTTTAATAATTTATGATCATGAGACAATCCCTTTTTGTATAATATATAATTATAAACATTGGGACCAACTCATCAAACATGTTTCACCAGAATTCTGTTATAAAATATTGCAACTTGTAGTTGTGCAAAAAAATGTTGGGATTTTGGGTTTACTTGGTGCAGCAGTTGTAACACAGAGTATTTAGATGTAGCATGAAGCAAAAATCAGAAAGCTGACACCGACCACACCACAGCTTTCTGTGTACATTGTCTATTGAGAGTGAGCTGCTCATCAGAGGAGGGGGTGTGGTCGTTTCATTCGCCTTAGACCTAGTTCAGATAGTGATAATCACCAGGTGATAAAACCTTCATTTAATGGAAACAACAGTACACTGCCTGATAAGTGATACATCGTTGAATTCAGTGAATTTGGAATATCGCACACCCTTCATTAAGGCTGGCGTACAAAACATCAGTCTTGATAAATCGGGGCTATTGAGTTAAGATAGAATTCTCAGAAATTAACATTGAATCTCAATTTGTAAACTGTCCTATCAGTAACAATCAGTTGGTAAAAACCTAATTAAAAATTGAAGGCATAAAACCTGATAATTACAACATCTCTGTTAGTAACCAACATAATAATCTCTTTTGGCTACTGCCCTATTTCGCAAAAATGAAAAACACAGACAACTTAACTAAAAGAATCCTTTCAGGACAAGATGTGTAGGGTTTCTGTGCAGAAGACTCTTTCTTACTGGGATTATTCACAAAGATTCATTTACAGGAGGTTTATGAATATGTTAAGCTTCTAATGGACTTTTGATTAGAATTATACAGAGACTATACCAAGCATTAAATGCACAACACAGTAATTTCCTCAGTGTTCATGTAGGGCATTTAGAATTATTTTTGTGTTCCCACTGAGAGTTCTTTGCCTTCTGAATATAAATACAGAGTGACAAGTAAAGCTGTATTCACATAGCAGAAAATAGCTCCATGTTGGAGCCACATATCCAGAGTATATAATGGGATATCATCCCATCATGTGTAATCATGAAAGATTACCCATTCTCACCCCACCAAAAAATATGATATGATTTTATGCTATTTTCCTGGAAATGTAGCTTTTTTTTAACTTTACGCTTTCTTCAACCTCAGTCAATAATTGAAAACAGAACATTCTTTTGACTACCATACTTTTATTAAAATAAAGAAAATATGGTCAATTACATATTCAATAAAAAGCATAAAGCTTTTATTAAAATAACATTAAAAAAGCATATAAAATGCTAAAAACACACAGACACATGTAAAAATGGCAATGAAGTCAATGGAGAATGTTTTGCATCAAATAAGTATAAATAAGTAAATACACACAGGAGGTCAAAATTGTTGGTACCCCTCGTTTAATTAAAGAAAAAAACACAATGGTCACAGAAATAACTTGAATCTGACAAAAGTAATAATAAATTAAAAATCTATGAAAATGAACAAATGAAAGTGAGTCATTGCTTTTCATCCCTGCTTCCACAGAATAAAAAAAAATTAAACTCATGAAATAGGCCTGGACAGAAATGATGGTACCCCTGAAAATAATGCGACAAAAGGGACATGTTAAATCAAGTTGTGTCCACTAATTACCATCACAGGTGTCTACAATCTTGTAATCAGTCAGTGGGCCTGTATATAGGGTTACAGATACTCACTGTGCTGTTTGGTGACATGGTGTGTACCACACTCAACATGGACCAGAGGAAGCAAAAGAAAGAGTTGTCTCAGGAGATTAGAAAGAAAATTATAGACAAGCATGTTAAAGGTAAAGGTTATAAGACCATCTCCAACCAGCTTGATGTTCTTGTGACTACAGTTGCCCATATTATTCAGAAATGTAAGATCCATGGGACTGTAGCCAACCTCCCTGGACGTATCCGCAGGAGGAAAATTGGTGACAAATCAAAGAGATGAATAATATGAATGGTAACAAAAGAGCCCAGGATAACTTCTAAAGAGATTAAAGGTGAACTTCAAGCTCAAGGAACATCAGTGTCAGATCGCACCTTCCGTCGCTGTTTGTTCCAAAGTGGACTTCATGGGAGACGACCAAGGAAAACATTGTTGAAAAAAAATCACAAAAAAGCCAGACAGGAATTTGCCAAACTACATGTTGACAAGCCACAAAGCTTCTGGGAGAATATCCTATGGACAAATGAGACAGATATAGAAGTTTTTGGCAAGGCACATCAGCTCTATGTTCACAGATGGAAAAATGAAGCATATCAAGAAAAGAACACTGTCCCTTCTGTGAAACATGGAGGAGGCTCTGTTATGTTCTGGGGCTGCTTTGCTGCATCTGGCACAGGGTGTCTTGAATCTGGGCAGGGTACAATGAAATCTCAAGACCATCAAGGGATTCTAGAGAGAAATGTGCTGCCTGGTGTCAGAAAGCTTGGTCTCAGTCGCAGGTCATGGGTCTTGCAACAGGATAATGACCCAAAACACACAGCTAAAAACACCCAAGAATGGCTAAGAGGAACACATTGGACTATTCTGAAGTGGCCTTCTGTGAGCCCTGGCCTAATTCCTATTGAGCATCATTGGAAAGAGCTGAGACATGATGTCTGGAAAAGACAACCTTCAAACACGAGACAACTGGAGCAGTTTGCTCATGAGGAGTGGGCCAAAATACCTGTCGAGAGGTGCAGACGTCTCATTGACAGTTACAGGAATCTTCTGATTGCAGTTATTGCCTCAAAAGGTTGTTCAAGAAAATATTAAGTTAAGGGTACCATCATTTCTGTCCAGGTCTATTTCATGAGTTTAATATTTTTAAAAGTTCTGTGGAAGCAGGGTTGAAAAGCAATGTCCGACTTTCATTTGTTCATTTTTATAGATTTTTAATTTATTATTACTTTTGCCAGATTCAAGTTATTTCTGTGACCATTGTGGGTTTTTCTTTCATTAAATGAGGGGTACCAACAATTTTGACTAAGTGTGCAGGAATCACTCAAAATTGTGTATACGAAGAAAAAATAAAAGACAAACGTTCAAGACATCAAGACAGATATTGTTCATGCCGGTCTCGAGCGTCTAACAAGTGGCGTACGCCTCCGTTTGCTATGCCAGAAAACTTACTCCAGTCAGGTACTGGAGTGAGATTTCTGGTGTAAGGAACACCACAGTTTTTCATGAATTAGAGGAGCTGTGGCATCCCACCTTCGCCTGCCCCTGTCCTGCCTCACCTCCTCCTATTTTGATAGAGCAGGGAGAAACCGAGATGCGCCTAAATTTTGCAACTTTTAAACGTTTTTACTCTAGAATTCTGGCGTGAATGGTTTGATGAATCGGGGCCATAGAGTCTTGAAGATAACAATGAGGAACAAGGTGAATGTAAATAATCAGGGTCACAGTGGACCAGAAAGTCACTCTAAAAAGAATGCTGATTCCATAGGTAAAGTATGGTAGTGCAATAAAGATGGTGGGTGAGCCATATTTATTACACTACCATGTTACCTATGATATCAACTTTCTTATCCGGGTGACTTTTTGGTCCACTGTGACCCTGATTATTTACTTTCACCTTATTCCTCATTGCTATCTTTAATATACATTGAGGCCAATTCAGTGTGCTGTGCCAGAAATGTTACTCCAGACAGAGAGATTGGAGTTGCATTTCTGGGGTACAAAACACTGGCATCTTTGATTAACTTGACGGGCAGGCATGGTCATGCTCTCCTACCCTGCCTCCACCCCAGATCCATTCATTTCTGTGCAGCTGTGTCAAACGAACGACAAAACACCAAAAAGTTGCAACATTTTTGTGGACCTCCCGGTTGACAACATTTTTTGGGAATTTTCAAACCTTTTACAGCAGTTTTCTGGTGTAAAGGCTTTCATGAATATGCTCCATTGTTTTTGAAGTGATTCCTATACACTTATTTATACTTCTTTCATGTGAAACATTCTCCATTGGCTCACCCGCCATTTTTCCACGTGTCTGTTATTTTTGACATTTTACATACTTTTTAATGTTACCTCAATAACAGTTTTATGAATTTTATTGAAAATGTGATTTCCAATATTTAGCTTTTTTTTTCTCATCTCTGGTTCTTCAATTATATATTTGCATTGGGATTTATCTCCCACGATAGGCCATTGCCCTTTGGTTTATTTTAAATAGTACTGAATGCAAATTTTTTACCAGACTGTGAAGCCAGACAAAGGTAGTTTAGTTCTTTGTCTACACGGGACTTTAGCCGTTTTGTTTTTAGCAATCATTATTGTGCAATGACTATAGAATTCTTCCTTCCTTCAGCTTCACCACTCTCCATAGACTTGTAGTAGAAGCAGGCGTAATGTGATCCCTTACTGAAGACAGATCTGTAGACTTATGTGAGCAGTTTTTAAGCATGAATAATCAGTGTAGAAGACAAGAAGATGTGATAAGTGGGAAGAGAGGCGTTATTCTTCAATCAATATAGCATCAATTTAAGTTTTACTGGATTAATCATGACAAATTACAACTGTGATGACACAGCATTTATTCTTAATTATGTCAGACGTATTTTTCAGTAGGTCGAGAGTCATAAGCCATTTTTCACATGGGCCTGGACATTGACTCTTGAATTGATGTTTGTTAATTTGTTGAATGCTTGTTGACTACCTATTGTATTCATACCTGCAGCTTATTGTTCAGCTATCCTTGAGAGACAAAGGTGCAGGTTAATTGATCAACTGATGTCTGTTAATTTGGTTGATGCCTGCTGACTACCTATTGCATCAGTCCATGCAGCTTGTACTGCAAACATTGAAGGGCAAAATATGCATGTTATTTGAACACTCGAACAATGAGAGATGACCTTCTCCCAAACCTAAGGATAATAGCCTGAATAAGACCTGTGGACTATAAAAGAGGGATCTGCCTGTTTCCAGAGACTCTACATGACAGGAGTCAAGGCACCATGGCTCCAACCGGAGGCATACAGATTTGAGACTCTAGAGGACAACAGCCAAGGAACCATAGCACCAACCGCAGGAATACAGATTTGATGCACTGCCCATCACTGAACCCATGGAAATGTTTGGAGAACCAAGGTTGGGACAATCAGGTCACCTGGCCACATACCTCAATGGACTCTGTCAGTTTCCTAAGCGTGCCGCTACCTCCTCTCTGTGGGTGCCCGCCAAAAGCGGGGTGCCATTGGTTGGGGTAGTTGGCCCTGGAAGCCCCGAAGTCTCAGATGTTCTATTTCCCTGCGAGTCAGTGGAGGGATGAGACTCTGTAATTTGCACCATCTTATGTACTTATTCGGACTGTACTATATGTTATTGACTGTTGGTGGTCCAATAAAGTATTGCCACACAGTTACCCTCACCCTTTGCTGTCTAATTAGTATTATGCCCACGGGGAAGGAGAGCGGGCATTCACTGGGATGAACCCTGGTCCATGCTGTCTTTCTAAAGACCGCCACGCCAGCGGAGGAGAGAACCCACTGACCCACGTGTCTCCACACTTGGCGGATGCAGTGGGATAAGCCCTGATCCTTGTGGCCTTTCTAAAAACAGCCAGGCCATCGGACGAGAGCACCCACTGACCCTCATGTCTCCACAACAACTAAGCAGGGTTGCCACAAGCCATGTGGTAGTGTGAAAAGGAAATACTTCAATAGTAAAGTATAGGTGACCACAAACTGGGGAACATTTACTAAGCACAATGTGACAGAATTCTACCAAAAACTGTACCTCAAAATGGATTACGTGGCATTTGATACATTTTGTGCTTCTGACACTTTTTTTTTCCTACAACAGAATGGGACTACACTACCTGGTCAGGCATGCTGGGATTTGTAGTTTCACCATTGCTGGAAAGTCACAGGCAGGAGACCACAGGTGCTATAATAAAATTGAAAGGTGCAGCCATAAACACTAAATGGCAGCTTTAACTCCTGCTGTGTATCCAAATGATACATATAAATGGCCTCAGAGGGTTTCTGTGGCAGGAACATTATCTGGTATAATCTCATTTCTATAACCAATGAATAGCACATAGTTTGCAATTTTCACAATGATAAAAGAATAAACAATAATTCAAAGGGAATGAACATCTAAGTCTGTGATGAACCTAAATGCCTCCTTCTGACTGAAAGGATGTAGAAAGTTTCATTTTGAAGGTATTTATCTATGCTGGAAATCAGTATGTCAGTATTTTGTCACCACATGGTCGTCATCTGAAATATTGGAATTGCTCAGACAAAGCACAAATGAACATACATTGAAATGAAATGATATTACCGAGCCTTCTTCTCTGAAGGTGTTTGATTTATTCTAATTTATGCACTTCTTGACATATATTGCTTATACGTTGGCATGCTGCATGGTTCACTGAGACTGAAATTTAGAAATGGCTAATAAGTTATCATTACTCAAATAATTAGTCTTGGGAGCCATAGATTTTTTGTAATTAGCTATCTCTAAGCAAGTGCCATTATACTCATCTAATTACCAAGAGAGGCAGCTGGATGTAAAAATGCTTTAAACATTCATCGCCTTGGTGATTTGGGTACAGCCTGTATGCATACTATGTCATTTACTGAAAAATAAAAGCCCTTTCAGTGGGGAATTCGTTACAAACAATATGTATTTTTCTTACTATTTTCTCAGATGTAAAAAAGCATAGCAAAGTAATTATGGATTAAAAAGAAATCTTCTTTACTATTGACCTGTGTGTAAGAGAAAGTGCTTACACAGTCGTAAAAAGAAATGAAAATATGTAGCAAAAATTAGGAAAACATGTGCAGCCCAATTGTGATTTTGTTTTCTCCGGCTAGTTGTACCATGCTGTGATTTGTAATTAAAGTTCAGTAATGATGTGCCAGCGCCTCTCTATAATACATCACAGAGGTGGCTCCCCTTCTGAGGACAGATCCACGGCTTTAAAGGAACACTGTTATTTCATCAAGCCGCTTAGGCTTAGGTCACATTTACAAGTGGCGTATGTGTCCTGCGGATGTTCTGGAAATTGTCTGTGTCAAAAATTTCCAATAACACAATACAATGCATGGGGCTGTACTAAACCAGATCTCCAAGTACATTTGTAGAAATATCCGCAACTGAAAAATACCTTCCACGCTTCTGAATTTGGATGCTTCTGTAGCACATGTACAGGTGTCCATAAGGTCCATTTCTGTAGCATACCTGCTTTGCTTGAATATACCCTTTGTAGGGCGGCGGTGTTCACACCATGCAGTAACTGAGGCAGTAACCCAAGCAAGTCCAACATAAGCAGCTTTTATTCAGCAGGCTCACGGGTAAACAGAAAAGTCCTCCGGTTCGCAGCCGGGTTAACACGAGTCAAAAACAACGGTTGCGGGGGCATCATCCGCGCCGGGCCGCTCAGAGCCTGACAGGTGCAGAGAATTCCCAGGCGTGGGTTCAGCTACTCACAGGCCCGCTGAGATTTCCTGCTATGTTCCTAGCAGGTCCCAACACTGAACAACACTAATCCTTAATGCAGGGTTTTTAAAGAACATGTGGCAAGAGATACTGGAAAACCCAGGTTGGAGGGAGGAGGCCGCCCCACTGCCTTCCTGTAGCATCCTCCAAGAAATGAAGGCCCTGCTGGGTTTTACCTAATCTGCCTTAGCCAGACAGCCTGACCAGGACCATTTCTGCATTGCAGCCGCAGCTGTGTCTGTGACTGCAATGCACTCCAATGGGTTTAATAGGTCACTGTACACAGTCGGGGGGATATATACCGTCCCTCGTATATGATCCCAGTCACTGCCTCACACCTTCAAAGTTCTTACTGCCAGTCCATAAAAAAATCAAATTGTTTAGATCCTTTACAATAATTATACATCCTTTTCCTATTGCAGAATAGTATGTTTAGACTCATGTCCCAAGCCTTGTTTTCTACTGAAGGAGAACCCATGAAAAAATGGGAGAACTTTGATAGACAGCACTCCTTCCCTGACTGCCAGGGTCACATTAAGGCAACAGCCCCTCTCTCAGTATTTGGTCAGTATTTTTTCTTACGAGTGGGAGCCAAAAGCAGATGAGGAACAATCAGAGAAAAGGTATAATAGAAACAAGTCACCAATTCTGTATTTATCACCCACTCCAGGTTTTGGCTCCCACTCCTGAGAAAAAATATTGACCAAATACTGATAGCGGGGACGTGGCCTAAGATAGAGGACAGCACTTCGCCATCCTTTGCCCAGATCTAGAGAAAATGAGAGAGGGAATTGTGTCCTGCCAAGAAGAGGTTCACCTTCTTGTTTACGTTAATGTCCCTGTAACCCAACTTTTGGTAAAAATTAAGGTGTACTGCCAAGCCCGGGAGTCTTTGTCTAGGTAATCCTTGGATAGGTTGCCAATGGAACAAGGCAAGAAAAAAAGCCTAAAAGGTGACATCACCTTTTTATATGAACTATATTAAATGGTCAATTTCACTTGAATGTTTTTGTTATAATTTTATTTAATAGAGGTAACATCTATACAATGTTTATGCATTTTAGGGTTACAGCACCCCTTCATTAGACCAGTATGGGCCGGGCCTGATGAAGGGGTACTGTTACCCATAAATGCATAAACACTGTATAACTTTTAACTCTATTAAAGGGATTCTGTCAGCACAAAATAACTATTCAGTGGACCTTCCTACCTACTTGCTTTCCATCTATCTTTGCGCTTGAAGAACCAAAGTTTTCAATCCAGGAAGATGTGGTGGAGATCTATGAAAAACAAGTAGGTGGGAAGGTGCACTGAACTGTTTGGCCACACCTAGGGTGCACCAAGTGCCTGTTCGTGATTTGAACACTCATTTTATGCTGACAGACTACCTTTAAATAAAAAATCTTTCAAGATTCAAGTAAAATTTCCAGCTAGATGTCTTTCGTTCGAAGAGATGACTGAGTGTTTTTTTTCTAGTACATACTTATCCAACACTAGTGTTGAGCCACCCCCGTAGTGTTCGAGTTCAGTTCGGTTCGTCGAACACCCGTGTGTTCGCCGAACTGTTCGTCGAACACCTTCGAACACCGTTAAAACCAATGGCAGGCAAACAAAAACACATAGAAACACATAGAAAACACCTTCAAAGGTGTCCAAAAGCTGACAAACTGCTCAGAAGACACAACTAACACATGGAAAAGTGACAAGTACATATAGTCATGTGAAAAGAAAAGAGGTGGAGGAGTAAAAGGAGGGGGAGACACAGATATAGGCATGTCATGCCCTTCTAAAATCCAAAAAGTGAGAAGCCGACACGTTCAGCCCGCTCCTGCCCGTGCCACCTCCGTGTCGCCGGGTTTGTGCCAGAGCCGCGGTGAACCCTGACGGCCAGCCCCCCTCTCCCAATACTGGTGCCTGTCCGCTGGTGGGTCGAGCGAGCCCCCCTGTGGTGGAGGCAGCTCTAAGCTTTTTAATTTAAATTGTCTCTCTAATTTGAATAAATACACTTTAAATCCATTTACAAGGATCTATTGGAGGGCAAGTGTCATGCCAGCAGCCGCGTAATTCCAGCTCCAGTAGCGTCCACTAAAGCTGCTGCAGTTAAAAAGCTTTTATAAGGATCGAGCTCGGCTGTCCACCGCAAGGCATCCTACTGCCAGTCCGAGCCCCTATGCCTTGGGGTGCCTCCTGATGCTCTTCACTGAGTATCCCGTGGTCCCGAAGCATTTCCTTTGAAAAAATGAAGTGTCCAAACTACAGGTGGTGTAGCTTGTTTAACAGCCGGGATAATCCGCTGACTAGCAGACACTGCTACTAGGCACAAAGTATTTCCTGGGCTAGATGCAGTTAAAAATTTGTAATTAGATACTCTCGTTGGATGCTGAGAAAGCATTCCATAGAGTCTCCTGGCACGCCATATATGATTCTCTTAAAAAGCTTGGGGTAGGGGTCTAGGGGACCCTTTTATAGCCAAAATCACGGCCCTGTATCGCAATACGTCACCTAGGCTGAAGATAAATGGAACTGTAGCACCCTGAGGGCTCGGTTGCTACAGAGGTATTGCACCTCACCCAGAGGTGTGATATCTCACTCTCAGGTAAGGATGTAGTGTGGATCAGGACCCGACACCTGCATGCATTACACCACATTGCCGTGGGGCAGGGCGACCAATATGCCCCTGAGATGGGCACGACAGTCCCTGTCCCTGGCTGGAGTGGGGGGAGGGAACACTGAGGAAGGGGAACCCTGTAGTGCAGGAGCAGGGAGGAAGCAGTTCCTGGGTGCATTGAGAAGGGAGTATAAAAGGTGGGCACCATCTTAGTTCAGTGCAGAGAAGTCTGAGCAGAAGTGGCAGGGAGCAGGGGCTCTGCATGAGCTCTGCTCCGGAGGCGGGCCTAGTAACAGAGGCCCAGGCCTGGAAGAGGGAGAAGGAAGGAAGAGGAGCAGAGAAGGCTCCAGGAACGAGGAACGAAGGGATCTCAGGGGTGCGGACGGGCGAGTCGCCACCGCACGCCTGAATCCACCTGCGTGGAGGGGTCAGGCCAAAGGGGGAGACCGGTCCCCGAAACTAGTGGAGGCAGGAAACGACCCTCAGCTAGAAACAGGAGGCTGTGACATTTTATGTGGCGCAGCCCCTCGCTACACCCGCTAGGAAGGCACCACATAGGGTCAGGGAAACTGGCGCCAAGTTTACCAAGAGGAGGCCCGAGGCAGCCGGACAGAAGGGTTGGTAAGAAAGGCCAGACAAAGGACACACAAAGGGGGTCCTGTGAAGCACTCCAAAGTTATCTGGGAGTTGTCTGAGCCCCTCACCTGGTGAGCACAGTACGACGTGGGCAGCCGTTACCTGCAGACGTGGTCTGGATAATAAGAACTGTGAGTAAAGGCCCTGGACTGCATCACTGACTCCGTGTCATTACTGCTGCTGCCCTGCACCATCACCCCCATCCTCCGCATACACTGCCCTGAGGCTATACTCCTCCCGTGGGGAGTTATGCTACGCTCTGCTGCACCCACAACACCAGCCTCAGCGGTCTGCCCTGGAGCGGCGGTTCACTCTGACTGCAATCCACGGGTGGCGTAGTCGGACATTTAAACATCAAAACCACATAAATAGTTCCGCCACTGGTTTGACCGCCCTGAGCCACGGAACCGGGTTGCCGCCACGGAGACTACAACCACCAGCATCCACCAAAAAGGGTCCGGCTCCGGGTGTCCCAAGGCCCAGGGGGCGCGTCAGAACATTTTCATCACCTTTCACAATCACCAATGGGACAAGGCAGGGATGTTCTCTGTCCCCTCTCTTATACATCCTAGTGACGGAGCACCTGCTCTCATCAATTCGCCATAACCCGAATGTTAGGTGGATTGAGGTGGGAGGCACCGAGTACAAGTGCTCTCTATTTGCTGATGATGTTCTAGTATATATCACTCAATCACATATATCCATCCATGCTGTTATCGCTGAAATAGATCACTTTGTTACATGGTCAAATTTTAAAATCAATGCAGCGAAGTCTGAGGCCCTCGATGTCTCCCTCCCCAAATCCATATAGGATTCCATCCAGTCCAACTTTCCCTTTGCCTGGCCCTCACAGGGTATCAAATACTTAGGAATTCCTATTCATAGAGACCTCTTCCATCTATGTTATCTTAATTTTGGGCCCTTTATTGAACAACTCCATACAGACCACGGTTGACAAGTTAGAACTGTAAGATTCACTACGTGAACCACTGGTGTTTTGTGGAAAAGCACATGTACACTGTGTTCCAAATTATTATGCAAAAAGTGTTTAGGAGTGATAAGGGAAGAATTTGTTTGTTTGTCAGTTAAACTCATTGATGGTGATGTGTGTCAGGGCTCTTTATATCACTGTAAGCAATTGCAGACACCTGTGCTAATTAGTTTGGCAGGTGTGTCCAATGAAAGGCAAGACTACTTAAGAAGGCTGTCTCACATTATTAAGCAGCCTACATTTTCTGCCAAAATGGGAAAGAAAAAGGATGTGTCGGCTGCTGAGAAGCAACAAATTGTGGAGTGTTTAGGTCAAGGCATGACTACAATCAACATTGTGCGATGATCAGGATGAAGTGTCTTGACAATCAAGAAGTATGTAGCTGATTCACAGTACACACGTGTGCGTGCTGATAAGGGCAAATTGAGGACTCTTTCCTACAGGCAATTACGTCAGGTTGAAAGAGCAGCGGCAAAAAAGCCTTGTCATAGCAGCAGACAAGTTTTTGAAGCTGCTTGTGCCTCCAACGTCCCCCGAACAACAAGATGCAGGGTCCTTCAGAGGTTTGCAGCTGTGCATACGCCATCCTGTCGACCTCCTCTATCCACTTCACACAAGCAGAAACGGCTTCAGTGGGCCAAACATTACATGAAGACTGATTTCAAAACTGTTTTGTTCACGGATGAGTGCCGTGCAGCGCTCGATGGTCCAGATGGATGGAGTGGAGGATGGCTGGTTGATGGACACCCCACGCAAACACGGCTACAGCGCCAACAAGGAGGAGGTGGAGTAATGTTTTGGGCTGGAATCATGGGGAGAGAGATTGTCGGCCCCTTTAGGATCCCTGAAGGCGCTAAAGATGAACTCCATAATGTATGTGGATTTTCTCAAACAGCACTTCCTGCCATGGTTCAAGAAGAAGAACCGTGTATTTCACAGCAAGATCATTTTTCTGCATGATAATGCCCAATCTCATGCTGCACATAAAACATCTGCATCTCTGGCTGATATGGGCATAAAAGGGGACAAACTTATGGTGTGACCCCCATGCTCCCCTGACCTCTACCCCATTCAGAACCTTTGGAGCATCATTAAAAGGAGTGTCTATGATGGCGGGAGGCAGTTCACATCTAAGCAACAGCTCTGGGAGGGTATTCTGTCCTCATGCAAAACAATTGAAGCAGAAACCATCCAAAACCTGACAAATTCAATGGACGAGAGAGTTCAGAAGCTCCTTTCGAACAAGGGGTCCTATGTGAAAATGTAACATCACCTAGAATAAAGTTTTGAGTTGAAAACTGTTTGATTTCAGTTTCTAACAACCTGCTAATGCTTATAATTTCAAAAATGACCATTTTTTTGGTCTTTATTAAAATGAAAAGGTTGATCGAAAAGTTTGGGGGATCTAAGAGTGTGGCAACCCAGTAGTCATGATTACTTCGAATTCTGACAATATGAGGGTCATGCTGCAGGTAGTGCAGCAAGAAGGCACTTATGTGTCTTGCGCATCTCGGAGCCCCAAAATTATTTTCCGGGCTAGATGCAGCTAAAAATTATTTTTAATTTTAAATCTGGTGGAGCTTATTATAGATGGCCTAATAGGATCAGTGCTGCACACTGCTACAAAGCCCAAATTATTTTCCAGTCAAGATACAGATAAACATGATTAGTAATTTTAAATCTGGTGGAGCTTATTATAGATGGCCTAATAGAATCAGTGCTGCACACTGCTACAAAGCCCAAATTATTTTCCAGCCAAGATACAGATAAACATGATTAGTAATTTGAAAGCTTAAAATGGTTGGTAGGGTGATTTTAACCAATCATCAAGCTTTTACTCTCCCCAGGATGACACAGGGGTAGAAAAGTCGTTTTGGATCCATGATTTGTTCATCTTTATGAACGTGAGTCTGTCTACATTATCAGTGGAGAGCCGCGTGCGCTTATCTGTCAGCACACCACCAGCAGCGCTGAACACACGTTCAGACAGAACGCTGGCTGCGGGGCATGACAAGATCTCCAAGGCGTAAGTGGCTAGCTCCGGCCATTTATCCAGATTGGAAGCCCAAAAAGAGCAAGGGTCCAGTGACACAGTCGTGGCTTCAATGTTTACTTGGAGATACTCCTGTACCATCGTCTCTAGGCGTTGACTATGTGTCAGACTTCTTGTCTCCTGTGGCCTTGCAAAGGATGGGCTAAAAAAGTGGTGAAATGATTCCGCAAAATTGATGTTACCAGCAGATACTGTGGTTCTGTTACGGTTTGAGTGCTGAACACTTAACGGTCCCACGGTTGGCAAGTTGAAACTGTGAGATTCACTACGTGCACCACTGGTATTTTGTGGAAAAGCACATGTAAGATTCTGCAACAGTCTCTGCTGATACTCCTGCATGCGTGCATCCCTTTCTATGGCAGGAATAATTTCTGCAAATTTACTTTTGTACCGGGGATCTAACAGTGTGGCAACCCAGTAGTCAGGATTATTTCTAATTCTCACAATTCGAGGGTCATGTTGCAGGTAGTGCAGCAAGAAGGCACTCATGTGTGTTGCGCATCCAGGAGCACCAAGTCCCTGTTGTGTTGGTGGCGAGGTAACAATCATGCTTCCTTCCTCTGTCCTCTCCCCCCAACCTCGCACAACAGAAATGTGATCAAGGTCTCCCTCATCTGATGAGTCTTCCATCAGTTCGTCCTCCACTTCTTCCTGGGCTCCTGCACCTTCCTCACTAGTTTGGCTGCTACCATGCGCCCTGGTAAAACCATCTCCCCCACCCTCACATGCCTGCCGCCTTGGTGCTGCCGACCGTCTGGACCTTGCAGATGTTAGCCCTTCCGCATACAACTCCTCCTCCTCTACTTCCTCCACCTCCTCTTGTGCCACCACCTGACTCCGAATTCTGTTTAACATGTGCTCCAGCATGTAAATCACCGGAATAGTCATGCTGATAATGGCATCGTCAGCACTAAACATCTTCGTCGCCATTTCAAAACTGTGCAGAAGGGTGCATAGGTCCCTGATCTGAGACCACTCCTCCAGCGTGATTTACCCCACCTCTGAATTTCGTTGGCCCAGGCTATACGTCAGAACGTATTGCACCAGGGCTTGTCGGTGCTGCCACAGTCGCTGCAACATGTGCAGAGTTGAATTCCACCGGGTAGGCACATCGCATTTTAGCCGGTGAAGTGGCAGGCCCAACGACTTCTGTAGAGATGTAAGTCGCTGAGCTGCGGGATGCGAACGGCGAAAGTGAGCACACAGCGACCGTGCCCTCTGCAGAAGGCCATCTAGTCTGGGATAGTGGGCTAAAAATTGCTGGACAACCAGGTTCAACACGTGAGCCATACAAGGCACGTGTGTGACATTGCCCCGGAGAAGGGCCGCACCCAGGTTTGCAGCATTGTCGCACACGGCCTTCCCTGGTTTCAGGTCCAGTGGAGACAACCATTCATGAAATTGGTTCTCCAGAGCTGACCACAACTCCTCAGCTGTGTGACTCACATTTCCCAGACATTTCAATGTAAAAACCGCCTGATGACGTTGAGCCCTACTGCCAGCATAGTAAGGAGGTGTGCAGGATCCCTTCTGCGCAGTTAGAAAGCTTGTTGCATGACCAGACAGGCTTTGGGTGCAGGTGGAAGACCGAGAGGAGGTTGAGGAGGCAGAAGCAGTGGAGGAACTTTGACATAAAGAGGATTGACGCACAACTCGTGGGGACGGCAAGACTTGGACAGCAGCTCCTTGTCCTGCTGTCACCATAGTTACCCAGTGCCCAGTCAGCGACATGTAACGCCCCTGTCCATGCCTACTCGTCCAAGTGTCTGTGGTGAAATGCACCCTGTCACACACAGAGTTTCTCAAAGAAGCGGTGATGTTGTGTGCGACATGCTGGTGGAGCGCAGGCACACCTTTCTTTGAGAAGTAGTGCCGACTGGGCATCTGCTACTGGGGCACTGCGACGGACATAAGGTCTCGAAAATCCTCTGTGTCCACCAGGCGGAAAGGCAGCATTTCTGTAGCCAAGAACTTGCAGATGGTGAAATTCAACCTCTTAGCTTTCTCATGGCTAGGAGGAAATGGTCTTTTACTTGTCCACATCTGAGGGACCGAGGGCTGGCTATTGTGCTTAGACGGGGTTGATAAGGGTGTCCCCGGCAAACTGCCGGTCTGTGAGGAAGATGCAGGCGGACATGTTAGGTTGCCTTGATCCAAAGGTGGTGCTATCGATGTCGGACAGCGCTCAACATCAGCTGGTGTTACCACCTCCAAAGAAAATGATGACCTGCCAATCACGCTGGCTGTTGCGGGTAAAGAGGTGGCAGGTCTGCGCCCCAAAACAGATGTGACTGCTGTCCCCCCAGTCACAGAGGATGAAGAGGCCGCGGATGCACAAGATATGGCAGACGGTGGTTGGCCCGGCCGGCTAGGCCGCATTGTAGCACACTGAGCTTCCCACTGCAACTTATGCTTCATGTCCATGTGCCGGTTCATGCATGAACTACTCAAACTATGTATTTTTTGGCCTCTACTTAGCTTTTGCTGACAAATGTTACAGATAACACGAGTTGGGTCATCTTTATCGATCTGAAAAAATGCCCAGGCTATGCAAGGCTTAGCACCCATGCGACCTGAAGAGCCACCATGACTTGTGGTGAGAGGCAGAGTTGTGTTTGAGGATGCAGTTGTTGACGTGCTTCCAGTACTACGTCTCTGTCCAGGAAGGCGCAACCTGACCTCGTCGTCACTAGCATCTTCCTCCACCTCCTCTGCTGACCTCATCTCTTGGCTGACTGTGGGTTGACAGTAAGTGGGATCTCCAACCTCATCATCATCACCCTGTGCGTTATCACACCCGTCGTCCTCAGAGCCAACCTGTTCCTGCCCTGACAAAAAACTAAAGTTGTCGCTCCAATCAGGTATTTGAGTCTTATCATCGTCTTCCTCATTGTCTCCACCAACAGGAGTTACAGTTTGGGAATGAGGGTCTACATTATGGTCAGAACCTTCTGCGTCTGGTCCTGGATCCGACTCATAAAGATTCTGGGCATCAGTGCAGATCATTTCCTCGTCTGGATTCACAGAAGCGCTGGAGTCGACCTCTGATTCCCAGGCTATAGTATGAGTAAACAGCTCTGCAGACTCAACCATCTGTTCTACCTCATACTCAGACGGGCAGCTGGAGATTTGGGAGCTGTGAGGAAGCAAGTGCGATTGGGGTGACACCTTTGAGGACTGGAGTATTTGTGATGTTGAAGTTGATGTGGAGGAGAGCCCACTTAAAGGAGCACTTGATATCCGTTGAAGCACCTGCTGTTTTTGTGCCTCATCTGGAATTTGTAGCGATTGGCGTGGCCGTAAGAAAGGGATCTTATCACATTGTCCGCTAAAAGAAGTAGACATTTTAGTTTGGCTGGAAGATGGTCTTTCTTCTGCAGATGTTACTGTTGCTTTAACACCTACCCCACGGACACAACCTTTTTTCCCCTTCCCAACACGCCTATTCCCCTTTCCACCAGCAGCAGGCCTTTTTCCACTCATTTTGGTGGTTAACTAATTAACAACTCTGGAGTTGTTTGCACAAAAAAACAATGGATGGGAACCGAGCAGAGCTGAGTGGCCAAACTGTGGTATTAGGCCAAAACTATTGGCTGGATTAGATGCAGAAAAAAATTATATTCAATTTGCAACCTGATGGAGGTCAGTATAGATGGACTAATAGAGAAAGTCCCACACACTGCTAGAAGGCCAAATATTTTTTCAGAGCTAGATGCAGAAAAAAATATATTCAGTTTGCAACCTGATGGAGGTCTGTATAGATGGATTAATAGAACAAGTCCCACACACAGCTAGAAGCCCAATATTTTTTCAGAGGAAGATGCAGAAAAAAATATATTCAGTTTGCAACCTGATGGAGGTCAGTATAGATGGACTAATACAACAAGTCCCACACACAGCTAGAAGCCCAATATTTTTTCAGAGGTAGATGCAGAAAAAAATATATTCAGTTTGCAACCTGATGGAGGTCTGTATAGATGGATTAATAGAACAAGTCCCACACACAGCTAGAAGCCCAATATTTTTTCAGAGGTAGATGCAGAAAAAAATATATTCAGATTGCAACCTGATGGAGGTCAGTATAGATGGACTAATACAACAAGTCCCACACACAGCTAGAAGCCCAATATTTTTTCAGAGCTAGATGCAGAAAAAAATTATATTCAATTTGCAACCTGATGGAGGTCAGTATAGATGGACTAATAGAATGATGCTATGCCCAAAAGATTTTACTTCACTAGGTGCAGTAAAAAAATTGGTATTCTATACACAGGTGGTATATCTTGCAACACAGATAGGCTACTCCACTGACTAACACACTCTGCAATAGGCCAAAAAGGATTAGCTTTGCTAGATTCAGCCAAATGCTGTGAAAAAAACTTGCACAGCACTGGCACAGACCTGCCTGGCAAAAACTGATAGGAACTGATGTAACCTAGTCCTGAAAAGGACTCCAATTACAATTAGTCTTTACTCCCACAATCTATCTATTTAAGAGCACAGACCTGCCTGATAAAAGTCGTAGGAAATGCTGTAACCTAGTCCTTAAAAGGACTGCAATCACAACTATTCCCTACTCCCAAGCTATCTGTAGATTTGTGCGAAAATTGGCTTGAAATTAACAAGGTATAGCGCACACAGCAACAGCGGTGCCGTCTAACACGCAGCTGCGGCAGTGAGAAAATGGTGGCGACGGGGAAAATGGCTTGGTCTTATAGGGCAAGGACATGTGACATACACTGCCAATGACACATGCCCTTGCTTGTGTGAAAAAAAGCACTTCGCTCCGTGTGTGCGCTGCTGATAGGCTGACAGATTGCACCTCCCCACTGTAAATGCGGGAAAGAGAAAAAAAAAATGGAGATCTTCATTGTTCCTGTAGAGATCCATCCCCTGCCCCTCCCCCCACCCCGCTGTACACTCAAACTGCGTATTAACATTAATTTTCATCATTACTGAGAAAAAATCCAGTTATGATTTTGGTGCACGAACAGTTATCGAACATAACCTCGAACAGCCGAATTTTTCTCAAATTGTTCGTGTTCGCCGAACGGCTCGAACACCGCCCAAAACAGCTCGAATTTGAGATTGGCGAACAGTTCGAGTAGAACAACGCTCATCTCTATCCAACACTTAAAGACAACCTGCTAGCTCTCTTAACATGTCTATTCTAGTAAATATTTCAATCCTCTATAAAATAAAAAAAATTCTTGGAACTCTTTGTTGTACTTTTCCTCTGTAATTCTTCTCGGAAAACAAATATATTTTAAAAGCAGAAGACACTGCTCTGGCATCGCTATGTTGTAGAATCCAAGTATTTATTACAAGGGTATATTCACACAGAACGTAGACGTGGATTTTGGAGAGACTTCATAACAAAAGCTTGAAATACTTCCCGAAAAAGAGTCCAAATGATTTCAACAGCAATAAAATGCATATAGTGCCAATATGCTGTTTTTTCACCCGTCTTTTTCA
The DNA here is from genome assembly GCF_046119375.1 of Phyllobates terribilis. NCBI lineage: Eukaryota > Metazoa > Chordata > Amphibia > Anura > Dendrobatidae > Phyllobates > Phyllobates terribilis. The sequence goes on along the minus strand of NW_027362771.1, from coordinate 202,686,088 downwards.
GTGTGAAAAATCAAGCAATATGTTAATCCTTGAGGAGTTTCCCCAGGAAAATAAAACTCTAAATTTAACTAATGGATAAATAGAAACAAAATAAAAAAGTAAAAAAACACCCTCTTTTGTAAGTGTGATTTGAAGTGGATATTTAAGTGAGAAAATTCACATAAAACTTTTCTATGTGAATATATCCTTACCGACATGTCAGGAGAGCTCAAAGATCCTTTTTAAATATATAACAAAAAAAAAAAGATTATCAAGGAAAAGAAAATTAAATTTCTTGCAAAATACTGTCAAGGAAATATATTATATATGTGCTTTACTGTGGATCAGTTCTCTCAGATAACACCATGTAATTACTGGAATAAGAAAGGTAGTACATTTTATTTTAATTTTAAACCCAGGAATTTCACTGTGAACATGAAAGCTTCACATCTAGCAGAGATCAAAAGTTCTAATCAAACTCTTCTCAGTTTGGGACTTTTGGAGCGATACATTCAGCTAGGCATTAATATTAAATGCAGCTTGAGGGGAGACAAGTAAGGCTGGAGGCAAGGTTTGCTGAAACAAACAAGTATATAGTGTTCTACAAGTCACACATATATTAAGCTTGGAGTGGTTCCTAAAACAATGCTTTATCATTCTGTTTGTGCCTGGATCTGTAAACCAGCTCTTCAGCATATGCTGTATTATGCACGCAGGAGTTATGTCAAGCTGTACTTGAAAGACACCTAGCTAAAGAGAAACTTTCAGGCGGTGGGCCGGCAGGATGTTTGAAATGTTTATGTTCCTGTTCCAATTCTTGATTTTTAGATCACAATCAATGCACCGTCCAGTAGCACTTAACATTTCAAAACAACACAGGCTGCAGCATAACTCATACTGGGCCGAGAAATGTTATGACATCCAAGAACTCTAATAAGACGGAGAAGGAATCTTACGATGATGACCGTTCATAATAAGAAACCTTCTGTGTAGAGATGAAAACCACTAACCTGGCTGCAGGGGAAGTTCTAATTTATGTGCAGGGATAAATAGTAATAAACAGCAATGTAGAAAGGCATTCACATGAAAGGATACATGGACGTATAAACAACTGGTCCTCATCGCCAAACAAAATAGGTTAGGGAGCAGGGAGGAATGAAGTATAGAAATGTGTCTGCAAATTTCAATTTCTATGCAATATTCAGATCAATCTGCCGACCCATCAAAGTCCAAGTAAACCCCGAGCCGGCATTTTCCCATGGGTTTACAGATGATCTGATTCAGAAAGACATGTTTTCCTTCATATGGTTCACCACACTACACTGTATAGTCCCACATTGGTGCACTCTCAGATTTCACAGTGAAACATCATATTAATTGTAATTTTGAGCAATTAGCTTTTCTCTGATCTCTCAGTCTGACTGCTGTTGTGATGCCCGACTCTGACACACAACCCTGACATTGAAACTAATACCTGACTGTAATATCTGACTAGTTTGACTAATGTTTACATATAAAAATCAGAAAGCTTATGGGAACTGTATGCTACATTTTACATGGGTTCTAGTTCAAGGACAAGGATGCAGAGTAGAACAGTCAAAAGTGAGACCACATAGCAACACCATGTGTAGGAAGCGGCTTGCATCAAGGAAGAAAATTGTTCAAGAATCAGTGGTTCTTCACCCTTAACCCCCGCCAGCAAGTGTAGACTTTAATGGCTGCATACCTATTCTGTGATCCCCAGTATAGTTCTCCATTGATAGTCAGAAACAACTGAGAGTGAATAGGGTTTGGCTGCAGGTGTAGTCAGGACAGATCCAAATTGGCAACAAGGGATAGGACATGGACAGTCAAGCCAAGAAAAGTCAATAAGCACAGTGAGGGTCCAATCACTGGAGGTGCAGCATTGTACCCCATAATATGGTAACCTGTGGCCATTCTGCATCAGACATGATAAATACAGGAAATGACAATTTAAACAGGAAAAACAAAGACTAGTATAAACCATAGTTAAGACTAACGTTAAGTCAATGGCACCATACAGAAGAATGCTTTTCCGCACAGACAAAAAGTTTACGATAAGTGCAAAAAAAACCCAAAAACACAGCATCCATTAGTTAAGTTTGGTTGCAAACCATAATCACCTGTTAAACTCAATGGGTGGCAGACAGTTAAATGGATGTTGTGACACCAAAAAAATAAACGTGGCCATTTTTTTTAGCGTAAAGAAACAATGTCGTACAGATTCCAAAAACCTTACTCTGAAACGCTTCAATGAATCCCACTGATTCGGAGACTGTTTTTTCGTGACATATTGTACTTCATGATAGTGGTAACATTTCTTCGATATCACTTGTGTTTATTTGTGAAAAAATTGGAAATTTTCAAAATTTGAATTTTTACTCCGTTAAATCAGAGAGATATGTTACACAATATAGTTAATAAATAACATTTCCCACAATTTTGGAACCAATTTTTTTTTTTTTTATTAGGGAGCCATAAGGGTTAAAATTTGATCAGCGATTTCTAATTTTTCCAACAAAATTTACAAAACCAATTTTTTAGGGACCACATCATATTTGATGTGACTTTGAGGGGCCTTTATGACAGAAAATACCCAAAAGTGACACCATTCTAAAAACTGCACCCCTCAAGGTACTCAAAACCACATTCAAAAAGTTTATTAACCCTTCACATGCTTCACAGGAATTTTTGGAATGGGGAAGAAAAAAATGAACATTTAACTTTTTTCTCAAAAATGTTACTTTAATTTTTTTTACTTTTGCAGGGGTAACAGGAAAAAATGGACCCCAAAATTTGTTGTGCAATTTCCCCTAAACACGCAGATACCCCATACGTGGGGAAAAAACACTGTTTAGGTGCACAGCAGGGCTCAGAAGGGAAGGAGCGCCATTTGACTTTCTGAATGTAAAATTTGCTTGAATAATTAGCGGACGCCATGTTGTGTTTGGAGAGCCCCTGATGTGCCTAAACAGTGGAAACACTATATAATGGAAAAGCAGTGGCATATCCAGTGGTAGTGTAGTTACCCATCAGACGGAGGTTACCTTGTCGTGGTTGATGGGCACACATGAATTGGCCAAATTATGCGCAAAACACCTTCATTTTGTAAGTATATTTCATTAAGTGACAAATCAGTCTAGATGCAATATTTCCTATGTATTCATGTATTTTGACCTCTAACACAATATATTGCCGCTGCTTTTCCATTATATAGTATTTGCAGTCTTTTGCAGCAGGTATGTGTTCACATCATTAGAATTGCTGGTCAGTTTTTTGCTTTAATTAAACAGTGGAAACCCCCCACAAGTGACACCATTTTGGAAACTAGACCCATCAGGGAACTTATCTAGATGTATAGTGAGCACCTTGAACCCCCAGGTGCTTCATAGAAGTTTATAACACGGAGCCGTGAAAATAAAATTTTCACATTTTTCCCACAAAAATGTTTTTCAGCCCCCAGTTTTGCATTTTCATAAGGGTAACAGGAGAAATTGCACCATGCAACTTGTTTTGCAATCTCTCCTGAGTAAGCCGATACCCCATATGTGGGGGAAAACCACTGTTTGGGCGCACGGCAGGGTTCGGAAGGGAAGGAGCGCCAATTGACTTTTTGATTGTAAAATTTGCTTGAATAATTAGCGGACGCCATGTTGCGTTTGGAGAGCCCTGCTGTGCCTAAACAGTGGAAAACCCCCACAAGTGAAACCATTTTGCAAACTAGACCCCTGAGGGAACTTATCTAGATGTGTGGTGACCACCCTTAACCCCCAGGTGCTTTACAGAAGTTTAGAACATGAAGCCGTTATAATAAAAAATAATCTATCTTTTTCCACAAAAATTATCTTTTTGCCCCATTTTTTTAGCTTCACAAGGGTAAGTGGAAAAAATAGAACCTAAAAGCTATTGTGCAATTTCTCCTGTGTACGCCAATACCCCATATGTGGGGAAAATACACTGTTTTGGCGCACGTCAGGGTTCAGAAGGGAAGGAGCACTGTGTGACTTTTTGAATGCAAAATTGGAATCAAGAGCGGACGCCATGTCACATTTCGGGATCCCCTGATGTGCCAAAATAGAGGAAACCCCCCACAATTGACTCCATTTTGGAAACTAGACCCCTCAAGGATTTTATCAAGGGGTATAGTGAACATTTTGAACCCAAAGGTACGATAGAATTTGATAACATTAGGTCATCATATTGAATAAGTTCATAAATCACCACATCCACACTGCGTTTAAGTGCAGAAAAATCAAAGAGATCCATTAATATAATCCCCTTGAGGAAATGAAATAAGCCCCAATACATGAAAACCAGCTAAGTTAATATAAAATCCGTATATGCAGTGAATATTTAGAGCAGCATAATTAGTTTAACCAATCATAATGAAATAAACATTTGGAATATATGAAGAGAATGTCATGATTGATATAAATAAAATCATATACCTGATCCAGATTGAGCAAAAAGATGAGCCATAAATTTAGAATGTGCAGAGACCCGGGCAGAACGCTGTCCCCCTTCACCCCGACGTGCGTTTCGCCCGCTTGCTTCTTTCGGGGGCGCGACGCGAGTTTGCGTCCCCTCATTAATTTTGATACCCCATGCAGGTCTGTGTAGCTAGGTTGTCCTAAATGTCAGTTTGCAGATGTAATTGCTGCACATATTGACATCTCATGACTATTACGATTAACTATTTCTATTGATTTTTTTGAGCCTATTATATGTGATACTATTGTTATATTCTGGGCAGGAGCTATTCCCCTTATACTGGGCACTCTGTTCCTCTATTTTAATTATATGTTGTATTTTAGTCTGGTTTGATATTTTAATTGATTGACTAAATAAAACCTTGTTTTTATATTAATTGATCTCTTTGATTTTTCTGCACTTAAATGCAGTGTGGATGTGGTGATTTATGGATTTGTTTTAAGAGCCATTCTCTATATATTTATATCCAATTATTGATGTTACATATTGAATAAGTTGTCATTAGTCTTGAGCATAAGTGCTCTCTACTTGAGTTTGCATCGGGTATTCGGGTATGCACCAAGTATCGCGGGTGCTCGAGTGACATGCTCGAGTACCTGCCCCTCATGTTTCACGGTTGTTAGACACCCAAAAAAAAATGAGGGGACCGCTCGCGCATGGCAGGCGAACCCAGCAATGTTTTTTTGGCAGCGAAGCATATGGGGCAGAGACTCGAGCATGTCACTCGAACACCCGCGATACTCAGTGCATACCCGAGCACCCGATGCAAACTCAAGTAGCGAGCACTTGCGCTCAACACTGGTCGCCATATTGTCATCATTTTTTTTCTTTACTTTTGAAAAAATCCCAACCCCAACCCTAGCCCAACCCTAACCCTAGCACAACCCAAGAGTTTATTTTTTTACATGGTTCCTTGCGTGGTATAAGTGATTAGACGACTTTATTCTTCAGGTCGGTGCGACTACAGCAATACCAAATTCATATCGGGTTTTTATGATTGACAGCTGTCACACACTAAGGCTGTGTGCCCACTATGCGTTTTTTAAGCGTTTCCGCAGGAGCAATTCCGCTGCAGAAACACTTAAAAAACGCTTGGTAGAAGGTCGGCCATGTTCCCCAATAATGATCCGCATGTGCTGTGCACATGCTGCGGAAATTTCCGCTGCGGATTATCATTACGGAAAAATATGCAGCACTACCAATTATTTTGCGGAAGCGCGGCATTTTTGCCGCCATTGACTTGCATTGGAATGCATGGAATCCGAATCAGTGCATATGTACATGCGGATTCCATGCGTTTCAATGTGCGGATGGTACCCGGGTTTGGAGAAGAGGAGGACCCGGGTACCATAGTACCTGTAAAAAAAAAGAATAAAATAAAAAATATACATTATACTTACCTTCTGATGGCCCCCGGTGTCCTTGTCTCTGCTTGCCGGCAGCTCACGGTAGACTAAAGGACCTGCGCTGACGTCATTAAATCATGTGATGGGTCACGCGACTGCTGACGTCGGCAGGTCCTTAAATCTACCACGAGCTGCGGGTGTTATGTTCTGCTACCAGAGCTAAGGAAAGAGAGGAGATCTGTCCCTACGATAGAACTCAGCTTGATCCCTACGATGTAACAGGGAACCTGATCCTGCGATCAGACCTGCTAAAGTCCTCAGCTAGTCTGTACGGAGACCTATAGATGTGGGGAAGGAATCCCTACAAGTACTAGGGACTGGGAGCAAAATGGACACCTCCTAACAGAAATAGTAGCAGATAGACGAACAAACAAAATATATAGAACACAGAGGTCCGAAGACCAAGCAAACTAACAGAGTTAGATACAGAGCACAGGCTAGCTAAAGAGTAGTAATACAATGAAGTCCAGCAAAGCCAGAAGGGCGGAGCAGGACTAAATAGGCCAACAAGGTCATGTGACCAGCAATAGAAAAAACCTAAGAGCAAGGTTCTAACAGTACCCCCCCTTCTAAGAGGATCCTCCGGATTCCCTAGGACCAGGCTTATCAGGAAATCTCCTGTGAAACGCTCTGATAAGTCTGAACGCGGAAACATCATCCGACCTCACCCATGAGTTATCCTCGGGTCCGAAACCTTTCCAGGCCACGAGATACTGCAAACTACCTCTATACCGTCTAGAATTAAGGATGCGAGAAATTTCATATTCCCCGTCCTCCATCACCGGAGGAACAGAGGCAGAGGCGTCACAATCCGACATAACAGCTTTTTTCAACAGAGAGACATGAAACACCGGATTAATTCTCCAGGAGGTAGGAACCTCCAACCTAACAGCAGATTGGTTGACAACCTGAAGCACCTTAAAGGGCCCTACAAACTTGGAACCCAATTTCTTAGAAGGAATCCTCAACCGCAGATTCCTAGAGGACAACCAAACCATGTCACCAACAGCGAACAAAACCTCCTGTCGTTTCCTATCAAAGTAGTCTTTAGATTTTCTGTTAGCCTCCTGAAGATTACCACGCACATCCGTCCAAACTCTCTCCAAATCGCCGGAAAAATTCTCCTCAGGCACGGCAGATACCAACTTGGAGAACGACCCAAACGACGGATGTCTCCCAGAACAACAAAAAAAAGGCGAACAACCAGCAGAAGAAGATGTATGATTGTTCAGAGCAAGTCAGCAAGTGGCAGAAACTCAGACCACCCCTCTTGATTGTCTGCCACAAAACAACGCAAGAACTGCTCAACATCCTGGTTTTTCCTTTCTGTCTGGCCATTAGATTCAGGATGATATACGGATGAGAACAACAAATGAACTCCCAACCTGTCACAAAAGGCGCGCCAAAAACGAGCCACGAACTGAGGTCCCCTATCAGAAACAATGTCAGTAGGAACGCCATGAAGTCTGACAATTTCCTTGACAAAGGCCTTAGCGAGAGTCTTAGCGCAGGGCAGTTTGACGAAGGGAACCAAGTGACACATCTTGCTAAAACGGTCCACGACCACCCAGATGACAGTAAAACCCTCAGAGGGGGGAAGGTCAGTTATAAAGTCCATAGCCAAATGTGTCCAAGGAGCACTGGGAACCTCCAGAGGGCAAAGTAACCCCGCAGCAGGAGTATGTGAGGACTTAGATCTAGCACATATAGTACATTGACGCACCCACTTAATGACTTCCTTCTGCCATCCAGGCCACCAAAAACTGTGACCCACCAGTCTCTTGGTCTCAGAGATTCCGGGATGACCTGCCAACCGAGATTCGTGACACTCAACAAACAAATCTCTCCTAAAGGTCCCAGGCACAAACAACCTCCCATGGGGAGTGTTAGATGGGGCATTCTCCTGTGCTTTAAGAATCTCATCTTCCAAAACGGAGTCCAAAGCAGCTATCACAACACCTTCTTGTAAAATGTTCTCCTCTTTCTCAGCACCGACTATGGGAGAAAAACTGCGAGACAAGGCATCCGCCTTAACATTCTTAGTACCTGGGATGTAAGTAACGGAAAAATTAAACCGCGAGAAAAACAGTGCCCACCTAGCCTGACGGGCATTCAGGCGCTTGGCAGCATCAAGATATATCAGATTTTTATGATCCGTAAAAACCTGAATGGGAAATTCAGCACCTTCCAAGAGGTGGCGCCAGTGTTCAAATGCGAGTTTAATAGCCAATAATTCCCGATTACCAATATCGTAATTCAGTTCAGTCTCCGAAAATTTTTTTGAAAAAAAGGCACAGGGATGTACTCCATCCCCGTTATCCTGAGACAATACTGCGCCAACCCCCACAGAGGAAGCATCAACCTCAACCAAAAACGGCTTAGTCACATCAGGCTGCATAAGGATGGGAGCAGAGGTGAACCTCTCCTTGAGATACACAAAAGCTTCAATGGCCTCAGCAGTCCACTGAACCGCATCAGCACCTTTCCTGGTGAGATCGGTCAGAGGTTTGACAATAATAGAAAAATTTTTAATGAATTTTCTATAATAATTGGCGAAACCCAAAAACCTCTGTATCGATTTCAAACCAATAGGCCTAGGCCATTCCTGCACAGCTTGAACTTTCACCGGGTCCATCTCAAAACCTTCGCTGGAGATAATGTAGCCCAAAAAACGAATTCTCTGTACAGCGAACTCACATTTCTCCAGCTTAGCAAAAAGCGAATTGTCAATTAATAACTGTAATACCTCACGTACGCTCCGCCAATGAGATTCCAGATCCGGCGAATAAATCAAAATGTCATCCAAATACACAACCACATTTTTGCCGATCAAAGGTCTAAGGATGTCATTAATAAGATTCTGAAAAAATGCAGGAGCATTAGTAAGACCAAAAGGCATAACCAAATTCTCAAAATGACCCACAGGAGTATTAAAAGCAATCTTCCATTCGTCACCCTTCTTCATGCGCAACAGATTGTATGCCCCCCGAAGGTCAATTTTAGAGAACCACTTGGCCCCCACTAACTGGTTAAATAAATCAGGAATCAATGGCAGTGGGTAAGGATTGCGTACAGTAATTTTGTTAATCTCACGAAAATCCAGACAAGGACGTAAACCGCCGTCCTTTTTTTTTACAAAAAAAAATCCAACTGCCACAGGAGACTTAGAGGGCCTAATGTGACCGGCGGCCAAGCTTGTCTGTATGTATTCCTCCAAGTCCTTTCTCTCAGGTATAGTAAGGTTAAATAAACGACTTTTAGGAAGAGTCGCTCCAGGGACAAATTCAATAGTACAATCATAGTCTCTATGGGGAGGCAAAACCTGCGATTCCTTCTCAGGAAAAACTCTCCAAAAATCCTGAATAGGAACAGGCAATTCCCCCCTATCCACAGCTGCAATACGTCCGTTACAACACTTGTCATAACATTTATGGCTCCAGGATTTAATTTCATTGGTAGACCAATCCAGTACAGGATTGTGCAATTTTAACCAGGGCAATCCCAACACCACCGGAGAAGGCAAGTTATTCAAAACTACCAAATACAATTTCTCATGGTGAACACCATTAATAGTGAGAGGAAATTCACAGACCTGGAGAGTAACATTCTTCAAAGGGGAGCCATCCACAGAAACCACAGCAATGGGGGATGACAAAGGTTCGGGTTTTAAATTGAGTTTTTCCAAGAATCCCCCATCAATTACATTCAGAGTAGACCCACAATCGACAAACACCTGAAATTCCATTAATTTATCCTGAGCAATAGTGGAAGCAGCTAAAAATACACCCTTGGAATTTAAACAGGCAATACGGGCATGACTGACCATTTTTTTTTCTTTCTTCATACGAAGCACACAGCTTTTAATGAAATGACAAGAATTTCCGCAATAGAAACACAAACCTTCAGAAAATCTGCGGTCCTTTTCTTGAGAGCGAGGTGCCATCGCTCCAATCTCCATCGGCTCTCCACTGTCAGTACACACATTCTCATGACCAGAAACTGACATAGCAGAGGATTTGCTCTCATTAACCCTTGCACGCAGTCTCCTATCCACCCGTATAGCTAATTGCATAGCCTGTTGCAAATCTTCAGGTGTGCGATAAGCAATTAGCAGGTCTTTAACCCTTTCACTAAGCCCAGCAAGAAACAGACTCTTCAGAGCAGAATCGTTCCACCCTATTTGAGTAGACCACCGACGGAAATGAGTACAATATTTTTCCACATTACCTGATCCCTGTCTCAAACGTCTCAACTCAGTCTCAGCAGATGAGACACGGTCAGGATCATCATATAATAGCCCCAAAGCAGAAAAAAAACTATCCACTGATCTAAAGCATGTATCACTAGGTTGCAAAGAAAAGGCCCACTCCTGAGGCTCTTTGCGCAAAAGTGACATTATGAACCCTATGCGCTGGGATTCATCCCCAGAGGACCTGGGTCTCAAACGAAAATACAATAAGCAAGCATTTTTAAATGAAAAAAATTCTTGGTGTTCACCAAAAAATAAATCAGGCAAACGTACCTTAGGCTCCAAGAAATGTGCTCTAGGACAGTTACTCACGTGCTGATGGAGCTCGGCCACCTCCAGAGAGAGTTCCTGCAGGCGTTTAGCCAAATCCAGAACCGACACCATGATGGAACAGAAAAATCTTTCCTTAGAGAATTTGCAGGCTGGACTTACTGTTATGTTCTGCTACCAGAGCTAAGGAAAGAGAGGAGATCTTTCCCTACGATATAACTCAGCTTGATCCCTACGATGTAACAGGGAACCTGATCCTGCGATCAGACCTGCTAAAGTCCTCAGCTAGTCTGTACGGAGACCTATAGATGTGGGGAAGGAATCCCTACAAGTACTAGGGACTGGGAGCAAAATGGACACCTCCTAACAGAAATAGTAGCAGACAGACGAACAAACAAAATATATAGAACACAGAGGTCCGAAGACCAAGCAAACTAACAGAGTTAGATACTGAGCACAGGCTAGCTAAAGAGTAGTAATACAATGAAGTCCAGCAAAGCCAGAAGGGCGGAGCAGGACTAAATAGGCCAACAAGGTCATGTGACCAGCAATAGAAAAAACCTAAGAGCAAGGTTCTAACAGCGGGCAAACCAGGATGCATCGGATAAAGACACCGGGGGCCATCAGAAGGTAAGTATATTTATTTTTTACGATTCTTACGGTCACACTATATAAATCCATGCCAGTTACATGGATTTATATAGTGTGACCAAGTTGTCAAGCACTTTCCAAGTGATGCTAAAATCGCTCGGAAAGCGCTTGTCAACCCGCATGCGGAAATGCATGTGAAGAAAGCTTCACTTCCGCTTGTCCCTGGCAGGAAAAATGCATGCGTTTTTTCTGCCAGAGAGATGCAGAAACACTCAGGAAAAAATGCGGAGCATTTCTGCATCGTGGGCACATAGCCTAAAAGACGCTTTTTTTGCATAGACTAGTTTTTGCATCGCCATATTTTGAGAGCTATAATTTTTCCATATTTTGGCTGATAGAGTCATGTGATGGCTTGTCTTTTGCGGGACAAGTTGATGTTTTTATTGGTACCATTTTCGGGCATGTGACATTTTTTCATCGCTTTCTATTCTGATTTTTGGGAGGCAGAATAAACAAAAAGCAACAATTCAGGAATTGTTTTTTTTTTTTTTATGTCGTTCCGCATGTGGTAAAATTGATAATGCAGCGTTAACCTTTGGGTCAGTATGTTTTCAGTGGTACCATTTTTATTTACATTCGTCTTTTTGATCGCGTGTTATTCCATTTTTTGTTTGGAGGTATGATGATAAAGCATTGATTTTTGCTTTGTTTTTTTGTTTTTGTTTTTTTACCGTGTTCACTAAAGGGGTTAACTCGTGGGACAGTTTTATAGGTCAGGTTGTGTCAGACGCGGCGATACCAAATATGTGTACTTTTATTGGTTTATTTTTTTTCAGAATAAATAAATATTATAGGTTCAATATATTATTTTTGGGGTATTATTTTTTTTCATTTTTTTTTTTATATTTTTACAATTGTTTTTCAAATTTTTTTTTCACTTTTCTACTTTTTTTTTTTACTTTTACACATTGTCCCACTATGGGACTTTCACTTTTCGCAGCCTCATTGGCTGCATGGTATAGAGAGCAGCATGCCATGCAGCCTGTTTGCGCTGCACACAGAGGAGATATTACTTTGGTCGCATGACCAAAGTAACGTCCTGCCTCCTGGTGACCCGGATGTTGTCATGACGACATCGGGTCGTCATGACAACATCCGTAAGCTGCCGCAGACATCGCTGGATGCCGGCAGGAGAGGTGAGTATAGCGAACACCTCTCCCCTTGCCCCGGCAATGCTGCGATCGACTTCAATCGCAGAATTGCGGGGGTTAATGTGCAGGGAGCGGTGCGGGACCGGCTCCCTGCACATAGCACCGGGTGTCAGCTGTGTGCGGGCGCGATCACAGCGCGCGTAATAATACGTAGCTAGTCCATAGGTCCCAGGGCAGAGCTATGTACTATTACTGACAAGGTCGGAAAGGGGTTAACAAACTCTCATCGGAACTAAATCTAAATAATCCCAAAGAACAATAGATAATAAACAGCAGTGGTGATGTAACCTTTTGGTCTTTTTTTTTACCACTGCAGATGTGTCTCAAATATTGCATTACTGTACACGCACAAAGCAATGTTAGCTTACAAGCAATTTCCCAGTCAAGCACAGTATTAACACAGTTTTGCTTTCCCTTTTAAGTCATAATTATGCCGCGCATTGTTTTAGCCCACTGGGTGACAACCAATTATACGGATTAAATGTCAGTCCCTAATGCTCAATACTGTGCTATTTTGTAGTGGCCCTGCAGCAAATTCTTCTTCTGTGTAGTGATCAGATTTTTTTTTGTATTAATTTTGAAGAATTAGGCTTTTTATCAACTGTACCTTCTAATCTCCTAAGTATTAAAATTAGGAAGGAAACCATAGCCAATCATTGATAGCAGTCAAAAGAAAAAAATAAATCAAATGGGGTTTTCAAGGATTTAATAAAATAATATGATGAAATTTAGATAGATACATTCAAAAATACAAAAATACTGGATAAAGGCTGTCAACTACTGAGCTGAAAAGTTGCCACAGTTCACATTTAAGCTTTGACACCTTTGCCAAAAAAAGCTTAAAAGGAATCTCCAGGTTTTGCCACTTAAATGGAGAGCAGCATAATGTAGGGACAGAGACCCTAATTCCAGCATTTCACTTACTGGGCTGTGTAGTATAATTTTGATAGAATCCCTGTTTTATCAGCAGGCGATTATCATTAGAGGACTAGTAACCTGCTGCTAGGTAGTCTCCCATATTCATGAGCTGTGTATAACCCGCCCCCACCACTGATTGGCAGATTTCTGTGTGCACTGTGAATGGGCAGAAAGCTGCCAATCAGTGGTGTGTGTGGAGTTATACAGAGCTCAGTATTCAGAGAACTGCTAGATCTGCACCAAATAAAACAGTGATTTTAGAAAAACTACAGCAAGCAGACCAGTAACTGATACACAACTGGAATGTGTCTCTGCCTCATATTATGCTGCTCTCATATATGACAGCAAAAACTTGTTGACAGATTCCCTATAAGGCTGTGGCTACACAGCAACTTTGGCCACTACATAGGTCACGCAGCTAAAGATCACTATGTTCTGGAGCTACATTACGTAATACTTGTGAAATTAGTCACATTGCAAACCCTATGACAAGCAAGTCACAAAAATCTGGTCTGCAATGTAACCCCATCCACCTGCATTATGCTGCTATGTAACTGCAGCACGTAGCGATATTTGGTCATGTGACCGGTGTCACAGCAAAAGGTTCTGCACTGCACAAGCCTAAGTGTTTTATCATTCATCCATATGATCAGTGGCCTCAGTTTCAGCTCTGTAGGTGGGAGTCTTTGTCAAGAGACTTTGCCAACCGCACCAGCATATGGTCTCACAAGGGGTCTGAGGATCTCATCTCGGTACCTAATGGCAGTCAGGCTACATCTGGCGAGCACATGGAGGGCTGTGCGGCCCACCAAAGAAATGCCACCCCACACCATTACTGACCCACTGCCAAACCGGTGATGCTGAAGGATGTTGCAGGCAGCAGATCGCTCTCCACGGCGTCTCCAGACTCTGTCACGTCTGTCACATGTGCTCAGTGTGAACCTGCTTTCATCTGTGAAGAGCACACGGCACCAGTGGTGACTTTGCCAATCCTGGTGTTCTGTGGCAAATGCCAAGCGTCCTGCATGGTGTTGGGCTGTGAGCACAACCCCTATCTGTGGACGTCGGGCCCTCATACCACTCTCATGGAGTCAGTTTCCAACCGTTTGTGCAGACACATGCACATTTGTGGCCTGTTGGAGGTCATTTTGCAGGGCTCTGGCAGTGCTCCTCCTGTTCCTCCTTGCACAAAGGCGGAGGTAGCAGTCCTGCTGCTGGGTTGTTGCCCTCCTACGGCCCCCCTCCATGTCTCCTGGTGTACTGGCCTGTCTCCTGGCAGCGCCTCCAGCCTCTTGACACTACGCTGTCAGACACAGCAAACCTTCTTGCCACAGCTCTCATTGATGTGCCATCCTGGATGAGCTGCACTACCTGAGCAACTTCTGTGGGTTGTAGAGTCCGTCTCATGCTACCATGAGTGTGAAAGCACAACCAACATTCAAAAGGTCCCCACCTGCAGAACCACTCCTTTATTGAGTGTGTCTTAATAATTGCCAATAATTTCCATCTATTGTCTATTCCATTTGCACAACAGCATGTGAAATTGATTGTCAATCAGTGTTGCTTCCTATGTGGACAGTTTGATTTCACAGAAGCTGGATTTACTTGGAGTTATATTCTGTTGTTTAAGTGTTCCCTTTATTTTTTTGAGCAGTGTACTTGGATGCCCAAGGCTCAATGATGTCCGTGGAGAGAACAGATCTCAAAAAACAAGATACAGAATAAATTAGTTTACAAGTTAATGCTGGCTATAACAGAAAATGTCAGAACACACAGAGCATCAGTGCTTGCATACTGCTGTAGCACCCTGAGGACTCGGCTGCTACAGGGGTATTGCACCTCAAACCAGAGGTGTGGTATTCCACTCCCGGGTAAGGATGGAGTGTGGGACTGAGCTCAGTAGGCTGCATGCACTACATACATCCCATTTCCGGGAGACAGAACTACGGTACTCCCACCAAGTAGATGTGCAGGTACGACAGCGTCTGTCCCTGGCTGGAGTGGGAGGGGGGGTGGAACATCCCAGTAGTGTAGGGGCAGATAGGGGAGGGGCTCTGGGCATAGAGATAGGAGCCCATTGGGTGCTGGTCACCTGGGCTCACACATAGAGGGAGTATATATGGTGGGCACCATCTAGAGATAGGGTCAGTCTGTGAGTCTGTCAGGAGAGTGCTGAGGAGGAGTTCAGCCAGGAGGGCTGACAGGGAGCTGTGGCTCCGGCTGGGCCCAGCTCCAGGGCCAGGCCTGAAGCAGAGAGGAAGAGGAAGAAAGGCCCAGAGACGCAGAAAAGAGGGAACCCTAAGATCCCATGAGTGAGCTAAAAAGGGTGAAGGGTTGGCAGAAGAGGGCACCGGATCCCAAGCTGGCGGAGGCAAAAGTAACCCTTAACCAGGAACCGGAGGTCGTGGGCAAGCTTTGCCACGACCCTCACCACATCCACCAGGAAGGTACACCAAGAGTAGGGTCAGGAAAGCAAGAGAAGGTTTTACCATAGAAGGCCCAAGGGAACCGGACAAAGGTGGATCCCTGGTGGGGACGGCCAGGAGAAAGAGAGAGAGAGGGAAGCTCAGGACCACGCTCCGGAACTGCCTGGGGGTTGGCCGAGTCCAGCACCTGGTGGATGCAGCACGGCTCGGGTGGTCACTCAAGGCCAGAGTGACTGAAGGAACACCTGTGAGTAAAAACCCTGAAACTGCATCTCACGTCTCTGACTCTCCTTTCTGCACTATCACTACCCCCATCATCCGCACCAGCTGCCCTGAGGCCATACCCCTCCCGTTGGGGGTTATACCACCATCGCTGCACCCATACTACCGGCTTCAGCGGACTGTTCTGCAGCGGCGGCCTTGTGACCGCAAATCAACGGGTGGCGTAGTCGACACAGAAACAACATCTACCAAGACTGCCACACACTTAGTTTGACACCCTGGGCACGGACCGGGTCACCGCCACGAGACTACTACCCCCATCTGATCCGGCTCTGGGTAAGCCCCCGTGCGCGCGATGCCGCACGACACAGCAGGCCCAGGGGCGCGTCAACTTTGGCGTAGTCGGCAGGATTACGTGCCCGCAACCGACGGGTACTGCGTGCCTGAAGAGAAGTTCACATTTACCGAAAAAAAAGGAGTCTCCCGCCAATTCCAGAGGGTCCCCGCCATCGGACGCCATCTCGGATCGTTTCCCGCCGTTTGCCCGCCATCTGCAGTCTTTTCCCGCCGTCCACGGAGTTTCCCGCCATTGGGAGACTGTTCCCGCCATCTGAGAAGATTTCCCGCCCTGGCAGAGCGGACGCCATTATGGGCGTGCCAGAGGGTGGTAAGAGACGACCTCCCATCGTGGGCCTGGTCCCAGAAGAGCGCCAAAAGCAAGGACCGCCCCCACCAGCAGAGACTGCAATGATAGAGATGTCCATCAGCGTGGGGGGACTGCCCCTGGAACTGACAATCACCAAGTTGCCCCAGGACCGCCCTCAGTGTGGGCGGATCAAGAACAAAAGAGTGAGGATGGGTGCAGCCTGGAGGAGTCTGGGGAGGTCCCACCCAGAGATGGAGGGAGAGGCAGGCAGCACCGACCCTGTGGTCAGGAGCCTGTTGCAAGCCACCACCCCACAAGACCTGGTGGAGATCTTGGCACAGCTCCCCCGAGACCGGGAGCGTGCACAGACCGCGCTGGAGGGCCTCGCACGGAGGATGGCCCAGGTGCAGCGAGAAACGCTGACTGAGTGGAGTAGGGAGATGGCCCAGCAGGCTGGAACCCGCCAGCGGAGCACGCCACCCGAGACGAGGAGTCTGACCGCCTCTGAGGATGGTGCAGGAGGAATGAAGGCCGGAGACGACGCCGTGGAAGGAGCTGAAGTGACGGAGGCAGGTAAAGGGGACGTCACTACCCCAAGCCTAGAAACCGTGAGCCTGCCCCAGCTCCCCGTCGCAGAGCCCGAAATTCCCCCTACCGTGCCCGTCGCTGCACCGCCACCGCTCCAGACTAGGCCTCAAGCAGGAGCCGCGGCCACGCCCCCTGTGACGTCACGCGCCTCAACCCCGAGCGCGGCCAAGCAGGAGACGCCTCCGGCCTGGTCGCAGGGCCGAGTACCCCCGGGCGCCGCAGTTCCAACAGAGCCCTCTATCTCCACCAAGTCACTGGCCTGGTCGCAAGGTCGAGTGCCCCCGGGCGCCGCCGTCTCCACAGTGCCCTTTACCTTTAGAGTGCCACCGGCCTGGTCGCAAGGCCTGGTGAATCCGGGCGCCGCTACCACCATCGCGCCCTCAACCTCCACCGTGCTACCCTTGGGTGAAGACCTGTTCGCCCAGCACACTTGTCCGGATGGGCAGCCCTTTGAGTGGCCACCGGAGTACCTCCATCCCCGACTCCGGAAGGAAAGGCCTCTGTGTGAGCCCCTGATTCCAGCTCCGGCGCCCGCCAAGATCACCCCACTCCCGTTGGAGGAGGCGCAGTTCGAATGGGACCCCACCGGAGAAAACCTCATTGGGTTCACCCATGAGACTCGGGCGGCCGCAGCCCAGCGAGCAGAGTGCTGCCGGCAACAGCTGGAGGTCTTCGACCGGAAACGGCGAGAGAGGCGGGTCCGCGAGGAGCGGCTGCAAGTACAGAGTGCGGAACAGAAAAGCCGGACCAGACGAAACCCCCGTGCAGCCCATGGTCCCCGCGCCACCGGGACCGTAATCAAGTTTCAACTGCAGCACGGTTGGGGTTTTATCCGGGACCACAGAACCCCCGGCGACGTCTTTGTCACCCGCAGGGACGTCGAGAGCCATCTGCCGGAGGGACACAGAGGACGTGATCTTTACCTGGGTGATGAGGTCACCTTCACCCTGTTATGTTCTGCTACCAAAGCTAAGGAAAGAGAGGAGATCTGTCCCTACTATAGGACTCAGCTGAATCCCTACGATGTAACAGGGAACCTGATCTTGCGATCAGACCTGTTAAAGTCCTAATCTAGTCTGTACGGAGACCTATAGATGTGGGGAGGGAATCCCTACAAGTACTAAGGACTGGGAGGAATATGGGACACCTCCTAACAGAAATAGTAGCAGACAGACGAACAAACAAAATAGATAGAACATAGAGGTCTGTAGACCAAGCAAACTAACAGAGTTAGATACAGAGCACAGGCTAGCTAGAAAGTAGATATACAATGAAGTCCAGCAAAGCCAGAAGGGCGGAGCAGGATTAAATAGGCCAACAAGGTCATGTGACCAGCAAAGGAAAAAAAACCTAACAGCAAGGTTCTAACAGTACCCCCCCTTCTAAGAGGATCCTCCGGATCCCCTAGGACCAGGCTTATCAGGAAATCTCCTGTGAAACGCTCTGATAAGTCTGGACGCGGAAACATCATCTGACCTCACCCAAGAGTTATCCTCGGGTCCGAAACCTTTCCAGGCCACAAGATACTGCAAACTACCTCTATACCGTCTAGAGTCAAGGATGCGAGAAATTTCATATTCCCCGTCCTCCACCACCGGAGGAACAGAGGCAGAGGCGTCACCATCCGACACAACAGCTTTTTTTAACAGAGAGACATGAAAGACCGGATTAATTCTCCAGGAGGTAGGAACCTCCAACCTAACAGCAGATTGGTTGACAACCTGAAGCACCTTAAAGGGCCCTACAAACTTGGGACCCAATTTCTTAGAAGGAATCCATAACCGCAGATTCCTAGAGGACAACCAAACCATGTCACCAACAGCGAACAAAACCTCCTGTCGTTTCCTATCAAAGTAGTCTTTAGATTTTCTGTTGGCCTCCTGAAGATTACCACGCACATCCGTCCAAACTCTTTCCAAATCACCGGAAAAATTCTCCTCCTCAGGCACGGCAGATCCCAACTTGGAGAACGACCCAAACGACGGATGTCTCCCAGAACAACAAAAAAAAGGCGAACAACCAGCAGAAGAAGATGTATGATTGTTCAGAGCAAATTCGGCAAGTGGCAGAAACTCAGACCACCCCTCTTGATTGTCTGCCACAAAACAACGCAAGAACTGCTCAACATCCTGGTTTTTCCTTTCTGTCTGGCCATTAGATTCAGGATGATATCCGGACGAAAACGACAAATGAATTCCCAACCTGTCACAAAAGGCACGCCAAAAACGAGCCACGAACTGAGGACCCCTATCAGAAACAATGTCAGTAGGAACGCCATGAAGTCTGACAATTTCCTTGACAAAGGCCTTAGCGAGAGTTTTAGCGCAGGGCAGTTTGACGAAGGGAACCAAGTGACACATCTTGCTAAAACGGTCCACGACCACCCAGATGACAGTAAAACCCTCAGAGGGGGGAAGGTCAGTTATAAAGTCCATAGCCAAATGTGTCCAAGGAGCACTGGGGACCTCCAAAGGACAAAGCAACCCCGCAGCAGGAGTATGTGAGGACTTAGATCTAGCACATATAGTACATACATTATCATAACCAGAAACTGACATAGCAGAGGATTTGCTCTCATTAACCCTAGCACGCAGTCTTCTATCCACCCGTATAGCTAATTGCATAGCCTGTTGCAAATCCTCAGGTGTAGGATAAGCAATTAGCAGGTCTTTAACCCTTTCACTGAGCCCAGCAAGAAATAGACTTTTCAGAGCAGAATCGTTCCACCCTGTTTGAGTGGACCAACGACGAAAATGAGTACAATATTTTTCGACATTACCTGATCCTTGTTTTAAACGTCTCAACTCAGTCTCAGCTGATGCCACACGGTCAGGATCATCATATAATAGTCCTAAAGCAGAAAAAAAACTATCCACTGATCTGAAGCATGTATCACTAGGTTGCAAAGAAAAGGCCCACTCCTGAGGCTCTTTGCGCAAAAGTGACATTATGAACCCTACGCGCTGGGATTCATCCCCAGAGGACTTGGGTCTCAAACGAAAATACAATAAGCAAGCATTTTTAAATGAAAAAAATTCTCGATGTTCACCAAAAAATAAATCCGGCAAACATACCTTAGGCTCCAAGAAATATGCTCCAGGACAGTTACTCACGTGCTGACGGAGCTCGGCCACTTCCAGAGAGAGTCCCTGCAGGTGTTTAGCCAAATCCTGAACCGACACCATGATGGAACAAAAAAAAAAAAAAAAAAAATCTTTCCTTAGAGAATTTGCAGGCTGGACTTACTGTTATGTTCTGCTACCAAAGCTAAGGAAAGAGAGGAGATCTGTCCCTACTATAGGACTCAGCTGAATCCCTACGATGTAACAGGGAACCTGATCCTGCGATCAGACCTGTTAAAGTCCTAATCTAGTCTGTACGGAGACCTATAGATGTGGGGAGGGAATCCCTACAAGTACTAAGGACTGGGAGGAATATGGGACACCTCCTAACAGAAATAGTAGCAGACAGACGAACAAACAAAATAGATAGAACATAGAGGTCTGTAGACCAAGCAAACTAACAGAGTTAGATACAGAGCACAGGCTAGCTAGAAAGTAGATATACAATGAAGTCCAGCAAAGCCAGAAGGGCGGAGCAGGATTAAATAGGCCAACAAGGTCATGTGACCAGCAAAGGAAAAAAAAACTAACAGCAAGGTTCTAACACACCCGGCATCAATGTGCCAAAGGTCCATATGCTCTCCATGTGCACAGATTGACTGAGGAGGAGCTGCGGTTTGAGGAAGGTCAAGAGGACCCGGACGGGTCTGAAGATTACCCTCAAGAAGGAGCAGGAGGATGCCGTTATTAAAGTACGGTACAGTGAAGCTGTAAAAAGTTACCCGTAAGGGTACAAGAACTGTTACCAGTAAAGTATAGTCCCCGTAGGGACCAGCAAACTGTTACCCGTGTGTCCCTATCCCTTAACAGGCTGAGGACTGTGAGCAGCCATCCCTTATTCCCACTGACCGAGGACTGAGAGCGGTCGTTCTTTCCCTCTACCTGGCCGAGGACTGAGAGCGGCCATACCCTTGTAAATAGTTGCGCTTCCTAAGGCGCCCCCTACCGGTTTTATAGGAGGATTACTGTTTTCCTCCCAGTGACTGTGGCACTTTACCTGGTCACAAGTGCACAGTGGCCAGAAGCTCAAGAACATTTTATATAAAAGAGTTTTATATGAAAAAGTTTATATTGCTAGAATCTGATAATGTTTATAATGTTTTATATGTTGGTGTATGTTTTAAAAAGTTTGTATGTTTTGGTATGTTTTATTCTTTTACAGCCCGAGGACGTGCTGTGATTTACCAGGGGGGAATGTAGCACCCTGAGGACTCGGCTGCTACAGGGGTATTGCACCTCAAACCAGAGGTGTGGTATTCCACTCCCGGGTAAGGATGGAGTGTGGGACTGAGCTCAGTAGGCTGCATGCACTACATACATCCCATTTCCGGGGGACAGAACTACGGTACTCCCACCAAGTAGATGTGCAGGTACGACAGCGTCTGTCCCTGGCTGGAGTGGGAGGGGGGGGTGGAACATCCCAGTAGTGTAGGGGCAGATAGGGGAGGGGCTCTGGGCATAGAGATAGGAGCCCATTGGGTGCTGGTCACCTGGGCTCACACATAGAGGGAGTATATATGGTGGGCACCATCTAGAGATAGGGTCAGTCTGTGAGTCTGTCAGGAGAGTGCTGAGGAGGAGTTCAGCCAGGAGGGCTGACAGGGAGCTGTGGCTCCGGCTGGGCCCAGCTCCAGGGCCAGGCCTGAAGCAGAGAGGAAGAGGAAGAAAGGCCCAGAGACGCAGAAAAGAGGGAACCCTAAGATCCCACGAGTGAGCTAAAAAGGGTGAAGGGTTGGCAGAAGAGGGCACCGGATCCCAAGCTGGCGGAGGCAAAAGTAACCCTTAACCAGGAGCCGGAGGTCGTGGGCAAGCTTTGCCACGACCCTCACCACATCCACCAGGAAGGTACACCAAGAGTAGGGTCAGGAAAGCCAGAGAAGGTTTTACCATAGAAGGCCCAAAGGAACCGGACAAAGGTGGATCCCTGGTGGGGACGGCCAGGAGAAAGAGAGAGAGAGGGAAGCTCAGGACCACGCTCCGGAACTGCCTGGGGGTTGGCCGAGTCCAGCACAGGGTGGATGCAGCACGGCTCGGGTGGTCACTCAAGGCCAGAGTGACTGAAGGAACACCTGTGAGTAAAAACCCTGAAACTGCATCTCACGTCTCTGACTCTCCTTTCTGCACTATCACTACCCCCATCATCCGCACCAGCTGCCCTGAGGCCATACCCCTCCCGTTGGGGGTTATACCACCATCGCTGCACCCATACTACCGGCCTCAGCGGACTGTTCTGCAGCGGCGACCTTGTGACCGCAAATCAACGGGTGGCGTAGTCGACACAGAAACAACATCTACCAAGACTGCCACACACTTAGTTTGACACCCTGGGCACGGACCGGGTCACCGCCACGAGACTACTACCCCCATCTGATCCGGCTCCGGGTAAGCCCCCGTGCGCGCGATGCCGCACGACACAGCAGGCCCAGGGGCGCGTCACTGCCACCTGACCAAAAATATATATGCACACATGCATGCCAAAGCGATATTAAGGGAATTAGAAATCTATTGGACCTCACTTAAAGAGGGTTGTACAGCCTTAGGCTTTGTTCACACATCAGTACTTTTGACCAGTATTTCATCAGTATTAGTATGCCAAAACCAGAAGTGTCTCCAAAACACAGAACAGGTGTCAATCTTTCAATTATAGCTTTTCTCTGTCAGTTACACTTCTGGTTTTGGCATACAAATACTGATGCAAAATACTGACCAAATAATGATGTGTGAATAAGCCCTGAGGCTTGACGTCTGCAGTCACTCTATGTAACTTATGTAATTTATGAATCCTCATATCGTGCGCACTGCACGCTTTGAGGATTATTTTCCGGCGCTGGAAATGAGTCATGTGACCACAAGTATATGATTTACATACTTCCAGCCACATTCCAACTATACTGTGTCCGGCCTCGCTCAATACACTTGCATTTAGTAAGGCTGCGCCCATCTATTCGGCACGTGGCGCATGTATGCAAATCACATACTTGCAGCCATGTGTGTGCCACTCCCGGCAACAGAAAATCCTCACAGTTCACGCGATGTCAGGACTCACAAGTCTGCACTTACATAGAGAGACTGCAGACTTGCAGCCTAAGGCCAGACAACCCCTTTACGACCTTGGACGTATGAGTACGTTCAAGGTCGTATCCCTGCACTCCGTGTGAGCTCCGGCGCTGAGCCTACGTTTTTGGGCACATGACAGCTGATCTGTACAGCTGACGGGTGCCACTAACAGTTGTGGGTGGAATCGCGATCCACCTGCGGTTGTTAACATATTAAATGTCGAATGTCAATTTCCGACAGTGGTATTTAACATGCACGCGCCGGAAGTCCATCACTAGTCCTGCCCATCGGCACCAGTTTCACATGACCGCGGGTCACCGATGGGTTGGCCTGACAACCCGGGGTCTGCAGGAGACCTCTGTGGTTGTCATTGCCGGGATACTATGAGTGCCACCCAGCGGTCAAAGCTCATTGCAAGTGAGCATTTTTGCTACATACAGCAGAGTTGAAGCCCTGTGTGCTGAAGATGATCGCAGCTTCTAGTCTCCCATGGAGACTATTGAAGCAGGTAAAAAGTAAAAAAAAAAGTTTTTAAAAATATATAAAAAAAAAAAATATATAAAAGTTCAAATCACCCCTTTTTCACCTCATTCAAAATAAAATAAAAAAATCAAATATACACATTTGGTATCGCCACATTCAGAATCGCCCGATCTATCAATATATAAAAGGAATTAATGTGATCGGTAAACGGCGTAACAGAAAAAAAATCAAAATGCCAGAAGTTTTTTTGGTCGCAGAAATATTGCAATAAAATGCAGTAACGGGATCAAAAGATCTTATCTACCCCAAAGTGGTATCACTAAAAACGTCAGCTAGCCGCACAAAAAATAAGCACTCACCTTGCCCCAGATCCTAAAACATGGAGATGCTACGAGTCTCAGAAAATGGCGAGGTTTTTTTTTTTGCAAACTTTGGATTTTTTTTCACTACTTAAATAAAAAAGAATCTACACGTTTGGCACCTACAAACTCGTAATGACCTGTAGAATCATAATGGCAAGTCAGTTTTAGCATTTAGTGGACATAGTAAAAAAAAAAAAAAAAAAAATTGACAGAAAAGTAAAAAAGTTATGGCTCTGGGAAGACGGCGCAAAAAAACTAAAACGCAAAAGCCCAAGGTGGTAAAGGGGTTAATGATGTTGCAACTGAAGTGATGTGAAAGCCTGTCAGTTTATGATTGATTTTATTTATGTTTCACTGACGGTAGTGCATTGTAAAAATGAAAAAAAAACACCCCACTGTGGAAATTCAACCCTGCCTCTGGCAAAGTATTAAAAGATTCCATAGATGCCAGTCCTAAAGACAAAGTAATTAGGCACCCTGTGATCAAATAGATCTTTCTGTAAACCACTTAGATACTATAGACAGCAATATCTAAGGGACTGAACGGCCAGGATAGGACCTTGCTCCAATCCTGAGTGTTGCAACACAACAATCCCTGAGGAAGCTCATGTGAAACGCGTGTTGGAGTGAGGGGTGGCAGTAGTGGCATCCACAGCATGAACCCAGGTTAGTAACTTGTTCTATATATATCTTTGATAATTTCACATAATAACCTCTTCAGATATAGTTATCATTTTGGCAACTCTTACTGTTTTCTTCTTGTACTCACTAGAGATCCCCATCATGATTTGCTTTGAAGTTATGTACATTTAAGCATATACATACCTCTGATTGTTATGCGTGTCCGAGTAACCTTCATTGTGCGCTTGCACTTTATATATATATATATATATATACACATATATTTACAAATATATATATATGTATATGTAGCACCCTGAGGATTCGGCTGCTACAGGGGTATTACACCTCAAGCCAGAGGTGTGGTATTCCACTCCCGGGTAAGGATGGAGTGTGGAACTGAGCTTAGTAGGCTGCATGCACTACATACATCCCATTTCCGGGGGACAGAACGACGGTACTCCCACCAGTTTATGTGCAGGTACGACAGCGTCTGTCCCTGGCTGGAGTAGGAGGGGGGTGGAACATCCCAGTAGTGTAGGGGCAGATAGAGGGAGTAGTCTGGGTAAATGTAGGAGCTCACTGGGTGCTGGTCACCTGAGCTCACACATAGAGGGAGTATATATGGTGGGCACCATCTTAGGACAGGGTCTTTTTAGCCTGAGAAGCAGAGCAGAGGAGTTCAGCCAGGAGGGCTGACAGGGAGCTGTGGCTCCGGCTGGGCCCAGCTCCAGAGCTAAGCCTGCAGAGGAGAGAGGAGAAAGAAGGACCCAGAGAGAAAGACAGAGAGAACCCCAAGAACCCAGAAACAGACCATAAAGGGTGAAGGGTTGGCGGACACGGGTACCGGAACCCGAACTGGTGGAGGCCACTTATCCTCAGCCAGGAACCGGAGGTCGTGGTCAAGATTTGCCACGACCCTCACCAAATCCACCAGAAAGGCACACCAAGTATAGGGTCAGGGAGCCCAGAGGAGGTTTGACCACTAAGAGACCCGAGGGAGCCGGCCAAAGGTGGATCCCTGGTGGGAACGGCCAGAGACAGAGAGAGAGAAGGGAGCTCAGGACCACGCTCCAGAACTGCCTGGGGGTTAGCCGAGTCCAGGACCTGGTGGACGCAGCACGGCTCGGGTGGTCACTCAAGGCCAGAGTGACTGAGAGAACACTTGTGAGTAAAACCCCTGAAACTGCATCTCCTGACTCTGACTCTTCTTACTGACCGTCACAACCCCCATCATCTTCACCTGCTGCCCTGAGGCCATACCCCTCCCGTTGGGGGTTATACCATCATCGCTGCACCCATACCACCGGCCTCAGCGGACTGTTCTGCAGCGGCGGCTGCAAAGCCGCACTCAACGGGTGGCGTAGTCGACAATCAAGTTAACATCTACTGCCATAGACTGCCACTTAGTTTGACACCCTGGGCACGGACCGGGTCACCGCCACAAGGACTACTACCCCAATCGAGATCCGGCTCCGGGTATCCCCTACAGCACTGGCCCAGGGGGCGCGTCAACTTTTGGCGTAGTCGGCAGGATAACGTGCCCGCAACCACCGGGTACTGCGTGCCTGAAGAAAAGTTCACATTTACCTCAAAAAGAAGTCTCCCGCTGGTTCCGGAGGGTCCCCGCCATCGGACGCCATCTCGGATCGGTTCCCGCCGGTTGCCCGCCATCTGCAGCTTTTTCCCGCCATCCACAGAGTTTCCCGCCACTGGGAGGCGATTCCCGCCATCTTGGACAGTTTCCCGCCCTGGCAGAGCGGACGCCATTATGGGCGTGCCAGAGGGTGGTAAGAGACGACCTCCCATCGTGGGCCAGGACCAAGAGTGGCGCCAAAAACGAAGACCGCCCCCACCAGCAGAGACTGCAATGATTGAGATGTCCATCAGCGTGGGGGGTCTGCCCCTGGAACTGACAATCACCAAGTTGCCCCAGGACCGCCCTCAGTATGGGCGTATACAGAACAAAAGAGAGAAGATGGGAGCAGCTTGGAGGAGTCTGGAGGAGCCGTACCCGGAGATGGAGGGAGAGGCAGGCAGCACCGACCCTGTGGTCAGGAGCCTGATGCAAGCTACCTCCCCACAAGACCTGGTGGAGATCCTGGCACAGCTCCCCCGAGACCGGGAGCGTGCACAGACCGCGCTGGAGGGCCTCGCACGGAGGATGGCCCAGGTGCAGCAAGAAACGCTGATGGAGTGGAGCAGGGAGATGGCCCAGCAGGCTGGAGCCTGCCAGCGAAGCATGCCACCCGCAGCGAGGAGCAAGTCCACCTCTGAGGACGGCAAAGGAGGGACGACGGCCGGAGACGACGCCGCGGAGGGAGCCGAAGAGATGAAGGCAGGTAATGGGGACGACAATATCCCGTGCCCAGAAGCCGTAAACCTGCCCCAGCTTCCCGTCGCAGAGCCCGAAGCCCCACTCACCGTTCCCGTAGCCGCTGCGTCATCGCTTCAAGCTAGGCCTCAAGCGGCCGGAGCCGCGGCCACGCCCCCTGTGACGTCACGCGCCTCGATCCAGAGCACGGCCAAGCAGGAGACGCCACCGGCCTGGTCGCAAGGCCGAGTGCCCCCGGGCGCCGCAGTGCCAACAGCGCCCTCTACCTCCACTGAGCCACCGGCCTGGTCACTGGGCCAAGTAACCCCGGGCGCCGCCGTCTTCACGGTGCCCTTTACATTCAGGGTGCCCCAGGCCTGGTCGCAAGGCCTGGTGAACCCGGGCGCCGCCACCACAACAGCGCCCTCAACGTCCACAGCGCCACACCTGGGTGAAGACCTATTTGCCCAGCACACATGCCTGGATGGGCAGCCCTTTGTGTGGCCACCGGAGTTCCACCATCCCCGACTCCGGAAGGAAAGGCCTCTGTGTGAACCCCTGATCCCGGCTCCGGCGCCCGCCAAGATCACCCCACTCTCGCTGGAGGAAGCATCAGGAGGACGCCGCTATTAAGAGGTGAACTGAAACTGTAAAATAGTTACCCGTAAGGGTATCTGCCATGCTGCTGATTTAAATATGTTCCCCGTTGGGACAAGTGTGAACTGTTCCAGTGTGTCCCATCTCCCCACAGGCTGAGGACTGTGAGCAGCCATCCCTTTTCCCCACTGGCCGAGGACTGAGAGCGGCCATACCTCCCTTTGTACATAGTTGCGCTTCTTAAAGTGCCCCCTACCGGTTTTATAGGAAACTGTTGTTTTTACTACAAGAGACTGTTGCACTTTACCCGGTCACAAGTTGCACCGTGGCCGGAGGAACAAGAATGTTTACTATGAAAAGTTTTATGCTGATGATATATATATAGTGTTTTATATGTTTATGATGTTTTTGAAAGAAAATTTGTATGTTTGTGGATGTTTTTATTCTTTTACAGCCCGAGGACATGCTGTGATTTACCAGGGGGGAATGTAGCACCCTGAGGATTCGGCTGCTACAGGGGTATTACACCTCAAGCCAGAGGTGTGGTATTCCACTCCCAGGTAAGGATGGAGTGTGGAACTGAGCTTAGTAGGCTGCATGCACTACATACATCCCATTTCCGGGGGACAGAACGACGGTACTCCCACCAGTTTATGTGCAGGTACGACAGCGTCTGTCCCTGGCTGGAGTGGGAGGGGGGTGGAACATCCCAGTAGTGTAGGGGCAGATAGGGGGAGTAGTCTGGGTAAATGTAGGAGCTCATTGGGTGCTGGTCACCTGAGCTCACACATAGAGGGAGTATATATGGTGGGCACCATCTTAGGACAGGGTCTTTTTAGCCTGAGAAGCAGAGCAGAGGAGTTCAGCCAGGAGGGCTGACAGGGAGCTGTGGCTCCGGCTGGGCCCAGCTCCAGAGCTAAGCCTGCAGAGGAGAGAGGAGAAAGAAGGACCCAGAGAGAAAGACAGAGAGAACCCCAAGAACCCAGAAACAGACCATAAAGGGTGAAGGGTTGGCGGACACGGGTACCGGAACCCGAACTGGTGGAGGCCACTTATCCTCAGCCAGGAACCGGAGGTCGTGGTCAAGATTTGCCACGACCCTCACCAAATCCACCAGAAAGGCACACCAAGTATAGGGTCACGGAGCCCAGAGGAGGTTTGACCACTAAGAGACCCGAGGGAGCCGGCCAAAGGTGGATCCCTGGTGGGAACGGCCAGAGACAGAGAGAGAGAAGGGAGCTCAGGACCACGCTCCAGAACTGCCTGGGGGTTAGCCGAGTCCAGGACCTGGTGGACGCAGCACGGCTCGGGTGGTCACTCAAGGCCAGAGTGACTGAGCGAACACTTGTGAGTAAAACCCCTGAAACTGCATCTCCTGACTCTGACTCTTCTTACTGACCGTCACAACCTCCATCATCTTCACCTGCTGCCCTGAGGCCATACCCCTCCCGTTGGGGGTTATACCATCATCGCTGCACCCATACCACCGGCCTCAGCGGACTGTTCTGCAGCGGCGGCTGCAAAGCCGCACTCAACGGGTGGCGTAGTCGACAATCAAGTTAACATCTACTGCCATAGACTGCCACTTAGTTTGACACCCTGGGCACGGACCGGGTCACCGCCACAAGGACTACTACCCCCATCGAGATCCGGCTCCGGGTATCCCCTACAGCACTGGCCCAGGGGGCGCGTCATATATATCTCCATTCCCCACGTCTTACCTCTTTTGGTTCACGCTGCTGATGTTGCTCTGCTTCTCCTTTTACTATACTTTTTGTGTGTTTTTATTATGTTTTGTACCTACATGTTTTTAACTAGTCTTGTCATTTTGGTGTCCTAAATAAAATCATGAATTTGTTAATTAATATTTTATTGATTGGTCATTCTTTATTACTCTAAGTAGTTTTTTCTTGGTTATATATTCCTGGCAGTTAACTACAGTCCATACCAATGTGTGCTTATCACTTCAAGTTGATCTGTCACCAGATTTCATGATGCAAGCTATAAACATTTTTAAATACATATCTTAGAACTTAATGAGTGTGGCACACTTACTTTGATAATCTATGTTACAATGGATGTATAATCCTTTCTTCCTTTCTGAAAGTTTAAATGCAATATCTGCCTGTCTTGATTAATTGACATCTCATCCGTGTCACCCCTCCTGCTGCTGAGGTCTCATATTGCTCAGTACAAGCTGCAGCTGTCAGTCATGCTGGGTGAGTGGAGAATTAATACACTTGGACTCATGGGCTATTTCATTCTATAGCTGGACTTTCAAAGTTAAGTATCATCAGATCTGAGACATCCATTTATTAATATGAATACTATGAAAATTGGTGACAGGTCTACTTTCAAAGTATATAACCTGTTTAGACAGACGCACAGAACAATCAGTAATAGATTGTTCAGTGTGCATACGCTGCCATTGTTCTCGATAGCACAGGTCCTGATGATGTGCTGTCAAGAACGATGATTCTTTAAGGAAATCAAAAGATCATTTCACCCTAGGAACAAGCCTTTTGATTGTTTATCAGGTGATTGGCAGCATCTTTACACTGTCAGATTATCATGAAAAGAGGATTCATAATAATTGTGAAGTATAAATGCAACTTAAATCCTAAAAATCCAGTTTTTGCTCCTCCTGACACATATATGATAAAAGTGCTACTTTGTGAGATCTTTAATCTATTGTTTATCTAAATAACAGAAAAGCAAAGTGAATGGAAGTAAAAGTCTTATTAGCCAAGCAGTCTACAAGATTTATTACAAATGCTAAAATGGCTTTGCATGCTTCCACAAGCGCCATATATTACTGCAATAAGCTTGGTTTCTGTCAGTTTTTACTAAAGTACCTTTAGGCAATGCCCATTTATGTCACTGTACCATGACAGATGAGCCATGAAACACATCATTATTGCTTTTATATTGCATGATGCCATTATCTGGACCCACTTAACAGGTCCAAGGGCATAGTGACAGGAGAAATTCAACAACCTTAAATGGTCAGTAATCATGTAGAGGCACAAGGCTTACTATTTATCTGTCCATACAGATTGGAAATGTGTTCTGAAAAGCTGCTTAACCTAGGTGTGAAGACAGTTAAATATCAGTAATATTAGAAAATCATTTTTCTCAAAAACAGCCTAGTGAGAATACAGAAGGAGCGGGTTTAGTAATGACAAACAATGCTATGCTGCATCAATCGGTCAGCGAGTGACTTGACTTATCTTTACAAAAAAATAAGACACA
The DNA here is from genome assembly GCF_046119375.1 of Phyllobates terribilis. Taxonomy (NCBI): domain Eukaryota; kingdom Metazoa; phylum Chordata; class Amphibia; order Anura; family Dendrobatidae; genus Phyllobates; species Phyllobates terribilis. The sequence continues at coordinate 202,655,262 of NW_027362771.1, read as the reverse complement.
GTAGAAGCGTCACCCAAAAGAAAAAAGATTGAGTGCCACCAACAAGCTTGACTTTCAAGTGCTGTGAATTCCAATACTAATGAGATTTGTAGCCGAAATTTCTGAGACTGAGACTGTTCTTTACATCTAAATGAGGTATGGACAAATCCATGCACATGCTGCAGAAGCAATCCTCATTGTATGGCATGGATTTTCAGTCTATAACCAATCAGCCATTTGTGACCAAAGCATTACAAGTTCTCATTCAAAATTAATCAATCGCTTAAGGACCGAGATCATTTTGGCCTAGAGGAGATGATTTCATAGTCAAAAAAATAATTGGTTAAAATTTCACATTTACTTTACAACAATAAAAACGTCAGTCCTTATAATTCGGATCTGTGACACAAATAGTCAATTGCCACTAGTTCAACGAAGGACACATATATCAATCAGAGGAGAGAGAGGATAAACCAGGGTTAAAAAGTACCACAACAATTAAATTGGATATAAAAAGTTTACACACCCCTACTAAAATGACAGGTTTTAATCATGTAAAAAAAATCATATCAAGAAGAATCATTTCAAAATTTGCTGCTCCACCTTTAAAGTCACCCATAATCTGTACAAAGCCATTAAGAAACAAACTGAGGGGAAACATAAAAATACTAAAATAATGTGATTGCAGAAGTGTAAACTCCCTCATATAAGTGAGGATGTGGTATCTGTGTTCAGAAATAGCCAGTCACATTGAAACTGCCATAATTTACAGTGATTCTGATTAACCCCATATAAAGTTTAGCTGTTCCAGTAGGATTTTCCTGACATTTTTCTTAGTTGTCTTTTTACAGAAAAATCCATTATCTGAAACAGCGAACACCACAACAAAGGGATCACCTTGTTGAAAGTTATCAGTTAAAAGAAGGGTACACAAAAATGTCCAAGGCATTAGATATATCATGGAACACTGGGAAGACAGTCACCAAGAAGCGGCTTAAATTTGGCACAACAATGACATTATCTAGAACTGGACATCCCTCAAAAATTGATGGCGACAACAAGACAATTGGGCCAGAAACCTGCCAAGAGATCTACATCAACATTAAAGAAGCTGCAATCATTTTTGTCAAGTATTAGTTGTGTACTGCATGCACTACAATCCCCCATATTCTTCACATGTCTAATCTATGGGGTAGGGTGACAAACACAGAAAAATAATTTGCATTGTGCTTTTGTAATAACAAACTCAAAGCACAGACAAGACGGGATTATCGTCTGATGAGACTAAGGTTGAACTTTTGGCCATATTTCAAAAGGTATGTTTTGCGCAAAGTCAATGCTGCACACCTCCAAAATAATACCATACCCACAGTGAAGCATGGTAGTGACAGGATGTTTTTCAGCAGTTGTATCTGGGTATTTAGTAAAGGTGGAGGCAATTATGAACAGTTTCAAATATTAGTCAATTTTGCAACAAAACCTTCAGGCCTGTGCTTTTTGTTGTTGTGCTGAAGATGTAAAGGAATTTCACATTTCAGCACAACAACAGCCTTAACCATACCTCCAAATCAATAAATGAATGGCCTTGCCAGAAAAAGATCAAAATTTTGGAATGACCCATCCAGAGCCCAGTACACAGGAGATGCCATCACAATCTGAAAGATTTGGAGACCTACTGCACGGCAGAGTGGGAAAAGATTGCCATGTTGATAGATTCCAACTAAAAATGACTAAATGCTGTCATAGATTCAAATGGTACTTCAACAAAGTATTAGTTTAACCCTAGAACGCATGACCATAAAAATCTACTTTTTCACATACCTGGGGCCTTTTAGGCCCGTGTGCAAATAACATGGAATAACTCAAACAAAAATGACAAAACTATATACCTGAGGAATACCTAGAGTTTCAAAATTCTAACTAAAGTAATCTTGCAGAAAATAGAAAACAATTAACAGGGCGGGCCTGCGAGGCTCCAGGTATGCGTTCTAGGGTTAAGGGTGTGTATATTTATGCAACCACATTATTTTAGTTCTTTATTCTTATTTGTCCACCGAAAAAGATTTCAGTTCAATTTTCAATTGAACTGTACAGATTATCAGTGATATTAAAAGTGGAAAATGTTCTAAGATGATTGTTCTTGGTATGATTTTTTTACATGACAAAAACATGTCATTTTAGCATGTGTGTGTTGACTTTTTACTTTTCCACTGTACATGCCAAAGTCCATGTGTATTCCTTCTGATCAGTGTCGGTGTTGTTATCCACTCTTCAGTGGAAATGCCAATGACCACTTTATTTTAATAAATTCCCTCTCTCTAAAAATTGCATAAAAATACAATCTACTTCATATATTGATGCATATTCTTAACACTTCATAATGGTTCATTAGGGTTATTGTAGGTACACAGCAAGAGGTGCAGTATAATTCCCGCTATTCTGCAGCAGACTTGTAGAGGAATAACTGGAATCAGACCGCACTGCTTGCTGTGTACTTACAATGGCCCTAATGAACTATTTTAAAGTAATAAAAATAGGGGAAAGCCCTTGACAATACGGAACCAGGTCAATGGTGTTGACTCACTGGTGGATGGTGGGAATAGGGCAGTTTATTTATTTTTATACCAAACTGAACCAGGGGACGAAGATTTCCTGAAAGAGGTCATCCTTTTTAGATATCTTAATTTTATTTTTTTTAAATAATTATGGCGTACAGTTTTTACCTCTTTTTGCCATATAGTGGCCATCATAAATTAAAATACAAATTCTTTATACAAGTTGTTGGGGTGATGACAGTTGGGGACATGACAGTACTTAATATATTTTGTATTTTCATTCCTTGGGACTTATATTTAATAAAGTTTCTATGTAAAGAATTTGTAGTTTATTTTGATTTTTTATAGTGCCTTTTTCATTCATTTTAGGCAAGTTTCCAAAGACTGCGTTGAAGGAGAGTACTCCGATCAAATCTTATGCATGCACTGTCTGTGAATGTGGACCATGTGAAACAGGCCTAAAATGGCTGTTTTTTAAAATCTTCTAAGGTGATTTTTAATCTTTTATTTTTTTTTTATGATAATATACGGACAGAAATCTAAACACCAGTACATTAGCTTGTGTACCTAAGTATGCCCTAACAACAAGGAATATGGCCAGAAAGGCGAGAAGACCTCTTTATGGACATTAGGTATGAGCCTCAACCTATAGGCATGTACACCAAAATGGTACCAGTAAAAAGAAATCTTCACATGTTACTTTTTTCTGTGAAGGAAACTGTCTCTCAGAATAAGGCGACACAACCTAAATATATTTCTTGAAAAAATGTTTTTTTAATTTTGTAAAAGTTGTAGAACAACAAAGAATAAAATCGAAAATGATTTGGTATCACCAAAACATAACTGATCACGAAAATAAAGGTACCTTATTCTGGAAATTCTGTGTAAGTGGCAAAAAAAAAAAGTCCTCATACGCCAGAAGAAAAAAAGAAAAACTAGGTTTTTTTGGAAGTAGGTGATAAAAAACCTAAACTGCTGGATTTAGTTGTTTTATATTATATACTTACAATTTCTCCATGAAATCTCAATGTCCATGAATATGGGGGGCATTTACTTTGTAATATGGACGTTCTCACAGCACATTCACATGTTTACAGAGGACGTGATGAAACCAAGCACTCTTTACAGCATACATATTATTTTCCAATTGTTCAGAGCTATAATAAACTCACAAAGATGACTTATCTGAAGCACTCGAGCTGCTCTTTGCTGATATACACTGTTTGTAGCCCAGTGCAGTAACCATTCATCCACACAAATGACATTCAACTAACAATAAAAAGAAAAGCTTCTTCATTTGATCACCTTTTGCAATTATTTTTTTTTGTGGTTTTCATTTGTTTGCTCAGGACAAACATATCCATAGAAAAAAAAACACAAATGATATTCTGCTCTACTTTCCCACCAATGAAACCTCCAGAACATCCATTTTCTTTAACAGCTGAAAACTTAGGTAATGGGCAAATTAATGAAAGCGCTGCAAAAGAGCTGATGCTGGTGCTTTTCACATTAAAAAAATGTAAAGTGTTCCTCTGCACCAATTCTTTTTCTTAAAGGTTAACTTTAGTAATTGCTTTTCTAAACACTTCCCCAGGAATTGTTTTTGTAAATCGGTACTTCTAGGATCACAGAGATTAGATTCAAGATTGCCTGCTTTGAGAAGCAGCATCCATTATCACTCCCATTGTAGTCATCCTAGCTCAGCACATTTACACTTTATGGAAGGCACCGGTGATGAAGCTATAGTGCTAAACTCATGCAAGTAGCACTGCTGATATATTATAATTTGCTTAAAAGAAATGATTGGTCATTTCTGATAACATCACAAAATTTGTTATGCCCAATACAAACTGTAGTTTGTAGTCATGATGGGCTTAATTTTTTTTGTTTCAAATTCTTAGTGATAAGAGATAGAAGACACTTTTTCCCCATTTTTGCCACCTGCTTCTTAGCAGCCATATTTTACATATCATTTTCACTGATGTGGCTGTATGAAACATTGTTTTATGTGAAACAAATTGTAATATTATTTGGAGGTCTTTGTGGGTCCATAAAAATTAATGTGTAATTTAATCACGTTTTGTTCTAGATTATTGTAATTGTTTTCGCTATGTATACCCCTTTCTCACATTTCTCACATGTAAAGCGCCATGGAATAAATAGCGCTATAATAATAATACATCTTTTTGATGTAGATGTTGAAGAAATGTCCTATGGATTTATTTGCTCTGGTTATTACAGTCATGTGGATGCCTAATTGGAATATAGTTCTTTTTGTTTCTATGTATTGTTTGTGCAAGAAGATGTCCTTTATGTTTCCTGTTTGTATTCTGGGAGTCCGGGGACGTGTCTTCTTATTTTTTTCAATTACATATTTATTATACATGCATATACATCTCTGTGTGTATGTTCATATATTTATATCTGTATATACGCTCCTCAACATTGAAATTTTAACACCAAAAAGGAAAAGCCTTGAAATTATGAATATCAAAGGACAGATAGATGTTGTGGCCTGTAGATTCTAGAGGAGAGGGACCATCCAGCTTATCAGCGGACAGTTCAAAAGCCTACATCTCTGATGGTATGGGTTTGCATTAGTGCCTTTGGCATGGGCAGCTTACACATCTCAGAAGGCACACTATCAATGATGAGCATCATATAGAAATTTTAGAACAACCTGTGCTCCCATATACATGTCTATTTCAGGTGAGGCATTGCTTATTTCAGCAAGGCAATGCTGACCTACATACTGCATCCATCACAACAGCATGGCTTTGCAAAAGAAGAGTTCGAGTGATGAACTGGCCTTCTGCATTACATACTTTTCACCAATAGAAAATATTTGGCGTATTATGAAACAAAAATTCTGGCAAAGAATACCCAGGACTGTTGAGCAGATAGAATCATACATCAGACAAGAATGAGAGAAAATTCCTCTCCCAAAACTAATGCAATAGGTCTCTTTGCCTCCCAGATATTTACAGAGTGTTCTAAAAAAAAGGATGATATACAATGGCAGACATGGTTCTCACCTAACTTTTTTAACATTAGTTGCCATCCATTTCTAAATTAGTTAATTTTTTTAAATTAAATTAAAAAACATCTAACTTTCAACTTCTGATCTGTGTTCTATGCTGTGTTGTGAATAAAATATGGCTATAACAGATTTTCAAATAATTGCATTCTGGTTTTCTAAAAAAAAATGGGAACACAAATCACACATCAGATCTTAATGAATGAAAGACTCAAGTTGAAAATCTACAGTCATTTAAATTGTAAAATTTGTTAAGAACAAATTGACATACAGTATCAGCAGTTAATAGAAACCAAAATCAATAAGCAACTAAGGGTTGGAATCCAAATTATCCCTAAAATCAGGGAAAAAAATTGAAATCAGACGTGGATCCAATTTACATGAATTTCATCACAGCAACTCAACAGTCAGTGACTCAGTAGTGTGTAAGGCACCCATATCTATGTATGCACTCCTAATAACAGCTTGGCATGGCCTTGATGAGAAGGAGGAATGATGTCCAGGGTGTATCTCCACCCACACCTGAAACCAGGCATCAATGAGCTCCTTGACACTGTGGCACTACTTGGCGGTGGAACCTAATAGTCCTCAATTGAATTCAGGTCTGGGGAAGATGAGAGTCAGTCAATGTCTTCATCATCAAGGAATTGTCTACAAACTTCGGCCATATCACATGAGACCATGCATTGTCCTGCACAAGAAGGGACCAAAGACCCATTGCACTAGGATAAGTTATGATAATGGCTGAGGATTTCAGGAGTCAGGTACCGCAGTCAATTACATGGAGATTTGTCGAACCTAACAAGGAAATGCCTTCCCAGATATCACTCACCCACTGCCAAATTGGTAATCCTGGATTACATTGCAAGCAGGCATTTTTGTACTCTTTCACGTTTATCATATGTACTCAGTATGAACCTGCTCCAATCTGTGAAGAGAATGTGTGCAATGATGGACCTGGCAATTAAGGTGTTCTCTACAGAATGTCAATCGAGCCGCATGGTGCAAGGCTCTGATCTCGCTATAGTCAGGCCCCCATTCTACCATCATGAAGTCTCTTTCCAGCAGTTTGGTCAGAAACATGTACATCATTAGCCAGCTGTAGGTCATTTTGCAGTGGTATGGCAGTGCTCCTCCTCTTCCTGTTCATACGAAGGTGCAAATACCGGTCTTGCTCCTGGGTTGATGCCCTTCTATGGCCCTGTCTGTTTGTTCTAGTGTATCGGCCTATGTCCTGATATGAGTTCCATATTCTTAATGTGCAAAGAGACACAGCAAACTTTCTTATGGCAGCATGTATGTGCCATTTTTTGAAGAGTTGGACTACCTGTATGACTTGAATAGGCTACATGGACAATGCCACCTATAGTAAAAAAAGGACACAAGCAAATCACAAAACTGGAGAAGAATCATTCGGCACCTGCAAAACCCTTCTTTTTGGGGAAGTTGCCTCTCCAGTACACCTATCGTAACTTTAATTTGCCCCAAATAAGTTTAAATTGATTCACATTCTCTTATGTTTCCTAACTGGACAGACTGACTTCTCTGAAGTTTAAGTGACTTAAGCGTTCCCTTAATTTTTTGAGCAGTATGCAAAGCTAATGCTTTTTTTGAACTTGGTGATTACATGATTGTATGGTGCCTCCCTGGCATAACAGAGCTGCCACATTTTAACAAACATTGATTATGCAGTTCATGAGACTTCCAGTGACCTGTGTTACTACGGAGGCCTGTTTTCTCCTGTAAGTACGGTTTATATGGTTGCCCAAATTACAGACAAAAACTACACAAAAAATCATCTACTCAAAAGATCGTTCAGGAACATATTATGTAACAAAGGTGAATATTAATTTCTTGGTCAGATTATGAAGCTGCACATGTCTCTAAAGTTTCATGCACCTGAACAAAGAAATTCTAGAGTTCCCAGAATAATCTTTTATATAGAGGTGGGGAACCTTTGCCGCAACGTATGTAATGTATGCAACAGTCAGTGTCCCTTATGTAATATATGCAGCTGTCGCAGTGTCTCCTATGTGATGTATATAGAAGTATCAATGCTTCCTATGCAGTGTATACAGCAGTCTTATCTCCTGTGTGATGTATACAGCAATCGCAGCGTCTCCTATTTTATGTATACAATAGTCTCAGAGTATCCTATCTGAAGGATACAGCTATCTCAGTGTATACTACGTAATGTATTTACAGCAGAATCTCGGTGTATACTATGTGATGTGTAGACAGATGTCTTCATGTATCTTATAGGATGTATACAGCAAAGTCTCAGTGCATCCTATGTGATGTATATATAGCAGTCTCAGTGTATGTTATTTGATGTTTATACAGCAGTCTCAGTGTGTCTTAAGTGATATATATATATATATATATACAGTACAGACCAAAAGTTTGGACACACCTTCTCATTTAAAGATTTTTCTGTATTTTCATGACTTTGAAAATTGTACATTCACACTGATGGCATCAAAACTATGAATTAACACATGTGGAATTATATACTTAACAAAAAAGTGTGAAACAACTGAAAATATGTCTTATATTCTAGGTTCTTCAAAGTAGCCACCTTTTGCTTTGATGACTGCTTTGCACACTCTTGGCATTCTCTTGATGAGCTTCAAGAGGTAGTCACCGGAAATGGTTTTCACTTCACAGGTGTGCCCTGTCAGGTTTAATAAGTGGGATTTCTTGCCTTATAAATGGGGTTGGGACCATCAGTTGTGTTGTGCAGAAGTCAGGGGGATACACAGCTGATAGTCCTACTGAATAGACTGTTAGAATTTGTATTATGGCAAGAAAAAAGCAGCTAAGTAAAGAAAAATGAGTGGCCATCATTACTTTAAGAAATGAAGGTCAGTCAGTCCGAAAAATTGGGAAAACTTTGAAAGTGTCCCCAAGTGCAGTTGCAAAAACCATCAAGCGCAGTTGCAAAAACCATCAAGCGCTACAAAGAAACTGGCTCACATGAGGACCGCCCCAGGAAAGGAAGACCAAGAGTCACCTCTGCTTCTGAGGATAAGTTTATCCGAGTCACCAGCCTCAGAAATTGCAGGTTAACAGCAGCTCAGATTAGAGACCAGGTCAATGCCACACAGAGTTCTAGCAGCAGACACATCTCTACAACAACTGTTAAGAGGAGACTTTGTGCAGCAGGCCTTCATGGTAAAATATCTGCTAGGAAACCACTGCTAAGGACAGGCAACAAGCAGAAGAGACAAGTTTGGGCTAAAGAACACAAGGAATGGACATTAGACCAGTGGAAATCTGTGCTTTGGTCTGATGATTCCAAATTTGAGATCTTTGGTTCCAACCACCGTGTCTTTGTGCGACGCAGAAAAGGTTAACGGATGGACTCTACATGCCTGGTTCCCACCGTGAAGCATGGAGGAGGAGGTGTGATGGTGTAGAGGTGCTTTGTTAGTGACACTGTTGGGGATTTATTCAAAATTGAAGGCATACTGAACCAGCATGGCTACCAAAGCATCTTGCAGCAGCATGCTATTCCATCCGCTTTGCGTTTAGTTGGACCATCATTTATTTTTCAACAGGACAATGACCCCAAACACACCTCCAGGCTGTGTAAGAGCTATGTGACCAAGAAGGAGAGTGATGGGGTGCTACGCTAGATGACCTGGCCTTCACAGTCACCAGACCTGAACCCAATCGAGATGGTTTGGTGTGAGCTGGACCGCAGAGTTAAGGCAAAAGGGCCAACAAGTGCTAAGCATCTCTGGGAACTCCTTCAAGATGGTTGGAAGACCATTTCCGGTGACTACGTCTTGAAGCTCATCAAGAGAATGCCAAGAGTGTGCAAAGCAGTCATCAAAGCAAAAGGTGGCTACTTTGAAGAACCTAGAATATAAGACATATTTTCAGTTGCTTCACACTTTTTTGTTAAGTATAGAATTCCACATATATATATACATACATACAGTGGTGGCCAAAAGTATTGGCACCCCTGCAATTCTGTCAGATAATACTCAGTTTCTTCCTGAAAATGATTGCAATCACAAATTCTTTGGTATTATTATCTTCATTTAATTAGTCTTCAATGAAAAAACGCAAAAAGAATTGTCCTAAAGCCAAATTGGATACAATCCCACACCAAACCTAAAAAAGGGGGTGGACAAAAGTATTGGCCCTGTTTGAAAAATCATGTGATGCTTCTCTAATTCGTGTAATTAACAGCACCTGTAACTTACCTGTGGCACCTAACAGGTGTTGGCAATAACTAAATCACACTTGCAGCCACTTAACATGGATTAAAGTTGACTCAACCTCTGTCCTGTGTCCTTGTGTGTACCACATTGAGCATGGAGAAAAGAAAGAAGACCAAAGAACTGTCTAAGGACTTGAGAAACCAAATTGTGAGGAAGCATGAGCAATCTCAAGGCTACAAGTCCATCTCCAAAGACCTGAATGTTCCTGTGTCTTCTGTGCGCATTGTCATCAAGAAGTTTAAAGCCCATGGCACTGTGGCTAACCTCCCTAGATGTGGAAGGAAAAGAAAAATTGACGAGGGATTTCAATGCAAGATTGTGCGGATGGTGGATAAAGAACCTCGACTAACATCCAAACAAGTTCAAGCTGCCCTGCAGTCCGAGAGTACAACAGTGTCAACCCGTACTATCCATCGGCGTCTGAATGAAAAGGGACTGTATGGTAGGATACCCAGGAAGACCCCACTTCTTACCCCGAGACATAAAAAAGCCAGGCTGGAGTTTGCCAAAACTTACCTGAGAGAGCCTAAAACGTTTTGGAAGAATGTTCTCTGGTCAGATGAGACAAAAGTAGAGCTTTTTGGGAAAAAGCATCAACATAGAGTGTACAGGAAAAAAAAAGATGCATTCAAAGAAAAGAACACGGTCCCTACAGTCAAACATGGCGGAGGTTCCCTGATGTTTTGGGGTTGCTTTGCTGCCTCTGGCACTGGACTGCTTGACCGTGTGCATGGCATTATGAAGTCTGAAGACTACCAACAAATTTTGTAGCATAATGTAGGGCCCAGTGTGAGAAAGCTGGGTCTCCCTCAGAGGTCATGGGTCTTCCAGCAGGACAATGACCCAAAACACACTTCCAAAAGCACTATAAAATGGTTTGAGAGAAAGCACTGGAGACTTCAAAGGTGGCCAGCAATGAGTCCAGACCTGAATCCCATAGAACACCTGTGGAGAGATCTCAAAATGGCAGTTTGGAGAAGGCACCCTTCAAATATCAGGGACCTGGAGCAGTTTGCCAAAGAAGAATGGTCTACAATTCCAGCAGAGCATTGTAAGAAACTCATTGATGGTTACCGGAAGAGGTTGTTCGCAGTTATTTTGGCTAAAGGTTGCGCAACCAAGTAGTAGGCTGAGGGTGCCAATACTTTTGTCTGGCCCATTTTTGGAGTTTTGTGTGAAATGATCAATCATTTGATTTTTGCTTCATTCTCTTTTGTGTTTTTTCCTTGCAAGCAAATTAAATGAAGATAATAATACCAAAGAATTTGTGATTGCAATCATTTTCAGGAAGAAACTGAGTATTATCTGACAGAATTGCAGGGGTGCCAATACTTTTGGCCACCACTGTACATATATATATATCAACCTCATTGTATAATATTTAATGCATAATCATCTGCAATCACACAACTCACCAAAGAGAAGCACTTCCAGATATTGAATTGGGGGTGAGTTACAATTTTGACCAAATATAGCCAGCTAATTTTCAAAGTGATAACTTCATATGGCCCACAAATAATGTTATAAATATCCAAATGTCCCTTGGCAGAAAAAAGGCTCCCCACCTCTAATCTAGTAGGACATAGTCGCAGCGAAGGCTGCTTATGACAATTATGAAGCAGCAACCATGTTAACATAAGATATATATTCTAAGGTTGCGTTCACACATTATGACTGTTAAAGTTTTTTTTTTTTTTTTTTAATTATGGCAAAAATTATTACATTTGCCATGATTTTTTCCAAATCAAAAACATTGCCGTTAACAAACAAAACATGGTGAATACAGCTTAAAGGTAGCACAATGTTACAAACAAGACTGCCTCCTCCACTATCAGGCTACTAATACAATGCCAAGGATATAAAGATACAGAAAATGAACAAAAAAATTCTGAAACAGAAATTTCAGGATTTACAGCAGAAAGGTTGTTCACAGTTAATACACATAAGAAGTCAGGAACACAGTCAAGTTCTCAGTTTTGGCTGGAGGAACATGTTGGCTGTAATGGCAATGTTTTGTAAATCTTCTGGTTGAGCTGATGTCAAATCAATAATGCTCATTTATATGAAAGAAGAATACTGACTCATTTCTAAGTACTGTACCATGAGTAGTGTTCTCTTGTACCACTGTTATATCTACAATATATCGTACCTCTAGCAATAAAAGCAATCTTGAGATATTGGAAATCTGTTGCTATATCTTTTAAAATAATACAAGAAATGGACTTGTTATCATTAAAGTAGCTGTCTCACGAAAGAAATCCTGTTTATGTGACTTATCAACACAAAGAATAGCACCAAAGGGAATCCCTGCCTAGGGACCCATCCCTATTAGCCAGGGTGGAAAGCTGCTTAATAAGTCCACATGATGGTGGCTGGCCATGGTCATTACATGGTCAACTACCAGTTTGGCTGCAGAGGAAATGTGTGACTGATAGGCTGGCACACTTTTTGTTTGTCATAGAAAAATAAAAAAGTTGTCTTACTTTTTAATGTAACCTAGCTCTATACTCTGTTCTTTTATACATAATAAAAATTATACAAAACCAAGCCTTTGTGATTGTATATAAAGCAGTAAAACATTACCTATTGTCAGCAAGACTTTATATACACACATAGACAAATCAAGCTAATTGCAAGCTTTTAAGCCTGCACCATCGAAGACATTTTCTAACACAATGAATGGCACTGGGTTTTAAAGGTTGATGCATTCCAGAAACAATGCCGCTGGCACACATACTCTGATGTACAAAATGATTACTGTCGGAGACAAGAACAAGGATGAGTGCTAAGAAAATTTTACAATATAAATGTCACATTTTACCCATTTCATAACTTGGCACATACAATTTTACAGCATTTCCTTTTTTTTTGATTACATTAAGAAACATTAGTTTGCATTTTTGCATATTTTTATATGAAAAGTATACTAAATATGAAACTTTTATTTTTTAAAGTTTTTATTAAAATATAAATGTAACAATAAGGAAAAAAGTGAAACATAAATATGAACATCCTACAAAAGGCACATTTGTCATTTTAACATCATGGTATATGGAAACCAGCCTTCTCAGTAAGATATAGATAAATGGAATAAATATACATCCTATACACAAATGCCACCGGAGGAGGATATCAAAGTAATCCAGGAGTGAAGGATAAGTCACAGTTGCCACAAGTATGGTAATTCCAGAAAAACATTTCTAAAGGCACTCACGGAAATTGAGATACATCCACACAAACATACGTACCCATGCATGCATACACACACTAACACCCATTCATTCACTCCTCTAATTCCATCCCCTAGAGAAGCAATGGCATAAGTAAGTTAAGAACAGGAGTAAACCCCATTAGCTTATAATATAAGGGGACGCTGCAACAGAAATTGCTGCCTCATACTCAAACCAGAGTGAGCAGACCCTTTCAATTTTGTTTGGACACTTCCTGGACAAAGAACTTGTAGAAGGGAATATAAATGTTATCTAGATTAAACCAATGAGACAAAGAAGGAATATCTATCAACTTCCACATCATTATGACCACTTTCCTGGCACAGAAGAGAAAGAAGATTCCTTTGTAGGAATTCTCTATCAAATTACAAAGACACCTAGGAACTAAAAATGGGTATGCACGAAAGAACTATCTACGACCAGAATGGTAACAGCTTGGGACAAGACAGATGGCGTATATAAAAGTTCCTTGATATATTCTGCATGTAAAGCAGAAATTCGAATCAGAGATGCCCATTTTCTAGTGGAGGTGAAGTCAACTCTATGTAGGAATCTATATTGCATCATCAAAGACAAAAAGGAGTTTTTCACTTCTCCCCAATCACCATCCTCCAGCCTCGGTATGTCTCCCCTCGACTTAACCAGTGAATCTGCAAAAGGATTAAGGGAACATGTAGATAGCCAATTATATATGCATGTCAAAGGTTTAGCGTGGTCTGTCAACCTCAACAACAACTGAAGTTTAGTACAACCTAATTGTATTTGATGGGAGCCAAACTGTGTGGTAAAGGCATGCATGAGTTGAAGATTTTGAAAAAAAGGCAGAATTAGGCAGTTTATAGTGCGATCTGCAAGAGTCAAAGCTTGAAAAAGAAGAAAAAAAGAGTCAGTTCACCCATTTAGAAGTCCATTGCATGGAAACCAGCAGTGCCACAAGGAGAAAATCCGCGAAAATAGAAAATACAGCATCACGGTTTTCAATAAAAATATACATTTTATTGGAGCTTGTTTGCTACTTATGGATGGCGACAGAAACTTCAGAATAGAATGAAACTCTGACATTATTTTCGTAGATTTGTGCAGCAAGGGCAGCAAATAAGCCAACAGAGTGTATGGTGGACCATCTGGAGAATGAAACAATTCTTTATCTGCTACACTGTAAGCATAAGTGTGTATATATACACACACAATATACACAAGCACAATCTGGCACCTAAACATCGCCATCAGATCTTTTATGTCCTATAAGTTGCACAGAGGAGCCTTAATGGATCAAATTTGTATTTCTAGCACAATCCACAAATGGTTTATCAGACTGAAACATTGGGAATTGGGGGAAAAAGTCAACAAAATGAAATGTTTATAGTGTTCCTCCAACCATTCTTAGACTATTTTTGCAGTGTGGCAATGAGCATTATGGTGCTGCCATAGCCCACTGCTCTGAAGGGGTGTATTTGGTCTGTAACAATGTTTCAGTGGGTTGTACATTTCAAAACCATGCACATGAATGCAAAGATCCAAGGTTTTCCATCAGAATATTGCCCATTATATCACTTAATCCCTACAAAGCAGTACGATGCAGTGTGTTGAAACACTTCTGTCTTACAGTGCATATGAACTTTTTCAACAATTTATGCTACAGTAGTTCTTCTGTTGGATCAGACCAAAACGTGTTGCCTCTGCCTCCTGTTAATGAGCTTAGGGTATTCATACCCTGTCACTATTTCACCAGTAGTCCCTTCCTAGACTACTTTGGTAGACACTAAGTACAGCATATCAGGAATACTCCACAAGAACTGATATTTTAGAGAGGTTCTGACAGATATGAGCGAATAACATACCGCAACCCCGTTCTACGGTCCAGGTTTGTGTTCTCTGGTGGTGAACAGAACCAAAGAGAATTTCCTGAGATTTCAGGTTTCCCGCCTCAGCGTTTGATTCACCAGCCTGGCATGAAGTGATCTGTATGGCACACAGGTGATATTTCACCAGCCCGTTTAATCAAAAAGTAAGGCTGTGATCCCAGAAGGTAAGGAAATTCATGCAGCTCATGTCCACTGCCAGAGAGCAATGACTTGGACCAGGGATGCACGAAGTGACCGCTCATCTTTAGTTCTGACCAATCGTCTAGTCATCACTATTTAGTACTTATCAGAGTTGCTCATCTCCTTCTGCTTGTCCATTTTTCCAGCTTCTAATACATCTTATCATGTTTACATGCTAAATGATAAAGGGAATAATGGAGATTATCTTCTTTACTCGCACTGCTTAAAGAGTGGGAAATAGTTGATCTGTGTCTTTTTGAAGTTAAAGATGACTGGTAAATATGCATACATATATGTTTGTTTGAATCACTGGTAGGGGCAGCTGTATTCCCATCATAAACAGCCAGATGGCTCATAAAGCCTCTGCTCAGCTACCAAACTGGCTTTGTGTCATTGAGGTCTACTGATTTAGAGGTGGTTAATGACACAACTACATTTCTCAGCTATTAGTTGTGCCCTGGCAGGTGTCAATGAGAGATCTCTGTATTGGCCCCATTTGGGGTACAAGCAGCCCAAAAGCAATCTATTTTTGCTGCTAGTAAAGACCCAAGATCCCCTATGAATATTGATCTAAATTTGGTCAAAACCACAGATATCAGTGGGATCCTACAATGAAATGTGTATGGGACCTCTTCACCCTCCCCAGACAAAAGATGTTTACGGAGAGAGAGCTCCAACCTGTAGGATTTCTAACGAGTGATCTTTTTGTTCTCAAGGAGATAAGTCGCTGCCAAATGAGTTTGGCGGCAGATCTCACATAGAGAACACAGGAATGCTCAGTTGTTCCAGTGTATAGGGGAATTGAGAAAAAAAGGTGTCGGGTGACCAGTAGTTCGGTCAACAGCAGTTTAATGTTTATGGCAGCCTTACGACTTTATTCCTTATCTTATCTTAAGAAAACTCTCTTTGCTTATACACGCCCTCCACATTTTAAAAAAGTTGGTAATACTACGAGTCAACAGAAGAAGGGAACAGACTATGAGGTAACAGAAGAGAAGTTGTGGTTTTGACTGACAGGTAAGTCATTGTGTAATAAACAGTATTACATGCATAGAATCAAAGTCAGTCCACACAAAGTCATCTTTCATTTTCCACCATTAAAGACATGTCTTCAACTATGTAACTATAGTTGATTTTGAACTACCTCAGTTTATATCTATTTAGTTTGTTTTCTACCATAGACTAAACACAAATGAATTTAAAAGATCTGGTAGGTAGTTATGAGGCATAGTGTGTTTTATGATAACATGGTTGTCAGGCACAGAAAAAGGAATGTTGTTAGGTAGAGAATCTCTTCTAGCAGGAGGTCTGTGGTTTCATATTCTGATAATAACCTACTGTATACCCTCCACATAACAAACATGCATGTCAATGGCAGGAGATCTCATCAACATATTTATATGTAACTAAGGCTGAGAGTGTGAATCTGAATGTGGCATTCTCTGATTTTCCTAAATGGTCGATGCAATTCAGTCAGTGCAATGTTAAATCATCAACCATTAGAATGTAAATCACATTTTATTGGGCAAACTTCCCAATGATAACAGTATTTTTTTTTAATCTATAAGTACACAAAATGCACTGTTCACAAATATTATACACAACAGAGTTTCCAAACATTTTATAGGTTGAAAAGAACTTTAAATGGTCATTTACTGAATTTTTAGCATTAAGTCATCACATTTACTAAAAATAAAAGGTTTTTCAATCAAAAACATCTTAACAGGTCAAGTTATATGTTAACATAGGACCCCTTCTTTGATATCATCTTTACAATTCTTGCATCCACTGAACTGTTTTTGGTTAGTTTCTGCTTGAATTTCTTTGCAAGATGGCAGAATAGCCTCCCAGAGCTGCTGTTTTTATGTGCACGGCCTCCCATCCTCATAGATCTTTTTCTTGAGGATTCTCCAAAGGTTCTCAATAGGGTTGAGGTCAGGGGAGGATGGTGGCCATGTTATTAGCTTCTCTCCTATTATGCTCATAGCTGTCAATGGCTCAGATGTATTCTTTGCAGAATGAGATGGTCATGCATGAAGATGATTTTGCTACGGATAGCACGGTTCTTTTTGTACCATGGTCAGACAGAAACTCTATATACAAGTGCTTCTCACTAAATTAGAATATCATCAAAAAGTTAATTTATTTCAGTTCTTCTATACAAAAAGTGAAACTCATTATATAGAGTCATTATAAACAGAGTGATCTATTTCAAGTGTTTATTTCTATTAATGTTGATGTTTATGGCTTACAGTCAATGAAAACACAAAAGTCATTATCTCAGTAAATTAGAATACTTTATAACAACAGCTTGAAAAATGTTTTTAAAATCCGAAATGTTGGCCTACTGAAATGTATGTTCAGTAAATGCTCTCAATACTTGGTCGGGGCTCCTTTTGCATCAATTACTGCATCAATGTGGCGTGGCATGGAGGCGATCAGCCTGTGGCACTGCTGAGGTGTTATGGAAGCCCAGGTTGCTTTGATAGCAGCCTTCAGCTCGTATGCATTATTGGGTCTGGTGTCTCTTATCTTCCTCTTGACAATACCCCATAGATTCTCTATGGGGTTAAGGTCAGGCAAGTTTGCTGGCCAATCAAGCACAGTGATACTGTTGTTTTTAAACCAGGTATTGGTACTTTTGGCAGTGTGGACAGGTGCCAAGTCCTACTGGAGAATGAAATTTCCATCTCCAAAAAGCTTGTCGGCAGAAGGAAGCATGAAGTGCCCTAAAATGTCCTGGTAGATGGCTGCGCTGACTTTGGTCTTGATAAAACACAGTGGACCTACACCAGCAGATGACATGACTCCCTAAACCATCACTGATTGTGGAAACTTCACACTAGACCTCAAACAGCTTGGATTATGTGCCTCTCCACTCTTCCTCCAGACTCTGGGACCTTGATTTCCAAATAAAATGCAAAATTTACTTTCATTTGAAAACAACACCTTGGACCACTGAGCAACAGTCCAGGTCTTTTTCTCCTTGGCCCAGGTAAGATGCTTCTGGCATTGTCTATTGGTCATGAGTGGCTTGACACAAGGAATGCGACACTTACAGCCAATGTCCTGGATACGTCTGTGTGTGGTGGCTCTTGAAGCAAGACTCCAGCAGCAGTCCACTCCTTGTGAATCTTGCTCAAATTTTTGAATTGACTTTTCTTAACAGTTCTTTCAAGGCTGCGGATATCCCGGTTGCTTGTGCATCTTTTTCTACCACACTTTTTCCTTCCATTCAACTGTCCATTAATATGCTTGGATACAGCACTCTGTGAACAGCCAGCTTCTTTAGCAATGACCTTTTGTGGCTTACCCTCCTTGTGTAGTGTGTCAATGACTGCCTTCTGGACTGGACATCTGCCAAGTCAGCAGTCTTCCCCATGATTGTGGAGCCTACTGAAACAGACTATGGGACCTTTTTAAACACATTGGAAGCCTTTGCAGGGGTTTTTTGTTATTATTCTAATTTAGTGAGATAATGACTTTTGTGTTTTCATTGGCTGTAAGCCACAATCATCAACATTAACAGAAGTAAAGACTTGACTTTTCCTTGCTGACATCGCAGTCTTGCTGGGACATGGTGGCCATCCACAAACAATCCATTACCCCATCCATCCGGCCATCCAGGGCTGCACGGCACTCATGAGCAAACAAGACTGTTTTAAAACTAGTCATGTGTGTCTACTCCTTTTGTGCCCTCTGCAACCATTTCTGCTTGTGAGCACTGATTAGGGATGCCTGAATAGTAGGTTTATGCACAACTGCAAGCCTGTGGAGGATCCTACACTTTGAGGTTCTCTAGCGACACCAGCAGCTTCAAATACTTCTTTGCTGCTTGGTAATGGTACTTTAGCAGCTGCTCTCTTAATACGATGAATTTGTCTGGCAGAAATCTTCCTCATAATGCCTTTACCTGCATGAACCCCTCTGTGCTCTGTATCAGCCACAAATCTCTTCACAGTAGGATGACCATACTTAAGTTTTAGTGAAATATCTAATGTTTTCATACCTTGTCCAAGACTTTGCACTATTTGACGCTTTTTGGCAGCAGAGAGATAATTTTTCTTTCCCATATTGCTTGAAACCGGTAGCTTTCTTAATATTGTGCAACATCCTTCTTAAGCAGTTTTCCTTTAATTAGGCTCACCTGGCAAACTAATAACCACAGGGGTTTAAGATTGATTTCCGTGACCCAAAGAGCCCTGAGACACAATGAGTGTAGTCATCTCCACACATTATCAACAGAAGCTGAAAAAACTTTCCCATTACTGAGATAGGAGATGGCAGTTGCTATGGATACAATTCTATGTAGATGGGAGGAGGGAGGAGCTAGAGGTAGAGCTCCTCCCTCCTATATAGATAAAATCTTATCAGTAGTAGCTGTCATCTTCTATCTCAGTAAAGGGAAAGTCTGTCTTCACTGAATACAGATTTTACCTCAGAATTGAGACTTTTGATAATAAATTATCAATTTTGGCAGAGAAAGAAGCAATTTCCCTTATAAGGTATAATACAAAGTTTCTTACTTTTACGTATACTATTGATTTATGAAATAAAAATTAAAACAATGGTTACTCTTTAATGTTTGAGTCTCTATTGTCTTGCATTTTTAATCAGTCCCCAACTTGCAAACATCCGACTTACGTACGACTCATAAATTCGAATGTTGGATGTTCAAAAAAAACCCCCAAACTACTAGCACCTTTCCACTCACCTCTCCATCCACCCCACTGCTTGCCACCGGTCCTGCGGTCCTATTCTTTCCGCTGTTGCACCTCTGCCCATTTCACTATATGATAAGATTTCCAGCCACATCCAGGCCAAATGTCACTGCACAACATAAGATTTCAATGTCAACGTGACCTCTGGGGCATGAACACTGCCAGAAGTCCTAGCCTATTGTGAAGAGGTCGAAGATGCAAACACGATGATAGAAGAAAGAGCACTGGACAGTGGGAAGCGAGGAGGCCAGAGAGGTGAGCAATGAGGTGTAGGTTAAAAAATAATAATAATAATACTCACCATTATGGCCACCCCGCTGCTCACCATCTGGTCCAATTCTCTAGCCTCTTCACTGTAAGCCAGCACTTTTCAGCCATATCTTCGGCACGCTACAGCACAAAGAAGAGGACTGCGTGGTGCGCAGCATGCAGCAGGGTGGTCGGAGAGGTCAGCATTAAGGTCTTAAGGTTTTTTTGCTGTCACTGTTCCAACTTACATACACATTTGGGTTACGAAGAAACCTACACAACCTAATATGCAACCAAATGACTGCCTGTATTATTAAATATAGACTAGACTAAAGGCTCCAGCATGAGCAATTTTTTATTTTTATTCAGTCACAATCCTCTACTTAGTCTCAATAACTAAATTAGCAGCTCTTGATTTAGATTTATTGCAAAGTTCTTATTCATTTTTTATTAATAGGATTAAAAATAATTGTGAAAAAATATAATTTTTTTTAAAATATAACTATATTTCTAGAAATGCCTAATCAGCCAATCATTGACTGTAGCAGTGACCCACCTGGTCTAAATGTGCATTTCCAGGTATATCTATGTCAAGGATGGGTAGAGGACACAGTGGGGACCTGGTAAGCAAGAGAATATGAGCTGAGTGGGGTTGGTTAAAGGGCTTTTCCCAAGAACAAAAGTTCATTTTAATCAAAAGGTCTTAGAATGATAATTTCCACAATTTAATGTATTTAAATAAAATGTTCCTGTGCTGAGATAATCTTATAAATGTGCCCCTGCTGTGTACTGTGTAATGGCTGTGTCTGACTGTACAGGAACATGGTCTGATCATACCACATCTCCTGGGCAGGGGAGGAAGTAAAAGAGTATACAGACATTACAGCACGGGATCACAGCTGATTCGTTCTTTAAAAAAAAACAGCCAGGGAAAAGTTTTACCTCACAAAAAGAATCAGTAGTAACATCTGTATAATCTTTTTCTTCCTCTGCTGTCCAGGAGATGTGGTATGATCACACACCGCCATTACACAGTAGGGGCACATTTATAAGATTATCTCAGCACAGGAACATTTTATTTAAACACATCCAATTGTGGAACTTATTATTATTCCTAGATCTATTGATTAAAATGTACTTTCGTTCGTGGGAAAAGCCCTTTAAGGCGAGTATCACTCCATTAATTTTAAGAAGTGGCTGTGAAGAGGGAGTTTCTTCTACACTGATTTCAGCACCGAATCCAATGCCAGACATCAGGAGCAGCGACAAAGACACTCCAGTAAACACGGGGAAACAAAGTACAGCTCTTTTT